>NC_050179.1:8113556-9357306 GCF_008315115.2 Sander lucioperca | reverse complement strand
GGTAGCGAGGGCAAATTATCAGAAGTGTACTGTTAAATATACTTGTGTTGTTTTTCCATACAGACTCTGGGCTCGTTGTACCCAGTATATCCTATGAACTACACCAGCGTCTGTTGTCAGTCGCTGAGCGTCATGGTCTCTCACTGGAGCGAAGACTTGAAATGACTGGAGTGTGTGCAAGTCAGATGGCACTTACATTGCTGGGAGGGCCCAACAGGTAAGCATGTATAGTGATGGTTTATAAGCACATATGAAAGCAGCCTTAGCTACATGACCGTTAAGGCCTACTTGTATTTTATTGTTTGCTGTGCTAAAGTACTACAAAAAAATCTGCCATGAATCTATCTGGACAGTATAGGTTTAATGTTCATAGAAATTAGTTACTCCCTGTTTACATTGGCTAAGTGTTGTTAGCAAAGTACATTATCAGCTGTAACACAATTCTAATTCTAATTCTAATGTAACAGTTTTAATTTAACACCCTAAATGTTCAATATTGAAAAAATAAGCCATTATTAAATTATCAGAAAAGAAGCATGATTTTCTTTTAATATAAGACACATCAGGCCTCCATACTAGTGCAGCTTATTGTATTGTATACCAAATATGAATTTATAGGCACTCAGTGCTTGGAGATAGCAAAATCTCAGGAAAGCAACTTGGTTTGTGTTATATTTTTCTTCTAGATTCACTCCAAAAAATTTACACCAGCGTCCCACAGTGGCTCTGCTGTGTGGCCCTCATGTTCAGGGTGCTCAGGGCATCAGCTGTGGTCGTCACCTGGCCAATCATGAAGTGGAGGTCATCTTGTTTCTGCCAAACTTTGTCAAGATGCTCGACTCAGTCACCAGCGAGCTCACACTCTTCAACAAGACTAGTGGCAAACAGGTGTCAAGCATGAAAGGTGGGCATATTTTTCTACTTTTATATTTTACTCAGTTTTTTTACATTTTGCGTTCTAGGTGAGGTCATATTTTTCCTTTTTTCTGTCGGAATCCACAGACCTTCCAGACACCCCAGTAGACTTAATCATAAACTGCCTGGACTGCCACGAGAACACATTCCTGTTGGATCAGCCTTGGTACCGAGCAGCTGCAGACTGGGCTAACCAGAACCGAGCACCCGTACTCAGCTTAGACCCTCCTGGTAGGGGACAGGGGCAGGCTGTGGAGGCCAAGTGGTCTCTCTCTCTTTGCCTCCCCCTTCCCCTGGCTGAGGGAGCTGGCAGGGTTTACCTGTGTGACATAGGTATTCCTCGCCAGGTGTTCCAGGAAGTGGGAATCAAGTACATTTCTCCTTTTGGTTGCAAATTTGTCATCCCCTTGCACTCTCCATAATGGGACTAATGGTCAACATCCCTCCATGCCCATTTGGGTTTTGGCACCTTGTATTCCAGAGTTCATCCATCAAGTTTCTAACTCATGTGAATGGGACCACTGTTTGGTACATTAGTTCAACCAGGACTAAGTGCATATGGGTGGGATAGGAAAGAGCTTTATTGAAAAAGTAAATGTGTTGACCATCAGAGGATTCAGCAGTTATGTAGATACCATTGTATTTACATGATATTACAAGATATTTGGAAGATAGATTTTTCAAAAAAATACAGCTGAAGTGTCAAAAATAATACCACATAGTCATCAGTAGTTTTAGATTTAATAAGACAATATCTGATTTCAAATGGAAACATTTATTAATGTCTCTGTAATCTAACCTCATATCAAAGCCATCGGTTGAATGAAATGGAGATCCACCATATACATGCAAATGTGTTATTACTATAATCTGGATGAGACAACATAACACCAATTTGCATTGGTGTTACCATTGCTAATGACTTGGTTTATAGCCTGCCATACTCTTCAGCACTCTGTTACTGTTGTCTTATGTTTTATTAGGATAGAAAATCCATTTATATTCCATTTGATAAGATGACCCAACATGCAAAACCTCTAGCAATCTTTCCTTTTAATGAAAAACCTTTGCTATCTAAATTTTGTTACAATGGGGAGCCAAAGTCATAACGTCATGCCCGGGCTAGCCTCTGTTCCACTAGCTTCTGTAAGTCAATGCATTCAGCATTTATTTTATCGGTCACGTCAAGACAATCAAGACAATTCGCCACCCACTACTGCAGTTGTTATAAGCAGTTGTTACATTAACAAAGTTAAACGCTTACTATGTGAGCATAGAAAAAACTACTGCTCCCATGAAAGAACTACAAGCGCGGGTACTTCGGTCATTGTAACGTGGTTTTGTCCATATCCATAAAACGTGCGTAAAGGCCGTTAAAAACAAATATTGAATAATAAAAATTAAAAAAACTACTGGCCTTGTCTAAACTCTTGAAGCGAGCCACACAACATACTGTTGAGAAAGACCGTTCCAAAGCTAGATTTTTAGTTATTACTGTAGAGTAGTAACACATGTCAGTGAGATTTTGAATGACATTTTCTGGGAATAGAACCCAGAAAGAAGTTGCATTTTCACTTTGGCTAACTTTGGCTCTCTATTGTATCTGTTAAAGGACCATACCAGAGTGTTGGCAAGTTTCACTTCCTTGCAAATCATGTGTTCTGACCTTTCTTTTAATTCAGACTACTGTTAAAAAACTGATATTTTTCTATTGGTTTCCAGTTATTACAGTATAAAAGAAATTAATTAGCAGACTCCTAGAGCTCTGTTATGTTGCTAATCCATCGCAGTGAACATAAAGTCTGCAGTAGTTAAATTATTTTTGTGTGGTAATGTAGATAATCGCATATTTTAAAAATCTGCACTGCATTACACTAACAAAAATGAATGCATACTTGACATTGTCTGTGATGGACTAAAGTTTCAAGAGTATCCTAGTACATTTTCATGTTCTATTGAAATGAATAGAAGCTAATAGATGCCTGAAAGACAAAATGCATCAACCTTTCTAAAAAAAAAAACAGTAGCATGGTTTTCAGATGGTTAGTTGTGATGTACAATGGGAGTGATTGTAAATGGTGGTATGGTCCTTTAACGTTTCAAACCACCTTGCAGGTCAGACTGTCTACAGTTAACTTTTTTTTTTTTTTTTTAAACAAAGTTGTGTTGGTTGACAAAACAAGCTGCCTTTTTCTAAAGTATAAATGCTCTTTGATCAAGATGCAACATTTTGAGTAATTAAAGAAGAGCTGCTTGTAGAAAAGGCTAAAGTGAAGCAGTTTCAGAAGTTACAAATGATGTAATTTGGGATATGGTTTATGGTGTGGTATTGTGTCCATACATTAACTTGTTAACATCTCAGGAGGATTAAAAAGAAGTTGTTTTTTTCCCGCTGTACACATTATCAGCACAGGGTTCACAAACTGATTCAGTGAAAATTACTTTCATGCACAAAGGGTTTGTCCTTTCTCCAACATTCCTCCGGCCTGATGTGTTATGTCACGTCTGTTGAGACAAGTCTGGCTTGAAAACATCCACCAGCGTTACTGAATGTAATGAGTTTTTTTCTTTGGCCGCCAGGGGGCCATTAACCACACTTTGGGTGGCTCTTCCTTATTCTGTTATAATGGCAGCTTTATGTACTATGTCTACAAACACTAGTGTTATTTCTCTACGAAATGTGAAGCGTCAGAAACCACGAGGTGGTCTGGCTTTTGTCAGGAAAGCACCTGTTTAAAAGAATAATTGTTTAAACGCAGGTTTTGCTTCTTGAGAATTATTAAATTAGTTTACATGTTTTAAATCCTCAGATCTGCACTGGGTGTTTAGTCCGTGCGAGAACATCGCATTATATAACCAGTGGGAGGTTTTATCTATACAGGACAACTTTTTGCTTTTGGGAGCGAAGTCGAGGTTCAAAATACTGCGCAGTTCTCTTGTGTCATGTCTGCAGATTGAAACAATAAAAAACTTCTACCGTTGCTCTAACTTTGTGGACGTTTTGTAATCATTGATGATCAAATTATTCACCAACTTGACTGAAATGAATTCAATGATCCATTTTTATCCCGAATAGTTTCTCATTAACGCGCATGTGCACTGCAAAATCAAGGTGGGGCAAAAAACTTGAATGTTCTGACGGGGAAAAGGAGTGGGTTAGTCTGAAGTAGACTCAAATTAGTCTGATTCGCGTTTATTTAATCGCTGCAGTTTTTATCCGGAGTTATCGTGGTTTTTTTCTCAATCATTTTACTATTTTTCAATAGGAGCACCGTCGAGGCTGCTGATAAGTTTGTAGGAAAGTTAATTTTTCATCATATAAGGCGACTTTTCAAAATTATGTTAACATGAGAAGACGCAGCAACAACAGTCTTGACTGGTTTTATTGAGGTACGTTTGGAGTGCTGAAGTTTGGAGTCACCTTAGGCAGATATCACTTCCTCACCGGGACTTGTGTTTTGCGCGTCGACATAAACTGTCGGTTATATATTTCGTGAATGGCAATTTGTCTGCCGTTGCTCAAATGAAAACGGACTTTGGGCAGTAGCCGAATCACCTGTTATTACCTCAAGCTTCTTGGTTTTTGCCTGCAAACAGGTAAGAGTTTTATCTTGTAATGGAGCCGTAGCTTGTGCAGTAACGCTGTTTTGTTGTGGTAGCCTGATACCTTTCCAAAATAGAGCTAACCTGTGGGCCTGTCAGCGTTTACACTTCGTACTGACAGCTCTGATAAAGTTAATCAGAAAGCACTGGTCTTTGGAGCCTGTGACAGATAATCAAGCGTTTATACTTAATTGTATATAGGTGCAGCTCAAAGTGCTTTACAGTAAAACAAAAATAGGCTCAATAAATATGCGATTTCCTTATTAACATCCTCTCCCTTCAAACTTCTGCCACTTCACATCTTGTTCCGCTGCACATCATGCAGCTCTCCAAATTGCCTGTCACAACATGGTAGATAATGGTAGTATTTGTGTAATAATGATCACTGATGACTAAGATGGTAGCCTACATCAGAACTGAGAGCCTGCGATTTTTGACATTTTTTTTAAACTAACACTGACTTTGTAAAACTGCACTTGCAGGAATGTGTGACTTGCAGAGAGGTTAGTATTAAATGGTAATGCCTCTCAGTTTGCTATTGCTTTTTCTCATTTAGTCTGTCATTTTCAGGAAACGATTAATCAAAAAATGTGGACAAGCAACCACTGCAAGTGCCAAACAGAAAACAAAAAGTTCAATGGAACCAGCATTTGTCAGAACTGAGGGACTACGGACCTATTGGCTCTGCTTCAGGGTCATGCCCCTCTGGCTGAGGCAGCAGTTAAGTTTCTGGAAAAGACTGATGCCAGTAGCCAGTCAGGTGCTGACATATCCGTAGAGCTTCTTCTATAGAGAAGTCTTCTTTTAGAGTGTGACAAAACTGTTAAGAAGAATAAAGCTGGTGAAACAAGCTCATGAAACCACAGCAAAGCTGCTGCCCTGTAATGTGTATGCATGGCTGCATCAGCAGAGCAGCATTGCACTGCATGGTTTGCATTGCACCACAGCAAGGAAGTGTCCGTCCACTGCTCAGGCATGGCAGCTTTGCCTTACATGGTGTGTTTTTCTGACGTGTATACTTTGTAATATCATTCATTGCCAATAGTGCCATGCATGTAAGTGTCAAGACCTTCATTATGTTGTTTGAACTTTGGATAGAAGTAAAATGGAAAGTTAACTGTAATGCCTGGATGCCAACTTAAGGGGGATTTTCCCCTGACTGACAATTTATTTTGTCTTCCTGTTTCTCTGAAGACAGCCTTGTTTTTCAGGGTTAGGTTTTGTATTTATTTATGACAAACAGGATGCTATTTCACATGTGTACCCTGTCATTTGCTTTCGTGCCTTTACCGAGCCTCACAGGCAAAACTGACGGCCATTAAAGTGATACAATGACTGCTTGTGCTGCAGGCCCTACCACTAGACTCACACTTCCTGTCTTATATCCTGCAGACAGTTGTTTCAGTGAGCAGTGCTGCTGCACCAGAGTCCAGCTGTTGTCCTGGAGGCAGAGGTGATTTCCTCCTCTGAGGTTCCTCAAGAACATCTGCAGGCTGTCAGACTCAGCTGGGTGAACTGTTGGCATGCACTCTTTCTCTTAGTGTACATTTCTCACCACTATGTGAGTTGGTTTATCTACCAGCCAGATAAAAGCTCAGGGGGCATGGACAGAAATCATTGTTTCTTTCTCTCTGCACTTGGCCCTGCCACCCTGCTGCTGCAATGGTGATGACAGGGCAGCAGCATCAAAGCAGTCGCAGAGCATCCTGAGGCTGAAGGGGTCAAGATGTGGGGCAGATTACCCAGGCCCCCCTGCTGTACATAGAAGAGGGATGCAGGAGCACACAATCAATAACACAGACTTGATACTCATTGATACGTTATTACAGGATATCCAGTGGTGGAAGAAGTATTCAGATCCTTTACTTTAGTACAAGGAACAATACATTCATGTAACAATACTTATTACAAGTTAAAGTCTTGCATTCATAATCCTACTTAAGTAAAAGCACAGAAGTATTATCAGCAAAATACACTCAAAGTATCAAAAGTAAAAAAATAAATGGCCCTGTGACTGATATGTATATATATATATATATATATATAAATAAATAAATGTGAAATGCTAATCTGAAATGTAACAAGTAACTAGCTGTCAGATAAATGTAGGGGAGATTAAAGTGCAATATCTCTCTCTGAAATGTGGGGTAGAAGTATAAAGTAGGGCTGGGCAATATATCGATATAAGAGGCTAGATATCGTCTTAAATTTTGGATATCGTAATATCCTGATATGACACAAGTGTTGTCTTTTCCTGGTTTTAAAGGCTGCATTACAGTAGTGATGTAATTTTCTGAACACACCAGACTGTTCTAGCTGTTCGGTTATTTGCCTTTACCCACATAGTTATTATTTCAAAATAACTGATGATTATTTATCAAAAATCTCATTGTGTGCATATTTTGTGAAAACACCAATTGTCAACCCTACAATATCACCACAATATCGATATTGGGGTATTTGGTCAAAAATATGGGGATATTTGATTTTCTCCATATTGCCCAGCTCTAGTATAAAGTAACCTAAAATGGAAATACTCAAGTAAAGTACAAGTACCTCAAAATTCAACCTAAGTACAATACTTAACTAATACTTAGTAAATGTACTTTGTTTCTTTTCCACAACTGAGGCTATCTATTTGAAGGTTGCCCTGTTATTCCCTAAATTAACATTTCCAGCAAACAAGTCCAGCGCACAATGCGGTTTTTGAGTGATACATTTGCAAATGTGTCCACAGGACCTCCAGCTATCCTCACTTCATATTATCACAGCAGCTTTTGCAACACCTCGCATGGTCAGCATTTTCATCTCTGCAGATAGACGAGGGAGTGGCAGATTTAAACACGACCAAAGAAGATAGTTCTACATTCTTGTCCTGTCTTGCTTCTTGCAGTCTGGCAGGTACTGCTAATTTGTACAGTTTAGACTACGACTGACTTGCACAAGACAAGAGCCAAATGTTGATCAACCGGTTTGGTTTGAACAATAGGATTGTTATGGATGCCAAGAATATGTGAAATTAGACTATAATAGCTACATGAGCTTTGTTTGAAGAGATATGGCACCTATATTTATTAGTGACTTGTTAAATTTCGAGCAAGTTTGTGCTCTTTCCTGACTCCATTCACTTAGTCTGTCACTAAGTTTGCTGGTTTCTTGTTGCTTTCAGTAGCTTATGTCATGCATAGCTTCTCCTGTAGCAGACTATCTCTCAGTTAGATGTACTAATTCACTGACTGCCATTGCTGTATCATGGTATTGTTAAGTATTGATCAGGTATATTTTTTTTGTCTGTGTTTATAAGAGAATTTACCTGACAATAACAAAGCAGCAGACACAAGTTGATTGTACTCTGTTGATTGTAATAAAACGTGAAATACAATGTATATCTTCAGACCTGCAGAACTGTAGCATTGCTGCCCCTAAAGCTACTCACTGGACAGACTGAGGATGATGGACTTCTCATTGAGACAGGGGTCAGTAGAAGCCCGGGGGTCAGTAGAAACTCGACCGACTCACAATGACAGCCTTGTCGGCTTCCTGAAAATAGCAAGCTGTGGTTTCATGTAGAGCTCTCTGGAAATGTCAATGTTGCACGTTGACAGACTGAGTTCTGTCCCATTCAATCAGCTGCTGGTGGCCTGCTGCTGAGATGCATTCAGAGGAATTAAAATGTGCTGTTGTGTGTCAGCCTTGGCCCCATTGATCTGTTCCTCACTTGGTAAGATCACTTCGCTTCTTCAAGGACTTTTCCCAGACAGATTCTGTTTCCAGAGCATTGTGAGCATGATTTCCTGCTTCAAGTTATAAATTAGTCTTAGAGATTTAAGTCAGAAGATTTCTCACTTAGCCACACTAGCAGCATGACTCCAGGCATTGCATTCGTTAGTCAACCACTTTGGTCCAGACTGAAATATCTCAACAACTATTGGATGGTTGCCTTAAACTTTTGTACAGACATTCATGGTCCCTACAGGATGAATCCTACTGACCTTGGTGATTCACTGACTTTACCTGTCTCACCACCAGCAGGTAGACATTTGTGATTCAGAGTGAAATGTTGGATAGATTACCATGCACTTTGGTGCATATATTTATGATCTTTGTTTAACAAGACCATGTGGTCTTTGTGGAAGTGTTTTACGATCTTTTAATTAAGTAAAAGTACATAAATATTATCAAGAAAATGTACTTAGTATAAAAGTTTAAGTACTCACTATGCAGCTAAAATGGGCTCTGTTACATTATTATATATTATACTATTAGATTATTATTATTGATGCAGTAACATGTAAGCTGTATTTTTATGTTGCAGCTGGCTGCGCTAGAGCTCATTTTACTCATTCTTTATACTGTTGGCTGGTTTAATTTACTTTATAACAATGGATTGTATTTTATATGCTCAGGTTTTTCAAATCTTAATCTGCAAAGTAACACATGGCAACAGGTACCAAGTAAATGTAGTGGAGTAAAAAGTAGAATAAAATTAGGGTGCAAATAACTCAGAATTGTACTTAAGTACAGTTACTTTCCGAGGCCACGAGATCATTAATGGGTTATGAGAGAATCAAAAAATATTTCTTCTACACAATTTATGTTTACTTTTTTTTTTTTACTTTTCTCTTTCTACTTTCTCTCTTTTAATTTGTTTTATTGTGAAATACTGGATACTTTTAGCCTCCCAGGCCTCTAAACAAAATTTGAACCAAACAATTTGAGAAGAGAAAATCTCTTTGGCTGAACTGCTCATGATTTAAGATACACATTTAAAACTGTCAGCTGGACAGATTGGTTTGGTTTCCTTCACAATGAGTATTACTCCCTTAAAGCACTTAAGTCTTCTATTACTGTTAAGAACTTCTGCAAAGTGTGAAATGTCAAAGTGTAACGTAGAAAAGATGGGGTTCGAATGAGCAGATGCTAAATGGGGGTGTCCTTGCTGGGTTGATGGGCGTGGGAAATGTGTTCAGATAGACAGCTGCAGTACTCTATGGGGGACAACATCCGTCTCATCCTCATCATACTAAGTGATGACAGTCCTTTCTGGGACATGTGAGAGTTCTTAGTCTCACATTTGGTGTCTGTGAAGGGGCTGGTCATTAAATGTGTGACATAGATGACATGCCAGATTATGTTTTCAGTGAATGAAAGATGAATTTAAAAGGAAGAGCTCAGAGAGTGATATCAGCAGAGTATCTGTTCATGTTTCCAAAAACCCCACACAAATATTGCCGTATTCTAAATCTGGGCAGGAAGTTGACTGCATAGTAACGGACATGTCGGAGGATGTGACCTCAGTGACAGAACTGATCAGAGCCAGGATTTTCCCTGAGCTCTGACGATTGAGCCCCACCACTTCTCCATCGGAACTGATACAGGAAGAGAGGAAGTGGGGTTTTGGGGGAGGATTGAAAGGGTTAGAGCATGACTTAATCCAAAGGTCATCCTCTGCTCTGATTTGTTGTTCATGTATCATGGAAACACTGCCCTTGGGTGACTCAGACCTTAAGTTACAGTCGTAGTGACTGCTTTATTGATGTAAAGAAACGCTGGGCTGGATGAGTCCCTTGGGCCTGGTCAGATCTCACCACAAGTTTGCATTCCAGAGTTGAAGAGAACTATCTTGATTCCTACAAGGGCCAGTCATTGGGGCTTAGCTGGAGAATGTGTCGGGTTAACATATAGAATAGAAACTACAAGTTATATGGCTTTTAGACATCTTTATTGTCCACTCGTGTGAAAATGTTGCTTTGGCTTCAGACATGGACATGCATTGACACTTACAAATTTCACAGACATACACTTCAGACATCGACTTCCTCTGCCATGGGTTAGAATATGTGAGATAAAAACAATAAATAAGTAAAAGTGGCTAGTCAGCTAGAATATTGTTCCAAAATATACTTTATAGTATATTTCTCAGTTATTATCCATCAACACACTAAGACTTTGTCTTTATGTGCATACTGTTATCCTGCGTCATGGAAACATTCTGCCCCAGTTGTGAAAGTGTGATTTTAAAAAAAGATTAAAAAAAAAAAAGAAGACTCGTTAGTTCTGCTTCCTGTATTAGCGAGTTATTTTTTACTGCCACTGTCTGAGTTGACACTACTCTAGTGTGTTCTGATAATAGCTGACTTGTTAACTATGAAATAACATGCGCACCTACAAAGCCAAACCACAAATTCACTGTCTTCCTGACAATTTGTTGGCGGTTAAGTAAATATCTCCGAAGCAGGCTAAAAATTATCTTTCTCTTTTTAGGCATTGTGTGTGTGTGTGTGTGTGTGTGTGTGTGTGTGTGTGTGTGTGTCTGTGTGTTTACCAGCTCTAATGGTAGCAGCTAGAAAACATCGCCTGTGAAAGGATTGAACCACCTCACCATGACAGAGGTCCAGGTAAGATAGGCCTCCAGAGTACGTGCATGTCAAACCTCAGATACACAACAAGACATGTCTGATGAGTAATTTCTGAGACATTTGTTTACTGATTAGTGATCTACCCTTGTTCCCATAGACTCCATGGCCACAGGGCACAGAGTGTGTGGCCAGGTACAACTTCACAGGCACATCAGAACAGGACTTGCCCTTTAACAAAGGAGATGTGCTGACTATTGTTATCGTCACAAAGGTAACGTTTCATGGCCTAACTTATGTTCCTATGAATATAGAGTTTTGCTTCTGAGATTTCATGCAATATGTGAATTTGACAATGCTGACACTTCTATATGAAAAAAACACATGAAATGACTTCATAGTTATGTTTCCTACTCCACAATATTACATTTATTCATTTTAACATTTTCTGACATTTTGTGTTTTAGGATCCAAACTGGTACAAAGCTAAAAATGCTGCAGGTCGCGAGGGAACCATTCCAGCCAACTATGTTATGAAAAGAGAAGGTGTGAAATCTGGAGGCAAGCTGAGTCTAATGCCGTGAGTACACAGATTATCATGGTTTATTTATTTCTGATCTCCAATGTAATCTTATACTTTCAATACAAAACAGATTAGGTTAATGTATCTGCTGTCTATATCTTAAAAGTTGCCACCACACCAGCTTTGTGTGGTGTCTGCAGAAGCGGCTAAAATAGCTCGACTTTGCCTTCTTCCTATGGCGACGCTTAGTGAGTTATGTGAATGGAAACCACAATTGGTCGGGCTGTGTTGTAATTGCAGTGCACTTGTGTCGGTTTCTAGCTCAGCTTTGCTTGAACTATGTGTAGTTTCCTGTTGTTTCTTTTCTATCTCAGGCTGAAGTAATCTCAAAAATCTCCCTGTTTGTCCACATGACGGGTTTCCGTTTTCATGTGAGCATGTAAATGAATGACAGGTTTATTTATAGAGCCCTTGATCACAAAATGATGTCTCAGATGAAGACAAACGTACCTAGACAACCAGTGGCAAAAAAATACACATTGAAAGGTAACATGAAACATAACATGACAAAATATAGCCATTAGAAAGACATGACAGCCCTACTTGAGCTACTCGAAGTATGTGTATGTAGTATGTTTACGGACTATAATGTTGTATTTATACATGCAAAATACTGTGTGTTGACAGTTATACTGAAATAATATTAAAAGGACAGAAGTGGCAGAACTCCAACTGTTCTCATTATTGTAAATATCACCAGTCATGAATGTGAGAGTAGAATGGTAAAGGGGATCTAGGGGCCTCTGAGTGGAAGCAGCATTATGTCTATGAAATATTAAATCCCTGTAATACATAACTGAAAGGAAAACTCCTCTTCCTAAAACTCGGAGGGAAGCTGCTTCTCTTAGTGTGGGGAGAAAAAGACTCTTTCTCAGCTTTCCAACAAGGTTTCCTGTGTGATATTTAAATGTACCTTGCTCATAAACCCAGATGCAAATGAATTTACTGTACTTTCTGTGACCCTCTCCAAAATAGAACTGGTCACAGTGGATATGCAAATGACTGTAATCTATACCTCTGGATCTTCAGAACAGAATTTGTTTTGTTTATTGTCTCAAAGGCTTTTGGAGAATTATCAGCAACAAAGGCCCAACATGGATCCCGTCAGTCTTTCCTTATTAACCGGCAGGATTCAGATTTGGCCTTCTCTGCTTTTACACACTGATGTTGGTCTGATTAATACCTCTTAAAACAGTTAGAGGCTTCCCTTCCGATGCTGTCAGGGGACATACTTATATTACAAATAACTTAATGCTCATTTTGATGGTTGTAGTTTTGCAGTGCTGTTGAACTGTATTATGCTGAGTAACTGTGTTATACTGAGTGGTGTTTCTAATATTTGAGTCTCCCCTCATTGATAAAAATAGGGTGGACAAAATATTAGAAACACTTCTCAGTATCAGTATAATGTGGTATAATCAATATCAACAGCACTATAGGTGTAGGTGCCAAAACGACCATAAAATTGAACCAACACAATAACTGAACATTATAAACTTCATGATAGGCGGATTTATTGCAGGGCTGTTGTATTACACTGCAATAGTTTTAGATTTGTGTACCTTTATAAACTGGCATGCTTTGCAATGATTGATGCAAACAGAAGGAAGTCAGCAGAAAGGATCCAAATAGATTTCAATCATTAGGTGTTTAAAATGTATGAGTTATCATAATTTTAAGGATTGTTGATCTACATTTCAGAGTGGTTTTTCAATTTACATTGATTAGATCAGTGGTTCCCAACCTTTTTTCCTTGGCGCCCCCCCACTTATGTCTAAGAAAAGCTGAGCCCCCCCTCCGAAACCGAAGTTTCCCTTACTTTCTTTTTTGATACAGAGGAGTTATCAGCACTTTTACGTTTCTCCGCCATGTTTCGTTCATAAAATCGTGATGCCGTGGCGGCAGGAAAAACGAGGATGACAGCAGCTAGCAGCTGACTTGATGACAGCAAGGGTCACACAAAAATATATAGTTTTTATACAGACTTTTGTATACATTATATATTCTAGTGTATTATCATAATTTGTTTAACATGTGCAAATATTTTTTTTTTACCTCAACCTCAAACCAGATAAAGACTTGCGCCCCCCCCTGTGATCTTTGCCGCCCCCCTTAGGGGTCTCCGGACCCCAGGTTGGGAACCACTGAAATAGATGAGTGGTGTTGACGGAGTTGTAATGGTCTCTTTTTGATGTTACCTCTCTTGTTCTTCCACTCGCAGATGGTTTCATGGGAAGATAACGCGGGATCAGGCAGAGCAGTTGCTTTACCCTCCTGAAACAGGCCTATTCTTGGTGCGAGAGAGCACCAACTTCCCCGGTGACTACACCCTGTGTGTGAGCTGCGACAGCAAAGTGGAGCACTACCGCATCATCTACCACAACGGCAAGCTCACTATCGATGACGAAGGCTACTTTGAAAACCTCATGCAGCTGGTTGAGGTAAGATATTCAAATTAGGCTTTGTTTTATAAATAAAACAAGGTGTTTCTAGTGTTTGCTCTGATGCTATATAGAGCTTTTGTCTACTGTATATTTGTTGTATTCTCCTGATTTAGAGCCCCCGCGTGTTTGTTCCACCTCATACAGTAGATCACATAAAGTTCCTGGAACAAATAATGAACAGGAAGTGTCAAAGAGGAAGAGTGAACCGTATGCTGAGGTGCAGAGTTGTAACCTCAAAAATACACCAGGCCTTTTGCTCTCAAAATGAGTCATTTTCCTGTTTAACATGCTTATTTTGAACAGACACATACTATATATTCTACAGAGTTAAAATAGAGGAGTAATTTTAGTCTGACCTATTTAAGGGGGAACCTTGTCTGTCGTTTACAGCCCTCTATTGGTCATTGTGAAACACTGCTCGCTGCGTAAACTGTACTGTACTATATGCTTAAATATTCCTTAAAATAACGCCAGAAAAACATTGTGAATCAAGAAACAGTTAAAGTGAAGAGCTGAAGATGACAAAACAACAAAAAAATCAAAAGAGAAGTACATAAATTAAATAAATTAAGACCCTCATAGAGATATATGAGAAGTGAGACTTATCTTTCAAATTGGTATGGTGTTCTTCCAGAAAAGCAATATATTTCCAATATATAATCCAGCAATATATTAAATTTGTCCTTCAGAGCAAAGACAATTCTGTCCAGTTGGAGGATTACTTAGTTAGATTATTAGATCATTATTATTAGATTATTTAGCCAATGATGTACTGAAGGCAGTTCTGGTGTTTTCTAATAAAATTGTCTTTGCTTTTATAAGGCTATATGCAATGAGCAACCTTTTGGAGAGCCCTAAAAGTGCTGTAATGCTGGTGTTTCTACTTAATTTTTTTAATGTGTTGCTTTCTTTGTAGCACTACACCAAAGATGCCGATGGCCTGTGCACCAAACTGATAAAGCCAAAGGTGGAGGAGGGGACGGTGGCCGCTCAGGATGAGTTTTCCAGGAGTAAGTCTCAGTCTTTTACAATTTATGCAACCACATCATTGTAGCCTTTTTGTTTATGAGAAGCATACATGGGCCTGTTATGTTTCAGCTGAATGTTGTTTCTTCTTTGAATGGCCAACAGGTGGCTGGTCAATGAGCAGAAAAGACCTCAAGCTGCAGCAGGTTATTGGGAAAGGAGAGTTTGGAGGCAAGTAGCTTCAAGTTTACAACTGGCCCAATTTTAATTTATTGTTTCAGAGATCAGATATGTATGATGAATAAAATTGAGAATTAACATTTGTGTGTATTTAATTTGTACAAAGGTTTTGTTAAAAGTAAAGTTAAACCTTAACCATGCCTAACTACATTCAATTCCAGGTATTACATTTAACAAAAAAATCCTATTCCCTCATTTCCCGTATGGTTTAAGTGAAGGTTATATTATTTTTGTTGGTGGTTTTGTATCAGGAATAAATGGTGAATAAAAGTGCATGTAGACAATGTTACATGTGAGTTACAGTTCATTGTTATTGTTTGTGATCATTCCAGATGTCATGGTGGGAGACTACAGAGGGACTAAAGTAGCTGTGAAGTGCATAAAAAATGATGCTACAGCACAGGCCTTTATTGCAGAGGCTTCTGTCATGACGTAAAGAAAATTACATTTTTTTTTTTTAGAAACATGAATACACAAGTCACATGTAAACCACATAACATGTCTGTGTGCTCCTCTTCTTCCTCAGGCAACTACGGCACGATAACCTGGTGCAGCTGCTTGGAGTGATTGTAGAGGAGAATGGGAGTCTGTTCATAGTTACTGAGTACATGGCCAAGGTAGGTAGCAGACTGTCTGTCTGACAATTTGTCAGCATCCAGAGTTTCTGTTATAAAGATGTCACATGTTTGTTTGTTTTCAGGGCTGTTTGGTTGACTACTTACGTTCCAGAGGCCGGACAGTACTTGGTGGAGATGCTCTACTTAATTTTGTACTGTGCGTATGACTACAGTTGGCTACAATTATACTGTATTAAAGGTAGACTGTGGAGTTTTTGATTACGGAGCAATGTTTTGATGAGCAGCTCCCCGAATTGTTTGTATTTTGTGATCTGCATGTCAAATTACTGAATGTGTTTGTAAAATAATCTCTCGCGTAGGCGTACTTCAAAAACAGATCATTATTACCAAATAAAAGGTACAAGAACAGCTGTGTGATGTCTCTCGGTTTCATGCAATTCCATATATTGACAGTTGGTGACGATTAGAAGTTTGAAAGGCAGCACGGCACCAGTAAAAGAGAAGACGACAACATATAGGCAAATGTTTCATTAAGGTGGAGATGCATGCAACAAATTGTAGGCAAGAAACACTGAATGAACTAAGCCATGTTTATTTGCAAGAAAACTCCACAGTGAACCCTTAAAGATTGTCTATGTTTTGTTGGATCATAAGGAAATTTGTGCTGCATGTTTTTTAACCCAGGATTGAGAGAGAGAAAAGTCCTTCAGGTTTGGAACTTTGTTTTCTTGTACTTTTACAGAGACGTCTGTGAAGCCATGGCGTACCTGGAAACAAATAACTTTGTCCACCGAGACTTAGCAGCTCGCAACGTTCTTGTGTCAGAAGACAACATGGCCAAAGTCAGTGACTTCGGTCTGACAAAGGAGGCCTCTTCCACTCAGGACACTGCTAAGTTGCCTGTGAAGTGGACATCCCCAGAGGCCCTCAGAGAAAAGGTGAACTGTTGTTTACAAGAACTGTTTCCATGTCGAGTAGTGTGCTTTGCCAAGTGTAGCTCCAACAGATTGAAACAAACTCTTACATGTGTGTTTTTCTCTTCATCAATAGAAATTTTCCACCAAATCTGATGTTTGGAGCTACGGTATTTTGCTTTGGGAGATTTACTCTTTTGGCCGAGTGCCTTACCCGAGAATTGTAAGTATCAGTATTTTTTCGGAAAGAGGCATACAGAAAATATAAAGAAGGAATTAGGGCTTTGATTTGAGAGTGCGATTAATAAGCAATGCATTTACAGTTTAGACTCTTTCCTATTTCAGTAATACTTGATAATGTACAGTTTATCATGCTAAAGGGTACAATTTTGATGTGGTATTGTGACTTATAGAACCTAACAATGTACAATATGTATACCATCTAAAAAGGTTTTCTTTGACGTAATGTACATACCTGAAATTAAAAAAGAGACTTTAAACTGCATTCCTCTAATGAAATATTTTTTGTTTAGAAAAAGTGCTATATTTACTGTGTTCTTTAATGTGGACTGTATTTTTGACCAGTCGCATTGCTCGCCCCAAATACAGAACACAGGGAATACACTAGTTTTTCAAAGTAAGTTAAGTTTTCTGTCAACACTGTCTACTCTCTTACAACTTTTCTCCATTCATAGCCATTAAAAGACGTTGTGCCTCGAGTGGAGAAGGGATACAAAATGGATTGTCCAGATGGCTGTCCTGAAGTGGTGTATAACATCATGAAACAGTGCTGGAACTTGGATCCTGCTGCTCGACCAAGCTTTCAAATGTTGAAGGAGTGGCTGCAACATATCAGCCAAGGGATGGGAAAAAAACAATGATACATCTGACAGAACAGACACAAAAAGGGACTTTCTCCTTCTTTCATTTTGACCACTTGGACTATAACCTAGGAGGAAAAAAATGATTTCAAAGGACTTTTTTATTGAGCAAAGTTCACAACAAAGTCTGCTTTCACACAATGTCCATGAACCGTAAATTAAAACTGTCAATGTTTATGTTTCTTAGCGTCATCCCTCACCTCAGGTTGTTAAACTGCAGTAACTCTTAATTACTGGCTCAGTCGCTCTAGTGAGTGTTTCTGCGCTTGGTTATCAAGAGTGAATGATTAACTGTCATATCAACAATTCTTTCCTTAGAACACAGTGCTGCCTCAGAGCCACAGTGCCTTGACCTGTTTAAAAAAATAGATATTTTACGTCCTTTATGTTGATGTACTTGGTCATATTGATGGCATGATTACATTTTATGAACATGTAGACCGTAACATAAGTTGACTGAAACCGTGGTATTTACATTTAAAGAGGAGAGACGCTTTAAAAGTAGGAATACAGTTTTAATACGTCATTACTTGCTGTATTTTTTTATAATTTTTTTTTACAGTTTCCAGGTACACCTTTTTGCATGAAGGTTTAATTATTTTGTTAAAAGGACTAAGTTAAAATAACTATAATTATGCAGCTTTATTTTTTCATTGCTATATAATTTTGAATGTGTTTGGATCCCTCTATAAGTCAAAAAGGTAAGCACAAGTTTGGACAAATGCCAACTTTAATATTGATATAATAACATCGTTCAGCTTAGTCATGTAGACATCATTTCCATGTACAGAATTTTCCATCCAACATCAATAAATGTTTTATTTTGGGACTCCAGGTTGAACTGAATTTTCTGGATTTTGTATGTAATGAGAAAATGAGAATGTTGTTAAATGTACTGTGCTGGCATTTTCAACAATAAAAAAATACATTTTGAAAATAGTCTTGCAAAAACAACTTTTTTAGCATCCTTTTTTAAATTTTTTTTTTTCAATTGTCTTAGTTAACGTATTTGCTATCTAATATGGAAGTAGTAAATTGTAATTTAAACTAAGAATGTGTACTTTAATGTTACTCAAATACTTTTAATTGGTACCAGAACAATTTTTGGTATTAATATATTTTACTATAGTTTTTATTATTTATTTTTTGGGGAATTTTAGGCATATAGGACAGATGGAGACATGAAAGGGGAGAGAGAGGAAGAATGACATCCAGCAAAGGGCTGCAGGTTGGAGTCGAACCCACGGCTGCTGCGTCAAGGAGTAAACCTCTATATATGGGCGCTTGCTCTACCAGCTGAGCTACCCAGGCGCCCTACTTTCTATTTTTTTAGCTACTTTCTACTTCCGCCACTGATATGTTATCATGTGTTTTGCATAGAAATCCCTGTTCTCAAAATAAACTTAATAACTTGATAATTACAGCTATTATAATATTATAGTTAAGTTAAAAAGCACAAAATGTTTTCTGAAAAAAGTTTAATAAAAGCTGTAATCCAGTGCAGTGTGCAAACAAGGCAACAATGCCATCAAGGGATGAGCTTTCTTATTTAAGAAAGATGGGATAGTGGCTCTGTAATTTTCAATTTCTTTAAAAAAAACAGCAAACAAATTTTACATTTGTGAATATGAAATTCTGCCACAAAAATACATTAATTAATAAGGAAATAAACGTCATTACCAGAAATAATCCAAAGATGATATCTTCGAAGGAAAGGAAAAGTCTTGAATAACATTAGTTTTTAGGCGCCGGCCAGCTCTGCTGCCGGGTCCCTCTTAGCGGAACCTTAACGAGGGGACTTATTTCTGTGTTGCACTTGGTGGTGCTACAGGAAAATGTAGACTGAAAACAGGCGAGTTGTCAGCGCCAGACTAACGTTACTCAAGGCTCACGGATTATTAAACCCAGGCTTTGTTTAACTTTGTGATGGATAATGAGGCTGATGTCTTTTATCGGGAGCTGCCAAAAGTGGTAAGTCACAAATGCATTGGTAAATCTTTAGAAGAGAAAGGACTCGGAGGAGTTTAAAAATAATTAAATGTATCTTAGTTAATGTGATAGCTGGCTACATGCTAACGTCAGTGTTTTAACCTTCACCAGGAGCTTCACGCTCATCTCAACGGCTCCGTCAGCTTCCAAACCATCGAGAAACTCATCAGCCGAAAACCGCATCTCAACATTGAACACGGCATGACTGCTATCGGCAAAGGCCAGCGGAGGACACTGGATGAGTGTGTATAACTTGAATGCAAAGTTTAATATAGCTAAGTGCTGGCGAGCAACGAATTAATCATCAATTAGAGCTAACATTACCTAACTAACGTTAATTGATGATTATTTCGTCGTCATTTCATTAATTTATTTGATTATTTAACCTAAATTATGTGATATTAGAGTAGAAATTGTTCAATGGTAAGCAAATTAAGTGTGAAGTAGCGCTGCAAGATAAGAGGAAAGTATGTCATATATATGATAACGTTGTGGAAAATCTCCATTACGATATTACTAACTAGTGATAGCTAAATAAACAGATACTAAAATGTACTCAGTTCTGCCTTTCTGCTGCTTTTAGTAAACTGATAAAATACAACAAATTGCTTGTTGAATAAAAAAGAAAACTGAAAGCAAATTATTTCCAACATTATTTTATCGAACAAATACGAACATTTAACTAAACACAAAAGGCACCATTAAAAAAAGAATAGTAGTTACATTTTAAAGTGCATTTTTTTACTGATACTCTCTATCAATTAACTCAAATGTATTTATTGCGTAATGACATAAAAAAAACCTGATTTATTGTGCAGAACTAGTGTGAAGAGAGGGGTCTTAAACATTAAAACAACATGGCGCGCATGTCCGCAGGTGTTTTCAGGTCTTCAAGGTCATCCATCAGTTGGTTGACACGGAGGAGGACATCCTGATGGTGAGGATATGCTGTTTGTTTAAACTAAAATTGGCTTTTGTTGACTTTTGTCTAACTTCTCAGAATATCAGTAACAGGTGTTTCTTTTCTTTCTTCCCAGGTGGCTACAGATGTTATCAAGGAGTTTGCAGCTGATGGTGTCAAATATTTAGAGCTGAGAAGTACACCAAGGGAGGAGGAAAACACAGGTAAAGATGTTAACATGGAGCCTAATACTTGGATGATGTGATTTAACGTTAGGATTGTTTTATCAAATTATTAGGCTTATAAGTTTATTATCTTTTTCCTATAGGATTGACAAAAAAAAAATACGTTGAAACTGTCATAAAAGCCATCCGACAGTGTAAAAGCGAGGGAGTGGACATTGATGTCAGGTAGGCATAGACTGTATTAGGGCTGCACGATGAGGAAAATATGCGATACGCGAAAAAGTTGTTGAATATCGCGATATTACTTGCTATGAATAAAGTTCTGCATTTCTACTGCTTTCAGTACTCTGCTAAATACAACACATTGCTTGTTGAATTTAAAACAAATGAAAGTAAATCATTTCCAACATTCTTTTATTGAACGAAGTGAACATTGATTAGAATATAAAAGTCACCACAAAAAAACAATGACCGTTATATTTTAAAGTGCAGTTTTCTACTTATATTTTCTTTCAACTAACACAAAAAATCTCGGAGTGTCTTTCGCGATATGTCGCAGCCTTTCGCGATGTGTTTATTGCGCCAGTTGATACTGCTATAACAAAAACCAATATATTGTGCAGCCCTAAACTGTATTATTTCAGTGTGCAACAAATCAAGAAATGTATCTCAGGTGTGTGAGGTGTGGCTGTGTTGGACACACTCACGCCACCATCATTGGCTGATGATAAAACCAACAAAACACTGCATAATGTGTTCCTATAATGATCCAGTAACTTGAGTGCTGGCCACAGTAGTGCATGGTTCTTAATGTGCCCATTTTTCCTGAAGGTTTCTGTTGGCAATTGACCGCAGGAATGGGACTGAAGTTGCCATGGAGACAGTGAAACTTGCTGAGGAGTTCATGCTGTCCACTGATGGTTTGGTGGTAGGACTTGACCTCAGTGGAGATCCAACGGTCAGTAAAAATCATAGTTTTACTCTGAACATTATGCATCATTTGAGTTGAAGCACCCACTGTTTGATTACTATAGGTTTTCTCATAATAGCTGTAATTTATCCCAGTATGGTGGACCTCAATTGCTTTTTCAAGTGCCAAAAAAAACTGTTATTGGAAATATAATGACTGGGATCTTGGTGTCCTTTTACAGGTGGTAGGTTTATTTCTCAAACAGATTAAAATTACAGTTTTACTTCTAATATTGAGCATCATGAAAATTGAAACACCTACTCGTTAGGTACCAGTTAGTTGAAAGTAAAAAAGCAGCATAGCAAAACTTAATTTTAACGCTTACCGAAAGTGTGATCTTTCCATCCTGCTGGCTACAGTACAATTTGCCAAGGTTTTCTGGTAATAGCTGTGACTTATCCCAGTATGGTGATTTTTTTTTTTTAAGTGCCAAAAAATATGACTTAGACATTGTTGTTAACAGTTTTTACCGTTTACAGTTGGTGGGTGTATTTCCTAAACAGATCAGAACAGGGTATCTCTTGTATATTTCTGCTTTGTCTTGTTTTCAAAGATACATTGCTGTTTTAAAATGCTGCTTTTTGACAATCTTGAGTTTCACAAATTAAATGCCATTGAGCGCAACGTTTTGGGATGGTGAAGTACAGCTGATGCCTCCAAACTTCAGCAAATCATATCAAAACTATCTAAATGGAATATTCAGTCAGATTAAAAACAAGTGTGTTTTTCCTCCAAGGGGAGGATTGCTGCTGGGTTTTGTCACAATACTTCTGTTAATGAATGTACTTTTATTTTTAAGGTTGGTCATGGAAAAGACCTACTTCCTGCTCTACAGAGGGCCAAGAACTGTGGACTGAAGTTGTCACTGCACCTCTCAGAAGTATGACCATAACATTTTTAAAGTTATTTGTTATCTGTAGTCACATTATCTGTGAGTGAGCTGACATTACAACAAACACTGTTGCAGGTACCATCACAGCTGGAGGAGTCAGATCTACTGTTGAACCTTCCTCCAGACAGGATCGGTCACGGCACCTTCTTGCATCCTGAAGTGGGTGGATCTCAAAGTCTTGTTGACAAAGTGGTGCAGAACAACATACCGCTGGGTAAGAGTGATATGAAATGATTACATTTCTTTGGTGTGCACAGTAAGTTGACTTGTTTTTTGATTTCTTAACTTTCTGTTTCTTGTAGAGCTTTGCCTGACATCAAACGTCAAAGGACAAACTGTATCATGTTACTCCAAACATCATTTCAATTACTGGTACCAGATGGGGCATCCATGTGTGATTTGTGTAAGTTTACTCTCTTTGCACCTCACAGACAGTGATGCCAACATTATTAATTAATGTATTTGTTACAGGTTTTTTGCACAAAATCCTTATTTTCAACTAAACCAAACTCTTTTTTTTATGACATACTGACTTTTGTATGACATACTATACAATATTTTTTTTGTTATGACTTTTTTTGACATACTATACTATGACTTTTTTTATGACGTACTATAACTTTTCATGACATATATTATGACCTGTCTATCTGGCCATGACAAATTGCAAAGCATAACAAAGGAATGTGAATGTCAGTAAATCAGTATAATCATGTAGGGTGTGCATGTATAACAATGTGGCATGTGTGCATATTGTGATTGTACAAAATGAGCAAATGAAAACCAAGTATAAACTTAAGATGCCACATCACCATGGAGGGTACCTGTCGGAGAGAGATAGAGAATGAGTAGCAGGGCCTACATTTATAATCTTGGAGCACCGGGCCCAAGTGCCACCAGAAGGCACTGATAACTACCCCATCCCACAATCAACCAATTGACCACTTTTATACTGTACTATGACTTTTATGACTTTTTATGATCTACTATACTATGACTTTTAATGACTTTTTATGACGTACTATACTATTACTTTTTATGACCTACTATACTATGACTTTTTTTGAAGTACTATATTATGACATACCATATACTATAACTTTTTATGACATATTATACTTTGTCTTTTTATGACATACTGTACTATGACTTTTTTGGCATACTATATTATGACTTTTTTATGACCTACTATACTATGACTTTTTATGACGTACTATACTATGACTTTTTATGACCTACTATACTATGACTTTTTATGACATACTGTACTATGACTTTTTTGGCATACTATATTATGACTTTTTTATTACATACTATACTATGACTTTTTTGGCATACTATACTTATACTTGTATATACTTATACTTGACGACCAACTCTCCTTCACTACTAACATTGCTGCAACCACCCGATCGTGTAGATACATGCTCTATAACATCAGAAGGATACGTCCCCTTCTAACGCAGAAGGCGGCTCAGGTTCTGGTTCAGGCTCTAGTCATCTCACGTCTAGACTACTGCAACTCCCTCCTGATTGGCCTGCCTGCATGTGCCGTCCGACCCCTGCAGCTCATTCAGAACGCAGCAGCTCGGCTTGTCTTCAACCTCCCCAAGTTCTCTCACACTACACCGCTCCTCCGCTCTCTTCACTGGTTACCAATTGCGGCCCACATCCGCTTCAAGACACTAGTACTTACATACAGGGCCACGAACGGATCAGCCCCAGCTTACATCCAGGACATGGTCAAACCATATACCCCAACCCGCCCACTTCGTTCTGCATCAGCCAAACTGCTTGCTGCCCCCTCACAGCGAGGGAGAACTAATCACTCAACGAAATCCCGACTGTTCACTGTCCTGGCTCCCAAATGGTGGAACGAGCTCCCCATCGCTTTGCCTATTTAAAGCTAATGTATTTGCACTTACTACTTGTTGTCTGGAGTTCGAACCTTCACAGTTGAAAGCACTTAATTGTAAGTCGCTTTGGATAAAAGCGTCAGCTAAATGACATGTAATCTATACTATGACTTTTTTATGACATACTATACTATGACTTTTTTGACATACTATACTATGACTTTTTATGACATACTATACTATAACTTTTTATGACATTCTATACTATGACTTTTTATGACATACTATGACTTTTTATGACCTACTATACTGACTTTTTATGACATTCTATACTATGACTTTTTTATGACATACTATGACTTTTATGACATACTATACTAAGACTTTTTATGACCTACTATACTATGACTTTTTTGACATACTATATTATGACTTTTTATGACATACTATGCTGTGACTTTTAATGACCCACTATACTATGACTTTTATGACATACTATACTATGACTTTTATGACATACTATACTATGACTTTTATGACATACTATACTATGACTTTTTTGGAATACTATACTATGACTTTTTATGACATACTCTGCTATGACTTTTTTGGTGTACTATACTATGACTTTTTTATTACATACTATACTATGACTTTTTTGGCATACTATATTATGACTTTTTTATTACATACTATACTATGACTTTTTTGGCATACTATATTATGACTTTTTTATTACATACTATACTATGACTTTATGACATTCTATACTATGACTTTTTTATGACACACTATACTATGACTTTTTGGCGTACTATACTATGACTTTTTACGACATACTATACTATGACTTTTTTATGACATACTATACTATGACTTTTTTTACTTTTTATGACATTCTATACTATGACTTTATTATGACATACTATACTATGACTTTTTGGCGTACTATACTATGACTTTTTACGACTTACAATACTAAGACTTTTTATGACCTACTATACTATGACATTCTATACTATGACTTTTATGAAATACTGTACTATGACTTTTTTGGCATACTATATTATGACTTTTTTTATGACATACTATACTATGACTTTTTATGACATACTATACTATGACTTTTTATGACATACTATATACTATGACTTTTTATGACATACTATGCTATGACTTTTTTGGCGTACTATACTATGACTTTTTACGACATACTATACTAAGACTTTTTAATCACACTCTGCTATGACTTTTGACTTTTTATGACATACTATACTATGACTTTTTTTTTACTTTTTATGACCTACTATGACTTTATGATATACTATTCTTTTTTTATTTTTTTTTTTACATACTATTACTGACTTACCGGTATGACATTTTGTATGACTGACTTCTTTATGGTACTATACTATGACTTTTTATGGCATACATTTTTATCGCATACTACACTGACATTCTTTAGGACATACTATGATTTTTTTTGGAAATATGGAACCCCCAATGTAGAACCGGGGTGGTGATGGCACAGTGGATATGACACATGACTTTGGTGTGGGAGACCTGGGTTCGAATCCCACTGTGATACATCAACCAATGTGTCCCTGAGCAAGTGACTTAACCCCTAACTGCTCCAGCGGTGTGCAACCTCTGACATATATAGCAATTCTAAGTCGCTTTGGATAAAAGCGTCCACTAAATGACATGTAATGTAACCTCAGATAATGCCTAATGGTGAGAAAAATCAAAAGTTCACCATGAATATTTATTCATGAATTATTATTCTTTGTCACATTACAGACTGATGATAAGGGAGTCTTCAGTACAGACTTGTCTCAGGAATATCAGCTGGCAGCTTCAACGTTTGGTCTCAGTCATGAAGCCGTATGGAAACTCTCCCAGCAGGCCATAGACTATATATTCGCACCAGACACTGTGAAACAGCAGCTCAAACAGAAGTGGATTGATATACAGCCTCAGATGTTCAAGTGACCAGTTCAGTCGAACCTACAGCCAACCATATACCTCAAATTTCAGTTTAAAAAACTTTTCCTTTAACTTTTTACAAGTCTTTGTAGAAATCATGACATTAACTAAAATACTGTGAAAATGTTTGAAATAACTGAAAGTAAAAGATACTAAGTGTATGTTTTTTTTGCTGATATGCAGTTTATGTACAGTGTTGCACACATAAATCAAAGCAACAAACTTGTTATGACATACTGCAGAAATGCAGGTATATCTGGACAGCAGAATTCAACAGATATCCAGTCTTTTGGGTGCTCTTCAGCATTTGCAAGTCAGTCCAAGATTACCCAAACTTAAAAAAAGAACAGATCATATTGATGCTACTCTGTGCCTACACACTGTCCTGTCAACACAGCACCGTTAACTGTCAAGCCTTTTTTCCAAATTTGCCATGCTTGTCCTTGCTCTTCTTGAATTTGCTATGTTGCATTTCCTTCTTCTTTAGTTTCCCATGCTCGGGAGCCCCATTGCTTGCTTTGGCGTTTCCCCCATCCAACTTTCTCTTCTTGTCACTGTTGAGAGTAAGAAATTTTAAGAACACATTTCCACAACAACCAAACAACCACACTTTTGCCAAAAATACTGAATGCAACTGCACCTCTTGATGCTGACGATAGCTGTGTTCCCTGCTTTCTTCAACACCTGGTCCCATTCCTCATCATCTCCACGGATCTTGTACCTGTAAATACAAAAGGAAATCATTACAACTACAGTAAATGCTACACACAAATAATGACCAAGGACATCCCTCCCAAACCTCATACTCACTCTTCCATGTCCATTTCCTTCACTTTCTCTACATCCTGCTTGTGTCTCTCCTCAAACTCTTTAGCTGCTTCATTCTGTCAGTGACAGATACATTTTTCTCAAACATCATAAAAGGTAAGGGGATGCAAATAACATTTTATCATTAATGTGTTGATTCTTCAATTGCAAGGTCTATAAAATGGAGAAAAAAAAACAAACACTCTTTACATTTTGCAAGGGATCAAGGTGACCCTGACAAACGGCTCCAAATCCAAAAATATTTCATTTACAATTGTATTAAAACAAGAAAAGCTGAAACCAGCAAATGTTTTGCATTTTTTCTTGATAAATGACTTGAATAATATTCTAAATTGTTGACCACATACCAGATCATCATTAAGGCTTATGACAGTCGGCTCCATGGAAACGTCTTTAGTGATCGCCATCTGTGCCTCAATAGCTTTTTCTTGGATGCTGGTGAAGACCTAGGATAGTAAATGCATTAAAAAGGTATTACTGTTGTTGCAATAGTTTTTTATGGCATCTTCTTCATATCATATTATTCAATGGATTATGACTTCAAGACTTACTTGCACAAATTTCCGGATCAGACGGTTGAAGAGGCCCATGAGCTGTGAGCTTGGGAGTTCAATTTCCTTTTCTAACTGTTCTACTGATTTGTGCTGTAACCCTATGCCCAGCAGTAATGCCTAGGAAAGAACAGGGACAATCAACAACTGTATCACAATATATTCTATCACAATAAAACTGTATTCACGACAAACAACTGAGACCATAACCAATGGGGAAACTTACACACTGTGCGGCTGAGAGAGAGACGTCACCGAGCTGCTTGAGGAAAAACATGCGAGCCACTGTTGGGATCAGGTCCATGATGAGGTGGTAGTCCACCATGCTCCTCGAATATAACTCCAGACGTTTGAGGTCGTAGGGGCTGAAATGGGATGCCAGCTCTGAGCTACTGAGAGCTGTGAAGGTCAAAGACAAGTTAGATCAGGTCTGTGAGATGCAGAGAAAACCTAATCAGGTCAGTTAGTAGAGGAGTCTTACTGCTCGTCTCCTCCTTGGACTTCTTGTTCTGCAGGATGCTGAGTGACAGGCTCGGATGGAAGCGGCTGAACTGGTAGGAGAGGAGGGACAGGAAGCGCCGGCGGAAATCTGAGGAAAACAAAAACTGTTCAGTCAGTCTATAATAAGTTTAAACAAACCAGATCTCCAGAGGTAGTGCAGGAAAAGTTGTGGAAGTTCACCTTTCCAGAATGCAGACAGCCACTGGCTCTGCTCAGGGGCTTCATCTGTGTTCAGCTCCTTCAGCATCACACAAGAGTGCTCTCCTGTCAGGTCATTCTAGAGACAACCAAACACCAATCAATACAACGTGACAACGGCACAATGTACAGAAACATACGAGAACATTTATTTTATACTTACAGGGGTTTGTCTTAAGTAGACTGGAGTATAACCCGCTTTCCTCCAGAACCTGTTCGGTTGCAAAAAGAGTTTTTTACTTTTCTAAATCTGCAAAAAATATTACGACCCCCTTCCCATTCTCCATATTCAAAGAAACTCACTTGAGTAGCTGTGTAGTAAGACCATAGGAAACTCCTAGATAGTCCAGTCTCTCTGCTCTCCTCTCACTCAGCTTCAGCAGCAGAGGAGGGAGCTCCTTCCGTGGAGTGATCACCTCCTCCAGCAGACTGACCGCCTGGACAACAAGAGACACCAACAAGGCTATTGTCACAGAAGTGTGCATTTAATCTGCCTCATCTAATCTGTAAATTGTATTCTTACTCTAGTTACACGTCATGTGAGTAATGGATATCTTTCAAATACAGCTGAATACATTTTATTGTGTTACCTCACTGCTGACGGATGTGATCTCATTGTGATTTGAGTGTGTGCTCTCATCCATGGTGGGGAACTTGCCCTCATAGTACATCTGCAGCAGTTGGAGAGCTCTGGAGCCATAGCCCATCTGGTGGTTAGATGGAAAACCAGTTACACATAGTACATCCAGATTAATTAAACACTGGACAAATACGCTGAGGCCTTGGCAAGCTCTTACCCCTTGGTAGTCTGGATTGACAGCAATTCTCACCACTCTGCCTCCAGAGAGGCCCCCGAACTCTGGGTCTTGGAACTACAAAGACAAGAGCAGATTCTAATTCATGTTTGCGTCTGTGGAAACGTGAGCTGTAATGATTTTGTCAAAAGATTTGTGACTAGTGTGTACCTGTTCTGACACCGTCCAGGGAATGAGGTCACCAGAGGCTTTCTTCCCTCTGGACAGACTGTTTAGGATGGACTGCCGAGATATTTCTCCCTCCAGACACACCTGAGGGAAAAAGGAAGAACAAAAACATAAGTCCAGTCAATAAACTTGACTAAAGTTGAGGGGGGGGTGGTCTGAATGCTTTTAAAAAACTAGGACTGGCTGATTTGGTGGAAGTCTTTCTTCTGAAAGGGTCTCACCTGCACCACAGCGAGGACCTCAGGTAGGGAGTTCTGTGTGGGAGGAACAGGTGGCAGGAGGCAGAAGAGGTGATGGGCCGGAGCATCGGACAACATCTGCAGGTCGTTTGGTGAATTCTGGATCCCAAGAAAACATTCAAGTCAGTGAATAAACAACAAGGGTGACACAACACTGTATGCAGGACATTATGCTCTTGAGGTAAAATCAAGTTATGTGAACACAAGCTAATAATATCACCTTGTAGTGCGATGCCACATAGAGGGCCATCAACCTCTGCAGGAAAGCCTCAGATGCCTTGTGGTAACAGAACAGTGTGTCTCTGTTCACATAATATCTGGACAGTGTGGGTTCAGGAGTGTCACTCAGCGAAGAATTTAGTTACACGATTTACAGTGGGATACAAAAAATTACAGATTTATTACAAATAATCCGATATCCTGCAATGTGAACCTCTAATGATCTGTCTGATTATCTGATTCACATAAGATTCTGTTTTAGCCCAATATGAGAAACTTTCTGGGTAAGCCCCAATGTAAGTAATACCTTTAGAAATATTTGAAGAGCATATGTGATTAACAAGAGCAGAGATTAATTGTTTATTATTTTAATACCTCCTGGTTAATATTAAAGAGCAGGCGATAATCACGTTATTTACTTTGACTTTCATGCAAAAACACTAAACATCCTCTAGTTCCAGCTTTTCAAATTTTCAGATTTGCTGCTTTTGTCTTATTTGATAGTGAATTGAATATAATATTTCTGTATTTTCTGACCAAACTATTAATCAAGAAAGTAATCAGATCACTGATCAACATTTAAAATAATCATTTGCTGCCCTACTCTAAATGTCCGATTACAGATAGTGACCAAGGAAACACTTTCATTTACCCCAATGCTGTTTGTCACACCATCTTTACATTGATTCTCCAGCTCTATCACACATGTCGCCTTGGTTATCGTTATTTTTAAGTTATGTTCAAAAATCCCTGTCTGTCAGTGCCCCATGACCAAAAAGACACTGGCAAAAAGACTGGAGTTGGTCCTGGGCGGTTGTGGCTGTCCACTGCTCCTATGTAGGCTTATAGGATGGGTTAAATGCACATGACGGTGAGAGCCCTTTAACGTGCATAAAGGATACAGGTCACAAGTCTGTGGAAGTGGGCAGCCAGAAATGAGCCTGGGTATGTTCAGACAGTCCAGACAGAGCAGGTCATTCAGCCACTTCTCAACAGCGTCCCCTGGAGCATACCGAATGGACTCGTGAAGAGAAACCTCCTGGAGAGAGCGAGCTGTGAACAGAGACAGATAAACAGCAGTCAGTCCATCCATTTTCTGACACTTATCTGGGGGCCGAGGCCACACTGGGCAACTCAAGAAAAGGATTGAGTTTGGTTCCAGACCCAGTGCCATGGGTAGGTGAGCCCAGCTAAATCTAGTCCATATCCCACACTAGCACTGGTTCCACGTCCCTAGAACCTGTCTATGATCCCAGAGGGCAAGATGCCTAGGTCTCTGCCTTTACCTGCCACCAGACCCTCACCAGCGAACTTCCCTTTTAGGTCTGGCTCCAGGAGGGGGGGCTATGGTTACACTGACTGAACACACAGATATTTACCTGCTGCTAGCCTCTCTGTGTTGGTGCTCCTGTTCTCGGCTGACATGCTCTGCTGACTGTCTGCACTCTGCTGCCTCAACTGCTGAATCAGTTTGAGGGAAAGAGAGCGCCCAGTGCCTTCATAGCTGCGAGATGAAGAGAGGCAAAGGAAAACTGGTCAGGAATGCAAATAGCAAGAGGTGAACTGATTAGGCAACTCATCAATCGACAGAAATATGAACTATTTGTAATCACTGGTTGCAGCTTTTCAATGCTAATTTTCTTTGTCTTCTATTATACTAAGTTAACTGAATGTCTTCGGGGTTTGGACAACTGGTCAAAACAAAACAATTTGCAAAGCTATTTGAATATATAAACTTGCGTGACAATTTATATACTAAACAATGAATCGAGAATGACAATAAAAATAATCGTTTCTTACAGCCCTACAAATAATAATCATTACTATTGCTTATACTTCCCTATTCATTAAATCCATATTACTCAAAATAGTTTCTTAAAATGTCCTTGTGTGTTATGTTATTTGAACAAAAGTAAGGTGGCATTTGATTATGTAAATATCACCCAGCTCTATTACTGACCCGTTGATGGTGGAGGCCATGAAAACCAGATAAGGCCCCAGCAGTTTCTTAACCAGAGGAAGAGGGATGGCTGCAGCCTCATCAATGACCAGCAGTTCAGCCTGGCCCAGCTTCAATGCATCACCTGGGTGGATGTACTGTTGGTCAAATGAACAGGATGATCAGATAAGGGTAATTCACTTACTATTTTAAAGAACAGCAGATATGGAGAAGAGTGGTCTGGTCTTGTTTACCTGAATTGTCTGCCGGTGCTCTTTAAAGATGTTCACCCGCACCACAGCTTTGTTGAACTCTGGATTCAAAGACTGGATGATTTCATAGTCAAGATGCTCCTACAAATGCAAAAGGGGGATATGAGGTGGTGTGTGCTAAGAGCATGAACGTACGGTCGCTGATACAGAAAAGCTTCTCAGGCAGCCTACCTGATACTGCAGAGCATCAAAGCCTTTGAAGATGAACTCAAACATGGTATGGAGGTTATCCGGGCTCGGTGAGGTTACAAAGATATTGGAGTAGCTGTAAAGAATGACAGGAAATCATTAGAAAAAAAAATGGAGACAATATAATAAACAATGCTGATATATTTGTATGACATTTGTATTACATAAAAAAAACTAATCTGTACCCAAAAGCCACAGCCCCAGCGACAGCCAGCCCCAGTGCTGCAGACTTGCCTCGGCCACGGGCAGCAGTCAGAGTCACAGTGCTCCTCAGAGTCTTCTCTGAGATCGCCTCAATGAACTTCAGCACCCCTTTAGCCTAAAGGACAAAACAAACCTCAAAAGTTACATTTATAAATGCCGATATAAAATGGGAGGACTATTGAGGTTTTATTTCTGTAGTTGGTGAAGCGCTGGTTACTTGAAATTGTATTGGCGCATTGATCAGTAGTTATAGTTTGTAAATGTATAAAGTGGCTCTTTAGTGAGAGGTCCTCACCTGGTCCATAGTCCTGCAGCTATCCACCAACACACCCACAGGCTGAGTGTCCTGAAGGGACTCCTTCAGATCCTTCAGCTCCTGTTCTCGTGGAGACAAACCGTCCTCCTGAAGGGAATGAGACAGGGAAATCAGGGAGCCTTAATCTAACAAGTAAGCAAACTGTATTTATGTAGCACAAAGTACTTAAAGGAAGTGAGAAAAAAAGATGAATGAAAGAGACAAACAAGGCATTCTTTTTTTTTTTTTTTTTAAAAGGACAGAGTGTACACAACTCAAAATATTAACTTATAAAATCCAAAAAGAAATCCACAGAAAATAAGCAAGTTTGAAGATGCTTTGTAAAAAGTGCACTGGTTTGTCTTCATGAGGCTATTCCAACAACAGATCATCACCTTTACTTGATCTTGGAACAGCCAGAAGTCTCCTTGGGAGACCTGAGGCTCCTCCAAGTGGTAACAACTCATTAAAGAGGCATGAACACAAGAGTAAAGTTTTGAGAGCAGTCCTAAAGGAGACATTGAGCCAGTGGAGAGAAGCAAAAAGATACAATGTGATCTACATTTTGTACAAACAAGCATTGAATTGTGCTTTTTTCTTTTATTGTTGTGGATCTCCGAGCCGCTGGATGGAAAGAGAAATGTTCGTCATGTTTGCTTGATAATTGACTCAAATAAATAAATCGCTTATCAAACTAATTGCAGTTTCATTTTCTGTTGATCAACTAATTGATTGAACGACTAATCATTTCTACTCCAATATAATTACCTGAGTCTTTGGAGGAACAGGCGTGATGTTTGCCATGTGGCTGGAGATTGGCAGGATGTTTAGTTGGTCATCAATGACAACACAGTTTTTGCAGGATGCAAGTGACAGAATAAATCTAGAAACAGTGAAACAAAACTAATAAATATTGTTACACTGTTGGCTACAAATGCACCAAATTCCACGAGAGTCAGCGGAACACTTCTTACCTCTCATTGAACCTTCCCACCACATCCTGATGAGCCTCGGTGCGGTAACGAGAGTGCACGTCCTAGATGAAAACAAACCACAGCGATCCCAAGTCAAGCAAACAGAGTCTGACATGTGTGGAGATGGAACAGGTTATAGACTTACCATAGTCATTGTGTACAGCTGCTTGAGAGAGTTCATCGTCCTGAGCAGAATCACCACTATACCACCTCCTTCTACAGTCTCAACAGTTCTCGCTAAGAGATTGGGAGTGAGAGCTTCAAAGTCCTGTGTGACACAGAAAACAAACGCTCTTAAGAGTATATTTGCTACATCAACTTGTCTACAGCAGTGGTTCCAAACCTTTTTTTGGATTGTGACCCAATAAAATTAAACATATTTCGTGTCCTGTGATACGTCCTGGGAGCCCCTGGTCTACAGGTGAGAGGAGTAACTCACCTGCAAGACGCACATGCCGTAGGTGTTTCCCAGGATCTTGTGCGTTTCGTTGTAGTAACAGTATCGGATGTTGGTTGCAGCGATGAACAGTTCAAACGGGTCATCCTGATTCAGATTCAACGTGCCAGTTTTTATCTTCTTCTGCAGCTGTCTCATGCGCTTCTTCCGATTGCTGTTTCAGACATTTTTGACAAATCAAATAGATAAGATACACCTTTATTGATCACGAACGGGGGAATTTGGACGTCGCAGCAGTACAACAGAACCACCATACATTAATACAGGCAAGTAGAGATATCTCCTTTTTGATACAATAAACAGCTACATCTCTGAGGGGAGTTTACACTCACCTGCTGAATCCCAGGTCTTTTTTGTAGCACCAGAGTACAGAAGGTCTTGCTCTGACGGCAGCTTTAGACAGCATGTGATGTAAAATGACAACCTGGATCAGAGGCAGATTTAATTGGTTTTGATGTCAAATGCAAAGACACGTATATACAATTGAATTAAAACTGATACATTTGCCTGAGAGAACAGGAAAGGAAAGATTACCTGATCTCTCCCTCGATCTCCCACCACCACAAATATGGACCGATGCTGCAGAGCGACTCCATTCTCTATCTGGACACGAATCCGGTTGTCTACCTTCTTGCGGACTGTTGCCATCGTCTCACTGCTACTGAGAGAGGTCAGAAAACACATCACATTAAAAGCAAATTATCAAAAATACAGTGCGACATAAACGGCGCAGTAACATCCACAACGTGTTGTCAAACCGAGAGGAAGGAGGATTGAGTGGAGCTAACTTGCAGCCAAAACAAATGAGTTAATGGCAGCAGGGAAACTAAAATCTGAAGAAACACAGAATGAAAGCATCGTTTCAAACACTCAACTTACCTTCTGTTACAGACAAACTGGTTGTTGTTTAATCTTTATGCACTTCCAACAAGTCGAGGGCTGAATTTAGGAATTTACACGCCAGCCATCATGCTGTTGATGCCATGGTTGATACACTCACGTGGAGACAGCCGTTAATGGAGGACCCCCGGCGTGACGTAAAAACTGCGCGACGGTCTCCTAGAAAGTGTGCAGGTGATGCCCAGAATTTGGTCTGCTAGGTGGAATTATCTACAACTGAACGTTCGATAGAATCTAAAACTAGACTTTAAACTGGTCAAGTAGTAGTAGTAGTATTTTTTTAAGCGTTAAGTGTCGAATATGAACTGGTTGTAACTTGTCAAATGTGAATATGTTGCTGGTTTTCTTAGTCTGATGATAGTACAGTAAGTTAAATATATTTTGTGTTTTGGACTGATAAATGGTCAAAGATTAAGAATGCAATTTTAAAAGTTCCAATAAATTGTGATGGGCATTTTAAGCTTTTTTCTAATGTTTTATAGATCTAGATACGTTAGATCTATTCTTCTCCAAGCAAACTACATGAATGGCGATCATAGCCTATTGCTTAATTTATATTAAGAAGATAAGAGATAATAACTGAGAGATCCAATTTGAACGGTTTAAATTTGGGACCAAAGGAGGGGTTGAGCACGCGGTTGTCTGTGGCAACATACCTACCAAACACAGCATGAACAATGAGTTGAATTTAATTTCGCTTTTCAAAGCAGCTTGTCTGGAATTTGTTAGCACTAGAAATGACATTTAGCAACGGTGAAGTTACACTTCAAAACACAACTGCTTATAGTCGTGGTAAAAATAAATAAATACATGAAACAAATTTGGATGACTAAAACTCGGGTCTGATACAAAAATTAACAGGACATTTCTAACTTTAATTTATATTTGTCTAATTTAAAAAAAAAAAAAAAAAAAAAGGCTTGTGAGCAGAATATTGTATTTATTCAGTGTCACGTCAGTAGCTGTACTCTGATCAGCCACGCAGCGGTACCATTCATAACAGGCTGCTGAAAACTAGGGTAATAAATAAAACTGAAGACTGTACAGCAAAAAACTGAGGCTGAAGCATGGGTATGCAACACAACTTTATTGAAACTCATGAAGCAACATCAATTTACAAACAAGGAAACAGGAGCTCATTGAACATAAAACGCCTTTTAAGAACCAAACTGACAGAAAAGAATCGAGAAAGGGAATAAACTCCCAAGGGTTGGACCAGCAGTGGCAGGTGCATTTTTTTATACAAAAAATAACTTATGAAATCTTTCAAGTTTACAGGAATATTTTAACACATAGCTTGTGTAAATCGATGATTGGATTTACAGCTCAGCTTGTGTTTCAGACTTTAAATGATTTAATATTTCCAAATATCAAAGCAGGCATTACTTTGATTTAAGAGACAGGAAAAATACCACTGATGAAGAACAAAAAAAAAAAAAAGAAGGACATGAGTGAGCTGGGGCAAATGCATTCTTGAATTTTCAGTGTGGTGCAAGTTAGTCAGTCACAGTCATTATGAAAGGCCTTTTCAGGATCGTATTGCCTGAGAGCTGCCTCTTGACACTCCTCTGGGTCCCTGACCAGCTCCACGCTTGTAGTTTGGTTGGTAACCATCCTTGAGCAACAGAGACAAAAAAAGAAAGGAGGCATTTTAGAAACTACTCCAACATACAGAAAAATCACATAGCCAGTGTGAAGTCTGAATGCTTCTTTCATACCCTCTGATAATTCCCATTTGAGTAATCCCGAGGTGTGTTGAACTGAGTCTGCCCATAACCAGAGTTTGAAGTGTTGGCGAAAGGAGGACGATAACCATCATAGCCACCTGAAAATAGGAAGATGTAAAACTTAAAATGCTTCTTGAGATTTACAATAAAATAAGCTCAGACTCTTTAGCCCCTTTAAGACATGCATGTCATTTTACATGTTAATGAGTGCCTGCGTCACTTTTACATAAAAGTCACAACGGCAATGTTAGAAGGTCGAGCTAAGTAACATCTCCACAAAACTAATCTGAATTGAATCAGAATGCCTTAAAATTAACTTAAAGGCAACAGCAGCATAAGGTTAACTACACACAGAGACATTGAATGCAATTCCTCTTAAGAGCACTGCAATATATTTATCATTTAAGTATTATCCTTAATACAAGACAATAACATTTGTTTAATAGTTAATAAATTGAAGAGATTATTCTAATGTGAGACTAGTCTTAGTTTTCTAGTCGTACAATCAAGCGTAAAATCCATCACTGACATAGTAGCCTGTAGGAAAACAGAAACACTTTTCCTTGATATCAAATACTTTTCAACTCAGTGATGCTACTTCTTTCCATAAAGGTCCTGTAATGTCTGAATAAAGCCATAATGTAACGGACACCTATGTCTGAATGAAAGAAAGCCATAACGTTAACATGTAAATGAAGCCAGCAATGTCACATATTCTATGTCTGAAAAGGGCTTCAGTGAAAATAAAGGATTCATTTGTGGCTGTAGGTTGTGAGCTTACCTCTGAATCCATTCGATGAGCCTCTGTAGCCATTGATCATGCCCCTGGCGTTGCGAGGTCCACCACGAGGCATTCCTCTGCTGTTGTAGAAGGACTGACCCTGCCTGACAAAGCCTGGGCCCTGCTGGGGAGGCTGTGGATGGCCTCCTGACTGGTCTTGGGAATGGAAGGCACCGACTACTAAGAAACACAGAGTTGTGTGCCCCAAAACAGATAAAAGTCAATCTCCAGTCATTACAGGAAAATAAATCTGGCACAATCAATCCAGTAAGTAAATAATAATAAAAAAAAAAAAAGAAAAATCTGCCCACCAGACTGCAGTTGTTCTGACTGCATCTCTGTCTGCTCCACAGGATGCTGCGGCTGGCTGCTGAAGGCTTGGTTGTAGCTGTTCTGATATTGGCTGGCCTGGTTCAAAGCCTCTGTCTCATTAGCTGGCGGGACTGGGGCATTGAGGTTGAACACCTGAGGGAAGAACAACGGTCACATTGTGGTGAAGCCAAAACCAGAGGAAAGTTCACAGGCTCATTAGGAGTAAAGTCCATTACTCAGCATTTCCTGGATATAGCTGCTTCACTACAAACCCATACAAACTGCAATATGATGAGAGGGCACTTAAGGACTCCACAAGCAATTTCTAATGGAAGTCATTCATGATTTTCCATTTTGATTCCACTGGCAGTGACGCACAAAGTCCTGCAAAGACCTCTTTTAACTGCATGACAGGCCAGATATTCCGGCCTTTGGGTTACCTTAAACATGAAATGCTTTTAATACAGGTATTATTTGATAACACTGGCAATTCTTAAGTAAGTTTGATTTTGATTGACGTGTCGTCACAAGGGCCTTACTGTCTGCATTGACTGGAATGGTGCTGCGTTGACATTGATGCCACTGCTGTGTGGAGCTTTGGAAACAGGCTGGAAAACTTGAGTTTGAGGGACAGGTGGGAGAGCTGTAGAGGGAGGAGGCTGCTCTGACGACAAGGACATGGAGGTCTGTTGAAGAGGGGAAACACAAGTATGCTGATAACTGAGGTCATACTTTTTACCAACCTACAGTTATATATGTACACAAGGTGGGCATTTTACAGACTGATTCCAGTACGTTTAGACTCCATATACCTAAATTTGACTACTTTTAGTCTACTAAATACAGGACTGGGGCTGGGTCTCTTTATGTATGCTTATGCGGTACCTTGCTTTAAAGATTATAAACAAATTTTGACCCTTTTTAAATTTGAAATATATCAATGCAATGTAATGCATGTTAAATAAAACCTTTCCCTTAATTAAAGAATCTCAAGTTAGAAAAGTTTCCTGAATTAAATCAGGTTGAATCTGAACAAATATCCAATATATTTTTCTCACAAAAAGTACTCTTTCACAAAACAGCATGGTTTACCTGGATGGGGTCGATGGTTTCTGTTGAGGGTCGAGGATCTGGCGTGTGTGAGGTCTGATACATAGGGGGCGGAGTTGGAGAGACGATAGGAACCTGAAAACAGAGAGAGTAAAAGTCAAACAAATTCTCTTGTTTAAAATGTCTTCAGCATGGCTACACAATCAGTGTTGACCTTTCAAGTTTGATTACTTACTTGTGTGGGCTCAGGTTGGACAGGAACAGTGTTGGGTTGCGATAGCCGGGACTCTGGGTGAACTAAGAAGATTTGAGCATTGCACCTTAGTAAACCAGAAAAGTAATTTCAAGCTTTCAAGTGTCATGTTTACACAACACAAGACATCAGAACTGACTTCTCTTTGATAAACGTACCTGGAGGACACACCATCTGTGGTAGGTCCATGTTCTGAGCGGGTTTCATGGGCTGCGCTGAGACAATGGCAGGATCAATGGGCTGTCCGTCAAACTCCAGCATAGAGTCCTGAGAGCAGAGAAGTGATGAGCACTGTGCTTAATAGCTAAAGTAAACAGTCGTTCCTAGGACAAAGTTCCCACCTGCATGAAGTTGTACGTTCCCTGCATCTGTGCCATTAAGTCCTGCACCACCTGCTTCCTGACCAGGGGGTCAGCAGGCGGCACAGGAGACGCTAGGTTTAAGGGGTGGGTCTCCAGGGCAACAGGTGAAGCCGAAGGCTGCATAGGCTGCTGCTGCATGGCACTGACTGCCTGAGAGTGGAAGACAAACAAAAAACAGGTGAAGAAGAAACCTACAGGAGAAATAATTGGAAACTGGTAGAGTGCTTATTAGATGCTACCTGTGGGTTTATATTTGTGGGTGTAAATTTATATATCGCAGCTCATAATTAAACGTGATGTAAGCATTCCAGTGTCGACCAGGGACCATGTTGGAAAAAAGTGTTTCTCGCTTTTACATGTTATCCCTTGGATACCTCCCCCCCTTGTTGTCTTTCTATATCCATAAATAAAACCAAATTTCACACAAAAACCTAGACCAGTCAGATCAAATTACACGCTGCAGACTTCAATCACCACAAGGGATCACACCTTCACAGGGTGGTGCTCAGATACCTGACTGACAGCCCTCATTGGAGAAATAGCCTGTAAATACAGTACAGTGTAGTACCCATAAGGGAATTCACCACCCTGTGCAACTTTGAAACATAGTAGATTAACTTATCTTTGACAATGTGCAACAGAAAAGCACTGCATGTTGACACTGTACAATACATACTTGTATTTGCCTAGATAATAAAGCTGCACACCGTTTTTTTGTTTACAAAAATAACCAAGTAGACAAAGTAACTAAAATAGGTCTTCAGCTTAATACAGTTAACTCAGTGCAGCTAGCATTTTTGTAAAACTCACATATAAAATCAACTTCTACTTAGAATGGTGTTATAGCTTCTTTTAATTTTGAATCAGAGTAAGGTGATCAGGGTGACCGCCGATCTTAGATAAGTTTTAAAAAAATGCCCATCTCGGATCCGACACTTTCTACTTAGAAAACAGGCTACACTGCATGTCTTCTAGGGACACCATGGCTTTTTTTTGACTTTGTGGCTGCAGCCTAGGCTTGGGAGATGGCTTATATTTTCAAATTATCCAATCATGGTTACTCAAGATCGCCGATATGCGTTCTGGCTACATTGCACACGTAATTGGACAAAACATTATGCATATGCGGAGCGGCATCCACTTTAATCAATGAAACTGGCTACACCGGCTTGGCTGTCCTGCCTCCTGCTTGACTGACATGCAGCGATAAGCATATTGCTACATTTTCTTTTGATGATGCTTTCTGTGTTGCTGATAGCATCTTGCTTCGGTAGCTTGACACAATTGTCATATTCTTCATTACACTTGCTAATTATCCGCTTTATATTTAAACCTACACTAGTTCACTCAAGCACTCATAGCTTTCTCCTTCTTTCAGCGACTTTCTTGCTAATCTCACAGTTGTTTATATGCTAATAGCTCTGTTAGCTACTTTAGTTTAGCAGTTAGCAATGGCTTCTCTCTCTTGCTCTCTGTTGATCTGCGTGTCAAATGTTTACAGTGTTTCCTCTGTTATTACCGCAGTGGCCGAGCACGGTAAAATTTCTGCCGCCACGGTATCAGAAATAGGGTAGACGCACAACAGGGTTTCCGCTATGTACACCACACACCGCCGCTCCTTCAGCTGTTTATGAAAAGTCATAATTACACAACTCTGCAGAGCCGTCTGCTCTACTGAACTCAAGCGAACTGTCATCCGCTCTCTCTCCCCTTAAGGTGAGCAACTGGAACAGTGACAGGACGTCATCACTCACGAAGTCATGGCAACCAAATAAACAACAGGGCGAGTACTACTTCACTCAATCTTAGGCAAAGTGACAAACGGCAACGAAAGCTGCGACATGAAATCCGCACTCACGCGGGTCCCGTGAAATATGACAGCTACAGTTTATTGGAAAATAGCATTACGGACACTGAAGTTGATGACTCCCCGCTGCAGGAGACGCTGTATTCCTCCGACACGCTGCATTAACGTTAGTGTTTTAAAACCGTTTTCCAGGTTAGTGGGAAATGTAGCTAGTAATGGTTCACTCAGCGTTTTGTTGTTAAACTGTGTGTAAAATGAGCGGTGACGTTAAATCACCCTACGGTACCGTCTATTTGCTGGATGGTTTCAAGGTAACGGTCAGTAGGTAACATTACCAGATAAGCCCGTACTTTTTGACGTTTTTACCTTTAATATAGGCACAGGGGAAAAAACATCGCCGATAATCTCTTCAATCGTCGATATATACGATCTGATCGCCAATCGGGGCAAACCTACTACCATTAAAACGATCATTTACAGGATTCTGCTGATCTGATGTCATTAACAATCCAATATCGGCCAAATGGATAAAACATCAGACATATCCTTTCTAGTCTGCATCACTACCGTCACTATCAAATAAAGATGAAATTCCAAAACATTTTTATTTCTGAGTCTGATATGATTGCTAATTTATGCTAAGTCTTTTATTCACTGTATAATAACACAATGCCATACACAGTCCTATATATTTATCTTTATTTATCTGTAGTTTATTGTTTTTTACTGTTTACTTTTTGTTTACTTCCTATATTTAGCTAAATGTTTATTGTTATTCTTACAGTATTTTCTTTACTGTATTTTTCATACCTCTTTGTTTTCTATACAAGTGTTTTGTAAGTTGCTGAAAAAGCTGCCCAAAAGGATCAATAAAGAGAAGTCTAAGTCTCTAAGTCTAAGCACTGACAAGTCTAATCTGAACATCACATTTTGAACCAGTTTGAACATGACTGAAGAAAATGCAGATGTCCCATGATAACAGCAGTAGCCACTTAGCAATACAATAATAATTTGAGAAAAGGGCATCCACAAAAGAGAATTTTGTTGTTTGCTGAAACATTCAAAGGTTTTTCATTCAAAGGTTTTAACTTCCTTGAATTTATGCATAGTTTATTATGCTATAAAATTACCTGAATTTATCATTTTTAAAATGTGCTCGTTAGATTAGGATATACTTCCACCGAAATACTTATATAGATTTTGTCCCAGCCAGCTAAAACCAGACTTAAAACTGAGGTAATTCGAGGCCAGATTGCTTAAGGATGCAATGAAAGTGGGAATCCGAAACTAGAGGAAAAGTAAACTTCAATCCCAGAAAAACAACATCCCTGCAGCATACCTCTGTTTCCGTAGTCCACTCATCCCCTTGCTCCTTCTCACTGCTGCTGTATGTGCCGTCTGGAATGAACTGTCTGTTTATAAACTAGAGGGAAATAAGTAAAAATCAGCACAATGCTAAAATGCTAAAAATAATATGATCAGCCCAAAGGCTTCACTGGAAAGGGGAAAATTAATCTCACCTCTGTTGTTTCCATTGCAATGGGCTCTGTAAATTCCTCAATTATTTCAGTTTCTGTAAAGAGAAACTCTATTTAGAGAATGCAGTGCTGGTTTCTTCATGACTTCATTACAATAGCATTTTAAAAATAGCAAGTTTAATGTAGCATGACTTGAGAGAATGGTCAGGACCTGGATCAGCAGCCTGCTCTCCTGCTTCTGACGATTCAGCTGCTGCTGCTGCTGCTGCTGCTGCTGAGGCTGGCTCTTCTTCCTCCTCTTCCTCCTCCTCTTCTTCTTCTTCTTCTTCTTCTTCCTCCTCCTCCTCCTCCTCACACACACCGTTTTGGTGAGATGGAACCTGGTCAAAGTACCCACTCAGCAGAACCTGGTCCAAAGTCTCTCTCAGTGCCTTGTCTAGCAGAAGAATAACATAGTAAGCAATTTATTGGAAAGGCAAGTTGCACAAATCACAATGATCAAACCATTATGTTGTGAGCTTGGAACTAATAACCATCGTTTAGGGTGGAGTGATGTTGAACAGATTTCACAACTCAGCTTGCAAAATAGATGAAGATACTCTCTTTAAAAAGTCCTTTAAACTCCTTAGTAACATTTAGAGGAGCAATGCTTGGTTGATTAATTGATTGAAAACTAAATACAAATCTGCAACTTTTTGATCATCAATGAATTGTTTGTCATTTTTAAAGCAAAAATACCAAACGTGATGATTCAAGGATCTTAAATTGAGAATTTGCCTTACACTATACTAACGTCACTTTTTGCTTAAGAATATCGTGATGGGCTTTTTTCACCGTTTTCTTTTTATAGACCAAACAATTAATCAATTACATCAAGAAAATAATTGCAGATTAATCAATAATGAAAATAGTATTATCTTTTTCTGTTGCAGCCCTAGTAACATTCAACCAGCCACCAACTAAGATGACAATTATGAACAACGCAGCTATATTCTCAAAACATAATCTCAACTGGTGTGTTTTCAGTTTGCTGTCAATAAAAACATGACTTGATTCCAGCTTCTCAAATGTAAATATTTGCTAGTTTCTGTAGTCTTCTATGATAGTTAACTGACTATCTTTGTGATTGGGACTGCTGGTCAGATAGCAGAACAAAGAAACAAAAACAAAAATGCAAATAGCTGAAATTCTCTCTCATATATATATATATATATATATATATATATATATATATATATATATATATATATATATATATATATATATATATATATATATATATATATATATATAGTGATCTGTGTGTTTTGTCGTTGTGAACTGAGCTATCATCGCAGTATGTCCAGTCTGAAATACCACTTGATGGCCAAGCACACAGCTGATGCGATTTCTCCCCCCCTTCGTCAAAGCCGTTACATTGTGTGAGAGATTATTGGCTCCAAGTGAGAATGTGAGTGTGAAATTGAACACTACAGTATGCCAATGTTGTTTTCAATTAAAAAACATTTGCACAAAGCAAGCCAATCCACTTTTCCATGTTGATAAGAGCATTAAAATGAGAAGAAAAAAAAATAATGGAACAAAAAGAAATCAAGGGACATTTAGAATAGATAAAAATGTGCGATTAATTACGAGTTAACTATGACATTAATGCGATTAATCGAGATTAAATATTTTAATAGTTTGACACACACACACACACACACACACACACACACGGTATTAGGGAGAAGCGAGGTGAATGAGGCCACACAATCATTCAGCTAGCCAGACTGTGCATACTGCAGCAAGCAAAGCCAAATACAGTGCTTTTATTTGATCCCAAACTCAACATTGCGTGCATGACCAGAACAAATTTAAATAACCACTTTAAACCACCCCACTTAGTTTCAAATCTCCATCTCTATCTATATAATTCAGTATTTAAAACTAAATAAGCAACAACCAAAGCTTAAGTTCAGAAAAAACATCTTTAGGTATTATTTAACACACAAAAACTTCCGCCAGACAGTGTGAGTATGGTTTGATTAGATTTGATTGATGGTGGTCTGACAACATGAGCAAGGAACCCCACAATTATCAACAGTTTCTTAATCCTGATTGGTGCACAAATGCAGGGACATCATCTTTTCCCCAACCGTTCAGAAGAAAAAAAACTGAAAGATGAACTGAAACTATGGCAACATCAACATTACTCATGGTTTAAAAAAGGTTCCACAACCTGGTAGGAGCTAAAGTGTCCTAAATTGCTGCCTAGATAAGATATATGCTAAGATAACAATCATGACTTGTAATTAACTACAAACCCTAAAAAGAGCATTTAAGCTAGCTCAGACAATTACACCTTTGGCTCTTCAGGCAAAGCAGGTCAGTGTCATTTCCTTGCCATGTAGTCTGCTGCTGCCTGAATAAATATCACCCTGAGTCACCAAGTGGGACCTCCTTGCTGAGGTGAAAGGGTTGGCTGGTGTCACTACAGTGAACTGGGTCACCAGTGTCCTAATATGGCTCCAGAGATCTCACCAGTGGAACCACTGGCGACTGGGCCACTGGCACCCTGCCCTGCCCCGCTGCTGAGTCAGGATAAGCCCACAGCGCTCAGCCCCCAAGCAGAATGCAGCAGTGCGAGTCCTAAGGCCAGATCGCTGAGAATGCAGTACACCAATATCCCCAAGTCCTGATTATTCACATCACTGCACAAATGCTGCATTAACAAAACAAAAAAAGCGCATGCTAAATGAACATATTAAGACTGGTTAATGGCCTGTAGTACCTTATGACAAGGTTTTGTTTAGAGCATTTGACAACTTTATCTACCTTGCCTTGGGATTACTCAAACGTATATGACAAATTACTTATGGCCAGCTTCAACACAATAAAAAGCTTGCAGATGACTGCTGTGTCACCAACCATCTGATAAAATGTCCTACCAACAATTTCCTCACCACCAGCTGGGAATCTAAAAAAAAAAAAAAAAAAAAAAAAAAAAAGCTTATTTTCACTATGAATTGATTAATCAATCACGTTTTCCAGGGCCCGAGTTAATGTCTTCAAATTGCTTGTTTTGTCTGTACAAAAGCCAAAGACCCATAGATATTCAGTCTACCATCATAGAAGACAAAAAACAGCACAGTAGGAACAAGTGGATTTTTGGAATCTTTTTCTTAAAAGATTTACTTAAATAGAGAAAAAAACTCTCTATACTATTTGCATTCTTATCACAATGTTTTTTTTTTGTTTTTTTAATTGGTTTATGGTGAGTTACTGTATAGGGCTTTTGACTTTTTTTAATTCAATTTATTATTTTTTCATTTTGTTTCTTGGTCTTCTCTCTTTTCTCTGTAAAATTAAAAGTTAACTAACCGACAGTCTACCTTTTTCTGTTTGTTGTCTCATCTGAGAAAGGGGCTGGGAAAATAAGATTTTTTGTCTTCATCCAGCTCCTTTCTGATCATGGATGTGTAATATAATATAGCAAATAAATTATGGTTGGATTATAAAATTTTCCATGAGTGGAATAAAAAAATGTGAAGTGAAATATTTACCTGATTATCAAAATAGTTGCCAATTAATTTTCTGTCAAATGACACTAATTGTTTCAGCTTTAAAATGCTGTTTGCTGAAAAGAATTAGCTAAAGCAATCTTTAACCAAAATATTGAGCACTACTTCTTGCAAACATTGGAGGCTCCGAGTTACATTTCACTTACACGTTGTTCCAACCACAGCCTTGTCCTTCCCTTCCAGCAGCTCCCAGAGGTGCACAGATGCTTCTTCATACTGGTCAACCAACCTGCGAGTGTAGAGATAGGTTGTATGGATCCCCTTGTTAAAAAACACGAAAAAACAAGTCTTTGGCATTTCAACTTTATCCAGATATCAATGCCTCAGACCTACCTGACGTTTTGATCACGGTCTGGCCCCACTAGCTTGTAGAACTCGTCAAAAGCTGCGAGGTCTGCATCTGTCAGCAGCGTTGAGCCACCGACTCCCTGCTTCAGGTCCTGCCGCACAGCGTCCTCTCCCAGCCGGTCCAGGAGGAATTGCAGCTCCAGAACCGTCTTCAGCCTCCTCTGCTCAGCCTCTTCCCGCTGCAGCTGCTCCCGCCGTGCAGACTTCTTCACTACCTTCTGGATCTAGTGATAATATACATGAGCCACACAAAGTCAAGTTACTACAAGGCAGCCCAATTTATGTTACGTTAAATCTACGCCGTAGGTACGTGTAGATACAGACCCTACACCATAGCCTGGCGTGCACCTCTTAAATTTTAACTACACGTCGGCATAAGCTCTGCATAGAGTCCTCGCAGAACCATAAATTCCCCTAGAGAGAACATTTTCACAAAACAACAGTCACCCTTACATCTTGTCCTAGTGTGATGAACGTCTTCTGCAACTCTCGGCCAAATTCTAAGTTATGTGTGATTTCCTGGAATTTGGAGAGGGCCTCCTAAAAAAGACAAAGGAAAAGAGACATTTTACACATTGCTAGGTTGTAAAATCTTTGTAAGAATAACAGGATTAGTTGTGCTTATGTACAAAATGAAGGCTTCAGTGCACCCACCAGCTGGTCCTGATTGAGACTCTCCCCTTTATCCTTCCTGACTTGATAGTCATCCAGTTTACTCTGTAATAGAATATCCAAAACTTCAGCTATGGATTGCTTCTAAGTGGGACACCTGTCATGCCTCATATTTTACACAACCGAAATATAGCTAGCTACATGTTATCAGGAAGGATCTGGAACAAATGGCTCTCGACAGTAATCACCTTTTTCTTCTCCATGTTGCGGACCTTCTTGTCAAGGACACACAGCACTTGCTTCATAACTTCGGACTGTCCACCAAGTGCAAAATTAACCATTGACCCTGGAGCGGATCCCACATCTGGGCTGGCAGACTGCACTGTCCGATTTGCATTCATCGCTGAGGGCATCTAGAAATTAAAGTGTGAAAGGTTACTGTTCGGTGGTAACAAAGAGATGCATCCATCAATATTGAAATTGTAAAAATTCACAAAGGATTAATTGAAAATAAATGTCATGAGCACGAGTTGAAACATGGCAAAACTATGGTTGAATAGACAAATATAATATAAAAGTCAATAAAAATACTGCATGATGACTGGAATGAATGTCATGGGATTCGGGCTGCCTAGCAAACTATTTCCATTATCGATTATTTTGCCGATTACTTTCTCAGTTTAATTAATCATTTGGTCCAATAATTGTAGAAATACACCAATCCAATACTCCAGATCGGTATCAATGCAGATACAGCTATTTATCAATGTCCTTATTCAATACATTAATTAAGCCACAGCAGACCCACAACTGATTTATGGGTACTTAAAAACAATTCCAATGAATTGAATGCAGTAGAGTAAACAGAATTTAAATGTAAGAAAAAGAAATGTATTTAGCAATATATATATTAGCAATTGCTATCAGCAGCTGCTCTGAGTTGAGGTATCAATACCGGTATCAGGAGAGATAAGGTTGGATCGGTGCATTCCTAGAAAATAGTGAAAAACTGTCACTATCGCAATTTCAAAAAGCATAAATCCACATATTCAAATTGCTTATTTTTATATAACAAATAGCCCCAAACCTGAAGGTATCAAGCAAGCAGACCAAAAAGTGTTCAAATTTGAGAAGCTGGAACCTATAAAATGTTCGGCATTTTGCTTAAACAATAACTCAAATTATTGAGATTGTTTATCAAAACTGAGGCTGGTTAATTTTCTTCAGTTCTATATAAAGAAACACCAGATTGCATGATACAGTGGGTCTAGATAAATAGATTGACAAAGATAGATGCCACAGGAATCAAATGTTAGAGAGATTAGTTACGTATTGACAAAAGTAAAAAATTGTAATATCGAAAGAGGTATTGAGGTGACAAGCAAAACAGTACAGCTATGGCTGGGCGATATGGAGAAAATCAAATATCACAATATGTTTTAAAGAAATATTTCCATATTGATATTGTAGGAGTGCTTTCACAAAATATTTACACAATGACATTTTTGATAACTAATCATCAATAATGTGGATTTAATGACTAAGTGGGTAAAGGCAAGTACAGAAAATTACATCACTTTAACTGTAATGCAGCCTGTAAAACCAGAAAAAGACAACACTTATACAAACCATATTACGATATCCAAAATCTAAGACGATATCTGGTCTCATATCACGATATCGATATATTGCCCAGCCATATCATGTACTACAGGTGGTGCATTATCAATCATCTGTTAGGTGTAAACGATATTCAAAACGTGAAGTATTAGTATAGCTTCATAACAAAATAAGTGCACCAGTCAGACTATATTATCCATAAGCCTCAAAAATCCATCTTAATAGCAACTGGCTAACTTCAGTCCAAGCTGTGTGTAAACTGAAGGAGATGTTTTCGAACCCCGCATTTCTCCTCATCAACATATTTTCACTATAACTGCAGCTACAGAGCTATATCTACCACCTCTGTGGTCAGAGCCCCCCTAACAGTAAGGCCTGTGTTATCTCTGAGGTTTGGTAAAATGGCCCTGGCCACACAATCGTTAGCATAGACCATTGCCGTTAGCTAGCATCTTCACGCATTGCTAGCCTGGTTGTCTGGTAACGTTAGCTACAGCGACGCGTGCTAACCAGCAGCCGGGCCGGGGGCTGGGTTACCTTGGTAGCACGAGTCCGGATTCACCCACCTTGATGGTATATATCCACAGGGGAGCTTGCTAGTCAATGTAAAAAAAAACGGCCAAGTTGTTATTTTTGTTATGTTGCTTTATTTTCTCTTTCACTCTAGCGTGGGATCCGCCCCGCCGGCCTCACCGACAACTGAGACGGTGCAAAAGACGGAGAAACTCTTTATAAAGACGAAGGTCCGTTTTTAGCTGTCAAAGATATGCCTGAATAAATCAACTGCAAAAACAAACCTTGATAGAGATTCGTTTTATAAATAACACCATGTTCATATATAACATGAACATATTAATCCAACTGTTTAATAACTGGTTAACTTTGCCGCAATTAAACATTATGAAGTTGCTATTTGTAGTCAGGCAAAACATTCAACAGCCTCTTGGCAGAAAATCTGCACAATCATTAGCTTTGATAAAGCTATTCTTCCTTATGATTCTTCCTCTTTCTGCAGCAACTGTCCCATCCCGCTGTAAGCATGTGCTGGTTTACAGATGTCTCACTACACAATTAGTCATGACTCATGACAATACTGTACTATCTTTCCACGTCAGTTTGAAGTTCAAGTTCAACAGGAAAATTGGCATTTAAATATCTGAAGATGACTGTCACTGAAAATACCTTTTAGAGTAAAAGTTTAGTTAAAGTTAGCTACATTGTGAAGTTAAAGCTTTATTTACTACTATGCAAAATATTAAGTTGCAAGCTGTTAGACAAAAGCCTATTCCAAATCCAGAAACACCAAAATATAGATATTTAGGAATGAAAAAAATCCTCCATGAAGCAAATAATAATAATAATAATAACAACGATAATAATAATAATAATAATAATAATAATAATAATAATAATTACAAATTATGTAATGCATTTTAAACAGGTCAAAAGGTTATTTTGGATTTCTGAATAGGTCCAATAAGCTGCACGAAGCCGTAGGGACCACACAAATAAACTGAAAGTGAAAGTCAGAAAGATCTAGGGCTGTTTGACTCAAGTTTTTCACAGTTGTTATTAAACAAAAGTTATAAATTTGTAACTTGGAATAATAAAAACATGTATAATCCCATTAAGTTTATATCTGCTCAGAAATTGTCTATATGATTGGTTACTATGCGGTCTGCCCCTGCTGGAGAAATGCATTCAAGTATTCTAAATTAAGATGGATGTGAAATTGACCACTGAAAGATTGCAAAATTGCTAGTTTGAAATCCCTCACCACGGACAAATACTGTAAGAGCCCCACCTGTAATACTGTATGACTGATTTTTTTTTCAGTTGGTCTTAATGATAAATTATTGTGAAGCATTTGTACCTACTTTACTACGGAACCTGTAATAATTGCAGTACAAATATGTATATGAGGAGTTGGAGTTGACAGGTACGGCCTAGTTTTTAAAGTCCTAAAATTATTACTCCAGCATGAAGAGATATGTCAAGTCATCATGTAAATATGAGTATGGATTTCTTTTGCATTGTATTTTCAAGAACTTAAAGGCTAGCTCCAAAAACATGTTATAGAAATCCTAATCCTGAGTTACAAAATACTCAGGATTAGGATTTCTATAACATGTTTTTGGAGCTAGCCTAGTCTATTGTTCACATTTAGAACATGTCAAACAAATATCATTCTGCCAGTTTAACAACCACAAAATCCAAATGTTTAATTTTAATTTAAATGTTTCCCATATTGAGAATTAATTACATAATTATATCATATAATGAGCTGTGCAAGCACTTAAATGAATGGAAAGTCTCAGATATGTGCAAGAACAAAACTGGTTCCAGAAATCATTCCAATGCTGCTACCTTTACTGCCACCTTACCCCAGAAGGTGGCAGTAAAGCTCAGCAGTATGATCAACAACAAAACACTGATACAGTGAAACTGTGGTTAGAGAGAAAGTATTGTTTATGTGCATCCTCTGACTCTGAAATCTAAAACTAAACTAAACTAAAAAACTATCTATTTTTAATAAATTGATTGACGCATTTACTATTATAAGACAAAATGAATAGCTTCCTTATAAACACAGAAGACATATGCATACACACAATGCTGAAAACAAATGAATACATATTTGATTATCTAACTTTTCCAATATCTTTTGGGCCACTAATAGGTGTTTCTGTTTTTTCTTCACCTTTGAGTACAGACTTATCAGTGTTTAAAGGGCAGCAAACTAACCAGAAGAATGTGAAACCAGCTCTCTTTTGTTTTGCCAAATACAGGAAGCAGTTAACATGGCTGCACAGCTTTTTTGATTGCACTGTTCCACTGAAAGTGTTTTCTTTTAGGGATAATACTGATTATGGGAGGATCCCAAGGGTAAGTGAAGCTCCCTTTCAACGAGTGACTCATTTCCGCAGCCTGCTGTATTTCAATCAAACAACAACACTGAACACAGTCCACCGGCCATTTTCTAAAAAAATTCCAGGGTGTTTCCTCGTCTGACCTCTGACCTTTACACCTTGACATTTTAAAACTCACCATAAAACTTACAATGAATCCCACTCTAATTTAAACCCATGTGGTAACAGTGAACAATAAAATATTCCCACCTTAGTTGTCCTGTGACAGTTCAGGAGGAGGGCTTTGAAACAGTTGCCAATTATCACTTCATTTCAGATTAGGCAGGAAGCGGTTGGCTTTGCTATTGCTGTTCCAGAGTTCGTGCTATCAAAGCGTCAACAATACATCCAGAGTCCCCTTATTTCAGGAAATTGGCCTGCAAGCCTGTGCCCAGATAGTCCATGATGTATGGATAACCATCTTTATTACACTACTAATGATATCTATTTAATGAGCCATCTATGATTCAGCAAGATGGTGGATATTGGTTGTATATCCTGCAACAGCCTTGCTATGCTTTGCTATTTAGTAGAGGAAGTTGTAACTTGTAATACGTTCACATTATTTGCTGAATAATGAGAGAAATAGCTGTATAGTATGTTTGCTTAGTGCTGACACTCATTTTCCAGCTGCCTTCAAATTCCACACTGCTTTCAACTCCATAATACTCTTAGTACCAAACAGGCAAAACAGGAAACTGGACATGAGTGACACCACTTCCCAAAAGGTTGTACATTCTTAACTGTTTGTTCCCCAAATTCTACCTTAAATTGGAATAAAAGTGGAAAAGATTGTCCGCTTGCCCATGACATATTTACAAATCTTATTTTGAAAATTCAGATTGAGACATGAAGTTTACACATGCTTTCTGGTTACATTTAGGAAGCCTAATGAGCAGAAGCTAGTTTTTATGGTGCGCTGTAAGCCGTGTTACTCCTATCATACTTAACCATCTGGAGTCAACCTGTCTATCTGGGAAGCCATGAGAGGGGTGCCATCATGCACGTGAGAGAGGGGGTAGGAAGTGATTACAGTGTGCACCAACCCCCCCAGGAAAGCTTCATCTCTGCATGCCAGTTGCACATCCTCTGGGCTTTCTCAGTCAACTCCACAGGAAGTATGACTTGGGTGTCATATCAGTACTAACTTTCTCTTCTCTTGTTTCTCGCTGAGCTTTGCGATTGAGCAACATGACATTTTGCAGGGTTGAGACATCGTGGTAATGATGTGTACTTCTGATTAACCTCTTCTGATTAAGCTCCTCATAGACTATCAGTTGTGTTCATCATTGCAAAGACATGTGAAAACAAACACACTAAACTTTCTTTTAAATTCCTGTTGAGAAGCCAAGAATTCTATAGACAAAGAATTATGCAAAAGACATTTCATGTAACTGTGCAGATGTTGATAATGTTGATAATGATGTATTGTCACATAGCTTAAATGCAGTGTTGGAATAAGTAGATACAGAGTATACATTATTGCTATGTGATCATATTGTTGCTAGTTAAACAATGTTTAATCTACTTTAGGGACATTGAGATTGAAAGTTCATTATTGACCTTGGAAACAGCAGTTTGACAAAAAACTCTTACGAAAAGGTCCACCCAGTAGCTAAGCTGGAGCGTTCAACTGTATCGCACCATCTTCCTCAGGAGATGTAATATGATGATGAAATATAAATGTTTCACATTTCCATTATTTCTCTAAGTACTTCTTGTCTATGGCTTAAAAGATGAGACTGATTGCGTGATACGATCCAAAACTCCACAACAGCTACAGAGTAGACCATGTGGAAAGATTGTCAAGACTAACTTTAAATCTCAATTTGTAAACCAACATGGATGATAGATCCTTAAAGTGCTAATAAAAAATGGGTATTTGAACATTTACATTTAAATGACAACTGCAACCTCTTTTGGCTGAGGAAGATTGTGTGATATGATGGAAAGCTCCAGATCAGCTGCAGAGTGGACCTGGTGGTGAGACTACCTAAAGGAAGTAAAAGGGGGGATTTTAGGGTTCAAATGTGTGGCATTTTTTATTTTGTTAAGACTAAGAAAATCACCATAGCCCTTGCACTGTGCTGTCATTTTGTACAAAGACAGTAGGCAAAAACCTTGCACTGAAAATGTTTTTCATTTGAGGGATATGAAGTGAGTTTTATCTCTGTCAAGCTGCTCTGCTTTCTGTGTAGCTGGCACAACACGGTGCCATGCTCACCTTGCTTCTGGGCCCCTGTATCTATTCAGTGAGCCTACACAGTCCAACAACTGTTTAGCCCAAGGGTGCATTCAACCTGAATTTAGAGTTTGACTGCGATCTTGCACCATTGCATCTGGCTGAGGAGCTGAGTTGAGGTGCTTTATCTCCCTGCCCAGTCCAACTGCTGTCAGTGTCCCTCCCTCCTGCAGGCAGCCTCGAGGCATTGGCAGCAGATAAGAGGAAGAGCCCACAGAAGCTCTGGTTTGAAAGAGAAAGGCTGTGAGGACACCAACTACAAATATAATTGCATTCATTTCTCAGAAACAACTTTCAAAAGATCATATTTTGGGGTATTTTTATAGCATTAGTCATCTTCTCTCCTCCACCAGTTTACTAGTTTGTAGGCCTATCTTGTAATCTAAAAGCTCTGTAAGAAGACAAACCTAGAGGGAAAAAAAGATGAATCATATATATTGGAAACTGGAATTTATCAACTTATGTTGACATAATTATGTGATGCAATGTTTATTTCTTGTGTAGTGTTCCTATACAGAAATCAGTGTAATCAATCTGTTTTTTACTATTCTGTCCTGATGAGGTTGAAACCGGTCAACGTTGTATGCCCAACTAAACAAGGGCTTTTAATATAACTTCTCTTATATCTTTAATTAGGAGTACCCCTGGACTTAGACTACATTTAAAACTAACTGTGTCTCTTCATTCTTTTAGTATGTACTTATACTTGTTTTGATAGTTTTGCGTAAGAATAAACTGCATTCAAAATTCTACTTGAGAGTAAAAGTACCTACGTATTACCAGATGTAGGCCTACTTAAAGTATCAAAAATAAAAGTACTCATTATGCAGAACCAGAATGTTAAATTGTGGAGCCCTCAATGTCGAATCTTTAATCTTTTGTGCACACAGTTTTGTGCAACAAGATAAAAAAGAATAATGATTTTGGAATTTTAGGGGCTTTCCTGTTAGTTTTGTTGTGGGACAAGTTACAAATTGGTGACCTTATTTAAATCCCAACATAGATGTGTACAACTTCATCTAGTTATTTTCCACCACTGTTAATGACTCGCCAGCCAGAGAGAAGTTTCACAACTTGTTAGCCCAAAAGTTGTTCTAATTAATGGCATATAGGCCAATTGATCTATAAAACATTAGGGGCCTAGGACATTATTTATTAACCCTTGATAAAGTCATTACAACTTATAAATCCTTTATAAAGGTTTAAATCTTCATTTGAAAGTGGAACAACTCTCTACAGGCTACATTTTCTCGTCCCTGTTAATTACAGTCCACTGTATTTACCAAGAAAATACATGAAGCCTGTACTAATTGTATCATGCCACTCTTTATCTTTTGTCCTATCGGCACTTTGGTGAAGCAAAGCATATCCTATAATGAACTCATTAGTCTCAGTCACGACCTAAAACTCCCCGCTTGGCCTGACAGAGCAGACTGTGCAGTGTTTAGCTGTCGCTTTAAGACCGATTTCCCCCCATTGTCAAACAGTCGTGAGCAGGAAGAGGGAAACGAAAGCAGAGACCGAGGGAGCCCGACGTATTTAAACACGATGCTGCTGCCGCACAATAACGGTGACCACAGTGGAGCGCGTCTGCAGCCCGCTCAGTTAAAAAAGACGCACGGGCACGGAGATCCCCGCAAGTGACCTTTTGATCGGATTGATGGTGTTTTAATTTACTAAACGGATAGTCCGCAAAGTCGCTGCAGGATGATCAAATATAGACTTGTGAGACATGATAGTGTCACCGCGGGTCATTGCCTCAGGAAATGATGACAGTCTCCTCCATCATCGCTTAGCTGTTTAGAGCGAAATTGTCTTCTCTTGCGGCCATTTCCTCAATTGCTTATTAATTTAACACACGAAAACCTTAAACCGGCGTCTTGGAGGCTGTGGGAGCAGGTGCAGCGCGTCTTGGCTTCGGTCTGCCCGCAGGCAGCTTCACAGGTAGCCGCTGCTGTGGACTCTGAAACCTAATCTGGATCCGGCTGGACATCATATCTTAGACATGACATCCACTATAGAGAGGAAGACACTGGAAGCCAATGAGTAAGTAGCTTAGGCATAAACAGGCAATATTATTATTTCTGATATAAAAAGACATTCAAGGACGCATGCATCATCATTGTGACAACTATCTCTCACGTGCTATAACTGCAGATGGCTGATAGCATGAGGTCAGGATTCTCCTGCTGATGGGCAAGAAAAATTACCACGTTCATGTCCAGAAGCAGATTGTTAAAAGTGTGTTTAACAGGGAATAAAATAGCTCAAGTAAGAAAAAGTTCAGTGTGTGAGTGAAGGGTCCTAAAGGTAGCCTAAGATATTTAAGTCTGCAGCCGGTTTATCATAGGCTATTTTGCATAAAGGCATAATATGCTGTATATAAGAGGGCTTTCTCCTTCAAAAGCAGCTGCCTGCCAAGGGTCAGTAATTTCAAACATGTACATCCAAACATTATTTAAACATGATGAACTTTATTTTAAATTCTAGTGGAAAAATTAAATACCAAATTTGTCAGGCTTTGAGCTGATGCACAAGACATCAACATTTACATTTGATTAATGGTGAAGCCACAAAAAAACATGAAGAGTTCTTGGGTTTGAATATTTCACTAACCATCATCAATGAAGAATTGGAACAACATATACAATATACATATACAGACGATGTATAAGATCATCTGTATATTGTATATACAAGCTTAATGTTAAAATGTAAACTTCCTAATGGGAAAGAAAACGGCAAAATTGAATTGTAAGGGATTAATAAAGTAGCATTTGTTTTGTTTTAGCAAAGGATGAAAGATTAAAGGTCAGCACTCAGCTTCAAGCGGCAATGTTGAAAACAACAGACAAAGCAAAAAATCTAGGTGTAGTCATGGACCCAGACCTGAATTTGTTTACAGCCACATTAAGACAATAACAAAATCTGCCTATTACCATCTTAAAAATATATCAAGGATTAGAGAACTTATGTCTCAACAGGACTTAGAAAAACCTGTCCATGCTTTTATTTTTAGTAGACTTGACTATTGTAATAGTGTCCTTACAGGTCTCCCTAAAAAATCAATTAGACAGCTGCAGCTGATTCAAAATGCTGCTGCCCGAGTTCTAACTAAGACCAAGAAAGTGGATCACATTACTCCAGTTCTCAAGACTTTATACTGGCTTCCTATGCCTCAAAGAATAGACTTCAAAATAATTCTGCTGGTATATAAATCCCTAAATGGCTTAGGGCCAAAATATATTTCTGAACTGTTAGTGCACTATGAACCACCCAGACCTCTCAGGTCATCTGGGACAGGTCTGCTTGTTGTCCCCAGAGCCAGAACTAAACAGGGGGAAGCAGCGTTTAGTTTTTACGCTCCATATATTTGGAACAAACTTCCAGAAAGCTCAGGTCAGCCGCGACTCTCAGCTATTTTAAATTAAGGCTAAAAAGACCTTTCTTTTTGATGTTGCCTATTCTTAATTTTTTAAATTGAACTGTTAATTTTATTCTTCTATTTTATTTCGTATTAATTTTATACTGAACTGTGAATTTTATTCTTGTATTTTATCTTGTATTATATTTGTATTCGTCCAGTATTTCACTTTATTTTTTATTTCCTATCTTGGTCTTTGCTTTTTAATGTTTCATGTAAAGCACTTTGAGTTGCCCTGTGCTGAAATGTGCTATATAAATAAAGTTGCCTTGCCTTGCCTTGCCTTGTCTTGTGGCTAGAGTAATATATTTTACAATATCCAATGGCTCCCTCAGGTGGACAGCATCAAACTGCAATCGTAAGTAACTCAGGATGGACAGATTAGAATCAGTGGACCAATACATGGCATTGTGAGACCATTTTGAAAGTCTGGGTTCTAAGCTCTATTATTTTGAAAATCTCAAAATATTAACAAATTAACAAAAAAAAATTCAATCATATTCTATTGTAGATAACTAACGGTGTATCCCTAGGATATATTTGTTTTTCTGACCAGTTTTCTTTCTGGTCTAGGGAGCCCGTGGATGAAGTCCTCCAGATGCCCCCGTCTCTGCTGACGTGTGGTGGGTGTCAGCAGAGCATCGGTGACAGATTCTTCCTAAAGGCCATCGAGCAGTACTGGCATGAGGACTGCCTGAGCTGCGACCTGTGTGGCTGTCGACTCGGGGAGGTGGGCCGCCGGCTCTACTACAAGCTGGGAAGAAAACTATGTCGGAGAGACTACCTCAGGTTGGTCTGATGGTGCAATGTCGTAACATCATGATTTAATCAAGCGGTTTGTTAGTTAGCAGTTTTGTTCTTATTGTCATCAAATCCAAAGACCAACAAGTATGTTTATGTAGCCGAAGCTTGTCATAGCCAGACCCCCATTGCTGTCAATCATCAATGAGCAACATTGTTGCATTAGGTGACATGTTTCTTCCCTACGATGAACATGGGCACCTTGAGTCACATAAACAGTATAAAATAAACAGTATAAAAATAAATTCAATTAAAATACACTGTTCTGGTGCTATAAATACTTACAAATACACCAGTAGTCCTGCATAAAGTTGTGTTTAATCAAGTGACCACAAACAGAAATCAGTAGTATTATTCCAGTATAGGTATATGGTCAGGGAAATAGATCCACAGTAGTTAAATGGAGACTCAAGGGATTCCTTAAAGTTTCATGTTTTCGATCTCCTTCTCAGTATTATGTTGATATCTTCTCATCCATTCAGGCTTTTCGGTCAGGACGGTCTCTGTGCTTCTTGTGAGAAGAGGATTCGAGCATTTGAGATGACAATGCGTGTGCGGGACAAGGTTTACCATCTGGAGTGCTTCAAGTGTGCCGCCTGCCAGAAGCACTTCTGCGTGGGTGACCGCTACCTGCTCATCAACTCAGACATTGTGTGTGAGCAGGACATCTTTGAGTGGACCAAACTCAACAATAACAATATGGTTTAGCAGAATCTCTTGCTCAACATGATGGAGCGTCACCTTTTTCCCATACTGGCTTTGAAGGGAACAAACCATTGGTAAACAGATTTTTTTGCAGCCTGTGCAGGCTTTATCATGCATCTGACATTTACATGGGATCATTTTAACATTAAAAGAGAGGCTATATCTCTGCATGGCTCCCTGCTGGAGACTAATGAAGACTGCACCAGCAATAACAAAGCTTTTCATCTAAGGCTTTCATCCTTAAATACAAAAAATGCTTAAATACTGGAAATACTTAAACATCCAATAATACTTGTTTGTTATACACATTGGAATTTTAGAACTTTAGCAATGAACAAAAACTAAATCTTTGTCAAGTTTCTTGTAGTCAAACACTGTTTCATCACCTCAGTCTGGTCCGGAGTCTGAAGTGTTCAATGAGGTTTTATTTTATGGATAGGTAATTTCCTGAGAATTATTACTATATTTGTATTGTTAATCTGAATCTGCAAAGTGATCAAATAAATGTAGTACAGTAAAAAGTCCTCTATATTTCCCTCTGAAACATAGGCTATTGGAGTAGAAATATATAGTAGCAGAAAATGGAAATACTCAAGTACAAGTACCTCAAAATTGTACTTAAGTACATACTTGAATAAATGTACTTACATTCCACCACTGGTACTAATTATAGGGAAAATAGAAACTTCATCAAAGGAACTGCTGTAATTTAAGTCCAAGTAAATATTGATTAATTATTCATTCATTATTGGAAGTTTAATATTTCATATATGTTGAATTATACTTGCATGTTCAACCTGCTGCACTGACTCTCTGCTCTTTATATGACTAGTTTTGTATGGAACTTCCCTAGGAAAATAGTGATAATTTATTAGTAAATTACAGACCTGTAAAATTAAGCATTACCATATTTTCATGTTATAAATGGAATACAAAGTCCATATTGAAAAGTCCTGATCAGAATGATTGCAGTGTATTGCCAGGTTCAACTGGTGGCGCCCTCTAGTGATCGAGGTATCCCATGATTTGACTGACTTTGGAGCTGTTTCCAGTCTGTCTTTTGTAATTGTTACACCTCTCTGGATATGCATATGCACCCATGGCTTTTTGAATATTTAAATAAATTTCAATTAGAGAAACATTGATAATCTTTGGCGTGAGTGTCTTCCTGTGAGTTACAGAGAAACTTAAAGGAGAATTCCGGTCGATTTCAACACGTAGCTCTGTTGTTTGTTTGGAACTTGTAATGACATTTCGAGCATGTTTAGAGGCTTAAAACACGTTTAAAACTTGCCCTGTTTAAGCCTGTTGGGTGCTAACGCTAGCAGGAGGATAACACGGTGTAGGCAGCACTGATTGTTTTCGTTTTTTTTTGCTACTGACAGCACTCCACATTTACACACAACAGAGCTACGTGTTGAAATTGACCGGAATTCTCCTTTAAAAGTCATTCAAAGGAACAATTAAGACAGCCACCAACACACCAACAACAATCCATACTACTAATTCTAGTATACTATACTTTAAGTAAACTGTTGATGGAGTTCATTGATCTCCCACAATGCAGTGCCAAAAAGAAATGAAGGAGCTTCTTACAATTGGAAAAGAAAATGCATCTAATTTTGAATGTTTAATTGGCGGTTGTACTGAAACCGCCAAACTGCTTTTGTGCACAGGGCAAAAGCAGTTTAACTGCTTTTGCCCTGTGCACATATTGTATCATTTCCTGTCAGTACAAGCTATGTTGGTTTCATGTATACTAACTGCAAGCCAACAACATAATATAAAGATTAGCACATAGTATATACTATTAGTATATATGAATAGGGACACAGCTATGACTGTTGCTGTGTTTAAAACAATAACAGCAGCTCCGTATGGTGAAGTAGTAGTTATACCGGTCTTAGTCACAAGAGGTCACTAAAACATTTATTTATTCATTCATCATTCATATTCCAACCATGAATAACTGTTCAGTTATCAGGGTTGTTTTGGCCAGGTCAAGGAGAGCTGCTGGACGTTATATTAGTAATTATTGCAAAACCATTGTGGGATGCAGCTTTTTCTCATAATAAACTCTCCTGGCAGGGCAAAAAGAGAGAATGAATTCTTGGGAGAGAAACAGAAGAAATAATGAAGTCATGATGTTTTGGCCTGTAACATTCACTGTCTCTGGCTTTCCCCTCCTTGCTGTCTGTCTTCAAAGCTGGTACCCTGACAGAGTTTCTGCTCTCTTCTTTATGTCTGCCAGCTGCCAACTCACTCTGACAGCCACAAGGCGTGTTCCTCCAGTGCCATCCCACAACCTCCTGCATTCCGTTATATTTACAGGCATAACATCAATAATTGAATCCATAAATTGCTCTTGCGTGTGAGGTTGGGAACGAAGGCGCCTGACCACAGCGTATTAGTGGGTGAGAGAAGCAGCGTTAAGTGACTTTAAAAAGTGGGTGAAAAATGTTATTTGCAATATAGACATAGGAGAGAGAAAAACAGGAGAGGAGGGTAAAAAGGCAGAGCAATAACACTCCAGGATGGTGTCTCTAGCGTGGCCTGACAGTAGTTTATTCATAGACGAGGGAGGAGCGAAGGAACAGATAGAGTTAAAAACCCACCCAGGCTGAGATGACGCTTTAGCTAAAAGAGATGCTTATGGTGAAACTAACTTGTTTTCCCTCAATAGAGATGGGAATATACTGTATAGGCACACATAGGGATACTGGGCCTTTGGTCATTTGGAGGTCTGCAGACTCAAGAATTGTCAGTGTGGCATTAAGCAATGCTTGAGGAATGGCTGCAAAGAAAAATCTACTACACGGTGGTCTCAACAACAAATCAGCTCCATATTGAGCACCAGGCTTAAGATATGTGTGGTGAATAAATAACATAGTAACTACATAAACAATAGTATTGGAAGCAGCTCAGCAGTCTAAAACATCTACAACACTGGTGACATAAGGCTGTTAACCCCTGTGCTTTGTTGCCATTACTTCCTCATTGTTTGAGGTCTCATAAACCTCAATGTTGTGTGTAAAGAATAATTGCAAAACCTAGAAATCTTTCCTTCATATATTATTTTTGTTTCTTCATTTGTCATTTAGGCAAAGCATGAACAACTATTCCTTTTATTTGTCATTTACAGACAAAGTGATGTCCTACACAGTGATGTTGTTTGAGGTCAATTAACTCTTGTCCCCTGTTCGATCTCTTATGAACAAACTATTATACTGTATAATGTCAATAACAGACATCCCAACAGACAGATAGATAACCCTTTTCAGCCATGATAGCAGCATGGTTCTTAGGATGGGAATGTTGATCTGTTGGTCGATCGGTCCAGACTGAAAAATCTCAACAGTGATTGAATGGATTATGGTGACATTTTATACGGACATTAAAGGTCCTCAGAAGATAAATCCAACTGACTTTAGTGATTCCCTGACTTTCCTCTAGCGCCACCAAAAGGTTGACATTTTGGGCTTTTAGTAACATATCTTGAAAATCTTGTTGGATGCATTGGCATACAATGTGATACAGATACCTATGGTGCCTGGAGGATGAACCCTAACAGGTGATTTCTCTGACTTTGAATGACATTTTGTACAGACATTCATAATACTTCATAATACAACTTTGATGATCCCTGAACTTTTCATCTGGCGCCATCATCTGGTTATACTTTTAATTTGTCAAATACTTTGGTTTAGTACCAAATACCTGCAAAATGAATTACACTCAGCCTCATCTATAGTTAGTGATTACTGCTAATCACTCTCAATCAAAATAGCAAATGTTAGCATGATAACATGGTAAACTAAGATGTGTGAGCATTTAGTCCAAGCACTGCTGTGCTGACTCACAGCCTCAAATAGCCACTAGCATGACTGTAGACTCTTGTTTACAGCTGGACCTCAAACAGAAGTAAAGCACATTTTTCTCAGGCATGGCATCAGTACAAAAACATGTTTATAAGCAATTATCATACAATCAGGAAAAGTTATTAAGTTTCAAGCTGATAATCAACATTAAGTATGTTTTTTGAGCTGCCAAGGAAAGCTGGGACTCCCAAACAGAATGTGAGTGTTAAAGGAGGGTGTTGTACTCTTTATCTGTGGCACCCTTTCTACAAAGAGTTCACTGAGTTTAATGAGACTGGAGCTGAGGGGAAGCCAGGTCTCATCTCACGACATTCACACACACAACACACCGGCCTACAGAGACCCACAGCATCAGCCAAGCGGCCTGCGTTCCATCGGCCAGCTCTCCTCTGTTGCCCTGCAGGCTGAGCTTTACCAGAGCACTGCCCTGACTTGCACAGCAGCCTCAGCAGGACTCAATACAGCCCTGTGCCTCTTATGTCATCCCTACCAGCTGTACACAAGGCCAGGAGTGTAGTGCCGTGTTTGTGTGCTGAGGGAGGCCTGTTTCATCTCCAGTGCCCATGTCACAGCAGTCCCGTACGGGTAAACCTAAAAACATCCAGCTGTGGAACCAAACCAAGGAGACCTTCTGAGGATGAAACCGCAAGGCTTGCAGCTTGTTTTTATCAAATAACTCACCACACTGAAACAACCACCACACATCGACCTCACTCTGCTGCAGTGTGCAGTGTGAACACCAGATGGCGGTTCTGGTCCAGGTAGATGTTCTTGGGGAAAATGCACAAGAAAAGTGTGTGTGTGTGTGTGTGTGTGTGTGTGTGTGTGTGTGTGTGTGTGTGTGTGTGTGTGTGTGTGTGTGTGTGAAATAACTGACAGGCAGATTAGGGGAAAGCTGGTTTTCGTATGGATGCCAGTTCAAGAAAAGAATAATTAGAACTGAACTGAAAGTGACGAGCCATATTCAAAGCACTACAGACATGACAGTGAGACTTCAACAACACCTACAAAGGAAGATGTGGTTGGACAATTATCTGCAGCACCGTGGTGATTAATCACAGCGCGGCCTGTCAATGTCAAACCCATCTGACAAAATGAATCAAGTGCTATTGATCATGCCCGCCTTGGGTTTCCCTTGCACTCACACTTTATCAGATGGAGCTAATTGGGAACATATTCAGTCTGTGGCCCTGAGAGATGTGTCTGTCAGGAGTCACATTCCTGCTCCGATTCTCTGATAGCCCGTAGCGCCTGCAGTCTGGATGGAGGACTGGCTGTGGGAATAGAGTTTTGGGGGGTGGGGGTTATGGGGTAACGGCAGCACATTTAGAGGTGGATAGGTAAGTAATAAGCGTGCATCCTTTAGCTCTCGCCGGGCTTGTCCTCTGACTGGATTAAATATGTGCTGAGGATTTATTATGTAGGAGACCTCTGGGGCCCCAGAAAAATGCCAAAACTGAGCTGCTTCCACCTCGACTTTTCTGCCACTTTATATTTTCTCTCTTCCTACCTCACACAATCTCTCTCAACCATTTTCATCTACCTTCCCATCAGCCTTGTGTATGTATGTGTGATGTGATGGATTCTGTGATTATTATTATGTTTACTGCTTCAGCCTTCACGCCAAAGCCTGCAGGTTTTTTTTGTCAAACAGAGAGACTAGGGACTAGAGCACAGAGCATAATCAGAAATATTTACTTAAAGTATCAAAAATAAAAGTATTCAATGCAGAACAATTATCCCTATGGGTGTTATCTATAATATGTTATTGAATGGTTAATACTGATGCATTAATGTATAAGCATTTTATGTTGTAGTTGGTCAAGATGGAGCTAATGTTCTATACTGTAGTTAAATCAATGTAAATACACCACATTTTACAAGATGAGCGTATGTTTTGTATGTATCTTAATGTGTAGTAACTTTATTTGTCAGATAAATGTGGTGTAGTGAAATGTATAATATTTCTTCCTGACTAAGTGTAAAGTAGCATAAAGTGGGAATACCACACAAAATAACCGCACATTTGTTCATAAAGGAATAGTTCTACATTTTGGGAAGTATCCTTGTTTGCACTCTTACTGAGAGTTAAATGAGAAGATCAATAGCACTAGTAAATATGAGGCTACCACAAGCAGCTGGTTAGCTTAGCTTAGCACAAAGACTGAAAACAGGGTGAAACAGCTTGCATGGTTCTGTCCAAAGGTATAAAAATTAATTCATATATAAAATATATAGCTATATATAAAATATAGCTAATTTGAGCTGTACAAAAAAAAGAGTAAAAATAATAATTTGCCATTTTACAGGGGGATATGTGGGACCAGTAACTTCCTGGACTCTCCTCTTCCTGGTTGCCTGGCCCCAAATTGTCTGTAGGTGCTTGTGGGCAGATTTTGTTACCATTGGACAGAGCCAGGCCAGCTGCTTCCCTTTTTCCAGCCTTTGTGCTAAGCTAAGCTAACAGGCTGTTTGCTGTGGCTTCATATTCAGTGTACAAACGTAAGATTGTTATCGATCTTCTCATCTAACTCGGTAAGAAAACGAATAAGCAAATTTCCCAAGATGTCCCATAGCAGTTTAGTAAATGTACTTTGTTACATTCCACCACTGTCAAAGCAGTTTGTCTGAACACATGCATACACTGAGATACTAGTGTAGTAAATCTGTTTTGAGCCAATCTACTGTATGTTTTTTACATACGTTTCTTTGGCCATAAGTCATTTTTCCTCCCTAAAATGATCCCCATATGTTGAGCAGTGTTCCTGGCTTCTGATGAACCAACTACACATAGCACATGAGGCTCTGTCCCAAGACCTGCGTCAAACATGCTGCCCTTATGGGATGGGGAAAAAAATGTAATGGGTGGGGTGATAGGAGAACCGTTTTTTTTCTCTTTCACTGACACAGGCAAGAAGCAATATTGCAGAATAATAAATGTAGCGGCATGTCAAGACCACATAGTATAGATTAGAAACTGCAATCATGGATGTTATGCGTTTTATAACTCCGAAACCACTAACTTGTACTTTCATGGATGAATTGCCAAGAAAATGAACCAACATGACACATGAAAACATTCTCGAGAGTTCAGTATGACCATGAGTGAGTGGATACGGTGTCACGGGTCAAAGGTGAAGTTTCTCTGTGCTGCAAGCAGAGAGAGTGGCTCGTTATAAAGAGTAAACCTGTCCAATAAAGTAGAAAAATGATTTTCACAAGTGAGAATCTTACATAATGTTTGTGATTTATTCTCTTTTACATGTGAATACGTAAGCTATTTCAGTTATTAACAATTTAGTGATTGATTCCTGTGTTTTCTTTTCATTTGGCCAACAATCCCCCATGTTCTCATTAAAACCCAACACTATCATATATATTATATTTTATCTACACATTATTTCAGTGACAGTAGGTGACCTTTTGCACCGCACATTGTGGGGACCTCATAAGTTTGGACCTGCTTTATTTAGATGAGCATAAAAAAAAGACCTCCTGGTATAAATCTAAACCTGACTCCCACCTCCTTCTCATCAGACATCAGTGAAAAGCCAGACCGTTACCAGGAAGCAGACCGTAACAGTGTGTTTCTCTTTCAAGCAATCAGCGATGGAAACTCCAATTAAGGTGGTGGAAAAAGGTGGCTACTACTTTTAAAAAATCAGTGCAGATGTGCAGGTAAGTGACCATGCGGCAAACTTGTGGCTACACAGCGTCAGGCTCAGTGCAATTTCCGTCTCTAATTGGACTTCCCACGCAATGCCTGCTTCCAATCACTGCAGAGAGCCAGCGCAGGCAGGAACACTGGCAGGACGGTTGGACAGATCACGACCAACTGGGCAGGGATTTTAAATTACACATTTGCAGGCTTCATATGGCTTTTTTCAGTGATGAAAGAAGCAAAAATACTCTACTCCAAGTAAAAGCCTGCGTGTGTGTGTGTGTGTGTGTGTGTGTGTGTAAGCATCCCTTTTATGTTGTAGCTGGTTAAGATGTGGCCAGTTTAACTGCTTTGTATCCTGGGTAGTTTCATCTAAATGTATAATATTTAATAAGCTATTCCATGAGTTGCAACGATTAGTTGTTTAATCGATTAGTCGTAATCAGAAAATCATGGACAGATTACTCGATAATGAAAATAATCGTTAGTTGTAGAACTAATGAAGCTGATTACATGTCTTATGGGTAAAATCCTAATCTGCAATATAAGTAGTAACTACAGCTGCGAAATAAATGTAGTGGAAGAAAAGGTACAATATTCAACTCTGAAATGTAGTGGAGTAATAAGTATAAAGTAACATACAAAGGAAACACTCAAGTACAAATACCTCAAAACTGTACGTATGTACAGTACTTGAGTAAATGTACTTAGTTACTTGCCACCACTGGTTTACGTCTGTGTAAATCTTGTCTATGATTAAAAAAAACTGTTGAAGCACTGCAGGGAGTTGCCACCCACCACAATATAAAATATTTGAGCGTCATCGATTCTCTACACCTGCTGTTCTAAATCTTCCCTTAATGCTTAAATCCCGGCAATGCCATCCTTAGTTAAGCATTTCTCTCTTCCCTTGGATTTCCTCTCTTTCAGAGTTGCCTCACCTGGAACCAATCTGTAACACAATCAAAGTGTCCTAACATGAAAGCTCAGTTCTTTCCTTTGATAGTCCATTTCTCTCCACACTTGTTCTTTTCTCTTTTCCCTGGTAGCTCAAGCAGCCATGCCTGGAAAAGATTCATCTTAAAATAGAGACTCACAGTCAATAAGCATTATGCAAATATCCTTGAAACAATTCACTGGTGCTCTGCCTTTTGCTGAAGAATGGGCCCTTTGTCTAAAAAATAAGCTGTGCATAATGAAAACTAAGAGCCTGGTTTGTTTAGAGATTGAAAACACTGTTGCAAAGGCCTTGAGAATTTGAGGTATAATAAAATATATCTCCAAGGAAGAATAACTTGCACTGGCCATTTAAGTATCATTTAGTATAATATAATGGCTTCACACACCAATTGTTCCAAAGCAGGCCCGTTTTTAATAAAATAGGAAGTGTGAAATGTGGAAAGAAGAGTGTAACTTTACTTTTTTTCAAGGCCTATTTTGTTTCCTCATCATTGGATTGCACTCATCCATCCAAAGCGTTGATTGCAGCTTCTGGATGAGTTGATGCCTACAGTTTGTATGCTGCATGCTCATCAGTCATCCCTCTCAGCTTTAGAGTGTATCCACGATCGCAGGATGATTAAACACTAATAGCAGCCTTTTGAGAAGTCCGGGGGGATTTACTCCTGAGTCAACATGCCAGACCCCATTTCCTCCTCACTCACTGCTGCCTCTCAACACCCAACTGGCTGCAGCCACAGTAGATCTCCACATGGAACTTGTATAGATTGAAAAAACCTTGGAAGTGACCCTGCATAAGGCCTTAGACATACATGGGGAACTATGCCAATAAATTACCCATTCCTCCCAAATATTATGTAATTTACTTTGTTGCAATATCAACATATGATTAAGACGTTTCTGTCTGATTATCATGATAAATACAGATACATCGTTCTACCAGATCCTGCTGGTTATCCAACAGGAGAAGTAATTTCACATACTGTATAATGTTTGATTATATGCACAAAAGAACTGCACCAAATTGCATTTATTAACGTAAACTACAGTTTTAATAATTAGTTGATTAATCAATTGGCTAATCACCAAAAACAATTTTGACAATCAATTTGTTAAGTCATTTTTCAAGCAAAAGTGACCAATGATTCATGGTTCCAACATCTAAAAATACGAAGATAAAGATTTGCTGCATTTTCATGCTTTGGTAATATGAATATGGTTGGGTTTGGGACTGTTGATTAGACAAAACAAGCAACATGAAAATGTCAACTGAACATTAAAAACTGTAATGGCCATTTTTACTATTTCTGTATCATAACTTTAGATAGAGGTTATACAGTAAAAACAAAACAAAAATACTTTCTTTTGGAAAATGTTGAAATTATGAAAACACTTTGTGACACTTTTGCTTTTGGACATTGCCTGGTCATTAGGAACAAACGTGTTGTATAAGTAACTTTACATTATTTTTCTGTTTTTTTATTTTTTCCCTTCGATTCAAGAACTACATTGCTTTTCTTTAGAACATGAATGTCAAAGCTGTTATTGATGTCCTATTGTGGTGTGTCATGCAATCCCATGTAGGATGGACCATTTTAATGGTATAATGCAACAATTTGAAATCAATTGAATCATCTCATGTTCTTATATGTTACAGACCAAATGATTTATCAAGAAGATAACCAGCACATTAACTGATAAACCCTAACAGATAAGCACTCACCATACATGTACCTCTATAGATAGGATAGGACACCGGCATCCTCCAGAATAGATATAGCATTTTTTTTTTTTAATGGATTAAAAAAAGTGCTAATGTGTTTTGCAAAAATATTTTTTCATGTTGATTTGATATTACATCAGCCTGTACAGCTGACACTATGTAGGAGGGATGCATATACTCATGCTAATTATGCAAGCATGAGCATATCAACATGATTCATTAGCAACATATTCTATTTTCAGACCCCTCAATTATGAAATGTTGGTGATCACTTGCCCGGGAAAGACTGATCGTCTTGTTGTTATTTGACAAGAGACAGGGTCTTCTACTGCTTCAGCCCAGACACATTCAAATTAAAACAATTCTTCGGCAAAGCACTGTACTGAGATGTTAGTTGACAACCTGACAAGCTTGAGTCTCACGATTCTCTTCCTAACTCTTTTCTCTCACAGGATAATTTTTGCTGATCACATCATTCTTTGTAAGGTCTGGACACTAATTATATTCAATTATAAATAAATACATTTGAATAACTGTCTAACTTGAAAGATGGTTTGGCAAATGTTATATAATTATTATATATATTAAAGAAATCTGTATCATCTAATCTGTACCATCTAACTATGTGAATTCCTACTATGTGAGCTGTTTGTATGAATGGGATGTAGTTTTCAGAAAAATGCTTTATTTTATAAATTGATTTAGGTTCATGGTGGTGCTTCTCCAAGTTGTCGTCAAACAAAACCGATTGCAGCCAGAGATTGAGACGCTTGTCACAGTGCTAACATTTCAGACATCTTGTTTGGAAACTTCCCACGAACAACAACACACCACCCGTTATCCAGGGTCCAGTGGCTCAGTTGAGACAACGTATTCTGCTTCTCCATGTGACTTTAATTGAGTGATTAGATGTAATTCAATAAGCAATCGAAGGGCAATGCGCGTGAGTTTGAGGCGTAAAGCAAAAGAGCACTGGTGAGTGGAGCCTTTGTCCATCATCGCTGCTACCTTTCAGGCTAAATCACGAGGCCTGATTGGCCTTGGCCAGCACTCCTGTGTGGACCCCTCCACTCTAGGCCACCAATTTCAGGAACCACGCAGGTTTAGTGCTCTGGCCTGCCATGTCTTGTGTTTGCCATGTGAGTCACTATCTTTAGACTGGGATCAACCACACAGAAACATCCCAATTGTTATTTTCTGTGAGCAGAATTTCTACAAATCCTTTTGCTGAGAGACATCAAGTTACGGGAATGTTTTTACATTATATTACATTACATGTCATTTAGCGGACGCTTTTATCCAAAGTGACATACAATTGCTATATATGTCAGAGGTTGCACGCCTCTGGAGCAACTATGGGTTAAGTGTCTTGCTCAGGGACACATTGGTTGATGTATCGCAGTGGGAATCGAACCCAGGTCTCCCACGCCAAACGCATGTGTCATATCCACTGCGCCTCCCCCACCATGTTTGCCATCAGCTAACTCCGATAGGCCTATATTCAGTCTAAAGCAATAAGCAATAATCGACTTGACTGCTTTCAACAACTGAAAGAAGAAAGCTCCAAATTTAAAAACATCAGGGATTGTGAAATTACTCCGAATTGTGACACAACTTATCCCAGTTTGAAATTGTACCCCTGTGGCCCCATTAGCCCCACATTCACACAGCTGTTTACTGTCAATCTGCCCCAGCTCATGCAAATTTGGCAGGAAATGGCTGGCATTATAATAAAGAAAATGAAAATGGCCCGCTCCATAGCTTTACTATGATGCAGTGAAATAATTCCATAAATTACTTCAAGTCTGCTAATTCTCAGAGTAAATCAAAGTCCCTAGAGGAGCCGAAGTTTGTAAAATATGGCTCATTACTGAACCAAAAGGACACAAGCCCTCATTGGGATTAGAAAGTCAAGGCTTGTTATAAAATATAAAAGAAAATGTTAATCCTAAATCCAGGATTGTAATGTCAGAAAATTCTCGCCACCATTTGAGAAGCTGACTTGTGGAAGCAATCTTGGCAAATGTGTGTGTAGACAAGTGTATTATCCAACATGTGTCTTTAATGCTTGGTCAGCCTACTTGCCAACTGTCATATTGTTAAAGATAGACTACACCCTCTTTGGATTGTGCCAAGAAGGCCCATAGATTTACAGTAATACCCTGCAGCACCATAGTGAGAGCAGAGGCCTGCAGCCAGAGGCCCTATTCTCAAGTTATATGTTGTAAAGCTTTGTTACTGTAATTGTTACAGACTCCTGGATACAATGATGACTACTGCAGCTGACTCAGATCACATCTGAACCTACAAATCACAGTTAAGTCAGCGTGTGTGTTTCTATCAGCATAGCAAAGTGGGGCTGTAATCAACGCTCAGACACTGACATATTTATGACTGACATACTCATTTTGTAATATCTAATATATTCATTCCCTTGTACGATAAGGAATGAATAATCTTAAAAAAAAACCTATGTTGTTTAAAAAAAAAAAAGTTAACAAAAAATAAGAATACCTACGTTGTTATTACTGCTAATAGTTAATTCTCAGTATAAGGCATCAGATCTTCAGGGTCTGTGTTTCCAGAATGATAAAGCAGCAATATGTAGGCAATAAATATTGGATAAAACCAGATCCCACCCAATGAAATATAAATATTATGAAAGAAATACATAGTGACAGGCAAATCACCAAATCATGTATACACAAAGTATGCCATGAGCCATAATTTGCCATTCTTTTTAAAGCTGCACTCATATTATTTTTATTAACAATGCACCAAATGAAGTGTCATGTGAAAGGAGTTGCTTATAGTGATGAACATGCACTTTTGGTTGTATGTCTCTAGCCTTCAAAGCTAACCACCCGAGCTGTTGGAATCTGTTTGCCAACATGTGTCCTTGGGTTCAACACCATCACAACCTGATTAAGTTATTCTGGGAGATCTGTAAATCTGTACAAAAAATTCCAAACCATGAACAAATAGAATAATCAACAAGAGTAGAAGGTGACACATTGTTTGTGGCAGTGAACGGATGTGACATTACAGAGATTGAGAAATGGGCAAGGAGGCTGTGAACTAACACTGTCCTGTGGTGGTTCTGCAGGGGTGAGTAGGGGTGACACAGAGCCATTTGAAAGAGGACAAGGCAGTTGTTCAACAAGTGTTCTCCGAAATTCAGTGCAAGGAGCATGACTCTGATTATAAAGCCATGTGAATGAGCTTCTTTCTTGTCTCAATGAGGACATTCCTGACAATTAGAAGGATGAGTACAGCTTTGTTTGTCTCTCGGAGGCAACCTTGTCTGTTGGGTCAGTGACCACCTGGGAGTCGAAGATGCACAGGAACAATTTGATGTATCTGTATGCAGCTCTGCACTGTCAATCTTAACAAACGACAGGTGAAGAGCCACAATCTGTTAAGTACTATTCACCCAAATTCAAAATTACAGCAATTACAGTAAATGCTATTATTATTGATCATGACGAGCAGCAAAGACGTTAAACAGATAAGTCTGGTTTACAAAGAGAAACTTTAATTTCATTTAATGTAGCCTCTAATATGACTGGAGTTGGGTGGCTTAATGCTTAGCTGCAGCCATCCAAAGAGCATAGACGGGAATGTCACATGGTCAGGATATCTTACGGTGCAACCACCACTAAACAGAATCCGCATATCATCTACTGGGACACTTTTGGTGCCAAACACTGGCACTAGAAGCGAGAGAAACAATGTGAGCAACGAAGTGTCCGAGGAAAAAAGATAGATAATCAAAGTGGTATGAGTGGGGTTGGTCAGAGATGAAAAAGGAAAAGAGACCAAGTTTGGGCAAGGAAGGAGAAAACTGAGTGACTGAGTGAAATTTTGTTGTCTGACACATAAACATCCCAAAATATTTTGGGCCCAACCAGGTGTGCAAAAGCAACTGGGGAGCAGAGGTCTCTCTAAGACAAGAACTCACCTGGGGTCTCATTTATAAACGTGGCGTACGCACAAAACGGAGCTGAAAATGTGCGTACGCCACTTCCCACGCAAAGGTTGTGATTTATAAAAGGAAACTTGACGGGAGAATGTGAGGTCCTCCACGCAAACTCTGACCCATGCATACGCACATTTTGGAGACAAAATAAGAATTGGCGACGCAGATGGTGAGGTGGTGAACTGAAGTCAGACTGCAGAAAGTAAATGTGGGAATAACGAATACTCGTAATATGTTCAAGTATTGATGTCTCACGCACTCCATATCATCCACGTTGTCATGAAGATTAAATATAGCAGTGCTATTTGCGCTTGTACTGAGTGATAATTGTTCCATGAATCTTGTAAAATCCAACTCAAATCTTAAATCAAAATTCGTTCTTAATATTTAATTGGCGCTGTCTCATCGTCACATTGTCCGCTACGGAGCGCAGGAGGAGCATCAAATACCTTAGCATTAGATAACGGCAGAACACAGTGTAAATAACTAAATATCTGTCTTTAATACTGTGCATATATCATCAAATGTCAAAGTCTGGAAATACAGCCGTTAAGCTCTCGCGCAATCGTTAATGTCCTCGTTATCGGTCCGAACTTTAATACTGTTAGTGACAAAACCTCCATGAAGAAAAGTGTGTTTGCCTATTACACTTTCGTCTTCAAATTGTATCTCGGGGTGGGGGATACCACTAGTTGATGCTGTGATTTTGGCAAGGTGTCTACAATCACAAATTGTTGTAAACATAAATACTGGTGTGACCCTGTGCGTAATGCTGCATGATGGCACTGCTGGCCCTGCAGGAGGACTACGCTAATGGAAGTAACAGGAGAGACAGAAGCTTCAGGGACCACGACGATGACTGGCTAATATGACGATTGAAATTCCCTAAAGCTGAGCTCTTGGATCTATGTACTGAATTGGGTCCAGTAGAGAGGGCAACGCCTCGCCACTCTGGGGGCAACCGGCTGTTTCCAGTCGGGAAGTGGCAGACAGCTAAGTGTTTTATATAAATATTATATATAATCTTCAACTTTATCGCTAAGGCTTGTTTTGATATAATATATAGTATTGTTTTTTTTAAGACTATGTTTTTGGGCGTTTTCAGCCTTTATTTGGATAGGCCAGCAGGAGACATGAAAGGGGAGAGAGAGGGGGGGCCGTTCGGAGTCGAACCCGGGTCCGCTGCGTCGAGGAGTGGACCTCTATATATGGGCGCCCGCGCTACCAACTGAGCTATAACTAAGTGCCGTAATGCCTGCCGTTTTGGAAGGTATTATTAATATAGGTAGTCTATAGATCAGGTTTCCCTACACTGTGCGAAAACAGGCCGATATTATAACTCAATTTGCAGCAATTCCCAAGTGTATCTCGCTGCAGTCTGCGGGAAGGCGGGGCTTGACATTAAGCCCCGCCCACATCCAAGTCAACCACGTCATTCCCCTTACGCTAGAACGGACCAAGACAGCCTGATAGAATTGTTTTACTATGAAGAAAATTATTTGGATAAATGCCATGTTTTTTATTTTGAATCTTTTAATTTTATTTGAAAATTTTATATCTATAAATGTAAATGATCTGAAAGAAAACCGAATAGGCTAGTCACCAATTTAAAAATGACATGAAATTATATTTTAAAACTTTAAAAAAGGACTGACAAATAAGAAAGCCATCCGGACTCTGAACATTTACAATGCCTTAAAACCTCTTTAATGTAAATTTCATGCGCCCCTTTTTCGTGTATGTATGTATGCATTTAATGTTTTCAATGTGTTTATGGATCTGTACTTGAATAATAAAGTTTTTTGAAGACAAAAAAAAAAAAGAAGACAGCCTGGTAGCGAAGCTGATATAGCCTCTTGATTCACAACTGATGATGTAGGCTAAACACAAACGATATTTCATGCAACAGTGAAGTTTTCATGTAGTTACTACTAATTTCTGATTTTGAAATGATATCCAAATTTGAAAAATGGGTCATTTTAAACCTTGTTAATATTGATGACAATATGTTCAAACGGAAAACGAGCCATATTTCATTTAATTTAGCCCACAAAAGTATAATGGTTGGTTGTTTCGTTATGGACTTTCATATTAACAGCAAGAATTCAGTCACAACCAAATGTACAAAGGGGCTATTTTGCTTTAACAATTAACAGGTGAACCAGAAGCATACAGGTGAAACTTGAAAATTAGAATATTGTGCAAAAGTTCATTTATTTCAGTAATTCAACTTAAAAGGTAAAACTAATTATATAGACTTATTACATGCAAAGCGAGATATTTCAAGCCTGTATTTGTTATAATTTTGATGACTATGGCTTACAGTTTATGAAAACCCTCAGAAAATTTGAATATTGTGAAAAGGTTCAATATTGTAGGCTCAAAGTGTCCCACTCTAATCAGCTAATTAATCCAAAACATCTGCAAAGGGTTCCTGAGCCTTTAAATGGTCTCTCTGTCTGGTTCAGCAGAATTCACAATCATGCGAGATGCTCCTCGGATATTACCTGCACAGTAACACACCTAATCTAAGTATTTCAAAAGGTCGAACACACATACAGATGTCTAGATACAGTAAAATCGCTACGTGATTACCGTTATATCCGAGGGTTGAAGTTGCATTTTAACGGGGCAGTGCAAGTTGTGGCTGTGGTTTAGCTGAAGCTAACGCAGCCTGAGCTTTCACGTTACAATATAAAAGGTGTTGACCGTTGACTTAGCTAGCACGCAAACAGTTCATTTACATGTCTACGAGCATATTAGCAAACTACACCAAAAGACAAATACTGAGGAATATTGATAGAAAACAGGGGAAACTAGTAGGCTACTTCCATACTTTTTAGCATTGGCTAATTAGCAACCTGCCTGCCATCAGATGTAGCTTCCGAGCTAGCTAGCAGCTAGCCCCAGAAGCTCATGAAAACAAGGCTTTCACCGGAGCAGTCTTACGTTATTTCCGAACCACTCTTTTCGTTTCAAAGTCGGAAATCAAATGAACGAAGAAGTACACGGGCCCAATTACAGTTCACTGTTGTTGCATGAAATGTTGTTTGTGTTTAGCTTACATCAGTTTCTGTCATCTAATGTGAAACAAGAGGATATCAGCTTTGCTACCGTTGTCGGTACACGATCCGTTCTGCACACATAGATATAGAACAATGGAACAGATCGTGCAGTGTCGTAAATCCTCGTACAACCGCGCATGCGCGAACATTTTGCGCATGTGCAGAACGGATCGTGTACCGACAACCGTCTTGATCCGTTTGAGCGTATGGGGAGACGACGTAGGTAAAAAAAAAAAAAAGACTGACAAGCCCCGCCTTCCCGCAGACTGCAGCGAGATGCTCCTCGCAATTCCCGAGCGTCTGAGAAGTTTTTTGCTTTTTCCCCACCAGTCGTCATGATTCAGCGTAATAAAGAACTGCCAGGCCATTAACATATTGATCAGCATTCATGAGGTGCTTTGCATTGACTATTTATGGTTAAAAATGGGCGTGTACAGAGGCTGATTCACGTACACACACTTGTGGGTAATCTGTGATTTATAAAGGGAACATTGCTTACAGATGTGCGTACACACGGTTTTATAAATCAGATTCTTTTTTGCCTTACGCCATTTTTGGCTTTTGGGCATACGTACACTTTCAGTAAGGATCCTACGCACAGTTTTATAAATGAGACCCCATGGTGACCTTGCAGCGTCATCTCCACTTCACTAGAAAAGCCAACATAAGGACAGATCAGCCAAGCAGAAGCACACCACGTCATCCAACTTTCTTTAAACCAAGAAAAGTATCTCTGGGTGAGATTCCTGTTTAGCCGTGCTAGCATGGTCCACACTGAAATATCTCAACAACTATTTAATGGATTGCTATAAAATTTTGCGCATACAATCGTGATCCCCGGAGGATGATGCCAACATCAGATACAATTTTTATTTCATCCAGCACTTTGGTTTATGATTAAATTCCTGCAAGCTAAATGTCCCATCAGTCTCAGCTGTACTTCGTGTTAGTGCTAATTAGTAAAAGTTAGCGTGCGCACATGTTAAGCTAATGTACATGATAAACATTAGCATTGTGAGGTGTGCAGCCTCAAAGAGCTGCTAGAAGTGCTGTAGACTCTTGTTCTGTTGTCTTAATCAATAACATTCTGCACTTTCCATAATGGAAAACTATGTATAATAGTAGGTGTTTTGGTTAAAGATGAAAATCAAAATCTTAATTTTAACGTTTTCATTCAATGGTCGTAAAAGGTTACAGGGAAAAAATATAGAACTGACTATGAGGGGAAAACTGTCTTGTTGCAGAACTGGAAGGAAGTGTAGGTAACCTGGGGTGGGCCACGGTGACGATAACAATCGGGTCAAGATGCACTCTATCCTTGTGTCCCCCGTGGAACATATGCAGGCTGGTGGGGGAGGAGGGGGAGGCTGGGTTAGTCAGCCGGTCACCCACAGTGTCCTCCTGTTCAACCTCCTTTAAAGTGAGCGCTCTATTGGATTAACGTTGGCCTAAGGGTGAGGGTGGGTAGAGGTAACCTGAACAGAGGGGAAAGGGGGGTCAGCCAACTGTTTCAAGTGAAAGTGGAATTTGGGGCATCTGTGTTTGTTTGTAATTGGGTGTGTTTGGGGCTGTCTCTGACATCCTGCAAAGCCTAAGGGCTAGGGTAGAGGTTAGCCATTGTAGTCCCGGTATATACACGGTGCTCATGCCTGAAACTGCACATTGACCGCTGCTATTGAACTTTGAGGATCCGTACATTTCACATTCAGGCATTCACATATCAGGTTCGGGTATAAAAGTGATTTTTTTTCTGACCTGTGAAGCTGCATCTCTGCTCCTCTCATCCCTTGAGCGAGTTATCAGAGGCTTCTGGGTGTGATGATGTCAGCACACCGTTGCTGGCAGACATTAAAGGAGCAAACAGGTTTGTGATGACAGCTTCTCTCCTCGCCTCCATTCACAGATTAGATTTTCTAGAGCTGTCTTCCAGTTTGCAGAGACATGCCAGACTCCTCACAGCTACTGGCAAGCCAAATGTGAACATCATGTTGCCTGTGCAATATGCTAAAATCACATGACAGCGATTTGAACTCAGATACATATGATTTTCAGCCAATATTAAAATATCAAACTGTGTCTTGAAGCAAAACACTGACAACAGATTTTCAGATTCAAGATTTGTTGAAATATCAGTGTGTTGCCAACTCTTGACACGGGATAGCACAGCGCTCCAGGAACAGCCGTCTATGGCCCACCTCTGAAACTCCTGGGGTGAAAGGTTACTGCTGTGACAGTGCCGGCTCATCTAAGGGTTTCTCTTTACCCCAAAAGCAAAACACCCAAAGGGCAGAATGGTGGGCTTGTCAGGCCACCCCAACCCAATTCCCCAGGATCCTGGCAGGGAGGCAGAGAACCCAGGATCAGGGCTCCCCCCTGCACAAATACAGACGGGGTCGTGGGTCATCTGGGGAGCTCACACAAGGCTTTCATCCCGGAGAAGCTCATTTCAGGGGAATGTGGCTCTTTCCCCATCTAGATAGGACTCTTCCTTGAGCCCTGTGTGGCTGCGCTGAACCCTGGATCAACAGACATGTTCCTCAAACCCGTTTGTTCTGTTTTGGTGTTGCGTCTCTGCGCACATCGCCTCGCCTGGTCCAGACACTGCTGTGGGAAGATCAGGCTGGGTCAGTACACACATGGTGTTCTGTTACAATCCAAACACTAACTAAAACTGTATCAAACGGGCAGATAGAAGACACCTGGGAAGACAAATAATGTTGCAGTATTTTTGGCTATTACCTTGCATGGTCTTGAGATGACAGCAGTGCCTGATTTACACAGAGATTCAATGAATAAAATGTCATTCATTTCTGACTTTAAAACACTTAAGCAAACATGGCTAGTGTAATTCCCTGTGTATTTATTTAGTTCCGAGACTCACAAACCCAAGTCAAATGTAATTGGGCAATTACACTGTTTAGATACAATGCAAGCCATGTTACGTTTAAATTAAATGAACACAGCCACTTTCCCTGCAGAAATACTGTACCGACATGTACACCAAATAGATTCTCTTGTTAGGCTCAATCATAACAATTTTGACTTAAGTACACAGATATCCACGGAGAGGTCTGCCATTGTCAGCAGCTTATTCCATAATGATCTGAAAGGATGTGTGTTTGAAGTGTAATCAGTCCTCCAGGTAATTTGGCCTTGAGTACTTATTGTGAATTAGAGCTTGGGTAAACAATAAACATTAGTAGATGGAAATGCAACAAGTGCTATTTTCAGATCGAGAGCATTTGACTCGCATTAGGCTGGCCTTGAATGTGAGTCTCTGTATGAAATCGCTCAGAAGGTGCACTGCATTATCATTATCTTCATTATCTGCAGCGACTGATCTTCCGCAAGCTCATGGCGAAGATGCCCTTTGGCTGTCATCAACTAGTGCTCTATAAAGACATTTTACACCAGCGCAAAGATGTTTCTTCTTTTGGAATACATTACTATTGTGTGTGTGCGTGTGTGATCTCTTGTGATATTTGCAGCATGTGACCACAACTGTTCAGCCTCGTACTCTGAAGTCTTCCATATGTTGCATTTTTGAACAACCATCGAGTGCTGCTTCAATTCTTTTCGTTATTAGAGTAAGGCACATCCATGAATATGTTAACACAGTGGAGCGATAAATATATTCCACATTCAAACTTCCACATGCAAAACATTTGATCTATTTTTAGCAAAATCCCTTTGTAATATGCATTGATTAATTTAAGTGTTCCTCTGAGGTGATATAAGCATTGATTTAATGGACTTTTTTTTTATTATAGATTTTATGTAGCTCAATATTACAGTTCAGTAAGGAGGACAGTAAATCTGGCTTGATTGCAATCGATGAATTGATGATAATAGTAATAACAATCAAACTGCAAATAATGATTATTTTCATTATAAAATATTTTTCACATTATTATTTTCTTTTAGATTCAGAATTTGAAAAAAACGTATTCTGATTCTGGACTAACTAATGAATTGTTTGGTCTATAAAACAGCAAAGAATAGTGACTGAAGTACTTTTTATTTAATTCATTTATTTTTAAATTCCCAGACCACAAGGTGACATCTCCAAATTCGACAAGAGTCCAAACCTCTAAAATATTCAGTTAAATATGACAAAAAACAGCAGCAAATCCTCACGTTTAAGCAGTGAAAGAATGAATGTTTGACATTTTTCTTGAAAAACAACTGAAACGATTGTCTAAACAGTTGTGGATTAATTCAGTCGACTAATCGTTTCAGTTCCAAATAATTTATAAAGAACATTAGCGATAATAAATAATCCTAACCTTCCAGCAATGCAGAGCTAAAAGAGCTATACATTGCTCTTTAAATATAATAAAATATCTATAAAAGTGAACACCACAAGAGAATAAATCACCAGCACAAAAAGTAACCCAGTACTTTTTTGTAAAAATGCATCAAATTCTTTCTTTTATAAAATCCATAGTTGCCAGACACTATGATGTAGGGCTGCAACTAATGATTATTTTCATTATCAATTAATCTGACAATTTCTTTCTCAATAAACTGTTTAATGATTTTAGCAGTACAATGTCAGAAAATAGTCCAGTGAAAAGAGTCCAAGGTGAAATTTTCAAAAAAATAATAATTTTAAATTTTTAAAAAATATTGTCATGTAATTGTCATATGATAAAGAACAGCAGCATGTCCTCCAGTTGGAGCAGCTGAAACTGGTGAATGTTTGGCATTTTTGCTTGAAAAATGACTGAAACGGTAATCAATCGTCAAAACAGATGCAGATTAATTTCTTTCAGTTGACTAATCAAATAATTGACAGCTTTAAATATGAATAATCCTAAACTTAACTCTAAAGTTATATTTCAAAAAGGATGTAAAAATGGTTTGCTTGGGTGAATAAAATAAGCTCAAGTACATTATCTCTACATCCTTTGTCCTATGTATCTATATCTACTTTATATGTGTAGTGACGAGTGTCGGCTGTTGCAGAGATGATGGATGGAGGTGTAGGACTCCTGAGCTTTGTTTCTCCCGCTCATGGGTTAACGGTCTGTGGCTAAACCAGATATAGAACAGAGAGATAAAGGCAGTACAGCATCCACTCTGTCTGCCCCCGCTTGGTCCTGTTTATTGAATTATACATCAGTACAACCGCTGCCTCTTTTTGCTCTCCCCTCATCTCTGCTTAATTTGATCAGAGAATCTGCTGATGCAGTGTGTGCCCAGCTCATGTGAAACCAATTTAAAGCTACACATACAAATCTGGTGTCTATTTTACACACACACACACACACACACACACACACACACACACACACACACACACACACACACACAGACAGACAGAGGGTGTGGTGTGTGTGCCATTTGTGAGAGATGTAGAGACCTTCTTCTAGAATGAATTTGTCGGTATATATCTCGCCAGGTGATGTCCACAGGTGAGACAGAGAGAGGTTTCTTAAATTCAGCTGGACACAAAAGCAATTTGGTAATGATTGTGAGTACAGCCATGTTTACAAAAATGTATGTGGTTTGAAGGGTTGTGTATTTACACCACATGCAGATAAATATTGTGGCAACATCCCGAGGCTCATCGTCTTGTTGCCATGACAACGGAGCAACAGTTTTTTGGATGGAACAAGCTATGTTCGCATGCTGAGACCGGAGATGTAACTTCATCTAATTAACATGAGAACTTGACTTTTGTCTCTGTTTACGTGTAAAATTACACAAATAAACAGCACAACAAATCAGATGCTTCACATCCACAATCAGTAATGGCTGTCACACACGTGTGCAATATATTTTCAACTGCAGCTATGAGTCAAAAACACTCACATTCCCATATCCAAATTGAAACAGTTTTTGATCTCTTGACTTGTCTCGGTTGTGATGGGATTCTTGCGAAGGCCACTTTGTGTTACTATCCCTCCACTAGGCTCAGTAAGGAAACACTGTCCACAGAAACAAAAAGTTGGAATTTCACATTAAAAAGGGTTAACGATGTAGTCTTCTGGCAAAAAAAAAAACAACAACCTTTTGCTGCAAAGCAATTCAACATCATCTGGCATGAAGCTGCAGGGGTGTAGCACAAAATTCTGGGCCCTGTAGAAAGGCATTTTCTGTGGGCCTGCATCCACAGCTATTCATTATAGCATCTTTTTGGGCCCTCCTCAAATGAGGGCCCTAGGTACTCAGTCCCCTTTTCCCCCCAGTCCGACGCCCTTGTGAAGCTGCGTTGGCCAATCAAATACGTGTGCACATTACTGGTATATTGGGCTATTTTATGACGTGAAAAGTGTATTTTTACTGATCACCTCGTGACAAAAGATAAAATGATTGTCACTGTGATAACTATCCAGAGTTATAAAATCCTGTGTCATTTAGTATTATAAAACGCTGTGCAGTTTTAACCCGGCCCTCCTGGATCATATTTCTTTGTCTCACTGTTACCTGAAACAACACGCTCCCACCAATGCAGCACTGTTTTAACACATGTTGTTTTCTGTCTGAACACCAGTTGAAAACGCATTATCAATCTCCTCACAACCACTTCAGAGTAGAAACAATTACAGCATTAAAAACAGTTTCAATATGGGCATCCTAAAGTGTTGCTTTAGGCTGGACTTGAAAAATGTCAGGAGACGGAGAGAATGAAGGACACTGCTACAGCAGGGATTGCTGCAGCCGTGCATAGAGGACACAGAGACACGTCACCCCAAAATAGACTTTGGGACATATGACAGAGTGAGATCTGATCTGCAGCCGTTATGTGACAGATGGTTTATAAATTCCCAACATTCTTCTAATTACTTAAAATTCCCATATACAGTATGAGCGAAACTGCATCACAGGAAACATGTTCAAGTCCAACTCCAGTTTCAATAAACTGCTCTTACTGCTGGCACATGCTCCTGTTTAATGACACGTGAACATCTAATTTGAAGCTGTAATCTCGAAGATTTTTGTTTATATAAATGTCTCTTAAGTCACTATACTATCACTGAAGCAGGTGACTAAATGGGGATTGAGCCTACGGCCCATTGATGAAAGTATTGCAATATTTATACTGTATACTGTATCTCCTGGAAAAAAAATGCTGTATTAGTTTTTTCCATAGTATATACACACAAAATGGAACTATGCACACAATTACGAAAACTTGAAGCTCATGTATCAACAACAAGACTCTGGACCATAGACATAGAAAGAGATTCATACTATGCTCCAGACACATAAACTTCTAGCACTCAAATACAAATTCTAAATCAACCAGGACTGAAGGACTGCTACTTTAAATCTTACACAACTACAGACTTTGATTGTCATTGTTCAAGAAAGTTTCTACACATGTGCTGTTTTACAAAAATACTATTATATACTGTATAGAAAATGTTCCCATAACAACAACATATAGGCTATGTGTTTCCCCTGACTGGCCTTTCCCACAGCCAAACTGCATGAAGTCTAACCTAAAGCACTTTCTCCAGCCCACTACCCGCACCGCCACGCCTCTCATACAAGAAACTGATCGCCAGAGGAGTTTCAGGGACCCTGCTGCTGATACACATGGAGACCTGTGCCAACATAAACCCCAGAGGCTCTGAGCTGCTGTATCAATGGAGAGCCCGTCCCCTCAACACCGAATACCTGGACATGGTTCCTGCTGGAAGTTAAACAGACTAGTCGCCATTTAGTGGAAACCTTTTAGAGAGAATGCCACGCATGAGTGATGCATATCTGTGACAGCTGAGACTTTAGCCTGTAGCAGTGGAGTGGTTTATATTAAGGGAGGCCTGCATATACGCTGCAGAAGTCTGTCATTCTTGATTGTTTAGCTGTGTGATAACCTTCGACTAGTTTCTTTACTGTGACATTGTTATTGTGTCAAATGTTTGTCTCAGCTTTTTCTGCAGGATAGTTAACTGTGAAGAGGAAACAACAGCAGAAAGAAAATGTAACCAACTTCCAATTCACTGGTACTTCCAAAACTCAGGCATGTGCAAAGGTGCATGTGTCCACTTCCTTTTTTACATGCCCTGTGCACACAAGTAAGTGAAAATACAACGTCATTTTCACTAAATGTTTGATAAAATTATGAAAGCCGTTTTCATTATAATGCTAAAAAATCTAAATAGATCTAACAACATTATTATTTATAAGTCAAAGGCAACATCAATTTGCTATTTTAGAGAACAAATTGAAATGTTTCATTAAATTCTTTGAAAAATGTAAAATGTACAAATTAAGATCAACTGACAAAGAGCTTAGGTGTTTCTGCTGGTTTGTGTCAATCACACATTGATAATGATATTGATATGCAGATAAATAATGCAGACAAAAGCTATCTAAAAATAAAATCGACTGAAATAAACTGCAGCATTGAGCGCGAAAACACGAGGATAAAATGAAAATAGGTCGAACTTCTCCTCATATTAAAAAGCCGCAAAGGAAGTTGGGGTCGCAGGGCATTACGTTATATTAGAAATAGCTTTAACGGGAGAAATTTAGTAATAAACCAATAAAGAATATAGTCCAAAGTCTCGTTAACGAATACCTGCACAGCGAGAGAGAACCAGACTACACGGAAGAGACTGCACGCACTGGGCCTAAACCAGTCAACTGTTTTTGTTTGTTTTTAACAACAATTTTAAAATGTGAACTCCTGACAGCGAGAAACGTATTGGATGCTAAAAGAGTATTGCTTTAGGGAAAGTGGAAAAAAACAGAGCTTGTGATTTTCATCGTTTCATCATCATTCAAAAATGTTATTCTCCTCTTGGGTGAAGTTGGACTGCGAGTCATAATAAATGAGTTAATTATGCCGGAAAATAAGAGAGAGAGAGAGAGAGAGAGAGAGAGAGAGAGAGAGAGAGAGAGAGAGAGAGAGAGAGAGAGAGAGAGAGAGAGAGAGAGGGCGGAGTGAAATTTCAGTGTTCAAACTGAATTAATCTGACAGCCGCAGTTCAAACAAGAAATATTTCCATAGGCCTATATTGCCATATAATTCAGGCATATAAATTTTTATATGCCTACTAATAATATGTTCGGTCCTCAATTATTATTTTATAAACTCTACTTAATATTGCGTTGTACACTAATCAAACATTTCTGTTGTGTCACATTTAATATGATTTTCTTAATTTATTTACTTTACCAACACCTACAAATATCGATATTGGCTTAAAGAGAAAAAAAATGAAGGACGTGATCTGAGATAATTTATCAAATTTAACTACCGGCCCGCATAAAGGCCTCTTGTCTCCTTAAAGTAGCCTAAGCTTTAATTCAGATTTTTATAGCCCAGGAAAGGCAAGGAATTGCTGGCGCAGCGTCGTTTTACAAAATTGTGAAAGCGAACGAGGCCAAGTATTTTAATGAGCATCATAGGCTTAATGGTTTATAATTAATTTAATATTAAGAAGTAGCAAATTCTCAAATTGCAGAGTTGAAAGTTGTTTGCGGTGATTGGCTCTAATTCTCCATCATTATAAGTGGATATATCCGCACTGACAGACTGACTTCTCACATAACGTCCTGGTCAAACGGTTAAGGAGGTTTGGTTTAATATAGGTCTCTTCAACAAATACACAAAGAAAATATGTATATAGGCTGATATTAAAGCCTAGCATCGGTTTGCTTTAAGCCAAATTACCGGCTTGATCCTTTCATTTACACTTAATTTTAAGGTCCTCTTTAAGACACGTTAATATCAGAGTGTGGCTCCTGTGACAGAGATGGAAACAACGCTTTTTTAAAAATGCTTTACAGTTTGATATAAAAAAAAACGTCAGATGTTAGGGTCTTCAGTCATGTAACAGCAGGAATCAAAGCCGACATATTCATCCTCTAATTACATTAATGTCATGTGTTGTCCCCCGCGTGTTTACCAAAAAAGCTTTTCCCCTTCTGAGCTTGACCTCCCATTTCTACAGGCTGCATAATAGCGCAGGCTGGAGCTGGTTGGGCCTACTTCAGATGTGTGTGGAGCCTGAAGGTCGGAGTGCTGCGTGTGTGTGCGTGTGTGTGTGTGTCTCAGATAGGCTACTGAGGCGGCATTAGCTTGAGCAAGGCATTTCTTCTTACCCCGACAAACCTTCAGGGGGCTTTTAGCATTTGTTCAGTCTGCAGTCTCTGGAAAACATCTGATTCATTTTTTTAACCAGTCCCAGATGCGGCAGCGTGAGAGTGTGTGCATGAGCGCGTCAGTGTGAGTTTGTCAGTGCATGAGAATTTGGGGAGAATATCTGCTGTCTAAAGAAGGGGAGGGAAAGAAGAAGCGTGTGGATTTTTTTTTGTAATATTACTTTTTAGGTATGAACGCAGCGTGCGTCTCATACTGCGATATGACATCGATGGATTCATATTATAGCACGTCTACTGCGCAAGGTAGGGACCAGGCGAACCCGTTCAGGACTTTCCCGACTACTGAAACCAAATACAGCCCCACGTTCATTCCGGGTAAAGGACAGGCTTACGGAGAGAAGTCCCGGAGTCCTTTCCAGCCGGAGTGCCAGTCATTGGATGGCGCTGAGGAGGGCACCTTCAACAAATACCAGCTGTTCATGCAGCGACCGACCTGCAAAACTCCGCCCGAAGGTAGCAAGCTGCACCCGGACAGCGGACACAACGGGACGCTCATTCCCTGCTATGGTGAGTGCACATATAAGAGAGGCACAAAGTGCGACTATATGAGGCATTGAGTTTAACGGAAATGCATGAAAAAAAAGGATATTGGCAAGCAATAATGGAAATTAACTGTAGTGTGTAATAAACCTGATAGTCAGTAACGTGTGAGCGCAGAGCAGAGAAAAGGAGATGGTAAACACATGACTTCCATCAGAAATCCATTTTTTAACTGAACAAAACTGTGTCTAAAATAAATTATTATTTAATGTAACAATTGTTTTTTATCAAACTGGACAACTGTGAGCTAAGACGAGATATAACAGAATTCCTTGTATACCTTAAAAGCCTTAAAACCATTAGACATTCAGATAACATTTGCATGCAATAAGTGCTGGGAGAACTGAATTTAACCATTTATTGACAAAATAACTCCCTGAATGAATTTGAAATAATGCAGGGAAAGATCTAGAGCTATAGTAGCCTAATGTAGCGTTACATATAGAAATGTATTTCTTATATGAAGGTGTGTGCTTAGACTGAGAGGTGAAGAAGGTATTTAAAACTGTTTTTGAATGGATGTTTGCCCTTTTGTATTATGACGTTTCTATCCACATCACTAAGTTTATAATTTCTTCCGGAAGCCGCAGCATCACTGTCACTGATCTCACTGGCCTATACAACTGCAGTGTGCTATTGACTAGCCTACAGAAAGTCAAACTCTCTTTACCACTGACACATATAGGCATACATGAATTATTTTAATACTTAAATATGAACTACTAACAGCCGAGGCACGCGCGCACAAACTGAAAGTCCAAGCGCTATGTGGTAGCCTAAATGAAGAAATAAATATTTCAACTGGACTATACGGTATGTAACACGTAGTCCATTATGTTTTTTCATTTTTTTATTTATAGCACTAGTGATTTTTAACGAGAATAACTGATAACAAAACTGGCGCAACTATTTAAGGGAATATAGCCTACATTCATCCAGCTGCAGTTATAGGCCGAGACCTCACAATTTGTCGACTATAATACAACAGTCAATGACGAAATTAAACATTTAGAGACTGCTTGGACGTCCTTACAAACATTTAAAACGAATGCTTTACAGCTTCCGACAATTCGTTGCACTACAAATGTATCGTTTGAACAAAACGACCCATTTTACTATCCCTTTTATGAGACGTGAGGGCTTAAAATAAAAATAGAATCTCTCTTATTGAGCAGACGAAGTGGACTCGGTGTGACAACAGGTCCATGCGAGAGGGCCGATAGCCTAAAAAAAGAATCCATTAGCCTACATGTAAATAATTAAGTTTGCATATATGCATATGGTAATTATACAATATATTATATATCCCACTAGAAAAACTACATTAAAAATAACACTTTGGTTATCAGCGTAGACTCGTTGGCGCCTATATATTTCAGATCCAGATGTTTATCATGATGCGGATATTACAGAAGAAAACATCCGTTATGATCGTGGCTGAAATTTGAATTTGTTTAAAACTTATATATGCAGTAAACCAAACATTAGACATTTTAATCTGTGATTCGTGCAGGAAACTAGATTCAGTCACTAGGAGAAAAACTGTTCAGAAAAGACTAAATAATGGCAAACATTTAAATACAGTAAATGCTTAATTATATGGAAGAAAATGTAAACATTAGTTGTAACAAGTTAAATGGAACTGCCCTAATGCTCAGTGGGACCAACTATGGCCTGCAAAATAAGTATTTTATTTGCGCAGTAGCCAGTACCATACTTTGCCAAAATACATCCACAAAATGCACAGTAATCTGTTTTCATGAGAAACAACTGGAGTCACTCCTTACTTTTAGCTGAACTGTCACTTTTTTCTGGAGTTTGGGAGCAATGTCTCCGCACAGATTGGAGCCCCCCTGCACTGAAGTGAATTGATTTGGCAAGTGCATTGACAGAACCATTTAAACAACATCATTAAATGCAACATGCCTCCCTCAAGGAGAGCTCTGCAATGTTATAATTGAAAATGTTGCAGCCAGATGAAGGCATCATGGCCCTGGAGAAGATGCTTTTGGCTTTTGCCAAAGCCTCAGGCGTCAACAGGCTTGTGCTGTTATGTGTGGTCCTAAATGGGAGATATGTTGCTCAATGATGACTCTTTATCTCCATCATGATGACAAAAGTCATGTCATACCCGAAGGGAGTTTTCTGTGTGGCAACTTCAGCTACAGTACAACTGCAATACTGTTTACATGTCAACCTAACATTTTTTATTTGTGTCATTCTAAGGATGTTACATGCAAAACTGTGTTTGGGTACACCAAAATACACCAAAAAAGGAGAATAAAAGGTGTAGATATAGGTTATGCTAAATTAACTGATGTTAATATTTATATTTAATAACACAAAATAAGAGAAGCAAAGGTAAAGATGTGGATTAATTGTGTTAAATCTGTTAAATAATGGGAAAAGAATTCAGGCATATGCTGCATGATATTCACACCTCTTTTCACACTTTTAATTTATACAAACAAATTATTTCTTTACTTTTCTCCAATGCCAGTAAGTAGGATTCAGCTGTGATAAAACAATATACAAATTTAAGAGCTTTAAAACAATTGTAAAATTCATATTCAGATATTCTTGTACATTTTTACGGTTTAATCTCTAAAGTTTTGCACGGTACCGGTTGTTTTGCATGGATGAAAATCCTACGTAGTCACAACCAGATTTTTAAATGATATTAATCTGTCTCTGGAGGAGTGAATGAACATATTTCTGCACAGTAGTGGCGAGGGGTGGTGGGTTTGATTCCCTGGGCCAATGTTAATCAGTGAGACTGTCCCACAGCGAGAACAGGGATGGAGCCGTCTACCTGCACACACAGCGATGACTGAAATAAAACCCCTGGAGCTGATCGAGTGCTGAGGAATGCAGGTCAGCACTGCAGGAGAGGTCTGCATTAATCCAAGGCAGATGTGCATTACTGGCTCCTATAGTTATTATTCATACTCCCCAAACATCAGATTTCCAAAGCTACAGAGAGTCCCTGAGATGACAAAGTGGGACTGGTTTACATAACCCTGTCTCAACAATACTGTGTAGAAATAAGCAACGAGTCAGAAATGGACATCGAGATTGGGTAATGATTTGAAGGGCTTGGGAGAAATGAGAGGGTTTCTGGGAAAGCTGCACACGTGTGGGAATGACTGTTTACATGCACGCATTTTACTGAACTCTATGGCTTTGAGATGCATTGCATATATGAGTTTTCATCCTTGATACAGATTGCTTGCTGCCATAGAGAAACCATAACGTTTTGTAAAAACAAACTTATGATAAAAATACTATCACACTCTCTTTAGACATTTGAGGGAACGTAAGTGGAACTAAGGCTGAATGTGAAATGTAGAAATCATTGTGTTTATAGGCCTGTAGTTGATACTGAGGTTGATGTACAGTAGTGTTTGTAGGAACACTGGTGCTCACTAAAATTGTTTATGACTCATCCTCTTTGTCTTTTCACAAAATGACAGTTTAAAGCAAATTAAACATTTATAACATACAGCTTTGTCAATCTTTGTACTTTCAAACCACCCCTCCTCCCTTCAGCAGGATATTGAAGCATCCTGTGATATGAAAAACATTTTTCTCTGTGTATGAAAACCAAAACAAGACCCCCCAAAAAAAGTCCTGGCAGCGTTTTAAAAGCCTCTTGTCAAACTATAGTACGCTAAGTACATGTTAAAAGGCTCGGGGAAGTGATGTCACAGGATATGCATGTACTGATGACTAACACATTGTGTCGATTTTAACAGTAAGCCTGAACGACACCTGTGATCGTGCAGGCGTGTCTGTGAAGCAGAATAAATTAGAATATAGAATGAGAATGCTTGAAAGGATGAATTCATGGCTTGTTAAAATGTAATGGCTTGTATAAATGTGTGACGCAGGAGGTGAAGCAGCAGCAATCTGCCTGCCATTGAAAGAAAAAACATTCAACTCTGAGTGTTTTGTTTCATGAGGCGTTATTTTACTGAGAGCTCTGTTAAAACTCCTCTTATCGCCACTCATATTTTTTGTCATGCTGTTGTGTAACTAACACAGCATGGTTTGGCCTTTTACTTTGAGCCACCTGGGGAAGCTAACTCCCCACCGTCTACCTGAGAACCGCACGCAGGCCAGATTAAAGAGATGCGTTGGAAACTTTAACCAGCTGGTGCACGTTTTGATCTGTGCCTTTCATGTTGAGGCTGGCGCTGTCTTTACCTTGACTTCCTTGATTCTTATCATTGGATTAATCTAACCTCTGTAGGAGTTCTTGAATAATGTAAACATCCAGCCCCACAGTACTATGTTTTGGTCAAAAGAGGGACATAACATGTCACAAAATGTTCACTCAAGAAAGCCAACTATGACAGACTAACAATGGAAACTACCGGGCAACGCAAAAGTAGGAATGATCACTTTTGGGTCTGTGAGTAACAACTTCTTGTTCTCTTTCTGAGTTTGCTTTCAGCAGATAGACACAGCTCATTTGGCTTGTTTGATATATATTTTTAATAAAAGCCAGGCCTGAAAGGCAACCCGAATCCTCATCGAGTGACACTGCCTGCACCACAAACTTTCTTTATGCTTTTATGATTTCAAAGAGGCAAAATACCTCCTAAAGACAGGATTCCAATATGATCTCTAGACAGTATAAATGTGGTCGTGGAATGAATTCATGACTACTGGAAGACAGGGAGAGGCTAACGGATGATTGATTACATGATCTATAATCACATGTAATTTCAATTCCTCATTTTAATTCCTTGTCTGCTTTTAACTTCATGTTTATCACCAAATCTAAACTTACTTGTAATATTGATAATACTTATCAATATTACAATCACAGCAATAAAAAGATTAGTCTGACAAATTATTTCATCATGACCTTGAGAGGTTAATGCTTTAACTATCGACTGCTGTATGTCATTAGGTTGAATATGCACTTTCTTATTATGGCACATGCATTTAAGCTGCAAATACTTCAAAACTCTCCTTTTAAAATAAAATATTTTTACCAAAATACACTTTTCAAGAAGCTCCACAAGTTGTTTTCCCTTAAAAAATGTGTGTACTTCCACCATTATTTCCTGCATTTCAACAAAACCCTTAAAATCCCAAACTATTTTTGAGCTCTTTGATATGAGACAGTGACAGCCACAGCCCAAAGTATTATTACTGTATGACAGTAGTGAGGTCATGATCGTGTCAATTTATCAGGAGCTGAGGCTGAACAGAAAGAGTTTTTGGTTTCCCAGGGAATCTGCATTCCTGCATGAGCCGCTGGCATAGCTCTCTCCTCAGGAACATCTGGGAGCCTCCCTTTCACTGAGGAAACAACAGTCAACATCAGGTCTTTGCCTCTGCTGCGGGAAAAATAATCCAGCCCAAAGCATGTCTGCGAACCAGCAATGAATGTAAAATTAATAGCCACCAAAGCCAGTAGAATATTTGACTTTATTTGGTCCATATAAGGTGTGATGAGTGGAGAGCCATTGTGGCAGACTGCTGTCAGCTTTGAGTGTTTTGAGAAAACATTTTGGAGCACTCTGTTTAAAAGCATTCCCTTCCCTATTTAGTGTTTGGTCATTAACCCTTCCCCAGGTTACTAATTTATAGTGTTTCTTTTATTTGGCTTCACTTGACCCTCCCTGTCCCATTCCATAAAAACTGAGAGGGTGCCCTGTTGCTTTACAACCAGTTAAATTACACTTTGATGTTTTCTCTCTGTTTTCAGCAGTGATTAAATTGCTGACCCTAGTAAACATCTGACCTTGGCTAACTGAAGAGGTCTGCAGCTTGTCACAGAGTAACTTTGGCAAATTGCAGGATCAACTGGTGATATTGGCTGCATTTATATATACACGTTGATGAATCCTGAAATGAGCAGTCAAAAACACATTCCTCTAAATGCCCCCCCAAAAAAACTGGAGCCAACACAGTGGAATCTTGGCTCGCAAAAGAAAGTGTGAGATGGCAATGTTCTCCATAACAGCGTGCAGAAAAGACAGCTCAGCATGCGGGAATACTGGAAGATGTTTGTGGCAAAGGACTCTGTGTTGTTGAGTTTGGAGTAGACCGAGAAATATGTTTATAAGAGCAGATTTTAGTTCTAGTTCATTGTGGTGATATAAATCTGTATAAGGCTGGAAACCTTAAAAGGACATTTTGGGAAATTCGCTTATAAAATTTTCTTGCTTAGAGAAGACTGATACCACTCTCATGTCTATTTATGAAGCTACCACCACTAGCTGCTGAGCATTGCAGAGACTGGAAACAGCTGTCCAAAGGTAACAAAATCCAACCACCAGCACCTTTAAAACTGACTAATTAACAAGTCGTGTCTCATCTGTTTAATCTGTAATAAAAAATAAAAAATAAATGTCAACTCATCATTTTACGGGGGGTTATGTGCCACTATTTCTAGGTCAGCACCAGTAACTAGGCTACCTGGAGTCTCTGCTGGTTGCCAACTGGTCCCAGTCAATCAATAGTCACATAACCCCTGTACTGTAAAATGGTGAATCGTCAGCTCTTTATGCTAAGGTAAGCACCTGCTCAAGGTAGCTTCACATTTACCATACAGACATGAATATTATTCTCATCTAACTCTCAGTATGAAAGCAAATAACTGTGATTGTATTACTGCAAAACAAAACATGCAAGAATGAAATCCCCCTTTCAATACCATGGATAGAGTGCCACACGGCCAGCCATGCCAAAACACTTATTTATGAACTTCAATATGCAATGAAAAATAATCTCAAAATGAAATACCACAACGTGGTGTTAACATATAACACAGTGCTTTCAAGCCAGACAGCGGAGTTCACTAAAATAGGCCTAGGTACTTTCACCCAGGAAACGCTTGTTCGTTCCTCAGGAGTGTTTTAACCACCATCTTTTTTCTAAACTCATCGTTTTGGTGCCTAAACTTAACGGTCATCGCCACATGATGCTAACTTTTTTGGGCTAAACTCAACTTCCATGGCTGCTGAAAGGACCGCCATCTGGCGATGCCTGTAGCAGGCTCGCAGTCACCTATTGGCGGCTAAACAACTGCTGCTGGTAGCCGGCATCCCGGAGCTCTGTAGAGGCAAAATACAACCAGCAACTGCAGCTCGGATTTTATCGTTCTATGGCACAATGTGTTCACATTACAGCGCTTTACGTAGTTTAAAATACTTCTATTTTAGGTATATACTATATGGTCTATTGGTGAAGCATTGATCACTTTGAGGGGGGGGATACATTTAGTCCCCACTGGGGATTAAAATAATTCAGCAGAGGCAGAGTTATATAGACCAGAAAGGGGGAAATCCCCTGCATCCCCCCTGGCAAATGGCACCCTGTGTATAAGACTGAGAACTTTAACATTTTCACCCACTATCCCACCATCTTCCCATCCCCTCATCTGTGTGCCCAGCTGCACCCTTTGCCTTACAGGATGTATACCTTGCTCAGGGGCATAACTGCATTTTCTCTAACAGATGCAAATACCAAGCAGGAACCTAGAGTTGACCTGTCTTACTTCCTAACATTGCAGCCATGCTCCTGCCCAGGGGTAGAAAGAAAATATTGCGCAGTGCATAAGTATTAGAGGCCAGTGCAGGGGTAGGTGATGTCAGAACATCTGCCTGCGCGGAGACTGTAAGAGGGTCTGACAGGTGGGCCACAGCAATATGAGGTCATGAACTCCAGCTGGGCGAGCTGTGTTGTTCCATTAGTGTCTCTGTCGGGGTAGGTCTGAGCCAGAGAGCAGGGGAGGGCTGCAGCAGTATCAAGAGGATGGCTATTGACATCTCATTTAGGGACACACTAGCCAAAGGCGTGCTAAGCCATGAAAATAAACATGCATATTGCAGACGGCCACCGCCTCGCTTCATCACTCTAAAACTATTCAGTCATCTTACTAACCACTAAAACACTTGGCTCAGAGAGTCACCAGTGCCACAAGGTGTCAACTCTCTTTCCCTCATTGCTCTGGGTTTCCGAGAATTACAGGAGGCCATTACTGACATTATTCATAACAAAAATGCAAAGTGACAAAGTAAAATGTGCGTTAATCATCCTAAACTCGATCTAACTCAGAGACAAATGTTGTTGGACTAAAGAAATCCTGGTGTTGCACAAGACTTACAGGTCTAGTTATGTGGAGGAGACCATTATGAGCTGGTTTTAGACCAATACAGTTAGCATGGTGGGGCTCCCCTTGCCCAGTCGCAGGAAAGGCAAACACAGAGGCTGACAGAACACACTGTTCTTACTGGCCCGCAACCAGAGCCCTTCAGCTTATTTATTCACACAGCTGTTTGTTTATTGAAGGAGAAGGGACAGCTTTCTTCATCTCCTAAAAGGAAACAAAAAAGCTAGCAAGCGCTGACAGGAACAGAGCGGGGTCTGTCACAAAATGGACGCTCTCGAAATTGAAGGTGACAAACACAATGTTGTTTACATCTTAGGGGCAAGGCTGCAGGTCAAATGTGGTCGTACACAAGGCCCGCCATACACGGCTCGAGATGAGGCAGGTTTTGAGTGGCTTCGGGTTTCAGGTGGCGTGATTGAGAGATGTGAGGGAGAGGGCTTCAAGGGTTGTGTCACAGGTCACGCCAATGTGTAGTGACATAGCTTTCAAACAGAAAGACATTTCTTCTCTTATTGCAAACAGACAAGGTCTTTGAACCTTAAAATAAAACATTACAGAGGTGATGTAAGCTGAAAGTAAATGTCATTTCATGTGGATGTTGTAACGTGATGATGAGCAGATGCACTCCCTGACTTAAACCTGAGGCACCAGTTTTATTCAGCCACATTTTAAAGAAAGTATTGCTCTGCTGAATATTTCAATTGTAAAGTAGTAACTATAATTATAGGACTATTATTGACAACATGTGGCACTCTTTTTTCAGCACTAAAATGGTCAGAAAGTTGATTATAATCGTTTCTTTTAAAAATAATATTAAAGTAAGAAAATTATTTTATATTATATGTAAAGCCACAGTTAAGTAACCTGTTAAGGTTTTTTTCATGCTTCATATGAAAATCGTAAGAATGGTGCACTTCAACCAAAACCAAAATTGATCAAATGTTTTTTTTATGAGAACCACAGTGTAACATCTAAACTTTAAAATCTCCAGTATGTTTTATGGGTTTTTTAGAGCAGTACCATCAGAATTAAAGGGACTCTTCCCCACAATGCAAATGGTCTTTCAAACTCCACACCTTCAGTGTGTAATGCTGAAGGTGTTAAAAAAGGCGTGAGTCCAAGAGGAGACATTTTTTTCAAACTTTGGTCCCTCCAGAGCCACAGAAAAAGAAATTAAATCATATATTAATTGTATTAACTGTTTTCGCTGACCGAGTAGTACTGTGACAAGTAAACTAAGGCCGGCTACACACTGGCTGCGTCGTGTGAGCGTGTCAGCTGCGTGGCGTGTCCGTTTATATTTTGGCTCCCATGTTAACGGGTTGGAGCTTACACACTACCTGCGTGACACGCACGTCTCAGCCGCACCAAAAATGCGTGTGTGCTAGAAATAGAACCGACGCCTATTTTTCACGCGACACGCAAGCGTGTTGGAAGCGTTTCGAGGCAAAATAGAATAGGAAAAGATGTTTATATGTCATTTTGACACAAATACATATTAATAAATGACATGTTGATGTTTGAAAGTCTCTAGGTTTTGATATAAATGCAGATATAAATGTAATTTAAAAAAAAAATAGATTTTCTATAATATTGCACCTGTCAATACAGAACGAAATATTCTGTAGCTTATTTTGCCGTCAATACTGCCGACGTTGTCTTTGCTGTAATCAAATCAGTATATATTTATGTTTAACATGGTATTTCATTTTATCAATGGGAAACATACATGTGTACAGACAAGGCTAGCAGCAGCAGCGCCGCGTCAGACACGTTTCTGGTGTGTAAAGACATAGAAAAATCCACGCAGCTGACACACAACGGACGCGCAACAGAAAACCACGCTCACGCCACGCAGGCACTGTGTAGCCGGCCTAAAATTCATGTGTCAAATTGGTGAAGTGCCCCTTTAAAAGGACAAAATACGATTGATCGTAATCCTTCACACTGTGTCTTTCTTAATCTATTTACAGGAAAAGACAACAGCGGCCTGACAGATTCTGAGCTGACCCAGAGTGTCGACTCTTCCGGGATGGAAGGCAGCTATCTGAACCTAAAGGTGCCCGGCGAGAAGGGGCTGAGCGAGCGGCCGGGCTCTGACCTCTCCAGCCCTCTGGACAAAAGTGAGGCCGAGAGCAACAAAGGCAAGAAGAGACGCAATCGCACCACCTTCACCAGCTACCAGCTGGAGGAGCTGGAGAAGGTTTTCCAGAAGACACACTACCCAGATGTTTATGCCCGCGAGCAGCTGGCACTGAGGACAGACCTGACAGAGGCTCGTGTACAGGTAAGGACGGGGGAATAACACCAGGTTACACGTGAAAAACTAAAAGTCATCTGATTTCTTCTTTGGCTTCAATCAAAATTACTACGGCCACCGGAGGGCTTTGTCACTTCAGTGTAAACATACATGTTGTTTTGGGGCACTTGCTGAACAGTGAATGCTGCTGTTCCTTCTCCATGAGCTGTGTTGAATGACTGCAGTCCTTAAGGTTTGCGTGCTAATAATCACTCGGGGAAATGACAGAGAGAGCTGGGAGAGTTAAGACTGGCATGTTGACAAAGATTGTTCCGAGTAGCAGACAGCGAGGCCTATTGTTCCCCATCTCTCTTTCTGCCTGCCAGTTTTAGATCAGAGTGGGATGGGTGGGACTAAGGGAATACTCTGCTCTTAGCTCAGACTCTGCAGAAGGGTCAGAGGCCAAGGGTTTCTCCCCAGCACTACCATGTTCAAACTACTTCTCCGCACAACTCCGGAGGCAGGGAGGGAAAACACATGGAGAGAAAAAAGAGTCATCAAAGCTATTTGGCAAGGATATAAAAAACACTTTGAGATGCCACTTTCAATTTCCACGCATGGTCCAAGACATAGTCAGGGACAGAGAACCTGGCCTAGTCCTTGTGGTGGTACAGTAAAATAAGTACATTCATGCTGCGTTCACACAGACCCATCTATTCCCCAGATGAATATAATTAACTTTCTCATCTGACAGGCACACAGCAGACTCTGTTGAGTCACTGTGAGGTTTGACCCATACTTCTAAAATCAGACCCTAAATATGTATGCAATCAAGACTAAACCCCACAATTTTAACTGAAGGTCTATCAAGACAAAGTCCAGGGATATCCAATTGTTGAATACCAAGGGGCACTCGAAGCTTGGCAAGCAATCGGAGAATCCTTTTCATCTCTGAAACAACAGCCATTGAAAACCAGAGTACAGATGTTTTCTACCAAAATGCCAATGTCAAGTCCTACAGTTTCATCCTCAGTTTGATGATGAATGTCTTCATAAAGTCCGGCTGCAGTTTTCCATAATCACATCTGTGACTTCTGCTGCCATTAGTTTATTTAGTACAATTAGCTCTGAACCTCAGACTTGAACTTCACCACACTGCCTACATTTTATGGAGAGGGAGGCTGTGTGTGAGTGACTGCTGAGGCAGTCTATCAATCGCCGTGGTCCTGGATGACAGAGATGAGGTGAGACGGCTGGACTTCAAAGCTGCTTTTGGAAGTTGTGCACTCTGCCCTCCCTCTCTCCCTCTTCCTCTCTCTCTCTCCGCCTGCTGGCTCTGGAGCATAAATAAAGCTCTTTAATGGCTCTGTAAGCTGCCTTTTGCTGTCAACGTCTTTAGCAATTACTGTATCACCGCCAAGCACTTTGAGCTCCGAGAGCTCTGAGCCACCTTCCTTGCAGATGTCTGCTAGATAAAATAAAGAAATTTTAGGCTTCATATATAGGACGGGTCATTGTGGATAATTATGAGAAATAATAAAAATGATTTGTGTTAATTGAAATTCTGCTCGTGCAAAAACACCACTGGCTTCCCTTTCCTACAAACTTAGAAGTTGGGGAATAAGAGACATGGAGCAACAAAGGACACATCTGACTTCATAATGTTCCCCGAATGATCTCCCTGCCAAACTATTTGGCTTGGGTCTCCTTCCTACTGCCGTTCAAAGGCAAAGCTACGTAGAGCAAACCCTCTGTGAAACATGACACACTCAGTACCCAGAAGCCAAGACAAGGGGCATATATGTGCATATAAGACATTGTTTGCTTGTTTATAAAAGGCTCTAGTAAGTGTATGAGAGCGTCCAGGTTAAAAGAACGCATTTGTTAGTGACTGACTTTGAATTTTGTATATAACATGGTATGTTAATGCATGTGCTTTGCGTGTACACATACAAATGTGTGTGCGCGCTTAGTCCGCCGCTCTCGTCTGCACGCATTCGAAAGGTCAAAGAGGTTAGCTGCGGAAAGCCAAGGGCTTAGGCGTCAGGAAATTAAACATGAAATGAAAACAAGCTCCAGTTTGAACATTCTCCCATCTCACTTTCCAATATCCCCACTTCCCCTCGCTGACTTAAAAGGGAGGAGGGAGGAGAGAGACATGGAGAGAACGGTCGGCAGTGGGGGTGGGGGGTGGGGGGCGGGTTTGCTGGAGTGGGAGAGAAGAGGCTGAGCTTCAACAGAGGGGTAGGAGGACGACAAAGAGATTAAAAGTAGAGAAGTAAAGTTGGGTTATCTTGATCCATCAACAAATAAATTGAAAGCTCTGTAAATGATAAAACTTTATATTTTGAAAAGGAGCGTGGAGCTTTGAAATACTTGTACGACATTAACCTTAGCCCCAGTTGTGCCTCATGTATTACCATTACATTTGAGTCACAGAGCTAAGCATCTGATTTTCCTTCAAATAAATTCCTGGTGATCTTTTAAAAACCAAGAAGGTTGTTTAACAACACTAACCGCGGTTCTGAAAGTATTCCCAGAATTTTAAGACTTCTAACCATCTGAATGAAAACATATTGCATCAGCTGCACAATAAAAAAATATTTGACCCGGTTCCTGAAACTGTGAGAGTATTTCCTAATCCAGAAAATCCGAAATGACATGTCTTTACTCTTTTTGTAAAACAAGCAAAACAGTGGCGCATTATATTGTATGAAAATATTGGAAAGAAACATCATAAAAACCAATATAATATATAAGACATTTTAATTTGAGTTTAAATTTGTGTTCATGTTGCACAAATTGAGCAAGGCTACTATTTTTGTTTTGATTAAGAAAAAAAGGCGTAATTTGGGAAACAGGTTAAAAATGTATTTATCGTGCAGAAGACCAAATATTCCTTAATCCAGATGGTTAGAAAAGTCTTTGAAGATTGCTTTTGTTAGTTAATGCTTTTTCAGATTTAAGTGTGCGTTTATTATTTAGGAAAATCAGATGCTTAACTCTTTGACTTAAATGTAATAATACGTAATAGGCTAAACCTAAACCTCTGACAAATCAAACCGTGTCATAACTTTAAAACTAAAACTGCAAGCGAGTTTTACGCTTTAAAGTCCAATCAGAGCCTTTTGTGTTGAGGATCATATTTGGAAACCTGGGATGTTATGAGCTCACATAACCAAAGAAGAACCAAAGGAAAGACATGACAAACCTTAAAACAATAATAGACCCCAAATCCTCAGGGGAACATTACATAGACTCAGAGCCCCCCTCCAAACATATGATATAATTCAAAGGGCAACAACCCCTCACCTTGACACTGAGGTTCAGCCACAACCTCAGATATCAGTTTACCACTTTGCAAGGGTGAACTGTCCTCTAAACTCGCCAGCTGACCCGAAGAATGTCGGAGTCAGAAGACGTTTCTTTACGTCACCTTCTCGCAAAAACACAGTCAACGGCTATATGTGCCATAGGAGGCCATATATGGTTTTCTCTTTGAAAATGAGCCAGCTAGTTGTTTTATCCAGTCAGAAAATATATTAGTGTTCATGTTGCAGTGCTGCTTATAGTTGGTCTTATTTCATTTGATAAAAATTCACTCCTGCTCCATAAGAAATACTCAATATGGGATCATATCCTTGTGGGTCACTGCTCATGTTTGTCACTAAACTCTAGTGTTTAAGTTTATTGAGAGAAATGGTGAGAGAGGAACATGAGGGGGGATTTGAGGAGGTTGACTGAGGGGAAATTGCATGTCAGGGACTGTGAAAACCCACAAGCTGATTGGGCTGGGAATCAACCCACAATCCAAGTTCAAACCCGTGTGTCGAGGCAGGATCGCTCTCTCTTTTCTCTTTGAAGAAGTCTCCCTTTCCCTCTTGGGAGAATAAGATTCAGACAACCAACAAATGCATACAAATAAACATGTGGAGACCTCCAGTACCCCCCTTTGCTCCTCTATTCTCTTGCATAGAGATGTGAGAACACTTTGTAGAAAAAAGCTGAGCAAAAGTTACAACTGATTATATTTAGGAACTGCAGATATGCATGGTTAGGAAAGGAGAACATTTGGAGAAATGAATGGCTTATGTTTTATTAAAATGAATGTAATAATATTATCATTGTCTTAATTTAAGTTATTGAAGTACATTAAATCATATTATTTGATAGATGATTTTAGTCGGACTTTACTCCACATTAAATGATTATTGTACATGTAACTTATATCTGGGCTACATAAAATATAGCGTGGAAGGACTGAAACTAACCAATTATTTCATTGAATATTCTGGCAGTTACTTTCTCGATTATTAAAAAAAAAAAAAATCCACAGAGCCCAAGGTGACATAATTAAATGTCTTGTTTTGCCTGACCAACAATCCAAAACCCAAAGATATTTAAGTAACTATGATAAAAACAAGCAAAAGCATCAAATTATCCAACACGTCCTCGTACCTAAACAACAGAATTGGTCCATTGTCGAGACTCCCAAAATGACATATATATGATCCGATTGCCAATCTGCACAAGCAGTGCATTCCTGTTGGATATTCATATAGGTGTCCAAATAGCTCATATTTAACCGATTATAAAGCAATGTAACATTTTTAGCACAACTTAAAACAAAAGAAGTGGCATTAGAGGGGTTAAATCTATCATCAATATCAATGAGCCAAGTAAATTTTGTTTATATAGCCCAAAATCACAAAACAGTAAATTTGCCTCAAAAGGATTTGCACTCTGTATAACATATGACACCCTCTATATTTACAACCTCGATTTGGATAATGAAAAAGTCCCCCATTAAAAAGGAAAAATTAGGAAGAAATATCAGGAAGAACAGAGGAGGAATTATTCTTCCAGGACAGACATACAATAGATGTTATGTATGCAGACATAAATTACCATAGATAGAAACGATTACATTACACAGCGCTGACAGTGAATACCAAGATTGCAGTAGAAATATTTCAGGAAATTTCTCTCAGGATACAAATTTAACTTTTTTGCTCATAACAATCATTCTTTCATAACTGCCTTTAGCCCTTCAGTCCTGCTTCCTCTAGTTTCACAGCTACAGTAGGGATAAGTCAGCTATGTACCCTGCACTTGGTCTGTCAGCAGGTACTGAAAGTACAACCTTTTGCAGAGTAGCAACCTACTTCATAAGCCACATCCAACACTTACTAATCCCAAAGACGGACAAAGAAAAACATGTACTTGGTCAAAAGTTGAACTTTTGTTTCATGGATTATACAGAGGGATTCCCCACTGTATCCCACTGTGCCGACATGTGGGGGAGAGCACACCTCTCTCAGAGTGATTTATGAATGGCTACAGGCCCAGATGTGGATCTGTCGACGCTGGCAGCCTGAAGGGAGGCAGACGCCTGTGTATCAAAGGGAGGAGCTGATTCGTGCAGCACCAGGGGAGACTCACCATTTTCACATCAATAGCTCCGTGTGGATGGCACTTTAAAGACACGTCAAGTCTTAAAACCTGGGCCTGGACTTTCATGTGCTGCAGAATTTATTTGCTTCACAATCTTCATTTTATGTGGTTCAGTTACTTTGTCTTGCTAAGGGGAGAGGATGACCCTTGTTTTTTGCAAAAGAAAGTACTTGGGTTGGCACGTGATAGGAGATCTATGAGAGCTGCGTTTAAAATTATGTTTTATTTGGTAATGGCTGGTCTGTGTTTTCCTGATGGATTGTTTTCTTTGCAGGTGTGGTTCCAGAATCGCAGAGCCAAGTGGAGGAAGAGGGAGCGTTATGGCCAGATGCAACAGGTCCGGACACACTTCTCAACTGCTTACGAGCTGCCTCTACTGACTCGGCCCGAGAACTATGCACAGGTGAAGGAAAATAAGTGGTAGTCGACTCATTGAATATTACTAAACACAGGTACTTATGATCTGAGATATCACAAATCATAAATGGTTATGAGTAAGGTTTGTTATGAAACCTGCAATACCTGATTTTTCTAACCATATGGGAGCAGCAGAAACAAGTTGTGAACACAACATTGACATATCATATGGCAAACTTGTTGCTTATTTACACACCCAGCAGATACGGAGCAACATTATCATTCATTTGGAGTTGTGTTTGGTCTCTACCAATTTGTGAGGTAAATAGCTGGCTATCTTAAGCTGCTAAATGCTCCACTATGTCCACCAGCTCGACACTAACTATGTCTGTCTGCTGTTTGGTGCTGAGCAGGTAGTGTACAGAGGGTTTTTAAGAGCTTTTTTTTGCTGAAAACAGCTGCCTGCTGCGGCTGAAAACAACACAATATGAGAGCAGCAAGAGTGAATCAAAACAGTAAAGTTGAGGGCCGGACAGCTAAACAATGATCTGAAACTCGCTATAATGCTCCATAAATGGGGGAGCTGCAGGTTAAGGAGCTGATTCTCTGTAGGTTCATCACTACTAGCGACCTCTTTCAAATCATCATTTGATTTTGTTATTTTTAAAAATATCAATTCTAGCCACTTTAATTTATAATCCCTGCTCTTCTCCTCCAGATCCAGAACCCTTCATGGATTGGGAGCAGCAGTGGAGCATCTCCAGTGCCGGGTTGCGTTGTGCCTTGTGACTCCGTCCCCTCCTGCATGCCGCCTCACCCTCACGGTCCCGGAGGAGTCTCTGACTTCCTGGGTGTGCCCAGTCCAGGGAGCAGCCACATGGGACAGACACATATGGGCAGCCTTTTTGGGGGTCCTGGGATGGGCGGGGGAATCAATGGCTATGATCTCAATCTTGATCCAGACCGCAAATCTTCCAGCATAGCTGCGCTGCGTATGAAGGCCAAGGAACACAGTGCAGCCATCTCTTGGGCTACATGATGTCTCAGCCCAGTTCCACCCTGCCCCCTATGGCCCTCTTCTCTGGAGCAGCCATCAGCGAGCGCTGTGTGTGTGTGTGTGGGCGGGGAGTTTTCCTGAGAGCCCTAATGATAACACAGGACAAATGAACAGGGAGATACTGTAGAGATTACAGAGGCCATTACAGCGGCCAACGCAACCAAGATAACAACTGTGGCTGTGACAATCAGCAGATGCTGACAGTGAGAAAAAATACAGAGGTGTGACTCAGAAGAAGATGTTACCGAGACGTGTTCATTCTTGATTCCTTGATCTCTCAGGTCTCATTGAAATATCGGGGTTTAGTCTATAATTCATGATAGTAATAGGTTTCAGAAAAATAAGAAAAAAAATATGGTTTACAAAATAGTTTCATAGAATACAAGAATTCAGTGCCAAAGCCAACCATATCATATAGTATTTTAATTTACAGAAGTAAGCTTGATTTTTGTTTTAATTCCTTTAGCTTATTTTTTTATACCACCCATCCTGCCCCACTCATTTTGTTTGTGTCAGTTTAGACTTGTCTCTCATATACAAGAGTTCAATTGCATATCTGGACATTCAGTATTTGCATTTTAAAAGCCATTTTAAAAACAAGGCCAAGCTTGGATGAATACCAAGTGCTGAGAGTTTCTTTTCTGTCACTTGCCATTGCAAACTCTCCTTTAAAGCAAAAAATAATTGGTTATAAAAGAAAAACATTAAATTTGTCGAAGCCTGCGGTGGATAGTTTATGTCCCTGCTAAGAAGGACAGAGGTTGAATGCAATAAGTGAACAGTCTAATTGAGCAGACATGGCCTGTGCCAATTATTCTGGGAGGAGGGCAGGCATTGGATTGGCAGCAATTTCAAACCAACGTGTCATTTCCTCTCTCAGGGGTGCCTCCACAGGTTCCCCTGCTAGGCTCAGGCCTCAGGTTACAGGAAACACTGTCTCCACTGGCAGACAAGGCGAAGAAATGCACAGCAGCAGCCTTCAACACCAACTACCCACGCCAACTTCAATCAGCAACCAACAGGAATAGACACACTTAATTAGCATCAAAGTGAGCCGTCCGGCCCTGCGAACACCGCAGTACATCACAGTGTACACGGTGAGGACATTACTGCACACACAGTTCCACAAGTTGTTATAATCAATTCATCGTTAGACGTGGGCTCAGCAGCGATGACTCTTGGATTTGTAGCTCGCTCACAGAATCTGTCACATGCCAGAGACTGCAGGCCAAATCAGTGGCTCCAATCGTCCCGAAGAGCACTCCATCACGTTTAGGTAATGTGATGACTTTAGAGCTGGACTGCAGGAATGTGGTGAATATGTCCCGTGATTGCAGGGGTGTCTCTGTGTGTTATCCCGCCGGAATAAGCTTGTCACCAGAGCTGGGCTGCAGGCTGAGGCTAGAGACAGGCTTCATTAGTCTTTTGGCTGATCTCTCTACGACGCCCGCTGAGCTACATACCATATCTGCTTTCTTTCCCCGGTAAGGATAATGGCAAGAGAGTCCATTTCTGCTCCTCACAGCTGGTTGATCATTGTAAGATATGAGTGCCCAATCCAGCCCTCCGACTTGAGAGAAGGACTGCAATTAACGACTTTAAAGATTAACGATTTTCAGTATTGATTAGATCGATTGGTCGATCAATTGCTTGGTCTGTAAAATGCCAGAAAATTGTGGAAAAATTCTCAAAATCAATTAAAGACCCAAATATGACGTCGTCATGTCTTGTTTTGTTGCCCCAAACCCCCAAAATATTCAGTTTACTATCCATATGATAAAGAAAAGCAGCAAAGTGTAAGTCTGGAACCAGAGAATATTTGCCATTTTTGCTTGAAAATGTGTTTAAAATTATTATGAATATAGTTGTTGATTTAATTTTCTGTCTCCATTCAATAAAGGAAAACATATTTTGAATTCACTATAGACTTTGTTGGATGTGAGGACTAAATGTCAGAAAATTATCTTAAAAATTTCAAGATAAAAACAGGATGTGGTCACAAAATATATTGCATGACTACATGTGACTGAATTCCTACTTTGTCGAGTTGAGTTTGTCTTCTCGCTGGTCCTCCCTCAGTTAACTCCTTTGCAGCTCCGTCCATGTTGATACTACTGAAATAAAGCAATTGAAATCCATAGTTATAATGTTGTATTGTGTGAATGTGCTTGTACATTTGTTTTGCTTATTTGTCAAATAATGGACCTCCAGAGATAAACCATTGAAGTATTGCAGTAATATTGCCAAAAATTGTAAAATTATGTTTTGTGTGTTATTTTGGACTTTTAAGTTGACATTTCTTTCTAATTGTCTTATGGCTTTAAGCAGCTTTTTGTATATTAATCAAGTATTTCTACTTTTGATTCTGACTTTATATAATGTACTATTGCAATAAGTTATTGCACTTACAGTGTTGGAGAAGCTTTTTTTATTTTTGACTTCCACTGGGACAGTGGTCTCTTTGCTAAAGCCAGAGGTGTGTGGTTTTGTGTCCCAACAGTTGAGAACTGTCTCCTAAGTCTGTCTATATTTAGCAGCATGAACAGCATCACATCTGTTAAGGCTTTTTTTGCTTGACATTCATTTGTACAGAAGTAACTTGCTGTTTCTGATGATGGTTTTGAAGTGATGTTGAAATAAATTAATCTCCAACAGTTGAATGAGCCCTGAAAACCTACTTTCTTGGTTTCTTACTTTATCCTACATGATCACACTATAATTTCAAGTTTTTGAATTTGTCACATACTCAAAATATTTCTACTTGTGCAGAGAAATGCTGTTGCTCTCTCCAGTAAAGTGCTTTAAATTAAAATACAATATATAGAAAAATACAATATATGCATCAAATAAAAATAAAACATGCAAAAAACTGATATAAAAAACTATATACAACAATTATAAGATATGTGCAAATATTAAATATATTGCAAATAGGAAGGGATGCAGGGGAATTGTGGAGGTAACGGACAACATCAGGGGTCTGGCAGGAGCCTATTGTCTGCCAAAGTTTTATTTTTTATTTTATTATTATTATTTCATATTTCTGTACTTGTGTTTTTGTCTGGGCTCTTCTCTCTGGTTTGAAGTGGGCAGGGCTTAGGTGAAAAAAGATGATGTCCCTATATCTATACACACCAATCAGGATTTAGCAAAATTTGAATCAAAATCTAATGTGTTGTTGGGTTGTTTGGTTTGTCGTCAGGCCGCTGTCAATCAAAGTCTTGTGAAGCAGACTACATTATACGTCCTGTATAATAGTCCCTCGATATGATCTATAAAATGTGACCCATGGCATTCTGGGATTAAATGTGTTCCTGCCATTGACACTGCTTTTTTTGTTCCATTGTGTCAATTTGTAGGGCACTATATATAGAGCATACATTTCACACTTAAAATTCGGACAATATAGTACACTATATAGTAAATGTTGAGTACATTCGGACAGTCTGAGTTTGAGTGTTAAAACCTTAAAAGGAATAGTTCAACATTTTTTGAACACTACCAAAAGTTAGACCACAATGTATCATTTGTGGCATCATACAGTTCAGTTTTTGAAGAGATTAAACAAACAAGACATAATGTGTTAATTAGTGCGCTGTAGATGTGCTGGTAAGTGGCTTTTGTTACCTTTGAACAGAGCCGGTTGCTGCTTCATATTTAAAAGGCAGATAACTGGTATCAATCTTCTCAAGTAACTCTCAACAGCAATGCAAATAATTTCCCAAAATGTCAACCAGTTTCATTGAACGCACCGTCTGAGTTGTTTTTCCGACGGCAGCTGTTACATACCTGGTGTTGAATCCTCTACAGTAAAACACAGTCAAACTTTACACCGTTTAGCGTTAGCTGTCAGCATTGTAACCGTTTTTAATCCAGCTACTAGCTAGCGGTAGGCCAACGTTAGCTGCTGTTGAGTATAGTGTTAACTAGCATCACGTGCAGCGGTGTTTGTGTTGCCTGTAACGTCTGTTTCAGAGCATCCAAGAGAAGCGCAGACATATCAGTGGCACCAGATTTCGGTACCCAACCCTATTCAGGAAGAAGATTTTTTACAAGTAAATGTTCCAAGCAATGATCCAGGCAGCGCATTCTCGTCTCCCTCCTTCATTTTACAGTCCAATGGTGGCTAGAACGGCTCAGCTTTTTAACACGTTATTTTCGATAGCCAGGGTTGGCAGGAAGAAGATGTTTTACAAGTAAATGTTCCAATTAATGATCCAGACGGGGTTATCCCTATGTTCCCCGGGTTAGGGTTAGCGTTAGGGTTAGGACAGCCCGTAGGCCTACATAGGCGTATTTGCCATGGAATTAGGGTTAAGGTTAGGGTTAGGACTGCCCGTAGGCCTACATAGGCCTATTTGCCATGGAATTTGGCAGTAATGGTGGAAAAAGTAACAGACCGGGGAACATAGGACCCTTTTTTTGAAAAAGGGTCCTATGTTCCCCAGTCTCATACAAAGAGGGGAACATAGGACCCAGGGAACATAGGACCCGAATACACACACACACACACACACACACATATATATATATATATATATATATATATATATATATATACACACATATATATATACACATATATATATACACATACATATATACGTATACATATATATATATATATATATATATATATATATATATATACACACATACATATATATTAATTATATAATTATAATTATATAATTTATAATCTATATATTATAAATTTTTGCTGCTGCAACAATGTTATTTCCCATTTATTGGGATCAATAAAAAATCTATCTATCTATCTAGCTATCTAGCTATATATATACACACACACACACACACACACACACACACACACACACACACACACACAGTGTAGGTGTGTGTGTGTGTGTGTGTGTGTGTGTGTGTGGTTGAAGGTGGATGATATGTGATCCCATTCTTACCTTGCATCAGCAGCTTCCAGATGGGATGCTCTGCCCAAGACATTAGGCCCAGAGTTAAGCCTAATAGTTTGAATGGGACTTATATAGCTCCAGGTGGTCTTTGGCTAACAGTGTAGTTATGGCTGGGGCGAGAGAAAGCTGTCATGCAATACAGTATGCAACATCATTTCACACAGATGTTCTTTGTTTTCTTTGCAACAAAACAGTCCCCAAAAAAACATTTCTAATCACATCTTTACAACACATCAAACACAATGTCTGTAATCAAGCCACCCTTTATTTCAAGCAACAACTTAGGACAACTCTCACGTAAGACAAAGGGAAGGCATGGCCAGGCAAAAAAGAAAAGAAAAAGATAACCTCTGCCAATTCACATATTGCCATCGCTGTGGTCTTTGCCCTACAAAGAATGTTGGAGCTCTCCCATTTCTGCTCGCTCCCAGTAACAATTGCTGTCTTTTTCACAGTTGCACAACAGTTTAACTGGAGCACTCTGATCACACGAGAATGGGAAAAGAGAAGCCTGTTGTCACCCACTAAAGCCTTCAGCTCCAGCCTAGGAACTGGAGATCATCAATAGGACTGCAATGGAACGGTAGAAGAGGACCTGCTTCAGTGCAGGCTTGTAAATGTCAAAAATACTTCTCATGCAATAGCCTTTTCCTCTTTTATGTCCATAATGTTAATAATAAATGGTAATAGCAATAAACCTAACTGAGATAGAACTCTTCAAAAACAACATTACAATGCACAATGACATTGTAAAACCCTGGTTATATTCTATACATGTTGCGTATGAAGGAACACGTCAACTGGTGCAATAGTGTGGAGTATTGATGAGTTGGAGGTCTGTGGCACAGATAAATGAGCCATATCAGGTTTTAGCAACAGAGACAATACTTGTTGGACAAATTCAGTGAAAAATATAGAATATCACCAGACGTATCTCTTAATAACCGATGACAAGAAGTGATATATAAATACACGGAGCAAATTAAAATGCTTAGACCCCACTCATGACCCCAATGAGGCCATCTGAAGCAGACTAGGACTAATACAATCAGAGACCCAAATGACATAACGGGCCACTAGTTAAAGAGACATTCCCCCTGCCTCTACACTCCCCATCTGTCTAAAACACGGGTAGATGCGATAAATAAACACTCGCAGAGAGGAAGAAGAGCAGCCCACTGTGCCCCAAACAGCACTCATTAAATCTAATGGGTCACGCTGCTCCAGCCAGGCTCCACTGACACCCTTAATAGAAGGCTGCATGGTTAAGGGACCATGAAGACCATTAGGGCACTTCAAAGTTCACCCCACTACATTAGGGCCCTGCTGATATGGCATAGAGGGGACAGATCCAATTCCTTATTCACTGCTTTATTTTTCCATTGGTTGGCCTGTCAATCAGCCTGCTCCATAAACAAGTTGATGCTTGAGCTGCTCATTAAAGGCCATCGTTAGCAAGGCCAAGGCTGTAAATCAGCGCTTATATCAGCTTTCAGCAAAAAAAAAAAAAAAATCTTATAGGTCATATTTTAGAGCCGACACTTAGGCTTAGACTGTTAAATGATCCCTTTGGTTTGAAAATAAAGCTGCTGCTTGTACTGTAAATCAACTTTCTCCACTTACTTTTGGACCAACGAAGGGACTCGTATGAACTATAGAGGACTGGAGCCAAAAGGAAAGTGACAAGCAAGCAGACCAGTAAAAAAAAACTACTACTAACAGACTCAGACATGTAAATTCACACAAGCCATGTTTTCTACTATGAAAATGACTACTACTGCTACTAAGTCTACGTCACTCAAATAACATTAGGTGACATGTTGTCGTAAATCAAAAGAGCCAGCAGAAGCTTAATATATTGATGCTGTCCTAAGGGACATAAAAGGCCGAGCAGTCTCCTGCTGAGGTCATAAGTCAGCACTACAGCCCCTCAGCATGGCTTTGTGGAAGGGAGCAGGCGGCTGAAGAGGAAGAACACCACATTCATCACTTTGTCCAGTAAAACGTCCCTCATTACAAGCTGAGAATGCCAGTAAACAGCTCACATTTAGCTAAGCTTTTGACATACATAAGAAACCAATCCTAAACAGCTTAAATATAACACTGATCTAAAAGTAGTGGTGACTTCTGTTTTTAACAAGATTTGCCAACCCAGTAAAGAAAGAAAACAGAAAAACAGCAAGAGACAGGATGGTACTGTCTGAGCTAATATGTGTTTTGTATGCACATTTTAGGATTTAACTCAGAATGACAGAAATAAACTGAACCCAAAACTGTGTATTTGCATGTCACCATGTCTCTGCATCACAGGATTTAACAGGTCATTGTGTCTGCAATAGGAGGTAAGTGTAGGAGGAGGACTTGGCTCAGAAGTGAGATCAGAGTGGAGGTTTACTGCGAGAGGAGCATGGATACCTTACTTCCCTAAGCTCCTTCTATAATGGGGTGTCTGGCTCTGGGCCAGATTGTCCTAACTTATCTACAACTCAACTCTATTAACCAGATCAGTTTCATCTCTTTTGATACTCATACTGTGAAGCACATCTGCAGTGTTGTAAATCTGCAAATACAGTGGTCATAACTGATCAAAATGACTTTCATTAAAATATGAGGACTAATTGGTCCTTTCCTTATTCACTTAATATTCATGTGGCTAAAGGACATACTGTTTAAAACCTCTGGGCTGCAGACCGTACTGGACCTCAGGAACATTTGCAACCAAGCTGTGAGGAAACCGAATGCTGCAGCAAAAAGAAAAAGCTAAATAATAATTGTATAACTTCATGAGCCATTATATTTTTGTGGTAATTACCTTGAACTTGGCACAATCTGCCTGTATTATTTTTGCTCATCACTCTCTTTTGCAACCTCAGCAGCAATCTACTCAAGTAGGTATGCAAGGTAACCAGTCCATCATAACCACCATTCAGCAGTACATTAAATCTTTGGGAGGCCACTGTGTGAGTGATGCTGATACATCCCATCTGTATTTTTTTCTTTTAGCAAGTAACCACAATGTTTTGTTTTCTATCTGGTCTCAAGGCTTATTTGTGTTACTACTGTGTCTGCAACAAAGTTGTCACACACCCCTAGGTGTACAATACAACCAACAAGTACTGTTGCAATTATCGGGCACTGTGCAAGCCTAGAATCCAAACTCACAGCGAGCCCTGAGTGAGTCGATCAGCGCAAGCATCTTCTCATGTTTGAGAAGGTATTAGCTTGCTTTGTTAATCTGTGGGCGGGCCAGCTTCTCCTCCATTTTCCCATCAGCTGGTCACCAAACGGAAAATGCCCTGCCAGCTGCCCGACAGGAATCACTGTGGTCTGTAACCATGGAGAAGCCTCACGATGGCGCACATCATTCACTGGCTCCCACTAATAAAACTCCAGTTTATTAGAATGTGGAAATGTCTAGTGTGGCTTTTTGACATGCTAACATAAACAGAGAGGGAAATAATTTAAAGTGGCACTGACACATGGGTGGAGGTTTGGGTAGGCTGAGGTGAACGGTGTGGATCTAACCAATGGCTTAGTGGGTTAAATCAGCACTTGTGTATTTTTGTAGAGCAGCAGCACCGTTAAAAGTAACAGGCAAATATCAAAGTGCATATTTGCAGAAGCATTACGTATAAAGATGAGATTGGTTAAGTTTATAAAAGCAGTTTTCTTTTTGTATTTACAAGACGCATCTGGTAAAATATAAATGACTGATAAAACATGCTTCAACTGTCAGCTGGCATGCTGTAGCAATGAAGTGACTCACCCTGTTGATTCTTCTAGTTATTTCTGTGCCTGTGTGCAGCCCTTTAAAATTTAAGTCACACACTGAAATTGGCAGCCTGTTTACCGATTCCCTCCTAACACTCTTCAAGTTTGTTATCAGATTGTGTTTCTAACCCCCTCAACCGCTTTGCTCAAGAGCAGCATGTTGTCTCTCTTCTCTGCAATATGCTTCCAATTATGAATCTTGTGAATATGGGGGCGGTGAAGCATCCTTCTGATTTATTGTGCACTCAAGACCAGCCTTGTTCAGTGCATTTGCACATTAAGCCCTCCTGCTGCAGAGCTCAAAGGTCAGACATACACAACAGTTGACCTCTCGCGGACTCATGTGCAACGGGTCGCTCTGGACCTGATTGACAGGCAGATGACGGCTCAACAGTGAAGGCCACAGGGTGAGAAAATGTGGTGTGCAATGAGGAGCTAAGCGCTGCATTAGCCTCCAGCTGTGAGGAAACTTTGTAACACAGAAACGCAGGGGGAACAGAGAAAGTGGAAAAAAAACTAAGAGATAACTAATGAGGAAAAATGAAGTGGCCTCATACAGTCACTATCACTCGGCTGACGGCTGGCCGCAAACCATTTCTCTTCTCCTTTGTAACCATAGAGCACTTTGTGGTCTTCTCACATGGAATAGCTTGGGCTAGCTATTTGTAGTCATTATCTAAAACCAAGTCCTGTGGACCGAAAACACATGCTCCACAAGTGAGTCACAGAGCACAAGAGATCTCTCAAGACAGTCGTGATGCTCGGCCTGAGAAACGTCCCATCCCTACAGACTCATTTCCTGGCCTTTCCAGCTCACTTCCTGTTTCATGCAGGATCATGGGCACCACACTGTGCGTCACAAAGGCTGCCCTGAAGAGTCTGAGGCCACTGGTTCTGTGGGACAATTCAGTCATTCTATACCACTACAGCAAGGCTGTTAATGTGGGCTGCAGCATTATTTGGTTTACTGTGTATTTTTTTTTTATATTCTCACATTTTCACAATGGGTTTTGTGGTCACATCGCAGCAGATGTGAATCATCTGCCCCTGGTATGGTTTGTGTTGAACAGTCCTCAGGGGCTTCTCCGGGCCCTTCCAACTCCCCACCGGACCTAACACCTTTCACACTGTATAAACACAACACAAAAGGAGAAACGTAAGTTTTATGTTAGAGGGTGGGTTATTACATGCAGGAAAAAGGACTCTAATTCCTCTGGGAGTCTAACCACTCATAAATCATCAAGCAATGAAAGTTTCCTCTCCAAACAGGGGGCTAAAACAAACTGAACATGGAGCCCCTCAGCCCCATCCCTCATTCTCTTCTCCCTTCTAGCTGGTAGGAATTTTTATGAGGAAAGAAGAGATGTAGTGGTGCAAGACTACACTAGAGCAAAGAGGTATATACTACAACATCAATCTTCTGCAGTGACCCCAAACTACAAAAAAACAAAACATTATTTTAAGGGCTTTTACAAAGGTTCCTCAAATGGCAGTAGGAAGACTACAAATCCTACCCATGTAACTGGTAATGTGTTGACAATAAAGGAGCGTTCTTGACTGTTCAGTTTCTGCTCTTCCGCTAAGATTTGTTACTATGGTTGGGATCTGAAAGCTTTTGCAAGGCTGTGGCTGGTGGCCACAATTAAGATGGAAAATGCTGACATAATCAGAGACGCTCTGAGATAAGTTTGATATGATATAACAAACAGAAGAAAAACGTCACAGTTTGTCAACACACAGGTTGAAGCAAGGATTATTACAAAATAGCTGTTACAGTATGCGCCTGCAATGATGCCACCAGGAGGGTTGCACACCTCAGGCTTGTGTTAATATCACTTGTATGTGATGTGACTGGAGTAGGCTGGACAGAGAAAACCAACAGAATCAGGAGCTGCTCATGCTGACCACCAGTAACACTTAGCAGCTGTTAAATACTCTTGATCCTGACCTGAACCAGTGCAGACACTTCAAATGGGAGGTAAGAGATGGTGGGGTGGGGGCGCTCTGACACCGACTGCTACTGGTGCTTACTTTCTGATCAGCAGGTCAAACAGAAAATGTGCCTAAAATACCAAAGCCACACTGTTTTAATTTGAGGGTCTGGCCTTATAGTCATGTCAAATTTGCTTCAGTCAACACTCGGAGTTTGTATAATCAAAATTTCCAACCTCTTGAGATTGAAGCTAATGTTTACAGAGGCAGTGAAAGGGTACCATGGAACAAATGCATTAAGATGGTATTAAATCATATTTGTGTGTAGCAATTCATTTCTCATTTTAACCTGTGAAAATGATGACGGCACTTGAGTTTTTAATACTAAAAAAATCTATACATATATGTAACTACCTACAAAATAAATAATGAATGAATACTTGCTAAAATCCTCATGTAGATGTCACAAACAGTCTATATACAAAGGCCCCTTCTTGTTGATGCTTAGAAGAAAATATACATTTACAAGCAGTTGATTGTTGAGGAGTAGTAGGAATACTATTGCCCCCATGTGGTGAATTATAGGATTGTGAGCTACTGAACAGTGCAAACTGGGCTGAATTCATCATCCATCGTTTAACATTTTATAGACATCTGGGGGAGGTACACTGTACGATAAGCGTAACATTTCAAGCAAAATTATTTGTAATAAGTAAGAACATCAGGGGTGTTTTCCATCCTCAATGAGCAGATAATAGATATAATCTTAAAGTGAAAAACTAATAAATACGAGCCAAACTGAAGACACTGATAAAAGTTATTGTACGTTTTGGAAAAGTTGAAAACAATATATAGTTTTGTACGATGCTGTACAGGCTTTTGAATTTATGATTCAGTTTGGTTTCGATTTACTTAACACCACCACTGGTTACTGTTTTGTGGCCATTATTGATTGCCCTCGGCGTATATGGCACAGGAAACAGAGCTGCAAATTTCTCTTTTTATTTGAGGTGACTGTAATGAGCTCCAGTATATGGTAATGATGCAGAGAAACTAAAAGAAGTCAGCTGGCCGTTGTTCAGTTTACTTTGAGCTTAACAAGTATTCATACATTAGCAAAAGTATGTTTCTTAATAAGCCTGTAAAATTGTAATCACATGTTCTGTTGTGTAGAAAACTTTCAGTTTTATGAAGTTTTATCTTTACTATTATAAAACAACAACCATATGAATAAGATCCCAGAGAAACACAATGTAATGAACGCACAATATTGACGAGTCTGCTTTGAAAGTACAGTTAATTGTTATATTGAGTTAGTGCAGTAAGTAAGATTATTATTGAATTTAATTAAGTTTGCAAAACATGCACTGCCATATAATACAACCATTATAAAAAGAAACACTGGATATCTCTGCATTTTATTTAACAGAATATTAACTGTGTTTACAGTCATGTAAAGTCATACTAGATAAATAAGTTACTTAAGTTTGGTCTTAAATGCAAATCATATTATGTTTTCAGGGGTTGTTAGAGAAAATACAAGAGACGTTTGTCCATCATATTTTCACTAACACTCAGTCAAGCTACAGTCTGGGTCAAAACAACAAGTTTAGGTTCTTTAGAAAAAAGGTAGAAGGAATAAGAGCTCCCTGATATGTACAACCTATGACAGTTAAAAAAAAAAAAAAAAAGATTAATTATTAATAAACCTAAAATGTTAGCAAGTCAGTGCCAGGGCAGGCTATCCCAGAAACAATAGCAGTGTTTTTATTCAGCAGTCACCTGCTGGCAAAAAACATAGCTAAAATGTGGGTTGTGAACAATGTTGCGGATGAAACAATTATTGGAAAGACATATTCCAGATCCCAGTTACTTTTTCTTCTGCTATTCTTTCACTCATCAGTGCTGAGCAGCACCTTGAACCTTTAGCTAGCTCTGCTGTTTTTTAGTTTGAAAATAGTCCAAATTTACCCAGAATACATAGCAAACAAGTCCTATTTAGAGGATAGCCGAATTAGACAGCTTTTTGCAAATGCAACTCAATGTGTGCCATTGAGAACCCAACCGGGAACTGAATAAAATTGAACATGGAACGAACACCTACAGATAGATGAGTAAAACAAGCTCCAAAAGAATAGTGCGAGGGAGGTGAGGAAAAACATGGCAAAAATCTCGCAGCAGCCAGGACAAATGATGGAGGGCAACCAGGAAAGAGTGAATGAGTAACACCTGTTTTGCAGTCAAGCTATGTCCTCCCCCCCAAGCTCAGCGGGCCGGCCTTCACTCTCACTATTTCACTTTACAATTCCAGCTACTTTACACACCCAAAACTGTAGGTTTGGGTCGCCCAAGTGAGAGGAGAGCTGGGGAGCGGTAAACCTTGCTTAGTGCTGAGAGCATTTAGCAGTCAGCTAAGGTTCTCCAGCACATCTTCAACTCATTCTTTCACCTGATGACAGTGCTCTTTGCCAAATAACAGATGCCATTACAGACATTGGTTGATGTATCACAGTGGGAATCGAACCCAGGTCTCCCACACCAAAGGCATGTGACATATCCACTGCGCCATCACCACCACCCTATATGCCCTAATGTCTACAGGCCAGTGAAAGTGATGTGGTATCCTACATTACAGAAGCTGATATGGCTGCATAGGTTATAGTTGTTAAAAGACAACATCCCTCACAATTAAAATCAGGCCTGCAATAGCATAGGACAATAATTAATTATTAATTTAGTATACATAATGTCAGAAATAGATGGATATTTAATTTTCAAGGTTACCTTGCTTGCAGTAATTCTTACAAAATGAGCAGAAAATCCCCAACATAACATAATATATTAATAATATACAGTCTATGCTCCCGTCTCATGCCCTCCCGGCTGGTGCCGTCCCCAAGCTTCGGCTTTTCAAAATAAAAGCTTGCATCTGGTCCGCTATGTGTTTGTACTTTGGTGTGTTGGATGTTTATGAACTAAACAGTACGGCAATCATGCTAATGAAAACAATAACTTTTTCAGCAGATGTCTTACTTACAACACAATGGAGTTAGCAAAGCAGTTTTGTGTTTATAGAGGGTTTTCACCGACGTCACGTTCTGGGCGGTAACCTGGATGCGCGGCCATGTTGGAGGCACTCGGTGTAAACAACGAATGGAGTAATGGAGTATTGTGCACTTTGGATGCTTTAATACTTTATATCTAAACAACAGAAAAACGCGTCCAAGGTGCAAAGGCATGGCAGGACCACAAAAAAGGCGCGATATTTTGAGAAATTACAGTTAACTGGCTGTGCAGATCCCTACAAGTTGGCTCCCTCTTCTTGGATCCATGGCGACCCGGTGATTCTTCCTTCAGTTGCGTATCCCGATATAGTCAACTAACTGGTTTTCTCGCCGAGCCCATACACAGCGGAAGACCTTAAATCCTACAAAAGTTTGGAGGCTTATAACCAGATGGTGTGTGGATGGGTGAGGGAGACGCAGTACCAAGTCATTAACGACAGTTGTGTTGTGAAGGCCTGAGTAAGTAATGCAATAACGTCTTTAATCAACCTAACCTTAACTGTATGATATCATTGTGATACTCAAGGTGTAGCCAAGTGACTCTCAATAGTTTTTTTTTTCATTTCAAAGACCGAACAAGACAGATTTGTCCCTCGTAGATCCTGGTTGAGCGTTGCCAACCACAAGCGCCTCCTTTCCTCTGATAACTTCTGTCATTCCTCACAATGGTTTTTAATAACTTTTGGAAGTCAATAATATTCCAAATGTTTTTCTTGGTCTGACCTATTGGTACAACCTAAAACACGGCAATAATTAACCATTTTCCTTGACGTCGTTCGGGATCTACTTCAGTGCCTGGCATTGTTGTGATGCGGAGTACCTCCAACATGGCGACTTCGGGTCTGATGACGCGTCTGATGACACGTCGTGAAAACCCTCTATATGCGCGAGCGGGATTTATTCAGTTTGATAAATCCCACGGTAAATTGGCTGGTTTACTAAACAGGGAGGGACTATAAATCCTGTCTGCTTTTTGTATTTCAAGAGCGAATTGCTCCACAATATGAATACAGATTGATCACTTATTTTGTTGGTAACTGTTGTTGTATAATCACAATACTTGAGGAGGCCTATACTTCAGTAATGCGCCTTTCGGACCTCAAAATTAAACCCTCTCATGTAATATGGCTTAAACAAATGTCAACGTTAAATGCTGATGCAGTTTTAAATGTTTTATCACCACGAGTTTACAGACGTCTCTGCTGACTGAGTATCACCTGTGACCTGAGCCGAGACACACCCACCAAACGAGAGAAAACATATCTCAAACATAGACTTAATATTTACAGTCTATGCAGTTTTTTTTTTCTCCTGTTCCACTAGCTGCTCCCTCTAGAGGCCTGGAGAACTTCCGTTGTGTAATCTGGATGCTGCGTTTTTTTGTTGCATTTGTTTTCTGGGTTTGTGTGCTTTTCTTTTTGCATTGTTTCATATTTGCAGCGCGTTTATGTATTTGGTTGTGTTGTGTGTATTTGCAGTGCGTTTGCTGAATGCTGCGCATGTGTTGTCAAATTAATGAAGTTGTTTTTCTTTTTGCATCACTTCTTTTTTCGGGGTTTGCGTGTTTTTCTTTTTGCATCGTTTTTTATTTGCAGTGCGTTTATGTATTTGGTTGTGTTGTGTGCATTTGCAGCACGTTTGCTGAATGCTGCGCATGGGTTGTCAAATTAAGTTGTTTTCTTAATTTGCTTGTGTTTTGTCTATTTGCATGTGTTTTCTTAAGTTGCAGGGCGTCTGCCCCTGTCGGCCACCGTACAATGAGGCTCAATCTGTCAATATTTAGTTTAGTATTTTATTATTTATTATATTTAGTATTTAGTTTTTCCATACTTGTTAGTCAAGATAAGCAAATAGCTTTCACTGGTTATTTATCAATTGCTTCATGAATTAAATCATGACCTAAGTGTGAACTATGGAGTTGACTGAGCTCTCATAACAGTAGACAGCAATTTCTAGCAAAAACGTTCATACTAAGCAACCAACTAGCTAAGCAACTGTTGACCAGCTAGCCCCATCGTGACCTCAGTGCTCTGTTCATTACATTCATAGAATGTTAACATTAGTCAATGGTTACATTCCATAAATTACGTATACTGTATATGGTTACATTCGAATTCAGACGTTACGTAGTGATGAGGTTACACACAGCCAGGGCAGAGCCAGGGCAGTTGAATGCCTAACAAGCTAACGTTAACCAAGACAAACCAAAACAGAGCTAGATGTAGAGTGAGTGAACATTGTACTTACATTCATCCGGTGGCCAGAAACATGACTCCAGATGAATATTTATGTTGTGCTCCGTGTGCACTGAATGTGAATATAACATAAGCACGTGCACACTAAGATGTTTACACTCCGGGTGACGACTGCAGCATCCATCTTGTTTTGACGTTTTTCTGCCTCCTAGTGGCAAAAGATCAATCAGCTTTAAATTAATATGTGGATTTCGGATTTGTTCACCCGTGCTGGTTGCACATGTGGAGTTAAACCAGAATAAGTTTTGCACTTTTAGCTGCACAAAAATAAAGACGTAATTTTAAGCAAATTCGCCATTTTGTCCCCAGGCTATTTCGGAGCCAAGAGCATTGCAGCAATCAGTCACACCTGCTGGCACCTAATTAGAGCCAGTGCTGACAAATAAAAAAAACTGTTGAAGGAAGAGTTGTTAGACCACAGGGTCTAGACTCTATGTATTTACTTTTCCTCCCTATAGTGTTTTTCTCACTTGTCAAAATGTCTGTGAACATTTCAGAAGGCACAAGTAGGCCTACCTGCTGTAGTGAACAAAGTCGGACCTGGAGCTCAGTGTCAAATATGTTTTTTCAGTTTAGAGAGTGTTGGGCTACTCTACACCATTAGTGCAACTAAAGATCTAAAAGGTTTGTAGGCTAACCAACAATCGATGATGTCTATAGTCGTATTTATTTGTTAGATCTAGTGAAAGTGTGTCTTTTGTGAAACCACTCCATGTTTAGAACAATAGGGGGCATATTTTCTTTGCAAACTGTTACTGCATCATATTATGTTCTGGTATATCCACACATCAATATCACAATAACACCAAGAGCCATTTGTGGACCATAACCACATTTTAACTAGGGATGCACCGATCCGACTTTTTCAGTCCCGATACCGATACCGATGCCAGGGCTTTGTGTATCTGTCGATACCCGATACCGATCCGATACTGTTGTTGAATTAATAATAAACTGTATACCTTTTGCACCTTATACCTTCCTTCCACCATGTGGAAGAGACTAAAGGCACCAGACTTTCCTAACTAAGACAAAATAACAGAGATGTAATGTATTGAATTCTTATTTATGTATTATTTAAAAAACAATTGTGCATTCAAATCGAAAATATAATGTAATCAAACTTCTTAAAATTAATTTAAATAAATAACAATAATAATGGGCCTTTATATAGGTTTATAATGGCTTATTCTACTGTCAGGAGTACATAGCCTACAATATCACAAGAACATTTTAAATACTAAAAGCTTTGATTACTAAAGGGTTTGCTTGGCTCATCAACATTATATAACGTTATGAAGGAGAATGCATGAAACAGTTACAGAATCTAAACTAGTTTTTTTCCGCAAACTGCAAAGTAGTAAAATAAACTCAAATCGAATGAATACACATACAAACAACTTTAACATTGTTTCCCTTTCAAAACAAAATAGTTGTAAGCTAGTTGTATAAACACTACCTTGGCCACAGGTAAGTTAGGTTGTATAGTGTGGTTGTAGTGTGCGACTGAACGTAGCTCCGCTGTCAGCCTCCTTCGCTGTTTGAATAATGTTAGTAGGTTGGCGGACGTATTTCAGCTAGGCAAGGCATCTTAAATCCAGTGTTTTAATCATTGCTCTGAACCCGTCTTTCTCAACGGTCTGTAGCGGGACCGTAGTTGGATTGCGTTCATAATGTTGCTCCGCTGCATGCTTGAAGTGACATGTACGGTGGCCCTGAAGTGCAAATCACAACAGCAATTAGAAAAACGCAACAACAAATCATAAAACACAACGGCAAAAATGAAAACACGACAGCAAATATGAAAACACAACAGCAAATCTGAAAACACGACAGCAAATAGGAAAACAAAAACGGCAAATAGGAAAACACGACAGCAAATAGGAAAACACAACAAATATGAAAACACGACAGCAAATAGGAAAACACGACAGCAAATAAGAAAACAAAACGGCAAATATGAGAACACGACAGAAAATAGGAAAACACGACAGCAAATAGGAAAACACGACAGCAAATACGAAAACACGACAGCAAATAGGAAAACAAAACGGACGGACAGTGTGTCTGTCCAATCAGGAGGGTCTGTCCTCTGCTAGATAGGCCCTACCTTTTCTGGTAGAAGTTAATGCTGTTGTGTTTTGTGATTTGTTGTCGTGTTTTCCTATTTGCTGTTGTGTTTTCATATTTGCTCTCGTTTTTTTTCTATTTGCCGTTTTGTTTTCCTATTTGCTGTCGTGTTTTCCTATTTGCTGTTGTGTTTTCATATTTGCTCTCGTTTTTTTTCTATTTACCATTTTGTTTTCCTATTTGCTTTCGTGTTTTCCTATTTGCCGTTTTGTTTTCCTATTTGCTGTTGTGTTTTCCTATTTGCCGTTTTGTTTTCCTATTTGCTGTCATGTTTCCTATTTGCTGTCGTGTTTTCCTATTTGCCGTTTTGTTTTCCTATTTGCTGTCGTGTTTTCCTATTTGCTGTCTTGTTTTCCTATTTGCTGTTGTGTTTTCATATTTGCTCTCGTTTTTTTTCTATTTGACGTTTTGTTTTCCTATTTGCTGTCGTGTTTTCCTATTTGCCGTTTTGTTTTCCTATTTGCTGTCGTGTTTTCCTATTTGCCGTTTTGTTTTCCTATTTGCTGTCGTGTTTCCTATTTGCTGTCGTGTTTTCCTATTTGCTGTCGTGTTTTCCTATTTGCCGTTTTGTTTTCCTATTTGCTGTCGTGTTTTCCTATTTGCTGTCGTGTTTTCCTATTTGCTGTCGTGTTTTCCTATTTACCATTTTGTTTTCCTATTTGCTGTCGTGTTTTCCTATTTGCTGTCGTGTTTTCCTATTTGCCGTTTTGTTTTCCTATTTGCTGTCGTGTTTTCCTATTTGCTGTCGTGTTTTCCTATTTGCCGTTTTGTTTTCCTATTTGTTGTCGTGTTTTCCTATTTGCCATTGTGTTTTATGATTTGTTGAAGTGTTTTCATATTTGCCGTTTTGTTTTCCTATTTGCCGTTGTGTTTTATGATTTGTTGTTGCGTTTTTCTTATTGCTGTTGTGATTTGCACTTCAGGGCCACCGTATATGAATGTCTTTAATGTTAGCACTGTAACGTTAGCACGGCCGAGTAACGTTAGAGCGACGGGCAACAGTGGCAACAATTATGTCCGATTTTTTAGAAACAAAAAAACTTGCAACAACAGACGGCTCCTCTCTTGAGCATATGTTGTTCTGGTGTATCTCCGATCTTTCTTCATCCTCTAACTTTCTTCTCTGTTCTTGAATGTGCAGTAGTGACCGGAACCTCTCCCAGCTTAACAGACTGTTATGCTACCTGGCTAGCTAGCAGCTATAATGTTACCCAACATGCCGTTCGGCAGTGTAGCTACATTTGTAAATGTAAAATTATTAGTGTTAGAAACTGTTTAAGTCACAAATTGTTATATGCTATGATGTTTTATCCTTTTAAAGAAAGTTAGTTGTGGGTTATTAATTGTTGTGTTATAAAGTTACTACCATGAGTGAGAAGGGTACGCAGTTAACAGGGGTCCCAGTGCTGCGACGGAAGGGAAGAAAAACAATACTGGATCGATCCGTGGATTTATTATATTTGTGATCCCAGATCCAGCTGTTTTGTCAGTATCGGCGCCGATATCCGATCTTAATGTCGGATCGGTGCATCTCTAATTTTAACATGCTTTGGCTTATACTTCAAGTATCAAAAAGGTGCAGCAGAGATTAATTATTTGTTATTAAAGGACACCAATCACCAATGCCACAAGGCTGCAGTGGAAAACTGTCTATTCTGACAAATATCTTTTATCTAGAAAATTGATCTTTTCATATAGCCTGAAAAACATCTTAAAGCTGTTTTTCGAAGAAGAAAAAATAGCATGGCTTTTGTCTCTAATAATAAAATAAAAACAGGCTGAAAAAACATTCATTCTTGCAAAAACCCTCTGTGCTGTAGTGTTTCCATCAAACTAGGATACATTATGAGGATTATTTGCAGAACACTACATAAGGTTAATTCTTATAAATATGATCTGGAATTGTGCAATCATAAGAACAAAACAAAACCATAACACAAGTCATTTAGAATGCCATTTATGTCATTGACTTTTCAAGAATCTAATACAAATGCATACACATACATTTCACCACCTAAAACCACATTCTAACCACTACTGCAATAAACATCACCATACAAATAGAAAAAAAATCAGAGGTTGGCTTTAAAGCTTGGGAGGGGTCATGAAGAGCCACACGCGCACATGCTCACAAACTAGTTCATACACATTCAAAAACAGCATCCAGTACACACACACACACACACACACACACACACACACACACACACACACACACACACACACACACACACAGCTTATATAATACAGCAGAAGAGTGGCTGTAAAAAAGGCGTACGGAGGGAGGAAGTGTTACAGTATACAGTATGAGCAGGAAAAAGATAACAGCCAAAGTGTATATAAAACACTTCTTTTTTTCTTTCTTTTTTTTTACAGTTAAGCCAACTTTACTTAATATAAATACTCTTCATCCAAAAGTCAGTGCAGTGCCTTCTGCTCAGGCTTCACCTGGTCCTCATGCCTGGTCCACTTTCACCAGTCTGTGCTAGACCTGGTCCAAAAATGACTGTTTCCACTTTACACACAATTCTTTTTACATCAGTTTTGTCTCTGATCTCCCACTTTCTCTATGGTTTATGTGTGTGTGTTTATTTAATGTATCACTGACTCAAGATCAATGCTTGTGCATGCGTGTGTGTGTGTGTGTGTGTGTGTGTGTGTGTGTGTGTGTGTGTGTGTGTGTGTGTGTGTGTGTGTGTGTTGCTTTTTTGCCACCCAGTACCTCAAAAGTCCAGCTGTGAAGTACAAGAGTTTGAGAGTTTGTTTTTCTACCAATTAGCCAATAGAAAAAGAGATCAACAAATTTACAAGTGTCCATTTTGTTCTTTTCTTCTAAAATCCCTTTTTTCTTAAAAGAAGTTCACAGATGGAGCAGCTCTATTGGATTCCCCTAAAGAGACACATTGCAAAGACCATGGCAAAGAGCTGAGGAAAGGAAAATAAAAAAAGAAATGATTAGCACATGGAAAAAAGACATATATATATAACCATTTCTAAAGTCTAATCTATGTTCCTGTAGCACCATGTCCCACCACTAGATGGAGATCTTGCCATACTAAGAGCTTTCAAACACACATTCAGACAAATATCCTCAGCTTAATGCAGAATTGAATATTCACATTACTGGAGAGACAAATAAAGTGCTGCTTATGTGATGATTTCACAAAGATGAAAAACCCTCATACCTCAATGGTCAGCACCACAATGGCCAGCGCTCCAGCCACATAGATGTACAGTTCAAAGTAGTCAACTACTGCAGAGTAACAGCCCTGTGGACACACAAAGACATGATGTTCAGCAGAGAATCAATTGGCAATAAACTTGCAGAATTACAGAGACAATTAAAGTAACATCACAGCTTCAATCGAGTGAGGCTCTGAACAAAGGCCTAGTTGAATGAGTGGAAAGCAGGGCCTCCAGCCTCACTGCCTTTTAATGAGGGCTCTTTGTGTGAATGAACAGAGAGAGAGACACACATTGTGGACATCTCACATTGTTCTAGTGGTTTGAAAAATAACAGGTGGAGAGTGTGGTGAAAACCTTTTCCTATCAGCTTTCACTGTAATTACATTTCACTCCAAGGCTTTCTTTACACACATGGAAGCAGAGATGTGGGTGTACATGTGTGCAACTGTGAAGAAGACCTAATTTTCACATATTCATACACTATTATACTCTATTTTTGCACACATGTGTACTCCACAAAAATCCCAATTTACCAATGTATGCACACGTACACACACACGTACACACGTACACACACACGCACACACACGTACACACATGTACACACACACACACACACACACACACACACACACACACACACACACACACACACACACTTGTCAGATGTATACATATACTGGTGTCTCCACACACATAGAAAGATGGCCTCCTATGACACCCAAAAGTACTAATCAGCCATGGAGGAGTCAGAATGTCCCTGGATGTCACCCCTCAGCTGTCTCCTGCTCTAATTAGGCCTGGAGGTGGTTTGGAAGGAGGGAGAAAGAGAGAGGGCAAGGGAGAGAGAGGATATCGTGGTAAATGTCAGAAGTTACCTTGTTATTGCGGAACATCATATTGCCTGTTAAGCACTGCTCCTGGCCGATATAGGCCAACTCCCCGCTCTGACTGGCATGCTGGCAGCAGGCTTCTGGCACCATATGATTTTGGTTGATCAGTCGGAACCGGCTGTCCTTAAAGTCCTCTGGGCTGTTCACTCCACAGCAGTCAAACTGGTGAGAGGAGAGGAGAGAATAGGAGAAGAAAGCCTTATTTCTGAGTGCCTATTTGTGCACTGGCCTGTGGTCCACTGTATGAGAGCACCAATCCAGCATGAATATTGACCTAAATGTATAAGAATTTATCTATAAAATATAGCCCCCTGATTTCAGGCTGCAAACTTTCCTGTCTCCACAGACTGTTGGTGAAAGCAATGAGTTGGTAAAAGCTACAGTATGTAAGCTCTTTGCCATGTGTGCTGTGGCCTTACTGTAGTCATGATGGCATTCCACGTGGAGGTGAAGACATCAGTGTTGTTGTAGCCCTGATAGTGTCTCTTTAGCTCCTTGGTGAAGTACTCTCTGGTCAGCTAAAAAAAAGTAGCCAGCGAGACAAAAGGTTAGTGTCACCACATGGATGATATCCGTTTCCATTACATCAAAAAAGATCACTGGACACCAGTGCGCCGATGAGGGAAATACTGAGGTAACTTACATGCTCCCGAAATATGAAGGCCAGGATGGCAGCAGCCAGCTCTGCTAAGAAGATGAGGAGGATGAGCATGAAGAACTGCAATAAGACAAAAGAAATATGAGCGAGTGAGAGAGAGAGTAGAAGAAGGTGGATGAGTGGCAGAAAAAGTGCCTGTCAGTTAAAATCACATTCTGGCTGTGCCTGCTTCACTCAGCATTAACTATGCATGAGGCTCGAGGCACTAAGGCAAATAAAAGAGCATTTTGCTCTTTTGGCTTTTGGTTTCAAGCATGACAGTCTGACAGAAAAAAATCAACACATATGCACACAAACAAGATCAGTAACAAAACAACATTTTAAATCTGTCAGCCAACTCACAAAGAGGAGCAGACACTTGTTTTCGCGGATGGCTCCACAGCAGCCAAGGAAGCCCAGAAGGAAGAGCATGCCTCCCATGCCCAGGATGATGTAGACACCAGTGAATAGCAGGGGGTTGGCTGCTACAATTTCCCTGAATCCTGTGGGGTCCACCAGTACCCACACTCCCACTCCCAGGAGGAAAGAGCCCCCCAGCTGATTAAGGGAAAGGAAAGAAGACGCTAGTTTGACAAAACAGAAATTGTCTGTATTTTAAAAATGAATAGGAACTCAGAGCTTGGTATCCCCAGTAGCACACAAAACATTCAACAAGATGTCATAATGGAAAATAGTTTTGTACTTTTTTGACAGGTTGGAGTGAGAGTTGAGGACAGATAAAAGGCTGGGTATCTACAGAGCCATAATGCCTTTGTGGGGGGTGGGTGGAGATATCTATCCTGATTCAACTAACCCCCTAACCTGCTAAAGAAATGCACAGCACTGCAGCCTCCATCCTCTCCCATTCTCCCTTTCACTAAAACCCTATCTGCAGCCACCATGGGGTGACTCATGTGATTAATAAAAGAAGGTATTGAGGTAGGGGGTGGAAGAGATCTGAGCCTTACACACGTCTACCATAATCCCCTTCTTCCTGTCATAGGGAGAGACCTGGGCTTCTGCAAATGAACGGCTCTTCATGTCTGAGGCAGAGGTTATGGTGTGAGGAGAGGAGGTAGCCATTTTGAAAGCTCACTGGGCTTGAAAAATGCTGTTGTGTTACAAGCTTGTGAAATGACCATAGAGAGAGAGAGAGAAACAAAAAGATGTCAGTGAAAAACAGTGTTTTTTTATTGAGTGATTCGAACAAGTTCATTCTTTGCTCTGCTGGTTGCATTATTACCCCGGCCTTGAACAACCGCGTCTCAGTAGTCTCTAAATGGTTTGGTTGCGCTTAATAAAGCAGAAAAAGAGACAAACCTTTCTTACTCAGCTCCCCCTCCCCTCCCTTTACAGGCTCAGACTAACAGGATCCAGGAACCTTGATTGTCTGATCAAGACTGATAAACTCAGGTGCCAGTCACAAACTCTTCATGGCAGAGTGTGCCTCAGATGTGTGTCCACACACTGAAATCTAATCAAAAGAGAATTTGATAGAATCAAGATTGCCTCCATCTAATGAAATGCAAATGTGGCTCCATTAGTCAGGTGGGCAGGGGGCAGCCAGAAGCCCATCTCAAATCATTAGATTGACACTAACTTCAGAGATAGCCAGATTAAGGGTCTTTGAGAAAGAGATGAAAAAATACTTACAAAGATGAGGAAATTGAAGACAAACATGAGGTACTTGATGCAGCTGAGACAGTCCCCCTCCATGGTTGTCCCCCGTGCTGAAGCCTCTCCCTGCCCCTGAAAAAAAACATCAACATAAAAAATAAACATTAAAACGTGCCACTTAATGAATCCTCTAAAATGCTCACAGTCTTCCTGTTCTCCTGCACTCTGGATAGGCATTTAGATGAATCTGCCAAGAAAATAATACTCTGCTCACATTTTTAATGAGTTCTGCCACTCAAACACACAATACACACTTACAGGCCTGTCAGTTCATTTGGTCCAATTTCAGCTGAAAATCCTTGTACTATCCTCTCAGGTGCACGGTACCTCGGTAGTCTCTCAGCAATCCCTAAGTACAAGTTGGGGCTACACAATGTCATCCCAACCTGACACAACTCATCTCAACACACACTGTGACAACTTATGTAATTTTAAAACACGCTTTCACAGTCAGGTGGCCTGATTTTGTATCAGCACTTCCAATCTCTGGACAGATGGGGGTCCCTAGGTTCAGTGTGACTCCAGAGGCTGTCTATCTCAGAACATTTTAAGGATATGAATTCTGACTGGGGCTCCATGCGTATTAACCAACAACGTATGGCCTTTACCATGGAGCTTCTTCTACTTAATGTAATGAGAGGCAGGATCCCTGTGCTCCCATCAGCCAAACCCTCTATCTGACATAAACACACTTTCCCTGATGAGGGCCCGTCCCGGAGGCACTCTGGGTTAATGAACAACACCTCTCCTGCATTAGGAGACAACATGGGTGCCTCAGTATCAATGACGGTGTATACCTATATATATCTGATGCACCACAAAGCCTTCATTGAAGCCTGTGTTTAACCTACCAAGCTAGAAATGAAGATTTTCCCCTCAGGGAGGATAGGAATTGTCTAAGGAATCATCTCCACATAATCTACAAAAGCTGAAGTGGAAAGAATCTGTGGGGCAGTTATAATTGCAGTCTCAGTAAAAGAAGAAAATTAATTATTTAACAGAAATGAACTGGCACTCTTTGCTTTGTAGTTGTGATTATTAATTTTCCCTCCCATAGTGATAGCCAGGATTGAGGCTGAGTAATAAGCAGATTAAAAAGCAACTTACAAGAGGAATTGTAAATAGGTTTACACAACTGGGGCAGCAAGACACCTCTAATTGAAAAAAAAAAAAAACGTTGCAAAAAAATGCCTCCTTTTCACTTCTTTTGTCTATACTTTGTAGTTTGCTTTTCATTACCTGATGTGCTGTGAAATGACTCCTCTGGGTAATCTCTCTGCTTCTCTGAGGCAGCGGTGATTTCTTTGATTTCTGTCCATCTTTGAAAGGGCTCTGCTGTCGCTCAAAAGGAATTCAGCCTTGACCCTTTCACCTCTTCCAACACAGAAATTCACATTTCCAGGTGAAATAAACCATAATCTCCCCCAAGCCACTCTCTTTAACAATAACTGCTCATTGCTTGCTGCAAATTATTATTTCACACAGAAGTATGGCAATTGTGCGAATGAGAAAGTCATGACCCGTATCTTTTTTTGTCTGATTTTCTTTTATTATGGTGTGATTGCACTGGTTTGTTTTTCCTCCTGCTTCTAATTTCAATATGCAATGAGCTACCGAGTAAGATTTTTTGTCTCATTGTTGGCTTATGTAAATTGCAGTGACAATAAAATTGAACAATACTAAAGATGTGGAGGCAGTTTTTGTCTGCTGTGGGAGTGAGCTAACATAGAATGAGAACATTTCCTCCACTCACCAGCCTGAGGGCTTATTATTTTTTTCCTCTCCTTTCTTCCCCAGACTCAGGGAAATTGATTTAGAGCTATGGTTTAACACCTCCTCTAAATCATAATGATATGCTTAGGTATTGATCACCCCCCTAGTGGTACTCTGAGAGCAACCAATAGCCTTATTTCCTGAGATGGGTTTTAATTACCCCCCCCTCCTACTAAGCCCCACTGAAAGGCCTAATGAGGGCACAGGAGGTCTTGATTGAGATTTGCATACATTACAGTCTCACCGAAGAAAAGCATTAGAAAAGGCCCTTTTCTCATCCCTCCACTGTTAGTCCTGGCCCCCTATGAAGAGTGCAAACTGTATTTACTGGAGCAGGGGATGAAGAGGCGGGATGAGGAGGGGGAGGAATGGGAGAAAAGGATCGGATGGAAAAACTCTCAGGGCTCAGCTCACATCTCATTCTCCAAACAAAATATCTGATTTCTCTTCCAGCTTCACCCTTTTGCTCTTCGCTCCCATTTCAGGGTCAAACCAACTGTCAGATCTGGAGCCAATTTTCTTTTCTGCATTAAAATGCATTGGATGCTTAAGAATGAAGTGGACTATATGGACCTAGCCAAGCTCCAAATAACAAGCCTATGGTGCAAACCAGCAAAGTATAAATCAAACTGCCACAGAGACCCTGGAGAAAGTGCAGAGCAAACAAACTGGTATATTCCCATGACTCCCATGGGATCGCAGGTCCTCATCGATCACCCAGCTGTAGTGATCAGACCACTAAGTCTCTCTGAATATTCTGCAGAGTACATTATGTAGACAAGAGAAAACATGGTTCACACCTCAGGAGCTGCAACCTTATAACAACATCGACAAATTACTACGAGATTAAAGGCAGATCCTCCTCAGGTATGCTGCTTTGCTAAGCAAGCATTGTGTCAAGATAAGGAGTTGTGTGGCATTGTATTTGTATAACAAAAAACACCCATTATAAACATACATGAGGTAAGGAAGGAATATTGCACTTCTATATTTGCAGACAATGTGTTTGTTAGCTGGAAATACTGTATGCATGTCCTCAATCTGACAATCTAAGTGGCAGTCTTTGCCCTGAGGTCTCCAGTAAATGCCAACTCCGTCTACGTCTGCAGCGTCTCCTGTTAACGACATCATGAAATGCCACATGGCACTAAGATCCCATTGTTTACTCTTTTGGCGAAGACCAATCCACAGACAGCTTGGGCTGTGGAGCCAGGCATGGTTGAGTTTGATAGTGGATTAATGAGAAGTGATCCTAAATCAACTTCACAGTACTGACAGAAGCCAGAGCTCTGTAATGAGGACAAACCCATCTGACCTACATTCTTCTCAGTATGAAGGGAGGGAATTCTGACACATTGCTACAAGCCTCTATTTATTTAACTCGGAAAACCAGAGATATGTTTGACCGGCATCTACACTATCAAACGTTAACTTAATGTGGTTAAAAGATAAGGAAGACATAGACTGCATTTAGAGCACTCCATAAATAAATAATACACACTTGGGTGGTTCTCCTTGAAGTTGACACTTTCGGCACAATTAATGAAGTGAGTCCATATTCCCCTGTTTCACTGGCCACCACCCCGGACAAATGGATCAGGACAACAAGGACACTGTGTCTGCTCCTCGCCAAACTGTGCCCACCCATAACCAGCCAGTTCACTTCATCTTCAGCGTGAGTCTGCATAACAAATAATCATTAATACTGAAACCCTGTTGAGACTATAAGGGTGGGAGCTTGACCCCTTTAAATGTCATTGACCCTTTAAATGATCACCTGCAGTTGAACCCTGGGGACGGCACATTTCGTCCTCTGGCTCCCTGATGCAGCTGGAGCAGGTGCGTTTTTCCATCTACTGTATGCCACTCTAAAGCGCTCTCCGGAGTGCGCTAATACCCTCTGACTGACACTAAGGGACCACACACATGCCACATCAGCCTTTATCTCAATTAAAAACCCATTTTCATATCTTTCCATGACTTCCTAAATCAGCCGCAGCAAGTAAACACTCCAAAATCCGAATAAAGACAGACTCCTCTGGCAGTGAGCAGGGCTCCCCTGAGGTGCACCATGTCCCTTAATGAACCTCCAATTAGGAGAGAATGAGCCCTGGGCTGTGCTGTCACACTGAGGAGCTTTGAAGTGTACTGACTGATAAGCAGCTATAGCACTGTATGCTGCTTTAGAGGGCATGCAGCTTGCAGACAACGGTGAACAACCACAAAGAGAAAGTGTACGAAAGTAGCTCAAAGGCACACAGTGTGTGTGGGTGTAGCTCACACAGAGAGCACAGCGTAGATATTCAGCCGGGTTAGGAAGTTGAAGAAACTGCTAGGCTTGTAGCAAAGGTCCTAATGTTGGTAAGATGCTCAGGTGGAGACATACAAATGCTCTAGCCTCAGGCAAGCTTAGCCTAATGAGTTTTCACAGTACATATATAAGAATGTGAGTATGTGTGTGTGGGTGTGTGTGTGTGTGTGTGTGTGTGTGTGTGTGTGTGTGTGTGTGTGTGTGTGTGTGTGTACATGCGTATGTGTGTGTGTGCAAAAGAGAGAAAGAAAGTGAGTGTGTACATGCAATTTTTTATGTTACATGTTACTGTTTTCTTAATGCTGTCAATGTTCTAATTGTTACTGTGTTATGCTGTTTTGCTTGTGCTTTGGCAACACTGTACCTACAGTCATGCTAATAAAGCAACCTTGAATTGAATTTAATTGAAAGGTGAACATTATCAGCTTCTGCACATTACGGACATTGCTAGTTCACCACAAAAAAAGTAGGCAGTCTCTGATGAATTTACTCTGCCTTGCAAAGCCATTTATCATTTCAGTCCATTGTTGCATTACGTGCAGTGAATCTAAAGCAGTTCTTATCTGAGCCTGCGAGTGGCGCTCTCCTGACCCATTCAGTTTGGAAATGAGATTGTGTGAAACCCCTGAGGGCAGAAGTCCTCTGACCAGGCAGCTGACACACTCCTGAACAAAAGGCTGATTAACTAGAGAAGACTCCCAAAATGAACACATGCACAGTCAGAAACTCACTGACCATGTGTTGTCAACAGCACTGCAGGCCGCATTCTTGACATCCCAGCTGGGCACACATCCAGCTGTTAGTTCAGTACTAACAGTTGTTCATACTCCTACAGAGAAATCGATTCCCAAAGCTCCTTAGATAAGAAAGATTGGACGGGGGAAGGGCATTGATAGCTTCTTGGTTAACAAGAGCAGAGGATGTGATTGAGATAAGTAGATTTTGGCTTCTATTAAACAGTAGTGTGTGTGATCCTTGCTCTCTCAAAGCAGGGATTCTCACTTATTTGTGTTGGCACCTCTATCTGGCCGAGTGAAGATAGAAACTGGCTGCGCAGGGCTAGATCAATACCAGGCCCAGGCACATGGTCAATGATGCATTGATCCCCTGAAGTTCCAGCCTTTAGTCCGCTGGTTGTCTGGCAGTAAGGGCATGAGGTAGCAGCACACAATGAACACATAAACACTTCTGCATCTAACTGTCTGGTAGGACTCAGCGCAGGCTTTTCCCAGTGGGTGCTTTGCAGGATGACACATTGCCATTGGGGCTTTGTGCTCAATAATTACGGTGACAACAAAAGGGGGAATTGTTTCCCTGCGATCCTACTTGTACTTGTGCCTTCTATTCTGCAAGTTCCCACAATCTTAGTCAAGATCCTCTTATTATGTCAGGGTCATGAGGAGGGCAATACATATCAGTTTGACAAAAAGTTTGCAAAACCAATCAATGATCTCCCCAACTCTAGTTTGACCAGTGTTTGACCCTCAGGAAAGAGACAATGAAAATGTTGGTGATGTTTTCTCCCGGCCTTTTTTTATACCTAGACCGCTGAGGTTGTTGTCTTCGCCAAATCTCCATATAAAGAGTTTACATCACAGATGGCCTTGGCAGAAGTAAACAATGGAAGATTTAAGGAAAGACAACACTTTCAGCCTCAGGGGACTAAACACAAAAGGAAACATAGGAGGATAAACATGCACAGAAGCACAAAATACACACAGACTCACACACACAAGTGCTTGTAAGTCACCAAATCTTGACAATGAACAGAAATATGTGCGCTACGATGAAAAAAATAATCAGAGTTGTGACTTTCTTATGGCTCAAATACACAATTTTGTGAAATCCTTTGGGGTTGTTTTTAGCACATGTTGGAATCTATCCAGCCCTCCAATAAGGACCCTGGTCTCCACGGCAACCCGGATATGTGGTGAGAGTGGCCTTTGTCTGCAGAGCAGTGTTTGGCATCTCCACTTAGCACCAGTTCCTGTTAGAAAACAAAGGGGAACAGAGCCGAGCACTTTACGACACAGGGACAGCTTGGCCAGTCATTTGTCTAATGAGCGATCACTCACACCCTGTTGCAAGGCCATATGTTAGTTTAAATACAGCTAGTTCACTAGTGTGGACGGCCTAGAAGCTGTTTCATCACTTACTGATGACTCTTTGTAGCACATACACACTAGGGGTGGAACGGTACATGTATTCGTATTGAACCGAAACAGTACGGATGTCACATTTCGGTGCATTAATTTACACGGAGAATACACGGTATAAAAATAAATAAAACTTGCGTGCAAATTAATTAATGTAATGCGGAACTAATGTACTACTGTTAGATAGGCGGGTTCTTTAGGGACACATAATCTGTAGCCCCGCCTTAGCTCTGAAGCTCTGATTGGCGCGCCGCCTATGTAGCCGAGCTCCGCCTATGTATGCAGTTATAGTGAGTTAGAGATAACAGCACTAAGGACGGGTATGGCGAGTGGTGGCGACCCACAAGAGTTAGAGGACCCGCCAGCCTCTTTAAGATCGCAAGTTTGGGAAAACTTCGGTTTCCCAGTCAGTTACAGTAGTACAGGCGAGAGAGTGGTGGATAAGACTGCTGTTGTAGATTAGTGTTACGTTTCCAGCGTTGCTGCGTTGCTGCGAACCGTAACGTTAGTTGGGACAGATGTTTCTTCAGGCTAACTGTATTAGCTACACCAGGCAGGGAGCAGCTTTCTGCGGTGAAAAATGAGACGTTGTGATAACGTTACATTAATCAGGTAATTTAGTTCATCTTTGCAGAGAACAGAGATGCTGTATTTTCAGTTTTATAGCTGATTGTCTTATTTTGTTTACAAGTTACAGATGGAGTCTGGAGATGATGTGGGGTACTTATTGTTTACTGTTATATCTTACTTTACACACTTTAGGCTGTTGCAGCTAGCTCAGGGGAGAGACTGTATGACACTAGGTGGTACAGCCTGAGACATGCACAATAAAAAAAAATTGCCTTCTGCATTTTTGTTTTGCTTTTCCCTCCATTGTACTGAACTCGTACCGAACCGTGATGTCTGAACCGAGGTATGAACCGAACCGTGACTTCTGTGTACCGTTCCACCCCTAATACACACACATCTGAACCTTTATACACTCAGATGAAGTTCAAGAAAAACAGCAAAAGTACCAGTGTAACCTAATTTGTGTTACAGGCTGGAGTTTTAAGCGCAATGCAAAGATTAAAACAAAAGCCTCGAGGATAAAGCGTGTGAATGTTTGTGCCTCAGATGAAAGAGATATCCACGTCTATTGGAGGCCCTATTGCAAATGAGAACTTCGTAGAAATAAACCAAATGTGTGTTAATGCCTGTGCATGAACAGTGTAGCAGAAAGTTCATGATTCTTTTATCTTGCCTTGTAATTTGCTTCAGCAGAGGTACCTTGTACTGAATGTGGTAATTAATGTAACTCTGTGACTGTGAGACTGTGTGACTATGGAGCAATGCATGCTTGCTTAAAGCCTTTATCACAGACCTTAAAAGGATCATTTTGATTTATTACTGGATTTACTATACTGGAGCTTTTAATTGTCTAACTAACACAATCTCACTCAGCAGATGTAGTTTGCCCAGTTGCAAATGTCGATGCTAAAATTTCTATTTCCTTCTGATAAGTTTAACTCTAAAGGTAAAGAATGAACATTAATCTCCACTCTTAAGCCAACATGGACAAGAACTGGGAAAATCCAACTGTTGAGGTGGACTGCGTGATCAAAAGTTCAGGAACAGCTATTAGATGGACCTTGTGGTGAGGTTGTTTTGTACTACGGTTTCCAAAAGATCAAGAGTTAACTTTCGATCTCAATAAAATACTAAACAACATTTTTTTAATACTAAAATGAAACAGTGTCATCATAATCAGTTCTATTCCGATTATGATAACACTTCATTTTTTTAGTATAGACAGATGATCTAAACCAATTTATTTGGAGGTAAACTTTAAAGTGAGCAAGTATTGGTAAAATCCCTCATTGCACAGGGAAACTGTACTATGGTAGCTGTACCAGGAAGCTGGTCTGTAAACTGTATTGGATGTTTAAACCTGACAGTTTGGGTAATAATTTCAAAATTTTGTCCCCAATCAAGTTTGTTAACCTTTGTTTCAAACAGGTATGGTCTCTGTGTTTCTTTCCGTCTGACCACCTTTTGTTTTCTCGTAAAGTTGCTGTGGTCCCACATCTTAGCAACTCATTAGGTGAGTACAATCTAAAACTAAGAAAACAAGACCCAATTTGTAATAAACCAGAATTATCCTTTAAGTCAATTCTTAAAAAATGAAAAGGAATCTGGTTATAATCTTACATGTCACTTGCATATGTAACACACATCTATTTGTCTGCTTGGCTGCTTTTTGGTTATGTGCTATGACTGATTACAGCTGATGTGTCTGGGTCTAAACTCCCCTTTAACCTTTCAATCTATACATGTCTGCTGCTCAGCCGTGCCTGGAATGCTAATATTACAAATGCCAATGCAAATCAGAGGATAACAAAGACCAGTGCTGGCCTTCTGTGGCGGGTAAAGGACAAAAGCACTTGTCTGCCACTTCGCACGACCCGATTCCGCACCAGCTCTAGCCAGCACTGCGCCTCCTGTTGACGGCAACAATGGCTTTGAGCCTGTGCTGTCAGCATCTTACTGAAAAGAGTCTGTCAGCAAGCTCTTTCTGCTGTTTCTCTCGCTGGTTTAACATGTGTCTGCTAGAGTGAAATCACTGCTGGATTTGGTAGAAATCATTAATTGCAAGATTACAGATGCTGAGGGAAAACTAAGGTCAGAAATGTGTTTCACACTGAAGATAAAAGGTTGTGGCTTTTTTAAGAGCATGGGTGCTTCATTTATAGATAAAATACTACCATACCATGTGTATCTGCTTGTGCCTCTTCTTTGTTCAGGTGATGCTGATAACTTCTCTCAGTTCTCTCTCCTCTCCTGTTTTCATGGGCTGTTGGACAGAAGCACAAGGGAAGAAGCAGAGGTCAGGACTGAGCTAATGAAATTAATAAACTGGCACCGGCCAGAAAAGTGGCACATTTGTCTTGGTGTGTGCAATTCATTTAAGCAGAATAAGACTAAGCTTAAAAAAAGGACACTTAAAATGACAGAGTTTGCATTTATTATGTATGAAGCACTCGCTTCCAGCAGCGAGCTAATTTAAGACTGCATCAGTGTTTTTTTTGTGTGAATGTTTCACTTCTCAGCTGGAAGCAAAACTAACAAGAAAAGAATAAAAAGAAAAGGTACTGCCTTTAATAGTAGCAGTCCAGCCCTGTGTTCTGGGCAGGTTAACATTTAATATCTGCCTTGAGGTATTTGAATGTGTGTATCTTCTCACTTAATTATCTTTTATTAGAAGACCCAACTCACCACAGTCTCCTCATCCAGTTTCCGATGTCACCTTGATGGGTATCTGAACTCATGCATTATTCACTGAAAGAATACCTTGCTTTCTTACTTGCTGGCTTGAACTGTCAGGGAACGATACATTTCCTAACAACTGTGTCTAATGAGCATAAATGCTTTAAACCTTTTCCCAGTTTCTAAACTGCTTTGCCACAAGTGTCTCCCAGCTGAAAATAACGATATAGCAATTAGAGCCAATTAAACTGCTGGTATTCCAGCCTCAATGTGCAAAAATAGTTAGCAGCATGGTTCTGAATGACAATACTTTGGAGCCTACAGCATCAAATATGGCGAGAGCTGCCTACAGAGGCATGAACAGCATGCAGCTCTTGCCACATTAGATGTTGAAATACAGGCAGGGTATTCTCAGTCTGACGGGCTGGGGATGGAGAATATCCCAGGAGTATTCTGGCTGGTAGAGCCAGCCACATCATCCCGCCGACACACCATATTGCCAGCAGACATCAGATTCACCAGGATGCAGAACCTAACAGACAGTGGCAGCAACACACTCTCCTACATTCACAATACAGGGGCTCTGATTACATCTAGAAAAGGCAATCAAAGGCCGGATGAGGAAACGGACAAATCTGAGAAGTGGTGAGATGCACTGGAATGATACACTCCCTTATCACAGAGCCATGGATTCTGAAGCACAAGCTCAGGGAATCAATAATATCTCCACAGTGGCTACACATGCATGGGGAGCCAAAGGATGGAGCCTGTTTGATAGAGTCATTTACAAAATGTTCACCATGTGGCTTTGCAAACATATCCCCAGGCAATACAACACCATTCTGTTTCAGTCTATTACAAGAGCAGCAGATAGGTAAATAAGTGTCATCCTCATGTCTGTAATCTGGTACTGAGCAGTAGAGTGGTCAAATTTTACCCTGAAGCCTGTTGCAGAGGTGTCTCTCCTGAACCCGTTTAGAGAGCTATTAGCTGTTGAAGAGCAAGAACAGTGGTGAGGGCCTGCATTCTTTTTTGGTTTCCATGGAAACCATTTCACTGGAAAATGGAGCACCAATAGGATCGCAGAGCCTCATTGAATCGGTTATGGGGGTGAGAAGAGAGATCAGCGCAGACGGCTGAGAAAGCACAACAATAGGACGAACCCTCGAGGGAGACTGAAAAGGCCAGGCTGCTGAGGGTCCAACAAAGCGGGGAACGACTCAACACTAGAGAAAAGGTTTCATCTACATCTGCTCAATGGCTTTCCTTTTAAATATATCTCTCTCGTCAACTAGTCATTGACATTTAAGCTCACGAGCACTGTGGGCAATTTGCACATCAAGGCAGCCACTAATTGATTAGTCTCTGCTGATATTTCAGGCTCTGACAATATTATTGCATCACCAACATCTATCCAGTGTGTAACACAGTAGCACATTATACATGATTTTCTTCCACATACATTGTGTACTGTAGTTATCTCCCACAGTCCAATTCACAAAAGAGATAGCAGAGGAAACTGTAGTGGCCTTAAAGGAATAAGGAGGAATAAAGGAGTCAGTATGCTTCAAATAAACTGCTCCTCTGATCGTCAAACAGTGTCCAACTTTGGACATTCAATTTGGGGGCTGCAGACTCAAGTTGGACCAGGTCCAAATTATATTCAGTCTAATCAGTTTGGGTTGGGTCTCTGCGGGTCTTGAGTCCGTTTGTTAATATTTTGCATACCCAGGTAGATCTGAATGGATCCAAGCTCAGTATTAGCTCTGATCATATGGTACATCATAATCATGCAAGATCTTAGGAAATCAGTAGACTATGAAAACGATTTATGCTATTAAATGACAATTACTTTTTGGAATTTGATTCACTGATAATACATTGGTTAGAAAATGACTGCTTTACTTGCAGAATGTTTTGTTGTTGGTGCAGGTGGTGAAAATAGGACTTCAAGCTGCTGCGGAGCTGTGTTCGGGTTGTCCGCATTTGGAATTCTTGGTCTAATTTTCCTCAGGTCTTCTCAGGTTGGGTCTACACTCAGTGTAGGAAGGATTTCAACTTCTCTCTCAAGCCCTAATTTTTACTCTTCACACAACTACTTTGTAGGTGTACAAGTGCAACACCATGAGGAGAGACAGCGTGCACGATTATCTCCATTTGTACGATATTTTGTTTCTTGCCCCTCTGACCCCAGGCTTTTTTTCTTGGGCGGCTGTTCGCAACAGCCATGAACACATTTGCCTTCAAACGTAATCTGACAACACGTGGCCCAAACTTGTTTGTTTCAAGCATACCCCGACCTTTACTATACCGTATATGCACTATTGGCTAGAGACTCGTCTTTTATGTTTTCTCTTCCATAGATCTCTTCATCCTGCCAATCCACTGGCCAACCTTGACTGAAATGTTAGAGGTCAGAGAACAGCAGGGAGTTTGATCAGCGACACTTCCTCTGGGAAAAGGAAGTGGGCAGGAAAACAGAGGAAGTGACAATTCTTCCATCTACATCTCCCAGCTAGGTTTGACCTCAATTTCTCACCAGTGTTGATAAAAGCAAACCTCTAAGCTGTGGAGGCAACTGCAAATTGGGAGATGATGACCTATGGGGCCTTCTACGCCTTGATTCAAACCTTTATAAACACACTCTCTAAAAAATCTACAGCTCTGGATGTCAGCTCTCCCTGGTGAACTTTAAGCAAGTCCAAGTCCATATACGTCATAGGATAATATGAAAAGAATGAGAAAGACGGTAATTCCCGGAAGCCATATATCTCCATGCAGTATGAGGGCAATACTGAGGCAGAATGATCGCTTTACTCACACCATCTGGATTTATTGATCTAACAGTGTGAGTCAACCACTTGAGATAAAGATAAACCACCACGATGGAGAAACAATCTCCACTCTGATCGGAGGGCATCATTCAATTAATCACTTACTCTCTTCTCTCTAGCCACAGCTAACCCACAGTTTTCTTTGTTCTCCGCACTACAGTGGGTGCTCTCGGGTTACACACCGGGCAAGAATGTATTCACTCATTTGCAGGATACAATTATTCCAGCTAAAGATGCAGATTAAACTCATTATGCAGTCATTCTCTGTGTTTTGTAATTGTTTTGTGCTAAATGAAAACATGATAAGAATGCAGCCGCTGGAAACGCGTTGGGTGCTATTTTGATGTGTGATGAAAGCTGACACTGTGTCCACCTCTTTGGTAAGTCAGCGACAAACATAAGCCAGGCCTCTTCTCTTTGTAGCAGGTTCCTCAGACAGCAGCCTGTGTCTTTCGCCTCTACAAAGATGCCCTCATAAAAGAACGGTGAGAAGTGTCTTACACAGATCCTTTCAAACTTCTTCAACCTGCTTCTATAATTACAAAACACCAACTTCTCTCTAGTGACACCAAGATGAAGAACAGCAACGGCAACTACTTTTTGTTATTTTCTTTAACCCATGCCTGTCTAACTTAACAAGTCGCCTTGTACACCACCACACTTTCACCCTACTTCCCAGGCCCCAAAGGCTACCCCCCCAGGTCTCTGAGGAGCCAGGGGCCTGAGGGGCAGCATAATGCTGCTTTGAAGTTGAGCGATTAAAAGAGACCTGTCCATTTGTGATGATGGGGCTAAGGTTGGAAGAGGGGGAGGATCAGTACGAGGGACAGGAAGGGCTGTGAATACTGAGAGCTCACGGCCCCGTGGGATACAATTAAGAGCAAGGCTTTTTTAGTGAGGGTTACAAAAACATAGCAAGGATACCAGCAGCGCAGCCTTCCAAGCCAAGGTAAGAGTTCATTACTACATACACAGAGGGGGCTGGGGCTGTTAAACTCTCACCAGTTTGTTTTCAGACTCCCCAACCCAAGGGCCCTACGATGAACAGCCGAATAATAACCATTTCTATGCCAGTTAAATTCTAAAGCCCAGTAAATCTTGAGAATCACGCAGCTTACAGAGCTTCAAACTTAGAAAGAATTGAGATGAAGATCCAAGCTGCTGGCAAAAAGAGGAAGTCTGCATAGAGTCTTCCCTCAGGATGTTAAAACATTATGACAAAAGACAACATACCACAATTGTAGTCAAGTCAGATTAGTAGAAAGACAGGACAATTAAATGACCTTAAAAAATCAGGGCTAGATTAGAGCTGCTACAAATGATTGTCTTCATTTTCGGTTAATATTTTGTCATCATTTGGTCTATAAAATATCTAGAAATTGTGAAAAAAATGCTTGTCACAATTTCCTCAAGTCCAAGGTAATGTCTTCAAATTGGTTGTTTTATCTGATCAAGAGTTCCAAAACCAAAACCTTCAAGTTTATCTAGCAAATCTCTGTTGGGCTTTTTGCATTTGATCTTTGGCACTGAGGTTCTATTTCAGGTTATTGCTGGTGTGAGCCCAGGAACTTGAAGGAGTCGGTCATTGTAAATGGTTGGCTGTCGTTGAGGACAGGTGCCTTTCAGTGGTGGAATGTAACTAAGTACATGTACTCAAGTACTGTACTTAAGTACAAATTTGAGGTGCTTGTACTTTACTTGACTCGTCTTTTCATGTCACTTTCTACTTCTACATTACATTTCAGAGGAAAATACTTTTTACTCCACTACATTAATCTGACAGCTTTAGTTACTAGTTACTTTACAAATTGAGATTTCAGTTTCAGATTTAGTTCATAAAATACAATGTTTTATTATAAATCAAACTGTCCAACAATATATAGGCCTACAAGTACAGCTCAAAGGATTAGACAATTAAACACTTAGTTGATTGACAGAATTGTCTGCATTGAGTACTTTTAAAGTGACTATATGTAACTTTTTAATGTTTCTAAAGCTCTGTAATTTTTCATACAATGGTTTTAAATGACATGTAACAGCAAACAAGACCAACAGTGAAAAGAACTCTATATATAATATCATTTTTAGTAAGGCATCTGCCCAGGTTAGATTTTTTCCACAAAGTCACAGAATGATTTGCGGCACAGCGCTACAGTAACACATTCTGATGGGTCACAGATTTCTTTGTAACACCAGAAAAGCCTGTGTTAGCGTATGCCAGCGGAGCCAGGTAAAAGGAAGCAGGAGATTTCTTTATATAGGTCTAATTGTATTTTAATGTTATTTTAGAAGTTATCTGTTGTAGTTATGGCTGACACTGGTGCAGGACCATCACAGAAAAGAAGGAAATTAAACGAAGAACAACTAAAAGCTAAAAGGGAAAGACAAAAGGCAATAACTTGAGTCACACTCAGTCGGGCTATTAACAGATGGAGACAAATACGGGATTGTAAATGATTCAAAACAAAATGTCTATTTCATTCATAAAATAACTTTACAATGCGCAATGTGGTTGTACGTCAGTAGCCGCCATTAAATTACATCCTCCTTCCATTTAGCGCGGACGTTTTCCTTTTAGTCCGTGTTTGTGTTCGCTTACTATTTTCTTTGCCCTTGTCCCCCTGTAACGTTACTTGCAAAAGCATCCGTGGGTTTCATGAAATTCGCTATATTAATCTAAGTTATTACATTGGTTACTTCAACAAACTCTTAATGCTTTGGCTCGTGACACAGTGACAGTGATACCTGGTTTAGCTCACGAGACAAAGTAGGCTAAGTTACCGTATGCAACACTGGAAATGCAACGATGCATCTGTAACTTATTCTTTTATTGTAAATGAATGATTTTCTATCTGAGCAAAACATTCATCGCAGCTATATAGACCTCCCATAATGCTAACTCAGTAATATACAGTGGGCAATACAGCACCATAGCAAGAGTGGTAAAAACACTAGCGCTTTTGTCCAAAGCGGTCGCTAGAATCAACACAAACTGAAAGTTACATATAGCCACTTTAAGTACATTTTCCTGATGATACTTACATACTTTTACTTAAGTAACATTTTCAATGCAGGACTTTTACTTGTAACAGAGTTTTTTTACAGTGTGGTATTAGTATTTTTACTTAAGTAAAGGATCTGAATACTTCTTCCACCACTAGTGCCTTTATTGGCCGTTTTGTTCTGAATTCAATGATCAGTAGTTTCAGTAGTTTCTTTTCATTCAGGACTTTTAACTCTTAATTTTTCTTTCACTAGTTGACTGACTTCACCTCTAGCCTGTAAGCGTCTACGTTGTCTTGGCATAGTATTTTGTACTTAAACATATGGTGTTATATTTTCCACAAGACACTGAATGTAGAAATATGTGGCCACTGTCGTTCTATAAGTCAAACCAGCCACTTACACGTGTTAAAAACACATCTGGTAACCATTTCTAGGCCATATCTAATTTGGCTAAAATACCATAAAGCAGTGGGTTGTGTACATATATTTGTCGAAATCAGATTCTGTAGCAAAGACCACTTTAGCCATGATCACAGCCACACTGCCCTTATCAGAGGGAACTGTCTTATACCTGTAACTTTACCTGTAATTGTGAATATCCTTTACATGCCCTCAGCTTCATCCTTCTGCCTGCTGAACACACCTAAAGCTGTTTAGTGTGCTGACAAACAATGCGGTAAACATCCCAATGCAGAAGATACACACGAAGTAGAAACATATTCTTTGCTCAGTGGGACCAGATGCAACTGATTTTGATCATTAAAACCAGTGGAGGGCATTTGAGTTTGGACTCCTCCACAAGCAAAACTCCCTCTCTATAAAAAAAGCTATGCCAAAGCAGTGATGTTTTGCTTTTGTTAATCTGAATTTTGCTCCATGGTCGCTTAACAACTGCCTGTACATCACATGGCAATGCAAAAAAACAAAACAAAAAAAAACTATGACACAACTAGGATTAGTATAAAATATAAATGCCCAAAAAAAAAAAAAAAAAAAAAATGGGCTGAGGGACACTTTGATCGCTGCGTGGTAGTTACAACATCAGTTCAGCTAAAAATCTGAGGCCCTGTGGATCTGGTTGTCATAGAGAGGCAAAGTCCTTCCCTTTCCGGTGGACCATAATGGGACATTAATTTGGGAAAAATATATTTTTTTAAATTAATAAAACTAAGCGGTACTATAACAAACCTACAACAAACTGACTTTCTTCAGTTGCAAAATTATCTTTTAAACTGACGAACATCATATGTGTAATTCATGGCTTAATTTAAACGGGATCAAAAAAAGTCTCTCCCCATTCATTACAGTACATATTTTTTCCTAAATAAGGTCCCATGAGGTCCATCGGAAGGGGAGGGACTTCGCCTCTCTATTGCTGATATTTTTCCTTGCATACCTAACTGATCACACCCAGCAAAGCTAAGTACTTTTTACACACACCTTTCTGAAATTTAGATAATAGTAGTGACTGGGATTTAGTGATTGATTACAAAACAAATTTTTCTATTTGGCATATATGAGGCATGGAATTGTTGTTTTCAACCATGTTCAGACAAGGTAAAACAACACCGTAAAGCCTGGGCTAAAACAATGCACTTACTTCCTTTGTTTATGAGTACAAACATGTGGGTCACATTACTATACAAAAACAAACATGGAGGAAGATGGCAGGGTTGCTGCCAAGCTTATAACCAAGGTCTGGTCGTATTTTGGATTTCCCAACTTTGTCATGACAATGTTAATTGTTGCAGTATGACAGCCAAAGTCTCTTTAAAAAACAATGTCGAGATAAGCCCAGAAGGAACAGACATGAAGCAACCTGTTGCCAACCTGTTGCTTAATCTGGACAAAATATTTCAGAAACACATAGAAGACAAACTACCTAGGAGTTTCCCGCAGTGTTTTATAGCGGACCACCTTCACTAACATCCTAGAAATCAATACACTCTTAAGAAAAAAAAAACAATCTTCAGGGGCAAAGAGCAGACGCACCATATATGTGTTGAGTGTGGCTATTTTTAATCCATTAACGATTAACTAAATTGAATACAAAATGAAATGCGTTCAGATCTGGGTGGCTCACCACCACCTAGACCTACTCCTTACTGTAACACTTAAAAAATTGCAGGAAATATGGAGTCAGCACATCATGAATCAATACTATATCATATAAGGAGGTCCCTGCTGATTGCAGTCTCGCATCTAACGAGTTGACAGTATAAATCAATAAGGTTTTTATCTTATACAGGCAATTATGTGCAGGCTAAAATCATTTCTTGTGCCTCAATTTATTAAGTAATAAAGAAGGTAAGTCTAATTTATTATCCCCCAATGGAAACAAATGCATGTTATCCAACACTATACACACACTAGGCTCTTAGCATTAAGTTGCAGTTTGTTTTCTGTACCACCTAAAAACACTACTTGTAATTCCTATAGACAACAGTACTTTATTGTAATTTAGACAATTGTAGGCTTGTTCCTCCTTAGTTTAGTGGCTTTGTGTCGCTGCAATATGTTATGTTGTATTTGTTTGAGTTCTCCAGCAGGTTTTCAAATCTATCAAACCCCTGGGAAGAAAACAAATCTTGTGTTGTAAATTATGTCAGTTTCAGGGCAATTCACTTTGATAAAACAATTCAAACTGCAGTAATTGGATTTGTAAAGAGTTTACATTCAGGTGTATTTAGGAGTAACTGAGGCAACAGGCTGTTTGAGTGGAGTTGAACTTAGCGATAATTGTGCTCCATTACATGATTGAAAGCCAACACACAAGTATTATACAAGCTGCATTGAAAATCTGTATGAAACAGCACTTTAATTGGAGATGGTAGTCTGCGGAGTCTTTGCAGTGGATGTTGCAGAAGGCTGTACAGGAGCAGCAGGGCAGGTGTCCCACTGGGTTACGAGAGCCAGAAGCTTTGCATCTGGATCATTTCCTCAGCCCAGAAGGGCTCCACACTGGGACCTCCTAATAAAGCTACACATGTGAACCCCAAACCCCTCCGAATTCTTCATCTATGTCAGCTTGTATGTGGCGGCTGTCGTGATAGCAGGTAACAAGCTGTGACAAACTCACAACATCACAGAGGAAGGCAGCAGTGAAAATGACTCATGTTTTTTGTCTCTCACAATGCTCAAAATGCAAAATATGCTCTCACTAATGGCAAAATAGCCTGAAAATGTGTTCCTGCATGAGTAGCAAAAAAATGGTTTTGTCAACTGTGTGAGTAAGACTTCTAACCACTCCAAAAACCTTAAGGTACACTCCTTTCCACATGGGTTCACTCTAAGCTCAGTACTCCTGAGACAAGGAGTTGAAAGATATCCTTTGAGGAGATATCCTGCCTATAATTCCCAAGAGGAAGCCAGGAGAGAGTGAAATGTGGAAAAAGAGGGTTGGACATTTTCCATAGTACAATCTTGTGAAAATGCAGGAGTGCTTTAAGAAACATTCCTTCGATAGGCTGAGGGAGCCACAAGCGGGGAGACGTCAGGAGAAATCATGCTTGGCTCAACACAAAAAGCACTCAGAGAAATGAGATTTAATCTGCTGAGCTTAGAGTGTATTAGCCAGATGTAAACAGTCAGTACCAGCTGTGAGAAAGTTAACTTCCACAGCCCTGCTGCTTGGAAAAATAATGCAAAACATCAAACATTACCAATGAAAGAAACTCTGCAAACACAGATATTTAAAGGCCAAAATAAAACTTTCACAAGCCAGGGACATCACACTTGTGGGAGCCAGTGGGTTAAGGTTAACTGGCCACACTGAAACACTTTCTCTCTGAAAATACTCTGCCTCCAGGCCCAAGCTGTGGGAAAGGGAGTTTATGCAATTACATCACATTGATTTATGGGAGACAGAGGAAAGATGGGGAGAGGATGGAAACTGAGCTGCTTGGAGACGGTCCAAGATTTAGTCCCTGAAGAAACACAAGTCAATAGGTTTACACCACAAAACATGATGGATCTGAGACAATTGTGTGGGGATGAATGTGGTCAGAGAAACACTGGCAATACCGGGAGGTCAAACCTATCTAAAATAATTGGTTTTAATTTACGGCTGAAAACACACAAAACTATGAAAAACAGCCACCATTGTAATACAGAAGCTTCTTGATGAACCTGCTTATGAAGCTCATGCAGATGACACATCCAGAATAGCAAAAGCACCGCTGCTGAACGTACTTTTAATTCTCTCAACTCTGGGGAGCTGATGACAACTGTCTTGCTTGAGCAGATGCCGCTGATGCTGTCTTGAGTATTAAGTGGGTATAGTGATGTAATTGTGAGTAATGCGCCCAAGTGTGCACTGCAGCGTTAGCGGGGTAGCATATCTCCATCAGCCCACCGCAGCCTAACAGTTATAAATAAACAGTCCATTTAGTGCTCTCCACTACTGTAACAGGACCACAGGAATGACCACAGCTGCGATATTTATGGTGAAACACATTACTGCTCTTCTGCTCATTTAAACATTTGCATGTAATAAAAAATGTTATCTTCCTTCAACTTGTCTGGAGACACGTACAGAAGTCCTGTTAGCTGAAGCCAAGCCTGTGTGACTGAAGTGCTAATCACCTGTTGCGGTAACTAAAGCAACGTTCATCAAATTGCTACGGATGAATGTTGCAGATTGTAAAAAAAAAAAACTAAGCAAAAAGCTAATATCGATTCAGGATTTCTGTCATATAGTCCAGACTAACAACGTAGGAACAAAGAAGAAATGCAACTCATTAATTTTCCCCACATGAGACTCTGATACCAGGCACCAAATATGAACAAAGCAGGAGGAGATTACAGACGATTTTCAGTATAATGAGCTGCAGAGTTACAGTATGAGATATTAAAGGGTTTTATTTTTTAAGTTTGCAAAGTCTCCAACTGTCTGCAAAGTCTCAAGTTCTTGGAAACACAACAGACCTTGGTTCAGGCCAAAAACAATAGAATAAATATATGAAGGCGGCTCGCAGAATAGATTGGATTATCAAGGGTAGGTGGTGGCTGTGTGAGGTGGGGGTTGCTCTAGATGTGGCACATATATGGAAAGCTCACTCAGAGATGTTTTGAGTAAGAAAAGTTTGGACATCTGTTCCTTATTACATAAAAAAGCAGCTTGTCCAATTCCAAACTGCCTGCAGAGATAAGCGAAAGTGGTTTTGGAAGTTGCTCACAACATTGGCTTTCTCCTCCTTCATTGTTTCCTTTTTGCATCATTTTAATGTGGGGAGATCAAATGAGATCATGTCCGGTTATTGACTGAGACACAATTTCATTTAAGCATTAAAGAAAGTGGTCTAAAAGCTGTTTTATCTGTTTGAAATCCTGTTTTGTCATCCGTCCAATTAAAGCACCAGTTTGGAGCCACCAGTTAAGAAGATGACTTTTTTCTCTGTATGGCTTGACAGATAAAGCTAAAACCTTTACACATCCAGGGGTTTTCAGAGACACCCACAAAATCACTTTGGCTTCATCATTGGTGCTGAGGCATTTCACATGGGATCTGACTCCTGCCAAGTGTTATCGGGAAAAATGAGCTAAGGCCTGTTTCTCCTGGGAGAAAACTCTTGGAGCAATGCCTGAGCTGTCTGTTTTTTTGCTTCACAGTTTAGAGCATCACAGCCAGGTGGTCAAGATGAGGTTGGATGACTTTGCTGCTGTCCTGTCATCCTGACTTGGGACAGGTGACAAATCAGTGGGAAGCTATCCAAAATCACCTGATGTTCCACTGAAAATAAGCATCTGTACTCTTTTTTTACACCTAAATCAATGAACACTGCAGCCAATTCAATTTCACATACTGGAGACACCTGCCGTGCCTGTGCTATCTCTGACAAACACATGTGAAGGTGACCCCTGGATGCTAGCTGTCAGAAACGTACACGCTGAAATACATTTTCATGAAAATATCAAACTCCTTTAATATACTTCAAATAGTTAAACTAGCTTCCCTATGCAGTGGATTTTCTTTTTTCCCTAAGCTTCAAAGAAAAGATGCAGTGAAGGGAGGATTAGGGAAAAAAAGAATTATGCTTCATGGTGTGCATGTGTTTACCCTAATAACTAGTAGCACTTAATTTTTTCAGCTAAGAAAATACATCCTCATTTCTATTTTTGCTCTTCTCTTCTTAGCAAACCATAGCTTCTTAAGAATTCCTTGTTAAAGTTGAGCCACTGCATTTATTAAATGCAGCACACGCTGCACAATAATGCCGTGGTTTGCTTATGGCCGTAACACATCGGCTGGCATTGACCGACTGTTTGCCCAAAGGACAGAGGCTGTGTTTTACTGCAGCGACCCGGGAATGCCGTGTCGTGGAGCGCACTTTTAAAGTGGTGGTGGGCTAAAAATTTCATAAAGCGCCATCAAATAATCATGAGGCAGTGAGGCGCTCAGTCTTTGCTGTCTAATTGTTTTCCCATTTGAGGAGTAAAAATAACTGTCTACAGCATGTACAGTTGATCTGCTGTTAAAAGGCAAAGGCTATTATTCAGTCAGACATGCAGAGGCTGTGAAGACAAGTACATTCATCACCGTAGGAGAAGCATACAGGGAAGTTGTCCAAGAACCACCACTGCAATCTTCACACAAACCAGTCTGGATCGCCGGAGGATGCCGGGGTCGCTTGAACGACCTCAACTGGCTTTAAGGCTACATTGTCAGTAACAGGTCAGCACCCCTTTTGTGCTTCACTTTTCAACCACATGTGGTCTAATGGTGTGATTGTAGGCTATAAACAGAATGACACCGAAGAAACACTAGCTAGAAAATCCTGCAAAAAAAGCAACACCTGTATCCCAACACAGGAGGACTTTATGTGCCGTAACCACAGTTGAGATAACATTATCACTCACGCAAAGCAAACCACAAGAGAGGCTCTAAATGCAAACAGACAGATGGCCCTCACCTACACTGCTATTAGTTTATAAGCTCTAAAGATTGTCAGTTCCTGTTATTTAACAAGCTGAAATGAAACACAAGCATCTATCTCAGAGGCGTATGATCCTGGCAGGAGAGACATCATTAGCCAGCCCTTCCCCCAAGTTTCCCCAGGTACAAGTTGGACCCCGCTGTGGATTTTTTTTTTATCAAACACTGATCTGTCCCTCTGATGCTGCGAAGGCTGATGGGGAGCCCATTTGTCTGATAGACCTGTGGCGAGTCTCGCCCCGTGGGAGGGACCGTAACATTGCTGTTATCCCACAGGAGCTGCAGGGAGCAGTGCTGTGGACAAGGTGTGTGGGCTTCAAAGGCAGCAAAAAGCAGCAAGCAGAAAGAAAAATTCTGGGGCCTTTTAAAGGGTACTTACTCTCATATTATCATTTTAGTTTAATACAAATGCACATAATCAAATTCCAAGCAGGAAGAAGGAGAATCACATTAGCCCAGTTATATCTACTGAAGTTTATAACCTTCACTTCCAAGTCAAAATAAAGACATTTCTGCTTACCGAGGTTTTTCTGTGCCATGTTTACGCATTCAATGCAAAATATTTAACCTAGATTCAAGCAGATATGAGATCCATACATAGTAAATATGAAACAACCCCATTACCAGTTAAGTTCTGCCAGCAGCACCCAGGCTGGATTGATCTGTGTGTGTGTGTGTGTGTGTGTGTGTGTGTGTGTGTGTGTGTGTGTGTGTGTGTGTGTGTGTGTGTGTGTGTGTGTGTGTGTGTGTGTGTGTATTTGAGGTTTGTATGGTTATCATAGACTGGAACAGACGTGCTATTAGCAGACTGATGCAAACCCAAATCACGCTCAAAATAAATCTCTTACTCCATAATTCAGCCACGCTGGAAAAGCTGAGACAGAAAACAAGACTACATTATACACAGTCCTCCCTGTGTCCATAAATGTGATGTAACTGCACCATCTCTTCATATCACAACTTCCAATCAAGAGAAAGTGAATTAATGAGCTAACATCCAGCTCCAACACCCAACATGCATTTCATTTGTTTAAAATGATAATAGGCTAATTATCCGGGTCATCATTACCAACCTACTGTCCATCCCTACAATAATTTGTGCACTCTACATTACCAAATCAATTTGTGATGAGAGCAAGTGTGTGTTTGTTTTTGTGGGTAACAATTACCATATTACATACTGTGTAGCCCATCATCAGTGATTAAAAATAAACAGGGGCTTTGATCCCCTCTAGGCAAAGGAAATACAAATGCAGAGTCGAATATGTAATAAAATAGGACACATTAAAAAAGCCCCAGATGACTAATGAGGGCACTCTTGTAAAGCTATATTCTTTTATTCCAGAAACGTAGATGGAAAGAGCAGGAGCACTCGAGGAGGAAAACCTGGTAATAGAGAAGGAGAGAGAGGAGCAAGGGGTGGAGTAGAAGAGAGTTAGGATACATGGCTGGGGCAACAGAAAAAGAGAAAGACCAGAAGCTGGGAGAGAGTCCCATTTCATCAGAAAAAATGCCTGAGTCAGGAGATGAGAGAACCATTAGGCCCAATGAGTCACAGGGAGAGACTGAAAAAACAGATCTGAGCTGAGCTCGGCTCACAGTACCATCCCCAAACAAATAGCCAAAGAGAAGCAGAAACAGTGGCCCAAAATGAAGTACAATGTTTTTTATTCCCAGAACTGTGCCTCCTCATCAGTGAAGACTGATGTCATACTGTATACTTCTGCAAATGTACATGTAAACCTCCCTGAAGATCTACACAGAAAGGGGTTTATGGGTAACCGTAGGCCACAGAGGTTTGCAGAGGGCTGCAGCTAACAATTATTTAATTATCTCTGGATCTGCTAATTATTTTCTCGATTAATCAATTACTTGTTTGGTCTACAAAAGGTTAGGAAATAGTGAAAACTGGTGACTGCCATTACCTAAAGCCCAAGGTTACATCTTTCAATTGTGTGTTTGAAACAGAACACTGAAACAGAATTTTACATTGTAACATTGTACCCAAAAGTATAAAAGAGATCCTCCATAACTCTTCTTTTCTGCAGTGATTCACAAAAAAATTTACAATTCTTCATTTGTATTAATAAATGATTCATCTGAACATTGAGTCTTCATGGAAATCCTTAACAAGAACCAAGCAATTTATGCAAGAAATAAGAAGTCGCAACAGAGTTCTTTATCTATACAATGTCCATCTATAGTGAAAAGCTCCAGTGTTGGCAGTGAGTGTGGGAAACAATCACACATCCATAAAAGGAGTTCTTCCTCCCTGGTGCTACTTGATAAGCACCCAGCTTCCGCCTGCCCAGTGTGCCAACACTGAATCCAGAGTGAGTGAACCCAGTCCTATTGTGTAAACTTAGTAAAGAACTGGTTGTTCATCTGGCAAACAAAAAACAAATACCTCCATTTTATACACATAAAGCATAACGCTTTGTGGTGCTCGGCCATATCTTTTGTTCCATGTTCTTTCAGGCAGCAATGTGCTTAAACATTCAGCATCATTCAATGGATCAGAGATGTGCTAAAGCCAGGCAGGTAATCTCCCCACAAGTTAGCCCCGTGTCACATACCTATCAGTGCCAGACGCCCCGGCCAGCCTAAGCTCCTCTCTGAGCTTTGACTACATCTGGGGGATGAAAAGAGCACAAGGTGATGAAGAAACCCCCCGGCATAGGCACAGGGATTTACTGAGTGTGCTCGCTCTGTGTAATGACCAGCGGGTCCTCAGCAGCAGCCTTTAATGGACACCTGAGTGACACGGTCTATTAGTTTTGAAAAACATTATGCAGAGGAAAGGATGGCTGGGGGGGATTTCAAGATAGATGTGATTCAAACAGTCCGAGACGGGGCTGAGTGTACCCTCAACTAAGCGCCTACCAGGCCGTAAGCCCGTTAGAGAGCCCGCTATCTGCCGAGCCCAGCTTGTCAAATACATACCTTTTACCTCATTACCTGCTCAGCACAGCCATTATTGAGGGAAATAGGGTGAACGCAAGATAAGCACAAAGAATTCTTGGGTTGAGGACAAACAGCCGGCCTGCTTCCTCCTGATAAAAAGGAAGCGTCAGCAGAGAGGGGCCTCTCAGCTTCCTGCTCTCAGTAAACTCGCTTAGGTCATTCACTACTTCCTGGCCCACATGGAGACACGCAAGGGCCAAAGGAATGCATTAATGTGTGAATATTGCCGGATAATACAGCATTTTTTCTTATGTTCATGCAGAAAAGCAAAAGCTTATTTACATAAAATGTGTCTGTGGATAAGTTATAAGAAACTTCTAAGAGAAAACATAATTAGCCCAAGTTGACCAATCACAAGTAAGGTTTCAATTCAAATTTAGCCAAAATTTCCAGAAAATCAGCCAAAGTGAGTGAACGCATAAGTCACTTCATGTAAATCATGATTGATTAATTCGCTATGACTGTTTTAATTTAACTTTGTCACAGTTTGCTTTTATCAATACATCAACTTGTTCACATCAGCCATGGAAAAAAGGTTATGTAGCTTTACCATAACCCCTTAACAAACAACTGAAAATCCAGCTTTACGAAGGCACCAAAGCAAGTAGTTTTTATATGACATGACCTTTAGCTAAAATTGCTTTCAGCAGACAACATCAAACAAGCGTTTGGACACTCCGCGCTCACAAAACACAGTGCAGAAATATATAAAAACACACACCTTCATGGCTTTTAAACCGCTGATGAACAATATACCTTTCTGAGAGTAAATTATTTCTGCCAGTTGTAAAGCAAATTTCATTTTCTCATGTCTCCTGACAACAAAGATGCCAAACCCATTACTAGCTGAGGCCTCTGCATCACACACATTAAATGAAGGGTCCTTTAGCAATCGAAAAAAGCAATTTTCTCATTGAGCCAATAGATACTCCATTTAGTTCCGGGCTCTCTACGGACCGCTGCTGCCATAATGGGGCTGATACAGGGGAAAGCAAGTGTAGAGTGATGACCCAGCCTTGCTGCTCTGAAACCACTGATACGGATACAGATGTGCTTCACAGGCTGGAGGGGAGAATGAAGACAGGGAAGATGAGAAAAGATGGGAAGACAAGAGGAAGAAAGAATAATAGATGAGATGATACAGAGGGAGACAGATAGAGGAGGTGGAAGCAGGTTGTGGTGAGGCGGGATGAATCAAGGATGTGAAATCAGGACCAATGATCAAATGACCGAAAAGGTATACAGCATCATTTGCAGGCACATCAGCAAAGAAAAGAGAGAAAGAGCGAAATTGTGAGCGTGAAAGGAGCAGAGAGACAGAAATCGGAGGCACCCAACCATGTGGAACCACAGACTGAATAATTTCAGGCTTTTAATGAGGGGTGCTCTGCCAGGCCAGGCGGCATCAAGTCAGTCACCCAGTATCTCTCAGCAAGAGCTGCCATACACTGAAATTCACACTTTTCTATTTCTGAACACACACACACACACACACACACACACACACACACACACACACACACATCATCGCTGGCACTACAATGTGATTAAGAGCAACACATTATCAGAGCCACTATTAAAATGAGTGCACTGATCACCAGTGGCAAGTCTCACACCAGGTGTTTTGTGTCTGTAGGTGGAATAAATGCCAGCTTAGCTCGGAGGAGATTTGAATACACTCAAACATGCTCCCTCCTAATTGCTACTCTCAGCATTGTTGCTACCAACCTTTATTTCCTGTATAAATTACACTGTAGGTTTACAAACCCTGATGTTTGCATTTGTACTTATCCCACAGACATCACTTGCAAAAAAACTATTTCCCAACACTTGTGTGAATCAAGCAGAGGAGAGAAAGGCTTCTGGCGGAGTCTAGTCAGCCGTGTTGGCAGCTGCTCCAAAAGCATCAATACTACCGTTTCTTTTTCTTTGAAAAGGCAAATGTTCACCCACAACATAGTGAACAAACACGCCTCTGTTTCCAGTTTGTCTGCTTCTTGCTCTACAGATAGTTAGCTCCAAGTCATTTGGGGTTTGGGAGAAAAAAAAGAGTTGGAACAAAAAGAGAAAGGAAAAATATTTACATGATGCAGCAGTATTAGCTCATTAAGCAGGGCAGGAGCTGATTTGTCAGTCTATCCAAGCTTGTGGGACATGATGATTATTTTCTTCTCTTTCCTGACACACTGTACCAGCCTCAGGGAGACAGAGAGCCAGAGTGATTGGTTGTGACTTTAACTCGAGGCAAGAAAATCCAGCACAGGCACGATGCACCTGGACACTAGTGTGTGTTAATGGGTCCCCTGGAGCCAATCTGATTATGACCTGATTTCCAGCTGTTATTGTATCTAGACAAATGTTTGAGTTTTGTCTGTGTGAATAGAAACTTAACTTTTTACTCTGAATTCAGCTGTTGGTGTCCAAACGTTTGAGTCAACCAATGATGAAATCACCCTGAATTCACTTAAAAGTCACATGCTCAGTACTAATACTACTACTAATCAGTACTACTGCAATAAAGCATGTTAACAGTTTCCTCGGAAGTATTGACTTTTGTCTTTCAGGGCTTGAATGTGTCATGTTCGCTTCAGTGGAGATGAGACAGAGATAGAGGGATGAGGTGGTTTTGGATGATGTATCCCTCTGATTAATGCAAACTGACAGTGAACTCCTGCCCTACAGCAAATGTAGCGCCATCCATCTGGTGACCCCATACATCTCTACAGACGGCCTCCTCCTTGGTTATGCCTGGAGCCCCGTGGGAAGGATGCCAGCTTGGAGACTGACACACATCACTCCGGATTCCCCCTGATGTCAGGTTTCTCATAGTAGGCTATAACCCACTATTATCTGTAGACTGCATATTTACCACATTCCACAGACACAGTTAGTCACCTAAGGATATGTAATGTCTGTGCACGAGTTCACTGTTTTATTCCCAGAAGGAAAAAAAAACACCGAACTGACCTGAAATTAACCTTAAGTCTAAATGTTGTGTAACAGCTTAATAAACGACTTAAACAATTAAGGTGAGCTCTAATTTCTCATTCAAGATGTTTCTACATTTGGTTTTTGCAGCTCATCTGAGAAGATGTAACTTGCAGCAACAAAGTCAGCAGAAATCAAAGACTGCGCACAACATCGCCCTATTGTAATTGTAAATATAGTATTTAGCCCGTTCAACACGGCAGTCACGAAAACAAGCGAAGGATTCAGATTGTGATCATTCAGCTTTCATTTCAACACACATTTAAGTTGGAGACTTGTAGCCTAATGTTAGTTGTAAAGCAGCGACACGTTTCTTACCTCAAAGCGCAGCTCAGTGCCGAAACCTCTGTCTGTGACTAGATGTTTCCCTGCGAAATGTTACTAAAAGGACGATTTCAGAAGCCTGGGACTGCTGGAGGTAAGTATTGAAATGAAATTTAAAAAAATGCCGATCAGCTGGGATGTCCACGGAGGTGAATTGTGCAGAGCGTCCAACTAATACAATCCACCGCTCCGAGATCTGCGATCCCAATTTGGACAAGCACGCAGTGTTGAGAAGAGATTGGTATGCAAACAGTTTTGTGAAGTCACTGAAAGCGTAGCGGCTCAGCAGCCTGCTCTGCTCCAGAGGGCGGAGACTCTCCTCCGACACATACACGCCTCCGGTTTACCTTCTCTATTGTCACTCACTCCGGTAATACATGGAGTGGTAAACACACACTTGGTGCTGCAGAAATTATACATTTATGTAACCTTTATAAATACTCGAAGGGCATTGAGGTTTCCCTCATTTTCAATGACGACGAGTTTACATCAAGAGTCATACACAAAAAAACAGTTGCGATGACAAATAAACATAAGCAAAACTAAAAACAGTTGCAATTTAAAGAGCGGAGATTAAATACCAAATGTTTTAAAACAGTAGCAGATGGGAGTACCTGTACTTGTTTCAATGTAGATGTAGCTGCATGCCTATAGATAATAATAATTTATTAATCCCACAAGGGGAAATTACAATGTTTTTACTCTGTTGTTATTACACACATTACACACAGGCCTGAATTACACACACACATGCTCAGTACCATACATGCACTAACTGTCAGAGTGAGGGAGCTGCCCATGGAAAGGCGCCCGAGCAGTTGGGGACTTCAACCAGCAACCCTCCGGTTACCAACCCAACTCCCTACTGACTGAGCTACTGCTCACCATAGTCTAATACTGATAAAAAAAAAAATACTGCCTCTACGACAAACCGGTCACGCAAAGGAAAGCTAGACCGGTACAGAAAGCCCACCTTCAGTCGGAGCTTGGAGGCGAGGCAGTCATATGAGTCTTAAATGAGAGTTTCTCATCAAGACACAGTCCAAGATATTTGTAATCAGTAACTCTCATAGGAGAGCTATCAACAGTTAAAATATGAAGTTTTTGTAAAATCAACATTTCTAGCTCTTGAAAATAACATAAATTTGTTTTTTTGCGAGTTAAGGACTAGTTTAAGGTCAGAGAGAGTGTCCTGTAATAAGTTAAAGGAAAGCTGCAAGTTACATAAAATATTAAAAAAAAAATATATATATATATGTATACTGTATATATATATATATATATATGTCTTGAAGCTGCACTTTCATATGGCTCTTTGTAGCTTTGCTTATTTAAAGCTAATATACTTGCACTTACTACTTGTTGTCTGGAGTTTGAACCTTCAGGGTTGAAAGCATTTAATTGTAAGTCGCTTTGATTAAAAGCGTCAGCTAAATGACATGTAATGTAATAATGTAATGTAAAGTTGTCAGTAGCAGCTTGTGGGGTATCTGCAGTACAGTAAAGAATAGTATAATCTGCGTACATACTGTATGGGCGAGGCAACCAGCTAAAGAAGAGACCAGCTCATTAATATAGATGGTAAAGAGTACAGGACCCAATACAGAGCCTTGTGGGATACCTTTTGTTAGAGATAAGAAATCCGAATTGCCAAGTGGTGATTTCACACATTGACGCCTGGAAGATAGGTAATTATGAAACCACGCACAAGCACCTGTATCCAAGCCGATATCAGACAACTTTTTTAAAATTAGATTGTGATCGACCGTATCAAAAGCCTTTGAGAGGTCGACAAAGAGGGCCGCACAGTGCTTCCTCATGTCCAAGGCCGAGACTATGTTATTGGTAACTAGAGTTATAGCAGTGATGGTACTATGGTTGGGTCTGAAACCGGATTGGTGAGGACTAAGAATAGAGTGGCTTGACAGGAAACACTTTAATTGAGAGTTGACTAAGGTCTCAAGTACTTTAGCCAGGCATGGAAGTGTAGAGATCGGACGATTGTTCCTATCACCCCCCTTGTGCGGTGGAATGACACATGCAGATTTCCAGACTAGCGGAAATAAGCCCGAAGAGATGGAAAGATTAAAAATGTAAGTCAATTGCTCACTAATAATTGGAGCAGTCATTTTTATAAAAAAAGAGTCTAAGTGATCCTCACCAGTAGATGACTTAGGGTCTATAGATTGTAAAGTTCTGAGGACCTCAGAAGATGTAAATGGCTGAAAGGAGAAATGTGAGAAATGGTCCAGGGGGGGACTACAATCAGAGACCTTCGAGGGAGGGGGACCAGGAAACAGCTTATCGAATAAATGACCATCTTCAGAGAAGTGCTTATTAAAGGCAAGGCTAATACCATTTGGATCAGAGATCACACAGTCATTTACTTTGATGTGTAATAACGTATCCAAAACATTATCCTTGATTTGTTTCCTTCATTATAAAGCGATATTAAAGCAGCCATATTATGCTCATTTTCAGGTTCATAATTGTATTTTAAGGTTGTACCAGAATAGGTTTACATGGTTTAATTTTCAAAAAACACATATTTTTGTTGTACTGCACCGCTCTCTCTCACTGCTGCAGCTCCTCTTTTCACCTGGTCTCTGTTTTAGCTACAGAGTGAGACCTCTTTTCTTCTTCTTCTTCTGTACTATCTTTGATTGCACTCATGCGCAGTAGCTCAGATGTAGATCATGTCAGCTAGCTAGCTCCATAGACAGTAAAAGAAAGGCTGTTTCTACAACTTCGGTCAGTTACAAGGCAGGATTAGCTGGGAGACTTCTAAATGTGGGCGCACATGTAAGTAGTTCTTTTGTAGATTATGGTGAACTTGTGTGTGTTATAGCAGTGCTTAGCTATTGAGAACGAGGTAGCATGCTAGCGTTAGCATGCTAGCGTTAGCATGCTAGCGTTAGCGTTTTGAACAGCTCACCCAGAGACTGAAGGCAGGACACATTCAGAAACCGCATCAGTATCAGTGGCGCTGCGCCCGGGCTGTGGAGCACCGGCTCCAGCTTGGAAGCAGATGAAGGATCGGCAGTGCCCCATATATACAGTATCTATGGCAACCAAACTTCACTGGTGAGACAAACGTGACGGTCAGGAAGACGTTTTGGCAGGGGGAAAGACAGAAAATGTAACGAAAATGTAACGGAACGTTGTAGAAATGTAGTGGAGTAGAAAGTATAGATAATTGCTGCAAAATGTAACAAAGTAAAAGTCAAAAGTATGCACTATTGATTCTACTTAAGTAAAGTACAGATACGTGAAAAATGTACTTAAGTACTTAAGTATTTGTACTTCATTATATTCCACCACTGAATGCGACACACCTTACAAAAAGCGTGGAGGTTGTCGATATGACTAAGTAAGATGCATGTAAATGGTTGCGCCCAACACTGTTAAAATGTACAGCTATATATTTAGATTTCTTTGCGGGAACACCGCCTTCACCTGCCTTTTTTATCGGCTCGCTTTCGGGTCTGAACTTTCCGCGAAGCTTGCGCAGAGATCTACTGCACAACTGTGTTAAAGGTTGCCAGGTTGAGGTGACAAACGGGTTGAAAATTGTACATGGTGTGTGGATTGTGTGAATAGGATGCGTTTCATACAAGATCTGGCAACTGGTCAACATTAGACAAACATATTGGTCCGATTATTTATAAAGGAGTTTGGGCCATGCAAATTACGGGAGTTTCCCGGGAGAAATAACAAACCAGGAGATAGGGCTAAAAAACGTGAGAAACCCGGGAAAAACGGTGTGTTGGCAGGTGTGGTTTATGTGCATGCCTAGGCTAGGGGAGCAGTAGCCTAAACTTCCTGAAGTCTTGTCATCAGTCATCACCTGTGGATCAGCAGTGGATACTTTAGTAAATGACTTCGCCTGGACAAAAAATAGTAACGTTACACAACTGTTTTTAAACAAACAGGATATAACTTGTTAATTAGTGAGCTTTAGAGGCTGGTAGGCAAAGAGCCAAACTAGCTGTTTCCACCTGTTTCCAGTCTTTGTGCTAAACTAAGATAACCGGCTGCTGTCTTTAGCTTAATATTTAAAAGGGTTAGGTTATTCCCAAAACTCTTACTTTGATGTCAGGAGTGTTAGAAAAAAGGTTTCAACTTCTTACTTCAGTTGCAGACTAAAGACTAACCTATTTGAGCAGAGTTCTGATTTTATTATTTTTCTTTGAATGCAGACTCAGATAGCAATCTCAGAACTTCATGTGGCTCTTATCTTTCTCTACGTTTTAAGTCTCAGTGGGGAAATGCCTTTTCTTTGGAAGTGTTGGACAAAATAATCACACATCATTTTGTTTATCCTGCTTATCTTTTACACACGCATGGTGTCATGGTGGATGTCAACATCTGTTTATACAGATGGGACAAGATGCAGTCATCACTTGGGGAAAGTAATGAAAAAGTTAGAGTAGGCTACAACAAATTACTGCTTCTAGAGAGTCTCCTAAGGCAGTTATATTATCTTAGTGAGAGTAATGATTATTGCTTTCTTGAGAAATGAGCTCAACACTGTTTTGGATTCCAGCAACAGATAAGTGACAACTCTCAGATAGGCAGCTAATAGTTATTGTTTGTCCCTTGTTAATTATTCATGCTGTGTGTCTCTCTCACAGCCAGAACACAAGAGGAGTGCTTTTGTTTTAGGTTTGGAGGGGGTGAGAGGGGGGGCTGAAGTGTTTTCTATCCCTCTGTGCTCCTCATGTCACAAAATCTACTACAGATGGAGAGCAAGATAAGCGCTCCAGAGACTGATCTTTTTGCCTTCTCCTCTAAGGTCGTGACACTGACATTCTCAGTGGCAAACGTGATACTTCCAACCCCCAGTCTCCTTGTGTTTTCTCCTGATCCCTTTCTTATTGGTCCTTAGGAAGTCGGCAATTTTAAGAGCCATTCTGAAGTCAAGAATAAACGACAACCAGCGGCTTAAAGTGAAGTTTAAAACAAGGCAGATATTAGCTTATGGAAAGGTTGAATTCAAAGACTCGTCAGGTCCTCGGTTCAGATGTAGGGCCTGCGCTTGTGTAAGAAAAGTATCACAGGAATGGCTTGGCTGCCAAGAGAACAGCTGTGAGGTATTTTCTTTTTGGCTCCTTGGGTATTTTCAGAGGGCTCAGGCTGAAAAGAAAGGCTGAGGTGAATCACTGACTAAACTGCCTCCTCCTCCCGTCTTTGAGTGCTCACATGGATCAGTGGTGTTGGGGAGAAGTCCTCTCTTCAGGCCCTGACACAGTTCAGTTCAGAGATTATTTGTTTTCCTTAGCTAATCAGTGATTGATCAACACATTTAGTGATCTGTGGCCCCTAGGGATATAGTACACCAGTCAATACACAGCTCCAAAATCAGTTTACAGTCTCAGGTTTTGAGTGATGGTCTAAGTCAGAATTCAAGGAAACATTTAAGAGTGACTCAGGTTTTTTTTTTTTTTTTACAAAAGTGGTGACTGATACATTAGAAAACCCGGCATGCCATTCACTCCCAAACTTTGATTAATGAATTTGAGGTGACTCAGATGAGGTGATGGAAGGATTTGCTGCTGCAGGGAACAAGTAGAGCAAACAGTTTATTTCAGTGAAAGCCTCCAATGAAACCATGCAGATGTTGAACCACAGGGAATTTGGATTGAATGCTGTGCAAAAATCATTTGAAATCCTTTTTCTGGCATGATTTGGTGTACAGTCTACTTGTTCCTCCTTCATCCAAGCTGCCGGCAATAAAATGTACTCTTGTGTCCATGTTAATCACAAAATACACACGCACGCATGCATGCACACACATACACTGATAGGCGGACTGTACTAGCTTACAGGCCGTTCCTCACATGCATTCTTATCGCACACAGACCCATTTAATTCAATTTACACACCCCGCGCTTTAATTTCACACACACATAACATCATACCACATGCTATCTCATTAAACAGGCTGTGGACATGCTTCACAAGCTCTCACAAAGTAGGCCTTATTGTCGTACACACAGGCACAGACACACACACACACACACACACACACACACACACACACACACACACACACACACACACACACACAGGGGGTGTAGTCTTAAGGAATTTCCCCAGCAACAGCATAGGAGTAATTTAATATTGCATTTTGTGCTAATGTGATGCTGGATTGTTTTGTCTTTAAATGTTTTTTTCAATATGTAAATTTTGAGTTCCTGTAAACAAAGGATGTTATTTCCCCATTCTGTGGTTGTTTCAAGGAGATAAAACTGTCTCTTTCCATGTTGAAACGTAGTTTAATGTTGTGCAGGTTTAAAATGGCATAAAAGCTCTGTGCGGCTTCTTCTCTATTGACACTGACATGCACAGTGTTAAAGAGTAGTTAGAAATACCCTTATTTGCATTCTTGCTGAGATATAGATGAAAGATTGATACCAGTCTAATGTCTGTGTGTAAAGTAGCTGCATCAAACATTATCAATTAATCTTCTGATTATTTTCTAGATTAATCATTTAATCTATAAAATAACAGAAAATAATGACCCAGAGAAAAAACCCAGAGAAAAATGCCTGTTACAATGACAGGCATTTTTCTCTGGGTGATATTCAGAGTGAATTACGTTAATACAAAACAGTGAAAAGCAGCAAATCTCCACATTGGAGAAGCTTAAACTATTATTATTAAATTATCAACTGATTATCAAAATAGTTGCCAAATAATCTCTAATCTTCTGTTAATCAACTACAATTGTTTCAGGTCTAGCGTTAAGTATGTAGCTACAGCCAGGAGGCGATTGGCTTATCTTAGCATACAGTCCATCAGCCAGACGCAGTGATTTCTTGGAATCTCCACTGGTTGCCTGGCAACCTATCATTGACAACAAGACTTGAAGTCACTGTGTCCCGTCCGTGTTCAGCAAGAAATAGTTTGCCATGTTACCCCCCCCTTAACTTGTCTTTATTTAGATATAAATGTAATGTGGGCATCAGAAACAGACTCAGTGATTGGACATAAACTGTTTGGATTAGGCTCAAATTCATATAAAAGCAATTAAAAAGTTTTGTAGCAACTTTACAAAAAGATAAATAGAGCAGAAATCACAGTAGGAGGATCAGTCACAAAACACTGATGATGGCTTTTTATGATTCATTTATTTTGGAATTTTTATTTAATTTGCTTGAACAAACAAACAAAGCCATGGAGGTTTTGTCCCCAACTGTGCAATTTGCCTGCAATTATTCTGATAAATGTAAGACACACGTAGACATACACAAACACAGACGTACACAGGAAGATGTCGAACACACACTCGTGCAGCCTCAATCTGTCAGGGGGCATCAGCCAGTGCCCAGAGGAAATGTACCATCATGTCTTATGGTTTCCTCCTCCAGGATCAAACTGTGAGACATGGTGTAGACGGGTAAGACTCATCTCCTGGATGCCCTGTAGCGAACCACACACACATTTGGTTACACTACCACTAGCTTTGCTGTCTTTAATTTTCCATTTCATAGCCTGAGTCATAATGCTGTTTTCCAGTATTCAACTTCAACATGTATTTCTCTTAGTTCTCTTTAATATTATATATACATTTATATTCATGCAGAAAACGTCCTCGTGAGGCAAGTGGCAAAAATTTCCCTCTCACAAGAATTTGTCTGAGACACTATTTAAAATCAGTGTGCTTTCACATGAAATCATCTGTGAATTCATGCATCTCCATCTGGCTTAGTGAGCCTGTCTGTGTCTAACACATTGGCAGGCTGACGGAGAAGGGGTAGAGGAAGATGACAATAGAAATGACACACTTAAGCTTGAGGGTACTGAATCTTCTTTATTTGGAAACATCTTTATCTTAACAACTAATGTGGTAATGATGTGTGTTACCTGGCTGTAACCTAGCAACAAGCCTGCAATGCTGTTTAGATGTATAATTGCTTAAATCCCTTGGAAGAGGCGTAAAGAAAAAAATTAACACGCTTAACCTGAAATTAGAAAGCTTTTAGTATATAATAGTATCTTTAACACTTTCTGTATTGAGACTGCTGGTTGGTTTAGACTTTTTCTCTGTTTCTGTGTGCATTCCACTGCATTAAAAACACCTGTAGGCGCTTTAGTGTGAGTTTTCCTCCACCTTAATAATTATGGATGTCTATCTGCTGTAGCTCAGTCAGTGACAAGAGCCCGAGGATACGAGAGAGAGAGCAAGGGAGGAAGAGTGGGAGGGGAAAGTAGAGGGAAGAGTGTAGAGATGTATGTCAATCTGATATTTTATACACCTCTTCTTTCAGGAATTCACACAACAGAAACATCTGCTGAGTCTGAGCTTAACCAAGCAGCGAGAAAACACACACAGGAGGCACCAATGCTGTACAGCAAGAGGAAATGGAGAGTGTAAAGATGGAAATAAAGAATGACTGGGCTATTTTTGCCCTTGTTCCCTCTTTATGTACATTAAGTGTGCAAACTGACTCTCCCCCATCCCTCCCACCCCCCTGAGTGCAGCCATTTCTTTGCTGTTTTGCAGTGACAAGCCAAGCGTGGCTGAACTCCCTCCATATACTGTACCTCCAGTGTCCCCAGGATGATGCACTGGTGAATGGAGGAAAGTAGGCCAGGGGAGCGACCACTGCATCCCCTCCTCCTCCAGAAATCTGATTCACTGGGAGGGAAAGATCCATTTGTCTGTCACAAACAATTTCCCTTCTCCTCAGTTTCATTCAGGGATTTCGTTTACCTCAGAGAAAACATGCATTTTTATCTCTGTATATTTATTTCTCATATCCACTCAGTGTCTGTAGGTGTGCTATACATTCAGTGTGTGTTTTGACAAACATCACTGTTTTAGTTTGATTCAAACAGGTCTGAGCCACTTCTTCTGTCAGAGGACTGTGGTTGTGTGTGCAGCACAAGTATTGAGGTCTGTGGTTATTGGTCCAGCCCAGACACATTTTCTGGTCTGGGAGTCTTGGAAGGTGGAAATGTGGGATATAAAAGAGTTTTAAAAATGAATTATGATTTGTGGATTGAGGCGTCGTGGCACTGTAAAATATTGTGAGCTGGTTAAAGTAGCTTTTAGCAGTGGAGCTCCCTTTACTGGTGACTGAAAGCACAGTTGATTACTCAGCCGGGATACAAAGTACATTACATCATGGTCAAAAGCACAACAAAAGACTACAGAAACAATCATGATGTGATAACTCTGATGCAAATAGGCTTCTGAGATATTAACCTAAAGGTGCTTTCAGACAGCGAGCAGTTTTGTAAACAAGATGGCAGAAAGTGGTAAGGATGAGAGGTCCCGCCTGCCACTGTTGCGAATGTGCACTCTATTTGCCGCTGCCGTCGGAGCTGATGATGGTTCAACTTTTTTAACCTGTTGCTACAGTACAGCTTGCCGTGTGACCATAGCCACCACAATAACCACAGTGAGGAAAAAAAGCAGTGCATTTGGTAATCACTTAGTATGGAAAGCGAACAAACTACATAGTCCGTGACTTTGAATCTTTGTACCATACTGAACAAAACAATTTAAATAAAAAAAGTGATTCGTAATTTCCACCTTAAGAAAGCTACGATGAACTAAACATGTTCAGTTCAGTCCACATTTGTTTTGTCACACTGACATACATTACGGTCAAATTTGCTTACCATTTACGTACTCTCAGTATGAAGGCTCTGTTCTTCATTTCCCACTAAGTCTTTACAGTGCTTGGATAAAGACAACATAAGGTTCCCCCCACAGCATTTGTTTAGTTAGAAGTGTATGGGGTTAGGGACTGAAGTTGATATTTACCATCATCAAGATTAGCATTGGTTTCATTATGATCAACGACATAATTGATGACACCAAGCAAGTCCAGATTATGTATGTTTTCTTTAAATATATTATATCAGAGATGTATTATCTTGTTTTCAAGGAGGTCCCAAAATATAAACACACAAGAACAAACAGAAAACAAGACAAAACAACACATAACACAACAACACAAAAGATAAATAAAGCAATCAACTCAATAAACACTATAAGGAAACAATCAATGATTGCATTTCTGAAAATGTGTAATTTATCTTAAGGTAAGGGAGAAAAGCATTTTAAATAAGCCAAAAAATAGAAGTGGTCCTAAAGTAGAGCCTTGAGGCACACTTTTTTGCTGAGTTAACACATCTGATTTACACCATTGTAAAACATGCTGGGAAGTTTGCTAATATGCTGATTTTGTCTCCTTTGAAACTTAATTTGATGAGTTAAATGAGCTCTCAGCTGTACATTTATTGAAATCATCATTTGAAATCAGAGGGGTTCATGTTTACAAGTATTCCTGTTTGATGTTTTACAGTGTATTTTTGTGGCATGTTTGGATGGCTTTAAACTGGAGACCAGTAACCAGGTGTGGAAACACTGTCATTGTGGTCACAATTCTTTCCCGCCTCCAGCCTGCTGGAGATTAATGTGGAAACCTATTAATACAGTGGGCTGGGGACCATTTAGAACCATAACTCTTGTGACTCTCCTATCCCACCACTAACGTTGTTTTTTCATGTCCACAAGCCGATAATGACGTTCCCAGAGTTTATTTTGGACCTGTTACACTTTTCGCTGCAGCCTTTTTACAAATGCCCAGGTAATTTCCCTCCTTCCCTTTAGAGAGCTACTATACATAAAATAAATATGGATGCAGCTCGAAATCTACTCCAGTGGCATCCAATCTCTTGAATCAACTTTTGGGATGTTTCCCTGCCAACTCTTGCTTGGATACCAACACTTCCTTAGCAACTGCATGGCCAGCAGCTATATATGTGCATTTAATGTTGACAGGAGCTGCAGGGCTCAGCTGTTGATGGAACACAGTTATCCTTTTTCTCATTACTGTCTGCTCTATGTGAGATGCACCAGGCCTGAGGAAAACCATCAGGGACTTACATGTGTGTGTGTGTGTGTGTGTGTGTGCACAGTGTGGCCAATATGGAGAACAGGCCCGCTCCTTGGAAACAACAAATAGTCTGAACAGAAATTTGAGCATAAAAACAAAGGATCTTTTCCTCATCACACTCCAGATGCCATCATATATGAATGTAAACACAACTCCCTGACAAAAATGAAAATTGCCTAAACATGTTCAAAGTGCCAGAACTTGCATGCATAATTTCATTTGAGACCATAAAGCATGAATCAGGTGCTCCTCCCGTGACAGCAGTGTTTGCTAACCTGTTTGTACATGCACACGGGAGCTGCATCCATGCTTGCATTGACAAACACAGAAGACAGGGAATACCCAAAAATCTGTGTCCAAAACAAAACCTACTGCATTCAGTGGGTGTTTATTTTGGTCCTGTTTCTATGCATAGTTTAAAAAACACCTCAGGCTGGAGAAAAGGTGATGTCATGCTTAAAGAAACATTGTATGTTTTTTTTTTTTTTTTGGATATTTCATCAGACAACAAGTTGTAGTTCTTAAATATCAGAGGATGCCAATAAGGTCCATGGTAATCTTGAAGGAGAAAGCAATATAAACACTGAATATCTTTATTGATCCCCCCCTCCCCAAACAGAACTTACTGTAAGTGGGCTCCACCACTAGCCTCTAATGCTCACACTAGGTCAGCAGCACAAGCCTTCATCTCCTGAAAAACCCTGCAGCCAAAACATTGCATTCAAAAGCAGCCTTCAATAGTATGGTGCCATCTGGAATAAGCTGGACAGGGGTGGGAATAGCCTACTATTTAATGTGTTTTGATTGTTTTCTTGTGAAGGGGTTCCTCATAGTGATGAATCCACAGATAATTAACACCCAACTTTAAACCCCTTAGTTCTACAGAGAAACATTGTTTAGTTAACTCTCACTGCTCTTATAACAGCTGTAATCAGCAAAAAAGCTCTAAAACCCCTCTGTACACTACCTGCTCAGCACCAAACAGACAGACACGAAGCTGGTGAACATAGTATAGCATTAAGCAGCTAAAGCACCAGATATTTTCTTCAGGAATTGGTGGAAAGCAAAAACAGAGCTAAAAGAAAAGTGGATATTGGATTTACATTCATCACAAACATTACTCCAAGTAAATTCTAAGGTTGTACTACAATTGCTGGATGTGTAAATAGGCAACTCTTTGCTAACAAGTTTGCCATATCAACTTAAAAGGTAATACAAATGTCGGTGTTGTGTTTACAGCTTGTTTCCTGCTGCAGCCAATATAGGCCAACAACTCAAAGGTTTGAATATTTGTACCTAGGACTTGACATGAAAGTTAATTTCATTTTCATAATTTTATCCCCCAGATGCTTGCCTCCACAGGGGTTGAATCCAGTATTCTGCTCACAACAACACCCATCTGCTGCATCTGCTAAATGCACATCATTGTTTATAACCAATAAATAAAACATTTAAAATAATTATGTATAATATATAATCATTTTAAGATTATTGAAATTGATTTCAAACTGTAATTATGGCTTGGTCACCTACTTTGGATGAAAAGGTCATGTCGCCAACAAGTCCGTCAAAGAAAGTGGGGGGATAGATAAGAAATGGACAGTTATTTGTCCACCAGGGCAAAGATAATCTCCATCATCTCTGAGTGATGTGACACATTCATTTACCGATGGTCTCATTATTTGAAGATGTGATTGGTGTACAAAGATAATCCAGGTGATTGATTGGAACAGTCTATCATGAGAAATTGAGGCACAAAGGTGTAATTATTTCTATACAAGGACAAGACAAAGTGAAGGTGGAGAGTCTGATTGAATATTTAACCTTGGATCACCGTCAGTGGTGATTCAAAGCTCAGCCAGTGAGCTGTGAAATATTGACATATCAAAGTCCTACTTTAAGATCCATTTGTTGCAGCATCAAAGAATAAATGTCACATACCATATGAGATGGAGGACTTAGAATAGGGGAAGCAACAAAGGGGCGGGGGCACATAGGAAAAGCAGCGCAGAACAGGTTGGCTCTTATTTTCTTCTTTATGTCAAAACTCAGCAGGCTGTTTCAGGGGAATCACCTGACTGCTGAGTTTCCTATAAAAGCAAATTTTTAAATCATAAATCCATGAGCCCAAGTCCATCAGGGGATAATTGATGCTTTTGTCAGTTGGCAGTGTGTATTTTCCTAATAAAAAAGATCTGAATCTTTGATGTGATATTTATATTCCTTCAGGATTAATGTTCAATTTGCTCTGACTCAATGATACCACTCCGAAAGTGACAGATACATTAAAACTTTAACGTGAGATATAAAATTGAGCCTCCACCATCAGTTTTTCTCGTTTGAGCTCTTGTGTGAAGAGCTTCTAACTCTTGAGCTGTTTTCCATTTATTTATTTAACAGTTTGTCCTGAAGGAAAGTGCATTAATTACTGCTAACGATACAAATGTTCGGCGCCGGAGGGCCTTGTTTAATAACGAAAGCATTTTCCTCTCTCCTGGCAGGGATGTGACAAACTTTCCTTGTAGGCAGGTCAAAAGATACCACCATGATCAAACTCAGTAGTGAAAAGACATATTATGATTACAGTGACCTGACCTCTAGTATCCAGATACAACATTATTGTAAAAGTCATGAAGCATTTGAAAATTTCATTAAAGGAATAGTTTAATACTTTGGGAAAGCGCTCTAAAATTCTCTTACTTGGCGTGAGAGAGATGAGAAGATTGATACCCCTAAAGATATGAGAATCTTCTCCTGTCATACCATGCTTCCTCCAACACAAATTTGCAAATCCTAGTTTTAAGCTTTCAATCAAATTCCTTTTTAATGAACAACTTCTACCTTTGTGTAAACCTGCAGAAAACTCCCCCCGCATCTTGTCCTCCATAATTATATCCAATTACGGTTCCCACTTTTCTTTTACATGGAAAGTATCTTCTGCCATGTGTCAGCTAATAACATTTTATAAATAAAAAAAAAAATGTAAGTAGGTATAACATATATACATATATACAGTATATACTCAGTTTTGGGAAATAGCCTATTTTATTTGCTTTCTCCTCGAGAGTTAGATGAGACAATTAATACCATATTTATGTCTGTACGGTAAATATGAAGCTGCCACCTGCAGAGCGAGGCTAGCTTCCCTCTGTTTCCAGTCTTTGTGCTAAGCTAAGCTAACTGGCTCCTGATGGTAACTTCATATTTACTGTACAGATATGAGAGTTGTCCAGTTTTAAGGGAAAGAGGAGGCTAAAGAATAATTAAAATCCAGCTAAATATGTAAACAATGCAGATCAAATATATATTTTACACGTACTCTTGGTTGTTAAAAAACAAAAACAAACATTTAATGGTAAGTGAATGAAACTACTCTTAAAGGCTGAAACAAGTCTACACAATGAATTGTGGTGTTAACTTAGCGCTCACTGTCACTGAATCTTCAAAATAGTGATGCCTTAACTCTGTTTTCAAAGAATAAAATAGAAAATAAACTGTAGGACAAATTCTTTCTTTGAATGAAAGGACAATATTTGAGCCTTTTTGCTGAGCTTCTTTTGTTATAAAAATCAAAGAAAAATACTTTTCTGCAGAGTGAGAGGCGAGATGAGGAGGAGTCTCAGGTCACATCCTCCATTCACCTCATTCCCTGTGAACCCTCATCTAATGGCTATTTAATTCATAGTACTAACGGATTATCAAAGCCATTTAAATTAGTCATTATGGAGAGGATAGATTGTGAGACAGCCGTGGGAGGTGGGTCATGTTAACCAAAAGGGAGGGATGAGGAAAGCCTGCAAATGAAATATGAAACAGGATGCTTTTTTTTTCTCTCCCTGAAGATTCTACAGGCTCTACTTGTGATTTAATCTGCTATAAAGCTGAGCCTACTGTGGGAAGCCCTCAGGGAGGAGCCTCTATCCTACACTTTTACCAGAAATAATGTTATTTAATTCAAAGGAATCTTAAGAGAAACAGGAGAGCCAAAAGAAGATGTGTGTGTTGCAGAACATAGCTGGAGAGAGAAAAATGGAGGAGCATGGCAGCGAGCATTAAATACAGGCGGCACAGAAGCCAATAAAATATAGATCTCAAACATCACATTGAAGTGACAGGGTGACCTTGTAGCCAGAGAGTGCCCTTTATGAAACGCTAAGAAAAGGAAAAGCAAATACAGTTATGTTTGACTCTATTTGTCAGCCGGCATCACTCTTCCTGCTCTCTCTTGCCATCTCGTTTGGTTTAAGCATTTTGCAAGGTGGCTGGCCTGTTTCCAGAGCCTGTAAAATCACTGAGAGCAAAACTGTCTGGTTTTGAAAGTACTGTCAGTGTAAGAAAAATCCCAACTTTGTCATCCAGGTTTTTGTAGAAGGAACAGCTTGACATTTTAAGAAATAGGCTTATTTACTTTCTTGCCGAGATTGATGACACTACAAATATCTGCGTTAAATATGCAGCTAGACCTAGCAGGCGCTTAGCTTAGCAAAAAGACTGGAAGCAGGGGGAAACAGCTTGCCTGGCTTTAGTCTATATCCACGACATTTCACTTCCGGGATTGCTCCGGTGCTGTTATCGCCTGGATGTCCGTTTCCTTCCGCTTTCTTTGTGTTGGAATTTTAAACTCCGGTCGATTTATGAGGACTATGGTTAACTGTTCCACAGATCTCTGCAGGGTAAATACAGACAGCTAGCTAGACTGCCTGTCCAATCTGAGTTTTCTGTTGCATGACTAAAACAACTTTTGAACATATACAGTACATGTTCCACCAAAACAAGTTCCTTCCAGAGGCTATTTTGCAGCGGCACCGTGGCTCTGTCCGGTGCTTGCCGCCGCCCATGACGATTGTGATTGGTTTAAAGAAATGGCAATAAACCAGAGCATGTTTTTCTCCCATCCCGTAGTGCTATATGGACTAGCCAGACCCTCCTCCGCAGCGCCGTGGAGGAAGGTCTGGCAATGCGAGACTAGCCTGGCTCTCTCCAAAGGTAACAAAATCCACAAACCAGAACCTCTAAAACATACACATTATATCTTTTTTTTTTTCCATACCAAAAACAAAAGTGTAAAAACAAATGTAACCATAATAACAACATCCCCATTAAAAGTTCTTACACCCTAGTGACATCTTCACATGCTTGATTTGTCTGACTTAAAACCCTAAAACCCCCAAATATGCAATTTGCAGTGATATAAAACAGAGAAAACGAAAAATCTTTACATTTGAGAAGCTTGAGGCAGTGATTTTGGTATTTATTTTACCTAGCCTAATTAACAAATTGCCAATACATTTTTTTTTAAAATCTTTGTTAATTTCTCATTGTAATCAATGAATTGTTACAGCATTATCGTGTCAAAGCACACTTTACTGTGAACATACTGCAGCATCAGGGCTCTGTAAAAGAGATTAATGATTCTAATTTAGAGGATCGCTGGAGATGAGAGGGATTTAAATATATACAACAAGACCTGTTTCTGTGTTACATTAACATCCTACATTATTATTCTTATAACCATTTCAGATGAAATGGTGCTGAGAGATGCACTTGTGCATCCACACATGAGCACACAGTCACAGATGTGTGACACACACCACTTCATCAGCTCATGTCTCCGCTCACCACAGGCCACCGGCTCTCCTCCACCGTGAAAATATCTTCCAAACCATATAAATATTTATGTCCATTAATAGTAAAGATGCAGCACGAGTAGATGCATAATGCTCTAGTACTGATCTTATTTTCGAAGGAGATGCACTCCAACTACCACAACGTCTCTGTTGCCATGACAACAGAGTTCAGCAAGCGAGTCAAGCAGGACTTGGCCCCATCAGTCTGCTTAAAGAAAAGTAGCATGGTTCTTATAGAGAAGGGAAACAATGTCCATGTTAAGTGTGCTCCAGCAGCAATGCATGTTAATGATGACTTGTAGTTACTAAAACAGCCCAAGGACATGAGAGAGTGGGCACAACACGGTTCAACGCTACCTGTGTGAATAGGCTTACCCCACAGATGTCAAAATGTGGATATGGACATGATTAGATGATCTCAGGCCATTTCTAGACGTTGTTACCAAATAGCAGGAGCCACAGAATACTTTGACCATATAAAGAAGTGAACGCTTATGAGGAAAGCAGATGTGAGGAATTACAAGCTATCACATTCACATTCCACAGACCAATGTGTGCCTGAGTCCAAGTCCAAAACATTGTCTCAACAAGGAGCCGGAGATTTATTGTCCCCCTGCTGTCAGATGTTAGTTGAAGGGGAAATTTAAAAAAAATCATTATACATATGAACACTATCACTCGTATAAACAAACAGTTTCAGCCTTACTTCACTTCTTTCCCTCTCACACACATGCTGTTCCTGCTGCTCTGGGCTTTAGCCTGTCAGAGCATTGCAGTTGTGTGATCACTGACATGATTTCTCTTTGCACAGACATCACCTCTGGGAGCAGCCACGGTTCTGGGATAGAAGATGGATGGAGAATGAAGGGGGGGAGGTCTTTCCAGCTACGGCTGGTGGATGAGAAACAAATGAAAGACAGGAAGCACCTATAAAGCTGAGGCGTGTGTCAGAAAACAGAGGCGGAGGGTTATTAGAGTGTGTGTTGAACACAGCAGCTCCACGAGGGATTAGGAGGACGAGCAGCAGGAGCCATTTGCTCCAGAAAGAACAGGTTAGTGACTTTCTGCTTTCAAGGTAACACAGCTTTCACTTCCAGACTCAGCATGCATGCATGCATGCGCTGGCTCAAAGTGCCTCCTGCAAGATTAAAAAGGAAGTTTGGTGATTGTGTGATGAAAAGACATATCTTCCACCAGAATCTGGAGCTGGAAAAGTTGAGTTTTTTTCCCGATGAAAAAAGATTGTAAGGTGAGAGTTTACATCATACAGTAATTTTCCCCACGATGAGAGAGTTCCTCTATAATGACAAGGGTCTGTCCCTCAAACTGTCCTCAAACACTTTCACTTTCCAGCACAGAGATGACCTTGTGAGTAAGTTTATTTGTATAGCACCTTTTTAACACAGAGGCAACTGAATGTGCTTTACAATGCGGCAAATAAATGCAGTAAAAAACACAATAAAAAGGAAGAATAAAATAAACCAATAGTAGGTTTATATTCTTCAAGCAAATTAGAAATGTATCTTGACCAATAAAGTGATTTATTAACTAGCATCAGTTCTTTAAAATCTGTTGTCTGAACTACCTGGAAGCCAGTGTAAAGATTTAAAATATATTTCAGTCTATTACAGCTTGCCCAAACTGTCTTCCCAAAAATGACCATTAGACAGCTGCAGCACATTTAGAAGGTTCCAACCAAAGCTCAAGAGAAAACAAGAACACATCACTCCTGTTCCTAAAGGAAACATGTATTACAACTTGGGTTATTATTATCGGGTTAATAATGTTTCAGTTGGCTTTTCTTTTCTTTTCTAAATAAGTTTGTCTCTTCATCTGACTTCTTTTAGCAATGGTTCCCAGATCTCTGGTGAGCAAAAGGTTATTACTACTGATTACTTCTCCTGGATCTTGTTATAACTGTGGTAGCACTATTCTGAATGTGATTAAATTGTCTCATGGTCTTTTCCATTGCAAACCATTGCAGTTGTCCACCCTACTGGAGGTGAAGGCATGAATGAGTTTGAAACCTCTAATTCTTGTTATTGTTAGGTGTTTCACTTTTTTTCCATCTATTTATTCAAACATTCATAAGCAGTGTCCCCTGGAAAACTGGCCTGCCTTTCGACACTGATTTGTACTGTCTAGTCATTGGAGGTGATGTTATTTGTTCAGACTGCGACCCCCAACGAGAGGGACCTCATATAGAGACAAAATAGAAGAGGGGATGGACAAAGCCTGGCCTGCAAGGATACACACACACACACACACACACACACACACACACACACACACACACACACACACAACACCTCTCTATCCAACAGATATCCAAGCGGGGGGGGGGGGCTGGGTAGTGGGGGTCTCAGCTGTGCCTAGGGACAGTGAGACAGCAAAATCCAGGACAAGAACAAACACACACACACACACACACACACACACACACACACACACACACACATACACGCCACTCACTGTTATTAATACAGGTCGTCAATTAGGCCTGACCTAGAAAGCATGTCTGCACGAAGGCTACACAACAAGCTGAAACAGACTGATGGGCTCAAAACACTCCAAATCCCTCCGATCAGCTCACTGTCTAAAAGCCTGGATTAACCACACACATATAAACACACACATGCAGACAGAAAATGCCACCTAAAATAAAATAACCTCTTCAACCCTAAGACTGATTTACAGATGCAGTAACATGCAGAGAGCCACACAAAGACTGCATGTTGACGGACAAAAAAACAGACGTGTTAGGGTTGTGCCAACACTGAAATAAGCAGCTAATTTAAAGCCTTTGAAATTGCGTTCTTTGCCGTTGTCTGCAGAATAGACAATTAGTTCCAGCATGTCTGTAACTTGTTTCTGTGACTCTGCAGGTACTGCATGCTGCGAGGAAGCTGGCAAACCATGTAAACAACCTGCAGTGAATGAAAGAGATACCCTCACTTTTCTGTCTCTGTGTTTTTCTTTCCTTCATTTAGAGTGCAGGGAGCAACTGAGTCTTAGGGGTCATGCTTGAGAGCATTAGCAGAGGAGGAGGGGGCAGTTGTTGAGGCAGAAGGATGTTCTGAAGGTGAAGAGGGTGAAAGTTGTCCTCCTTGCCAGGCGTGTGCTCTCAGTTAGCGGGCAAGGACGTGCCAGGGGCAAGCAGTCGCGTTTTGGCTCTGTTCCCTGAACTCAGACCCTCTGCTTTCATTCATGGTCTCGTCTTAAGAGCTTTTTCCTCCTCCATTGTTCCACAAGGCCTATCTAAAGGGTTTATGCCTCTGACTTGTGCTAAGCACTCAGGGTGACAGAGCCAGAGCTAATCACAAATCCTAAAACCCTCTACAAATGTTTTTTCTCCTCCCTGGCTGCTTTCTGTCTTTATTAATGTTTTTGCTCCCCCCCTCCTGTCTCTCCCTCCCTCCCTCCTCACTTGCTGCTCTCTTCTTGTCTTAATGCCTCTATCTCCTCTCCACTCTCACTGTGACAGTGGAGAGTTGACATGCTCTAATCTAAGCCAGATGAGCTAGAAAAACACAGGCTTCCTCCGCCGGTTGCTTTCCCCATTAACCAAGAGGCCCATCATTTCTCTCTCCAATCACAGAGCAGACTTCTGAGGTTTACCAGCACGTCTGCATATGCACTACAGCAGACGAGCCAGTAAAAGTCACCCATGAGTGATTTACAATGACACTAGTTGGCTGCTGCCATCTTCTATCTCCTCACCACAGAATATTGGGCAGTGGCTCAGAGCCAGACATGTGACACCTGTTGAGAATACAGCAGTGTCAAAACGGTTTTACATAAGGTTTTCTTTTCATGGATTAATTTGGATTCCCAACATATTCAGCATCCTGAAGGTATTTTTCCAGAGCATATGGGTGCAGTGTTGCATCATGTAAATGTGGCTCCTGAACAGACTGGACTGTGTCCAGTTGTCATCAGGGTTGAACTGAGGCTCCATCTTCTCTGTCATGGTGAGTTTGGGTTGAGACTTTCATTTAGGACTGGCTCTCACTCACTGCTGAGGCAGAAGGACATCACGTTCCTCTCGGGACAGTTGCCGTCCCACCCTTTGCCACTTTCACTCTCTTATCCACAGGCCACAAAAGCACATTGCATACAAGTCCAGACTGCAGTGAGGCAGAGGGGCAGAGAATAGGGAAAGAAAGAGAAACAGATCAACTTTATTTTAATAACAGAGTTTTTGACTCAATATGTATGTGTAATTCGCTTTCTGGCAAGAGTTACTGTAGATTAGGAGATTGCACTCGCATGTCTGTATGGTGACTATATAGCTACTGCCAGCAGCTTAGCTTAGCGTAAAGTCTGGAAACTATCTTTCACTCTCGTCACTTCAAACAATAAAAAAGTTCTCAAACCCTGTTGTCTACAAAACACTTGTTTTTCGAAAATCTTAAAAACCAAAGATATTTAATTAACAATGATATAAAATCTTACATTTGAGAGGCTGAAATTAGTGAATGTCTGGTATTTTTGCTGGATAAATTAACAAACCAGTTAACTCTCAAATGCTGTATACATCTTCTGTTGCAAAACAGAAAAAAACACCTATTTTAAGGGGGTTATTTGCAAGAAACAGAGCCAAACTAACTGTTTCCCTGGCTTCCAGACCTGATGCTAAGCTAAACTAATTGCACAACATGCTTTAGCAACATACTGTAGATAGTTGCACATCTCCCATGTGAGAAAATAATGTTGCTGATAATTCAGAAACCTGATTTTTCATCTGATTTTGTGTGAACACAGTATTCATCACTCTCTGGGTGGGTGAGAGGAACCCTGTGGCAGCTGAGAATCGAACATCAGAGAAGGCAAGAGGTGAAAATGAGGCTGTTACATCCACAATCATACGCTCCTAACTGGTGTCATGCACTGCATGCCAAATCAAGCCTTTTCAATATTCTCCCTTGTACCTTCTTCCTCACACTCTTTTCTTCTTCCTCCTCCTCCTTTGTTTAACCCCCCCCCGTTCATCTGCCCACCTTCAGTTCACAGCAGAGGGTACAATAAGTGATTGTGTGATTTCAATCAGCAGCTAGATTTAGGAAGTGAGAAAAAATAAACTTTCCTCTAAAAATGTATCATTTTCCAGGTTCCCCCCTGTGTCTACTCATCTCTTACAGGGCACGTCTAATGCTAAGTTAATAACACCGGGAGGAGAGCATGTTGCGGCTGGAGAACAGGCTCAGGATCGCACAATAACACACTCACTAGCAAGCCCCACATGAATCAAAATGACAAAGCCAATCTAGTGAAAAATTCTCTCTTGCTGGCAGAAAACTGCTCGGCTCTCTGGATGGGTAGGTACAGGAGTGCAAGCGGCCGGGGAAAATTGTGATTTTAATTTAAAAAATAAAATTTAGTTAGGTGTGCAGCCTCGACAATCCCACCTCTCTTTCCCTGCGGTGAAGTTAATCACATAGTTTATGGGACTAGAATCCTTCCCAGTGACACAGGCTTTCACTTCTTGTGGGCGCACATGTGTATCATAAAGGCTTGTCAGCAGAGACGGGGAAGGTCAGTAAAAGTCGAGTGAGTTCACTTATCCCTGCAGCTGCCTGTTGAGTATAAAATTAACCAGAGCCACAAGCTAACCTCAAGAGGGTACAGTATACTCTATATATACTGCTCGCCTTTACTTTTGAAGTCTGCTGCCTCTAGAGAAACTGTCACAAGCATGAAGGCAGACAAAATAAAGACAATGGTAAATGATATGAGGGATGTAAACCTGTAAACAGGAAGTATAATAATGCCATGGAGTCGGTGAGTTAGCTTTGAGCTACTGTTAAGCCTTGTTTTGGAATTATAATAAGTGTCTTTTTTTCTGACTCTGAGAAGGCAAAGTCTCTACCTTCATGCCCCTCTGGGAGGTTTGGACTACAGTTTGAAAACCTGTGGTCCACAGAATACTGGAACCACTGGTCGCTGTGAAAGCTAACTGGGAAAACATATATAAGTGCTGAGATGGAAAGCTGAAGTATGGGAAAAGCAGGGTTGAAGAGAGAAGGGGTTAAGCTTCTGTCTCCATCCAGAGCCCAGGTGTACCATGTCCCACCCCCAGGCTGTGAGTCTCCATGCTGGGGAGACCTTTAATAGCCTTGAGATGTAAGCACACTATCCCCAATAGCCCATAAAAGACAGTGTTCCTCTGTCCCATTGCCCCCTGTCTGTCTGGTATGGCCTCATAAAAGGCTTAACTGGTCTCACATGACCCCTCTGTCCACTGGTGCAGTGATTGGCTGGATCCTGAGAAGCAGGGGTGGTGATTGGACGACTTTAGACTGTAAAGGACAAGGTGGATCACTGCTGAGCTCACCCTGTCCTGCTGCTGTCTGGTCAGTCTGAAGAGGGCCTCTTCCTGCGTGATGGCATATATCAGCTGGGCTGAAATATTACTAAGAAATGTTTAAATTCCCAGTCTTAAAAGAGTACTCCAAGGATTAGCATTGTACACCTATAACAATGTCAGACTCACAACAGACACTAACAACAGACAGTTAAAAAAAATAAGATGAATGCAGCAGAATCAGATATCCTCTTTTTTATTCCACGCATTCTTCTTTATTGTCATAACCTAGTGCCTACATTACCCACAATGCAACCTAACCGCTGACAGTTTGGTCGAAGATATTGTTGTCTTATGCTAGCAACAGCTAATGTAGCCTCAAGCCGCCATAGGCTCAAGCAGAGATGAAGATCGGGCTACAGAGGTCTGGTAAGCTCATTTCTTTAACTCAGACTCCACACATCCATATTTCTCTTTAGACTCAAACTTGTAGTTTTCAGATCCAACCAATACTGCCTCAAGTGACATTACTTGAGGCAGTATATCAGATGTCCCTTTGAAGCCAACAACAAATGGCTTTATACAATTTTTTTCACATATGAAGTTGTACTCCACAATGTGATGATTAAAGACATCTGTCAGTACAGTTACTTTAATTCTGTCCACTTGCTGTCAATACCACATTTCTAGTTAACAGACAGTAATCCAAGCAGTGTCAGAAATTAAGGGGGGCAAAGGGCAAAATGCCCAAGAAATCTCAGAATGCCTTTGATATATTTACCAGTTTAGGCCAATATCCTTATCCTACATCAAGCCATCATTTTATTTTCATTCAATTAATTTAAATTTCGGTCTTTAACAGACACTCACACAAGTGCTGTTACATATAAATGCACTGATAATAGCAGTAGTATGCAAGGTGGTGATCAGCGTATGCATTTTAATCTGGGCTCATTGCATATGAAAAAAACAACAACTTTATGCATTAATTACTATTTTTTAAAGGTGCCCAAATTTTTTGTAAATGCCCCCATTTTTTAGAAAGTGGGGGCAAAAGTTGGCCCCCAAATATTTTTTTTAAAATTTCCTACACTGAATAAGAACACTTTCCTTTCCTATTGCACTAAAATCAGCAACTCATTTTTAATAACCTTAGTCAATGTCCCACTAAGTATACTTAGGCAAACCTTGAGTTACCCATTTGGGAACAACAAACAATTATATACTGAATTTTGAGTTGAGTGCATTCCAGTTCAGTTCTTTATTGTTGTAATTTGTCTTGCAGCATTGCAAAAACAGGCGCATCTAAACAGACATCAGACACATGAGATAGTGGACTGAATAAAAATGACTGACCAACAATAGTTTAAAACATAAAATAAGTAAAAAATTAAACAACAAGCAGTCTGGACAGAAGCTGTGTACAGCAACATGTGTGCGACTTTTTGCCTGGATGTTTGTGGTTTGGCCTTGTTTATCCTCTGCTGGGGGATTTTGGGTGTTGTGACCAGAGTGCAAACGCAGAACACTGGGATCCATCCCTCCATCTGACCCCTGCCGACCTCTCGCTTTTTGTCACGATGCTGAGGCTGCAGCCACTTAGCTAACATGGCTGAGGAAGTGTGTGGCCTAGGGGAGTGCACACACACACACACACACACACACACACACACACACACACACACACACACACACACACACACACACGCACGCACACACAAATACACACACAATCTTTTGCATACACACCCACAGGCATTCAATCACATTTGTTTCTGTTTCTGCATCTGGCCAATGTTTTACTCTTCCCATTTTTGTTTTTAAGTGCTCTTATGCCAAAAAAAGTAAATAGGTCAGAGTTTATCTGAACAAAAGTATTTGCACAATAGTCACATCTCCAGCTTTCTCTCTTATGAAAATGATATGTACACATATGTCCTTAAACTGGCTGGATTAAGAGTTTCTTTCTGAGGTCAACAGAGCTGAAAGCCTCAAATGTTCTTCCCATGAACTCATCCTTAGGCTTATTGAGCTAAAACATCTGGGCCCCCTACTTTCCCTACACAGCTTTCCACTGAGCCCAGAGATGGATCCTTCAGGATTTGGCTGGTAGGCAACACACACCTATACAGTGTGTACACACACACACACACACACACACACACACACACACACACACACACACACACACACACACATCCACCAAAGCGCTCTGTTGAGTGACAGCACCTGACAGCATATGATGCAATGCTTAAAGGGTGAAAACCGACAGCAGTGGCCCGTTTGTCATTACTCCTGTTAATGTGGCCCAGCTGCCTGCCTGTCACGTGGCGCCACCCGTCCCAAAATCCCTAGGTGTTTTGAGTGTGTGTGTGGGTGGGTGCATGTGTGTTGGCTGGCTGCTACTCCTGCTTAAAGCCCATCAGGAAGAAGAGACAGTAGGGCTGTGTGAAGCGTGTTTAAAGGTACGACTCCACAACTGTGATCATTAGAGAGAATTTGGTGGAAAAGGCCAGATCCCCTGCTGTCTTAGTCTAGTGTAAATATGGTCCCCTCTGTGGAGAGGAGACAGGCCGACAGCAAGAGGAAGTGCGAAAAAAAGAGCAAACTATGAGACGAGGAATGGAATTGAGAGAAAGGGATGGCATAGACAGACACAGCAGGGGGCATGCTGTTCTCCGTATTAGACTGTCAATGAATATCATTAACATGGCTTCTCTAATCAGCATCTGAGAATATCCCACTGAAGGCCATCCACTTTGTTCCCCACCTCCTTCCTCTCATTTTGATTACACTGATGCATACATTTACCATAACTTTATTTCCTTTTTATCAAAGCAGCCCAATCTAAACTCCCCGAGAAAGCAGCATTTGTTGTTCTCTGCTTCCATTACGTCCAGTGGTCTGTCCTTATATGTGAAACACAGCAGGCTGCCATTTTACTGTAAGGATATCGACTCTGTCATGGTCACATCACAGCTTGTTTTCCACCATTTCAGCCCGCTTAATAGGCAGTGGAAATAAATGGGCACTCATGCTGAAAGACAGTCTTTTCCGAATGACAGCTCACTAGATAAATACAGCCAAATTAGTTCCAATCTTGAAACTACACTAAACAATGTAAGGTTGCCTCAAGAAACACTGACAAGAGTCCTCAGCTTTTATCTTTTTAGATTTGTTGATGCCACTTAATTGAATTGTGAACATTTTTGTGATCCGTATGTGTGGATGAAAAGGAAAAGGATGGCAGGATGTTTGCATTTCCAAAATGTAATGCAGGTTTTCCTCACTGAAGGTCGAGGATGAACTCTCAGACACAAAGAGGTGTCAATGGTGTGTCAGTCAAATGTGTCATACCATGGGGCCCCAACAGGAAGCTGGCTGGTTGTTAAACAGGAAGGTCTGACCTCCAAGGAGTGTTCCCCTTTTTTATATGTCATGTGCTTTTCCTTGATGAGAGCAGCTGGTATCGAACGTAAACAAACTCTGGCTATTGTCCAGAGACATCAAAACAGTAATATTTGATTGTCCTCTAAGAGATGTGCATGGCATAAGATGAAACAGAGGGGATTAGAGGTTGAAGGCGAAGAGACATTCCCAACACCACACATGCTCATTCTTTAATCATGATCAAGTCCTGCCAATATTGGGAAATCTGAATTCCAAAGGCTGTTCGGCATCAAACGGGACAAACGCAGCCTCGTCTATCTCTCTTACATCTGACAGAGTGACTAATGGGAGCTACTGAAGCTTCACTCCCCCGAAACCCCAAACCTAAACACTCTCATAGACTGAGTCTCTCCCTTTACGTCTTCTGAAGCAGCCTCGACTTTACATGCTACAGTTCTGACACACATCTTTAGGTACAGACTAATTTACTATCTGTGCTCTAAAGTCCTCTCCCTTTCTCGACACTCTCCAGCGGCTCGAGGCAGCGTTCCCATAGTCCTCCTGTGTGCTCTCAGGGTGTGTTCCTGGCACTGAATGTGCAGATAGGATAAATAAATCACACACAGGCCCTCTGAAGTGCAAAGAAACTGACTGGAACGGGCCACAGGGAATAAAGAAGACATCTGGTGGAGAAGCTGGAGCCTTTCTGGTGAGGAGAAAATTACTTAGAAAAAGATATTATGAGAGGAAACCGACTACTGGAGCCAGGTACACCAGCTCTTCATAACCTTTATAACGTGTTCGCTAAGATAAGTTGTTACTAAATATTTACACCCAGTAACTGCCAGTGGTGAAAGTATACACTCAAGTACTGTACTTAAGGGAAATTGAACCCAACAGTATATGCAATAGTAAAGATTAACACAACCTTGACCCACTACACTATGGTACTATGGTACTTACACATTAATGCATCAGTAACTAAAATCAAAAAATATATTAAAGTAGGCCTAATAGTAATAGCCATATATATATATATATATATATATATATATATATATATATATATATATATATATAGTATAGTATAGTATAGTACACTCCCAGGTCACTTTTCTGCATTATGAGTGCTTTGACATTTAATAAGTACATTTTGCTAAATACGTAACTACTTTTACTTAAGTCATATCTCTAATGCAGAACTCTTACTTGTAATGGATTTTCAAAGTGTGGTACTGCTGTTTTATTGAGTAAATTATCAACTGCCAAATGAAGGCAAACTGTTGCAATACCCAATTGACAAAGCTAGTGATAGCATGCTAATGACCCATTTAGGGTGGGTTCTGGTAACAGTAAAATAGACAATATGTAATATGGTCAAAACTCAATAAAATGGTGTTAAATAATGATGGGGATCAAACAACACAAAAATGTTGCATTTAATGGTGCATTTAATGGTAAAAAACAAAGAACTTAGCAAGACCTTTACACACAAACTTGGTAATGGACTAACAAAGACTGTAGCTTGTGCAACCCAATTTTGGCCTTCTCGTTGTTAGATCTAATTAAACACTGACCAGAAGGAGAGATCACATCTCCGTCAGCCAGACTCAGAGGGCGTATGTTGTGTGATGGCACATACTGTTAGCCATTTTGGAGAGGCCGTTGCATTTGTGGTCTATACACAAACGCAGCCATTAAATCTGGAACAGTTGATCCCTTATCAACCCTGGTCCCGGCGGGTTAGTGAACACAGATCCTATTAAATACTGTAGCTGCTGCATTCAGTACAAGAGGGGGAGAAACACTCATGCACAAACCTCCATCTGCTATGGTCTCTCCAAACGGCAGAGCCTACTTTATGTGTGTGTTAATGTACAAGTGAGCAAAAGAAATTTAGAATGAAAAGAGAAACAGAAGGGGATGGATGGAACAGGGAGAATCGAAGTCAGGCAAAGACAAAAAAGAAGAAGCGAGAACAGCCATCCGCAACAAATGTGCTGTGAGGCTTTCGTATCAGGGTGACAGGTGCATTATCATAGGTTAATGAGAAGCCTAGTGCTGCCTGTAGCTCCAATCAGGGGAGCGCTGCCTCCACAACCACCTCCATCAATCAGCTCAGACATAAACTCCCACTCAAGCACACAAAGGTACAGTATTCCAACACACATAGGCATAAGTATTCAATGCAGAGTTAGCTCATTGTAGCTTGTGGGGTACACTGATACAACAATATTATGGGCGCAATTTGACAAAAGATTCCGATGTGATTATGAGGTATTTATAGACACAATGAGAGATAATTATCAACTCAAGCACAGCCCTTAGGTGTGATCAGCAAAAGATGTTAACAGCTGGTAATGAAGTCTGTGATCTCTGTAGAAATAATGTACATGTAGTATTCAGATCCTTAACTTAAAGGGCCCTGAAAATCAGATACTTATTATGGGTTTTGGCGTCCGGCATGAATACATTATATCTTAAGCCAAACGATTGGTTTTCACATGAGAGATTTTAGTATTTGTGTTTTGTCTGTGCTCTTTGGTCAGGTTTGAAGCCAGCAGGGCTCTGATGGAAAAGAGATGATGTCACTTATTTCCATGCACCATGTTGCCCGGGGGACAACACTGTCAATCAAATCGGATCAAGCCACACCTACACAGTCCTGATGAAGTTGAAATCTCAGGTTTTAATTAATGTCACTATGTTAAGTAATTAATGTTGCCATTATTGATTAATTGACCTATTTATTTTCCAATGTTTCCAAATTGATGAATTGTTTGGTCTACAAAATATGTAAATTTACTTTCATAGATGCAACCAGCAATTATTGACCTTTGACTTTGATTGGTTTAATAAAAATAACTTTAACAATCAATTGATTATCAAAAGTAAATACTATTGTCAATTAATTGTATTCATTTTTGTTTCAGCTCTACTAACTTCATCTTTGAATGCTGCTTATTTAGTCATGCATATTTATTTTATTGATTTAAAACAAAGTTTTCAGGTACTTCAACAGAAGTAGTAACACCACTCTTAGCCCATTACAAGTAAAAGTATTCATGTCAAGCTAACTAGCATGTTGCCATCAGTGACAGCATGCATGTGGCCAAGCTAACCAAACAATCTTTCTGTGCTACCACACCTTAGCAAGCAACAAAACATACTTATTTTAATAACATCACATTTTTGCCAGCACTGGCATGTAGGCACATGTGTACATGGATTAAATTAAAAAAAATCAACCTTACCCATAACTCCCTTCTCTGTGTATGTCTGCAGAGATGTGTGCAGGGGTGTGGCACAAAATTCTGGACCCTGCACAGAGGCATTCTCCATAGGCCCCTCCTCGCACCCTAAGCTATTCATTGTAGTATCTTTGTGGGCCCTGATTAGGGCCCTATATACCCAGTCCCCTTTTCCCCCTAGCTTAAAATCACCAGCTAGCTAGTTACCAAAAAAATGGTTTAAGTTAAGGATATATCTAAATGAACAAGAATATCAATTTGAAGAAGAGTGCTATTGCATCAAGTATCAAAAGTATTGAGGTGCAACACCATTCCTAGTTATTACTGATGGATTACTTTGCATCATATTTTATAGAATGATCATATGTGTTTGATCTTAAATCTGTTAATCTGCATAGTAACTAACGAAAGCTGTGAGATAAATGTAATGTGAAGTAAAAAGGCTACAAGTTCCTTTATATTGTACTTGTAATATTGTATTGTAATATTCTAAATATACTAAAACCACTGGAAATAGGCTTTCGTCGCAAGCTGCTGCTTGTGTGGTGTTGTGTGGAATATGTAGCCAACAGTAAGTAATGAGCACCCGGTTGTTTTCTCTTGGCGTCAAGAGTCTCTCTTCATGTCCATCTCTCTCCCTCACTGGGCTGGAGTGGAAACGGTGTGTTTTCACATACTCATATTGCTGATGTTCACCGGTGTTTGGCAGGGCACTGCCGCTGCAGCAGAGTGATTTCAGAGGTCTTTACTCTCCACGGGCCAAAGAAGCCACATGGAGAGGAGAGCTTGCCCTTATCACACTGGATTATCCCACAAGATGAAAGAGAGAGAGGTATCAAGAGGAAGAGAGAGAAAGCACGGTGGCTCTGAGTGTGAGTCAGGGTATCATTCTTCTCCGGTGCTGGAGTCTACAAGCCACTGGGCAGGAAATGAGGCGGAGGACACCCACTGACCTGCAGCCACTTTCCGCCTCCAAGCCTATCACAGAAACAATTTAAACAGCTAATAGAACTAGGCTGATTGTCTTTCCATCTCATACAGGGGCACTGTGACTCATACTGCTCATTTCTGATTAGACCTTCTCAGGCTTTAAAGTAATCTGCACCAGACAGGGAATAGACCCTGCTAGTTATGTTATTATACACATCTATCAGGCGGATATGTGTAAGCGAGTGAATGTACAGTTTGTTTATGTGTGATCCCTGAGAGAGATTTAAAACAGGAAAGCCAGTGATGGTTTGTGCAGGAGGAAGGGACTAGGCAGACGGGTCCGTCTGCAGGTGGAGGTGGGGTCCATTGAGGGGTGACTGAGGGGCATGTGGGGGTGCTGCCTGAACATGTTCATGACACAACAGGATACTGAGAGGAAAAGCTCAGCGGGCAGTGGGGCAGCCGCAGAGAGACCCCCGTTATCATCTGTGTTGGATAAGCACCAGTGGAGCAGAGAGCTAACTAAAAGCACTCATTGATAGGGAGACACATAGTTGCAGAGAGAACATCCTGACAAACACAGAACTTATTTGTATGCATGAGCTCTATGCAGTGGTGTAAAATGCATGTGTGCTCCACATTAGGGAAAGACAAGTCTTATGAACACACATTCTCTAGAGTTTTTCAAATCAATTCTTTTAAATCACTCTGGCTTACTTTTACTGAACATGTGGACATGACATCTTCATTATTCATCCTTTTATTTCATTCGGTCTCAGAGGGATCATCATCTGTCCCACATCCTCTGCCCTGGACTCACTGACAGTTATGTGGAAAAAACAGAGGAAGCTTTCCTTCCTTGCTGTGTTTGGATGGTGTGTGTGTGTGTGTGTGTGTGTGTGTGTATGATGAGCCCAGCGGCAGCAGCAGCCCACTATCCTGCCTATATGCCTACTACTTTCTCTATAAAATGTCAGAAAACAGTAAAAAAAAACACTCACAATATCCAAGGTGACGTCTTCAAATGTCATGTTTTGTCCGACTAACAGTCCAAAAACAAAGACAAAGAAAAGCATCACTCACATTTGTGAAGCTGAAAAGAGCAAATGTTTGCTTCAAAAACAATTATTCAATTATCAATATAGCTGCCAATACAGTTTCTGTCAATTGAATAATGGGTTAATTGTTGCAGCTCTATAATCTGTCCTAAATGGTACAAAAAAGTACCCATCACAATTTCCCAGAGCCCATAGTGACGTCTTCAGATTGCTTGTTTTGTCCTACCAACTATTTCAAATCCAGATGTGTTCATTTTAGACTGATATGAAACAGAATAAAGCAACAAATCCTCAACTTCTAGGAGCTGGAATGAGCGAATAATATTTGCCTGTTAAATTACTTAAATGATTAATTGAATATCTAGTGGTGAAACAATGACACAGTCTAAACTAGAGTTGATTCATCCAGACAAGAGACAGTAAGTTATATTGATCATTACGATTAAATTAGACATTCCTAAACCATGTTTTTCCCCTCAACTACAAGATTATTTTGTAGCTATATAGATTTTTTTCTTTTTTTGTGATTTTAGTGTTGACTATGACTACACTTATGACTTAGGAGTTGATGTTTGACGCTTGAAGTACTCACCATGAACAGAGCTCCCTGATGAGATGTGGCTCTGTTAAATTACTTGAAAACAGTCCCCTGAGAGAACACTAAGCTGCACTCATTATACTGAGGTTAAGTGTCTTAGACAATAGTGGAATAGAGCAGCAAGGTCAGTGCTGTGATTGTATTATTTTGCTTGAAAGCAGTGCTGGTGAGTCAGTGGTGAGGTATTAGCTTCTGGCATGACATGACATCATGAGGCTCCCTTTCCTTGATAAATGTCATTGCACTTAAATCTTATGGGAGGAGCCGTTTTGTAAAAATCCAGTTATAGCAGTGAAATGAATGGATGTTCTGTTCAGCCACAGGGTAGTGAGACTAAATTAACAAGAACATACAATCAAGACAAGACTAAATTGGGAAATAATCAAAAAAGAAATAGGCGAGAGATGAAAACTAGGAAGGTAATGAAAAAAGTTATTTCTTTAGACTACGCATGAAGCCCATAATCAAACCTGCAGCTTCTACAAATCAGCTTTTTATAACATAATTAATCCATTGATGAAGAACATTTCCATTTACACTTAAAACGCCATAACATACTAAATGTGCTCATCTTGTCCAAATGCATTTCTGTCTGAGCTAGTGACAGTTAAATATATACTGCCACCTTCTGGTTGCTTTAGGTACAACACCTGACTGACCAAAGGAAAGATCAAACAGTAACCTGCTTGAAAAAATATCAGTCTACATGTCATGTTCTGTTACCCCTGTGTACTGTAACTAGGTTAAAAAAACACAACATATAATAATGGATTCTAGTGGATTCAGCTTTATTAATAATTCTCAAGAATAAAAAAGAAACATTTGTTTTTATACATGGCGTACTTATATTTTTTCTTCTAAACAAAGTCATTCATTTTTTTTTGTAAAAGTGTAAAAATATCTTAAACACACAATAAAGAGCCTTCATATCTAATTAAGATAAATTAATGTTTGAATTTGGCAGGTCATAAAATAGAGGCTGACCAATTTTGACAGACAAAACTGTTTTGTTAAATGGACACTTTCTGCCCTCATGTCATTGCAGAGTGATGGACATAATTTGAAATGACTCATATGAGACATAAACCACCTAAAAGTGCAATCTATCCACTAATTTAACCATAAATTCAGCAATAATATATTGTGTTTGAAATGAAGTGGAAGCACTGAAATAACGAGAAGTGAGATGAGGAAACTCAAAGCAACATTTTTGCAAAACATTTCTTTAGCAAAGGGTTAATGTTTTTCTCTTGCTCTTGTTACCGATTATATGAAAAACTAGGCAAAGTGACTTCTGGGAAAACAAACTATCATGCAGAGAAGGGAAAATACTTTGTGGTCACACAGCTGCCATTTTCAAGTTACTGCTATTATGATGAAAACAAGATTTTTCTAAATGAAGGCAGGTGTGAGGATAAATTAAGGATTAATTAAGATGTTTGGGGCAGGCGCTATGGTATGTTACCAGTTCACAAACTCATGCTGTCATAAAGAAATTAAAATATAGCTTTAGTGATGACAGATTCACTCTAAGGGTTCCAATTTCTCTGATTCAGACCAAAATAGTGCTGACGAGCTGCTGTGGCAGCCATATTCTGTACATCAAAAACAAAAGAAAGGAAACGAAGAACAATAGCACTCTTACAACAACAGCATGTGGCTAACAGCTTTCCCATAAACGTTGACCAAGCACTGAAGTGCCATAATCCCTTACCAGTCATATATATATATATATACAGTTGTAAAAAAACAGAGATGACATGAGAATATAAAATAAGAAATAAAATACTCACTCAACACATCATACACATACTTACTTCATGCAAAACTAGTCATTTTGGAAAGCTACTATTTACCAGTCAGACACACTTGAGAGGAGGACAGAGACGTGATTTAGAGACTCTAAAAAATAATGGATAGCGGGAGGGAGGAGGAGGAGGAGGAGGTGGTGGGTGTAAACGGAGGTTAATATCAGGACTACTGGGTACAAGGAGCTCATGACAGAAGCCAAAACCTCCACCACAGCAGCCCTGCCCAGGCTCAGCCCCGGGCCTCTCCTCCACCCTCTGCACCAAAAATACCAGCTGCACGATCACAAAGTGGGACTAATCCTCGAGTGCGTCGACCTCGCACCCACCCACACCCTTCAGTCTCCCTCTCATCTCCATGCCCTAGAGTCAGAGGATGCTCCGGCTCTCAGCTCAGCAAATGTCACTAAAGTGCTCTCTCTACTACTATGTTAAGCGCTTCATTGAGGTCAGCCAAGGAAAACAAAACAACACATAAATGAACATTTGCATAGTATCACACCGCAAATTTCTCAGGCCTCCACCAAAAGATATTACCAAAACATCAAAAAAGTCTCCTTAAAAAAAGACAACAATGGTTACTTGTGGAAGCATTTCCAACAAGTGTCATAGCTTGATTGAGGTGTGTGTGTGTGTGTGTGTGTGTGTGTGTGTGTTTGTGTGGGGCGTGAGAAATTTGCACAGCTGTCAAGGAAGGAGAAGCTCAAATGGTTGAGACAGCTGTCTTATTTGTGTGTGTGTGTGTGTTCATAAGAATGTGAGACAAGGAGAGAGAAAGAGAGAGAAAGAGAGAGGAGAGAAAGAAAGAGAGAGAAAGAGAGAGAGGAGAGAAAGAAAGAAAGAGAGAGAGAGAGAGAGAGAGAGAGAGAGAGAGAGAGAGAGAGAGAGAGAGAGAGAGAGAGAGAGAGAGAGAGAGAGAGGAAAAGAGTCCATCCATCTGTGTGTGGTGTGAAGCTGGCTCTGTCTTCAGCTCAGTACTTCGGTACTTTGGTATAATCCTCCACGACAACACTCTTGCACAGACACATGGAGAGGATCATCCCAAGGAGCTGAAGGAAATGGAGTTTTCAACTTAGTTATCAGCATCAAAAATTGACCAATAGATCAACCACTCAAACATATTAATGTCAAATCCAAAGATTTATCCAAAGATTTATACATATACAAGAGTAGGCAGTTTTCAATCCAAATCTAGGGCAAAATCTAGCCAAATTTCCAGAAAACTGCCATAATAAAATGTGAATTAATGTGCATTTCCTGTTATGTGAATGTTAGGAGTTGGTTTATCAAGATAAGCATGCATCGCTATGTTTGTTTCCTAGCATTTTGACACATTTTGCTTTTACCGATACACCAACTTTTCCACCGTCCGTTATAAATGATGGAAGATACACTTTTGATTTTGTTGAGAAATAGTTTGACATTTGGGGAAATCTGCTTATTTTCTTTGACATGAGATACCAATTCCATGCCTTTCCTAAATATAAAGCTGGAGCTAGGAGACAGTTAGCTTAGCATAAAGACTGAAGGAGTGGAATCTGTCTTCCAGCACCTCAATAGCCCACTAATTAACAAATTATTATCTCTTTTATTTTGTTATATTAGTGACCAAACTCTTTAAATGTACAGTACACACAGCATGTGAGTGTGGTATTAAGATCTCTAAGTCTAGAAAAAAATCAGAACAACCTATTCTTTAAGGTTAGTCTGAGGGAGAGATGGTTACCTCAATGACTGCCACACCAACACAGATTCCCAGAATAACTCCACAGTTGTCCAGGAGCCATTTCTCCACGCTGGTTGCACAGCCCTACAAGAGAGAACAAGAGAGGGAGAAAAAGAGAGAGCGAGAGAGAGAGATTAAGAAAGACATGGAAAGAGAGGGGTTGCAGACTGTCGTGTGGAGCAGAGATGAATGGCTACGTGATCCCAGCCGGACATGAACAGAGCCTTTTCAAAACACAACTGTTGTCTTTGGACTGAGTCAGTGAGGGGAAGAATAACACGGCTTAGCTGAGCGGAGGAAAACGCTATAGAGAGAGAGAGAGAGAGAGAGAGAGAGAGAGAGAGAGAGATAGAGAGAGAGAGAGATAGATAGAGAGAGAGATAGACCGAGTAAAGTTTCTGAAACACGCAGACCAAACAACAGAACAGTAGAGCTTTCCTGGTGTTTGAACAAATCACACAGCACAAACAACACGCCTCAGCTGTTGGTTTTCTGTGCTGTATACCGTATTGTATACTGTGCTGATTAAGTACGACCACAGTGCCACACGGAGCTGACAGCCAGAGTTACACAACACCAGTCAAAGTGACTTACGTACTGAGTAAAGGTGTAAGTTCTGTCAGAACAATGCAGATGTGCTGTAGCATTGTTCACCCAGCTGAAATAACACTGACCAGGGTTTAGACGTAGGTCTGTTAGCATTCACAAATGTTACCATTTAAAACAGCCAAACTAAGTAATATCCAACATGTCTGTACAGTAAAAGAATCATGGCTGATCATCAACCAAAATTAAAACACTGGCAACAGAGTAAAAACCTGCATTGACGGAGAAAGTCCCGTCATAGTTGGTTCAGCACAATCAAAAGCAGACTGCAGCCAGAGTTGCAACTGCTCTGCACAGCAGTTTCACACGGTGGCTGAGTGAGTGTGTGACCACAAAATTATGAACCAAAAAGGGAAAGTTGAAAGGACTTTACAACCAATCGCAAGAGTTATGTTACTCTGTAACAAAAATGGATTGATATACTGTTTGAGTAATGTTTGCTGTGCCAGCCTTGATACTTGATACTGAACTGAGATGGGAACACTGGATAAACAGCTGTTGGCTTCATCAGTAAATTCACAATTTCAAAATGATTTTTTAACCATAGTGCAGAAACAGCATTGCAGATTTAAGAGTTATGTACCGTTTTATAGATGGGTAGTTCTGTGGATAGGTGCACACACAGGCCTACGTCCTTGATGTCTGCGCCAGGCAGGGAGTCATTGCGACAGGAACAGGAGTAGAGGTTCTGAGAGCTGTTCTTGATCAAAATGTTCTCAGACCAGTTGCCTGGACCTGTCCATCCACAGCACTGCATCTGGTGACATGACAGAAAGGGAGGATGTGAGTGAAATGATTAGGAGAGAAAGCAAGAGGATAGGCTGAAAATGTACAAAAAAAGGACACAGGAGGAATTAATGGAAAAATAAATAAGAAGCAAAACTAGCAAATGCATCGGCTCAGTGAATGACCATTTCTATTGTGGTGTTGAAACCAATCTGTTCTTGGCTGCAGTTTTCAGAAAGATCAGGGGAAAAGAGGCTTGGCAGGAAAAGAAAGAGAGAGAGGACGAAGAAGAGAGTGAAGAAACTGCATAAACATCTTCAGAGCATTGAACAATCTGACTTCAGCTTGCTTCAGACATGTTGGTATTTGCTAGGTGCTGATTGGTAATTAATAATTTCATCCAAAGTACAAAAAATAAACAAAACATAGTTTCTCACTTACCCTTAAAGTGTCTGATAATGCAAATAGCTTGGCCCTGTATATTATGGTGCTAGACCGTAATTACGAGCAACCAAGTCAGATAAAGTGTAGCGATTTGGGATACTTCTGACAGCTACGATATCCCCAACTTGGTGAAAAAAAACTACAGAAATGTCAACAAAACTTGTGCCACTGGCAGTTACATCTAAATAAAATCCAATATTAATGCTAATACTAATAATCGATTCAGTTAATTTAAAAGGAGCTATACACAAATGGGTTGTATTTGGTTTTCATTTGTCAACAAACTCTCCCAAACATGTTGCAAAAGTAGCTAATTTAGGCTTTTAAAATGATGTGACTAAAAGGCTAGCAGTGTGGTTACCCATGCGCACATATTCCGGTGTAATGGGAAGTAGACCTATTCCTGTTCTTCCCATTCTGCTGACAATTTGTAACAGCATTACATTGAAAATAACTTGAGACTAGTACTGAAGAGTTAAGAGTTCAATTCACACTGGAAACACCCATTTTATAATTATATATGCACTTGTGTTACTGTAAGAGTCATTTAGAGTAGCATCTGTGAATCCAACCTGCTGCTGTTCATGTATCTGTGTAGCATATAGTGGTATGACAATACTGCCATGGTGTCATGGACTGTTTTTCAAACTAATGGGGTATTAATGTTACCATTAACGTAAACTGACATTATATTACAACTGATTTGTTTGATGATTTAGTTTATTCATTTTACATTAGATCTTTGGGTGCGTTTTGTACAAACCAGGTTGAAGAGTTAACTCACCGTCCTCTGAACGTAGTCCCAGGTGTGCTCTGTGGTTCTGTTCTGACCAGTGTAGTTGATTAGCATGCCTTTTATGATGTTGGACATCTCATATTTCAACTGGAGATGAGATGAGAATACATTATCAAGGAGGTTTATGCGTCACACCAATACTGATCACTTGTTTTTAGTCGATGCAAAGACTATAGATAGCTGAACATGAACAGTATGTGTTTGTAGGAAAGCCATAAAAAAAGAGTCAATAGATTGTCCACATAGAAATCCGTCTTTGGTGCAGGATAGAGAGACAGTGCTAAAAAGAAGAAAACAAACACACCCACACTAAATCTTTTTCTGAAATGTACTGGCAACATCTGAACATAATGTTTCTTAGGGCAACACCTCGGGTGGTATTACCCTGTCAAGTCTCATGCTGGGCTGAAACATTGCACAAATACAGCTTAGTAGGAGCACGACTCTGTGTTTATGTGTGTAAGACCACAGAGCGGTGGCAGCAATGTATCTTCAGAGCCCTACGGGAGATGAGCGAGAGCCTCTCCCTATTCTGGGAAATGGCACCACCCTGCCCTGTGGTAAGCCTTAAACACAGGGAGCACGTCTAAAGGCTGCAGACACACACATGCTCTCAGAGATACACACAAACACATATGTGCGCACACATACATGCTGGAGGGCAAACAGCTGAAAGGCCTCCACCAATCCTGAGTCCTACAGGTGTGAGGTTTATCAAAGGAAAGGCTTTTTATGTCCAGGGAGGGAATGACCAAGTTCAGAGTATGAAACCGGTCCGAGATGTTGGCACTCCCTTCACACGCACAGTGAAAACACACTGGCTGTATTATTTGGGCTGGTGCTATTATTGATTTGATTCTGCGTGATGGTCACCCTCATCCATGGTGTAACTTAAAAAACTGTGTTGAGCGACCTGTAAGAGATACCCTAATGCTCTGCAGATGTAAAACTCACAAAGGACATGTGATATTAGGATGCATCTTGTTATATTGAATATATTTTTGACATCCAGGTGTATTGTTGTTTTGTGCTTAAGCTTACATGACATATTTAAAATCCTCCATTTTTAAGACAGCGAACAGAGAGAATATCTGGTTTGTTGTGACTTGTCTGACTTGTTTTCTAAGATGCACTTTGCTGGGTTTCCCCCTGGGCTTATTTAACTATCTATTAAAGGGTCAACTCAACTCAGCGCAATGACTGAAACATATTCAATCACCTCTGGAGAGTTGGTGATGTCGCCTGTAGGGGGTACTGTTTCATCAAAGACTTTAGTAGAAAGTGGTTTCTGTCCATGGGGTAATTATTACTATTTTAGATGAGGCCGTGTTTAACAGACCAATTTAATATGTCCGCATATGACAGCAGCTTTAGCAACACTCATTCACCGTGAATTAGTTCACCTTCTGCCTCTAACACAAAATAATTTAAAACACCCAGCGGTGGAACCAAGAAAGACGACAATGGAAACATTCAGTGCGACAGCCTGCTTACTACTTCCTTTACAGTTGTCACACATCTCCTACAATCCACCTGCTTCATCTCACTTTCTACCAGCATCAGTCACAAACCGACACCATGTCACTTTCCATTCGTTGGGGTATAAAACTGTTTCATCACAGGATGCAGGGGGCTTCCTATCAGGTTTACCTAAGATCGAAATGATGCCAGTCACAGCTGTGAAGGGGAAAGAACAAATACCCAGAAGGCCCCAGTTGTACCAGTGGCAGACGGAAGGGTAGTGGGAGGGAGAGGGGATGAGAATTAGGGGTTAAAGGGTAAAAGAAGAATAAATTAGGACAGAGAGTAACATGGGGGAAAAGACTAAAATACTGTAAAGACAGGAGGACAAATTATACAGAAGTGAAATTGAGAAAAAGGAAGGGAGAAAAGTATAATAATAATAAAGGACACAGGAGCTAGTGTCTTACCCGATCTCTTTGGAAGTAGATGAGAACTCCAGCAGTGACCTGGGCGATGAGGATGAGCAGGAGGCAGGTGAAGTACTGTGGAAAATGTCAGTATAACATTTATATTCAAAACTTTTAAAACGCTGACAAGAATGCAGGAAATCAATATTCTTCTAGTACAAATTATGGAAAATTAAATAAAGAAAGAATAGATTTTAAGCGGCTATAATCGACTATATCAAATGACAGCTTTATAAAATTGTGACAAAGTCAAGGGGTTACATGTAGTGATTAACCTAAAGACAATTATCACCAGAATCTGTGGCTCTCCTTGGCTTTACAAAGCTTTATAACAAGTTTAAGCTAATTGTTTAGCTGTCCAGCTCGCAACTTTACTGTTTTGCTTCACTCTTACCGCTCTCATAGTGTTGTTTTAGGCTGTAGCAGGCAGCTGTTTTCAGAGAAAAAGCTCTAAAAACCTGCTCAGCACCAAACAGCAGACAGACACAGTAATTGACTAACTGGTGAACATGGTGGAGCACTTAGCAGCAAAAGAGACATATTTTCCTCAGGAGTTGGTAGAGACCAAAAACAGAGCTAAAAGGAGAGTGACACATTTACAGTTTTTCACGATCGCTATGACAATTTTTTCAATACTTTTAACAACTTTCCTAAACTCTTAACGCACCAACACACCTACAACACACAATTGGCAAAACAGTTAATGTCATGCTCAAAATAACACATTGTAAACTAAACTCCAACACTGATTTTCAAAATACAATAATTCACTAACACAATACACTGTGTTTACCAAAACAATGCAAACGGGTCTCAAAATCTAATAATTCTTCCGAAACACTAACACATGTTCTCTCCCAAGAGGAACATTTAGTCAATCATAGCACAATGTCATACAAAACACTAACATCCCATGGAATTACAGAAACTGCATTATTGTATGTGTCAGGTCTGCCCTTATACAATAGACAACAGTATATTGTATTGATCATAGATTGTGTTTTGCACTGCAGTTTCTCTTGAAGCCTCTCTACATTTTTATTTTGTTGGGTTTAGTAAATGCATGCATATATATATGTATATATATATATATATATTTTTTTTTTACTGTAAAGATTTTTTTTGGGCTTTATTTGACAGGACAGCTAGTTGAGAAAAGGGAGAGAGAGAGGGGGAAGACATGCAGGAAATCGTCACAGGTCGGATTCGCACCCTGGACCTCTGCGTCGAGGCATAAACCTCCAAGTATATGTGCGCCTGCTCTACTCACTGATCCAACCCGGCCACCATTTTGTTTCTTTTGCTGCAGAAATTCAATACAAAAAATGAATGACCCATCTCAGAGTAGCTTTATAGAATGTATGGTTTATGGAAAAAAAGGAGACAGAGACAGAATTGTCCTGGTACTTCCTCTCCCTCGTGAAGGCATTTTTCTTATTTTCTGTGTTCATCTACAGTATATTGTTCAAATAGGTCCTCTTTTACTGTACTACCATATGATCATGCGATGGAAAGAACCTCAACACCTGAGTGTGTTTACTAGAAGGGAATCAGCTGTGATTGATCTATTTGCATAACTTCAACTTCAAACAATCATGTGTTTCTCAATAAATGCATATATAAAATGCAGGGGATATATTTGTGCTTCAATTTACAATATGATCAGCTGTTCACTTTGACTTTAGCCTATAAGTTAGGTTTAGAACATGTTATCTGTTCTGACATACAGAGTGAAAGCATTTGCAAATTGGTCAGTAAAAATCCATTGTTTTGGTCTTGGTGGAACTTGTGTGTAAAAGAAGTTCAAGCATTTTAAATTTGTGTTAACTGTATGCATTTTGTGTCAAAGCAACAAGAAATGTGTTAATTGTATAGCCTACACAGACGGATGTTGTGCTAACTGTGTTAAGAGTTTAGGAAAGTTGTTAAAAGTATTGAAAAAGGTGTCATAGTGATCGTAAAAAAACTGTATCAAGGGGACATTAACTCCAAATTAATGATAAAGTTTCTCCATGTCTGCTGGATGTGTAAATAAGCAATGGTTTGCTATAGTGCTATATCAACTTAAAATATGATGATATGTCAATGTTGTGTTTACAATTTGTTTCCTGCCCATGAGGCTAAAAAAAAACAACCTTTATTGCAGGAATAGAATAGAAAAACTTTTGGGCAGACATTTCTACCTTTCATTTTAAATAGTCGTTAATCTGTGTTCAGAGTCTCTAATCTTATAAAGCCTTCTGCAAGAATATTGTAAGTCATATAACATCTTTCGACAGCCTCATGTATGTCCTCCTTGAGTGTAAAGGTGGTGTGTGTGTGTGTGTGTGTGTGTGTGTGTGTGTGTGTGTGTATGTAAGATGGGGGTGTCCTGTGCCAGCTGGTCAGTGTCACTGGGAGAAGTAGGTCACAGCAGTTCTTCAGTTAACCCCTAGCAGGTTTAACGCTGTCGAGGTCATGCACCTATCCCCACTCTTGTTGTACCCCTTACATCTCACTGGCTTTATCCCTGTCAGCCCCCCCGCTCTCTGTAAATCCACACATGCTGCGAGGCCCGAGCTCACACATAAGCACAAATGCAAAAGGGCTTTAGTGTCAGCAGGAATCTTTCATGTGTTCTTAGCCAAGCTTGAGATCTCAAACAGGTGCATTTAAGTGAATGTATCATGTAAAAAAGTGTACAGTAACTACAATACAATATATATACACAATAATATTTAGTTGGTAGGCCCTGTAGATACAAAAAACAGCTTATCTGGTTAATTAGAGGGCTAAACACTGCTGCTGCATTTTTTTTCTTCAAGTATTATTTTGACTTAACATTAGAGAGATGACAGGAAATGAGAGAGATAGAGATAGAGAGAGCGAGAGAGAGAGAGAGAGAGAGAGAGAGAGAGAGAGAGAGAGAGAGAGAGAGAGAGAGAGAGGAGGAATGACGTGAAACCAAGGTCCCCGGCCAGACTCTAATGGGGGACGTTGGATTCACGGTCAGCATGTTAAACTCCTAGATCACCCGGGCGCCCCTCTACTCAGAATTCTTTAATTGAGGATTAAAACCTATTGATTTCTCTGTCATACAACATAACATTTAGTTTCCTGTGTGGTGACTGATGACTGCGGTCAGATGTTAGATCTTACACAAGTTTCACATTTAAACTGCCTGATCGTGGGGGTGTTAACCCTAAGTCTTCCTCTTATAAAATGAGACCAAGCTGTAGCATGTTAGAATTGGAGCTTTAAATGAATGTCATTCCTCACCAGACCCAGCAGACAACGAATTTCGTAGACGGCTCCTATGCAGCCAAAGAAGCCCATGGCCATTGACAAGGAACCCACTCCGATGAGGATGTAGGCAGCCACTTTCACCGTATCTGATGATTCCTCTGGAGAAAACAGATGTAAACAGACAGTTACACACAAGAAGAGTTAAACTTACAAAGAACCACTGAAACCTATATGGGTGCTGCAAACTAAATACCTGTTACAATAGATTTATAGCAACAGTTTGTATTTTATATCAGTCTTTTAGTTAAACTCAGCACCTTTTTTAAACAAAAAACACCAGTTAGAACAAAAAATGCACTGACAGATGATTTTTCATGACAACAACAGCAGGGCCTTGATCTCTGCTCTTGTTCTTCTTTAACCACAGTGTGCGTGTCTGCAACCAAATGCAACTCAGAGGAAGGCCTCATTCACATGCAAAACCATTTTGACACATGTGGTAACAGCAAGCCAAAAATTATTCACAGTGCAAACCTACTTCTCTGAATTCAGAGCATTCTGGTGCTTTTCTCCCACAAAAGATTTATTTTAATAGGCAACCAAAGAGAGTTGGACCAATGTGTGACGAGATTAATTGATTTCCCTCTTTGGTATGTAGAGCAGGAGAGATCCAGGAGAAGGGGGCAGGGACTGCAATGGAAGATTGGAAGGTTGGAGAGGAGATAAACTGGAGCCATTATGTGGCTGTGTGCTATCTGGGCTGGACAAGCTCCAGAGAGACAGAGTTCGGTCTGCAGATGAAGCCAGAATCTGAGCTCTGTGAAATGACTCCAACTCCAAAAGATTTCTGGGCCAAGCAAACCAGCCAGAGCTATCAGATAACTCACTCCCATCCATTTGGTGAAGAAGCTGAAAGACACAATGAATATAATGCAATGTTGCTTCTTGGCTTCCCTTATCACATTAGCTGCTGATGCTTCATGCAGCAATCATCATATACAGTATACATTGTGGCAGATGCACAATTGATATTAATTATGCCACGGACTGTAAAAACAAGTTGTATTTCCAAGTACAACTCTACTGGGTAAAACCTAATGACTGTACATACACTGAGCCAACATTTGTCTACAAAGACATCCAATTCAGATTATACTTTTATCATGATTTAGCACCACCTTACTTTGCAGACATCCTTAGTCTTTATACTCCATCATGTACACTCATTATATTCCAAAGATAAATAAGCAATTTGTAGGGTACCAGTGCATTTTCCTACCATGCAACAATTCTTTGGAATAAAACAGTACAATGAGATTTTTAAATCAAGACTGAGAACCTTTTCATTTTTCATACAACTGAATGTTTAGGTTCTTCCATGAACGTAATTATTTGTTGCTTATAACGGCTCATTCCCGTATAAGAATTTATTATATTTTATATGATTTATATAATATACATATTTTCTGAAGTATTAAGTACTTTTGACATTTTTGCCTTTAATTTAAAGTTGATAGTATAGAGACAGCTAGAATTAAAACAGGGGCATCACAGTTATATATATCTTAACCACTTAGGACAGGCCATTCTATATGTAATCAAGAGTTGAAATGATTAGCCTGATCAGTCAACAGAAAATGTATTGACTTTGTTGACAATCAAGTAATAATTTGTTATTTTTCAAGCAAAAATTTCAACCATCTTCTAGTTTCAGCTTCTCCAATGAGATGATTTGCTGCTTTTCTGTTTCATATTATTGTAAACTGAATATATTTGGGTTTTGGACTGGTCAGACAAAAATAAAGACATAACCCTATTAATTATAATTATGTTAGTTGCATATTTTGTACATAGATGGTGTAGTGCATGGATACACTTAGTTACTTTAAATAAATATACTAATTTACAATACAGATACAAAATACACACGCTGGCACAAAGACATTATTATGCATGTACATCGCTGACGCTACATGGGTTACCAGAGCAAAACATGTTGTAGATAATGTCGAGAATAATTGAAAGCTATATGCAACATATGCAGTGTTTATGTGGCTACAGGGTAGCATTTAAAGGGAGGCAGACAAGCATACTGTATGTTCTATATCCAGCATTCTGTTGAAGCATGTCATTTCTCACACACACACACACACACACACACACACACACACACACACACACACACACATATGTCTACAGAAAAATGTACTACAGGTTCCTTAAAAACAGGAATTCGCTGAAATGGTTTAAGCAGAAGCCTCAGTGACCATCGAAATACATTGAAAATGAGTGTTACCAAACCAAAGGACGCAAGAGATTGCTGAGTATCTAGTTAGAGGCATAACAGCTTGTTATCTAGAGCAGAGATGGAATAGAGCAGGGGTGTCCAAACTTTTTTTAAAGAGTGCCAGATTTGATAACGTGAAGATGCCCGGGGGCAAATGGTCCCTTCTGACTTTTGTAAAGAATTAAAGTTACGTACAAATGCACTGTTCTATAAAAGTTTTTATGTTCGTTGTTTTTAAAATGGCAATATAACCAAATCTACCCCACTCAGGCGTGAACAAATCTAAAAAACAAAAACAATTCTGCCTTACTTTTACATCTGTAGTCAGATAACATAACAAACTGTATGGAATACCTTAAACTTCAATGAAGTTAATAAATATATTAACCTCATGTTTGTTTTAAACATTTTGTTTTTCACAAACCGAGGCTGCGGGAGGTCCCCGGGCCCGACTTTGGACATGCCTGGAATAGAGGAAGCAGTGACGCGAGATTCAGCACTGAACTGGGACTGCATGATACACTGTCATCGTTTTTTTCTGCGAGATACTTCAGTATGATTCCCTTTACAGTTATTAGTCTCAATGTGGAGCAGAACTTTTTCACTGCACTTGTGGCAAATTAAATCAACATAATAGAGATTTAGTAAGTGGACCATAACAATATTTTTTAATGTAGATCATAAGCCAGTTTTCTATAATTATCAAAAGTGGAAACTACAATTGAGAAAGATGTCTGTGTGTAGTTTCCCTGCAGCAAAGTGATTAAATGAACACTTGTTCTAGTAAAAACATACACCCTGGAGTTAGAAGAAACGTCATGCAACACTAATGTTACCTCAAAACGATTCTCCGCTGTAACCACTTCGAAAGATTTAATTGAAGCAGTTTACTTTGGATTACCTTTAACTCTAACATCAATTAGAACCAGTATCTAACAATGATGGGCCGACTTTTAAATCTTAGTTGCTAATTCTAAGTCTTTTAAAACAGACACTCTGCCAGGTGTATCAAAGTTGCAGAGCAACAGATACTGTACTTCACAACCTTCCTGCTGTGCAGCTAGCATCTGTGTTCTGTGGTAATTTCCCATACAGTACACTTTTTTTCTGAAGTCAGCATGTGTTGGCCTGGTTACTGTGCTGTCCGGTCGTGTACTATGGCACGTTTCCATGTAGGTTGCCGCTAGATATTCTAAAATAGTTCCACGGGTAGTTTCAATGGAACTTTCCATGTGAAAAGGCACAAATTATGGTGCCCTTCAAGAAAGCTGCTGAGGGAGAAGGGGGGACTTTTTGGTGTTGCAGGTCCTTCTGTAAACATGACCAGAGCCACACATCCAGCTTGTATAGAGCTGAAGAAAAGTCATAGTTGACATTATGTACAGATTTAAAATGCAAACATACCATAAGTAGATCAGCTTTGTGCTGAATTTCTTGCGTTTAAGTGGCCCAAAGAAGAATTATTTCCCAACCAAGTTCTCTTTTCTTTGTTCACGACTTTGGAAAGTTTCGAAATTAATCTGCAGCATATTTCCAAACTGCTTTGGCACACTATCTGGCTCACAGACCTCCTTTCCAAGGCCGACTTTTGTTTAAACATAAGGCAAGCTGTGTTTTGGCAAGTGCCAGCAAGATAAACTCAAGGCATCATGTCACTGAGGTAAACTGTTAACGGCAATGTTTTGATATAGAGGGGTTAACACTGAGGAAAGGATGCCCTTTTAACTGAGAAATATGGGTCCTGAAACCAAAACATTGCCAAAGTTCCCCTCCCTGAAGTCATTGGGACAGCTGCAGAAACCTCTATTAATATAACTCATAAAGAATGGAAACTGAAAACACAGATATCCTGTTTATAGTGAGGCAATGGTACAACTTCTGAGGGGAACACACAGAGTCAATAAACAGAGTTGCCTGCAGCTTTGGGTTTTTTCTCTCTACAGAGTGGTAAGAGATTTGTGGGCTAAGAAATCCAGGGACCCAGTTAGGAGTTGAAGTTGACCCCTCCAGGGTACATGGAACAAAAATACATGAAGGAGAGGAGGTCATCAAGCCCCACATAGGAAGGGATTTCCTCAGGGTATCAGTGAAGCAGGCTCTCTGCTATCTCAGGAGGAACAGCTGGATTATCATAACAATAGGACTGGGGCTGGCAGGGATGATGGATACTGTACTGCCTTTATATTCTGGATGCCTAACTGGAGATAAGCAAACTCAGCTCAATAATAACCTTGGACTGATTTCTTCTTAAGTAGTGATCTCAAGAGCTGAAATATGAGCTAGAGGAAGACAAGACTCAGTCTGACAAATTTAGGACACAAGGTCAGTTCTGGTTGTCTTCGTCATAACTTCAGCCTTTTCACAACTCATTAGTCAAAGCAGCACAGACCTCCAGCCTAAATATAGATTTCTCCAGCTCTACTCAGGCCTCAGAGATTGGCCTTTCTCATCATAAAACCTCCCATAGTTATGGACTGCAAACAGAAGCTGGGGCTGCAATTTAAAAATAATTTTCACCATTGATTAATCTGCCAACAGTTTTCTTGTTGAATCGGCTTATCGTTATGTCTATAAAATGTCAGAAAATTGTCAACCATAATACCCTAGAACTACAGGTAACTGTCTTCAGATTATTTGTTTTGTCTGACCAAAACAAAAAGATATTTACTTTACAATGACATAAGACAGAGAAAAGCAGCAAGATACGCCTTAAACAATTAATGGATAATCAAAATAGTTGCTGCTTTATTCAATCTAATCGTAAAAGTTGTTCACTCTCGTTGAAATATTGTCAGTATAGGAGCAATAAATCTTATAGTTCTTTTAGACTGGCACAGCGCACATGCTAAAACCACATTTGAGGTTAATCTGAATGGGTTAACACTCATCATCAGACATACTGTAGCTTTGCGACCCACGTCATATGCCCATCTCCTATAGGAAAGGGGTATGACAGTTTCATTAAAAGAAATGCTGTATTTGACTTCCAATACTTATGAAGTTGCCAGTTAATTGAAATAATTCTTCTGTATAGACTGATGCTGGGAGAAAACCTCACTGCTGCTCTCGGCAATGCTCCATCTGGGATGAATACACTGAAAGCCTTTATACCAAGATTTATGGCAACTAAGAGTTTCCATCAGTGGTTCCTTATTCTTTTCAGCTGGAACTGGGTTTCATTATGCTTTCTCCAGTGTCTTCACAGTTGATAACCTAAGTTAAACATATTTTTGTCTATGACAAAGCTGATAGCTTTGTCTCTTAGGAGAATGCCATTCCAAGGCTTGGTTTCTTTTTCACTGTCACAAATAGATATGTGACAACATCTGTGAAGGTGGGCGATTCTATCTGTGCACTTCTGCCATCTGGGGAGATGAGAGAACCGTCAAGTTCAAAGTACAACTCTGTGGAAACTGGGGGAAATAAAGCTGCTACTTACTGACATAAGATAAAACAACTTGATTGTGAGCGTGTCACCTCCCCTGACTAACCTACTCCCCTGGATCTCCACAGATGTGTCTATCAGTTTAAGTCCACAGGGAAGCTTTTGAATGGCTGAGGAAGTCATAAAGTTTCATCTGCAAGTCATACTTTTGGTTTGCTGCGAAAATCCCTTGGTGGTTCCTTGGGAATGAGTCCTACAGTATGAGCCAAAATCCATATAAACTTTGCAGAGTAGGCCAGGGGTTTTAGGATTTGACAAGCACATTCTTCAGTCTCTATTTCCAATTCTACTGTGTTCAGAATGTTTGCTGAAGTGTTATCACGAAAGGATGTGGCAGCAGGACTGTGGGTGTGTGTTACAACACTTACGTAGAACAGCAATGAAGCTCTGGTTATCAAAGAGGACCCACAGGCCAAAGCCCATGATCACTGCTCCGAAGATCTGTGGAGGGGAAACAAAAAGGAATCAGCCACCAAATCTCATGTGAGAGTTAAACACAGAATCTGTGCTGGTGTGTCTTAAACAGAGGGTGCTATTTATGCTACCCCAGTCTGTCACACCTGGAATTAATCAGTTCCTAACTCTTCGCCCTGTCTCCTTGTCTCTTTCTCTCGTTTATCAGTGTTTTAAGCCCCCAACGTCTCGCACTAGTATTAGGCAATGGTTATGGTTAGGGTTAGGGTTAGGTGCCTTGAAGTCAACGATCACAGCGCTGCCTTGAAGTCAATTAGGCAATGGTTATGGATATGGTTATGGTTATGGTTAGGGTTAGGTGCCTTGAAGTTGGACGGACATTGGGGGCTTAAAACACCATCAAGCCTTTCTCTCATAGCAACGTAGAGAGAAAGAGGATGGGGAGAGGATCAAGAGACCCACTCTTCTGGTTTCTCCTGACAAATAACAGCCAGCCAGCCACAAATCTACAAGTCACACTCAACCATATCCTATTCAGAACAGCAAACTCAAAGTTGTTAAAGTTAGGATAAAAGTGTCAAGACAATGACAAGAATCATCACCTCTAGACTGAAACATTTTGTCACTGGCATCTGCAAGCCTCAGAAAATTATCAGTTTTACCTTATGTACCTTTGTAATGAGGAAATGAAGTTCAGAACTTCTGTGTTAAGATGGCCCTTGTTTAGAAGTTGTGGGGCACTGTAATGGGGGCACAATCCTTAGATGAGAGGCTCTGTTGATTCACCAGCTTCTCCCCAAGCCCACAACAGTCATTAGAGCCCTGGTTAAGAGCTGCTCATTTACTGTTGAGCTCCCGGCAGCCATCATTAGCCCACCACTTCCTGGCTTCCCCTAGCCTCCACTAGTCTAATCTGTCCACTTGGACAAACACTGACAAAAAACACACACGCTTCCTATTAGACACCAGTTGAGTGTTCACATCAAAAGGTCTGTGTCAGGTTTACAGCTGCAGTCTCATTGGAAAGGTCTGGACATCCTCGCAGAGTCAGTTTTAAGAGTCTGGGGTTTTATCAACCCCTGGACTTTATGTTGTGTCCGGTGTGAGAGAGGAGGGAACAAACAGCAACCATCTGCTGTTGTTTAGACCTGGCTGTGGTGAGCGACATTTCCCTATGTATCTTGAGTAATCTCTGGTGCTATAAGGATGCTTATTAAAATAAAAGCTAGTGCTGAAAGGCATCAGACGGCTCACAATGCGTCACGAGTGATTCAGCTGAAGGAGCAAAGCATGTACCTATCTTAGGTAAATAAAGCTGACAAAGTGGAAGTCATGTGAAATGATTCTGACAGTGCACGCTATGCATTTGATTGCAGCACTGCCACGAAGCAGTGATGAAGAAATGTGATTACTTACAAAGAAGAGGAGGTTGAAGAGGAATAGAAAGTACTTGGTGACTGTAATGCATCCTTTCCCCATGGCTGTGCTTCTGGAAGACAGAAATAAACAGAATGTATTGGTTAAATTAAACATCAGAGGGTAATATCCCAGTCTAGTGTGGGTTTATGAGATAAAAAGAGAAGACAGCCACAAGATGGGAGAAAACACAACGAAGACAGCTCTCCTTGAGATAGCATTGCATGCCACAAAACAAGGACACAGGAACATCTATCTGCACAGTTGGGTTCCTGATTAAAAAGCTTTAATCTTCAAAGCAACAAGATCCAGCTTAATTAATTTTTTAACAGCCACGTTTCTCCTGTCTTAAACAGCCCGATCAGCTCTAGTTGTACAAGACAACAATTGGCCTGTTGTCTCCAAATATTGGGTTTTATGAGTGGCAGTATAGTATGATTTTGAAAGCAAATTTTAAAATGAATATAGTTTAATTCTTGACCAACAAGAGGAACCACCCTGGTGAGAAAGATTGGAGAGAAAACCACAAAATCTGAGTGGTGAAGTCATGATGACTGTTTGGAGACCATGACAGCATGTGGTTAGACATGCTATTGTCATCACAAGCAGAAGGGAACCAGACCAATCTACAAATGTGTTTACTAGCAGTAACAAACTTGATTAGAAACACAGAGCATTACAGTCAATTCCATTTACTATTTCGAGCCAAATGTACAACAAGAGAAGCCTATAAAACCACATTCAGCCATATTCAATAGGTCTGATGTCACACAATCACATAACCGACAACACAATAATGTTGTGAATCAGACCCTCAAAGCAGGCTCAGAAGTGTAGCTGTCTGTATTTTAAGTTTTGGCATTTTACACTGATGTCTGCATTTGTTTTACAATCAGTTTACCTCTCACTCATCTGTGTTTTTACCATGTACACAGATGTAGGCTATACATATGACTGCATTCAGAGGCTTTTCTGTGAGTAACATTTTCCTTTGAGGAAACACCTGTAAGCCAGGCCAGCAGCACACATACAGCACAGTTAGGACGCGTTATGAAACTCTCTGGCAACATGGTTCAGCCACAACCAGACCTTTTCCTTCATTGGGAGCACTCAAAATATAACCAGCTATTGTGGTTATTCGAGGAGTCTGAAAATATCCTATAGAGACAACTCCCCGTGTATCAGATGACGAGCAGTTCTCTTCTCCCTGTCTCTGTAACATCAAAACTGTAGGTTCTTCCCAATGCCTGGGCCTAGTGTGTATTTAGTTCTATTTTAAACAGTTTATACTACTTTTGGAAGCAAAAACCCATGACCTGATGTTTATTGTGTATTATTTGTAAATATAAAGAATACTGTTTTGTTCTTGTTTTTTTGTAATGGTGGATTTCTTGTTTAGAGATTTGACTAAAGACAAGCACAGGCACTGAACATTATGGCAGAGCAAGTAGCTGGGTAAGCAAAAAGTGTGTCATGATTAGGGGTGTAACGGTACGTGTATTCGTACCGGACCGTTTTGGTACAGGGCTTTCGGTACGGTGCACGTGTGCGGCAATCTTTTGTGTGCGGAACATAGGTCAATTTTCGTGTTTCCACACGAACATATTAAGTGGCGGAAGTCTCCGCGTTCAGTGCAAATCCCGCCCTGCAGCTGATTCTAAAGTTTTCATTGGTCATGTCAATATGTCAATCACTGTACAGATTGCCTACACCAAACACTGATCTCTAAACCTACCCGCCGTCACTGTAACCTAAACCAATGAAATCGACTGCAGGGCGGGATTTCTGCTGAAGTGGTTTGGGGAAAAAAATTAAAATCACACACCGCGTGCTGTACAACAACATACACGGCACGCTTTAGCTCAGCCTCTCGCTAGCTGGCGTCATGGCCAATGCAGACAAGCCCATAGACAGTACGGACAAGCCGGAGCTTGAAGAGCCATCCATATCATTAAGGTCTCCTGTTTGGGAACACTTCGGTTTCCCAGTGAAATACGTCAACGGACAAAGACTAGTCGATAAGACGAAAGCAGTGTGCCGACATTGCTCAGGAATGATCGGGTATGTTTCTGGCAACACTTCAAACTTGTTAACACACTTGAAAAGACATCACGCGAGTGTGAACATCACTACTACAAGGAAAAAAACGACCGTAATTCAAACGCAGCTCCCGCTGGCATTTAAACAGACCTTTGCTGGTAATTCCGATCGGGCCAACGCAATAACGAAAGCAATTGGTGTTTTTATTACTTATTTATAAATTGGCTGATCTATAGCATACCATACCGACTGAGAGTATTTTATTTAGTGGAGAACTTTGCAGCAGTATTTTTCTTATTCTTTTTTTATTTTATATATATTTTATTTATTATATTTTATTAAAGTGTTTTAAAAAGTGTAAACAAATTGTTAAAAAAAAGTTTATAGTAATAAACAACCTGCAGTTTAATGTTTGCATTTCTTTCCCTTACTGTACCAAAAATGAACCGAACCGTGACTTTAAAACCGAGGTACGTACCGAACCGTGATTTTTGCATACCGTTACACCCCTAGTCATGATGCAAAATATCACTTTATGCCTAACATGTTGTATTACCAGTTCAATTACCTTTGAGTTAACTTGGAGCATATTTACTTTGCTGACATCTCTCAGTCACATCTGACTGCTAGACTTTTATTAAATTGAATTTTATTTGATAAAGATGATGCAATTTAACATAGTTCCAATACAGAGCATGAAACTGATGTGCTGTACAGAGAGTTTATAACTGTTGAAATTTTTTTTAAATCTTTTCTTTCCCTTTGATTGGTTAGTGGTGGGTCTGTACATATAAGTGAAAAGGGAAGCAATATCAAAGCTGCCATATATTTTTAATGTATGCATCGTGACAACAAGAAATTACCTAATTTAAATATGAAATGGTATTTAACACCCATCTAAAAATGTCACCATCCTGTTTACTTCCTTATTTTTTTTTTAAAAACTACTGTGCTAATTTTACCTCTGCCTGGTGATTACAGTGAATTGACACTGTATAACTGTAACACATTGTTGCAATTTTCTTCTCACAAAATTCTTGGCTAATCTAATCTTCCCAATTGACCCTTCGCAAGCCACGCCCGAAAACCGCCATAGGCCAATCATGGCTTAGCAACCGTAACTAGGCACGGGAGGTCTGTCAAGCGTGTGGATTGTGCAAATCTGATACTCGGTATCCTAAAAGTTTGGACGGGGTGGAGGAATTTTTTTCCCTTCCCAAAACCTAAAACCCAAGGGGAGAAATGCCGGGCGTGGATCAAGCAGTGTGGGAGGCCCCATTCACAACTAGCTAAATGTCGACAGGATTAACAAAAGCACATACGTTTGCTCCAAGGCAAGAACACGCTAATGTTAGCTAGCTAGCTAACCCAGCACAGCATTGCTTGGAAATAATGATGGTTCTTTGTTCATAATGCATATATTTGAACGTCAAAAAAGATGATTAAAGGCAAGACGGAGGCTCACTGACATACTTTAAAATATATTTCAGCATTTTGTTAATCGCTAAAAATATAAGCAGGAGAATGTTATCATTGCAAAGTGGTCAGGCTAATGTCTTGTGTTTATTCCACAAGACTTATGGATAAGCTGTTTGATTTATAATTATTAGATTATTTTCAAATTTCACTTACCCTGCTGTGCATGAACATAGCTGTTCCTCAATTTGTGAGTTTACCATTTGAATGGTCAGCGTATGAGGCGGCTGCTGCTTGCGCTGGGACCTATAGGCTTTAGCTTCAATTTTGATGAAATTATTCTCTCATCGGTTGCATATTATGTCGTGGATATTGTCGGTACACGATCCGTTCTGCGCATGCGCAAGATAATACTGTTTTACCGAGGATACGACCTGCACGATCTGTTCCACACTAGCCTATGGCTAGCCTCCACCGGGAAGCTAACGTTAGTTTAGCTAACAGCTAATTCGGCTAACCGCTAGCTGACAGCTAGATTCAGTCTAAAATAACGTTAACTCAAACGTAATGGGAAAAGCAGGCTACAGCTAAATTAAGACTTCACAGTAATAACAATAAAGACAAGTATTGAGTGATTGTATTTTAAATGAGCACAAGTAAAGTAGAACTGACGTAACAGCTGTTATATATGTTAACGGTTATTTTCACGTTTTATTTTGAGGGTCTTTTAAAGTTATTACATGCTGTCTCAGCTAGCAGTTAGCCGAATTAGCTGTTAGCTAAACTAACGTTAGCTTGGCTGTCGACCGGAAGCGTGGAACAGATCGTGCAGTGTCGTAAATCCTCGTACAACAGCGCATGCGCGAACATTTTGCGCATGCGCAGATCGGATCGTGCAGGCAGAACGGATCGTGTACCGACAGATATATCCCTCGAATGTAGGGCTGAACGATTAATTGCATTTGCAATAATATCGCGATATGTTAAAACGCGATTTCCTAATCGCAAAGGCTGCGTGGTTGGTTTGGTCACATGACTCGCGAGAGCAAATCAGTCTGCACTCCGCAGAGAAAGCATCAACTAGCACGCTAACGCTACGTCGTACCTTGAGCTGATTTCTGTCATTCAAACAACTCTGAGTTGTAGTTTAAAACTTTTACAGCCATTTTAATAAAATGAAGGGTTTTATTTGGGCTCGAGTCCATACATGCAGTTAACGGATACAGGCACACAGAACTGAAGGCTCGTTGGCAACGATTAGCTCTGATTAGCGGTTAGCTCCGGTTAGCGGTTAGCTCCGTTATTAAGATATGAGTGGAGGAGCTGCCACTGAGAGGGGTAACAGTCAGACTGATAAATGACATTCGGGGAGCTTTCACAGCAGCGTGGCCGCGGTGTTTCAACAGTTTTATTAGTACAGTTAATCCCACGGCAAGAACACCAGCAACTAGCTATCGTAACGATAGCCTCTCTGAGCAAGTGCACTCGGCAGCACGCAACTTCACGAGGGGGAGGGGCTGGAGGCAGATCCTCTCTGTGCACTGTAAAAAATTACACTGTTGTGTGTGTGTGTGTGTGTGTGTATATAGATATATACTATATACTATATTTTTACTTATTTAACTGTCTATTGTGTAATTGTGTGTTCATACTATAAATTATATTATCATTCTTTGTTGAATAATACAGAAGACAAAGAGCTTAAAAAAATAATCGAATATCGCAATCGCAATATTTGGGAAAAAAAATCGCAATTAGATTATTTTCAAAAATCGTTCAGCCCTACTCGAATGCATACTGCAGTCTCTTTTGTCTTACTCTCTCAGATATTTCACCTGTTCGCCAAAAATTACTAATTATCTCCTTGGGAATGTCTGACACCGGTGCATACATACTGTAATAGACGTGCCAGGCACGAAAGCTTGTCAGGCGTAGCAACAGTAACTAAGGAGGGTGGGGCTTAGCGAAGGGTCAATTAGATTCATGGGTCGGTAGGATGAATAAAACACTGAAAGTTAGGATTCACCAAGTAATACAGTTTGCGCTGCTGGGAACCATCACAAGAGCAATAGTTATTTAGAGTAGCCTAACCAAATGCAAACATGGGAAAATAAATACTGTATATCTTTCCACTCCAACATTATTGGCTGGAAGTACAATCTGTAGAGTAGGCCTGTCAAAAGACGGCTGAAGTTAATATTGCTATTACTAAGTAACCACTGATACTAGGCTATTAAATGTACTTGAAAACATAAATACCAACACAATTCATGTTTACATAATGGAACACAGTACAAAGCCCAAAGCAGATACCCCTGCAAAGTAGATAATCCTTAAAGAAGATTGCTGGTCTTTATGTCTAGATGATGAGCAGCAGTGCAGATTAAAAACGGCTTAGTTATGACAACCATTGTTTGTTGACTGAGCCCCGTCCATCTGAAAACAATTCCAAACAATGTCTCAATGCTACTTAGTAGGGGTGTGCAAAAAAATCGATTCATATTCGAATCGCGATTCAAGCTCTAACGATTCAAAATCGATTCATAGAATTCCAAAAATCGATTCATATTTAAAAAAAAAAAAAAAATGTATGTCTACTGCAATCACATGATATATAGATAGATAGATAGATAGATAGATACTTTATTGATCCCCAAGGCGAAATTCAAAGTCCCAGTAGCTTACAGACATATCATAATAGGATGTTAAAATAGCAAATAACAAACAAATCCACATGAATAATATGGACAATAAAAGATACTAAATAAACTAAATAAAAAATCCACATGAATGTAATAAGGGATGTATAAGATATATATATATATATATATATATATATATATATACACATACATGGTAAAAGTAACTACATTTACATACTGTGAATCGTTTTTGAATCAGAAATCGATATTGTATCGAATCGTGAGCCTAAAAATCGGAATCGAATCGTGACATTTTCTGAATCGTACATCCCTACTACTTAGGCTATTATATTTTTCAAGCCGCAAATCAATCAATCAATCAATCAATCAGGACTAGAGGTTGACCGATTCAACGGTTTTGCCGATTAATCGGCACCGATAGTTGATTGGTGGAACTATCGTTATCGGCAAAAATCCATACTGATAGTTTTTCCTGGTTGCGTCCGTTGCTGGAGCGGCTAAGAAGTGCGCGCTGTCATTCATTACGCAGTACGCGAGAGCTGAGAAGAGTCTGTTGGCATCATGCATTACAATAGCGGCCTCTAGAGGCGAAATAAAAACTATCACTGATGCCTCGTGTTGTTTATTTTCGACACGTGTTACTGCGCGCTGCACGGAGAGCACATGCTGTGCGGAGAAGGCTGACATCAGATGCTCGTTTAAAGCATCGACAGCAAAAAGGTATGTATACAGTACATTTTGTCATATCATTATAAAGTTATTAATTTGTTGAATAGATGCTGCATTAGTAGAGAAAGAACAGCACAACAGTATGTTTGTTTGCTTTCGAGGCTGAGATGACGCTAAACATTAGTATAGTAGTTATTGAACTGTATAAGTTATAAATACTATCGGTCGATTAATCGGTTATCGGCAAATACGGCCCAACCTAGCTATCGGTATCGGTAAAATCCACTATCGGTCGACCTCTAATCAGGACCAGCCCAATTCATTCTGAAGTAGCCAACTGAACATTTTGAGGTGAGCAGCAAAGTCAAACCAAACCATAAATAAACTCTCAAACTTTTGCAGAATTTCTTCCATACAAGCTCACACATTGAGCAGATACTGTAAACTGTGGGGCCATTTTATAGATTTATTTTATGTTGAACCTACCTACAGTAGACAAACCCAATCACACTGCACTCCCTGAAAGTGAATGACAAATCTGTTCCGAGTTGAAAATAAGAACTGGAAAGTGCAATGGAAATTCAAAGCAGAGTAAAACGGCAATTCCAAGAAACCGCAACCTTGTATAACAGCTAGTATTCATAACGCTGCTGAAATCTGAAATGGGAGAGCAGAAAAAGACGAGAGTAAACTCAGGCTTATGGTGCAAAAACTAAATTACTTTCAAAGAAAGTTGCGAATGAGTCGCCTGAACTTTTGAAACTCTGTGACCTCATACAGCCATTTCCCCCACCCCCATCGTAGCACCCATTTCCTCCATGTGGTTTGGCATAAGGTGTCAGTTGTGACCATCAAACAGTGTTTGTTTTGGTTGCAATAAATTGAAATTAGAGTCTATTATACAAAAAGTACAGAGATTATTATGATGGCAGCATTACTGGCAGATGGCATCGACAGTGTCAGTAATGGACCCAGCATGGATCAACTAGAGCCCTGTCTTACACAAAAAGCAAGGCGATTTGCCAACCTCCATCTACCACCATCTACCACCTCCTCCTATTATATTCATATTTGACCCATTTACACATCTGTGAGGCCATCATGCTCGCACAAACCTGCCTGGTACTAAAGCCTTTAATACTTGACCAGAATCCTGCTTTAACATCTGCAACAATGTTGTTGAAACAGGATGTTGCTCATTTTCTCAGTGGCATTTTGTAGTGATTTTACGTTCTGTGCCGAGGGTTCGAAGCATGTGTCGAGCTTTCCGTGAAGCGCGTATCGAGGCGTGTATCGATTTAGACAGATTGATGACATCCGAAACCTCGCTGCCCGTCCGTACCACGTGACTGGTTTATGAAGTGGTTCGAATCCACACGGTTTTATTATACATCCATTATCTACACACGCACATTCACTGCCCTCTTCCCAGTTAAACCATTGCCACGTACTAGTTTAAGAATAGCTACTAAAATAACCCCTCCTGCTATTATATTATGACCCTATTGATATACACACGTTTGATAGCCGCATTCCTCTCAAGAAAATCGGTTTATTATACAGTTATGTTAATTATATTATACCACCAGAAAATACACACTATATTGATATGAATGAATTACGTGGACATTTTTTTTTTTTTCTATGTTATTTCTTAGTCTTTACTGGCGCAAAATTCAGTCAAAAACTGTCTCTGATACAGTAACACAGATCACATAGATCATCAGTAATATATCTGCCTGTTTTACCTCTTTGACCAACAGGTGGTATTGTGAGCAAATGAAGCCTCGAGAAATGAACCACTTTGCTGGAAAGCTTCAATGCTTCATGAGGCTTCATCTCGCCATCACTAGCACTTTGGAGACTAATTTGAAAAAAGTTTGAGTGAAAGGAAACAGCTTCAGCACATACATTTCTAGAAGCAGTTATTGGTAGGGTTGGGCGATATGGAGAATATCAGATATCACGATATTACTGACCAAATACAGTATGTCGTTGTCGATTTTGCGACAATATTGTAGGGTTGACAATTGGTGCTTTAACAAAATATTTTCACAATTAGATTTTAGATAAATAATCATCAATAATGTGGATATAATTATTATGGTGGTTAAAGGCAAATATTAGAACAGCTAGAACAGTCTGGTAAGTTCAGAAAATTACATACATTTACTGTAATGCAGCCCTTAAAACTAGGAAAAGACAACACTTACCATATTACAATATTAAGATATCCAAAACCTAAGACAATATCTAGTCTCGTATCACGATATTGATATAGGCTAATATTGATATATTGCCCAGCCCTAGTTATTGGTGTAAGTTCAGTTGTGTGTTTGAATATTGCAGCTTGCGAGAGTAAGAAGTAGGCCTGCTAGTAATGATAATTTTTATTATCAAAATATTGTTTATGTCTGTAAAGGTTTCATTAATCTGGGTCATGCAAAATGGTTAGTCTAGACTATGTTTCATCAGTTGAGTTGCTTAATTAGTTGATATGCCTTAACAAATTCTGTGGGATGGAGGGATTTCCCATTTAGTAGCAATGGGACTTCAGACAGGGGTTCAGTGCCAGGTAACTTCCCACCATCCAGTGACTAAACAGAGCACACATGGTTTTAATCTACATCTACTAAAAATTACTAATCATCTTTAAACTAGTAAGTCTATATGAAATCATGACACCTATTACAAGTTACCATGGGCAAAATGACCTAAAATTGCTTTTTACTGTATTCTGACCAGCTAAAACCAAGCACCTAAGTAGTTGATTTATGATATAAAACAGAAAGAAGAGGATGTGGCCTTGGTGATAGGATGAAAACATCAGCTATCAATAACAAGGTAACAAAAAAAACCCTGTTTACATCACAACCAGCTTTAAAAGTGATGCAAATGCCACTTTATTAACCTCTTAAAGCCCATTTTGTAGCTGTAGCTGTAATGGGACCAGCACCATGCGTCATTCTCTAATAGCCTGAGGCTGCTGTGTCCTACATTAATTAAACAACTCACCTCTGCTCTACTGTGGCTTTTCAAGATATATCATGTGGGTATATGAGCCGTTAAGGACTTTAAAATCCAGTGGTATACCGTAGTCCCTTAGATCCCTCACTGACAGAGAAGTAATGTGACAGAAGATAGTTGTACCAGGGCTTTTGCTAAATAATGCAACATGCATAAAACCTCATCCCAAAAAGGGGGCTTGATTCTTATTTTTATGCTGTTTTAGCATGTAATATTTTGATAATACACTTTATTAAAGCTGATGGCTACATCACTTAGGGAAAAAGTCTGGGAAGGCTGAAATACACTTCAAAGTTGAGACACTGGACCCTGTGATGATGAGTTATCCTGACACACTGTACAGTCCCTAAGTGGGCTAATACTTATATTAAGTAAAATACTGAGTTTTTACTATTTCCCTATAAAAGGTCACGAACGTATACTGTAGATCCTTCATTTTTGGGACCACTTGACACCTGCTTTAACGTCTGCGGTTTACTTAGATTTTTTAAAGACCAACAGCATAGAATTAACTCAATATAAATCACAATATAAATGCAACACATATTTGAGGCGTTACACCGACGTTAACAGATGACAAGTAACTACATACAATGCACAAAAAGTTGAGATGTGACCATGGCAATCAGGATGCTACCGCAGCCAGCATTTCAAAATCTAAATTATAACGTTATAAAGTCCTTCTTTCTAACTAACTAGCTAACCCTGGGGGATTACTTAACGCCAACATTGACTAAATGTAAAACCTTCACAAATTAGCTAGCTAGATTAAGCACGCAATTTCGTCTATTTTTTTCAGGGACTTCAACAGTTCATCGAAGGTTTTATCAAAACCGACCAGTTCGGTAGACTTTAACAAACGTTAAAGAAGAACGTTAAATTAAAATTAACGTCAACTGTAAACTGACGTCTCTTCAGCCAATAACGATTCTGCTGAGCTAACGTTAACTGCCGTAACATTTATGTTAGCTTAGTCGACATTTAGTCATTAACGACTTTTCAAGAGCTAGACAAAGTATTCTAAAGGTAGCTAACGTTAAAGGAGATGTCAGCTAACAGTGAACTGGCAACAACGATTTGGGCGTAACGTTAACTTTCGTTACTCTTATATTATTACTAGCTACATAACTTGAATGTAACGTTAAGGTTAAAGTATGATTAAGGCTAAAACTTACTTTTATTTCTTCTCCAAAAGGTGATAACAGTTGGCTGAGGGTCGACCGTCTTCTGCCCTGCTAGCTGGGTGACTAAAGCGTAACGTTATCTGGTGAGAAACAAGACTTGTGAATGTCCGCATGTGTGTGTGTGTCTGGGAAAGTGTTCACACCCCTACCGTGAGGCGGACGTGGTTACTTTATTAACCCTCTCCTACCCTGCCAAGGCAAAAAATCTACACAGATAGGCCATACAGGTGCATTTTCTTATGCTGAGTACTTAATTTGCAAACAAGCTTTTAGAAAATAACAGTTATCTCAGTGGTGGACAGTGACCAAGTCTGCTACTCTATACTTTTACTCCACTACATATTAGAGGAATAATGTACTTTTTACTGCATGGTGGATCATTAATACAAAAATATAGTCAATAAATTAGGATGTAATATTATAGATTAATATGAAACTTTATTGATCCCCAGAGGGAAACAACCTATCATGCAGATAAAAGTAGTCGAAATTAGCCCCACCATAACCAGCTTAAACATTATAATGATGTAACGTTACACATTTGTGCAAAAATAATTATAATCCAATAATATACCGGTAATATGGGCTACACCATTCTTAATTAATTATGCATAATGAATACTTTTTATTTTTGTTACTTTAAGTACATTTTGATGCCAATACTTTGTACTTTTCTTTTAATTTGATGATCACATAAGGACAGTTTGGGTTAGTTGAGATTGTCCGAAGTGTAATTTTGAGAAAATAAAGCTTTTTAGACCACAAAATACTTATTCTTTTGCTCATATTAAGAAAACACAACACCAGAAATTAAACCAGTTTAACCAGTTAAACCAGAAGATGTTGATAATAAACTGTTGCTGGGTAAAACCAACAAAAATGTTTTAGACTGCCTTTTTAAAAATAAATCATTGTCAGCCATTCTAAATTACTGTTTACCATGCCTTAAGAAATAAACCAGCACTCAATATATTAAGCGGGAAGTAAGGGGAGAATGCATACACAGGGACACAGCTTTTTGCCTATAAACAACCCTAACCACACACAGTTCCTGTGCCACACAGTCCCTCTTTTCACCCTTTGCCCAATGTGTATGTAAAGGAGAGAGAGCACTGGGGATGGGAAAGGTTAGGCAGGAATATGTGGTAGGCTACACCAGGGAGATTCCTTTAAATTCACAGAGAAGATCTTTTATTCAGACTTGAGGATGATCATGTTATGACACGTTTAACACCTTCCAAACAGAAAACACTAAACAAAGGGTCAGATTACATTACATCTCTCTAGTTTCTTTGTTAAGACATGTTAGAACAAAGTTGTTGGTTCGGTTTTGTGGTTTGATGCGTTTTGTTAAATTAGACAGGACAGTTTGCTGAAAGCTCTTCAATTGCAAAGTTACTGCAGCTAGTTTGAAGCTATCCTGCTGAGGCTGGTCAGAAAAAAGGCACATTTAAAACACATTGTGCTTTAGGAAGTTGTGAGAAATTGTGATTTTTTAACTACCAATTATCTGGCAATTGATTGAGAAAATTATCAGCAGAATAATCAATCAAAATAAGTTTGTTGCAGCCATAGAAATATGAGAATAGAATGGACATTCCCTTTTAAATCAACATAGCAGGATGGTCAAAACGGCGGCCATTTTTATGTGTACTGTTGCCACTGCAAAGAACTGCGACCATTGTGGCAGGCTAATTTCCGTATAAACCAACTTGCGGAAAGTCGAGACTCACTGAGGTGAGGTTTTGCAACAAATGAGCAGTGGAGTAGTATGAAGCATGGATAGGCGTCTTTTGTGCACTATGTCCGTTGCCTTGCTGCTAGAGAGGAATTGAGGATTGCTGGATTTAATCGCTTCATATTTCTATTGGTAAGTCATTGGAGTTTCTCGAACTAGTGAGTGTGACACACTTTACGGCCCCACTGACGTGTGTTGTCGCCATAACAACATTCGTCATTTTCTCTTGAACTAGTCAAATGACCATGGCAAACAGTTAAATGTCCGTCCTACTCTCATTCTATTTCTGGGGTTGCAGGCCTATATCAAAAACAACGAACAAAGAACAAAGATAATTACATCACTTTTGAAGTCATCAATATAAACAGTAGTGTGCTTTATTTCAAACTAAATAACATTTTTGAGGTACAATATAGCACATATATACATAAAAACACAATGCTACAACTTGAAACAGTTTGATCTGGTATGCTTTTCACAACAGTACAATATGTGTTGGATCTAAATCAGAGGGAATGAATAGCTCAACTTACCATTCCTCTAAAATGTCAAGGACACAACTTACCAATGTAATATTTGGACTAATTTACATCAGAGAACCAGGAGGATGAAAAGAGTCATTTCTTTGCCTCCCTTCTTCTGCCCGCCCCCCCCAAGACTGCCCATCTCCCCTAAAATAACCTGCTTTACAGACCTTTGAACATTTCACAGGGCTGATGATTTGAGGCCTGTAGTATCGACGGAAATGGAATGACATTTTTCTTGAACTCCATAATTACCATGCTAGTCAGGACAGAGGAGTAGGTTGGGGCACACAATGTCACTCGGGAGAGCTGCAGCTAATTAAACACTGGAAAAAGGATAATTACAACTTTTCAGGAGTAAGGGAGACCTCACCCATGTTTCATGTTTTCCCTATCTGAACTGAAAACTCACCCAAGTAACAAGCACATCTGCCTTCAGTGCTGGACTCGCAACTGCAAACCCACAATCACTCTGACCTCAGGACCACTCCCTTCTAGGGCAGGACTGAACATGGTCATTTGCAACAATATGGACCACCTTTGGAGGAGGCCTACAGTATGTTTCTTGTTCAACTCAAAATAAATGTACAAAATGAGTCAACTATTTTTAGAATGTGTTTTTGAGTTGCAGAGATCAGAGTTGACAAATTAGCATTGCTGGCACGAGTCTGAAACACTGAGCTGGGATGTAGCGTACCTGAGGGGGGTGCCAAGTAGTGGGAGGTAGAAAATATAGTGAACATATCGATTGGGTGAAAAAAGTATTGAGTTATATCTGTTTTAAAGCAAATACTGTATATTTTAACTGCCTTATAAATCAAATTATCTTTTTTAGGCTTTTTTTTGCTGTATTCAGCTAATGCATCCTTAACATCTTAATTTATCAGCGTTGTGTTCTAGTTGGTGGGAGCTTGCTACACATTTTGAGCAATTTCTTTTGGTGGATTATACTACATCCATGACATCGAAAACACAAATGTCACTTAAATAGGTACAAAATAAGACACACCAAGAGAAAGATCAATCTTTGAAAGTAATTTTACTAATACTGAACAAGTTCCCTGTTCGGTTCACAAGAACATCACATAATAGTAAATACTTTTATTTACATATATACAAGATGTAGGATGCAGATGACTATTATTTTAAGTAGTTTTAAGGCTAAGGATAATGTTTATGTAAAAAATTGTGCTACATCATTGAAGAGGAACCAGCTCAGGTTTGTTTGCTCTGCACATTGACATGCTCGGCTTGGGACACTAGCTTTACAGTAAAGGTTAGAATGTTAAAATGCTTTCTGTAAGATCACTCAGGCTAAAGTCCTGCCTACCAGCACACAAACAAGGAGAACTACACTGCTTCTCTTCTACGAATCAGTTCACATGTACATTTCTCAACATTACATGTTTTAATCGCAGTAGTGTAAATATTATGTACAAAACAATTCTTATTCACTTTGGTAGAACTTCTTGACTGCTGCCTCAAGGAATAAAAAAATCACTTTGTCCCTGAAAAAAATGTTTAGATTCAGCATTTCTTTTTGGGTAGTCTAAATCTGAATATGGTTGATGTGCATGATTGAGTGCAAAAACTGACATTAGGAATTCCCTCAGTGTGCTGACCAAGAAAGCTGTCAGCAGTATAAGAAAAGGTTCATTGTCACTCATCCAGCATTTATCTAATCTGACTGCCCCTACATTTTCACTAAGCACGGATGCTTTTCCCATTTAAAGTGTTCAATAAAGAGCTGTCAGAGAAGCATGCAAGAGCACATATATTCAGGCTGCACTTTAGCATACATACACTATGAGTTAACATCGACAGCATCAAACAGGAAACAAATTAGAGCACAAACTTTTAGTCCTTGAGCGTGATTAAGAAGCGGTGTCAAAATGCAACTTTAGATAACACTAAATACTGAATCTGGAAATCACGTGGCTGTACATGAACAACATAGTCAGATGTACTGTACAAATTAAATCATATAACTATGAGACAAAAGAACGCAATGCACTACAAACTGCTATTTCCTTCTTTGTAATTACAGCACTCAGAACTGCAAAAGAAAAAAATGTGTGTCAAGAGGGCCTTGACCTCACAGCCCAGTGACAGAGTAATTCACTTTTGGGCTCATCTGTTGAATACTGGGGGTTACAATAGGCTAGGTCCCATGGAAGGGGGCAAGGGGCATCCACTGGCAGAGTAATGCTCCAAACAAGCCCCAGTCAAATACTTTTCCAAACCTTCTGAGCCCTTGTTTGTGATCTGTGCTCAGCTGTCCCCTCCCTGGATGTATCAACCAATCAGCTCAGATCTTCTTCAGCTTACGGCCCAGGTGGTAGTAGTAGGACATTGTGACCACCAGGAAGAGCACCCGACTGAGGAGCAGGAGAATGGCACCATTGGGCAGGATGCCGATCTCCATTAAGGTGATGGATGTCACTGAAACCACAGTGCAACATTTAGTACTTGAAATAGGAAATGCACATAACGCATGATTTCCCTAGCATTATTAACCTATGGAAAGTGGGTCTTAAAGGAGGATAGGTTCACGTTTTTTCAAGTCTGCCTTAAAAACTATACTCAAATGCCCGAGAGAGAGTTATCTGTCGCTGCAATTATTAATCTGTGTTAGACAATCAAGTGGTCTTTTTAGTCCAAAATTCCCTTCTTGGGTTTCCCTGGACTGTGCGTCCTTGCAGGGCTTGTGTGTCGGGACAGTAACACAAAGAGGGAAATTTGTATTGTTACTTTGGAAGAAACCGATTGATGAAGCCTCACATTAGCTTCAGCTGACCTTTCGAAGTATTTTTATCCCACAGAACCTGGACTGTGGAATTTGTCCATCATGACTTGCATTGAAATTGCTTTAGGAAGGGGTCTCTCTGAGTCCAGTATAGATGGAGAAATGGTTATAGAGACCAAAAATGGTTTAAATTTACATATGGACATGCAAATGTTAGACTTAAATTTGGGTGGACTGTTTCTTTAATATATGCAATGTTGTGACTCCACACTGTGAACACAAGAGGGCAGTGTCAACACATACATTCATTTCCAACCTGACCAATGGCTGGTCTCAACTCTGTCACTAAGTGAGATAGTGATTATAACAACTAGGGACAAAAGGAAATAAACAGGATATTAAAATAATGGGTTAGAGAAATGTATCTACCAAGAAACTGGACAGCAAAGTAGCAGGCTTCACTGAGCAGAGTCCACTGGATGACGATCTTTTCTGCTGTGTAGAGACCATTCCACATGATGAGGGCCAGGCCTGGAAAATGATGTGATGAAAGAGAATTTATAGGTTCAGGGGCATGGGAATGAAAATAGAAAAAAAGAGGAAGTCCAGGAAAGAAGACTCGATTCCACTGATAAAACTAGTATGACAACAGACAGCAGATGTACTCTGCCTGTGATGCAACATTCATACTGTGATAATTGGACTAATTGATTCTGATAAAATCCTGTGCTCTATCATTTCATTCCCAGACATTTTTCCAGTATATTTTCCTTTTTCCTTTGCTAATCCCCACAGCCCTGCTGACATTTAAAATAAAGAAGCCCCTCTTTTGTTGGCCTTATGAGATTGAGAACTAGTTCATTCATATTTTCCTCCCTGCAGTGCCATATGCTTAAGGTTTTATCTCACCTCAGGCAATGCAGTAATCTTCCAGTTTTTATTTTTTATTTGTTCAGATTTGACATTGTACAGATTTATCATAACATAAGATATGCGTACATTGTGTTAAGAGTGCAGTATGAGGTTTATTTTTAGTATTCCCAAAAATGTCTTATGAGGGAGGAAGAGGGAACATATTAGATAGATGAAATATTTTGTGCTCTTATGTCTATTTAATGTGCTGACGTTATGACATATGTTATGGCCTGACTTTGCTGAAAGTGACAACCTGGCACAACTCAATATATGCTAAGCATTTGCTCTCACCCTTCTTTATATTCCTGCTTTCACATCAATGAGCAACCTGTGTGTTACCTGGCTCTTGGTCACAGTCACAGAGCCATCACAAACCCTCTAATCACTGAGTGACTGACTTGCTTGAAATCCGTGTTTCAGACTAAGGCCATTAAAATAATCACAAATGCCATAATTTCCTGGCATATTTAAGAGAGGCGACCGGAGCCTTTGTTGTGAGCATTCTGGAGAATTGGTCTCTGTACTCTTGTCAAGTCCTCATAGCTAACTGGTCACATCACTGATACACACAGTCTCTGTATGTAGCCTAAATGGATGATTTTACAGCAAGAGAGTACGTCAACTAAATGTGAGTGTGAACTATAATAAATGCACTATCACAGACCACGTGCAGTTAAGCAATGTACATTTTTTTGTGAATGTAAATAAATACATATTTGTGAGTGTCAGCATCATTGCAGCACAGTGAACAAACTCCCACATGCACAGCTGCAGTATATATATATAAATAACTGTACTGCAGCTATGCATGAGGAAGCATAAATAGGAGTGAAGACTTACTAAGCAGTGCTCCTCCATAAAGGCGAATGGAAATGCTAGTCGTGGAGAGCTCCTCCTCAAAAACAACCTCATATAGCTGGTTGGGAAACACAAGGGCCTGTGTCGAAAAACAAAAACACAACACTGTCATATAAAAACAACAGGATAATGTCCTCCCTAAATGCCCCCAAAATGCAGCAGCATTGACAAAGTCTTCTTGTTTGTGAGATGAACACTGAGAACATTGAGCATTTAGGTGCTTTAGCCGACAAAGATGGAGCTGTTTGTCCAGATGTCCCTCACTGATGAAGAATCTACAGTAATTCATTGCTGGGTTCGTATAACATGATCTTTCTAATTTTTTTTTTTTTTTTTTTTTTTTTTTATAGATTTTTTTGGGGGCATTTTAGGCCTTTATTTGTATAGGACAGCTTAGATTTTAAAGGGGAGAGAGAGAGGGGGGAATGACATGCAGCAAAGGGCCGCAAGTCAGAGTCGAACCCGCGGCCGCTGCGTCGAGGAGTAAACCTCTATACATGGGCACCCGCTCTACCAGGTGAGCTAACCAGGCGCCCGATCTTTCTAATTTTGAGAAGTGCTTTTTCTCCTTCAATAACTGTATAAAAAAAGAGAAGTATATATAAAGTATAATGAAATTAAATACTATATTCATAGAGACTATTAAAAAATTGAGTGAAGACTTTTTAGTCATGGATGTGCCAACTCATTCACTGTGATGATGATTTAAGCAACACTTACCATCACGGCCATAACTGTGAAACCCACTGCAGAGATGAGTATCCATACCCTAAAAATAGATACAAAACATAACATATTGTACTGTAATATTCCTGTAAGCAACACTTATTGTGCATTTGTTTTCTCAGAGTTTACAAGAGGTTGAACTTTACAGGAAGTGACACACAGATGACAATACACAGTCTGCTGTGTTAACTGTGAGCTGGTCTGAGCAGTTGAAATCTCACCTCAGCCCGATAGGCTCTCGCACTGCAAACTTCATCTCATTTCCGAGCATCTGACTGATCTGTGAGCGAACAAGGCAAGACAAAAGAAAGAGGAAACAAGTTATGAGAAGGGAAACGTAAAAGCAATAATGTCATCTTAACAGATATATATTATGACAGCCTTCAACAAAGCACCACATAACCAAGAATAAAGTGCTCTCCATGCAGGTGGATTTCATGTTGCCAACACATCTGTAGCAAGCTACTGGAAATAAAGAAGCACATTAAACAAAGCGGTGGAGAGAAAAGAAGAGAGGCTAAGTGTCAAGAAGGACCTATAAAGATGTTAATTAAAAACTGGAAATGTCTTCACCTCCTGGCGATTAAGAGGGTATGTCATAACAACATCTTGCAGTGAATTGGGGACGAATAACCAACTACCAAGTCTATGCCAGAAGAGAAACCCCATTTGCTATGAATGAACTTAATCCTAGCATAATCCTGAGAGCCTGAAGCATTTAGTGAGAGCATGTTTTGACAAATTGAAAGCAATTGTTTATTTCTGTTGAATAGAAACACTGTTAATATTTCTAGAGATGGCCCGATACCATTTTTTGCTTCCCGATACCGATTCTGATACCTGAACTCGCGTATCGGCCGATACCGAGTACCGATCCGATACCAGTATGTCATATATTTTATTAGGTTTTAACAACTGTATACTACTATCCCTGTATGGATGTGATATTATTTCTATCTTTGTTGTCAGTCTGGCTCAGGTTAAACTCTTTGTGAAACATCAACAAACACAAACAATGAACGCCCCAGAACTTTCTTTTATTATGCAGTTTGACAGTCAGTTATAACAGAAAAAGAACATAAATAAACTACTTTAACGTAGATTTTCTTTAGGGCTTTATTACGTGGTATTGGATCGGTGCATTAACTCCAGTACTTCCCGATACCGATACCAGCGTTTTAGGCAGTATCTGAGCTGCTCATCTCTAAATATTTCATTAAAATGCAAAACAGAATGAATCTCTCAATATTAAGGAGACACAGCCAAGCATTTTCGTGGTAATATCCGTTGAGAAAGATGCATTTTTTTTTTACTCTGCTCCATCCGGCAATAACATATATTAATGTGAACCTCTCAGAAAAACAGAAATATAAAGCATGCAAGTGTACTCGGTGGCTCCATTTCGGTTTAGTCTGATTTTACCAGTATCTTAATATTCATCTATAACTGTCTGTCTGGGCTGGAATGATGTAGTGATGAAACAATTAAGTTATTAGTTGATACACAGAAACATATAAATGACTAGGGCTGCAGCTATCCATTATTTTAGTAATCGAGTATTCTACCGATTATTCCATCAATTAATCGAGTAATCGGATAAGAAATACTTTTGTTTTATTGAAGAGCGATAATATACAATACTTTGGTTTAATTTTCGGAAAAAAACATTTGTATTGCATACATTGCTTACAATATCATCTCTCAAAAAACTAAACCTATTAAGTGCAGTTAAGTGTCATATTACATTGTTTTTAAAGAAAACATTTTCTGAAATGCAATAACAACCTCAAACTAAGGGATACATTAAACATACATAAACATTACCTTAAGTTGTGCAACTTAACTTTCAGAACTACAAGTTTCAACCTGAGACTGATCTATATAGGCCTATATGTAAATATTAGTTCTACTCAACCTATTTTCATTTATATATTTGATTACAATGTCACACAGCTCTGTTACACTTATGCTAGTAGATTGCTGATCAGCTGTTTCTCCGTGAAGAGAGAGAGTGAGAGAAAATGGTGCGCAACAATCAGCTGTTTCTCCGAAAGGATAGTCAACAAGTCAGCTCTTTAGATCAAATTGTGGTCACCACTACGTATTTTCTTGTCTTTGTTTTTGGTAGTTGTTGTGTTTGGTGTAGTTTCATCGTCCATACGACTCTGTGATTTACTTTTATCGGGACGTTGGTAACATTGATTAAACGAAGCTTTGAGGCAAATCATTTTGCATCGAGGTTTTTTAGTATTCAAATTATTCGAGTTACTCGAGGAATCGTTTCATCCCTATTAATGACACATTTCATATTATCATATCAATTAATACTTCAAGTCATTTATCAAACAAAATCAACATTAATTTAAGTAGAATATCTTTGTAATTCAGACTGAATTGGACAAAACAAGCAGTTGAAAACATCACCTTCGGGTCTGGGAAATTATGATGGGCTTTTTCTCTTCAACCTATTTTACAGTTTTCTGACATTGTCTAGACTAAAAGAATGCAATAGACAAATGAAAAGAATTCAGCAGATTAATTGATAATGACAAGAATCATGCACTGGATGCAAATGAGCAAGATCTCTAGAAACAGCGAAAATCAGTGAGCTAGAGCACAATACAGTACGCAATGTGTACATTGTAATGTTCTGCAAATTATCTTTATCTGTGTGTGTGTGTGTGTGTGTGTGTGTGTGTGTGTGTGTGTGTGTGTATATATATATATATATATATATATATATATATATATATATATATATATATGGAAAAAACAGAGGAGGTGGTTTGGATAGCAAGAGTGCTGATTCTTTTTGCATGTGAGGAGAATATCAACTCAGAAATGTTGCTGACAAATTCAGATTTAGTTTTTTTTTCATCGTAAAATACACAAAGACATGGGGGCAAACAAACTGATATACCACACAGTTTACTGCCTGAACAGACAGTAACCCACTGAGAAATTACAATTGTTGGTTGACTGTGAAGTTGTATTCCTTCATCCAAAGCCTTCAGGTCTTATCACTCCCCTAACATCAATGACTTTCCTTCATCATTAAGCATCTCTTCCCTCATAAACTGTTCTTGTGTTGCAGCGAGGCATAGCCTCACTACAAAAAATACACTGAACCATGAAATCCACTAAAGTAGAGAAGATGATGTGTTTCGAGGTAACTCATTATCAATTGGAAAATAGTTTTCTGCTTGATGCGCCTGTGAAATGTCAGAGTGAATGCAATTAAATGATTCATGTTATATACTAGACAAATCAAGTCATCACTCTCATAACTAGCATTTTATGATGGCAAAAATAGATGAGAGGAAGATATGAAAAGATTGAATGTGTCATAAATGAAATTGAGACAAAAGGATTCTCTGTGTACCCTGATTTTTTTTGTTTCTTAAACATTTCCTCTTACCAATGGCTGCTGCTAGCTTTGATATCAGAGCCCTTACAAAAAGACACCCTTAAAGTTAAACTCCAAAAAATATTAAGATGAAGAGTAACAGACGAGACCCATTACATCTCTCCTTTCACTGCAGCAAAGTGCCTGTATATGAAGCCTGTCTGTGACCACGAGAGCAGGTGATTCAGCCTTCCTGTGCCATGGTTTCAGTGGCTGTTTTTGACAGGAACACATAAATATTCATGACTGGCATGAGAAATACTCAAAGGGAAATGATGGCACAAGGTTGGCTTGGGGTGGAATAAAGAGGAAGGGAGTTAGGGAGAGAAGGAGAAACAGGAAAAGGAAGAAATACACAATGTTGTTTGTGGGGAGAGACGCTTAATCACAGCTGCTATGGACTGGGCTTGTCATCAGTCAGCTACATTCACTACACAAAGAGCACAACAAACAAGCCAGAGAGCATGACAAATATTCAGGGGTAGTAGAAGAAGTATAATCTCTTACTCACCAAACTAAAATTGTGCTTCTCATCCGAAGGATGTTGTCAGTTTGTGCAGTCACATTAAGATTACAAAATGTCTCAGTGGTAATCCTCTGGGATACAAAATATACACAAAACATTGTGGTATGTCTTATCTATGGAGACCTGGGTTAAAGCTTGGTTGTAACTTCATGACCTTTGCACTAAAGTAGTGTACCAGTGGGTTAAAGAAGCTGACAGTGACTCAAGGGGCAAGAAGGACAATATTCCTTGGCACAATTGCACTCACATACAATAGCACAAATACAAAGTAAAAGAGGCAGGAAGGGACAGTCAGCGGACTACAGGAGCACTTCCCTCGTTTGTTTACAGGGCCCAGAGGGATAAAGTCAATCGTTTCCCTTTCAAACCAACTGTTGCTATGCAGCTGACTGTTAGATCCCATGGGTCTCTTTACCACAAACACTTGTGGCAAGGATAAATGGAACAACTCAAGAGTAACGGCACAATGCAGTTCATTGTAAGAGCACCAATTTGATTTCTAAAAAAGTGTCAATGCCACAGTTAAATAGGGAAACCTACTATTCAAAACCACATGTACAATAGACCACATTGGCCAAAGTATTTTTTTACTGTACTTTTCATTGACTGTTGCTGAACCACTATTCAATCATTACAGACATGTATCTAATTCAACCTCAATTATCTTTCTCAAATCAAAGAAAAATTATTGGAATGGATGTTGAGGCATTAAGTGTTTCGCTTTCTCTATCCCTACGCTTTGTAAAAAGGATCTTAATGACAGACGTCTGGATTAGGTCCCTCGCTAAAACATTGAGAGAGAAAAACACTCACAGGGGCTGAAAAAAGGGGGCGACATCTCATCACAAGCTATCAACCACCACCGTATGCCTTCTCCCTTCTGTTCGGTTCCCACTTGCCTGATTAATATTTCAGGGAGGAACCGTCAGCTTTGCCTATATTCATTCTAATGCAATCTCAAAAAATATCATTGGAATCTTGATATTTGAGCCCGCTGTTGGAACAAGACATTATTGTTAGTATGCTCAATGCTCATGAATATATAGATATAGAGTTTTTGTGTCTCCTGGCATGAACCAGCATGTGTGCTGTTGTGTTTTGGTATACACATCCCTGTGCACTGTCTATATGAGTGTGCAAATACATTAGGCAGGAATATAATAAATGAGATGCAAGAGGCAGGGAGTCTCTCAGGGGAGCCAGTTACAGCCCAGTGGAGCTGCGGCAGCTCATGGGATTACGTGATCTAGATTCATTGAAGCATAAGGAGCAAATGCACAAAAAGGGACACTATGAGAGTGATGAGCCAATTAGCAGCCCATTGTGGCTTTTAAAAGGAATCCATAGTTTTTCTCAGGTTGCGCATTGCTGCAATATTATCCATTTGACTGATAGTGGTTTAACACGTACTTACATTTATGACAAAGTTGTTTGTTGTGCTAATACACTGATATTTGCCTTTGTTGTCTGTATTACTGCCCATGCTGAATATAAATGACAAATAAAAAATCATGTGACTTAATCTGACCTTTGAGCGGTGCACTTCGCCATCATCATCCTCGCCGCCGACTCCAAGGATCTTCCTGCTCTTCAGGCGGCTTATCAGGTCTGTCTGGCTGTGCTTCTTCATCAGAGGAGGGTGAGGTTTAGATGCCATGGTGCACACACACCTGACAAAGAAGAAAGGAGAGGTAAGTTCAGAATGCAAACAGTGTGTGTGTGTGCGTGTGTGTGGTATAGTTGGAGGAAATAAATGAATAAATGAAAAAGAGAAAGACGAGGAAAGAAGATGCAAAAAAAAAAAACTCCAGACACATTTTAAAAAAACTCCAGACACATTTTAAAGTATGTAAAAATACTCTGTTATGATTAATATTTAGTTTAACATGGTTTACCCACATAAAAAGTAAAATAAAGTCTGAAAAAGGGGCTGGAAGCACATCTACCCTTTCTCCCCCATTGAGAAATTCCAGTGCTCCGCGACATGGCCGTCTGCTCAGGTGGCCTGGCTGCCGAGCTCCGCAAGCTGGCAGTCTGCAACTATATTCAGGCTCAGATGAGGAGTCTGTTGTGCACTAAAATCGGCGAGAAGCAGACGTATCAGAATGCTAAGTGTAGTTAACATCTTTTATTTGTTTGATGTGTGTAAGCTTGTTACTGGCAGTGGCTGACAAAGCTACGATGACAGTGTGTTTTCACTCTCTATACTGACAGTCCGCTCTGTGCTGGAGGTTTCAGGTTTCTTTGCTGGCTTTTGCATATTAGGGAGCGATTTGTTTACAAATTAGTGCCATACCTAATCTTGCCCGGTATACGTTTGAATCTCAAATTTCAGAGAAGTGCACAGACCTCCCCCTTTCAGGAGAGGAATGTGAAAACACCTCTTTAGTGAAAAACCTTGCACGGATACAATTCAGTATGGTCAATGTCAGACATTTTAGGGAACATAAACTAATTTTTTGAGTGGAGGGGGACATTAATTTCATATAAGAAACATCAGTGGAGCTTCTCCTATGTTATTACCCCTCGATCTGAAGAAGACATCTTTCTACAGCACAGGCAGGAAGAGGTATAATAATCCCCTTGAGGACTTGACTCATGATGCAACACAATTACATAACACTGGTCTGAAATACAGGCAACCTATAAAACCTTGCTCTTAAGTCAGACTGGAGGAAGGAGCCAGATGTCCTCTAGGTCTGCTGGGAGCACACACAGACACACAGACACACAGACACACACACAAACTACACAGCAATATGCCCAAACCTTAGATACATTTATGTCTTATTTGAAATGAATACTCAGTGGCCTTTATTCCAACAATCTAATTTCTTTCACTTTCTTCAGTTTGGCAGTTTCCTGTTTGAAGTTCTCAGCATGACTTATTTTATCCCCACATGCTGTTACAATTAAAACAGACTAAAGCTACACTGATGCACAACCAGCCAGATTTGTTATATGTATGTATGTATGTATGTATGTATGTATGTATGTATGTATGTATACATACCTACATACATACATACATATATGTATTTCACAAACAATAAATTTGTGAAGAAAGAACTCTGCTTACACTTTATAAGTCAGAAGGTTTGCTAACCTTAACAATAAAGCTGTGATTGCTGGAATTCCCTGTGTCTGTTTTAATAGTAATGGTCCTCCAGTATTAATAACTTAGACTTTGGGGTTTTTAATTTGTTTAATGAATATAGCCTATTATTATCAACACATTTCTGATCTGTACATCCAGACAATAATTTCTTCAATGCATAGAACTAGAAATATTGTCAATGACAAACAAACATTTATTTTTGCCTATTTTAGCTGCTAACTGTGATAGCAGGACACACTGCTGTGGTCCTATTGATTAGTGTTAATGAATTGTGCCTGTGGATTCAATGGGGACAAGCAATAGTCAAATCAAGACTCAATAGTATTACCTCCACCATGGTTCAACTGGAGGTAAAAAAGGCATGCACAAACATGTGTGCACACGCACGGAATGGGGTGGTCTGTCTAAAAATTGATGGCTACTCCACAGGCCAATTCTAGGAGTAAAACAAGAGGAGTTATTGAACTACACTCTCAAAGATGAGGATACCACACGGAGAACAGAGAGCTTTGTCAACCAGGAAAGGAAAAAACAAAACAATCAGTGCTACCAGGAAACACCACAAAGTGCTCAGTTTACCACCAATAAGGAAGTGTGTCATCACAGTTAGAGGTGCATTGTAGGCTTCAAGTAAATATAATACAGTAAATACTGTTGGTTTTCTTACATAGGCCAAACAGTACAGCTAGGCTCTATAAGACAGAGTGCAAAAAAAGTAACAACTAACATGCTAAAGCTCTCTAATACAATAACCTAGCAGCCAATTGTGTGGCATATATTCCATTTTAGTGATAGCTCAGTCAAAAAGATAAAAGTTATAGATAAATAAAATATAAAAAATAAATATATTTTAATTTCTGAGGCTGTACAATTTAATTGGATGTTCTATTGAAATGTATGCTGAAACAATTAGTTGATCAGTTAATTGTCATTGTTTAATTTATCATAACCTTTCCAACTGATTAATCAACTAACCCTAAAATACTACTAGCTTGCTGGTGCAAGTGTCTCAAATGTGATGATTTGCAGCTTCTCTTCGTGCAATTGAAGATATCACCTTGGCTAAATGATAGAGATAAATACAAACAAGCTTAAAGGTCCCATAGCATGAAAATGTCACTTTATGAGGTTTTTTTAACATTCATATGAGTTCCCCCAGCCTATTGTCCCCCAGTGGCTAGAAATGGCGATAGGTGTAAACCGAGCCCTGGGTATCCTGCTCTGCCTTTGAGAAAATGAAAGCTCAGATGAGCCAATCTGTAGGGCTGTAATCAACCAAAGATAATCTTGGTCGACTGAAGTCCTGAAATTTTTACTAAAAATCGACTGCGGGAGGTGGGGGGGGGCCGAAAACCCCCCCCCAAAAACAACGTTAAGATTAATTAGCTGCGCAGTACTTGGTAGCCTTGTCCGCCTAAATGAATTATAAATAAACATAAAAAACTAGTAGGCTATTTGCAGTATATTAAATCGTTTTTTAACCTAATTATTTTGCACTGAAATGACACACTGAGAAAGAGAGAGACATCATAGCTTGCTAACGAGCGAAGCATGGCAGTTGGTCAAGGACACACCACCACCCTCCACCTTGCCCCCCCTCTCTCCTCCTCAATAGCATTTAAAGCTACAGACGCAGAAATGGCACATACTTAGAAAAGCTCATTGTGGGACTGGCTCTAGCGGCTGTAATTCTGCACCAAGGCTGAATTTCGGGAAAGAGACTTCAGATACTATTAGGGGACCACTGAGGCCTATATAAAAGCATCCAAAAAGCAGCATGTCATAGGACCTTTAATTGATAATGTAAATAAACCCATGCAGCAGCAAAACTTAGTCAGCATTACATTATAAGATCTTCCTAAAACTTTGTTCTTCTCACACCCACTTCCTTCTTTGTTTTGCGTTTGACTGGAAGAGAGAGGTGGGAACTAGAAAGTGTGCTAATCTGAGTACATTTCTGTCTGCGATACACATGGCAAAGATTAACAACATTCCCTTGTATTGGCATGCGTACATAGGCTTGGAGCGGTCAGTGAAGCTTACACAGCATGTGTTCAGGCTTCTGTTGTCAAACACTCCACTTGGACTCCCACACAGTGCATGAGGAACTAGACTTGCCCTGTTCTGTAACAGCAAGAAGAGGCAACATTGATGTAAAAAAGAAAATGCAGGCAGACCTATTGCTTACGGAAATCTGATGAAAGGCCTGTATGCAAGGGCAGTACCTTACAGGAAAAAAATAAGATTGCATATTTGCATTTTCTTTTACAATGTTCTAAAGACATTATCTAATTTGGCCATACAAACAGTCTACAGTTTTAAAATTTGGCAGCTCAATTTGCAAAAATCTTCTTCACTAAATGTAAAGTTTGATGTGAAAATAGATGAGACACGTGTCAGTGAACTCTCAGCATGATTGTGATGGGACATTTGCTTCAGGCTAAATTATGTTAATTAGCCTATTAGATGAAATAGACTAACATAAGTCACTAAAAAGCAAACTTTACCCAATTTGCTTATTAAATTGTATCCTTTTTAATGTGATAATTGCATATGCATAGATTGTTAAATCTAAATCTAAAGTTGATGAAACGATATATTCTTCAGCCCAACTGTCTCCCTTCATATCCTTCCTCATTTAATGCATTTTAAAAGCGACCACTTGCATCACTCTAAATGATGCAAAACTATAGCAATGCATTGTGTCCTCCACCACCATCAAAATCTGTGATAAAGCCGTAAATAAGACACACCTCAGTGCATGGACCGTAATCACACATTTCTCCAAACATAAAACAACACTGCTTGTCTCTCCATTCCAATCTCCTTACCAATGCTCCTTCAGTAGCAGAGTAATGCTGATGCCGTTGCCTAGCAACTGCCAATGGACCAATCGCTTCTTAATTATTGAAAGCACCTTTGATGAGCCACCGCTGTCATTCTCCTTGCTGTCGTAGGTGATATTTTAGGATAAATGAAGAGACTTTGATCTGTGTTCAGTCAACTGGAGAGAAGACATGCTTTCCTCATGAGTGGCTTCTTGTCAGCATTAAAAGACTTATGTGGGACTAACTTGTAGCTGTACGTAATCTCACTCCTTCAGAATGGCAACAAACTTTACTTGAGTTGTGAACCAAACCACATCTCACCTGGATGATAAAAGCGGGGTAAAACATGAAGATGGTGAAGAATTGAGTAAAACGATGAATTATTGAGTAAGCTGGACAGAATGAATAAAGAAAAGCAGAATTTAAGAGCAGATCAACTTCCATTTTAGGCAACCCAGAGTCAAATTTTAACATTCACAGAACATGTATTGAGATGCTGTAAAAATAGATAGGTGTTCAAAAGGACAAGGAGATGTTATTATAGTACAGATGTAAATGGCTTAGAGCCCTTTAGACCAAATCAGACACCTGAAGAGATGTTTTTTCCCCAGTGAGAGCAAAAATGTTCCTGCAGTGTTAAAGCAATTGGGCTAAGTGCCCTACAATACTTCAGTAAGATTGTTGCTATACATTATATTGTGCGGATTTCTGTTCAATCAGGTGAAGGAGGGGTCTCTCTACTTACTATGCTACTCTAAAGTTTTGTTTCTAATTAGCCTTTGATGCATTGAATAAATTTACCTTGGAATATAAATTACGTTTAATGTAAGCAGAATATCAATGCATTTACCTCCCAGTGGGATAGACAAAGACAGGTAATATCAAATATAATAATCAAATGTGAGTAACAAACAGTATTGTCTCTGTTCCTTCGCCAGGGTTTTGTGACAGAACATGTGCTGTGGAAATAAAAAGCTGCTAAACATAGGAAGATATTGTGGGAAATGTGTGAACTACATAATGTGCGAACTACATCAGAGATCTCTGGTTAGTGCCAAGAAAAACGTTCCATAACAAACTATTGTATCATATGAACAAAGCAGCGTGTGGTTGTGGACGTGCAACTGTGAACAAATGTGTTACTCAAAATAAGAAAGCAGTCTCTACAGCTTATCTCCTCCTCTTTTCCATAAATAACATGAGACACAGTTGCCCAGTAGCCTCTAAATCCCCTAACCACCATGTTTGGGATATCTAGCAGCATTGTATAGTGCCAGGAGTAGATGTAGTAGCAGGAGTTTCTTTGCATCTCCACAGACTCCAGAAACAAGTGTTGCCAGTTCATCCTCAATTTAATGTCTGTCCCTTGACCACTTAGAATAATTGACTGACCTTAGTAAATGTGTTACCGCTCAAGGTTAGTGTTAATGATATGGATTTCTCATTGCCCTAAGGAATTCTGGAGCTTCAGCACAGTATAACTTTAATCTTTGAAATTGACAAACAACATATGTGTAATTCATGGCTCAATTCGAACAGGATCAAAAAAGTATGTCTCTCCCCGTTCACTACTGTGCATATTCTTTCTGAAATAAGGTCTACCAGAAGGGGAGGGACTTTGTGTCTCTCTATAAGATCAAGATTCAAAAACAGTGTTAAGAGTTGCTTGTTTGTGTTGACTTGCTGGTGCAACAGCCTCCTCCACTGCTGCTGAGGTTGTGGATAATTACTTTTTAGCAGCATTTTGCCATTACATTTGGTATATCCATGGTGCCCAAATGATGAATCATTTCCTCAGCATCAGGTCAGATTTTTCACTTATCCAGTGAAATATCTCTGCATCTACAAGATGAATTGGCACAAATTTGGGGACAGACATTCCAAGTTCCCAGACGTTGTATCAGGCTGGCTTTAGTGACGCTCTGACTTCTCATTTATTGCCACCATGAGGTTGACATTTGTGGTTAAGATGTCTGTCCGTCTTCACATTACCACTGTATCATTTCTATGTGGCAACTAAAAGTTATCAGCACTTGAGCTGATTTGTTAGTTGGTGGGGAAAGTAGCTGAAAAAGTCTTCTGATGACAATGTGTACTTTTGTTATCTAATTCTTGTATCTCCATTCACTGGGGAAGACTGAGGCACGAATTTTCCTTGACGCAGGCCAACGTGACTGTCCTATGCCCTAGGGCAGGTCGAGCTGGGAAACTGTAGGACTCCACTTTGAAGTCTGTAAGTGCTCAGCATTTCCACAACAACATCAGATATCTACTCAACAGTAACAAACTAATTCACTCCCACTAGATAGATAGATAGATAGATAGATAGATTTTTTATTGATCCCAAAAAAATGGGAAATAACATTGTTGCAGCCTCAAAAATTTCAGACACACAGCACACGTACAGAGTAAAAAAAATATATACATGAAATAATAACAGAATAATACACTAGCAATATTTAAAATATATACAATTTGGAAATGAAATGTAAAATGTACAACTGTTTCGATATATAGATAAAACTTAATGTGCAAGTTGGGGAGTAAAAATATACAACTGTATCACTGGTAATGATTAGGGCTGAACGATTAATTGCATTTGCGATAATATCGCGATATGTTAAAACGCGATTTCCTAATCGCAAAGGCTGCGATTTGGTCACATGACTCGCAAGAGCAAATCAGTCTGCACTCCGCAGAGAAAGCATCAACTTAGCATGCTAACGCTACACTGTACCTTGAGCTGATTTCTGTCATTCAAACAACTCTGAGTTGTAGTTTAAAACTTTTACAGCCATTTTAATAAAATGAAGGGTTTTATTCTGGTTCGAGTCCATACGTGCAGTTAATGGATACAGACACGCAGAACTGAAGGCTCGGTTGGCAACTAGCTCTGATTAGCGGTTAGCTCCGGTTAGCGGTTAGCTCCGTTATAAAGATATGGAGTGGAGGAGCTGCCACTGAGAGGGGTAACAACCAGACTCTGATAAATGACGTTCGGGGAGCTTTCACAGCAGCGTGGCCGGGTTTTTCAACGGTTTTATTAGTACAGTTAATCCCACGGCAAGAACACCAGCAACTAGCTAACGCAACGATAGCCTCTCTGAGCAAGTGCACACGGCAGCACGCAACTTCACGAGGGGGAGGGGCTGGAGGCAGCTCCTCTCTGTAGACTGTAAAAAAAAAAAAATACACTGTTGTGTGTGTGTGTGTGTGTGTGTATATACTATATTTTTACTTTTTTAACTGTGTAGTGTGTAATTGTGTGTTGTTCATACTATAAAATGATTTATTGTTTGTCTTTGTTGAATAATACAGAAGACAAAGAGCTTAAAAAAATAATCGAATCGAAATCACAATATTTGGGGAAAAAATCGCAATTACATTATTTTCAAAAATCGTTCAGCCCTAGTAATGATTGTGCAAGGTTGGTCAAGGTGCATTCAGTGTAGTTGTGATGTATATGAGTCTTATCTCACACTCAGAGATGAAGTGTTAAAATGTTTTATTGCCTGTGGTAGGAATGATTTCCTGTAGCGGTCAGTGCGACATCGAAGCTGTCAGAGTCTCTTAGAGAAGGTGCTCCTCTGTTGGACCAGTGTGGGGTGGAGAGGGTGGTCGGGGTTATCCATGATAGATAACAGTTTGTTCAGTGACCTCCTCTCCACCACAGCTTCAAATGTCTCCTGGTTGCAGCCAATAAATGCAGGATTCCTGCAGGAAATGCTTACAAGATCTGCTTTTTGATTCACTCGCCTTGTTGCTGTGCTCTATGACAGCTGCAATGAAATACAATTATGCCTCACAATGCTTAAAACTGATGAGGAAACAAGACTAGGTTGAAACCTAGTAAATGACAGGACCATGTAAAGGTCAGTGTGCTAAATTGTAGCCAAATTGTTAAATGGATAGTCAATGGTAGTGTCTCTAAAGTCTAGTTACAGTCCTAAGCAATATCTACATCAAGAGTTTCTTTTTATTAAGCAATAAGCTAGCCTTTGCCTAACCTTGGTAACAAATTAAACATTTATTTGATGTTATTTTAAAGCAGTTAATAAATTCATTGTATACATACACTCCACAATATTTCTACACATTTTATCTAAATATCAAAAGGTGTGAAGAGGCACCAATGCAGTAGTGCAGTCTACCCGATTCAACGGTAAACGCTGAATACCAACTTACACCCTTTTTCCACCAAAACTTTGCGGATTTATGCAGGTTTTTTAAACACCGGTAAACCTGCTAAAAATAGCCAATAGACTATGCTTTTCTGTTTTTTTTCTGGTGATATGAAATCACGAATGTGCCGGAAAAAAGGTGTAGTTAAAGTGCCCATATTATGAAAGAAATCACTTTTTTCTGGGATTTGGGGTGTTGTTGGGGGTCTCTGGTGCTTCCACACGCATACAAACTTGAAAAAAAAAAACATCCATGCTGTTTTGAGAGAGATACGGGTTTCTGAATGTGTCCTGCCTTCAGTCTCTGGGTGAGCTGTTCAAAATCGGCAGGGCTTTTTATGTCACTAGCTGAAACGAGGTGGCTAACCGTAGCATGCTAGCGCTAGCATGCTAGCTCGTTCTGAATGGCAAAACACTGCTACAACACACACTAGTTCACCATAATCTACAAAAGAACTACTTACATGTCCCTGTTCTGCAGGTATTTCACGCAAAGTTGGAAGTGTGCCCTTGTTTAGAAGAAGTCTCCCGGCTAATCCTGCCTTGTACTACTGAAGTTGTAGAAACAAACAGCTAGCTAGATGATGTGATCCTTACCTAGGTACTGCGCATGTGCGCCTCCCAACAAAGATGGGATAGAAGTGCGATGCCTCACTCTGTAGCTAAAACAGAGACCTGAACACACAGGGTGAAAAGATGATTTGCAGCAATGTGCAGTACAACAAAAATATGGTGTTTTTTAAAAATTAAACCATGTAAACATATTCAGGTACAACCTCAAAATACAATTATGAACCTGAAAATGAGCATAATATGGCCACTTTAACTTCTTCTGCTACAGCTTTGCAATACAGTGCACAAAACTGCTGTACATACACTTAATATCTTCGCTAATAAACTTAAACTCTCCTCTGCACAGACTGATTGCTTTGCATCACTTGCTCCACCACACACACACACCCACACACACACACACACACACACACACACACACACACACACACCTCAAAAGGGATATGCTACTCTTACAATATCAGGTTAGTAAACAGTAGAGAGCAACACAGAGGCCAGTGCAAATATTACAGTGGTTACTTCTTTTTTTTTTTTTTTAAATATCTGTTACTTATTTAGTCTCCATTTCAAACTTGGTGCCGACTAATTTGATGTTCCAGCGCACTAAAGGAAGGCTTTTATTCTGTGCGGGTACGTATTAACAGTCAATTAAGACTGCCAGGGAAGAATTAACCTCATTATAGCTTTAACAAAGTCATTACAGCTCCAACCAAGCACTGCTAAGAGGAGTAGATTACAACACGGTAAGGTTTCATACAAGGAGTTGACACATGGGCTGTTATATCCTACACCCCTATCATGGTGTGTACTGTATAAGTAAGTAGTAAATGTTCTTGTTAATTTGTCTACCCACAAGAGTGGGACATAACAGGATTTACAATACGTCGGCAAATGTAGCCCCAAATTTTACCATCAATCAACACCCATCTGACACAATCAGAACAAATGAACACTGAAAACATTTGTTGCAATTATACTGTAATAAATATTAGATTGTGCAGGTGTCAAAACATTGTTGCAACCTCCTGTGTCTGCTAGAGACAAAAACCCTAAAACCTCATGTTACGCAGGGGCACCAAAACTACTGACACATGACAAGTCTCAGATTCTGTCTTTTCTCTTCATGTGGCCTATGTGATTACACATTTGACAAATTCAGTTGGCCGTGACATCAGTACAGCTCAGTCGAGGGTAGGCTGGTAACAGCGATCTGCACATCATATCGTGTAAGAGGAGACATTGTCCCTGTAGATGTATCCAGCCATCCAGGGGTGTTAAAACAGATTATTTTCTTTAAAATCACCTAAAATAATGGTTTCCCTGCGTAACAGATGCTGTCTCTGATGAGGTGGAAATTACAAGTGAGGTTCAGTTGTGACAAACGGGCAGAGAACACAGATGAACACAGAAAGCAGTGTTTATGACTGGTGATAAACAAAGGACAATGGTGAAGTCAGTGAATTCCTCTCTTCAGTCAGAACAGGCCACCAATGCATACCATGGAAACCGTACTCTATACAACACAGAGAAGATCTGTACATGCAGTCAGTCTGAGGAGAAAACTGCTTTCAGTTGCTCTCAATGGATCATTGTGCTGAGCTGAACAGATTAATGTTGTTAAATCATCTAGGGACAGTCCCACGGAATTAACTAGTCCTAATGATTCCTGGGATTTGGAGTTCACCTGCCTAATTTTTAGTTATTACATCACACAGCAGCAAGGGAAATTGGAAATTACCCTCTTGTCGGCTGATTTGCTCCAACGCGATTATGTAAGAGAGTTCCTGGAGTGTTTACTGAAGATCTTTTGGGAATCACAATTATATATTACTTACAAAGCTGAGTATTCCAGTAGCCATTATCACTGTAATGAGATGTTACTACCACATCTGTTAGGGTAAGGTTTTCAACATTGCAATCTAGTTTAAAAATTTTAGGAATGACAATTGAATGCTACATGACTGCCCTGCTTATTAAGTGAGATATCAATCAAGAAGGTGCATTTCTGAACAACAGTTTCATTGTCCTATGAACTCAGCTGTAGTGATTGTGGATAAGGACTGCTCACACAACAGCAGTCCAGCTGTGTCTCAGTAGAGGCAGCCCTCCATCCCTCCTCCTCCTTGCACTACAACTACTTAGAGCTGAGCGAAATGGAGAATATCAGATATCACAATATTATTGGACAAATACTAGTAATGCACCGATTACAATTTTCTAGGTCGATTCCGATTTTTCATTGAGTTTGACCTGCTGATACCGATTTTAGCCGATTCCGTTTTCATTTATTCTAACCACTTTACAGCATACACAAATATTTATTTTCAATTTTTTTCTTTAATAGAACATTTTACATAGAACATTTTTTGAACAGATAATCGATCGCTATAAAATAGAACTATATAAATTACTCCTGGTGTGGGAGATTCACACACATCTAAAGTGGAATGTTATGTTACTTTTTCCTTGCAGGTGTTGCATATTGCAAACTTGTTATCTTCTTCACACACATTAAAGATAATATAATTAATAGTGGGTTTATTGTTATTATTTGCTAGCCTATATATAATTTCTATGCATTGTGTATGGTAGCCTTTACAATGTTATTTATTTACAGCATTTGACCGGCATAAAATCAGCATATGTCAGACTGACCGGCTGGTCGCGGCCGATCACGTGAAAATCGGCCAATTCCAGTCACCAGCCTGTCAATCGGTGCATCTCTACCAAATACCTCCATGTCGATATTGCGACGATATTGTAGGGCGGACAATTGGTGCTTTTACAAAATATTTTCACAATTAGATTTTACATAAATAATCATCAACAATGTGGATATAATGATTAAGTGGTTAAAGGCAAATAATAGAATGGCTAGATCAGTCTGGTAAGTTCAGAAAATTACATCACTTTACTGTAATGCAACCTTTAAAACTAGGAAAAGACAACACTTACCATATAACAATATTATGATATCCAAAATCTAAGACAAAATCTAGTCTCATATCACGATTTCGATAAAATATTGATATATTGCCCAGCCCTACAACTACTCCATCAATTAAAAAAAGAACCTTAACCCAAACACTTTTAGACACACTGTACATGTAATTAAAGAAACTCGCCAGTAGAGCTGCAAAGATTAATCGATTAGTTGTCAACTCTCAAATTAATCGCCAACTATTTTGATAATCAGTAAGTCGGTTTGAGCAATTTTTTAAGACCAAAGTAACAAAAATTTTATTCCAGCTTCTTAAATGTGAATATTTTCTAATTTCTTCTCTCCTCTGACAGTAAACTGAATATCTTTGAGTTGTGGACAAAACAAGACATTTGAGGACGTCATCTTGGGCTTTTGTGAAACACTGATCCACATTTTCTGACATTTTAGAGACCAAACAACTAATCGATTAATTGAGAAAAAAAATGAACAGATTAATCGACTATGAAAATAATCGTTAGTTGCAGCCCTACTCGCCATCCTAGTAACATTAAGGCTACCAACAACCCATGATGCAACAGTCTCTAGTAACAGCTTCTCTGTAGAAAGTAGGTGGTGGGGGGAGGCTCTAGTGGTATGAAATCACTGAGGCCTGCCAGTGATTGTTTGGTGTTTCTATCTATGGAACCTTTTTGACACAGCAGGCTCACTGTGCAGCCAACGCAGCAGCAGCTGAGACGTGGTGAGGTAAAGCAGAGCTGACACTTAGTGCACACGCGCAGCTGGGAGGTGAATGATCTCCTCCAAGGAGCAAAATCATCAGAGCTCAGCAGGGATCCATCACACATGGGGAAAAGGAGACGAGAATGAGGTCCCACCTTCAAAACATACACACCAGCAAAAGCTGACGCAAAGCTTTAAAGCTCTGCTGTACTGAGAAACAGCCAACCAGTAATTATTACTACTTATATGTAATTATTATTATTGCTGGTGGGCAGTAACTAACAGTTAGGGTTATGTCCTCACCTCTGCAGCTGCATATTATTGCACTGTCACTATGATTTTAAGATATGTGGTAATTACAATTGCACAGGTTAGAACACAGAAGCTTTTTATATTATTGTAAACTAAAGCTGCAAAACTTTCACAGAGGATTTCAAATTGTGACAAAGCTGAAGAAAGCTATGAAATTTCATAATCATAAAAATTCAACTGTATGATCATTTTAGAGGCTGTTGTTTGTGGTGCTTGAACTATATTGCATTATACAGAGAGATTATATATAATTGATATAAATAGGGTGGACAAAATAATAAAACACGTCAGTATAACATACTACAATTCAACGGCACCGCAAACTGCAACCATCAAAATGATCATACAGTTGAATAGACACCTCTCTAAAAAAGTTTAAAACAAAAAATTAACATTATAACATTATACATGAACGGTAGGATTTATTGCAGGACTTTTGTAATAGACTGCATTGGTTTTAGCTACTTGTACCTAATGAACTCATAACTAAGTATGCAGTGTGTACAGAGTTAAGTCAGAAGAAATTAAGTTGAGTGGAGTCACAGGTAGCTGGAAATACCAGATGTCTAACACTTGTTGTCCAGGGTAACTGTTAGCCGAGACTAATTAAATGATCACGAGGCAGGTTTTAATGACGCACAACAAATGGTTTTAATGAATAAAACTCTGTGTGCACCCAAGAATGCTGTACTACAACCAGAATTATTACTTGCTTAAAATGCACACAGTAAAAGATACAGTGGAGCCTTTTTTAAAGTGCTGTGAAATTAATTGTGCTTGGAAGAATAACAGAATTATTATTATTATGGGTATGGAGTTGTTTTGTATCTATAAGTGCATCTTTTGGTAAAGCTGAGAAATCAGAGTAGCTGTTTAATAAGTACATTGCAACGGGTGGTGACATTTTGAAATCACAGTAGGTGGTTAGAGATTGGAGTTTATAAATGTCGATATCAAAAATAGGCACTTTTCAGTTTCATACTCAACAAAATAGGTTATTGTTGTGTAGATCCCTGGCGTTGGGGTTAAAAATAGGATCAAAATGTTGGTTTTAAAACTAACAATCATTTAGAGATTGTATTCTACTATCAATTCCAGTTTGACAGGTATATTGTCAGACTTACAACCCACTGTGGCCTGTAGATAAAAGGATATTTTCCTCCCCTTTTTAGGAATGATTAAGAGAAACAAACTATGAAGAAAGCACTGCACATAAATCTTGGGGCTGTTGAGGCATACAGTAGGTTTAGTTTAAGAGATTAAGGAGAGCACTGCTTACTACTTGGTCTGTGTTTCTGACATGAAATCTGGGCCTCAGGGAGGGTATGCTGTATATTGATATTCAAATACTCAAAGCACTATACATATTTTTTTTAGCGTAGGAAATGTAAGCAAAAGTATGTTGGTTCTCTACCAACCTCACTCTCTTTTTTTAACTGTATGCAGTGTTTCCATATACAGTATATATATTAGGGGTGCACGATTCAGAAAATGTCACAATTCGATTTAATATAACGATTCTTAGGCTCAAGATTCAATTCAAAATCGATTTTCGATTCAAAAACGATTCGATTTAAAAAAAACGATTCTCAATTAAAAAAAAGATTCACAGTATGTAAATGTAGTTACTTTTCCCATGTGATTGCAGTAGACATACAAAAAAAAAAAAATTTAAAATATGAATCGATTTTTGGAATTCTATGAATCAATTTTGAATCGGTAGAGCTTGAATCGCAATATAAGATCAAGCTCTACCGATTCAAAATTGATTCATAGAATTCCAAAAATCGATTCATATTTTTAAATAAAAAAAAAAAAACAACTACTGCTACTACAATCACATGGGAAAAGTGTATATTATATATATATATATATATATATATATATATATATATATATATATATATATATATATATATATATATATATATATATACACACACACACACAGTGAGGAAAATAAGTATTTGAACACCCTGCTATTTTGCAAGTTCTCCCACTTAGAAATCATGGAGGGGTCTGAAATTGTCATCGTAGGTGCATGTCCACTGTGAGAGACATAATCTAAAAAAGAAAATCCAGAAATCACAATGTATGATTTTTTAACTATTTATTTGTATGATACAGCTGCAAATAAGTATTTGAACACCTGAGAAAATCAATGTTAATATTTGGTACAGTAGCCTTTGTTTGCAATTACAGAGGTCAAACGTTTCCTGTAGTTTTTCACCAGGTTTGCACACACTGCAGGAGGGATTTTGGCCCACTCCTCCACACAGATCTTCTCTAGATCAGTCAGGTTTCTGGGCTGTCGCTGAGAAACACGGAGTTTGAGCTCCCTCCAAAGATTCTCTATTGGGTTTAGGTCTGGAGACTGGCTAGGCCACGCCAGAACCTTGATATGCTTCTTACAGAGCCACTCCTTGGTTATCCTGGCTGTGTGCTTCGGGTCATTGTCATGTTGGAAGACCCAGCCTCGACCCATCTTCAATGCTCTAACTGAGGGAAGGTTGTTCCCCAAAATCTCGCAATACATGGCCCCGGTCATCCTCTCTTTAATACAGTGCAGTCGCCCTGTCACATGTGCAGAAAAACACCCCCAAAGCATGATGCTACCACCCCCATGCTTCACAGTAGGGATGGTGTTCTTGGGATGGTACTCATCATTCTTCTTCCTCCAAACACGGTTAGTGGAATTATGACCAAAAAGTTCTATTTTGGTCTTATCTGACCACATGACTTTCTCCCATGACTCCTCTGGATCATCCAAATAGTCATTGGCGAACTTAAGACGGGCCTTGACATGTGCTGGTTTAAGCAGGGGAACCTTCCGTGCCATGCATGATTTCAAACCATGACGTCTTAGTGTATTACCAACAGTAACCTTGGAAACGGTGGTCCCAGCTCTTTTCAGGTCATTGACCAGCTCCTCCCGTGTAGTTCTGGGCTGATTTCTCACCTTTCTTAGGATCATTGAGACCCCACGAGGTGAGATCTTGCATGGAGCCCCAGTCCGAGGGAGATTGACAGTCAAGTTTAGCTTCTTCCATTTTCTAATGATTGCTCCAACAGTGGACCTTTTTTCACCAAGCTGCTTGGCAATTTCCCCATAGCCCTTTCCAGCCTTGTGGAGGTGTACAATTTTGTCTCTAGAGTCTTTGGACAGCTCTTTGGTCTTGGCCATGTTAGTAGTTGGATTCTTACTGATTGTATGGGGTGGACAGGTGTCTTTATGCAGCTAACGACCTCAAACAGGTGCATCGAATTTAGGATAATAAATGGAGTGGAGGTGGACATTTTAAAGGCAGACTAACAGGTTTTTGAGGGTCAGAATTCTAGCTGATAGACAGGTGTTCAAATACTTATTTGCAGCTGTATCATACAAATAAATAGTTAAAAAATCATACATTGTGATTTCTGGATTTTCTTTTTTAGATTATGTCTCTCACAGTGGACATGCACCTACGATGACAATTTCAGACCCCTTCATGATTTCTAAGTGGGAGAACTTGCAAAATAGCAGGGTGTTCAAATACTTATTTTCCTCACTGTATATATATATATATATATATATACACACACACACACTTTTCCCATGTGATTGTAGTAGCAGTAGTTTTTTTTTTTTTTTATTTAAAAATATGAATCGATTTTTGGAATTCTATGAATCAATTTTGAATCGGTAGAGCTTGATCTTATATTGCGATTCAAGCTCTACCGATTCAAAATTGATTCATAGAATTCCAAAAATCGATTCATATTTTTAATTTTTTTTTTGTATGTCTACTGCAATCACATGGGAAAAGTAACTACATTTACATACTGTGAATCTTTTTTTTTAATTGAGAATCGTTTTTTTTAAATCGAATCGTTTTTGAATCGAAAATCGATTTTGAATTGAATCTTGAGCCTAAGAATCGTTATATTAAATCAAATTGTGACATTTTCTGAATCGTGCACCCCTAATATATATACTGTATATGGAAACACTGCATACAGTTAAAAAAAGAGAGTGAGGTTGGTAGAGAACCAACATGCTTTTGTTTACATTTCCTACGCTAAAAAAATATGTATAGTGCTTTGAGTATTTGAATATCAATATACAGCATACCCTCCCTGAGGCCCTTAGAGAGACGTATTCATGCGACACGCTGTATTCACCAACTGTGGGGATGCATAGCACTCAAAACCAACATGAAAAAAACATAGTAATGTTCCCTCAGCATATTGTTTTGTTGCTAAACTGTATGTAAAATGAGCAGTGACGTTAAATCACCTGTTTCTAGATGTATGCTAAGGTGCCGTCTCTGTGCTGGATTTTTCTATAGTGGTGGTTGGCTAGCAATTAAGCCCACTGACGGCAACGTTATTGTTCATATTTTGGCACGTTTAGTAATGACAAAGTAGTGGTCAGCGTGAGTCAAAATGTGATCTGAGATGCACATTTCAAAATATGTTATGTATCTGGTAGTATCAGTAGTAAAACAGATTCTATTCTGGTCCAAAGACTGCAATAAGACTCGTTTGTGAAAAAAAGTATCCTGGAATGTAATTGTAAGACATATGATGCTTTTGAGTAAAAAAAAAAAAATCCTAGAGGAAACACTGTGTATGCCATATTTCTAACTTTTCTGTTTGTATTCTTCTGCTTATATGATCTCGTTGACCATTGTGCTGAATAACTAGAAAGGTAATGTGATAATCTGCAATTTGTAAAAGTGGAGCAGACATGTTTCTGTGTTCTTAGAGAAACCCACAGGGCTGGGGACAATTACTTTCTCTCCCTGTCAATGAGTGAGTGTTAAAGCAACAAACAGCTTTCTGGCTGCCCACCTCCTGGAGCCCCCCGACTGAACAGCAACAGGATGGAAATACCTTCTCTTAATGAATTCTGAAGTAATGCAATACTTAATACGTGAAATACTTCAATATGTGCTACCAAGGACAACTGCTTTTTTGTGTTAGTCCAAATAAGTGTCTCTTTCACAATAAACAAAACAATGTTAATTGCATAGATGATTCATTCCCGAGGTGTCACACAATATGACTATTTCAAGCCTTCCACTTGTACCCTCCTTGCACAGCTTGTCTTGCTTGTTGAAGCACTACCTGGTTGCTAGGCAGCCCTGCTGGATGATGAAGAGGGCTCAACCTGCGTCACTAAAGGCTCTCTTCACGACATGGAAGTAATTGCTAGGTAAAGGTCAAAAAGAGATCCTTAAAATATCAAACATGTTGTCATTTATATTGTCATCTAGTAACATTGTAGTTCATTTCATTACATTTTTGCATTTTTATCGTCTATCATCTAACTTCCTCTCCCCAACATGTTTAAGAAAGCTTGTCATTTACTGGTAATCATATGCTCATCATTCCAGACACAATAGCAGTAATAGATACACACACGTCCTTGGGTTTACACAGCAATAAGCACCCTTATATTGCCTATAAAGTTCAAATGAGCCGACAAGAGGGTTCCACAGATACAGCCAACAACATCAACATTAGTGTGCGTCTGTGCTGGTCAGCGCTTCCAGTATTATAAAGGCCAGAAGCACACTAGACCAAGACCAAGATTTGGCACCAATGTGTTCTCACTCTCTACATGATAAGTGACTGTGTAAACTTAACAAACAAAGTGATCTGCATTTACAAAAAAAAAACCTGTAGGTTACATTCTAACGTAGCGACGACACACATTTAAACACAGTTTACAATTTCCAACTCTGATTGTTACTTACTTACTGACTTACTTTTAACTGACTGAATTTAAAGATGTGTGTTCCAAGAGCAACCAGGATTGATGATGTTGCCATTTCATTTGCCGGTTGGCCAGTGTAACAAATCACCTTGTTCTACAGCTCACACTACAGGAGCAATGAAGAAAAGATCAAAAACAAACGGGACAGCAATTATTATGAATGCGTTACCTCCCTCAGACTTCACAAGCAACAAAGCCAGTAATGACTTTGGCTGGGTCAACTAAATCGTCTGTGATGTCAATTTTCATGGGTTCAGAGACAGAAAGGTATCAGCTGCTGCAGCAGGTGTGTCGTGCTGCTAATTGTGATTGTCTACTTTGCTCAATGTTTGAAATCGGCTCAACTGAACCACTTCTATATCATTGATCTACTGACTCAGAACTGGCAGACTCCACAGACCTAATCATGACCAAACCAGTAGCTAGTTATCAGTTGTTGTTAGTGCTGTTTGTTAAGTGTTTGTTAATTTTGGTGCCGATACTGAACCAAAACATTTACATGCCTTAGTTAGGGGGATATAAACATGTTTTAATCCTTTTTCCCTTTGTTTATTAAATTACACCAAACTGCTCAGTGCATCATTGTTGTGTGTGGAACCTTGCCTAAACAAAATATAGTCTTTAGTTAGCAACATAAATCAGGAAATATCTGGAAAGTAAACAAGCCTTAAACCATGTTCAGACAGACAGCAGACTCTCAAACAGACACAATATTACAGACACAATTTGGTCTCAAAAAGTTTGATACCCAGCCCTCATTATGACTCAAGATAGCTTAATAGGTAGCTTATCGATTGATTACTTACACATTTTACAAATTGTGCAAAAACATATATTTAAATGAATGTATTGCCGTATGTCAGGGTTAGAATGTCTTCTCTTATGAGTCCCAACAAATTGATTAATTTCAGCAGACTGTCAATGTTTCTGTTACTCAGCTCTGACGCAATGACAGAAACATATCCCCCCAAAATCAATTCCTCCCATCAGTAAGCAGAGCACCTTCCACAAACAGTGCATTACACACAGCTGCATCCAGACCAACACAGGCACATTCCATTCTTGTTACTATTCAGATTGGTTTTCCCATCATTCTCCCACACTGCAGACAGAGTGCAAATAATAAAGGTTCTTTGTGACAGAAAATCAATACTTGGAACATTGCATATTAGATTCTCACTAAAACTTCAACCTTCTCTTGTCTGCAGAAAATACAAGACATTGTTCAAAATAGCAAGCCATTTAACACATGCTTTCACAGGTAACACAGGAGTAGTAGTCTTTGTTGGTGGACAGCAATGTATTCCACTCATTTCCTCTCAGAAGCCATTACATCTCTTCTTGGAAATGTTATGTCCTCGTTCAGCAGGTGGCATGCAGCCCACTTTACAAGTAGGCAGACACGCTAAGTAAAGTCTTTGTCAGTGGGTACTAGTTTCAACTGTCTGGACCAAAGCTTGCGCCAGAATATTTTTCCCCAAACAGCTCTTCACAACAACTGTGTGTGTGTGTGTGTGTGTGTGTGCATAAGGCAAGTGTTATGTAGGTAAATCAGCCCAAATGCATTCAAGCCATATTAGACTACTAGAAAAAGGTCAGACAGCGTGTCACTTAAATCGTGGCCAGAATTTGCTCATTGGCCCACAGCAGCAATCTGTGACGCCTTGAAACTAATTGGATCGTTTTTCACTTTCACAGAGGGAAAACAGAAGGCCATGGCCAGTGAATAAAACTGTTGCTGAATAATGTGTTTGGGTTCATGTACTTGATGATTGCTCTGAATATTTCCATAGGTAGGCTGCAACTTTTGATATTTTCAACTTATGTCCAGAAAAGGGTTTTCTGTCATTACTGCCAATGTTTGTCACACTCTATATTGTTAACTCTTCCTCACTTATGCCAAACCTGCCTCTTGGTGCGATTACACTGACACATCTTGCTAATCTGGTTTTTACTGAGCACCACAAATGCCATGAGGGCTCTGCTGAGTTTACATAGAAACAAATGAGGGAATCAACCTTAGCCAGTGGCACATCAATGCTTGCACAGGATGGCTGATGATCAAGCATGATGAGGGTTAATATCTAATCGGGGAAAAGGTTGCATACGTCTACTGGCCCTATTAGCTTCAGTTTATTCCCTCTGTAAGAGTCTGTTTGTGATTGCATGATTTTAATCTATTTAGAAGAAAATTAAACTTTTCAATAGCAAGAAGTTGCTCATTTCTCTGCCTCATTAATGTCAGAAATCCTGTCAGAACCAGCAATCATCCAAATAAAACATCAACAGATGTAAAACACTATTGAGGCTGGGCAATATAGCTGTAAAAACAATTGTATTAATAAACATGTTTTAAATATTAATTTAAATATGGCAAATGTTAGCAAAATGACAATTGCATGTTCAATGCATTTAATTATCTCCACTGCATTTGATCAAGCAAAAAGTTAATGTAACAATTTTAAACAACTTTTTCAATTATTTTTAATAGTTTTTTTTAAATTGTAATTGTGATTTAAAGCTTACACACTTTAATAAATCAGTTTGTGATCTTTTAATTACAAATTAAGAAGAATTGTAAATACAATTTTGTAAAACAACAACACAATATGATCATATCAAGATATACTACAATATTGACTTATTGCCCTGGCCTAAAGATGTAACATATACAGACCTGCCATAAAATTGCCAAAAAGTAAGCATGCAGGATAACATACTAAACATTTATTCAGAACAGTAAGCACATTCTTTATGTAAGAATAACCAATATTGTTTAAACACAAAAATAGTGATGACCATGCAATCCTTATATGAAACAAATACATCATCTCTCCGTAGTGTCATCTGCCGTGCCATGTTGGAAAGGAAGTTGTGTGTCAAAGGTGTCACATTAGAGCAGGAAGGGGATTTTTTTTTCTAGCAGTGCCAAGCAAAAGGAAATGTGAATCTGACACATCAACAGACATAACATAACATAACCTAACATAATAAGTGTGTATGTGTGGGTAAGTGTGAGTGTTGTATGCAGGGCTTGGTTGGCCTCACTGGCGGCAACATTATATTTTACCTTGAGCTTAAACCATTTTGCAAAACAGGGTGCTCGGTTTTCTGTCCTTCAGGAGGTGTGATTTATTACTACTTCAAGCACTACTTCATATGTACAATAATAGAGTATGTTGTCTACTGCATGCAGTAGAGTGCAGATCTCCGCCAGGTGTGTCCCTCTCCCCTCTTTCTCACTCAAATGTCCCTCCCTGCTCCTTTAAGGCCAAAATACACCACTGCCGAAGCACACACGTCAAAACAGCCGCCCCCCATTTTCCAAGACAAAGGTGAAAATGTGGCCTGCAACAGACCTTTTGCTACTGAAGAAGTTGTTGATCACTGGCGGCCCCTACTGGCCAGTTAAGAGGAGTAAGGCGTCAGCAGTCAATAGCGGTATAGAACAGAGCAGTCAAAACTAGGTTTTTCGATAATTGTGAATAACCACACTACGAGAGGTCCTTAAGCATACGCTCATATTTTCACAGAAGCAATATTAGGCAGATGGGTCCAGGAGTATGCGAGTTTAGCTGCAGACAGACAGATACGCATGCAGGTTTATTATACACAGGGGAACCCGCTAAAAATTGGCGACAAACTCCTTTTCCCATTGGTATCTTTTTTATATCTGTTACTTATTAATTATTTCTTTCAAACTCTGTGCGGACTAATTTGGAATGATGTTAGAGTGCTGAGATGGACGGAATTTGTGGCAGAGGTGCCAAAGAGTCAAAGCATTGCGCCGGAAAAGGGAGGAACATTTGTGTGTCCACCCGGGTGTCTATGTTTATATCACTGCAGATTGGAGCTGGAGCCAATAAATACCTGTAACTACTATAGTCATCTGTCCTGGTAAAGACAAAAGCCAGATGTTAGGGTTTTTTTGTCCAGTGGTAAAGGGGCTTTAATCTTTTCCGGTATGCTCATGTTTTCTTAAGTTTCTTAATCACAACTACAGAATTTGGACAAGGTATTATACAGCATAAAAGTGTATCCAGCCTGGTTGTCATTCATGAAAATGATAAACTCTTCAGAATGAGAGGAAGAACAATCAATTTATTAGTGAAGTCCACTGATATAGTTTCTTGGAAGGAAACCTGCATACTCTGCGATCGGCACCGTTTGGATCGGCACAAGGTAGAGTACTTTCTCTGGATGAAGGGAAGGCTGAACCAAGTGACATTTTCTTTTTAAATAAGTGCTGTGCTGTGACTCTAATTCATGCCGATGGAAGCATGGTTCCTGTGGATTTTAAAAAATAACCTATAAATATTTAAAAAAAGGTTTTAAATTGAGAACGGAATTTGGTCCCATCACAAGGCTAAAGCAGTCAACCTAGGGAAAACACTGGTATTTGTCCCACCCCTCCTCCACTGTGAATGGATAGCTGAATGGCTTTGAGTTGTAAATGCTTTGGAATGGGAGCGCCGCATATTAAATGGGTCGTTCAGAATTTTGGACATAGGACCTCATTTCCAAGTTAGCCAGGGTGTTATTTATCAGTGGAGACCGTTTGACACTTTTCATCCAGTCCTTCCAGTTGCAGAGTTTGCTGGTGCTAGGCTAGCTCGAGTCAACAGTATCTGCTAGCCTGCCACTAAAAACAGTCTTACCCAGTACACCCGAGGCAAATAAATTATAACGCCAGACTACCGATGTAAATGTCTGTGTTGATAGAATAATGTTAGAAATAAAACTATCCTTATATCGCATTGCAATAGTTATACTTTGTTCCCTGTAGTTGGTAGGATAGGCTACAGCAGCAGCGGAGTGATATTACCTAGGCTACTGAGAAAGCCAGTTTCCATGACAATCACACAAGTTTATTTACCTGTCGCTGCAATTTGCATGTAAACCGTCCAAGCTTACATGACTTTTCTGTCAGCAATTGCCTAAAGTTAGCGGTTAGCCCAGCCAGGTATCTACCAAGAGTGTAGCTATACTGTTAGCTCTCCACAATGCATTGAACTGTAATGTTATCTCCACTAATGTTGTCAGTCTCAATCTATCAGTAGAAGCTAGGCTAATGTTATAAAAGGGGCTAGCTTTATTAGCTAGAGTAGCCTACCAAAAGTTATTACCTGTTCATCAGTAGCTGTTGGTGCATCTGGAAAGACGGATGGAACCGCATTCGTTGTCAGTGGCTTGTGGTCCTTTAGATTGCGGGGTCTTTCAAAGTCGTCTGGTCTAAAATGATCACTACACATTTGCCACTTGAGTAGAGTCTCCGCCTTGATGTCCAAGCCAGCAGCAAGAAGCCACAGTTGGTTCCTTTCTGGATCTCCCAATGGAAATTTGTGGAAACTTTGTGGTGCCCATCTGTAGCGTTTATTTTTACAATTTCTAAATGCACACTGAATCACCATGTTGCCTAGTCCTTAGTTTCCAATCCAATGCTTCAATACCAACGTACTAGGCTACTACTAGATGTCCCGACTGTAGTGCGCAGTACTACTAACCGGAGCAAAGTAAAATTCCGCTGCTGCTGAGAAACTAGTCCCTCAAAATGTAATGCGATCATTGAGATGCAAGGGTAGTTTTATTTCTAACATTATTCTATCAACACAACAAGACATTTACATCGATAGTCTGGCGTTATAATTTATTTGTCTTGGGTGTACTGTGGAGTGGGTAAGACTGTTTTTAGTGGCAGGCTAGCAGATACTGTTGACTTGTGCTAGCCTAGCACCAGCGAACTCTGCAACTGGAAGGACTGAATGAAAAGTGTTGAAACTGTCTCCACTGATAAATAACACACTGGCTAACTTGGAAATGAGGTCCTATGTCCAAAATTCTGAACCACCCCTTTAACACGATGCTACAAATACCAGCAGACGAGGCATCTGTGCTGAGCACTGCAGGTTTGAGTTTGTTTCTGGTCACAGAGAGTGGAAGAATGTTCAACTTTGGGTAAAAAGCTGCGCTCGTCACTGCGCTCCCTGCACTCACTTTTACCCAAAGTTGAACATTTGAATATGCAGCGCTCTCATTGCAAAGCATAAAAAACATATAGTGGACTAGTGGAAAAACACACAACGCTACCAGGTAGAGTGCACTCAGTGCACCGTGGATGATCTAGAGCTAACGTGCAGATGTTTTTTCCCCATCGACCAATCTGGTTGAAGAGTAGGTAGAATATCAGTTGACCAAGATTTTTGTTGAATACAGCCCTTTTTTAAACCTTTATTTATCCAGGTAAGCCGATTGAGAACAATTTCTCATTTGCAACGACGACCTGTCACATTCACACAGTTACACATTAATACCTGGAAGCTGCCCAGTACAACCACAGTCTGATCTGCTGGCCACTGAGCCCTAATGACACAGGACTAGGCACCACTGCCTGAAAGAGCACTGGTAACCAGTCTGGCCAGTTACATGTATATTGGTGCTGTTCCATTTTGAGTGCATGAATGTGCCAGACATATAATAAAAAACTTAGATGAAAACTATTTGTGAAACTGCGTCATAGGATTGAAATTCCAACCCTTATCTACACCATCACAACAGGAAAAGTCACTTAGAAGACACATTGTTGAACGAAGGTCGGGCCAAGTTGGACCAGGGACATCTATTCTGCTGACAAACACAGCTGCTACTGAATGTATCTTTCAACCATATTTGACAGTTTACACAAACTTCTGGTTTTGTTTTTGTCTTCTTCTTTGCATGCCTCATGTCTTAGAAAAATCTATAAATGGCAATCCAGTTATTCAATTGACTCGGCAACCATTTCGATAAAAGGTTAATGGTTGTGCCATGTTTTCAGGCTATAATGCCAAAGATCCTCCTGATTTATAGCTTGTCATTTTTTATATAAGCCCTATTCGCACAGGACTAGTAGTTACCAGAGGACCTCTTGTGGTTTAGAAATTACCCCGACACATCTGTGTTTCGTGTGGCGCATTCACACGGGATAACTGAAGTCTGTATTTTACTCAAATTAACAAATATTATCCCCCGGATATGATGCCAAGGCTCTGTCAAAACTTTCATTTATAATTGACAACGCAGCCAATTAGACCCCAAATCACAGAGATGCTGATTCACACGGGACTAATATTATCACACAACCTCAGTGTTTGAAGAAATACGGTAGGTAACTTTTTGGTGGAATTTCTACTAGACAAATTACAGACATGATTCGCACGGGATTAAAATCACAGACGAGCTCTGTTATTATTACAAATTACTAGAGGTCTCCATGTAATACTAGTCCCGTGCGAATAGGGCTTTGAATGGCAGATTTATTATATTTGGGTTTTGGACTGTTGGACTGCCAAAAGACGCAATGTGAATATGTCAATTTCAGCTCTGGAAAAATGGCGTAAGACATTTTTCACTATTTTCTAACTTTAACTAGACCAAACGATTATTCGAAAAAAATAATAATAATAATTTCATTGAAAATAATTAGTTGCAGCTCTACATTACTTAAATAATCAATGTTTTCAAAATATACTGTAAACCATTACCCAAATACGTAGTTTTCTATTACAATTACAGAAGAAATACTTAAAGCTATAGTGCGTAATTTCTGTCTCCCCCATGAGGAATTCTAAGTAACGACAACAACACTGTCAGCGATTCCACATGACACAAGCCTTCCATAATCGCGCGCCACCCCCACACCTGCTCCACGCAGTTGCTTGTAGCCAAGGAGGTCACGGAGGATTAAAAAAACATGATGGATTTTCTAAACATAGCCATACTGATAAATACAGAGAGAGTTTTGTGAAGCTGATAGTCTTAATTAGCTTTGTATCAACTCACTTGGCAATGGCTTGAATGTAAGGGATGTTCATTCATATAAAAAAGTTACACACTAAAGCTTCAAGTTCAAGAAACCTCTAGATGAACCCGGCACATTAAGTGATCAATAATGCAGACAGTACACTAGTAATTGTCAGTTAAGTGATGAACTGCTGCTGGAATCAGTGAGTGAATGAAAAGACATCTGTAGGATAAGGATTAAGCAACCTGCTCTGAGGAGATAAGTTGAACCTATGGATGGATAAAGCTGCCGTCTCAACTCTTGACATTTAGCAGCTGAAATATTTCTACTGTAACAGTTGAGTCCTTCCAATAAAAGGTTGCCAGGAGGTCAGCGAACCAGACATACTATGCAAGTGTTAAACAATGTTAGACGTGATGTATGAGTGCTGCTGAAGAGAACTGAGAGGTGACTTTGTCCAACTGCCAAGGGGGAAATGTAAAAACCATATTAAAAAAACTCAAAGCGCATGCACACACAAGCAGCCCAAACAACCACAATGCTCCACTGTGTGCATGAATACATACATACAGACTCCAAACAACCAGTCTCAATAGCATAGCTCTCTGGATAGCTGACCAGCACAGCCTGGTATAGTCCTCAGTGAAGTGAACCAAAAACAAAACTTTTACTTACTGAATACAGATACTATTAGATGTGGAATTCGTCCTTTGCCCCTAACCCAGTTGAAGAAGATGATGCTGCTGCTGCCACTGCTCCACTCTTCCAAATGTCCTCTAAAAGGTCCTATAAATACCTGTCAATTGTAAATTATAGCATATGTTTTAACGTAAAAAAGGTGTCTTCTTTTTTATTTAAAATGTCTTTAGCAAGTTACAAAGACCAAAGTATTCCCATAAATGCCACAGACATTCTTTTAGCAAACAAAAGAAGATGCAAGCAAGTCAAACAGAATATAGCACCATGTTGTACCACTTACAATATAAAGTAAAGAGATTATCAAAGATAATAAATCCAAAATAAGTTTTTTATTTTATGCAGACAGCTGGAAACATCTGAGGTATATGGCTTGCCAAATACGTAAAATTGTCCACAGTGTTTTGACACCACTCAACAACGGAATTGCTTTTCTGTTTTCCCTGGATGTAATCAATGAGTTGGGTAGCCTATCACCGCCATAAAATGGCAAAGTCTGAAAAGCAACATATGGTCTTAGCTTCTCTAATCATGTCCACTGGAAATAAACAGGGGCACATCTGCTGTAGTCTCATTATTAAAGCCTGTGGCAAACCCACTGTCACACCAAGCAGTAGGAAATTAAAAGCAAAGATGCCAGGGAGAAAGCCATGCTTATTGGCAGAAATATATTGCTGGTACACATTAGTCCCTAGAGACAGACCAGAAGTCTGTGCAGAAAGATGAAACTAAATATAGCTAACCACCATTTTGCTGAAGTAAATCATGTTTGTTGCTTTTTTCAGAATACATTAAAAAAAAAACTTCCCGTTTTCTCTGAGTATCATAAATATGGTAATAAAAAAAACAGTCAATGTTTAGAGAGAAATCACTTTGTGCTACTGTATCTGATCTGTCTGCCTAAGTCAGTATAAATACTACCCTCACACACGTAATGGCCTGCAGATGTACATCTACATTTATAAACTAAAAATGACTATTTTAATTCTAATACTTACAGTACACAGTTCTTGTGTAATTAGTGGACTGTTTTGTGAACAGAAGCATTAATTAATCACTGAGGGGTTAAAACAAGAAAGGGGTCACCATCTGCTTTGGCTACCCAGCATGCAGCATGCCAAGAGTGTGTGAAGGACCTGTGGGACTGCCCAGGGCTGTATTCGGTGATGCTGCTTCCCTCAGTGCTTCTACACAAAAAATACAGAGAGACACAAAACAATCTCCATATAATACTAAACTCTCCAAGGATAATTTTACAGCCCAGCTCCATTGAGACCAGGTTAACTCTTTGGTCTGGTGGAGTGCACTGGGACACGACACGTGTTTCATTTTAATGCTTATAAGTTGGCTACCTTTGTTAAAAAAAACATAAGGATGTTTTATTTGCAATTTATGTTGCTACTCTGGTTTCTGGTCTCTTTTGTCTTGTCATCACATCACTTTTTTTTTTAAATCATTCAAAACTTGACAATACAACAAAAAGTGCATTGAAAAGAGTGCAAAAAAGTGGATGGACCCAAAACAAATGAATAATCGTCCTAGACACAAGACTACTTAGCCTACTTCTTCAGGAAAAGTGGCAGGTTCTTCTTTATGAAAAGTAGCTTCTCTGCTTTCTCACATGAAAGTTGGTTCCTCCTTACGAGAGTAGCGTAGTGAGAGTGAGAATGGCAGGTGCGTTGACTGAAACTGATGATGTCAGTGTCATGCAAGCAGAGCGAGCGGTAACGCTGTTGGAGTGAGTGTAACTTAAACTCTCCGCAGCCGACCTGCCTCGCGCCAGTGTGACGTCATGGGAGCGCCGTAACTATTTATACTCGCTTATGGTGGTCGCGACACTAGTTGCAGTCTTCTCCTGAACAGAGGTGTCGCAACTGAGGAAAGGCTACCGACTTTGCCATTTCTACGGACTAGAAGAAGAAAAAGGTAAACAACGGCAGAACTGGCAGCAGCATTGACGTCAATGTTTCGATTTGATTCGATGACCTACTTCGTCGAATCAAGCCTTTCATTCACCATAAAAGAACTCATCTTAACCCAGTAAGTTTACAGGAGAGACTTGCAGTCACTCTGAGAGTCCTGGCATCCGGTTACCCTCAAACTCGTCCATGCTTCCTGTTTCCGCTTTGTCGTGCGTCGCTGAAAAAAATAGAGTGGTGCACGAACTCTGGTCGCACACTTTAAATCCTGGAGCGTCACATTGGCGTGCGGTAGGTCGGCTGCGGTGACTGTAAAAAGGCCCTTAGCGTACCAGTGCTGCTGTGTGAGGGAAAAGCGAGAGGAAAAAGAGATAGCTAAGAAAGTGTAAAGTGAGTTAACAGTGAACAATAAAACAACGAGCTTCTCAAGACACGGTGGCTTCATCTGTTGTCAATACTGCCGCTTCCCGACTACGGTCTGGGAACCGGAACCAGGAAAGGTGTACCACTCTTCTCATCGATGACATGAGATGCAGCGCTAAACAGTCTCGCTGCCAGTGCTTGAGCATGGAGCAGACAAGTACCTAGGATCGGAATCATTAAATATTGCTGTTTTTTGACAGTGCTTCCACACTGCCTACGTGTTTTCTGCATTTATAAAGCGTGCGTGCCTCTAAGCTGGTTGCTATTTGATCGTGTCATCACTCACTCACTCACTATTCCCTACAGTGTTTATTCAAAAGAAAATAGTGAACTATATGGGGAATGACCAAACAAGTTCTTCTGCTTCTTCTTCTCCTCCGGGAAAACACGATAGGTATTTCATAATGGACTATATAGTGAATGAAATTAACTGCTGAGAATTCAAACACCACTACAAAAAGGTAAACACAATATATAGTGCAATATTTCCGTGACGGGGAATGGTTTCGAACGCACCTAATTTGTACCACCTCTAGGTGACACAGAGAGCCGTGCTGAGAGCCATTAGTGAGAAAAACTTGCAACAAAAGAAAAGCATTTAAAGGTTGGCTGAGGGGACAATATCGTGCAGTCACAACAATCACTCATGGAAAAAGAAAAAAAGTCTAAAAAGGTCATCATCAGGCCAGATCTGACCAATTTACCAGAGCCACTACTGCATTCAGTAAGTAGAGTGTCACAATGTTGACAGTGACAATATCTAATTGCTTGTTTGCTTTTGTTAAAAAGATAAACTGAACAGAATATTTCTTTCTGGCTCTGCTACCTGCTACCTAGGTCATCTTTTCTGGTTTTGCCCCATGCTCAAGAGTTTAACATATTGTATACAGCAGGCAGCTAATCCCTGACAGTCTCTTTGTCACATCGGGTTGCTCCCTCTACTCTTTGACACTTCCCCCCGCATTACAACAAGCCCTCATGTTTGGTATGGTCATAGCAAAAAGAGTCATCCCGAGAGAGTGGAAATCAGTTTCTCCTCCTTGCTTTAAAAATGGCTAAATGACATGAAAAATGGCTAAATGACTTGCCTAAACCTTAAAGAAATTCGGAATATAGATAATAAGAATATACTCTCTCCAATGCCAAACCTAAATTTCTTAAAATCTGGTGGGCCTTTATTGAACATATTAGAAGAGAAAGGTGTCAACCTGGGAACTAATTGTATTAGACTGTATTGTACTGTACTGTATATTTAATTTTCACTGCATTATGTTTTAATCTGCCAGGATTTTTAGTTTTCCAGCCTTCGTCTTGGGCTGCCCTCCACCTCACTTGGTCTTGGCTCTATGGACTATATTTCTGACTCTCAATCTACTTGTGGACATTTCAGTAATTTTACAGATATGTGCATATGTGCACTTTTTCTGTGAACTGGTTTTTGTTTTATTCCGTCAAGTCTGTTTGTTTTGTGTTGTAAAAAGGAAAAAATGTCATAAATAAAATCTAAAAAAAGAAATAAAGAACAGAGATGCTGTTGAACCCTTACCTCAGGCAGATGATTGCTGATGGCTACATCAGCACAGACACAGTAAGTAACATTCAGCAGACTTCCACTGCTGCCCACTCCACATTAATTTTATTCATTTTTCACAAAGCTGAACTTTGTCACAGTGGGCACAAAGAACAGAGAAGGAAGCCCTGTTTCATCTTTCCTATTTCCTCAGCCAATTAGAATCCCCTGCCCGCCCACAGAGCCAACATGTTGATTCTTGATCACAAGGCGATTAGAGAAAAACAGTGCGACTGCTGTCAGGGGAATTAATAAGACTTTAGGCTTGATTCACGAAAAAGACAAACCAAATAAGCAAGTTAAAAGACTTCATGTCGGATAATATCACTCATCTGTCAAACATCATGTTTTTTTTTTTATTTTGAGGTAAAAGGAATATAATAGCCACCATGTCACATCCCGCATGTTATGGGCTTCTGTTTGCGTCAAGCCAGCATCTTGGGTTAGATTTTGTTGTGTGTTTAAATGCCTGACGCATTACAAAGGTGGGCATTAAGCAGCTGTGTCATTTTGAAGGAAAAATACAACTGTTCATTATTTGTCCTTCATTCTAAAACACTTAACAAATGCAATAGTTGGAGGTTTGAAAATAAATTAAACTTATATTTCAGTCATCCAATGAAGAATCATCATAGGGAATAGGACTGAGACTTTCCCTGCAGACTGCTCAACAGAAAGATATAGCTCGTTCACAACACTGACGACATGACAGTGCTGCAGCATTGTTGAACTGCACTAAAGACATGTCTTGACACACCAAACACAAACCTGAACAGTTAGGTGTTAAGCTAACTTTTACACTGAATGATCTATGTCTCCCAAGAAAGACGAGCAGTTCATTGCCTATGCAGTCAGTCTTATTTGATCATGCACTTAATCTCAATTACAATTTCAGGAGGAAAGTATTTGAACTGTGTACACTGACGCAAACTCTTTTCATTTGTATATAAACATTACAGCACACTACTGTGTAGGCTATGTCTCCCACTTCCTTGTAATAAACACAGCTGTATATGGCTTTTTTTCATGAAATAATTGTAAGTACTGTTCCAATTGGGCAATTTCTATCACTGAAATGCGCAGACATTTTGGCTCTCACTGCCCTTCTACATCGGTTAATCCACTTTCACCTTTTAAGCAGTCTGCCACCTCCTTTTAAAAACGTATTCAACGTGTTAATCTATTTTCTATTAAACATAGAAACTAGAATGCATTAATGAAATAATTAAAAATGACAAAGCTCAGGTCTGTCATTTTGAACAATCGGGGTAACGTTAGTAGTTAACGTTATTTATGTAACGTTATTTGGCTGCTAATAACTAACTAACAGAATGGGGTCTAGCAGCTCAGTTGTGCTGCTAAACGATAACAAAAACAAAAAAAACAGTTAATAGATAAGCGGTTTCCGTCACGTTACATGATGTTGATACGAAGGTAAAAAAAAAAAACCCGGCTTATTTGACACCACGCTTAACGACGCTTTTAACGTTACCAAAAATTCACATAATTGACAGAACAAAAACATAGCTTTAAGCATGTTAAAGTAAAATTGTAGTTCGTGTGACAATAGGAAAGATATTAAAAGCACAGATAAGTGTGTAACTTACAGCGGGAAGCGGAGTGGTCTCCAGATTTTGCTTCAGAGAGTAACGTTAGCCGTTGATACAGTAAGGAAGCAGTTTAGATAGTGTGCAGGCTCATCACAGGGCTCCGTGCTTTCACAAACCCCGGAGCAGCAAACAATCCACAGGAGCTGGATATTACCGTAATAACCTGCGCTCACACCAAAGCGCACATTTGGATTCTCTCTACCGTAATACATGAACTAGCTAGCAGTAGACCGGAAATGTGGTCTACAGTGAAATGCTAGTTTCAAAACAAAAATGCCTAGATTCACAGGCAGTTATGGAAGAACTCAAATATTTTAATTAAGTAAAAGAAGTAATATACCACAGGGAAAGTACAGCATCAAAATATACTTAAAGTACCAAAAGTACTCATGCAGAATGGCCCATTTCAGAATAATTTAGGCTATATCACTGGATTGTAATCATTGATGAATGAATGAGTACATCACACTTATGTTGCAGCTGGTAAATGGGGGGCTATTTCTACTCCTTTATATTCAGCCGGGTAGCTTTATCCATAAAAGTAGGCCTACATCATAAAATATTTGTTACATTTATATTTTGTATTAATAATCTGAATCTGCATCTGTGCACCTTGTACCTGGTATTCACAGTAAACACCTTGCAGTAACAGTCATGTAAAATACTAACGCTACTGACACTCCAGATGGTTTGTGCTGCGTTCCAGTTTAACTGGGAACTCGGAAAGGAAATGTCAACTAGAACGCCCCCTGAAGTCGACTTGAAAGGTTTTGTGGGAATCCAGCTGCCGTGCAAGGAAGTAAAATACATGACTAACTAAATGCACTACAATGCAATACAATTAAAGATTATTATTGGTTATGGTAAAGATAGGTTAAAGAGTTGCATCTACTTTAATTAATCCCTGATTGAAAGAACCGCCCAGCGAGCATGCCAAGTGACCCAAATCAAACACACACATGATGCACAGGTGAACAGCTGCATGCTGGGTCCAGCTAAAATACTTTATGCTAAAATACACATTGTGGATTCTCTAGCTGTGACTCCTACTGCTTAGGACCTTCAGTGAGGTGTGCACAGCCTTTCAAATGTTTGTGACAATATTCCCTGTCATAGGTGTCACTGCTGGGCCTCATTCTACTCAAAGACAAAATGACATTCACACAGGTGAGTACAGTAACAAACTTTGTTGTCCAGATACATGCTTTATTCTGCTGTACAGTACACAGGTTATTTTATTTATGTAGCGTTGCACCTGCCGAGGCGGCAATACAGTAGCTCTTTTTGTTTATTGTTTGTCATTTTTGTGTACTGAGTTTTTTCCTCCTTTCTGGTTACTTGTTGTAAGGTTACACTGAGGAAGTTGTTTATTTATAATTGCTAATCAGTTGTATGCATAGGTTGCAAATGTCCCAGGAATGTATTGTTGGTTGTCATTGTTGTACATAAGGCCTCTGTGGTGCGGTTCACACTCATCTCACATCTCAGTATCACCACTTGTGGTGTAAATGTGTTTCACTTGATGAGTTGCACCTGTAAACTGAAATTGACAACATGCTGCAGTAGAGGAGGATTGTGTTACAAACTGAACTTAAAGGTCCATCCTTTATCAATACTGTTTTATGGCAATACCACATTACTGAAACTTATGAATCATTTATATAAATGTATTTTGTATAATGTAAGATTCAATGCAGGGAAATTGCTTTTACTCAAATGTAATGGCTTGAATGTGATAATCCCTGTCAAAAACATACAATAGCCCTAAGGTGTGAAACATCCTGTACTGTACATATCTGAGTGTATATAATATATTACTGTGCATACCTGTGTATATTTAGATTCATTGCATAGTTATTCATGATCCTAATTTTAGCCATTCCAGTGAAGCACCTCAGCATGTATACAGAATATTACGTGTGTGTGTGTGTGTGTGTGTGTGTGTGTGTGTGTGTGTGTGTGTGTGTGTGTGTGTGTGTGTGTGTGTGTGTGTTTCTCTCAACAAATGAACAGTCGGTGGAATAAGCTGCCCCTGCTTCCTTAATATCTGCCCCGTATTTCAAATTAAAGCCTTTCTTAATATTGCAGAACAGTTGCAGTTTAACAGCCCTCTATTTCCACACTCTGTCTTCAGAGTGGAAAAAGGCAAGGTTATTTGTCTTTAATTGCTTTTGCAACAGCATCAAGGATACTCATGTATGTGCTAATAAAACAAGTTCCTCAGCTTTAAACAGAGGTGCCGAATTAGTGTTGGAGAAAGGACCTCTGCGAATTTGCTGGCAGAAGCAAAATTAAAGGTGTGGGAGGGGAAAGGTGCATGGAGGTTGGCAGCATGCAGGATGGAGTAGCAACACATTGAGTAAAACAGCTTTATGGTAACTTACTGTACACACAGTTCTCTGAAAAACACCACCCAGGCTACTGTAAATCCGAACTGCAGGTTCAAAACAATTTATTTTCCTCTACTATGTGACTCAAACCTATTTCGACACCAAATCCTAATTTTGTATTCTGGTTTAGGCTGCTTTCATATTGTTCTGTATGATATATTGAGACTATCAGCGACAGCATCACATTTCTCATGTCAGAACTTTGATGTGACTCTTTGCTCAGACTGAGGACATCTGTGATAAAGGTGTTCAGTGTAGCGACAGTGAGGTAATGTAATTATTAGGAATGTTGCTTCAATGTATAAGCAGAACTACATTTTGTTACTATGTTTAACGGCCTGCAAAAAAAAGATGGCTGGTGAATGTCGCTGCAACAGTAAAATAGCTCAAGACTTGAACAAAGGAAGTGGTTGGATGACATTTAAATTGTATATTAGGTTAGACAATATTTTACACAATACACCCAGCAGCTGTTGAAGAACATTGCGACATGATACTCCATGCTCAACATTTCATTTCATTTGAGCTTCAGTGGCTTTATGTCTTCATTGTTGTTATTTAGCACATGTAGGTCAGTAAAAAAAAGAGACTTTAGACTGTGAATCGGATGTTGGCCTCATTGAAAATCATAATGCTAACAATAAAAAAAGGGATCTGAGCAGTAAATCCGAACAAACTCTTATTTGGTGTAAATCAATTCGAGGAGCTTTGAAAAAATAGATTCACCGACAAAACAGAGCAGTGAATAGGTGTGATGTTACAGGAATATCTCCAAGTAATAATAATACAGCCAAACCTAAGCATTACCAAGCAAGTACACTTCAAGTAATTCATACATACTTTTCTACGTTTCTATTTTTACACAACAGATCGGTCTTGTTGCTAATTAATATTCTCAGTCATAGGAATAACCTATCAAAGGATATTGGAGAACATTTTAAATGAGGCCCGTGGTCATGTTTCAGCAGCATTTTCACCCACCTGCATGATTATGACATCCACCCTTCAGTGGTATTCAGTGGTTCATCATTATAAGACATCGAAACATGAGAAACGGTGAAATTTAAGAGGGAGCCATGATCTTAGTGGGTGGAGGTTGGGTAGACTGGTGTGATAAAAGATATGTGGGCACATTATGAGGGAGAACACATTAATTCATTCACACTTTATTTTTACACGGTGGTCAGATGAGAGCAATTTGCTCTCTTTTGCATGGGTGCCTTATGTGTGAACCTCCAAAATGAGACACTTCTGTACTGTAGAAGAGAGGCAAGGTAAATGGCCTGTTTTCCTGGTATTGCTGTTATAAATGTATTCTGAGGAGTGCACGTCTCTTCTAACTGACTGAGAGGGGCCAAAACATCTAAAGAGTGAAGTGTAGATGGCGGAGCGTGCATGCAAATCATATCACCAATGTCCAGTACTGACAAAATTGTAGGGAGTATTATGGGGTGAAAAGACGTAAGGGGTTTAAGGCTGTAATGTTTTCACTTTCATTTTGTCTATTGTAACATTTTTCAAAATGTACCATTTTAGCCTGCAGACACAGAAACGTGCACATGTGCTGTATGTGATTTGAGCAATGAACAAGAAAATATGGGCTCCAAGAAAAGGACTGGTGTGTGGGAGGCATATGTGCTTTGTCTTCACCCACACTCAAACCTGTCAAACATTCTTCTTCCACCCCCAACCTGCAGCAATCAATCGGGTGTTTGATTATTGTGGATCACGAGAGGGAACTATTAAAACCTATCTTGTGTACTGTCGTAGGTAAAACATTTCCTGTAATACAAGAAAATCATGGTTCTTGGTCAAGGCCACTCAATTTAATCACGGACGACAGGCTGACTATGAGGTCCAAATGATTTTTGTCTTGTTGCCCTTTTCCAGAAGAATACAAATCCGTTAGGAGAAGCTGCAGATCAACTCCACATACTAAATGCCTTAGTGGACCTTGGCAACACCAAGGTCTTTGTTATCAGCTTCCTTACAGACATGCCACCTCTTCAGCTAATTATGTCAGACACCCCTTTTAGGCATTAGTCTTAATTCTCCTGCTGTGCTTCATCTCACTTCACGTCCTTATATTCCAGGATGTTTTTAAAGCGGGAGATATCTCTGGCATGTGATAATCATATGGCCTTAGCAATGTATAAAATCATATCCTCTTAATCCTCCCGTGCCTCAAGAAAGCAGGATATGCTGTTGCACATGTAAACACAAAGATGGGGGTTGGAGAGATGGAGGGTGCATAATGAGCAGCGGTCGAGCAGAGGATGGCTGTTTATTTATCAGTGGGAATCTCCCATGAGGCTCAGCTGTAGCCCAACAGTTGCTCTAAAGTGGAAGGAAACAAAGTTCAAGTATTAGGTTGATGCAGTCCCTCTCTCCCCTCCACTGCACGCATGCTTACCTCCGCCAGACCAGACAAACGCACAGCCAGTTAATAATTACCTTCCTTTACTTTGAGATTAATCTTTATTTTCTCTATCCAATCCTGGAGAGAATTAGAGAACCCACTAATCCAATAATAATCAGGACACAAACTGAATTACCTTTTCACTAATAACTTCCACTTCCACAAAAGGTTACTGAATGATGAGAGAAAAGAAAACAGAATCAGGGCAATGTCTTTGTGATACACACTTGAGGTGATGTCTGTTTGAAAAGCACTTTGGAAATCTGCATCCTAAACATTTGATTAAGCAAATGGAAAATGTCTTTTGATATGAAGGAGCTTTCCGAAGCTTTGGCACATTGTGCTTCTACATGGGATCCAACTAAATATTTAGCACCTATGCTTTTTTTTCTTATGGAAACAATGGTGTCCCTTCTTTCTAGTATAATTACATTTCCTCTTTACCTCAGCCAAGAGCTATTTTAGAACCTTTTGTGTATTTGTTCCAAGCAGGAGAAAATCATTAACCCAAACATATTCAGATTTGAGGGCATTTTATCTTCCAGTTTCGACAACCGAGCCAAATCAGATTTTATATGATGTGTGAAACATGAATGTTTCACAAGCTAAACGATGTCCCAGGGGTGTTATAGATGAAATAAAAACATATTAGCAAATGGAAGCCTTTATATAAGGTCCAAACAGGTCTCAGCTAGAAGATATGCTAATACCTTCATTACAAAAAGATTCATTCTAATGAATTCAGGTTTAAAATGAAAGGTGTTGTCCCAGGTGTTGACTGCGGCTTCATCTGACTTGATGCACAAAAAAGATTGTACATTTGGAAAAAATCAATATTGTTTGAACCTTTTGAAACCAATAAATGCAAGTGTAATTGATCAAAGCCTCTCCTATCACCCACATGTATGTGATATATAGCACATATGGTATAAATTCAGGGCTGTACAGTATTTTCCTCTGGATCAACACACTCTTCACCCTCTATGATAAATATGACTACTTGCACATGGCTGCATATACTATTTACATGATATTTCATGCTTAAAGAATACAGCTGCTCAGTGTAAGAGTTGAATACTCTTTCACTGAGCAGTTGTATATACTCATTGCTGATGTGGGCTAGCTTCTCCCCTCCATTCATGAGCACTGCAGATAGACAATCTAACACACTGCAGCATGCACAGAGACAAGGACATTATGTTTTGCCAGCAGTGTGTAATGAGATATTTGTAATGGTGTAGTTGCAGAAAATATCCCGACTTTTTTTTAGAACTGCATGTACTCACAAAATAACTTCCATCTGTGTCTAGTGGCCAAAAGTTTTATATTGAAGAGCTGTGAATCACAGGGTAAATCATGATCACAATATTTCCCTTGGCAGTAGTATCACTACAGTGGCAATTCTGCAATATGCAATACCTCACACAAAGAAATGAAAAAAGGCAAACATTATTAGCAAGTATATTAACTTTTTAGTGGTTTTAATTTAAAGCATCACTGTGTCACCATACACTGACCTAACTTGCCTTTTAAGCTGCCTTTAACTCCTAATCTCACTATGCAAAGAGCAGATACTCTGCAGCTTGACCTGGAGACCGCATAGCTGCAGTCTTGTTAACACACACTCACGCAGGCACAACATGAATACATCATTTCAATATCAAACAGCTATTATATGCTAAAAGGTTGAACTGTCAACAGGCAAACAAGCTTAGAGAGAAAATGTGTGCAGGAAAGGAAGGAAATACTATAATAAACTATAATACTGCCTCAACAATGCAATGAACTCCTACTCTCATCCAAGCAAAGAGTAGATACTCAGCAGCATGACCCAGCCTTATGTCTACATTGGATCTGCTCAGTTTAAACAACAGGGGCCCAACTGGTTTGATAGGCAGCTTCATCTGAATGCCATGGCCCGCTCAGTTGTCCAACCACCACCACTGCATAAGCTCAACCCTAGCAGATTATGTTCACTTTAGTCCACAATATCACCAGTTTACAGCATGCTAACCAACTACAACCAGCTAACATCATGTCAAGCTAGCCAGCCTGTTGCTATCACCGGCAGCATGCTGCTTAACCCGCCAAGCAACAGCCAAATAATCAGCTACCTCATCTTTGCAAGCAACAAAGCTTACGATCATATCTACCACATCACATTAGGCTTACTAGCATGCAAATAATATTTCAGGGTAACTAGCATGTCGCCACTGGGTGGACATTAGGTTTCCATCCATGCACCTGCATCTGTCTCTGCTGCCAACTGTATATTGGAGCTTTTTCTTTTCTAGGTCACACTGTAACACACTCCAGGCCTATTTCTGACCAGAACACAAGATCTGACTTTGACTAGTGGTAGTTATCTCCTAAGAGACTATGGTCTGTTTTCTGCAATCTACTCACATTTTTTGAAGTCCCTCCCTGCCTTTAGCCTACCCTGAATCATGCATCAACATTTGCTTGCTGCCTGACTTGTTTTTGCATCCAATGACTTTACTTCTAAGTGCTTGCTCTCAATGGATGCTGCTAAACACTTCAGCACTTGTTTATGTCTCTAGGTGTATCATCCTTGAGACTGGCTTTATTTTAACCCTGACAGAATGTGCCAAGGTGAAGTTATACCTGAATATAAAGGACATGTTGGATCTTCACCTGTCTATTTAGTAAGATGTTGGGCATATGGAAGCACATTATAAGTTGCTTCAAGCATGAATTGAATCCTGCCTGTTTTCAAGCCCCACACTTTCCTCCAGCTTGCCTCTGAATCTCCTCTACAACCAGTAGCAAGCATGAATTCCTCCTGCCTACTGCTGTTGCTCCATATTGGCTGTGCTATGATTTGTCCTATAACAATCAATGGTATTTACTACTGTATTTGTACTGGGGAGAATACATTTCAGACTGGGTCAAATAGCATATAATTCATCCATTGGGAAACATCTTGAGATGTAAGTGTGCAGTAGAATGCGAAAAATAGATTACAAAGGAGTGATGCTTGGTGCCAATGATAAAGGAGGAAGGATGAAAATTCTTGGGAAGAATAGATCGATAACAGATTAGAGCTGAGGCTGTGAATGGGTGCACAGGGTTGTCCACACCACAATATGAGCTCCTTTTAAAAATGTCTTGAGTAAAAGTTTGTGTTGCTTCAGCTCAAAAAATTAAATTAACTCAAAAGCTGGCTATTTTAAGAGCAGTCTGCATCAGGTCCATGCTTAAGAGAGCTGAGAGAGGTTTAGAAAGCCTCAGCTCATCAAAGAGTTGTCATGTAAAGGCACACATTGATTTGTCTTGTATCCTGCTGACAGGCCAGTCATTGCATTGATGAGAAGAGAGAGGACTGAAAGTACTGTATTTTTCTTTCCTCTCCAACAGGAGGTGAAATGAGACCCTGGCTGACACTCCTAAAGTCTCTGCTTTACCTGGTGAAAATATGACAGCTCTGCAGCAAGAGCTTAATTGCAACAGTGGGATCATCTCAAATGTATCCCCCTAAATATTTGTAATGACCAAACACGTCATCAGATCCTCCAAAAGCTGAAAGAAAACTATTTGCTGCTCTTGATGAGCACATCTAGACTGGAATTGTTTTGTGTAACAGGCTGGAGGATCATCATAAGTTTCACTCAGTCACGTGTCTTCTGAAAACTGGCTCTGTAGTTTATGTGTCACTAAACTGCTTCGCTGTCCTAATTTCCCCTTTGTACTTTGTTCTGTGTTTTGTTGAACATCCAACTTGTAGCTGCAGGTTTAAGAGAAATACATAGTGTTTCATCGTTTTTAAAAAACAAACATTTGGACTTTGTTCCATGTGTGTTCCCATTTTGATAAGATTGCATCAGACTGTCTATCAAAGAAGCCAAGCTGACCTGCTGATTCTGGTGTCTGACAGAAGCTCTCTGGGGATAAAGAAGAACAGACAACTTCTCTTACACTTCCCTCCAGTGCTTTATCTTTGGATCAGGATGAGTTTCCTTTGGAGCACACTAAAAGCCAAAGGCAAAGTCAATGTGATCAGCTCCTTCAACATGTTACTGCAGTTATTTCAGGTCAGCAATGGCTTTATAAAAACCTTCCTAGAGGGGAATATTTCCTTATATTTTTTTCAGTAAAAGTATGCTAAATTAATTTCATATTTTCTGTGTCTAGAGTTAACACTGGGGAACTGGCAGTGATGCATACAGTAACTGTTTGAATATTCAGACTTAATGTGGCTGGCTCATGTTAACCAGTATTTTGACTCTAGGGATGGCATTGTCTATAGACGGTTGATCGTTTGACCACTTTGATCCAGACTGAACACAGACAGACTCTTAACAACTATTGCTGAGATAGTGTGCATTTATTCATGGTCCCCAGAGGATGAATCCTACTGTCTTTGGTGATCCCTTGACTTTTCCGCTAGCACCACCATGAGGGGAATATCTCAACAACTATTGGAGGGATTGCGATGAAATTTGGTACGGGCATTCACGTTCCCCTTAGGATGAAGTGTAATAACTTTGGTGCAAATTCCTGCAAACTAATGCCATTCCCATCAGCCTCAGCTGTACTTTGTGATTTGACACCAGGATTTAATTTGGATACACAGTATGTAGCACATTTACAGCACCTACACTAGATACTTCTCTATGACAACCTTGTTTTGTGATTTAGGTTGTTAAGTGTTTGGTTTGATAAGTGCTATGTGAAGTATATTATTTTTACTTAAAATACCCTGCCTAATGCATTTTCAAGGTACTTCAATGGACCATTGTGGCAAACACCACCTACACACTTATCTTGTAACAAAGTACACTAAAGAAAAAAGTTCTTGATATGTCTGCAAACTAAAACGACTGAAATTCTGGAACATTATTGGTATAAAGTTTGTATTATTCAGACCCTACTTATTCTTTGTAGAGCATCCATTGAGGTCATTTTTAGTCCTGCTCATGTAAAATAAGGATGGAAATGCTGGCAGAGATGGAGGGAAGTGTATTCAGGTGTGACCAGCCTCCTGCCCCAGGGACACAAACGTTATTCACATTTCACCATGAGACTGAATTTGAGCTGTGAATAAATCACTCAAGTCAGCAAAAGCTTGATAAAGAGAGTGAACAGTGGCAATTCAAAAAGAAGTTTAAGTAAAGAGAGAAATAGAAAGAATGAATGGTGAGGATTTTATTTTAAGAAGTGTGCTTTATTTGTGGGATTTGGGGACTCATCAGGAAATAGCGCAGATCATATTTCAAGCTTTTTCCTCATATAGAAATAACATCTGTCATAAATAACGACATGCTCATAACAAAGACAATAAAAACACCCCATTCAATAATGATTTGTAGCTTTTGAGACACATGGACCGAAGATGCCCTGACTGTAATATGTGCATTGATACTATTAGTGTTCATAAAACAGCAATAATGTCATGATTTATCCCAAATATTCCCATCCATGGGCCCAAACAGCCAAATACCAATTACATTGAAAACCGTAAAGGCCCTGTCTCCATCAGTGCTAGAAAAACATTCCAGACAGCTGAAAGGAGGCCCAGGGGGAAGGCAGGGGGAAATGAAAATGATGGATGATTGCACTGAGGAAGTAATGCACTACCAAAAAGGCTTGATTGCACTGGGCAGAATTGATGGTCTCAGGAATGGTCGCTTTAAAAACTCACTGCTGTGAGTGAAAGGACCAAACAATCAAACAATCTGTGTTCACAATAGTTCAGCACCTGTTTTGTGTGAACAACCGAGTGCAACACTATGAGCGCCATCCAGGAGAGACTGTCTGATAATGTGCTAGCCTTCCATGATCTAAATACTGTATGGGAGAAGCTATATATGATGAGGGTCACAGCTGTCGTGGCTTTAACAGAAATCTTGAAGCCATTCTCACTCTCGCACATAACTAGTGAGTCACAGCTAACCCTCACAGACATGATTAAGCTCATAGGATATGTGCACACAGCTAGTTTTCCAGCTGAGACATGTTTGTTTGCCCATCCACAAGTATCTGACTGTGAGATGGTGCTCGGCATATGAGCACAATGAAAAGAGAGAAAACAATTAACCATCACTGCAAAGCATGTAAGTTAGAAGATTGAAAACACAAGAAAGCTCTGTTTCTCTGGTGATTGTGTGTGTGTGTGTGATGAGCAACCTGCAACATCAGAACAAGACAAATTGTTAGAGGTGAAAGCAGAGAGATTAAGAACCCCAACTGTGAAGTGGCAGGATGATTAGAGCCAACTGGTTGAGTTCTTCTACTTCTACTGAGGTCATAAGGTAGTCCCAAAAGACACCTACAAGGAGCCAAAAGTGTAGAATTAAGCACAGATGGTAGTCTCTTTATTGACTGACAATTCAATCAAGTGTATCTGAATTACCCTAATGGAATACATTCAACACATTTGGCACTTAAAACAAAAACCTGTTGCAAATAATAGTCACTGTACATCTTCTTAGCTTCAAGATTGTGTTTAAAATAAATCCACAGTAAGAATAGATGGAATCACAGGAAGTGATTAAAAAAAGTAAATTGTGTTGCTGCGTTGCTTTATAGATTTATGACTCCAGCAGTGGAGGGGGCATTTTGTATAATTGAAACCTACTTTTGCTACTATGTGCATGTGCTACACTTAATAGTTTTTCCCAATTTCAAAAGAAAAGTGTTCAATATGGAAGCTGATATTTCCCCCACTGCATATTATCACCACATGTCAAAGTGTCCTTGAACAAGACACTGAACCCCAGGTTGCTCCCCGGACACTGTTTGTAGCTGTCCACTTTTCCTAATACTTAGGATGGGTCAAATGCAGGGATTGAATTTCACAACACTCACAACATTGTACAATTGTATGTGACAAATAATAAAGCTTCTTCTGTCTTTTATACCTTTCAACTATATTGCCTTCTTTATCGGGAATGTGTCTGAGGTTGTTTCTGGTTTCCTCATATACAGATATTTACATATTCAGTCTCTTCCCTGATATATAGGAATTGAGAAGATATTTTTGTCAAAAAGGGGGAGGGAAGTTGCATTTTGGACTTCCTTAAGCACAAGAGGATTACAGTTTTTCTCAATTGCTAAAACACAATTACTGAAAATTGCTCCATTTTCTGAAAACATTAGACACAAAACCTCATCTTCAAGCACTATTTACAAAACCTCTGACTCCGCTTGCAAAATGAAACTTTCGCCTCAAAACAGTTTTACCTGTGTTCAAAATCAAACACTGCTCTCAAATCATAAACAAAGTGATCAAAATGATATACACTATCAAGCAGTCAGTAAACAATACACCAAAAATAGAAAACACATTGTTCAAAACATATAGTTCTCAGGGAGAAGTACATTTTTAATCTCAAAACAAATTTCATATATTTCCGTCATTGTCTTTAGATGAACGAAAACATGTTCTATCATAGTAGCTTAAAATTGATCAGAAATTACTACTCTGCTTTGCACTTTGCAATTTTTTTTGTCCTCCTCCTTGTACCACTATTTTTACAGTACTGTACCCTGCATCTCACAAACTTGTCCTTTGTCTCTGTGATACTGTAATTCTTGTAATTCTTAGTTGATATAAACCTGCAACCAGTCAAAATCTATTGTCAGTATTGTTACAGTAACAAATGGAAAGCACAATGTTCAGGGCCATACAATATGCTCATTGTACAGTATACAGCCTACAATGCACTGTACTACAGTATACAATACTAAAATGGACAAAAATCAAAGGAGTAAACATGTGATCAATGTGCTTCTTCTTGTCTTTGGGCTAGGTCAGGCCAGAGCACTTCGTCGACATCACAAGCAATATTGTCCCTCCTGAGGCAACAGGAGAAGCCTCTTGTGTGCCGTATCCAGCCCTGACACCTCGCATACGCACTCGTCTTCTCACATTGTTTCTTCTATCCATTCTCAGACTTTCTCCTTCCCACCTTCAACAACGTTTGTTCTCTGAACTGGCTTATATTGGTTGTGTCACATCATTTGAAACAAGTGAAATCAATTTTGAGTGTTCAATAAATGACATGTGTTCTCTATTTGTATTTGATTGTCGCTACTTGTGTTTACCAGTATGGATGACATGTGCATTAGAGTGCAGAATGTGTTTTGAGAATGAGAATGTGTCTAGAGTTTTGCTGAAAATTCTAGGTGAGATCTGCAAATTGTGTTTTACCATGTGAAATGGTTTAAGGTATTGACAACAGACTGCACAATTAGCTAAATGAGTTCAGGAAACTGAGAACTTTGTTCAGCCAATGGGGTTTAGTGTTTTAGCAATTGAGAAAAACTGTAAATAAGACTATAAAGCCATTTTTGTTGAATGCACTGTTTTATATTTATATACAGATATTTAAGTTTAAGGATGTATGTTGTTGTGTAAATGACACTGTATAATGCAATCCGGGTGCTTTAAGTTCTTTTGATGCATTTGAAAAATTATACATTTCCACGAACACTTTAATCATATGAGATGGAGCAGCTGCACAGACAGATATGAGATTTGGTTTTCGTGAAATTGGAATTTATCAATTCAGCACTGGCTGACAGATGCAGAGAAAAGAGTCACTCATGAAAGTCCTGAGGCGTTTTTTCTTCTTCTGTGGAACAGTCCAAGTAAATTGATTTGCCTGGGGAAAGGTGAAGGAAAAGAATAGGCATGTCACTCAACAATAGGCCCGTCACTACTTCTGTCTCAGATTTCCATGAACCTTGCCAAGTCTGGCAGGTGATCGGGTGAGACATGTAAGACTTCACCTGAGCTCACCAACTGTTGCCATACCAACAGAAGATGTGGCCACAGGGCATGACGAGTGTGTGTATAGATTTTTGCCAACCCCTGGTAATAGTTGCAAAGGCCGTGTACTTTACTGTCACTCTGAGTAAATTCTATCCTAAGCATCTCCATTATGTAATAGGTGCAAATTAGCGGAAGGGTCACTTATTTATTTTGGCTTTGTTCCATCTTACGTGATTATTGACTTAAAGTATTTAGATTGTTTTCTAGGGATTTTTAAAACCTGATCGATCTGTTCTTGGCAATCTTTGGTTGTTCTAAGATGACAAAGAAGTAATGGGGTGCATGGTTGAAGCCCAAAAAAAGTATACTCTTAGATTAGAAATCATTAAAATACAGTTGTAAAGGGCTTTTTATTATTCAAATGGAACAGTAAAATGTTTAAGATATTTGGGGGGCTATGCTACAATGAAATTAACATGATATTTGATCAAAAATGTGTCTTTTTTTCTATCAATGACTCTTTCTGTAAAATACACTGCTTAAACCACAATTGCTGTCCTAATTGAAGGAAAAAGTCAGCCACATATACGATAAAGACTCTTTTAGGTGTTTTTAATAATTTTTGGACAACAATGAAGTGCTAAGGCATGAGCTATATCAAGCTTTGGCTACAGAGACAGTACTTGTTAATGGAATAAAATCATTGCTGGTTTTGTTTTTCGAAAAATAGTATTTGTTGATAATACTAAAGAATAAGTAACAACAGCCTCAGTCTTTAACAGAGTATTATTTTTGGATGGATACAATAACAGACTGCTAGGATACAAATTTTACAGGGGTTTGTAGATTAATTCCATGTGTGAACTTAAAGACTAAAGCATCAATAAATAGTTTTTATAAAGGCCAGTAACTACTATATATCAAAGAAGACAAGTGGCAGATAACATCTTTGTTATGCATGAGCAGTAACAGCTCTGCTGTCTGTTAAAGCTGGTAAAGTGGACTGCGTGCTGATTTCTGTCCTCTCTGGAGGAAGATGTCCTGTCATACTGCTAATGAGTATATACCTTCTAATGAGCACAGACCCTAATTAGAATATACCCAGTTACTTCATAGCTCAGCTTCCAGGCTCTATTCAAGAACTAGTATGTTGGGAGCAGTTGAAAGTAAATGCTTGGACTGAACTATGCTTGGTGTTGTGGAGAAATTAAGTATTTGGGGTAATCCACTGTCATCTCTTTCTATATGTGCCTTTCATCATTGCATTCGAGTCACAGACCTCAGCATCAGATATTCACAACAACTTTGAAAAACCAAGACAACCCTGTTCTGAAGACAATTCCAAAATCCTCCAACCTTTCTTGTAACCATCTGAACAAAAAGTAAATCCTGTCCACTGCATGTTAAAGATTTTTAACCCATTTTCCAACTTTTTCCAAATCCAAACACATGGTAGCCAGAAATGACACATGTAAACCACAATTATATTGGCGTCTATTTCCAATATTTTACATTTTCATACTAAATAATGCATTAACATTTTTCTTGTGTTTTATATATAAAAAAAAGAGCAAGAACATGTAATTTCCAGCTACCTGGATTGGTTGCAATTTGGGAAACAGGTTGAAAATTGTTTTCATGCACAGAACGAATGTCAATTATTATTATTATTATTATTATTCCTGGAATATCGGGACATTATAGAGTGACTCTAGTCAGTGGCTTTGACTGACTTGACTCAGCAGGTAATGCAAATTAAATTGGCTACCATTCCCAGCCCAGGAGCAACAGCAATCTGCGCTGCACAGCCAATATTACTTCCACAAGAGACAGAAAAAGAGGCTTTAATGTTCAGAAGCCAACATCAAATGGCGGCATATAAGACTGAAAGTGGTGGTCGAGACCAATCAAAAAGCCAGAACTTAAGAAGAGTGACATTTTGTGGCATTAAGAGGCCATTTAAGTGGAAGGCTTGCTGTTTTTTCTGACCTGTAATTTCATGCCATTCCACTTTCCATCCTGACAACAATCAGTGGTAAAAGCATACAATCGAGTGCTGCAAATGACCACTTTGACTCATTTGCTGTACTGTTCAGTACGAATTGACTAAAAGAGAATTTTCTGTATGAACAAATGAGATTAACGGAAATCTAGTGTCAATAATTGGATTGATTTATTTTTATCAAGTATTGATTTCAAGAGCAAATAGCACCCTTTATTACCTGGCTTTCAACTCCTAATTTGTACTTGATGTCTGTTTATTAGGCTTTGAGAACACCAGTGGAAAGGAACAATATGCTACTGTAAATAAGCGGATTATTTTCCAAGAAGCTTACTGTCATCGTAATTCAAAGGCTTTTCAGCTGCAGGGAAAGGCCTCATCCTCTGAGTAATTTATCACTGTACACCACCATACCACTGACATTGTAATTTAGGATTTGACTCTTTGCATATCCCTCTGAGACACAAATACCTAAATTAGCCAGAAGTAGGTAGGGGTATCCTATCATGCGAGGACATTTTGACAAGTAGACACTAATGTCACTAATGAAGACCATGTCCCTTGATTTAGTGATGCCCTAGTCTATATCCACGACATTCCACTTCTGGGATTGCTCCTGTGCCGCTGGAAATTATGCTGAATGCACCTCTTTTTGGCCAATGTCCGTTTCCTTCCGCTTTCTTTGTGTTGGGATTTTGAACTCCAGTCGATTTATGAGGACTATGGCTAACTGCTCCTCAGATCTCTGCAGGGTAAATCGAGACAGCTAGCTAGACTATCTCTCCAATCAGAGTTTTCTCTCGCACGACTTAAACAACTTTTGAACGTACACGTGTTCCACCAAAACAAGTTCCTTCCCAAGGCTATTTAGCAGCGGCTCCGTGCGGAGCTTAGCACCGCCCATGACGATTGTGATTGATTTAAAGAAATGCCAATAAACCAGACCACGTTTTTCTCCCATCATGGAATGCTGTATGGACTAGCCAGACCCTCCTTTGCAGCGCTGTGGAGGAAGGTCTGGCAATGCGAGACTAGTGATGCCCCAATAGTAGCCAATGCAGCGGTCTAGGGCACTCAAAACTCACGTACATTTAATTCCTAATAACTACCTGACACATTGTTCCCTGCCAACATGCTATAAGCCCTTAGATCATTAATTCAATGGTATTCTGGAAAGGCATGTAAGAGCCTGGCTGAGTTTGAGGGACCATTGGATAGACAGGGAGAGGAGAATTTAATTATCCTGACTGTTAAAGCCATCTCTTTTCTCCCTCTCAGTCATGTCTTTGCTTTCTGCCTTCATGTGCCAGTTGGGAAGGAGAAAAAAAAGCAAACCCACAGAGGATTTCTGACTACCTTAGGAACATGTGGCTGCAGGTATAAAACTGGTGCCATGGTTGACAGGTGCACTTGCGTGGACTCAACTCTCAAGTGTCGGAAACTGTGCCAAATAAAAGTCTGTCAGAAGAGAAAGCAGACATTTTGATGACATTAGCTTTTTAAACTATGAAATCACAATTGTAGGTGTTGATTAGACCTTGTTCTTTACAAAGCTCTATCCCCCTGAGCTTTTTCATTCAGTCATTTTCAGTTACAGTACATTTACTACTGAGGTTTTTAAGCTACTTAATTAGCCAACAAGTTTGGATTAACCTTGATCCATGGCCAGCTGTCCTTGGCCACTGGAATGCTGGTGCTCTACCAATCATCCAGAAAGAGTTTATGTAAACACTACTTTGATAACTCTCAACGTCAACCACACAAACTCCCAGTCAGAATAAATGAGCCTCAAAGTTTATAGTAGGAAAGCAATTTAACAACTGTAGCGATCTGTGAGGGTATTAGGAATTTGTGTCAAACGCAGTGTTTGTTGTCAGTAAAGCTCACATGCTACAGGGACCACCCACTCACACACACCTGTGTTTCTATTTAAACGCAAATAGGAGGTATAAAGGCAAGACATATTGCAGGTTTTACTTTGCTTTCGAAACTTTGACATTTTATTACTGTAAAAAATTAAGACATCAAGAAAATTTGGAACATTTTAAAACATTCAAAATGGAAATATCAATCAACTTTTTTTATTGATTTCCACTGATAACATTCATCCCATGTAAAAACTTGCTCATTTGTTCTTTGACAATGTAAAATCAGAAGCATATGAAACTTAAAATCCCGTTACAAAAATATGCTGCATGTAAAAGTGTATAATGAATGGTCTCCATTATGGTACAATTCCAGTACTACCATGATATAAATGTATATAACATCCCATTTGATGATTTTTTTGCAAAAGTAGAGCATTATATACAGTGCATAGAGAATTTTACAGATTAGTACATTTTTTAATGATGAAATAGTTTTTACATATAAAAACATCACTGCGCTGCCATGTATTCTGTAAATTTCCAGCTCAATTGACATACCAGTATTGCATGGTTTATGACTGAAACAGATCACAGATGGCCAGGTGTGTTTTAGACACAGACAAGGCTGGGTACAGAGGGTCAGTGAAGCTGTGCTTGTATGAATGCATTAAAGCTAGACTGCCATCTGGTGTCACGTTAAAGAATGATAAAATACCCTCCTCAAAGTCAAGGAACACTCCTACCCTCTGCAGCCCGTCTGCATCCACAGGAACCGCCACCTTGTTGTGCAGAGCTTCCATCTTCTTTTTGTCACAGGCCAGGCACCAGGAGTATGAGTTGAAGCCCAGACGAGAGTTGTCCTTTTGGCCTTTCCTCTCTATCTGACCCTCACACAGCCCCACCTTCCAGCGACCCTCATCCATAGACACATTCACCTCCCAGTACCAGCACCCCCCCTCCAGGGAACAGGAGGCCAGGACCTGTGGGAAGGAGCTGAAGCGAGCCTCCTGCTCTGTGTAAGCCTGCTGGGATTCGCTGTAGGTCACCTTCCTGTTGTTATCAGACAGCTGCAGCTTGGGGTGGGCTGTATCTGCATCCAAGAAAGGGGTGGTGCCATCTGTACACAGGAAAGGAAATTAAAGAAGAATTTAGCTGAGCAGACTAAGTGAATATGCCACCTTTGGGCCTACAGGATGCATTTAGTAATTTGGTTTATTTAGCTGTGATTCATAAGTGAGTGGAAAGTAAACAGGCGTTGGTAACAACACCACTTGTCTCACATAGCAGTCTGTAGAGGTCTCTGTATTTGCCTGGCACAGTGATGACGACTGTGTCCAGACGTTTCTCGGTCCACCTCTGCAGACATTTCAGGCGTGCCCGATCCACTTCCTCTGGAACCTCAAACTGGTCCACACAGCTCCCCATGCTACTAGCCCTGGTGAAGACAATCAGAGTGTAAAGCATAAAGATTTAAGACTATTAAACTTCCTTATTCCTTAATGACCTCAAGGAGGTACATGGACAGTTACACATAAACAAAAAACTGACAGCAAAGTAAGTTGACAGTTGCCCAAATATTAAATAAGAAAATAAGTAAAACATACATAAACAAATACAAACCAGCAAACAAGCACACTCTGGTAAATATTCAGTAGTTACTTAAAAGTAGCCATTAATATTTTAGCAAACTTAGCAAGACTGGATAAAGCTGTGAAAAAAGGACACACAAAAACCACATTATACATCAGCCCCAACACATTGCAGCTGTCATTAGTAATATGCCAGTCAACATAAAAAAATAATTTTATTTATTTTTATCTATAACCTAGTTAAAAGGTAGCAGAAATGATGGCTCATTCATAAAAATGTACTTAACTTATTTTTCTAAATGTATTTAAGCAGTTTCATACAGAGACACAACTGTTAAAAGGATTTGTTCGCCAAAATTTAAAAAGAAAATTCTCAAGTACGTCTTATGGTATCCAGCCATGCAGTTTTGTTTTATTTTGCCCAGGTGTTAAGACATCAGTCTGAGATATGTGCCGCAACTCATATATTGAAGTTGAATGTAATTTTGTTTGTAATCACAGCGCTACAATTTCACTTAAAAAAAATTCAACGACAACATCTCTTTCAAGAATCAGTATCCCTGATTATCTCTGGATAATCCACAGAACACATTGTCAACATATTTCAGAGACTATTTCTGCAGAAGAAAGTATTTCCAGGTCAAACTGTTGATGATTGTCCAGAGTAACAGGGGCACTGATTCTTTTAAAGACACGATGCCATTGAATTTTTTATAATGTAATTCTGCAATGCTGTCAGCACCAAAAACTAAATTCAGTTTAACAAATATTATGACTGGATGCAGAGATGGATGTCTCAAAACCTTGACACTGACTTCTGCATGGCTACACACCACTAGAGGTAGGTGAGAAATATGTTTCTTTGTAATAAGGGTGAACCGACCCTTTAGGACTTTCATAAAATGTTCACAAATCACCTCTTTACAAGCAACTAGGTAAAAGTTGAGAGGAAATCACTTACAGTTGGGCTACCTTGCTGTATTCCTGTCATGTCAGAAAGAAGAAAAAGACATTTTCTTGTGTTAGTGTCCATAAGCCAACAGTAGATTATATACAAAACAAATGGGTTCTTCTCCTAACATCCAACACACCATAATGAAGACCTGGTCCATAATGCGTTTGTCTCCTTTTGCATCAGCCAGTCCCTCCAGGGTGTGAAGGCCTTGCTGGATGGATTGCAGGGAGCTCCGGAGGTGGCCGAGTTTCTCCTCTAGTCCCCCCAGAACCCTGTTCTCCTCCTTTGTCACACACTGAAGAGCTGATTGCTCCTCCTGCTCCAGGGCCTCTCGGATGGCTCCGTACTGCTGCTGCACCCCCGCTCGAGCCTCACTCAAAACCACCTGGACAGACACAACGTACATCAACGGCATGTAATACAATACTCTAAATTGCCTAATCACCTAAAAGGCTCTTCTCATTGAAGTTAGAGGACTCTGATGTCAAATTATTGGTCTACCACACAAACAAAAAAGGATTGTAAAAATCTGTATTTAAGATTGTTTTCTCAAAAAGGATGGACATCAATCCAACTTTAAATAGTAAAACATTTTAACACTGCTAATTTATTTTATGAATCCGACTTTCATAAATCTTGAATGTGCAATTAACTACATGTGTAACCATATCCTCAACTCACAATACAATTCAGATTGTACCATGGAGATCACCATATATCAACTTACAAATACATGTTGATAAATGAACCAACCTTGGGCATTTTTTTTAACAAATTCAACTCTTCTCTAATTTAAGAATTCAATAAATTTGTATGAGGACAAGTCTTCCAAGTCTTTTATGAAACAGTGTGCGTGGTTCACATGACTGTAGAAATTACTTCCATTTGTAGCTGATCATGCTTACCAGCAAAACTATAATCTCAATACAGAGCTACATTATGTATTCTGTAACTGTTTTCCCTTCAAAACATGCAGGTTAATCTGCACATTTGTAAAGATATGTACATCACCTTGAGTCAGAGAAAGAATAAAATGTGTATCTTGTAATTCTAAACCAAACAACTTACTCTGAAGGTATCTTTCTTCTGTGCGAGTTCATTCACCCTGTTCTTCACTTCCTGCTCAGCTCCCTGTAGTTGCTTAATTTCTTCTTTTAGGTTCCCCTGGAGAAAAACGTGCACAGAGATTTAAAAAAAACACTTATTTATTGCTATGGCTATGTTTACATCTATCTCAACTTTACCCACAATTACAGTGTATCTACAGTATACGTAGTGTTCACCACTTACCCTGAGCTCCATCTCTGCCTCCCTGATGCTGATGCAGACGTGGTTGCGGTGTGAGCCTATGACAGTACACACTGTGCACACACACACTCCACACTGCTGACAGTAGATTCGGTTTATCTCCTGGTGCTCCTGGCACCTCCAGGGTGAAAAATCCTCCATGGGAGGGACCAGGGTGTGATTCTGGAAAACAGGGGAGTCCAGGTGGGGACGCAGGTGCTCTGTACACATGGAAGCTCCGCACACCAGACAGGTCTTAACAGCGGACTGATACCTAGTTTTAGGGCAATAATGGCAGCGCACAGGGGTGGCATTTTGGCTCTCTGACCCCGGGAAGATGGCAACACGAATTGGGGATCCTGGAGCATCAACAGGATGTTTGGTGGATATCAGGGGAGACTTGCTGACATGGTGTACAGGAGACTTACCTTTACCAGGAGTTGAGAACCCAGGAAAGGAATCAGAGTTGGCAGATGTGGCAGCTATCTTTGGCGACACATGAATTCCTGTCACTTGTGTGTCTTTCTTGGGGGTTGCAAGAGCAGGTGCATCACATATATCTACTTCATTGGATGTGTCAGAGTCATCCAATGAGAGAACTTCTACTGATGTATGCTGGTTCTGCTGGATTGAGATGTCATGTGGCACATCACTTGCAGGTACTGCCTTACCATCAGACTTGTCACTGGAGGATGTGCCATCACCACTCTCCGACTGTGTAGATTCTAGGTGCACTGCTTTCTTGGATGTCTCCACACTAGTCGACTGCCCAGGTTTATCTGAGAAGGAAGTGGTGGCAGTGTCGGTGTCATTGGACCGCTCACGGGGAGATGCCACAGTTGATCGCTTTGTGTCAGGTTGCTCTGATACAGGTGTGCTGGCTTTTCTCTTCCCGAGAAGTCGGCTGGTGAGGGAGGGCCTCCGCAACGTGGAGTCAAATGTGTTTTGTTCATCATTACTGGATGTGCCTTTGAAAATAGAATACAAACAAAGCTAAGTTTGTCAGAGGGAAGTTTGATTAGCACTTTTACAGCAATACTTCACAAAAACACCTACAAGGTGCCTTCTGCTGAGCACAACTGCGGTTAACTTTTACTGCCCACCGAGCAGTTCCACTTAATGCAAATCAAGCAGTGACTTTCGAACTTGATCACACTTCTGTGAGTTACTATGTTGCCTTGTAAGCTCACTTAGGAAAGCTATCACTGGGCCATAACTGACTGACATGTAACTGGTAGTGAAAACACTTAATTTTATTATTGATATTTTCCTAAGAAACTGTACTTAGTTTGGTCATGTCTGATACCTGATCCACTTATTAAGGTCAGTATCAACACAAAAACCTCACAATTAGTATTCAACTTAAAATGACTGCGTGCATTTGTGATTTAAAGTCGCTGCTTAAATTCCTGTGGCATCAGTCATAAGTTAAGCAGTGAAACACAAATTATATAATGCAGAAAGAGTAAGAGGCCAAAGAAAAACTTCTGATTTATACTATCCACAGGAAAACTGCATGAGCACATACTGATAAACACATGTCAAAAATGAGTCAGACCTTTACCCCCACTCACTATTTGCTTAAGAAAACCATAAACTTTGGAGAGACCCTAACACTGTAAACAAAAATAGAACATTAACGTTACTAACCTTTAAAATACTTAGCTATGAACTTGTGCATTTTAAAAATGTGATTGTGATTCTAACTACATATTTTTACGTAAAACGTTAAGGACGTGGATGCATGTAATGGCATTTTCCGGTGAAGAAGTCAAGACTGTCTATTAGATATTTTTTATTAGGGTGCCAGAAATACAAATACTCAAGTAGCTACGGGATAACGTTAGTTAGCAGTAGCAAGCACCTAAAATAACAAAGGAAAATTGACTACTAGCCTAGGGGATATGCCAGTTTTAATATAACATTACGTTAGCCAACGTTGTTCAAGTGGAGCCACGTTAATGAGAGGTAGCTAGCTAACGTTAGAGACCACTAACGTTAGTCAGCTAGAACTCTTTAACTGACAGTCACATCTTCACTTGTGTATTCGGCCACTTCATAAACTGTTAAACCCCTAACCCTGTTTTTTTCCACGGCCCGATAACAAGCCACACAGTTTTAACGTTAACTGTAAGTTACCTGCAGCGCTGCGAGGCTGAGCCCATCGACTGTTGTTCGGCAGCCGTTTGCTATCAAACGGCAGAGTCTGGTACACTGTTTTACACCTCCACTCCGGGCAGTGGTACGGCCCGTTCGGGGTAACACTCCACAAGTCTCCGATACACCGTTGGCAGAATCGGTGGTTACATTTCAGAGTGATGGGGTCCCGGGTCAGCTCGTTGCACAGAGGACACCTCGCCGGAGTGTCCAACGACGCTCCCATTTTGTTTTGGCTGAACTTTTGTTTCTGTTTCCGCGATGCCAAGCAGCAGAGGCGGGGCTACATCATGTTTGAATCAAGCTCCCCCTCCCGGTAGTGCATGTCTTAAAGGTACAGTCCATGGATTTGTAAAATTTGCGGAGGAGGTATTTACCTGTTTGGAACGGGCCGATTGCTTGGCCGGTGGTATTTGTGGTATCTGACTATTTACCATTGTGATCTAAGTTTTTGGTATAAGGAGGATGCATGAACTTTACTCTACATTCACTGAGAACATCTGGAAATTGTTAACATGAGTAGAGGTCCCCCCAAGACAGAAGAGACCTTTGTTGGAGTTGTGCCAGATAACAGGCATTGATTGGTCAGTTATCTGGTCCAATGGTATACTTACAAATCACGTCCTATGCTAATACAATGCATTGAGATATAAGCTGTGTGCACACAAAGAAAAGGCAGAGCGGCAAATTTTGAAGATTGGGTCCGTCGTCTCTCCAGATATCCATGGGTCTGTAAATTGATGCTGAAAACTCTGATGTAATAAATCTTTTTATACTAAGAGCAGTGTCTACGAAGTTCCTTCTCAATACAACGGCAACACAGTGCTGCAACTAAAATATCCCACATATTGCTGCTTGTAGCATTCTCCAGAACCAAATTATACCCCAAAATTACTTACAGAAGGAGCCCAAACCACTTAATATGCAACTCCACTGTATAGCCTACTAGTCATTCCCAAACTGTGGTCCGCGGACCACTAGTGGTCCGTGAGGGTACTGCAGGTGGTCCGTGGAAAAGTAAAATAAAATATAAAATAATAGTTTTTTAACCTTCATTTTACCAGTAAATTCCCATAAACAACTTTTTTTATTTTTAACCAGGAGTAGGCCTACTGTGTTTTTATTAAATGTGTATAGGGCCAGAGGCAAAGAATGTTGTCATGATCAGATCACAGGCATAGCATACGCCTACATTAAAATGATGTACACATTAATGCTTCCACTAATTATAATCCAATAATATAAATAGACATTGTTCTAAAATGGGACATTCTGCATAATGAGTACTTTTACTTTTTGTACTTTAAGTATATTGTTGTGCCGTCATCGGTATTGCTCTGACAGCCAGCTAAACTCTCTCCTAACATCAAGACTCTGAAGACAGTCGTTCCCACGTCCACAGGTTTAATGACGTTGCAAGGAAAGTGTGAAACTGTAACATAACTAATCAATTCTATGCTAGCTTTTAACATACAATATAGCCTAATGTTCAGAATGTAATTTCATCAATTCAAATATTTCCTTTCTACCGTTACACCATATAATTCATGACTATTAAACTGATAGTGAGTGTGATTATGCTGTACAAAGACATTTTTACATGTAAACAATATTACGTTCATTCATACTCATTCATACGAGTGTAGCCTGTCCTATGACTTATAGTTGCCTAGCAACCATGCAACGTTAGTCACACCACCAACGCCAGCGATCACGGACATTTCTAATATAAACTTAACACAAAATAACACTGACATCAAACTAATGATCTATGAACCTATGTAATTATTTAAAAACAGTGAATGAATACATAACAACGATCCTACTCTAGGCATAAATGTAGGCAAATGTAACTGTAGTTGGCTTGCTACACTTCAACCATAAATCACTGAACCGTTTGTAGCGTTCGTTTCCTTCCTAATTACGGCTCACGCGACATAGCGGTTACCAGCTGAGAGTCTTAAAGTGACAGCATCGTAAATAGAGAACTCATTAAGACTAGAGGCAAATTAACTTTTTACTTTTAACAGCTTATAACAAAACAATTGTATTGCTAATACTTTTGTATTTTTTTCTTGAGTAATATTTTGAATGCATGACTTTTACTTGTAACAGAGTATTTTTACACTGTGGTACTGCTACTTTTACTTAAATGAAATATCTCAGTACTTCTTCCACCACTGCTTACGTTTATCTTAAGTACACATTTATGTTGTGTATTTAAGCTGTGCCATACACTATGATATACATTATTTATTTTTTGTTTTTCATAAGTAAGTCCACAGTGTAATGTTGGGCTGTTGCTGAGTTATGTTTTATCATTGTTATCACTCATGTAGTTATTATTTCATCAAGATAATTAAGTTTGACAATTATTCCAAAAGTGGAGAACAAAACACATTAATAATCCCAGGCTACATCAATGTCTGAAATACAATGGGATCATCGCTCTCAACTCAATGGCTGGGTGAAGTCCCAGCCGCCTATTTGAGGTGATGGCCAACACTCGTGTTTTACAAGTCCAACCCACTGAGCTTTGTGGTGTGGGCCCAAGGTGCTTTCTTCGGGTCATCAGGTGGGTACCCTCCTTCGTGTTTCGTCAATGAACCCACAACACCTCCAGAGGGCTTGACAGCTAGCCCCAGCATCCTGGGGCAGCCCCCTCGGCCCCTTGGGCTCCACAGCCGGTGCTCTTTTATGTTCCCTCCCTACCTGGTGGGTTGTTCCATCGCTCGCAGCGCTTCAGCCACAGCCATCTCAATGCTGTCTCTGCTCGTCTTGTGATATTCGCCACGAGCCGTCTCCTGCTGGGACCTCTTATTCCAAGTCTGGACATGGCGCTCCAAAGTGACTGCCCAGGAAATCCTCGGCAGCCTATTTCCACTGGCAAGTTCCATGCCCGCCTTCCCACCTGTTGGCACTGTTGGGTGAGTGAGTACTTCCAAAGCTTTCTCTCATGGGCCTCTTCTATCCTCTCCTCCCATGGCACAGTCAGTTCAAGCAGCACCACTTGTTTTGTTGCTCTGGACCACAGAACTATGTCTGGTCTGAGAGTTGAGGTAGTGATCTCCTCTGGAAACTTGAGCTGTCTCCTGAGGTCAACTCTCATATCCCCATCAGTAGCAGATGTCAAGATTCCTGTGCCAGTTGATGTCCCGCTAGAGCTCTCCCCTGCTCTAACGATGCTCTAACAAACCTGATCAAAACAAACCTGATCAAAATGGGGTGCTGTCGTCCTTGTGCTGTTGTGGGTCTTCCTTCTCTCTTCCTCCAGGCCTGCAGCCAGCTCGGCAAGTCTGAACTTGCCATGATGACAACACATATTCAAGGCTTGCCGGTTTCCCACACAGCATGCAGTCTGGGCTCTCAGCCAGCCCCCAACGATGGAAGTTCACTGGTGTTGGTAGGACATATATGTGAAGCACAGGAGGAATTTGATCCTCTTCTCCTCCATGCCCCACATATCCCTCCACCCCAATGGTCTTCCTTGGACACCGCCCCAACATGTCCACCTCCCCTGGTTTTTCATGGCTGCTGCCTTTCCTCCTCCTCCACCATACGGAGCTCTTCCTGGACTAGGCTGCGGTGACCTTTGGCATTAGTGTCCCTCCACCTAGCTCTGTTTATGACTCCTAGGCCCAGCCTGCCTTGGTTGACCGTCCCCATGATGTCTTTGTGGCATAAACTTTTTATTTTTATTTTTTTTTTTACCTTTATTTATCCAGGTCAGTCAATTGAGAACAATTTCTCATTTGCAACGACGACCTGTCACATTCACACAGTCACACATTCATACCTGGAAGCTGCCCAGTACAACCACAGTCTGATCTGCTGGCCACTGAGCAACTCCACTGGAGCGGTTGGGGTTAAGGGCCTTGCTCAAGGGCACATCAGTGGTACTTCAGTGGTGGTAGTGAGGAAGGAACAAGCGCTGCTCTTTCACTTTCCCCACCCAGATTTTATCCTGCCAGTCTGGGGATTGAACCAGCGACCTTCCGGTCCACGCTTGCTTCTCTAACCTTTAGGCCACCACTCCCAACCAGTGCCAACCTTGCCTCTGCGCCTGCCACAGCCCTGCTTGCTGACCATTTCTGTCCTGTGCAGATGGTGATATCTGCTTGGTGGACCAATTCACTACTGTCACGAAGCATTATTACCTGCCGGGCTTTGGCCACCTTAAACTCTTCAACAACAGATGTTAATGGCAGCTGTAGTTTGCTTTCTGTACAGCCCGATACAGCTCAGGAAGCAAGCTACAGCTGCCATTAACATCATCAATATAAATACTCATTATATTTCTGCATTAAAAATCAACTAAATTAAAAATACAAAACTTTTATCAGCAAAATGTACTTATCAAACGTACTAATTATGCAGAAGGGCCATTTTCAATAGTGTTATATCATTATATATAATTTAACCTGTAACTGATGCAATAACATTTAAGCAATATTTCAGTGCCATATCTGGCCAAGGTTCATCTAATTTATAAACTTTTTAAACTTTTTAAAACATTTCATTGACTTTGGGGTAGAACTCTATGACAGTGTATCATATTTCATAATCTAAAGATATATTTTCTATGTAAAACAATCTGTAGTAATAATGATCAAATATATGGTTGTAGAGAATAAAGTTTATATCATCCTCTGATGTGGAGTGGATGTATTAAGTGGCATGAAATGGTACAAGTAGCATATCCCTCAAAATTGTACTTAAGTATATAATACAATACTTAAGTATGTATATATGTAAATATGTACTTAGCTACTTTTCATCAATAGAAATCAATATTAGGATCCTACTATTTTTTTATAGGCTATAATAACAATGTCTTCCTCTGATGTAGAAGTAGGCCCTACTACATGGCTACTTTACCTCTACATCAGAGGAAGACATTGTACTACTAAATTACATTTACCTGACAGAGAACGTTGCAGATTCAGAATTTAATCACAAAATATCACAATTAAAATGTGGAGTAAGGGACTGTTCGTTATTTATTTCAGGGGCCACCGGAGGAGTTTCGGGAACTTTAGTCAAAATAGACCCTCCCTTCACCAGCAACACATTTTGGATGACCCTCCAAAATGATATGGAAAAAAGGGATGACCCTCCACAACAATTTATTGATGCCTTCTGTGCTAGTTTGCGCTTGGCAAAGATATACAGCTAGCCATTGCTTTTTCTTTTTTTTTACAGCCATGACTAAACCTCTGCATTCTCATCTTACGCATCACCCTCCTCTGTTATGGTGTGGTGGCCATTTCAGTAGATTTACTCACTAACGTTGTGGAAACACAATAAGCATGGAAACTAAATGCACACTTCCTGCATTAGTGCATTACTTCAAATACTAAGTCACTCATCTAGTAAACTAGTATTCACATGAAATAAAACAATAAAACATTGAGACCATTCAGCAATGCACACTGGGTAATAACAAATTCAACACCTGGTACCTGTGCATGGAGGACCGCACATTTTCTACGAGTAGTGAACATTACGCGGCTCTCCCCATCTCCGGAACGGTCAGGGGCACCGCTTCCGCGGTCTTCCCCTCTGCCACAGGCAGCTCCACCCTCCACCGCTAAGGCTCTCTTCCTGGATCTGCCAGACATCATTAAGAAGGTTGCAGACCAGAGAGGCATAGCGCTCCTGGCTGAACTTCCAGCCCCCGCTCGCGGCCTCTTCAGCGGGGATGTGTACGTCCAGGAGCCGCCATCCAAACATGCTCCACTCTGGCGCTTTACGGAGCTTCGGCCGTTTGTGGAGGAGGCTCTCTCCCAGCCAGGGAAACTGAAGGCTCCGGTCTCTCGCTACGCCCTGTTCACCTGGGTTCAAGGCGACACAGAAGCGGGCTTCCCTGCGGTCCCTCCCCTGGAACAGAGCCTGGTGTCCATCCTGCTTCCGAAGGCTATTTTTTTCGGCCACTGGAAGCCCACACCTCCGTCCCCCCCAGGATCATGTCTGCGCTCAGGTCACTGACAGGTCACACCAGTGTGCAGCCCAGGGCCTTGTGGCACAGAACAATATAGCTAGCCTCCGCTGTCTCCGCCATGGCCACCACTCCGGGAGCTCTTCCCCCGGAGCTAGCCACGGAGATTGGTAAAGCTATGACCGCCATCCTCACCCTGACCACGGCGTCCACGGTGGCGTTGTCAAGAATTCAGGCGTGGCAGACTGTGGCCCAGCGAAAACATCTAGCTCCACATGTCGCTGCTACCAACGGAGGTCAGACGTGAGCTTCTGTACGGCCCCATAGCTCCCGATGGGCTATTTGGGCCCCGCCTACAGACGGCCACGTCCCACCTTCACCAGGCGGCAGAGGAGGCAGAGCGGCTACGAAGGCTTGGCTCTTGGAAGGCGGCTCCTCCACAGCAGCGCCACCACCACAACAACCGACATAAGAGGAAACGCCCCACAGCCTCTGCTACGGCTGTGTCCTTCTAGGCTTCGACCTCCGCTCCTCCGCCCGGTCCCCCCTCCACAGTGACAGCCGGCTCCACCTGACCGGCAGGCTTCACGGGGCCGGAGGACCATGAAGGCGGCCCCCACCTAGTCTAACCCGCCCCCCGAGTCACCCAGCAAGCAGCGGCGATGGTGGCAATGTTGGGGCGCGGGGAACGTCTGTCCCACCACGGTTGAGAGATGGTTTCATCGTCAGCGCCTCGACCCCATATGCCACAAGTGGCGAATGCTGACCATCCCTCCTTCTCTTCAGTGAGATCTGGCATATTAGGGAAACCCTCGGACCCTGTCAACCGGGGTTCCCTGGCTGAGGAATGTAGGGAGGAATGTGCGAGTCACAGGTGGTGGGAGGAGAATGGCCACCTCCCCCCTCACTGCCTCACGAGAGAACACACAGTGCACACTGTGGTTTTCCTTGAGCACACGGGACAATCCACCCCTCGGCGTAGACGCCTTCTCCCACCACCCTTTGCCCAGAACCCTCCTATACACTTTTCCCCCGTTCCCTTTGATCCCTCGAGGAGTCATTTTAGTGGCACCGGAGTGCACGAGCGCATCCTGGTTCCCGACTCTGGTTCAGCTGCTGGAGGGCCCCCCCTGGCAACTACCGTGGCACGAGGACGCTCTGTCACAGCTGAACGGTGCGATATTTCACCCCCCGGTGATAACCCAGTGGCTGTGGGGCAGGCTGCTGAGCGGGATCGCTTGCAGAGACTAGGCTTGCCCCCTGCCACGGTGCGCACTATCCAGAACGCAAGAGCCCCCTCTACTACAGCATGTTACGCAGGGCGCTGGTCTGCTTTCCAGCGCTGGTGCACGGAGAAGGGTGCGGACCCCACATTGTGTCGCCTGCCTCTCTTGTTGATCTCCAAACATTGGTGGATAATGATTTGGCTCCGTCTACAGTCAAAGCCTACGCAGCAGCCATCTCATCCTGCCACGAAGGCTATGGAGAGAGGGCGTTTTTTGCGCACCCCTGGTGAAGCGCTTTTTGAAGGGGGTCAGGTGACAGAAACCCGCCATGTGCTCTCTCACACCCCAATGGGACCTAGCCCTGGTGCTTCGAGCTCTGGGGAAGCCTCCTTACGAGCCTCTGGCACAAGCCTCTCTCAGGTTGCTGTCACTAAAAACGGCGATTCTCCTTGCCCTGACGTCAGCCAAGAGAGTGAGTGACTTATGTGCGCTGTCAGTTTTGCCGTCCTGCCTCTCCATTAGAGGGGACGGGAGCGCAGCCACCTTACAACCAAACCCCTCATTCATTCTAACAAATTCCTTTCGGTCGAGGGTGTTTTCCCTCAAAGGTTTTTTTCCCCCCGTCTCATGACAACGACGTGGAGGAGGCTTTTCACCGTTTGTGTCCGGTGCGTGCGTTATGACCAGTGTTGGGTGTAAAGCGTTACAAAGTAACGTAACTACTTAAAAAGTAACGTAACTACTTAAAAAGTAACGCGTTACCGTAACGTAACAAATTCTTCGGGTAAAAAGTAGTGTAACGCGCTACTACTGAAAATTTGGTAACGAAACGTAGTTCCTTTTTCATTTCGGCGCAACGTTAGTTTTCCCAGGGACTTCTCAGCTGCGCGCTCACAAGCTCCACACTGGACATGACAGAGTAATCATGGCAAGCGAGAAGCAGCCAAAGTTAACTTTTGAGAGCATTTTAAGTTTCGTGGCTTTTTGCTGGACGGCGCTCTGAGCCAGGCAGACACAAAGCTGACAACCTCACAGATGGATGCGGTGGAGATGGCCTCATACATACACGCAGCGGACTGCTGTGGACTTGTGTTGGTTTCACAGACACGCAAGGATTTCCAGAAAAGGAGCTGGGCATCCGGGCACATTCTACGAGGGCACTGTCGACATCTGCGGCCTTGTTCAGGGGCATGACAGTAGTCGACATCTGCACAGCGGCCTCCTGGGCATCCCCATGCCCATTCATCCATGTCTATCTGCGTGATATGTCTGAGCCCTCCATGACCCACTCGGTCCTATCCACACTCAATGACGAATGATGCGCCGTTGTATGTGTGTTCTGCCTGCTGTCCTCCCCCCCTCTTGCACTAGGTGCTGGGAGGAAAGCGGGTGTCCAATATATATATATATATATATATATATATATATATATTTATCAATCATGATACAATTTCTCACTAATCATGCATGCCTACAATCATGGAATGATGCGCCGCTGCATGTGTATTCACCTGCGGTCCTCACCCCCTACACTGGGTGGCTGAGAGGAACACGGGCATCCCATAAATTATCAATCATGTACAATTCCTCACTAATCATGCACACCTACACTCATAACTTGGGCCTTGCAGCCAGTTAGGCAAAGTCATTACCATGGCAGACTCTTTTATCAGAACAACGGTTTATCTGATACTATCTCCTGTCAGTGCATTGGAGGAAGAGTTAGTCTATGTTCTGCTTGTGGGCTCTGTGTCGCAGGTGGCATTGACTACATCAGCTTCGCCCTAACCCGAAGCCTATACGAAATAGAACGATAGTTACGTATTGTAACTCCAGATTCTATGAGTATAGGTGCAGCCCTTTAAGATTCGGGCCACCTGCTCCAATAACATTAGCTGAAAAAAAAGCTGATGTTGGAAGTTGAACAACGGGTCCGCTCTGTTTATATACAGTATCTGCTGACGTAGTTGAAGCTCGTGCTGGACGCAAAAGAAAATCTTCACGACTGCGCATGCGCGAAGGGATAAACCCAATAGCGTAGCCTTAGAGGGCTGCGCCTATACTCATAGAATCTGGAGTTACAATACGTAACTATCGTTAACATTGAAGCATGGATTTAATTGCGGGGGTATTTTGCCAACGGTAAAGTTATTAGTTAGCAGCACACTTAATTAACCTCTTTGAGTTTCCTCTTAGCGAAATGCTCTGAGTGAATTAAAGGTACAATATGTAACTTTTCTGCTATAAAATGTCTAAAAATGACCATACCTATGTTATATATTTTTTTGAGTTGTGTATTTACGCCCGTCAGTGGCATCATATAACCTTTCACCCTCTAGTTACTCTATCTTCCATCAAAACACAGGCACCCAGATGCTATGTTTGAGAGTAATTGTAAATCATACAATGTCACAGAAAAAAATACGGGTAACACTGCTTTTTCTGCCAAAAGGCATAATTTTTGTGATTAATTACATGCCACTTTGCAACACAGTAATACAGCAGAAACCTTATTTATTGATACAAATCAATATTAATCTAGCTTAATGTTACTACAATGTATGTGCTGGTTGACAAGTAGCTTAACGTTAATGCTAGCTAATGCTTGGTGGATAACATTATAGGGTTACAACATCGTTCAACGCGCTCATCAAGTTATTAGTAGTATGATTATTTTGACCATGGGTAAAAGCAGCACTGCGCTAACCCACGAATAAGTTCACTAGTAACGTTAACTGTATAGCTAGATAGATGATTCATCTAATCTAATTTAGCCAGCTAGCACACCCCACTCAACCTGCCTCACTCCCCCGGCACAAAGAGACTTCATTCGGGATGATAGCTGACAACACAGCCAGAACATATAGCAATAGCTAGTTACCGTTAGCCCCAGCCGGTGCTGGGTGCTAACGACGCTAACGGCAGTTTAATGAAGCGTCGGGAAACAGAGAATAGCAGACCCAGGTATCCTAGTCACAACATCGGCCATCCATAATGTTAGCCACCGGTGTTTGTACCAAAAATCTCCTCCCTGCCGAATTTCTTCCCCCTTCGCGTTTAGCTGTCTTTACAGTTAGCTAGCTAAATTAACCCGACAAAATGTGGGTTAAGCACCAAAACGAATAGTTAAGATTACAGAAAAGTGAAGGGGGAGATCGGGGAGCTGGGAGATGTTCTTCTGCTGCTGACTATGGCAATCGAACATCATTGTCGTCGCGGAGATTCCCCCTGCAATCCCCACCCACACTAGAGCTGAAGATCTTTGCCCGAACCCGACGGGACCCGACGGGACCCGACGGGACCCGACGGGACCCGACGGGACCCGACGGGTTCGGTCTTAATTTCTATCATGTTACACGGGCTCGGGCCGGGCTCGGGCTTGCGCTCCTGGTTGCGCAGTAAACGAGCGGTCAGGTGAAGCGTTTCGATTGGTGTGTAAATGGATGCTGAGGAAGTGAAACAGAGGCTGGCTTCTGGAGGACTTATTTTATTTTTTTGTTCCAACTTCCAACTGGCCGATAGCCTCCGTTAGTCATGAATAAATTATGTTAAAAAATGTATAAATTGCTCATTCTTGACGGAAAACAGCTGTGTGCGTGCGGCGCAGTCTCTTTTTTCTTTCTCTCCCTTTTCCGCCGAGTGGTGTGTGTGCCCGCTTGCGGTGTGAAGAGCTATTTTCCGAAATGCACTCTAATCACTGCTGATAGACGGCCTTTTGTACAGTCGGGCTGTAAACGGGTTCGGGCTTTTAAAAATCTGTCAATCAAAATGTACTGGTCGGGCTCGGGCCGAATTCTGTCAGGCTCGGGCCTTGTCGGGCCGAACTTTTAAGGCCCGATTACAGCTCTAACCCACACCCGTCTCTCAGCCTCGTTGAGTAGCTAGCTAATCATTAGCCAGCAGCTAAAACCTGCTAACGTTAGCCCTGGCTAACTAGCTCTGTGGTCAGCTAGCTACCAATACAGATTGAATCAAGAAAAACGTAATTATGTTGGAGAAACTGCAGCTATTTTATTAGCATGACAAGAATAAACGTTACTAAACGTAACGTGAATAAACTTGAATGGGTAAACTCGTCTGTGAACAGATGCATTCTAATCGACGATAGCGTTTAGCAATAAAAACTCCCATAATTCCACGCAACTTCCCAACGTCATCAAACATCTGTGTTTACAATCCATTGTTTTGGTTGAGAGACCCCTAGCGGCAGAAAGTTACATATTGTATGTTTAAAGCTGGGCTTTTATTGTGAAGGGTAGACATGGAAAAGCCAGTGTTATGCTAGCGCCTTCTTATCTCAACCTTTTTTAACACAACAGTTGCGAGTTTTATTTACAGTTTTTTTATATCCAATATCCAATGCTGTCCAAATTGCTCCAACTCCTCCTAAATCTAAACCCCAAGTTTAATGGGTACCCAGGAAACCAAGTATGAAGTAGATTGGATGAACGGTTCATGAGATATTTCAAAGACAGACCACATACACACACATACACACACATACACACATACACACACACACACACACACACACACACACACACACACACACACACACACACACACACACACAGAGAGGCTTCCCGATTTATTAGATAGATATTTTATATAGCCTATATTTATAATATTACATTTACAATTACATTATTAAGTACACACACCACACTATAAAACTACCCCATTACAAGTCTAGCATTCAAGTAAAGTAAAAGTATAGAAGTATTGGCAACAACATTTCTTTTCTTTTCGTTCTTTTTTTTTTACTTTATTGTGTAACGTTAAATTCTCCCAAACAACATATGACCCAAACTACAGTTATTGAACAGTTTAGCATTATGCTCATTAAAGAATACAAGACAATCTTTTCTTCACTCTCAATAAAGCTATAATCATGGTAATGGTGACCTCAAATAAATCCCAGCATGCTTTGCCAGACTTTAACCTGAGCATAATAATGCATCATATTTTGTCATTTAATCATGCAAAATAAAAAGATACTAGTAGGAGATTTGTAGTAGCAGCTAAATAAAAAGTGCAATGTGTGAAGTATAGTACAAAGTTGCACAAAATAGAATTGTCCTTAATTACAGTTCAGTTCAGAATAATTAATACATCTATGGTTTACTTCAGTCAGTCAGTTTCATCAATCATAGGCTTTGTTACGTGACTGGTTGACTTCACAATAATTCAAGAGCTGCTGGACTTTTCATCATCATCATCATTTTATGCACTCACTTATTGTGCTGCCAAGACATTCAATTAAATAAAATGAAGTTATTCCCCATTTCACCCCCTGGATATCCCAAAGGACTGAGGACTATGAACCACACACAACCAATCAGCCATAAACCAGTCCTGACAGTATTGAGTGCTATGAATCAGTTAAAAGCTTCTAACTGCTTTTTTCTATTCCCAATTTCAAAGCCATGTAAGAAATAGGTTGTTGCCATTATGCCTTAAAGCATCAGCTGCAAACAATAATGACTAAATGTGGTATTTTCTTTTTTCCCCTCATATTTCTTTCCCCACAACATTCCTGTCTTTATGGTGGCTGTGGTCTAGACATGTGACTTGGATAAAAAAGGTTATTGTGTCTTGTGAGTGAGAAGTTAATCTTTCATAATCTCAAAGAGGTTTTATCTCTCAAAGAGACTGTGTTTTTATACTTGTGTTGTATGTTGAAATATGAGGTGAGTTGTGGACAGCTATATTTAAATTTTCAGCTGACTTTTAAATGTTATCATGGAGGGTTAGCATTAAAATAAGAAATAAATTAAAACAATAATGTTCATAATAATTGATAAACACTTTAAAGATTACTTTCAAACCCTTTTCCTCTCAAAGCTACATTTTAAAATTCAACTCTTTCAAAGCTTTCATCCACTTGTTCCTTCTTCTTTTTTCCCCTCAAACATTTTGAGTGATTATTGGTGTTGTTCCCCAGTTTATGTAATTTAACATTTAATATTGTTAAATTAGGCTACATACTGTATATATATATATATATATATATATATATATACTTCAAACACACACACACACACACACACACACACATATATTGAGTCAATATATGTGTGTGTGTGTGTGTGTGTGTGTGTGTGTTTGAAGTCAGAGTATGGTCTTTTGTGTGTGTGTGTTTGAAGTCAGAGTATGGTCTTTTGTGTGTGTGTGTGTGTGTGTTTGAAGTCAGAGTATGGTCTTTGTTCGTTCTTTTGTTTTCCTATCTATTCAGAAAACAAATGAACAGTCGGTGGAATAAGCTATACCTGCTTCCCTAATATCTGCCCCGTATTTCAACTTAAAGCCTTTCTTAATATTGCAGAACAGTTGCAGTTTAACAGCCCTCTATTTCCACACTCTGTCTTCGTTATTTTTCTTTAATTGCTTTGCAGCATCAAGAATACTCATGTATGTGCTAATAAAACAAGAATGAATGAGCTTGCAACAGATCATCTCCATGACAATTGAGGAAAGTCCAACCGTTGATGGTTGATGAAGACGTGTGATATGGTTGAGTTGGGATTGTTTAGTTGAATTTAGCATTCATATTGGAGAATGACCAAAGTCCATAACATAATGTATTCTGTCTTTGGGCATGTGTGGTCATGTAAAACTCAATATTCATAATTATGGTAAATGGTAGGCCTACTGTGTGTGTTGTGGCCATTTCATCTGATTTTCTGGTGTTTGCATTTTTACATCATTTATGTTCCTTTGTAGCTACCTTCTCTGTCATATTACAGCAGAGCAAAATCATAACCAATGCCAGCTAGTCATAAGCAAAGTCTTAACCAATGTTTTTAAAGGGGTAGTCCAGTAATTTTCTGTAAAGATGGCCAACTTGCAAGAGACAAATGAGAGAAATTCAAGAGAGAAATGAATGCAGCAGAGGCTGAAATATTGTGACTTTTAGTCCCCAGTATGGGTCCAACTCCATAAACACTGGATCCTACATTTGCCATAATGCAAATTGGGTCTTTCATTAAACCTTCCCTGACTATGTCCACATTGTTCAAATTTGATGTCCAGAGTTTGCAAGGGTTTCTGTTATAAATGTGTAGTCTGTAGTTTGTAGACTTTACAAAGCTCCCTATGAAGAGATTGTGCAACTGTTTTCACAGGCTGAGTAGTACTGATAATAACCAGTAACCTAATCTTTATTTGAAAAATCGATGGAGCACCCTCTTAACAAAAATGAACTTTTGTCAGAATGAAGAAAACGCCACAAAAGTTTTACAGTGAAAACCTTTATTAAGTGTTCATATATTCTTAAATGAATGTCTTTAATTGCTCTAAGTTAACCTCCTCCATATTTGCTAATTGTTTGGTATCTATAGAATATCTATTTACACAGGAACATATCCACAGGTGATGCTGGGACAGACCTTACTGATCCATCATCAGTCACAATACATAATACTGTCCAACTCCATCATGTTACCCTGTATGCCCCAACAAAACACATCAAGAAAAGGGAGTCAAAGAGAGTAAAACAGAAAGAGAGCTCTGGAGACAAAGACCGAGACAGACAGATTGGGCTACACAACAGGACAATTGTGTGTGAGGCTGGCATATTGGTTCTTTAGTCCAACTATTGCACACAACACATTCACACCAACACTCACATTATGTGCATGCACTCACACTCACTCTCTCTCATACACACACACACACACACACACACACACACACACACACACACACAGACCTCCCTTCACACATACAGAAGCACACTCACACAGAAGCTACAAATCCTGCAGCACACATCATAATAGCCCCCATCACAGTGTAGATACCACAGACTATAAAATATTAGATTTCTTCTCAAACTGAAGCGCTGTGCAAAGTTAGCTAGCAGGGCATTGAATGGATTTAGTTAAAATTCCTAGAACATCTTTAATATTCACTGTACATACTTTTTAATACAAGTTCTCTTCTCTTTTGGATGATAATATTCTTATAAAATATCTTAAATATCTTTTTTTTCTAGTAAACGAAGAGGAACAAAGGAGTGTATGAGCAAAAAAAGAAACAAAAACTTTCATTTAATTGTCAAACTTCACATATGAAACACAATAGATTTACATCAACCCGATATTATCTTAAAATGAGCAGTTTTTTTTCACAAATAAAACATGACACACATTCTGACGGTGGTACACACGGCTAAGTGTTAACATAGTTTAATACTTGTAATTACAGAGTTTGTCAATGTTTTGTTTGAATGTACTGTATGTGCGTTGAGTTGTGTTTGTGCATATGATTGAGTTGTTGTGTGTGTGTGTGTGTGTGTGTGTGTGTGTGTGTGTGTGTGTGTGTGTGTGTGTGTGTGTGTGTGTGTGTGTGTGTGCTAGTACTGCATGTGTACAATGTCAACCCTGTGCCTTCTCAGGTAGGTAGTGGGTAGTCCATATACTTCTCAACAGAATAACAGTCTCTGCCCCTGCCATGGTCTATGCAATGTTGTGCAAGGGTTAGGTCTGTAGACACATTAGGGTAAAAGTGCATTGGGCTCCATCTAAGTGCTGGGGATGATTTAGTTACTGCAAGCAAAAGGGATGGACTTTGAGGGTAGGTTACACTGGAGTTTTGGCAGGTAGATGTGAAAGGCAGGCTGGCTGGTTCCATAGTATTCCTCTCCTTCACAGACGTGGATGGCCTCCTTCCTCTAAGCTGATGTTGAGGGTTGACTGGTACTTCATGAAAACAGACACATGGAAATTCAGGAACCTGGTAGAAAGAGAAAGAGAGAGAGACGGTGAGGGTGGAAAGTAACTAAGTAGGCTATGCATTTTATTATAATTTTGAGGTACTTGTACTTTACTTGAGTATTTCCTGCTATTTCATGCTATTTTAAACTTCTACTACACTACATTTCAAAGGGAAATGTTGCATTTTTACTTACACATTGTTGCATCAATATTAACAATCTAATAATGTAATATGTAACAATAAAAAATCTGCAGATTGCGTACAATTTGCTGATAATACTTATGTACTTTTACTTAAGTAGAATTTTGAATGTAGCACTTTTACTCATAATGGAGCATTTTTACATTCTTGTATTAGTACTTTTACTAAAGTAAAGGATGTGAGTACTTATTTAACCAGTGAAATAGAGGTAGTTGTACTTTACTTGAGTATTTCCATTTTATGCTACATTTTAGAGTGAAATATTCTCCATTACATTTACTTGACAAAAAAAGATTATATATAAAGACTATAGACTTGTCATAGATTAAGATTTTACATACTAAACCTATAAAAGCATACACTGTAATATGACATTGTTATAGATTAAACTACCCAACAGTCTAAAGTAATTAAAATTAGCTCCACCTCAACCAGCTGCAACATTACAGTAAAATGCTTTTTACAAAGTAATACATCAGCAATAATGATCTTAAATTTTATAAAATATAACACCAACAAGGGCAATTCTGCTGCATGACAACTACTTTTAACTTTGATACTCAAAGCACATTTTGATGACAATTCTGTACTTTTACTTCAGTAGGATTTTGAAAGCAGGACCTTTATTTGTAATGAAGGTTTTTGCATTGTGCTAAGTGAAGGATCTGAGTACTTCTTTTACTGCTGGCTGTAGGGGACTACAGGGTAAAATAAATTGACATTGAATTTACACTGTTGTACTGCACGTGGGGACCCAAAAGACATCTCATGGAGAACCATTACATTGTGCATGACAGCTTACATAATGTCATACACTGTCCTTACTTACCTTAAGATTTGGTTAGGCATTGCCTCCCTCTGCAAACACAAACACACAAAGTAAAATATAAAAGTGCAACAACACGGTTCTCAAGGTCATGCTATAGACTTCCATGTTCACGCATTCCCAAATACATGCATTCTTCACAATGACTAGTTGTATTGCACACAAACACCAGTAGATGGCACCAGGGATGGGCTGATTGGTAAAAGACTGTTGAGGTGTAATGAATTATTCATAAATGGTAGATTCCTCAGAGCCCTAAACTAAGGAATGGTATATCAGTGCTACAGTGAGGCTGTTTATTGACTGGCAAAGCTACTGATAATCCCATTCAATTTTTCTTTTCTATGTCATTGTTTTTAGATCTTTCAACTTGTCATTTTCTCTCATATTTGTCATTTCAAGGTCATTGTAGTTTGAGATGAGAAAATAGAAATTGCACGCATCTCCTCTGAGAGTTGGTTATATTACTATGTAGAGGATATTGCCAGCTACATGCATGGATGATTAAACATGGCACTATAATGTTGATTATGTTTACTTCTCTCATAATAAGAAAGTGACATTCTGCCTTTTGCCCCTTTAAAATGTCTGCATTTTTCCTTTTCTCTCCTTCGTTCTTATTCTTTCGCCACACTTTTGTTTAATGGGTTTTGGTTGCCCATGCCTGTCTGATTCCATTACACACTACAGGTGGGGGGTCCTTTTCACAGTACCTCGGACCTGTGATAGTAATGCAGACATTACATATGCATGGAGACCAGCGTATAGACCAGGCCATTACCATGACTACATCATCACATCCCCTGAGTGTATGGTAGATCGTTGGTGGAAAAATTGAGGCTTGATGGTGGTAGGGAGCCAGACATCCCTACTGTCTTTGGGTCATTGTACAGCCATAGTACAGTAGGGAGCAGATATGTGACTTGCAAGATAGTTATGGTTAGATCATTTAAAATGCAATCAGAATCAGAAAAGGATTTATTGCCAAGTAAGTAACACTTACAAGGAATTTGCCTTGGTGGTTGGTACGTACATAAACAAACAAACATATTAAACATTAGTATGACATACATACAGAAATATCAAATACAGAAACAAATATATACAAAATAGCTGTTTAAAATATGTAGCTTTTCAATGTTTCTGAAATCATAAATGACCTGCGACAGCAAACGAGACTAACAGTGAAAAGAACGCTATTTTTGACCAGGTCCTATTTTTCCTGCAAAGTCACAAAAGGATTTATGGCAGGTAGACGGCTCTACAGAGCACACATTCTGACGGGTCACAGATTTCGGCTGAACACCGGAGAAGCCTGTGTTAGTGAGTATGCAGGTAAAAGGTAGCAGGAGATGTCTTTATGTAGGCCTAATTGTATTTTAATTTTATTCTAGAAGTTATCTGTTGTAGTTATGGCTGATTCTGGGGCAGGTCCATCACATAGAAGAAGGAAATTAAATGAAGACAACAACTAAAAGCTAAAAGGGAAAGTGAAAGATGACTGGCGAAATCTGAGTCACACTCAGTCGGGCTTTCAACAGATGGAGAAAATTACGGGACTGTAAATGATTCAAAAACATCCTTGAATTGGCCCTCAGGTATGTATTAAGTCTATTTCATTCATAAAAATAACTTTAGATTGCGCAATGTGGTTGTACGTCAGTAGCCGCCATTAAATTACGTCCCCGTTCCATTTAGAGCTTCCATTTTCAATCCTTTTAGTCCGTGTTTGTGTTGGCCTACTATTTTCTTTTCACTTGTCCCCCTGTACTTGTGTGAAGCGTCCGTGGGTTTCATGAAATGCGCTATATTAATTAAAAAGTTATTACGTTGGTTGCTACAACAATCTCTTATTGCTTTGGCTCGTGACACAGTGACAGTGATACCTGGTTTAGCTTACGATACATCAAGTAGCTAAGTTACCGTATGCAACACTTGAAATGCAACCATGCATCTGTAACCCATTCTCTTATTGTAAATGAATGATTATGTGTCTGAGCAAAACATTCAACGCAACTTTATGACCTCCCCGTAACGCTAACTCCTAGACCTTTACAACAGCAAGTGTGGTAAAAACACTACTGCTTTAGTCCAAAGGGGGCCGCTGAAATCAACATAAACTGAAAGTTACATATAGCCACTTTAACATAAAATAAAAATAAAAAAGAGAGGCTGAATGGTTTAGTGCAGTGTGCAAAATTGTTTAGGGATGTGCAAAAAGTAGGCAGGTGTATAGTCCAGGATGTAGGTTAATTAAAGTGTGGTGACTAGGGTTGGGGTTAAGAGTCAATGTCAGTGGGGGTCTGGGGCCTTGTTAATAAGGCTGACTGCAGAGGGAGAGAAACTGTTTTTGTTGCGTGACGTTTTGGTCCTGATGGACGCAACCTCCTGCCAGAGGGGAGGTGTTCAAGCAGTTTGTGTCCGGGGTGAGAGGGATCGGCCACAATCTTTCCTGCCAGCCTCAGCGTCCTGGAGGCATACAGGTCCTGGAGAAACAGCAGATTGCAGCCAATCACCTTCTCAGCAGAGCGGATGACTGCAGTTGGCCCTTGTTCTTGGCAGTGGCAGCAGCGTACCAGATGGTGATGGAGCAGGTGAGGATGGATTCAATGATGGCCGTGTAGAAGTGCACCATCATTGTCTTTGACAGGTTGAACTTCTTCAGCTGCCACAGGAAGTACATCCTCTGCTACTGCTACTTGTCCTGTAGCAGAGCTGGGAGGTTGTGTGTTGAGCTCAATGGTGTTTTTTGCCCCCAACAGCTCATTCCAGGCAGCGCTGCGACCGCTGCCTCCAAGGCACCTAACCCTAACCTTAACCCTAACCCTAACCATAACCATAGCCATTGCCTAATTGACTTCAAGGCAGTGCTGCGACTGTTGACTTCAAGGCACCTAACCCTAACCTTAACCCTAACCCTGACCCTAACCATAACCAGTGCCTAATCCTAGTGCCTTCCAGGCAGCGCTGCCTGGAAGGAGCTGTTGTGGGCAAAAAAACACCAACAACCTGGTGTTGAAGGCAGAACTGAAGTCCACAAACAGGATCCTGGCGTAGGTTTCTGATGAGTCCAGGTGCCAGAGGATAAAATGAAGAGTCATACAGCATCATATACAGACCTGTTGGCTCTGTAGGCGAACTGCAGGGGGTCCAGGAGTGGGTCGGTCAGGGTTTTGAAATGTGACAAAACAAGGCGCTCAAAATAACCACAGAGGGCAGGGTGACGGGTCTGTAGTCAGTTAGTACTGTGATCCTTGTTTTTTTGGGGGACAGTGATGAGGGTGGAGGACTTGAAGCTGGCTTGTACGTGGCATGTCTCCAGTGAGGTGTTAAAGATGTCTGTGAACACCAGAGACAGCTGATCAGCGCAGTGCTTGAGGGTGAAGGGAGAGAGACTGGTGTCTGGTAAGGCTGCTTCGCGGGGGTTTCGTTTTTTGAACAGCTTAACTTGTCTCTCCTGGACGGAGAGGGTTGTTGTTGTGGAGGTGGGGGGAGGGACTCTGGGGTGGGCAGTGATGAACAGGCCCTGGCCCCTGCTGAGGTGGAGGAGATGGGGCGGGAGGGCTGGAGCTGGTGAATGGAGTCACGGGGGAAGATATCAGGACTGCATTGTCTTTCAAAACGACAGTAAAATTTTAAGTAATTTTAATTATGTTAAAATCCCTTCACAAGCAGAAGACCAGGAAGGCGGTTTGTTACCTTATATGGGATGGCATCTGGTTGAATCTTCTCTCAACCTTGACAAAATATACATTGTTTGAAAGGACAAAGCCCTGTGACTATAGGTGCATCTCACTTCCCTTATTTAATAACTCCTCGCTCCTCTGCTAAAACGGAAGTTGTTCTAGCCCTCCTTCGTGAAGGCCGTCTCAAAGCTCTTATTTCTGCTCCGAGGACCGAGGATCTCTGAGGAGCTTTGAGCGAGGATACACGAGAGCAGCCTTCCGTGCAGCTGAACGTTGCTAACTCTGCCCATGCAACTGACGTATTCACGTGGCACTTCAAAGGAAAGGACGTCTCATCCCTCTAAAACACATTTCCTCATTTCCTCTCTCCTCTGATGATATTCCCCGTCTTTCCCATGCTTCCTTGGTGGGACGGACTAAGACACGAGGAAGGGAAGCAAGTGGAGGAGGGTTAAGGGCTTAAATGAGTGCACATGGTTGCTTATAGATGTCTGTTGATTACATTTCTAAACTGGTTATTCTTAAAGTGCCCATATTATGAAAAAAACACTTTTTCTGGGATTTGGGGTGTTCTTTTGTGTCTCTGGTGCTTCCACACACATACAAACTTTGAAAAAAATCCATCCATGCTGTTTAGAGTGAGATACGGTTTCTGAATGTGTCCTGCCTTCAGTCTCCGGGTGAGCTGTTCAAAATCGGCACGGCTTGTGACGTCACAAGCCGAAACAAGCAGGCTAACCGCAACCATTAGCTCGTAGCTCCTACCTCGTTCTCAATAGCAAAGCACTGCTACAACACACACAAGTTCATCATAATCTACAAAAGAACTACTTACATGTGCGCGCTCATTTAGAAGTCTCCCAGCTAATCCTGCCTTGTAACTGACTGAAGTTGTAGAAACAGCCTTTCTTTTACTGTCTATGGAGCTAGCTAGCTGACATGATCTACATCTGAGCTACTGCGCGTGTGCGAGTGCAATCAAAGATAGTACAGAAGAAGAAGAAGGAAAGAGGTCTCACTCTGTAGCTAAAACAGAGACCAGCTGAAAAGAGGATCTGCAGCAGTGAGAGAGAGCACTGCAGTACAACAAAAATATGGTGTTTTTTGAAAATTAAACTATGTAAACCTATTCTGGTACAACCTTAAAATACAATTATGAACCTGAAAATGAGCATAATATGGCTGCTTTAAGCTAGTTCATGCAGTTCTTTCAGTTATGTTTAAATTAATGTATAGCTTCCTAGATGTATTTTAATTTGTATAGAGGCTGCATCAAAAGCTCATTACATTAAAACTTTACTGTTAGTTGTCATAAATAAAAGATTGCTGAATGCAGCTCATATAATAACGTTTGCAAGAATAGTGTGTGCTTTATCACATCCTCAATGAGTGTACACTTTCTATTTTCAGTCTGGTGGAAAGTCACATGGGTTGTGATAAATGTGAATTCTATTCTTAAAGAGCAACTTTAAGCTATAAAGTATTATCATTTACTTTATGTGTATGCTTTTGCCAGCCCACTAAAGCTCAAATTGCATTGAGAGTGCACTTTTAGAGCAATTTGTCTGCTACCACTCAATCACAAAAAAACAACTGATTCCACATCAGTGACTCTGAGATTTAAGTTAAAGATTTAAAATAATTGGAAATTCAGGGGAATCTGTTCCCAGTTCTAGATACATTGTGCATGTGATAATTGTGAGAACATTTATGATTTCACTTAATTAACTCCAAGAATATAATATAATATGTTTGGTGAGAAAGATAGCCTAATGAGTAAAGAAGCTTTCCTACACCCAAAATAAATCATTTTAAGTTCACATGCTGGCAAGTAGCAGTCCTGTTAAAGATACTAAATCCCAACATGCTCCCAGAGTGCTATGAACCCAGCTCTGACTTCCACTACGGTGCACAAGCGAAGAGTAAATTTCCCAAAGGAGATCAATAAAATATCACATTTTATCAGATTAGATAGTACATTCTCACCCTTGCTCTCAGCCAGCAGCTCTTCTGTCATGAGTCCATCCTGTCGGTTCCCCAGGACGAAAGCCAGGAAGGAGAGGATAAGAGCATCCAGGATGCCCATAATAGCCAAGATGTAGGCCCAACGCACTGAGCAGGCCCCCAGGCTGTATTTGTCTGTCTGCTCTCCGCACATCCTCCGGACTTCATCACTGTCCCAACCATCAGGATAAATCATACAACCCAACACCAGACAGACACCTAGTGAGAGGCACAGAGAGGAAGAATGGGATAGAGAATAAATGAAGGACAAGAGAATTGGCAACATTAGGGAAAGTGGATGAAAGAGAGGGAGGAGGAACAAAAGGTATAAGTAGAACAAAAATTTGTGTGTGTGGATGGGGCCGGGAAAATTAGATTTTGTGGGGAAATGAGAAATAAAGAGGAACAACGATCATCATGCTTTAAAAATCTTTAAAGCACTTGAGATTTTGCTGTGTTTCTATTGCATTTATTACATTGATTTTCATTCCCTCCCTTAGGCGGGGAATATGTGTCTAGACACAATGAGTGCAAGTGGAAGAGCAGTTTAAAACAGGAGTAAACAACCACAGCAACAGTCAAAGCCAGACACAATAGCAGCAAGAGATTATTAGAGTGAACAGCTCTAGTAATAAACAAAAGGTCCAGAAAACATGGGATTTCCTCACATTTACATATTTTACTTGTTTTTGTTACAAAACATCATGGATGTCTCACCCCTCCTTATGTTTTAAATAGTGGTAATATTGGATTTTAACTCACTGCTCCTCATTCTCAGTTTTGCCCAAAGGGTATAATCTCTCATCCTCAGTTTAAAAGATATTCTTCTCTGAGGTGATGCTGCGGCAGAACAGCACAAGAAAACATGAAAGCCCATGCACAGTCTTGCAGTCTTTTCTCTCTCTCTTTGGAGTTTTAACTAAGCACTCCTCATTCTCAGTTTTTGCCCAAGGGGTAAAATCTCTCTCATCTTCAATTTGGATTAGGCTCTCCTTTGAGGTCATGTTGCAGCAGAACAGCAGAATACTTGGAAAAAGAAGCTGACTGCACAATTACCAGAGTGCATTGCATATTAATAATAAAACATACAATCCTTACTTCTTTATCCACAAAACACTTCCTTGCCACCCTGCTGGTTAGGCATTAGGCTTTTGGACATTATTCTAGCTTGCTACCCATGTAATCTGCATTTTAAAGATCTGCATGCTGCTTTTATTTGTACACCTCTTAAACAGAAATGTATGTGTATATTGTCCTTATTTGTATCTTCTCTCTGGCTTCTACACATCCTTACAACCACAAGTGAGAACAATATACTCTCTTATTATATTCATAAAAGCTGCCCACACATATGAATTAAAGCACTCACACACTGCAGTTTGTTACAGTAATGCTGCAGTCTTTAATAGTGCCGAAAGACATCAGAGGGTGTTGAGAGACATTTCAGCGAGAGAAAGCGAGTAAGAGTGAAATCACAGAGCAATATATGCTGCAGACAAACTGCATACCTAACAGAGCAGAGCATCTCCTAGACTCCTCTTCTACCCCAATGACTGTCATACCAAATTCATCTGCACACAGAGGTTTAGAGAGCAAGGACTGAGGTACTTATTCAGACTCAGATGGACAGATGGAGGAGTACTTCAGTGAACTATTCTATTTCAAAAAGTTCTATACGATTTGGGACAGAAAATATTCCTTTACATCGCTATGTGAGCAAACAACACATGATTAAGCAGCAGAAATCAGTTTCATATGCTGTTGCAGGAATATTAAGGATGTACTGCAACTCTGGTTTTATGAAAGATTAGAAATGTTGCTGTCTCCACTGAATCACAACAAACCCTCTTCACTTAAGAAAGACTTACCTTGGCCTTGACAGGTTGTGATAAGCTTCACTAGAACCACTCAGCCCACCGGAGCATCACAGTCTGTCAGACGTCCTCTAGATTCTAGGACGTGATTCAGCTCCTGCATAAGTGTCACCAAGGCCTTTATGTACATTGTGAGCAGTGACAGGGCAGACAGCGAACAGGTCCACTTCTACTGTACCTGCATCCCATAAAACCAAACCTCCACAATCTGTGAGCCTATGGACCTCTCACTAACAAGTCAATCTGACAAAGATGGTAGTTGACTGTGGCTACAGAGGCTGCAGAGCAGGCCTTGCCTTGACAATGCATTTACACAAATGTGGCAGTGTTGTTGAACAAAACCACCTTTTAATCTTCTCTGCAAAGTGGCTCAGGGCAAAGCAGAATATCTCTAACTCCAGTGCATAAGAAAGAAAGTCCTCAGGTTTTTCTCAGAGTCCGACTTTATAAGGCGTGACAAACAGTTAACACTAGAACAAAAGCTGTGCTCAACTGCAGATAACTCAGAGGGGGGAGTTTGATGCAGTAAGTGCAGAAGAAAGGAAACAAAGCTGCCTCTGTATGTCTTTGACTTACATACCAAATATTCTATTGTTCAATTGTATGTTACATATTTTTATGTGTCTTTAAACCTGAAATAACTGTTGTTGTATTTTTTTAGCCCCTTGGTGGCAGTGGAAAGAAATTGTGAACACATTATTGACATAGTATCATCTTTTACAGCACACAGTTGCTTATTTACACATTCAGCAATTACGGAGCAACATAATCACTCCAATATTCATTCTCTTTTAGCTCTGTAGTTGGTCTCTACCAACTCCTGAGGGAAATATCTGCCTTATTAGTTGCTAAATGTTCCACTATGTTCACCAGCTCTTTGCTATCTGAGCAGGTAGTGTACAGTGGGGTTTTTAGAGTTTTTCACTGAAAATAGCTGCCTACTGTGGCCAAAAACAACATTATGAGAGCAGTGAGAGTAAATCAAAATAGTTGTGGGCCGAACAGGTCAACAATGAGATAAAACTTGCTATAAAGCTCCGTATAGCCTTTTAAAAGGAGCTGTCCATCCTGAGATGGTGCTGAAAAGCTGAACTCGTCAGTCAGCTGCCATGTTATCAGGTGACCTAAGAGGGAGGCTGTCCTCTACTAGGGGTTTGGGAATTGGGCAATCATAAATAGTGGTGCAAATTTCTGTGAGTCAGTACATGTTTATTTTATCTCTCCCTCATGATGCCTTTACTACAAAGGTAACAAAAGTGTTTGCAGATCCTTCTGGGTGTCTCTTGCACGCATTTGGCTCGGTTATAAGCCATCATGAATATTACATTGAGGCTCAGGAGGAGAGGTGCACAGAGCAGGTGAGAGAGAAAGAGATTGAGAATGCAGAAAAAAGACAAATAAAAGAGGTTTACACCAACAAAATGCGGATAGCATCAGGGGGCGCAGACCAAGAGAGAACAAGAGATACAAGAGCAGTAATATATCTGCCACAGTCATGAATGCTATCAAATATGCCGCTCCTGTTTCCAGAAACAGCTTGTAGGCAGAGGAGGAGCACATGTTCCTTCCATACACTGTAACAGTAAGCCTGCAGTCAACTAATCTATAACCACACAACACAACCCAGCAGGTCCATCCCAGCATCCACTTACATAATGAGGAGCTTACAGTAATCAAAATTCAAAAACTACAGCACCTTACAGCGTAAACCCATTTTAATAATACCAAAGGAAGAAAGACGGGTCCACATTAGGTTTTCACACTTATAAAGGAAATCAAAAAACCTTTAATATAATATATTCTGTGCAAAGCAGCATGGCATTCCCATGTATTTAAATATTTAAAAAGACTGCATATATGGGAATTCTGAATACCTAATAGTATTTTAGATAATATATTAAATATGCTCTGGTGCATTAATTCGAATGCCAGTAGGGACATACTATAGGGAAAGTAAAAAAAATCAACATTGATACAAAATGCAAATCCATACTAAATATAGATATTAGAGAACATATTCAGCAAAAAAAAACATATAACACTGTGAATTTATTATTAGCTGCATTGATAGGGCAATTTCTTGGTGTTTTTCTTATAACCACAAGCCAAGCCAAACACGACAATGTGTCATCAGTTAATAACACTATTTAAAAAAGATTAATAGACAACATCATGTTTTTATGTTTGTCCCTCAGAGTTAGGTAGATGTGCCAAAACAGCTGTGATACTAGAAGAGGATCATCATAACAGAGTAAGTAAAAAAAAGCCTCATGAGTTTGTACGCTTGTTGTCCGCCATTCAAGTCATTCTGTTGAATGTAGGAAATCCGTAACCAAAATGAAAGTACACAAGGCAGGCTGAGGAAAAGTGAGTACACTAAAGGTAGATTACAAAACTTAATCACATAATTAGTTTCTGTGGTACTATTTAAAAAAAAAAATCCAGTTATCTAGATTCACATATTCCCCTGACTTTGCATAGATGTATGTGTGTGCATGTGTCCTCTGTGCCTATTTAAAATCATAGGTCAATCAACAGAAAATTAATAGTCCACTTTTTTGATAATCAATTTAAATAATCATTAAGTCATTTATTAAATGTTTATATACGGCTTAGGAATTCTAAATAGAGAGACATAGAGTAAAATGTTCCCATGAAAACATCTCATTATCTGTTGGCATCTGCTGTCTTCACCCTTCCTGAAGCTGAACTTTGTGCTACAGTAATAAATGGCGTGCTCCAAATCCTGCGCAACAGAAATAGCAGCACACCTGACAGAATGCAGCTGTCAGTCGGAGCGGAGACGAGATATTAACTGACGGCATCATCCTACCCTTTTAGGTTTGCCCTTCTCTTTCTTGCTCTCTCTGGAGAGCAGCAGACAGACGCAGAGAGAGGAGAGACAGACTATGAGGCAGGGCAAGGCAGAGATACAGAGGTGGTGTGAGACAGAGCCCATGTATGGTGCCATGCTCCATCTCTGTGTGTGGCCGCCAGCAAATACCCAGCACCACGCTAACGTCATGAGCACTGGCTGCCATATGGAGCCCCTCGGCGGAGCTATTCTCAGCATTGCTCTTTTCTGTCTTTTCCACACACCTCTCTCTGTTAGCCTTTTTCTCTCCCTGGGAACACTGGGAGCATGTGAGTGGAAACCTGGACTGAGAAATGCTTGTTGGCTAACATCAGTTTATGTAAGAGACTGTAGGTAGGGCAGATCAGGTGCAAACAGCTCTACTGGAGAGTCTGAGGGCAGGCCAACAGATGGTACAGAACGGTATGATGGCAGTAGATTTGTCAGAAGCACATTGGCTTTTTTTCTCAAAGAGAAAACTAAATCCCATTCATACTGAAATAATCACATTGCCTCCTATAATCTCTGTGTGTTATTTGCAACTAGTGTAGGTGACTGGAGGTCAAATGTGACCTCCAAAGCAACAGATTGATTGGATTTGTGTATCTTCTTTGCAGACAAATAAAAATAAATCATGTATACTGTATACTGCATTTGAAAGACTATGGTTTATTCTACCTCCAGAGCATCTGGCTCATGTTTTACTATAACACCATCAATGCAGTTGCATGTCTGCGTGTTGTCAGTGTTTCAGCATGTCATTGATTGCACTGGGTGGTAGATGGAAAAACACAGTTCTTTCCATCACTTACACATCTGCAGTACATCTAAGTAGCCATGAAAAAGGATTCACATTCTTAACCCCCACATTCCTTTGTGGATCCCATTTTCTCCTCTCTAGCTGTGACAAACTGAATTATGCATACACACATCCCAAACTGCTCTATCTCACCCTGCACATGGATCTTATTCTACCACACACACACACACACACACACACACACACACACACACACACACACACACACACACACACACACACACACACACAATTCGGTAAACATGCCCCTCTTTGTGTAAAATATACACAGCGGCTTAAGTGCTGAACATCATTTGTCACTTCTCATAGTGACACATCTTGGTGCTGGTGAATAAGAGTGTGTTTACTGAATTGTCAAGACTCTGGTGAATGAGCCCACGGCTGTGGCATTTAAGGTGAAAACTAAAAGTCAGCTCAAAAAAGAAATAGGTACAGTCGCTCTGGGAGCAGCTTTGAGTGTTTATCTCAGTGGGGCTTTCCATGAATATGCATAGGTAAGTTTGCTTTTATGTAACAGCTAATGTTACACTCCCACAAGTGAAATTGTGACCAGAATGTGGGCAAAATCTAACTAGTTCAGTTCAAATGACTCCTTGTGTAGTCTTTTATGCATCTCTTGTGAGAAAGAAAAAGACAGTAACATTATAATTTACATCAAAACTGATCAAATAACAGCTTGTGATTGTTCTTCATTGGTTAGTAATGTGATCTGCTCTGCTACCGCAAAAGGTGTGGTTAATCCCTGATGCTTGATGTCTCTGTTGCTGTTGCCAGCATTAAGCTCCAGGCAGAGTGAGACTCCTGCCAGTGCTGAGACACAGTGTGACAGTGTGGCTGGGTGCTTGGATGACTCACGTTGCTGAGACTAGAGACAACCAGTGTGTTCCGATCCTTCTAGTACAGGGGTGGCCAACCAGTTCAGCATAAAGAGCCACAAAAAAACCCGCACCATAGCAAAAAGCCACACAACACATGCACGTCCACACTACAACAGCAACAGTGACTTCCAGATCTGATGACAGTCATAATACATAGCAGTTTTCATAGTTTTGTTTTCTTACTTAGACTGACTCAGTGGGAAATCTGACAGTCTTTGTTATCCATAATCCTTTTCAGGTCTTGCTAGAACTCGGTTGTGCCACCCGAAGCGACTCTTTCACTCACTAGAGGGGCTTTCAAACAATCTGATTCAGCAGTGAAAGGGTTAATGAGGAAGGTGATCTGTGGCAGCTTTTTTTTCCTCGGGTTGCAGAATTTGTCCTCAAAACTCTGCTGCATTATTTTTTATTTTAAAATAATTGGCAAATGTATTGGCAAGTGCATTCCATTTTTTTTGTACTTATCTGAAATGTTTCAAAAAGTTAAAAAAAATAATAATAATAAATCCACTAATAACACAGCCCCCAGCCACACAGTAAGAGCCTCAAAGGAGCAGGCAAAGAGCCGCATACGGCTCAAGAGCCACAGGTTCGCCACCCCTGTTCTAGTAGTTCCCTGCGAAGTGGACTGCACAGGGTATTCAGCCATGTTAAGTAAGATTCCAAACCGTACGGAGCAAACTTGCTCAGTTCAAAGGGAACTGTGAACTGTGTAGGGAACAACTGAACAGTTCATCAGTTCGCCTGAAGTTCACAAGCAAGATTACCCATCAGTCATTGCGCCTCGCTGAAATGACACCATACATCTTGTATATTAATCAAATCACATGTATTCACATGTTACATACATTTCAATAGAATGTGTTTTGTAATGATATCAGTTTTTGTTTGAATATTTAATTTCAATTGTGTAAAATCTCCACAGTAGCAGCAACGTATCCAAGCTATTTACGTTATAGGGTAACGCATGGAGGAAGTGATATCTGCGATATGTGCACTGTGGAAAGGAATGCAGCTAAGCAGCCCAGGCCCAAACACCACACTGTGGTAGAGAGGTGGGAGCGGGAGAAATATCCTAAAGTTAAAAAAAAGAAAAAAAAGAAAAAGCAGGTTAAAGTTTCACTGTGGCTCACCTCTCTACAAGTTGACTTGCATACTAACATTAGTTGAAACTACTGGCTTTATAGGATATCAATCTAAATGTTCAGTATGCTTTGGAAAATGGCTGACATTAACATAAAGTATACCTGTTTTTGTATTAAAAGAGCTGAAACACAAATTGACCTGAAGAAACAGTCTTGTCATTGGAGGAGACACGTTTAAATTGTATCTAGGAAAAGAACAACACATCCTTTTCTTCATCTGTAAACAGCTTCAGTTGAGGAGCCATTGAACAAGTCCCTCCTGCAGAGCTGCAGGATGGGTGTTTATATTTGTAACTCTATTCTCTCTATTCTTGATATTTTTTTGACCATGTGTAGGTGTATTAGCACACTGAATTTAATGTAAAACTTTCACACATGGATCTAAAATCAGATTTTTTTGTGCATCTTACATTATTTTAATAGCAAATCACCAGTTTTACCTTTACCTTTAACAAACTTGAACAGCATTGTAGTTGGAATTTTTATCACATTTTCTTATCATAGACTTTTGCCTACTTTTAGTCTGTGTTTTAAATGACCTGTCAAATCAATTTAGGAGTGATGCAGGTTATATTCCTCCTGTGGTTTGAATTTAGGTGGTAGAGCTCTACCCATTGGTGTGGCCATGCAAGGCACTCGCCTTGGAGGAATTGGGGTTTGTGGCTACTTATCTTTCCCATGGCCTGTCCACACTCTAATGAAGTGTGGGCAGCATCAACCCCCTCGTCTTCACGCTGGACAAACAAGACTTCTCTCTGGCCCCATGATGAGATGAGCATCAAAGAAAGATGGCCTCAGACTATGACAATGATATGCCATCATTGCATCCAGATAAATGGGGCAATTACGAGTGTATGATCTATAGAGTGGGACCTAATGAAGTGTGAAAATTGGTCACCACTTTTTGCTTTGTGGCCCACGTTTATGGGGTCGAAAGAGAACAAAGAAAGAGTGTTATAAATGTGTGGATAGTGCTATTATAGTAACAGTCTATTGTGCTACTTTGTCGGTGTTTTAATTATTTATTTAATTAATGTGTGAAAAACAATGACAAATATATATAGATGTTAGAGTTTCATAGTTTCACAAAGCTTAGATTGGAGATGAATATTCATTTAGACAGCTGGCTGGACACAAATTTAAGACAGTTCTCTAAAAGAAATATATATATAAGTGTCAGGGTTATAGTGGAAAGTGGAGCAAGAGAAACTTTTAAAATGGACTCCAACTATCTCCCTTGGAAAAATGAGGTTCAACTATCTTCCTTGGAACAATGAGGAACATGCTCCTTGAGATGAGCTATCTACTGTGGAAATCTATTTCTGCTTCAGTTGCTGGCAAAACTCAGTGGCTGCTGGAGGGGAGCAAGGAGCTTCCAGGCATCCTCTGTATCCCACTCTGTCCACATCTTCAGCAATTTTCTGAACAAGGAGCGCATAATGCTGACAGCTTACCTATCAATTCAATTCAAAGGATTAGAAGGAGCACAGAATGGCTTATTTCATCAAATCATTTCTGTTCTTGAAATAACTTTTTAACCATCTTCTAATGCTGCAAATAATCTTCCCAAATGAACATGTTGCATATCATAGCATACCTGTAGGCTGTGGGAAGCACTCTGACTTTTATTATAGGGAATAAAAGTCAACAAGGAGATGTTCTACTAAAGCTTCAGAACAAGCCTGAAAAACATTCTATCAACCTGTAAAAACATTCTATCTATCTATCTATCTATCTATCTATCTATCTATCTATGTAGCTTGCCTACTTTGACCATGTATATTCAGACAGCGTGTTTGCTCTGACTCTTTAATGTCCACACAGATCATCTGGTGAGCCGGCGCCTCATTATTATAAATTGATTGAAGTTGGCGGTAGAAAGGAGAACAGGCTGCAGATGCCTTCAGGTGAAGTGAGACATGCAGCAGGAGTTGACACAAGAGTGAGAAATGTCTATTTAATAAATGTAGCACTTCAGGTTAAAGCAGAGGTGGGGATGCGGAGGTAGAGAGTGAAGGGAGGGGGAGAGGAATCAAGGAAGGAGTGCCGCGTAAAGCGCAGTGAGCAGGCTGGGGTGGAGGGCTTATGTAACAGGTCCAGATGCAGCCTGTATGTACCTCCCCAGAGGATAAAGATTGGCAAGGGCAATGGGGATCAAAAGAGAATTTAGGCAGTGCTCTCTCAGTCAAAAGTTACATTAGGAGGTGGCCGGGTTGGCTCAGTGGGTAGAGCAGGCACACGTATACTAAGAGGTTTATGCCTCGATGCAGAGGTCCAGGTTTCGGATCCGACCTGTGACGATTTCCTGCATGTCTTCTCCCTCTCTCTCCCCTTTCTCACCTGGCTGTCCTATCAAATTAAAGGCGGAAAAGCCCCAAAAAATAATCTTTAAAAATAAAAGTTACATTAGGAGTAGTTTGGATCAATTGAAGTACATTGCCAGGATAAGCCTGGCAAGCCGGATGTCCGGCTTTACCTCTCCCATGCTGCTATTTGTCAAAATCCCTTCATTACGGGAAACTGGCAAGCTAACATTAAACGCTGAAAATGGCAAGTTTTGACGGAAACTTCAATGGTGCAACAAGGCAGGCCTGCTTTGTTCTTATAGGGAATGATTGTAGATTTACAAAGAATATGTTTACAGCATTTACTATCTAACTGGGATGTTTTGGGACAGATTGGTGGGGATTGCTGTGGCTCACATTATAAGTTTGTGTGAACAGGTAACTTCATTTAATATTTCATGTGGCGTTTTCTTTTGAGGGGTGGAAATGTTCTACCAAAACAAGTTTCTTCCAGAGAATATTTTGCAGAGCCACCATCTCTGCGGCCGGAACTTAGCGCTGCCCAAGACGTTTGTGATTTGTTTAAAAGACAAACAACCCAGAGCCTACCCTAGAATGTATCTGTGGTGTAGCCAGATCTTACTCCACAGCACTGTGGAGATAGGTCTGGCAGTGGGATTATTCACCCGGGACAGACTGAGAGGCTGCGGCAGAGCACCACTCGATGATGAAGTTAAAAAGAATTTACTACAGCATTTTCACTGAAAATAGCAACAACAAAAATCTAAATTAAAAATCCAATATGTAATAAATTCTCCCTCTAGCCACCACTTTCTAACATATAAGTGCTTAAGGGCTCAACTGACAAACTAACATAAATTAATGTATTGTACTTTTAAAAATGTTGTATATGCAATGGTGGATGAAGTATTCAAATTACTGAAGTAAAAGTAGCCTTCACAAAAATATTCCATTACAAATGTTTACTTTGTAAAAGTGTAGTATTTTATTATTATTATTATTATTATTATTATTATTATTATTATTATTATTATTATTATTATTATTATTATAGTATTAGAAACAAAATGTTATGCAGAAGGGCCCCTGTCAATTACGTATTATCATATTATTGGATAACTATTATTGATGTATTCATGTGTAAGCAGTACTTTAATGTCATAGTTGGTCGATATGGTTTAATCAGTGCTGTGTTAAATAAATGTAGTGGAATGAAAAATACATTACCCTTGTGGGGTAATTAAGTAAAAAATAGCATAAAATGGAAATACACAAGTACCTCACACTTGAGTAAATGTACTTTTCACCACATCTAAACACGTCATACACAAACATGTGCTTTATTGTCACTATAGCATGGATAGCTTTTTTTCATGGGTCACAGTGTCTTCACTGTCCCACCTCATCCCTTCCCCAGTGGAATAAATCAGCCTCCCCAGCCTGAGCTCTGGCCTGAGCCAGGAGACACTTCTGAGATCACAGGGATTAACTCAAATCTATAGTCCACATCTTGCAGGGCTGCAGGGACACAAAACACAGGGGAGTCATGGTGATGACTTGGCTGGCATTTAGAGTTTGTATTCCACAGCGCTACACCCAAACTCACAAAGTGCAGGCTAATTATTCAGCATTGATTTGTTTGGTTTGATGTCCGAAAACATGATAGCAGTGTTCTTAAATTAAAACAACTGCTCTGCATTCACAAATAAGCATTTAATCAACAACTAAAACAGCAGCACATGGTTATCCCTGTGACTCTCTTGTTGTGCTGAAAAGACCTAGCCGTGGTATTAATCAATTAGTGTGTGTGTGTGTGTGTGTGTGTGTGTGTGTGTGTGTGTGTGTGTGTGTGTGTGTAGATATCCATCATCCATCCTCTCCTCCTGCTGTCCACCATCAGCAGGACTGTGAGCTGCATGGATGATGGCTTTAATAAGATGGTTCAACTAGCTGTATATGTTTCTAATTACCAAAAATATCACGAGTGAAGGCTATTACTGTAATGCAGAGGTGATTTGAAATCAGATTACCTGTGAGGAAACAGGCAAGAAAGCAAGACTGATTGTTCCTCCTTGTGTGATTGTATGTGAAAACAGGGGAAATAGAAGAGACAGGTTAAAAGAGCTTAGGTGAGTCACAGCCATGGGTTTGTATTCTAGAGATCATCCCTATCTCACCTTTGGCTGTTGAGCTGCCTGCTGCGAAGGTGCCATGTGTGGATTTTGCAAGGCAGTGGTGTGATTGGATTGAAAAAAGGTTGTGGCTCAGCATATTCAGTTTCAGCACTGCTTTGAAAAGACCCACTGAGAATACAGATTGTCTCTGCAATGATCCCGAACCAGTTGTCATCACTTCTCTTTACCACCTGACTGCCACTGTCGTGTTCCCCAGACGACCAGCGTGGATTTCAGCCAAAGATTTCTGAAGCCTATTTAGGATTTGAGAATAACTCTGCAGAGGATTCATATTCTTGTTCCGGTTTCTCATTCTCTCATAAACACAAAGAGCCACAGAAACAGGTTTTCTTTCTCATCATTTGTTTCACTTACATTTCATAGTTAAAAGCATTGATACACCGTACTGTAATAACAGCAGCCATGTTGTTTCACTATCTGGCGTTGCACAAATCTGCCCCAATGGGTGTGTGATTTGGTGTTCTGTAGAGAGACATTATTTCTGTATGTAGCTGCAGCAGCACAAGTGACTCGATACATCAAACTGTTTCTAACATGATGATGGTAACCGGCAGCCCCCAAACTGTCACAGACGCTGTAAAATAACAAAAACATCCAAGGTAAGATTAACCTTCTGTTAATCTTAAACTACAGGCTGCAGTTTGGACATTCCAGTGTAGCATTTATGAAGGTTTGAGGTTAGTCTACTGCACATTCATACAATAATTCAGACTACACATATTGTAGTAAGAGAGGTGCACACAAGTTAAATTGACAGGCCACGGGTAATTTATTTATCAGATCGAGGGTGTCATCTGGAAATTAAAATCCCAACAATATTTTTTCATTTACTGAAAATGGAAAATGCCAGTTGACAGTGTTGATCAGTCACTTGTTTATTTCTCCTATTATCCATCCACTTTATCCCCATTATTCCAATTGCATTGCTTTCTTAAATTATGAATACTATGAGTATTCATTCTGCATGCTTTAAGTAATAGTAGAAGAGATGTGGTGGCATTTTGTAAAAACACAAAACACAAGAACTGCCCTTCACTGCATTAGCTTTGTCTGTTCTTCACCAAGTCAATTCAAATTGAAGTGAACTGAACTATGGATACATAATAATACACTGTTATTGATGGAGCAGTACAATATGAACTTAAATTTTCAGGGTAAACACAGTTGAGGTACAGCTATGATGTGTCACATTGAGTTCAAGTGAGTGAACTTGAGAGTTAAGATGCAGGTCACTCAAGGATGAATGACAAAAAAGCTGTCCATGGAAGATGAAAAACCATTGATGTGCTGAAAGGGGGACCAATGCTTTTCCCTATTTTCTGTCGATTATATGATTCTGTCAGATGTTCAGATTAAATGTTTTCAAATAATGAGGTAAACTTATGTACAAGTAAACCCCGTGATTAAAAACTTCCGATTTTTTTTACTCTCGGCTCAAGCTTACGTACATCAGCTCTTGCTGGATTTCTTGGTCATCTGCTCAGGCACGTTACTGCAGTGTTTACATTACATACACTGCTACATGTAGCTACATGCTTACGTCAGGCAAATCTGTAATTTTGGCTGCCGATGTTGTTAATTTCTCCCCAATTGCGGATCACATTCCTGCTGGAACATGTCCGATTGTACTGCGGTCAAGCCAGCCTCCACCTCGAAATAAGCGGTCAAACTAGCCGCCCCTATATTTCGCGGTGCGCGTATACACTTGCTATTACGGTGAGACCGTCAGAACTAAAAACAGGGAATTTTCCGACGAAGGCAATTTCCCATTCATTTATTCTGTCTGCCTGTCTATCTGTCTGCCTTCCTGTCAGAAAGAAAGAAAGAAAGAAAGAAAGAAAGAAAGATTTTAGCACACCTCACAACCTTTCACTGCATGATATGCTGAATTCCAAAATAAGAGACCCCCAAAAATCATATATAAGCTGTTTGTCTACACATTCAGAAAATCATAAAAAATAAAAGTCCTAGCTTCCACAGATCAATTTCACCTCAGATGGAGAGGACTCCATCTCAAGGTGTCAACTACAATGTTTCAGGACATTCTGATGTTGTTTTCCAAAATACAGACAGACAGAATGTCCTGAAACATTGTAGTTGACACCTTGAGATGGAGTCCTCTCCATCTGAGGTGAAATTGATCTGTGGAAGCTAGGACTTTTATTTTTATGATTTTCTGAATGTGTAGACAAAACAGCTAATATATGATTTTTGGGGGTCTCTTATTTTGGAATTCAGCATATCATGCAGTGAAAGGTTGTGAGGTGTGCTAAAATCTTTCTTTCTTTCTTTCTTTCTTTCTTTCTTTCTTTCTGACAGGAAGGCAGACAGATAGACAGGCAGACAGAATAAATGAATGGGAAATTGCCTTCGTCGGAAAATTCCGTTTTTAGTTCTGACGGTCTCACCGTAATAGCAAGTGTATACGCGCACCGCGAAATATAGGGGCGGCTAGTTTGACCGCTTATTTCGAGGTGGAGGCTGGCTTGACCGCAGTCCGATTGTGTAGTTTTTGGTTTAGAAGATTTTATTGGTGATTTTTCACAGTAGAAAGCGTTGCTATACTCCTTTACAGTTTTTCCCCTGGCTGCAATGACGGACAGTAGAGAGACACAAAGTGCACAGACACGGAAACGCTGATCAATCAGAGCAGACTGGGCTTTTTCGGGAGGGGGACTTAAAAAGACAAGCGCTCTAACATTAGAGGATGATAGTGGTGTAAAGGACCATAGTTGATCCGTGGATCAACACTCACGATTCAGAATGCATGTGAACCGTGGATTAATTGCGAAGTTTAACCATAATAATAGTGTGAAATACATTTTTACTGTCGCTGTTACTTAAAATAGGCTGATAAATATCTATGGAGGGTTGCTGTGAAAAGATACAGGCAACACAATTTTCTGTTCAGGTGAATGGCGCATGTTAAAATCAGTTGTATGTTCACTTGAACAGAGCATGTTAAAAGCAGTTGATAGAGCCGGCTACAGCTTTGTTGCATCAGCGGCAGTTTCTAATTGAGTTACCCGAGAATAGGGGGCTTTGAGCCGGGGTTGGGTACTGAGTCCCGGTGCTAATATGGCACTGGTGCCTAAACGACCGGTATCTACCATACGGAATATCATGAACGTGACTGTGGCTGTCGGAAAAACAACACAGACAAGACTAAATGCTGCGGAACTGGTAAACCTCGTGGTGCAATCAAAGTTATTGTATAATACCCTTTTCTCATCTGTTTTTGTCGTTTAACAGCAATTTATTGGTGAAAGAAGTTATTATTGTTAAAAGTTATTATTACATTTTTGATAAATCATTTAAATTCCCCCTTTTTTTGTGCTGATCCAAAAATGTATCCGATCCGTGACTCAAAACCGTGATCCGATCCAAACCGTGAGTTTTGTGATCCATTGCACCTCTAGAGGATGAATACAGGTGCAGCAGCCATGGGCAGTGTGAGAAAAATAGTGTTTTTTGAAAATGACCGTAGTTTCTGATGTGCCACATGACATATACAGCGTGTTTAGAATAGATAGAAAGTAGCGAACATTTTAATTATTTCCAAGGTAATTTTTTTTAAATTACATGTTGTAGTAGAAACCCAAAATACAAGTATGAACCTGAAAATTAGCATATTAGTTCCCCTTTAATACATTTTTATATTTTTCTTTGTTTACTACTTTAGGATCAAGATTATGGACAACGCTTAACAGCACTTTATCAAATTAAAGTCAACTCTTTTGTGCATTTTAATAGAACATTTTCATGTATATGCTTATGTTGTTTAGGATTGGCAACTTGAGGAAGTTGTAATTCAACAAAGATGCATGTGGCCAAAAAAGTTAATTAAGCCCTGGGCTCTGATGGTCAAGTATTATGTCTCCCAAATAAACTGAACCTTGCTATGTGAAGCATGCATACATACACACAGGTAGCAACACGCAGAAGTAACATAATTAGCCTTTTCCACAGTCAAGGACTAATCTGCTTTTAAAGGATGGGTATCCAGATAGAAGTGCTCATTTGCAGCATTAACTCTGGAGAGCTGGATCACTCATGTCTGCTCCTGCTGCAGTAAAAAGTGCAGCTCTGTCGGCTGCTCTCATGCCGAGCTCCACCACCTTCCACCTCTGCATTCAACTAGGCTTTAATGCTCTTTTCAGAACAAGCCTCTCAATAGAGCTAATGGACCATGTGAGAACCAGCCACAGAGAAACACAGATAACAATACATAGAGATAAAGAAAGAGGGGACCCAAAGGATCAGTCTTCTCTGAGCTCTGGTATCTGATTTGTTTTCTGTCTGTCCATCTGTCTTCAGACCTCATACTATTCTCTCATATGCTATCTCCCAGTTCTTTTTTCTCTGTATTGTCAACTGTTTCCCCTTTATCTTCCCACTGTCCTTTTTCACCACTGTCAGGCAATGCAGGTTCAGGGTTTTGATTTGTGATCCATTTTGTTTGATCTTTACTCATCTTTATCTAAAGTAGATTTTAACTGAAGGCTCTATTTTCTTACTGGTATATATATATATATATATATATATATATATATATATATATATATATATATATATATATATATATATTCAATGAAGAGAATATATAGTTTAGTTTTAACATATCTTTACTTAGAAAGAGATGGACAGCCACAAGTGCCTTCCCTACTGTATGCATGCAGTTTGAATGTATGTTGACTGAGAGCAGCCTAGTAGCTTAATTCAAAAGATTAGTCTAAGGTCCGTAGTAAGGTCAGACCAGTAATTACTGGTCTAATTAAGTTATATGTTGTAATTTGGTTTAAATCTAAAACAATTAGTCAATTGATAGACAGAAAATATAGTTTTGACTATTTTGATAATTGAATAGTAAAAGTAAAAGTAAAAGTAATTTTTCAAGCAAAAATGCCAAATGTTCTCAAACTCCAGCTTCTCATTTGTGAGGATTTGCTTTATTTCTTTGTCTGATGTAATAGTAAACAGAATACCTTTGGGTATGAACTGTTGTTCTGACAAAACAAGTAATTTAAAGACATCACCTTGGAAATAACTAAAATGTTCGCTACTTTCTATCTATTCTAAACACACTGTATATGTCATGTGGCACATCAGAAACTACGGTTAGTTTCAGATCAAACAGCCATCAGAAATAGACATGCCAAGAGTAGCTCATCAGACAGATGAGCAGATTGGTGTTTAAATTTCCCGTCGCTTATTATCAGTGAAAACCATGCAAATGCTTCAGAAATGTGCGCAATCTCAAAACTCATCCCCCAAGTAACTACCAAAGACATCAACAAAGAAGCAGAGGATGTTTCCGAATGCAATTTTGTCAGAAGAAACAAAATCTCACCAAGTATAGAAAAAGGCTGGCAGCTGACATAACCGAGAACTTACACAGGGTGTAAAATGAATTAATAAAAGTAATTATCATTGACCTCACAGTCTTCCTAATTAATTGGCGTGCAGACTCCCGAAGAACTGCAGTTACCGGACTGACACGATGGAGAGAGAAATGGACAGCACATACTGTACTCACTGGAACAAGATTATGAAGAGAAAACAGGGGACATAGAAGAGAGGAGTTGAAGAAAAGATTGGAGATCCAGTGAGGTCAAAATAAGCAGGGGAAACAAGTTGAAATGCACAGAAGGGTGAAATTGTGTGGAGGTAACAGAAAGAGATAAGGTGAATGAGCTTGTGCATCATGCATCTTGCTGTGCTCGGCTCAGGGGGGGAAAACGTGCTTACGTCTGCATGCCACGGACTTGAGCAGATGCACTGACAGAAATAGCTCTGGTGAGGTAAAAGAAGGATACGAGTCCATCTAGGGCAGGATGGATGCAAGAACCTTTCTGCACTCAACTTTGTTTGACTGTGGTAGACATTTTGAGAGTTCTAATGTGTCCTGTGGTTTGCTTTCACATCAAACATTCAGCCTTTTTTTTAACTTGGGCTTCACAGAAAACATTTCCTAGAGATGGCTAGAGAGTGTGCGCACTGGCTGATTCACTTGAGAGGAGCTCTGTGCGACGGCGTGAATTTGTTATATATTGTTACGTGTTTATACAGAACCTTCTGACCTTAGCCCAAGGGGATTTGTGAAAGCTGCTGCGAGTATGGCATACAGTATATCACTTAAATTACGTATACGTGGCCAACACAGAGTATGACCTTGATATTGGGTTAGTGTATCTGAAGAGGCCTTTTACTCAAGGAGGCATGTTGTTCGTATGTGCCGTTTTTTCATACCGTACAATTTTGTAACAAAGACAAGGAAAGAACTATAAAATGTAGCATAACAATGAAAAAAACTAAATTGACCTTTATTCGCATGAAATGAGATTGCCAAAATGTTTCAAGGAGGAAAATAGAGGATAAAGGGAAAGGGAGCAGTAAAGAAATAAAGATCCCTTTATCTTTCTCTTGCACACATACTTTTTGGCCTGCCATTTATCACTATCATATTGATGATTTGTACCCCCCTATCAAAACATCAACTGACAGTAAGGGGCCCATTACAGATGCCAGTGGGCCACCTGTCCTCCTCAGGGCTGGTAAATGAAGACAGCGTGAGTTTAACCTTGAGCTAAGTGTAATGAAGTTTGACAGTGCTAAGCAGCCTGGCTTCCTCGTTAGGCATCCCTGTGCCAGCTTGCTGTGGTCAGGGTCTCTCCTCTTGGCTTTCTCTTTCATCTCTTAGCTACAGAAGCACAAAGCCTGGCGGTCTCCTCATTAAACAGGCTTATTGCATTAATTCAGCCCAACATAACACACTGAGCTGGAGCTGTTCCAAATAATCCACCCTAATTTGTGTTTGTTGCAAACAGGAAGCTGGCTGCTTCGATCACTGGGTTCAACTGAGCAGACTGATGTTTGGCAACGTTTTGGACTCCTTTCAGATGATGGAGGCCTCCACTCACACTGGATGACATTATTCCACAGTAACAGTGACACAATCCTGCCAGGCCAGCAGCTGAACTACTGACCTTGACAACATTTAAACCCCCCTAACTCTACCACAGAAACACACCTACACCTTTTGGCTGATGATAGACTGCAGGGCAAACAAAAAAGAAACAGTTCACATTATATTTGGCTGTAGTGTACCTCTTAGGTGCAATAATGCCAGCATTATCATGCAATTAAGCGCATATTTTATGTGGTCACACAGTCTCATAAAAAAGTTACTTATCCAATCACACTGGACCATCATTTTTGACCAATATTGAAAAGAGATGTGCGCTTTTCAGAGGTTTAAACTGCATACGTGCACATATGTTGTAGTGACGTGTTAGTTAGTTAATGAGCAGTTAGGATTAAAAACAAAGAAGCATAATTAACATCAAGGTACAAACACCTCTATATTGTTATATAAAGCAAAGACTGGTTTAAGGCACAATAAATGTTCCGAATGTAAATGGACCAATACTCGCCAGAATTCACAACACACGATTGAAACTTGAAATGCACTTTTTTCTCTCCTGATAACAAGTCCCATACCTTAACTCAGGGTATCTTTCAATACCAAGTATCAATCAAATACCAGTGTGATTGGCTTATGAGGTATTGATCTGTATAACTCACTGGGATTATTTTTTATGTAAGGTAACATGAGACCAAGAATGGTGGTGTCACTGAAACTGTGAAAAGGATGATTCGCCATGAATGTAACTGATAGAGGAAACAATTTTAACTGAATAATTAAACTGACAAATAAACTGTATGTGGAATGGGTCACTTCATGGCCAATACCTGATCTGATTATTATGGTCAGTATCTATATATATCTATAAGTTATCAATGTTTTCAGTTGCTGATGGTTTGTTTATATTATTATTTTTAAATGACAAAGTAAAACATATTTTTAGATATTTTGAATACAGTAGGCTATAATAAGCTGAGAAACTCCTCATATGTGACTTCACACCTGTAGCTTAGTATCGCCCATCATTTCCTCAGCAACACTTCAGCACCATGGATAGCACTGTCTGTTCAGCAGTGTTGGCTGACAGCTCTAGAGAGATCCTGGACACTGTCTGCTTATCTTCACTTTGGCAGCTCCCACTGACAATTCATTTATCTAATCAACTGATCAATCAAATTCAAATCCACCCCAGTTCAAGGATTTCCAAAACATATCATGCCAAGGTTTTTTGTTGTTGTCATTTAGATATTCATATTGCCCATCTGTGTTTAGTGTAGCTGGGAAGATAACTAAGATAAGTGAGGTGTCATATCTATCCATTTTGTGCATACAGTGACAATAAACTATCCTCTAAGCCCCTTTCAAGGACGGTCCCTGCACCCCTGCACCCTACTAGGTACTGAAAGACACTTGCCTGATGCTGCTTGCATCCAGCCGCAGATCTTGTACACGGTGGAGGTGCTGAGGAGGAAGAAGAGACTGAAGCAGCCGATGCAGGTGACAACCAACATCATGGACATTCCAATCAAGAAGGAGGCGGCCTTGAACGCAGTGGAGGGGATATCGGCGAACTCGGTGAAGCTACCCTGGCAGGCCATGTCTCTGGAGATTCCATCTCCGACGCAATAGTGAAAAAGGCCGAAGTAACCGGCCTGCGGTGTATCCACACCATCTCCAATCCAATAGGGCTGTGAGAAGATGGTCACGTTAACAATACCGAACAGGATAGTGAAGATGGCCCATAAAAGTCCGATGACACGGGAGTTGCGGACGTAATTGGTCTGGTACAATTTCGCAGCTTCTGCAGATGGTAGCATTGATGCGGCAGATCCAGGTATCATTTTATGCAATCCCGAAGACTAAATGAATGTTGCGATCTGTCGGAGCACGAAGCGAGGACTTAGCATTTATCGCATGAACCGTTTTACAGAATCCTCCCCAAAACAGCGAGAGCAAGCGGAGAATCTATGCCTGTGCAACTGCAACACAGCAACATCTGTCAGGCGCGATCAACTCATGACGTCGCATCCTAAAGCCAGGCGGTGAACCGAGTGAGCAGCTAAAGCAGAGTGCTTGTACCCTGGATATGACCGATAACTGTGAAAACTCAACGACTACAGCAGCAGAAACAGTGTCCTTCCCTCTTGCTCCGTCTAGCCGTCAGACATGCACATCGCTGCTGCACTGTGTCGCTCACTGATGCCCTTGGAAAACCTCAAAAAACCTCCGAGTAAAAGAGAAATGTATCATTCAAGCCGACCGAGTCTACACGATATAAGATACGCGGACGTATCCTTACAAGCCCAAATAAAAATAGCAACAGTCTATAACAAGCAGGTTGTAGCCTATTCTATCTCTGAGTGGGGTCGCATACAACTGCACATTATAGGCCTACTTACAAATGAATGCAGCCAATCATAATAACCATTCACAATACGTCGGCCCCCTTCGCGATCGTTAAACGGTTTATGACAGCATCACCGGGCTGCAATTGATGCTGGGAGTCGGAGGGGCACAGACTGTATAGACGCAGCCCGTGATGTGTGTGTGTGTGTGTGTGTTTGTGCACACACCATCTGTGTCTGCGTTAACAACCCATGAACTGACGGAATAGCTTTAATATGCTGAAGATAAAAAGAGGTTGGATGCCGTCAAATCAGGGGGCGTTAGATTTTTTTGAGCTTGGTAAATCTGTGGCGACTCGTGTTAAAGACGCAGCCAACGCTGCTCGGCTTCATGAAGCGCGCTGCTTTGCTGCCAGCCCAGGAGGTTACGTAACACTTGACGAAACTGCACATAGTGTGGCCTGGAAAAGCACAGGCTGGAAACACTGCATAGTATAAGCGGTGATTTGTTTTTGCAGAAATAGTCAAAATTAATGAGTATGGCTTTATAAAAACCTTGATTCCAAGAGAAGAAGGGAAAAGCAAAACATCATACTGTATGAGGCAAATTGTGCTTATTCTGTCACCTTTTCCAGTTCTAGTAAGTGGTTGTTGGTTATTTGCACATAGACAAGTGCCCATGCAGCCTTAAGATACCAATTATTATTGCAGTGATGAAACTAAATAATCTTGCAAAAACATTACATTATATGCCCAATCTTTGTCTCATTTCCCAAGCTCTACAATTAAATTCTGCCACAAACGGCAACTATAAATCTTATTTTCATGCAACCAGAAGAAGTCAGCAGAGACATTTTAGTAAAAATATCACCCTTAAAGCAGCCATATTATGCTCATTTTCAGGTTCATAATTGTATTTTAAGGTTGTACCAGAATAGGTTTACATGGTTTAATTTTCAAAAAACACCATATTTTTGTTGTACTGCACCGCTCTCTCTCACTGCTGCAGATCCTCTTTTCAGCTGGTCTCTGTTTTAGCTACAGAGTGAGACCTCTTTTCTTCTTCTTCTTCTTCTTCTGTACTATCTTTGATTGCACTGCACATGCCCAGTAGCTCAGATGTAGATCATGTCAGCTAGCTAGCTCCATAGACAGTAAAAGAAAGGCTGTTTCTACAACTTCGGTCAGTTACATGGCAGGATTAGCTGGGAGACTTCTAAATGAGGGCGCACATGTAAGTAGTTCTTTTGTAGATTATGGTGAACTTGTGTGTGTTGTAGCAGTGCTTTGCTATTGAGAACGAGGTAGCATGCTAGCGTTAGCATGCTAGCGTTAGCCATAGTCAAAGAATTTCTAATATGGGAAGAAGTTCCACTCTCTCATTACTTCCGGCTTCTGAACTGGTTGCAGTTCCACCAGAGTTCCATATAGGGGGCGCTCACAGGCCAGTGCAGAATGAATGGGACTCTATGGAGCTATACCCCTCAAAATCCACTTTTCTCAGAATATAATTTTTTGTCTAGTAATTTGAATGTTGCATTTGAAAGGGGAGGCTAAGAAAATACACACTGCTGGGTGTTATATTTTTTTAAAGTGGCTTTTTTGTTCTAAAAAGCCTTTTAAAATGTCAATGACGTCATACACATATACGGCCAGAGATACTGCTTTACGGCAAGCTCTGAGTCGCTTCCTTTTTTCTCTCGAGGCATCGACAACACAGCTGACAGATTAGACTCTCCCTGTCAATACACATGCTAGAAAGAGGTTTGCTAATGTTTTAAAGACCACGCCGAAATATTCACTCTGACATTCTGGTTCTGCTTCGGATGCCGTCAAGCGGGATCTCCGATCGTAATCAGTCCTTCACTGACCAATCAGCATTCATTAGCAGAATGCTAGCGTGTTATGGGCAACAACGACTCAACCTGTAACAAATCGAAAGGGCATAAGTACTCGTTCATTCAACTTTTGACCTATAACCCATGTTGAACTTGCAAAAACTACAATCAAATCTGAGATTTCTCAACGACAATCAGGCGAAAGAGACAAATTTAGCCGTCTAGCTCCATAGAGTCCCATTCATTTTGCACTGGACCGTGATCACCCCCAGTGGAACTCTGGTGGAACTGCAACCAAAGTAGGTACAATGGGGCTAAATAGGGAGTGGAACGGCTTTCCGTAGACGGGCTTTGCCATAGTGTTAGCATGCTAACGCTACGAGCTAATGGTTGCGGTTAGCCTGCTCGTTTCGGCTTGTGACGTCACAAGCCGTGCCGATTTTGAACAGCTCACCCAGAGACTGAAGGCAGGACACATTCAGAAACTGTATCTCACTCTAAACAGCATGGGTGGATTTTTTTCAAAGTTTGTATGTGTGTGGAAGCACCAGAGACACAACATAACACCCCAAATCCCAGAAAAAGTGATTTTTTCATAATATGGGCACTTTAACTCATCATATTATGAGTATTAAATGTTATTCTTCATATAACATACACAGCTTGATGTACTTTAAAGCACAAACCTACCCATTTATAGCTAGCTGTACAGGTAACTGAACATAACTGTGCACTTGAAGATTTGTGACTTTTGGTTAAGTTCTGCTTGTAAAACCAATCTAGTACACATTTTCCACTTTTCGAGCATGCCATTATATGACTTTTTTTTTAAGATTATTTTTGGGGCTTTTCCCTTTAATCGGCAGTGACAGTGGGTAGACAGGAAAGGCGGAGAGAGAGAGAGAGGGTATGACACGCAGCAAAGGGCCGCAGGTTGGATTCGAACCTGGGCCGCTGCAAAGGACTCAGGCTACATGGGGCGCACGCTCTTACTGGGTGAGCTAGAGGTCGCCCCACCATCATATGACTTTAATGATTTTTTTGTGGGTTAAATCAGTGCCAGTACCCTACTTCAGCAGTTGCATGACATGATCATTGCATGTGTCTTGGATATATTTACATTCATACGTATATCTTGTAGGGTAGACCCCAACTAGTCAACCATTCGACAATTCGATCTAAGGAGCCTGATTCGACTGCTAATCTTAAAGTCGAATAGTTGCAGTGTCTAAAAATGTGCTTATGAAACAAAGGATCATTCCATTCGGGCTTTAAGGGGGGGCTGAATGTCGGAGTTTACATAGAATTATTTGTTTTTTCCCAATAAATCATAGCCTATTTTGGTATAAATATCAGCCTGTTGTATTAATATTGTTCTTAACAGTATTAATAATACTGTTATGAACAATTAAGTAAGGGTACTCATGTGGACCAAAATCCGGTGCCGGTGTTACACCGAAATCTGTGACCCATCGAGATCGGTGTCCCCCTACCTCAACCTGAACCAAACCCCTGTCCCTAACCTTAACCACGGAAGGGGGCGCTATGCTTTTAACAGGAGGGACACAGATCACGACGGGTCACAGATTTCGGTGCAACACCGGTACTCAGTACTGATGAGTGCTGACCCGTAGCACTGTGCGCTGGGTTAAATGCCTTATTATTTCTCACCACATTGCAGGATAACCATGACTATTCCCAACTAAGATGCCACTCTATCGTGCATCAGATCCTTCTAGGTCTTATTTCTGTGTCAAATGCTTTGTACTTACTATATCTTGATGGCTACTCTGCATGATACCAGTTGCTTATGGATTAGCACTTGGAGAATTTACTGTTAGAGTTCAACACTGATTTTTTAAAGCACAGATGGATTGGAGTCTATTTATCAGGGTGAGAAGAGGCAATAGACTTATGAAATCTGTGCTGTTGCTACATTGAAATACCATCATGCATACATATATTATACCACATGCATGAGACTAATCCAGATAATTTTATGGATGCCAGACACATTTAATAACAATTTAATCATTTTGATTGACGGATGTTTTATTAAATATCAGATTTAAAAGGTAAGATAAGTACACTGTTTTACTGTATCTGTTTTTTTGAGAGATGATGTTCACTTGCATCAGTGTTTGAGATAACAGGCAGCCAAGTGGACAAATAATGAAAACTTACACTATCAGTGTTTTAATTACACCTAGCCTACTTTCTAATACAATCAATACAACAGCTCTGCTATTTTTTTTATGAAACTTATATTCACTTTCGTTGGTCGGAAAACTGTTCATCCGACATGGTTATTTCAAGGCCATGATGGCTTTACTCAGTGGTGGAATAACTAAGGACATTTGCTCAAGGACTTAAGTACAATTTTGAGGTACTTTACTCGAGTAGCTATTTCCATTTTATGCTACTTTATAGGCCCTTAGTCTAGGATTGTAGAAGACGATGTTGTAGGCCCATCATTTTTACACCACTACATTTATTTAACAACATTAGTTACTTTTCAGATTCAGATTATTACTACAAAATGTACATCAACTAATAAAGTATGATGTACTATTATGGCTTAAGCTACCAGGCAGTATATAGCCTAGTAGTCAAATAACCAGCTGCAACACTAATGCGTTGCCTACTTCTACGTTTGTTAGGCTACTAAGTAGAGTATTGCTATAGTGTTTTATTTTTATTTATTTTTTTAAGATTTAGAATGCAGGACTTTGACCTGAACATATTATTTTCTACACGCTGTGGTATTCCTAATTTCATTTGAGTTAAGGATCTGAGTACTTTTTCTAACACCGGTTGCGAATACACAAAACATGAAGCAGTGCTGGGGTCCAGTCGCTGTGCTGTAGAGATATCTGGCAATGTGTAGGCAATGGGAGACTTTGTTGGGGTCAGTCAAATTGGGCCATGGAAGAACCGTACCAACCGCAATGGCAGTTGGGAAACAAACTGACGAGTTAATTTACTTCGTACGTAGCTATGCAAGCAGGGACATTTTTTGTTTCAGCAAAGGTAAAGAGGAGTCTTTTAGGAATCCAAAAATGTCTTCAACATAGGTAAGTGTTGTCAAACCTGCACGTCGTTTTAAAGTTTGGCGTTAATTTAGTTTTAAATAGCCAATGTTTAAGCTAATAGTTAGCACTGTGAGTCCAAAGTATCAAAAGTGTAATTTAAGTAAATTTTTTATGAAAATACTTAGCTAAGTTATGTCAGACGTCGAACAAATAAACTGTCCTTTATTTTTTTATTTTTTTTACACCAGATATTCCCGAACGGGCGAACGAGCTAACCTTGTAGTTAGCAAGAAAAACACAGGTAACGTCAACATTACAGTTCATTTTTTTGTAATTGCCTCCGTTCTGAAGTTAATTAACGTTAGCCTTTATTCATTAGCTAGCTACACCTGTGGTTTTCATGCTAACGTAAAAACGTTATAGGCTAAGTGTAACGTTAATGTGATGTTCAGTTAATATTATGGCTATATTACAAGAACGGTTACTATAGCTAGGCCTACATTGTTACAGGACAAGCTAATTTGAGTAACTTAATGTAGCTAATATGTTAGCTGCAATATAATGCAATACATCATCACAAAAACAGGTCTGTCTATTAATATGTCCAAAATACCTTACAGTAGGCTATAGGGTTAAATATCACAACTATAGGGCTGCAACTAATACTTGTTTACATTATTGATTCAACTGTTGATTATTTTGTCTTTAATTAGTTGTTTGGTTCATAAAATGTTGCAAAATAGTGAAATGTGTCCATCACAGCTTCTCTAAGCCCATTTTGACATCTTCAAATGTCCGACCAACAGCCCAAAACATGATATTTATTATTATATTTAGTTTAATATCTTAAAAATAGAATAATACCAGCAAATATTCACATTTGAAAAGCTGGAACCAGGTAATTTTATGAATTAGTTTTTTGTTAATTGACTGATTAATCCTCTAATCGTTTCAGCCCAAATGTCAAATATTTCACTGTAGGTCTATCTATAAGTTTTTCTAATTTTTTGAAATTATAGTTTATTCATTTACCTGGAGATGGTGCTATCTCATTGTTTTCTATAAACTTATGTCACATATCCACATTTCAGAAGGGATCTACAAATTCACAAGTAGTGTGTAGTTGGCAGCTTTTTATTTTTAGAATTACATTTTATTTTAGGTCGAGTTTGGGTTTTATACATGTTTCAACAGTCTTTCTTGTAAAGACTACCAAAAACTCAGGTTTTGCACCCAAAAAAATATCACTGCTTGATTTATAGTGATTTTAGTACTTCATCTGACCACCAAGGGTCAGTATAGCCTAACATTAGACTGTGAAACAGACTGGCTAGAGCAGTGGTTCCCAACCTTTTTTCCTTGGCGCCCCCCCTACTTATGTCTAAGAAAAGCTGAGCCCCACCTCCCGAAACCGAAGTGGAGGTAACTCTCGAGATAGAGCCTTACTTTATTTTTGATAGAGAGCAGTTATCAGCACTTTTACGTTTCTCCACCATGTTTCATTCATGAAACAGTGATGCTGTGGCGGGATGATAGCAGCTAGCAGCTAGCAGTTAGCAGATAGCAGCTAGCAGCTAGCAGCTGACCTGATGACACCAAGGTCCCAGGTTAAGAGGTCCCGGAGGTTTGGCCTACTAAGTAGCCTGCCTACAATTTTAAGCGGGAACAAAAATATATAGTTTTTATACCGACTTTTGTATACATTATATATTCTAGTGTATTATCATAATTTGTTAAACATGTGCACATATTCTTTTTTTTACCTCAACCTCAAACCAGATAAAGCCTTGCGCCACCACCTGAGGGGTCCCCGGACCCCAGGTTGGGAACCACTGGGCTAGAGGATAGAATCAAAGGATGACTTTCTTCCATGAAATGTATGGTACTGCGCCAAATATTTCAAATAATGTTCATTGCCGCTATAAATATACCAGACATGTCCAATTGTGTCATATTATGTCATAGTGTAGTCACAACTCTAGCCTGCTGTTGTACAAAAAGGCCAAAACCCTCTGAAAAATGATTTATGATGTCACTAATCTCTTGTAATCTATTGTCTCATCCCTGTGAGAGTCGAGGCCCAGATCTAAAGGCCATGCCTCTTATGCTTTGTGCCCTCTGGAACACAACTCTCTCAAAGCCTGCTGCTGTGCAAAACAATATCAGGAATAATAAGTATCAAGAATCACGGAATAAAGAAAGTATTTGGGAATCAGCTTTAGCTTCCTGTTGTATTACATGATGACGACCAGCGACACAGAGCGAATAATAGTGGTGTAACCAATTGAAGTTGTGTCACTACGTGCCACAATTTAACATGATTTGGGGTCATTTTTGCTACATCTGTCTAAGTTATAACCTTGCAAACATGTGCTGCAGGATGCATATTGACATAGACTCGCCTATATTGTTACACTTGCTTGGGTCTTCCTCAGTTGAACTAGATTATTTCTGGAGAGTAAAAAGCCACTGGACTAAGACGAGGCCAGAAGAAAAAAAGGATGCAGACTGAGTGTGCTATGACAGTGATTTAGTCAATGTTTTCCATAAAAATGAGGAGATTTTAGAGGCAAGGCTGGGACAGAAGAGGGAACAGTGCCTGTGAGAGTTGAAGAGAAAGAATAGTTGGTAGAGGATGAGAGAGATTTGCCTCCATGAATTTTGGAATGGACGATAGGCTTGTGTGTATAGTGTGTGTGTCAGTGTGTGTATGTTTGAGAGAGAGAGAGAGAGAGAGAGAGAGAGAGAGAGAGAGAGAGAGAGAGAGAGTGTAAATGAATGCCAAAAAGAGGAAGCCTGGGTGTTTTGAGATAAGCATGGGTCGTTGGAAGGTTGTTGTTTTCCGGGCACACTCTGTGTGTGTGTGTGTGTGTGTGTGTGTGTGTGTGTGTGTATGTGTGTGTGTGTGTGTGTGTGTGTGTGTGTGTGTGTGTGTGTGTGTGTGTGTGCTTGTGTAAATGATTGTCTTAATGTGTGCACAAAACGGCTGTGACTAGCTGTTGAGTAGTGATTTCGAACTGCACACAGTTTTTTTAAATGTCGACCCTAAATGGCGCCACTCTCGATAAGCGTCTCCCCTCCTCTCTCCCTCCCTTAGTCTGCTGCTTTTTCTCATTTTCACAGATGCTGTTTCTTCTATCAGAATTGAGTGATTACGTGTTTCGAAGTTTCTCCACTGTTCTTGTTACTTTTTTAATGTGGGCAACAGTGTCTCTTATCTTCTTCATGCTGGGAATAGGCTAGTGCCTATTTATGATGTCTTGCTGCCATTCGATCACAACTCACTACACCACCTAAACCCTGCGCTAAGACTCAATTTATTTTTCTGTGATGCTGCATGGCAGAACTCTGTGGGTTTGACCATCTGTTGATTTGTATTTCATTCACTAGGAGGACATCAAATCTACTTAACTATGCTGGACAGGAATTTCCAATCTGGACAGTAAATTAAATCTTTTGAATTGGCAGTACATTTTCCCATACTACGATGTTCAACGATTGTTGGAATCCAATAAAATTAAAATGAGAACAGCCAAAACAACCAGTGACCTTTAACCAGAAGTTCATCCAACAGATGAGTAAAAAACAAGAAAATATGAAGGAAAATTTCTGTATCATTGAATATAAAATAAAAAAATAAAACAAATATTCCTCTGGGACAATACATCTAAATCTAATCTTTCCAATAAAAAAACTTTATCCAACTCGGGTTCAACAAATCATTATTTTCATTATCATTTAATTTCATCAGACCCATCACAAGGTCTGAGAACCAAAGATGATGGCATCAAATGTCCAAAACCTAAACATTTTCAAATTAAAATATGAAATACAGAAAAGCAGCAATTCCTCACATTTAAGAATATGATGACTAGGCTTGGGGCGGTGTAAAAATTTCAAAACCGGTTTGATATCATGCCAAAATACCGGACTTGTGTCTCAGCCGCTTCCAAGTGAGACAGGTGAGAGAGCCCATAATAAGACTGTAGACTCCAAACCACATGGTAGCGGTAATGCGCCTTTAAACCATTACTTTTTGTCTCCAGTGAGGTTATAACAAAGATGATTTAGTATCTTTGGTTATGGTTATAATAACTCTTTGGTTAGGTGCTTACACTTTGCCTCGTCTTTTCAGCTCACTTCTTTCGTCGGCTTGATACCCGAAATGTTTCCATCTCAGCGGTGCAGTTTAAGTTTTCTTTGAGATTAACTGCCATATATCATCTCGTCACTCAAAAAAACCAATGAACTTTCTACTAATGTTAAACAAACACTGTGCGCCTTTTGGCCGTTCCCTCTCTCACCCATACTCCCACCGTTAGTGAAATGTAATTTACATCACAGTGCTCGGCTCGGCAGTAAATTGCAGTCACACACTAGCGGCTCTGTTAGTTTGTTTATGTACAAACATTATGTTAATCACGTTGTCATATTGCTTATTACCAGTGTTCGGCAAGCTATTGCAAAGTTTAGTGAGCTAAGCTAACATTACCAGTTATTCAGCAGTAAATTAAACTTCACTACACTGAAGCTAACAGTAGCTCTCAAATATATGAAGCAAGCTATTAGACATCAACATGGCAATAGTAGTTTACTACATCTAAACTATTTTTTATACATCCATGTAATGATACACGTCTGTGTTTGGCGGTGGTACCAGTGATTCTCAGCAGTTTTATTTCAGACAGAAGCAGAAAGCTCCGTGCTTGGGCTTTACAATGCTCGGAGAAATGTATGTCAGCTTGCATGGGTGCTACTTAATCAATAAAAGAGCTAACTTAAGCAATTGACAAGCTATTTATTTCAGAAAACAGCAACGCTTTTTAGATGTAGTTAAACTAGTAATGCTGCTGCCCAACACTGCTCGCATTACAAGTTGGATTTAGAGCTGTGACGCCGTCGGCACAGGTTGCTATTATCAGCTACTTTTTAATTTGCCAGAAGTTGACATAGTGACTAGTCTTGCATTGCCAGAACTTCCTCTACAGCACATAGTGACAAATGCCGATCAACCGGTTAGCATAAATTCAAACCGATTTAGCCTCGTACACCGGACCAGACCGGTGAAACTGGAAATCAACATTTTTGCTTGATTAAATTACTGAAACAGTTAATAGATGATCAAAATTAATTTTCTCTTCATTAACTAATCGATTATTCAACTATTTGTTACAGCTTGTAATAGCAGTCCAAGACACATTGAACAGGAATTACTATCACAAGCTTTACATCTAACCAGTCGGCCCACAGTCCAGTCCAGTCATGAATATTTAACTTTTGTATTTCATTTTGTATTTATCCTATTTAAGGAGAAATATAGGCCACATAAACAAAAACATAACGGAAAAAAAACATATTTTTACATTTGCTGTTGAGACAAATGTTTATCATTATGTAGAATTTTGGTCTGATCTCCCAGCCTTAATTTACAATCTGATGACATTCATTTGTGTCTGCCAAAGAAAACAAACATACAAAGTGTTGATGGTCATCTTCTCTTTTATTTCTTCTTATAGTAATCAATCAGCTTTTATCTGCTGTATGAGTAGCCTAAAACTGTTCATTGATATTCTTTGGCATATCCTTGTCGTCTGTTCTTTGTTTTTATTTTCCCCCTCAACATCAAAATTGTCTTGTGGTGATGTTGATGCTAAATCACCACCAGCCTGCTGTGTGCTGACTCACAGCCTTAATGCCTGAAATGGCTGGTTGAATTGTGAGGAAGTTTCCGGACTTTTTATTTCCCAGTTGAAACTCAGGCTCGTCTATTGTAGAGGTGACCCCCACTGAGTTACACAAACACTCCCTCGCAGACTGTTTACCATCACAATGCTGACACTGAAAGCTTTCCCTCGCTGTCAGGAGGACTCATATTTATGTATTTTCATTGTCAATTACATGGCACTGTTTTTATATTTCCAAAATGCCCTTGTTTTCCCCCACTGACATTTTCATTCATGACCGCAGATCAAACTGAGCTTCTGCCAACACTTTGCTTCCCCGAACCACTGAGAATAACCCACTAGTAAACAAAAGATAAAACACCCAAATAAAAGCTGGAGAGGGAGCAAAATCAACACAATGACAGGGTTTGTTGAATAGTGGCGGGAGTGTGTGTGTGTGTGTGTGTGTGTGTGTGTGTGTGTGTGTGTGTGTGTGTGTGTGTGTGTGTGTGTGTGTGTGTGTTGTCTGATGTTGGCTGGTGTTGGAATTTTCTTGACTATAGAGTGGGAATGTGTGTGTGGGTGTGTGTGCATGCGTGCGTGCAAGTGTCTCATTGTCTTTGTGTTTCTATGGTTTAGTAGAATTATCTGCAGTGTTTTGCTCCTAATAAAGGCAAAGTGAGAAATTCAGTGATGTTGACTCAAAAATGTTGAGAACAAGAGCCATTTTCTCATTTTGCTACACAAGCTATTACAGTATAAGTCTGGTGATATTCTATATTTTTAGTATTGCCAAGAAATCCCATGAAAAGACCAAAACCAACAAAGTCAAAGCCTTATATAGCTTATTCTTCCGTGCCATAGAGCTCCATTATTGTCCAAAACACATCATAACATCAAATGGCTGACATGGCCTTTCATTACGATGAACGCGGGCGCTGTAGTTTATTTTGAGGCGATCCCACATACACCGTCCTGCTGCAGTAAATACGACACCAACGCCCCAAATCTGCAGATGAAAATAGTCCCTAACAAATACACAATTTACTCCTGCTTGAGTAAATTACAGTGACAATTATTTGGTCTTTAAAAAAAAATTAAGTATATATTTGTCACCCATTTTTCAAAGATCTTTTATTGGAATGAATGGGCTTGAGGCTGGAAGCTACAGACAGGGTAGGGAAGTCAGAAGGTATTTAGATACCAACTAACACATTCTTGGTTTTGGTCTTTACATGGGAATTGTTTACAATAAGATAAAATCTAGATTATCACCAGTGCCATTCTTTCATAGGGTGACTATGTTTATATCATGCCATACCAGTGTACAATGTGTTGATCGGTCTGCAATCTTCTGGGATTTTTTTGGCAGGAGGGGTAGTCTGTTCTATCTCTGCCTTCCCAGTTCTGACGCTCTACATGTCTCCCTTAAACGAAATGTTTATACTGTACTCATTAGACTGATAATGCCCTGCATCATACTAATGATATTTGCAACATCTGTGAGTGTGTGCAAGCCTGTGAGAGTGCAGTTTGGTTGTATAAGTGTGAGCATGATTATATTGTTGCAGATTTGAATTTGAAGCATGCATTGTAAGGGTACATTGGTATTGATGTGTGAAGTAATTGATTCTTTACTGGTCCTAGCTGATCATTATGAATACACTCTTGTACAAGGATATGTCTTTGTATAGGACATATATATATGTATATGCACACTGGCCTGGTTTTTAATTGGCCTACCTTGAGTTGTTTGATGTAATTTATTACCGTGTGAGAGCTTTTACATGGCATAGAAAATCAGCATCATGAAGCTAATGTTCCGTGTGTATATTGTTGTCAGAATTGAAATGTTCAACTGTTTTTGCCTAAATTGATCAAATTTCTGTTCAGTGAAGCTTGTTTAATATCTTTAAAGGTGCATTTCCCTCAATTTCTTTTCAAATCACAGAGCACAAGGTGTGTATGGCTTATGATGTGCCACTAGATGGCATCCTGAGAGAAGCCTTGTCACCCCAGCGGCTCTGTTTTGTTGGCAGAGTACAAGAGGGACATTATAAAATAATGCTTATTTCCATAGGCATACATATTTTATGTGATTAATACGTTCCTAATATATTTGATGCACTTTAGGTCTTTTGCGACAGTTTGTATACGTATGAGTCTGATATTATCTCCCTGTTCCTTTACCTTTTGTGCAGCATTTTATATTTTGTCAATGCACAACATGAATGGAAGTTATTCTTTTGCTGTTTATGCAACCGTGATGATAAAGTCTAGGGATGTCATTTGCAGACTTTGGCAAATGAAATGGCTGCCCATGAAGCCTACATGTGCATTTCTGTTTTGACAATGAAGAGAATTGGCTATGGCACTTGAAACCTTTATCCTAGATGTTTTTTGTTTTGAGACTAATTATATTTTATCACATGTGAAATGTTATTGCCTGTGATAATCTGTGCTTCCACAAACATGAAATCCTGTGAAAGAACGTTTATCGTTGGTCATGTGTAGTTAGGTGGCTATATGTGACTTTCATTTTGTGTTGATTCTAGCAGCCGCTTTGGACAAAAGTAGTAGTGTTTTTACCACTCCTGCTGTCGTAAAGGTCTTTTCTTTACGGTGCTGTATTGCCCACTGTATATTACCGAGTTAGGGTTATGGGGAAGTCATACAGTTGCAGTGAATGTTTTGCTCAGACAGAAAATCATTCATTTACAATAAAAAAAAAACGTACAGATGCATAGTTGCATTTCCAGTGTTGCATACGGTAACTTAGCCTACTTTGTCTCGTGAGCTAAACCAGGTATCACTGTCACTGTGTCACGAGCCAAAGCATTAAGAGTTTGTTGAAGCAACCAATGTAATAATAACTTAGATTAATATAGCGCATTTCATGAAACCCACGGATGCTTTTGCAAGTAACGTTACAGGGGGACAAGGGCAAAGAAAATAGTAAGCGAACACAAACACGGACTAAAAGAAATTAAACGTCGCTAAATGGAAGGATGACGTCATTCATTGCCGGCTACTGACGTACAACCACATTGCACATTGTAAAGTTATTTTATGAATGAAATAGACATTTTTCATACCTGAGGGCCAATTCGGGGCCGTTTTTGAGTCATTTACAATCCCGTAATTGTCTCCATCTGTTGATAGCCCGACTGAGTGTGACTTGAGTTATCGCCTTTTGTCTTTTCACTTTCACTTTCCCTTTCCCTTTTATTTTTTAGCTTTTAGTTGTTCTTCTTTTAATTTCCTTATTTTCTGTGATGGTCCTACCTGAGTATCAGCCATAACTACAGCAGATAACTTCTAAAATAACATTAAAATATAGTTTGTCCTTTAAAAAGAAATCTCCTGCTTCCTTTTATCTGGCTGGAAAAAGTGTGGATACGCTAACACTGGCTTTCCTCTGTTACAAAGAAATCTGTGAGAATGTGTTACTGTAGCGCTGCCTAGTTGCCACAAATCATTCTATGACTGCGCGGGGAAAAAAATGTACCCAGGCAGAGGCCTTATTAAAAACTATATAAAAATGTAGTTCTTTTCACTGTTAGTCTCGTTTGCTGTTACAGGTCATTTAAGACCATTGTATGAAAAATGACAGCTTCAGAAACATTAAAAAGTTACATATAGTCACTTTAAGTGTCTCCGTCCTCGTCTTGTTACCACTGTCCAACAAGCCTCTCACAATAGCTGCGTTGAGCCTTCAGGAATGTTTAAGATGACGAATTTTAGCTAGTTTCACATTTTTCTGTGACAAACAGGCTCTTGAGCAATGCATGTTCTTTTATAGTAACAAATACTGTATATGCCCTGTGGCAATGACTTGATGAGAGTCTGTGTGTTTCTGTGTTTGTACATATGTGTGTATTGAATGTTTGGCATTGTGAGACAGAACAGGCTGTGTTTGCTGTGCGTGACTGAATAAGAGCAGAGCACCAGGACCAGCCAGCTGTGTACACCCATGGACAATAGCTGCACGTGGAAGAGAAATGTTTCACCACACCAGGTCAGATCACCAGACACTCCTTCTTCCTCTCCCTTTTCCTCTCCACTGGCCAACAACTCCCTTTTCCCTCAATCGGTCTCCATCTTTCTCGCTGTGTCCATCCATACATCATCCCCTCCATCCCCCTTCTCGCTCCCTCTCTCTCTCCCCTCAGCTCAATCGCACCACACCGGCTCTCTTTTCTTAGCAAACCTTTCTCTCATCCATTATTGAGACTTGTTTTTTTTCCTTGAGTCTCAGAATGAAGTAGGGGAACGGATCTTTTACATTTTTAATGCCCCACATGAAAAATGTAGCATCAGTCATTTCTCAACGATACGAACTGGTAAACTTTTAGCAGGACACAACACCCCAAGTCACGAGATGATGCGAGACAAGGAGAGAAAAGGGGAGAAAATCCCTGTGCCCTCTGATATGGAGAGGTGGGGAAGGACAAAAGCAGATTGAGAAATATGGAGTGAAATGTGACAGCAAAATGACAAGGTTAGTTGCTCTTTAAATGCATCATCGACCACGGCCGTCTCAAAAATACACGCATCCATACATCTGACTAAACCAGAAAAAAAAGGAAACGACCACAAAAAGGAAGGTGGACGGAATTAGCGAGTCAGGTTGATGCAGATGTTTACTCGAGAGGTTTCATCTCAAGCACGAGGATATAATCATATTCAGTGAAAACCTAGAATGATTTGAATCCCAAAGGTAGACAGTCCCTCATAGTCTCTTATAGTTTGTTATGCATCAGAAAAAACCTGTTAGAACCCCCTCCAGTCATCTAATCCACTAGCGACTCTCCCCTCCCCTCTCACCTGAGCCATATAGTATGCTCCACAGCTCTCCAAACAGCAGCCAGGTCAAGGTCAGTTTTGTGAAATGGTAACGACCATTGTCAAGAAAGACACTGCCACGCATCAGGTCTTGACCACATATCCCTGGATATGATGGGATTTATCAGGGCTCCAGCAACCAGCCATACATGTACTCTATGGGCAAAAGCAGGTCGAGAGTGGGAGTATGTATGCCATGAGTTGAAAAAATAGGGGAAAGTAGATTGTATTTCTGTGTAGTGTAGTGTATGTTTGCATGTTATATGCTTACATGCAGCTCTCTCTCTCTCTCTCTCTCTCTTTCTCTCTTTGCACCCTTTCTTTAATGTTTGAGCTATAGAAGGTGATTTACTCTATGCCTTAGCAAGATGCTGAAAATTATGAAATAAATGTTCATGATGACTGCATGTCATGCAATAGCTGACCCTTTTGTATGTCAGACAAGAGACAAGCTACATGAGGCAAGGCAAGTAGAATTCAGGTAATGCATTATTTTACAGCTATATTGGCTTTCTGAAAAAAAAAAAAAAAAAAAAAAAAACTGTACCACTGTGGATGCTACAGGCTGATCTGCCCTCGTGTAGTTATCCAGATCATAAATCTGACTCTCGGAAAAAAGCTTCACTGCCTTCGCCCTCCATCTCTGTTCCATACATATACGCATCCCAGAGCTTAAGGTGGGGGTAAGAAGCAGAAACGGACCTATAGCCTGAGGGGGTTATATATTCCTGCCACAAGCCTGGAGCATGTCATCTATATTTATGCACTCATTAAGTTGTTTGTGTCTGCAGATTGGCCGCAGCTTGTAGTGGCTCATAAATAATAGGGGAAATTGATGTAATGCATAGTGCCCCTCCTTTACGACCATGCATAATAGTACAAGACATGTAAACACATTAATGTGTGATCTGCTACCATTTCCATAGTTATATTTTGCATATTAATGAAGTGGGAGAACTTTTAAGGATTTGTCTTAAAAAATGTGTAAGATTTTCTAGATCAAAAAGTTGTGCAGCTTTTCACAATTTATATCTTTGTATATTAAACTGTGCAGTGGTGGCAATAGAGGGTCTTGTACTGTTATTTGACTCTCGAATGTTGGTTGCTTTTTATTGCGTTTTGCAATTTCTAGTAGCCTTGGCTAGCTTATCACTGACCAACCCATTAGTCAGGGGGAGCGAGGTAGTCTAGAGGACAGGGACAGGGAGGGGCCCAGTGCTCCAGTTTCAGGAGTCAAACTGACAGCAGGAGGATGTTTTTGCCATAGGCCTTGGGTGGTTATGAAAGTCAGGAGGATCCATTAAGGGACCTGCCCTCATCTATAACACCGTCTCCCTGTGAACCCCATTTAGCCAGAGGTAGTTTTGTCACAAACAGCAGTAGCATTGAAGGACATCAGGACTGTGAAAGACAAGCATCTAGGTGGACAAACGATGATCAATTAAGACAGGAAAGCATTCACAGGTGTCTTTGAGCTACACCAGCAGGTTCCTTTACCCTCTCAATAATTCACCAGCCTTTAGAAGCGATTTCTTCTCTCCATTGCCAAGAAACCACACCGTGAATTGCTGTGGAAAAAAACCCTCATGCTGAATGGAATATTTTACAGTGTGCGTTAAAGGCAGGTGTTTCATATGTGGGTTTCATCTGTACATGCACAATATGCAGAATGTATAGCCTGCGGCAATGGACAGAAATAGAACCAACAGCCTGGCAATGAACTGTCAAGAGACAAGGAGCAAAAAGGTTCAAACGAGGAGGAGGAACAGGCCCAGCTAATGAAAAAGGGACGGAACCACTGGAATTCCTCCATAACAACAGGAAGGAAACCAGAGAGCATTTATAATCATATGTGACGAAGGTGAATGTCTTCTGTCTTCATTTTAACGCTGTTCCATTCCCTCTCTGATGGCAATGAAGTTCTAATAAGGAATTGATTTTTTAGGGAGAGGGAAGGCAGTTAAAATTGTGACCTTGTGACCCCATTGCTCATTGTAGGTGTGGCAGGAGATGGTCCTCATCCCTGGAATCGATGCAGCAGGCCTCATAACCACCCTCTGCCGATTTCAGAGGCCCAAATGTGTCATCAATGTGTCACCGAGCATACGTCTTCGCCAGAGGCAAGAGGACCCCGGATGACAGGACGGAGAGTGGCATTTCCCCCAATTCTGTGAAATGGTGCAGAAAACAGAAGAAAGAGGGACACGCCCCACAGTGTCTATCAATCCTGAGTCTGCAGTGCTGACCTCCTGTGAAACTTCATTTAGATGCCCTCATCTATCTGTCAGTGAATGGGAAAGAAGGTAAAGGAGGAGGGGGTGGTATTGGAGCCAGCAGCCAATCTCCTCTCCCTTCTCAGATGCATAATTCAGTGTTTCTCTCACAACAGCCTGCGCTTCGAAAGGGCTCAGCTCCCCCAGCCATGCGGCCAGCAGTCTGCTAATATGAAAGAAGCTCTGAATCCACTCTGTTGTTCCTTCAGGCTTTCTGGCTCTACACTCTCAGTCATACTTGTATGATTTATTCAGCTTGTTCGTCCATGGCGTGAGACTCGGACCCCAATGGACGAGTTGGGAAACATTTTTGTCCTTGCCAGGATCCAGAACTTGGCAGAGGAAGTGTGTCGGCATCACTGTGGGTTGTCAGAGTGACACTGGAGTAGCTTAACCTCCCAATGGTGGTTAGTTTTACAGCTCCTTCTGAGAGGCTCACAGCTGAGCCAGTGTACAGCAACACTGCCTTAGCCTCAATAAGCAACCAAGGAAGGAAGCATAAAGGACAAGAGCACAGGGTCACTCTTCCTGTTCCTCCAAATACAGTCAATTTTTGCTTCAGTCATTGAAAGTTCACTGAAACCTATTTACCACTAACCTATCTACCTATGCTGGTTTATATTTGTCTTTTCTGTGTCTAACAACTTATACAGTATTTACATGTCTTGTACAGATACAATAAATTGGAATTGTGGTTTTCATTCATATTACCACTAAAAATGTCCCCCATGCGAGGGACTTTGAGACTGTGGTGGTTTGTCTGTGAGGGAGGTAGGCCAGCTGTTTATAGAGTTAGACCTCTACTAGGAGTGTAGTGTTGGCTGAGACCCAAAACTCCACATATCACCACCACAACCACAGCCATGGAACCCAAACTGTGTGGATAAGTTTGTCTGCTATCACAATGCATTGAAACACCATCATGACTGAAACAGGCCTGCATGTCAAATAATTTAATTTTTATTAATGGTTTTAAAACTAGTTTGGAAATAAAATAGCTGGGTTTATAAAACAGTAGCGCCACTGCAAGTCAAGTAAAGGTTTTTACTGGGATTTGAATTGACTTCATATTTATTTTGTAATAACTAGAGTATATTTTTAAAACATGCCTAAAAGTTTCATTGTGGAACCAACAAGGGAAATATACGACAGGGAAATATAAAGGACCAGATTGCAGAGGAGCTGCAATTTGCCCTCTTCTGTTCTAGGGTCTAGATTGACCTTTAGCTTCTCATTATGTGGTTGTTTCCCTTGTGTATGTGTGAGGTTTTATTTCTGGTAGTGCAGGGCCTTGCTGATTAATATGTGAACACATTATTTCACTTTCTTATCTCTCCTAAAACAAAATACTCTCTCCATTTGAGTGCTTCTATAATCTGTTTATGTTTTGCTTCAGAGGCAGAAGATGATGGTGATTCTTTAATTGCCACTGGGCTCTCCCTGACCTGACTGCCCATGTGCTTCTCTAGGTCAAACAACCTACTGTGACGTCAAATGTAACGAGGTGGCATAATGACTTGTTAAATAGCTTAAATGATGGCGAGCAGAGGGGTGGTGGGGGTGAGTGAGCCTGGCCTGGCCCTGTGACAGCATCGCTCAGGCTCATAACCATAATCCATCAGCTTCTGCTGATGATGAGATCCCCTCTCCCAGTTCATGATTGGAATTGGCATTTAATTGCATAGAAAGTTTCCACCCTGGTCCAAGCAAATGGGTTTGATCCCGCTTACTGTTGTGTGAACATTTCATATCCCACCCTTATCTCCCAGTCTCTGGTGCTCTCTTGATCTTCTCTCTAATAGAGAAGAGCGTAGCTTGGGGACCAGGTTAATTATGGAGGAGCTCATTATTCATGTTTAATTATTGCAACTAGATAGCCGATCAAAATGTGTCCTCTTCTATTCATTGTGTAGAGTGAAATTACTCCATTGTGTGTTTTACCACTTCAATGATTGATTTCATTTTGGCTGAATATTATTTTATTTAAAAACATCTCTTCTCATTAATCCCCAAGGATTAGTTGAGCACTACAAAGAATGTCAAGTAAATGATTTGTTTGAATTATTTTAATGGATAAAATAATTAGAATAAAAAAAAAATATAATTTATCTTTAGCAACATTAAAAATCCATAGATATACCTGTAGATGGGCTGATTGTCACACAGTGTAGGTTAAACAGAGGATTTGCTTTGTGTAAGCTGACAGTGTAGGACTTGATCATTAGCTGGCAGTCATTAGCAACTTGTTTAATTGAAGTCATTTACAGGCTGTGCTAATCTGCTGAGGTGACCTTGATTCTGCGTCTGGGTAATGTTTATGCAGTGCAGCAGAGTGTGTCTCTCTGTATGCCATTATGAGCACAAAATGCAGTTAGGCCCATGTTTGGCCGTAAAGGTCTGCACTTCATTAGTCATAATTACCTTTGCTGTAGCCCAGAGAGCTGATGAGTTTCTGAGCTCTTTCTAGACTGATGCCAGTAGAGCAAAACTCATCAGCAGAGGTGCTGAGGGTTCGGAGTGCTAAAATCTCAGTTCTCATCTCTTCCTCTTTTTCTTTCCTCTCTTTTTTTTCTATATTATTACTCACTGTATATCAACCTAACCTCTGCTGGTGAGCAGAGGGGTAGTAAATCTGGCGCGCTCGTGCAGGACAAGTAGCAAATGCATTGTAGGGGAGAGGTGTAAGGGGGTGAGAGGGTGCTTGTTGGAGTGATAGATTTATGAGGCATGGCCTTGTCTGTGTGGGATGTGTGGTTGTCTGTATATATGGGGTATATATACCCCATTCAGATATTATTTTAGTTTCTGTAGTATCTCTACCAGTTATTTGGATTTTGCAATGAGTGTTGACTTTCTTATTTTAGGGTTAGGTTTAACAGTTGTATGTATATAGTACAGCTAGGGTTGGGTACTGAAACCCGGTTCCACTATGGAACCGGTTCCTATGCAAACGGTAGTATTCGGACCGGATTAGAACGCAAATTTCGGTTCCTCATTTTGATTCCGACTGAAATATTTTCCCTCTGTCGCTCCGGACAGCGGCAAACTCTTTTTTTCTTTCTCCCTTTTACGCCGAGTGGTGCACGTGCCCACTCGCGACTCGGGTGTGAAGCGCGTGTCCGCGCTATTCCCCAGACGTGCACTCTACAATCACAGCTGATAGACGGCTTTTTGTACACGCTCCGAAACGGACGTAAAAATATCACACTTTCTCTGTAGTCTACCGTTAGCTAGCTATCGTAAATGTAGGCTACTTTTAAAATGGCATATTTTCCCTCTGGGCTCACCAAAATGGACGTAAAGGCATATTAACCATTCACTGAACGTGATCGCTAGTAAACATATTACGCTCTGCTAGTCTATCGTTCAGGACAAGACCCTGTAGCCTGGTGGTGGGGGAGGCTGTCTGCCCTTTCAAACTCATACCTGTGTGTACAGTCCTCTTGGACACCATCTGAGAGAGTTTTCTCCTGTGCAGGACATGCCATAAGTCAGGAGAGGTGTAGTATCTCACCAGAGAAGGCAAATATGGTCATTTTTCTGCAAAAGAACTGCTAAAGTTTGAAGCTGGTTGGCATACCAACTCAACAACATTTATTTAGTTCTTACTTGTTAATAGTGTAACTGTTATTTGTTAAATTATTGTAATTATGTGTTAGGTGTTGTAATTTCCCCTTGCGGGATTAATAAAGTATACATTATTATTATTATTATTAGGTGACTTAGGTTTACTTATTATGTATTTAAGTACTTTAAAACGTTAATATATTGTTAAATTGAAATAATTTTCAATTTAAAAAAAAAACTCCATAAAAGAGCCTTTCTTTGATGTCATTTTTCTGTTTTTCAAGAATCGGTTTAGGAATCGGTTAGGAATCGGAATCGTTTTAAAAGTACCGGTTTGGCATCGGAATCGTAAAAATCCAAACGGTACCCAACCCTAAGTACAGCACATGAGATTTTGTGTGAACCTTGCCCATACCATTATAAACAACACTGGCGAATGACCAACAATTACTTGAGTGAAAATGAGTAATAATAATTAATAGTTACTGTGCCCTGCATCACAAAGCCAGCCATATGTTGACACAGTGACACAGTAACACAGTGACTGCCACACGCAGGATCGACTTCCCTGGCTGGTTACCAGAAACAAACAGTGCAGTGACCCAAAGAGAGAGGAATAGATTTTTCTTCTCTCCAGGTTCAGCGAGTTGAAAGGGAGAGCTTCCCTCAGGGCAAGAGCGTGAAACTTACAATATTAAGGGAAGAGGGAATAAGGAAAGAATAAAGTAGAGAGTAGGAGAGAGACTGAGTGAGTAACAGTGGATAAGCGTAGGAGAGAAAGCTTGGAGAGAGGGCAGTGATTGAGGAAAAGGGCAACCAGAGAAAATAGATTAGTTGAGAAACTGCAGTAACAACACTTGGAAAGGTAAATTAATGGAAATATGTTTTAGATTAAAAAAAAAGATAGCACACTACTTGGCTATTTCTTTTAGCTATAGGATTGTTTAGAGCAGGGAAGTGAATATACAAAGAACATAAGCCTGTGATTGGCAGACACATTTGTGATGGAGACAGACAAAGAACGAAAGCTCTGTGAGCACAGTCAATAGCCATTTAGAGGAGACGAAGTGAGAGATGACAGCTGAGCAGAATGGTGTGAAGAGTGGAGGATAAATGAATGAGGGAAATGCTGGGAGGATGGGGAGAAATGAGTGGGGGAGGTCCCATTGTATATTATGGTAGGATGGGACTGTCTTGTGACCTCTGACCTGTAATTGAATCAATGAGTGTGTGGAGCACTGTGCTGAAGGACCTACAGTGAAGGTTTCAGCAGGCCATTTTATTTTGTGTAAAGGTGTGGCTGTGTGTGACTGCATGCATGTGTTCATGGTGATGTCTATCTGCCTTTCGCTGTTAATTACAGTCTCTAGCCATCATGTTGATGGTGGAGCAGGTGTGCATGATGCTCTGTTCTCTTTGTCATTGGTACACTGTAGTGGGACAGCTATTGTCTTTGGTTTTCATGATTGAACATGCAAGTGCACAGCCCTTTTTAATAATGACTGAATATAAAGTCAGGAAACCAATTCCACTGAGATGTTCTCTTTACTTTATCGTCATCTCTTTTTTTCATATTCATTTTTTCTGCTCTTAACTAATAAAGTGCTCATCAATATATCACTTAATACAACTGTGTGTGCTGTGTTTGCATTTTGGTAGGTTTCACTTTATTAAGCAGGGCATCATCATTAATTTACTCCCTTTTAAATCAAGATGTCTGTGTGTGTCTGCATTTGTTTGACTTGTTGATCCCCTGCATGTGGGACCACCAGCTCCTGGTCCACTGACCCATATAATTAAGGCCAAAGGCCTCCCTCCTTCTATTCGTAACCACAAAAATGAAGGGCACATTATCATCTGTATCATTGGTCTCACTTGGTCCCCACTAAGCCCCCCCTGTCCATACCTTTTTTTCACTGTTAGTGGTTTTGAGGTTTTAATATGATTGTGTGCTCTGTTAAGGAGATGCCAAGTCTGACCAAATCTGTTTGGTTTTCCAGCCCAGGGCATTTGTGTTAGGTTTACATGCCAAAACTGCCGTGATCCATCATGTCTGTCCAGCATCCACACCCACAGAATCCACATGCCCACAGCCGCTACTTATCTCTGCTTGTTTACATAATGTAGCACAGTATGGATTCAGCTACAACTCCGCTCAAATGAGGTGGTGGGTTGCGGTGTTTAGCCTGTGGAGCTATAGAAGGCTAAACCTAGATGGTAAATAAAAAGGTTGTGTGGCGACTGTGGTCTTTGGTGTGGAATTTGTAAGCTCCCATGACATCCATGCCTTCCTCTAATTGGTATCATCCTCCTAGCCTCAAAGTTCAACATAATAAACCATGGAGTATGAAATGGAGCCAATTGAATTTGTTGCAGTAGATTCACACAGACACATACAGTGTGGACCCTGCCCCCTCTGCAGCTTGATTGTCAGGTGTCAGATCCTGCTGTGGTCTGGTACTGCCAGAATTCATTCTGGGAATAAAGGAAAGCAGAAAACACAGTCAGTGCAGCGCTCCTGGTCCATGTCTCTGGAGGCCACACGATAGGTGGGATGGATGGAGTTGAAGAGATGAATGCTGGGTAGCCAGTCTTTGTGCTTCTTCAGAATGAAACCTATGGGGAGGAGAAGGAGGAGAACAGGGAGGAGGATGAGGAGTGGGCTTCAAGAGAGGGTGTGAAGCTACTGGTTTAAAATGAGATTTTCTCCTATTTATTTATTTATTTATTTATTTATTTATCTGAGCTCATAGCTCAAGGCTGCCTGCTTGCTTTTTGTTGTACATGTTCCATGGCCTCAGTGCCCCCTTCCCCCTCCTCCCTCTGTGTTTTTAATGTGAGTGAATCTGCAAGTGCAAACGTGCATGTGCATGCACATTTACACCTCTACTACTACTGCCTGTTTTTTCCAAGTGTGTGTTAGTACTGTGTGAGCGAGAGTTTGTGTGTATCTTAACAGTCTTTATGAGTGTGTAAGAGAATTGTATCGCTGCTATCTCACTTCATACACTGCATAAACACACATGCAGTGTATGAAGTGAGAGCCAGAGCTGGTGTCTAGGGATTAATGGTATCTTTTGGGATAGATCTGTTTTATTATGTGTGTGCCAGACATGCTGGGTATCTCTTGCACACACAAGAAAAGCAACCTCTTTCAGGCTGTTGCTGAGCACAGTGCCTTAAAACAACTCAGATTATGCAGGATACAGCGGAGTGAAGAGCTTTGTATTTATTTCTTTTTTTACAAGTTCATGGACATTTGCACCAACCACACTAAAATCAATATTGTATCTATTAAGCTAAAAGAGTTTTCTGTGAACGCAGAAGGTTTTTTGTGAGTGTTCGTGTAGGATTTCAGATGTTAGGACATTTTTCTATCATTTATCTCATTGATTTTCAGCCACACTCATAACTTATGTTCTCTTGAATGCAGAAAGGGTAACAGTGGGGATATGGAACTAGAATGCAGAAAAGTTCATGTCAGTAGGTCAGCTCATTTATCTTTTTTTGTACAGGAAACTAGTCCCATGTCAGCTGAAATGATACCTAAGGCCCGAAAATACATGGATTCACCTCTTAACAATAAAACATGTTTTCAGTGATTACTTCCACTCATTCTGCTCATGAATTGCACTTTAACACTAGCATTACTGTTTTCTTGACTGTGCTGTGTCTCACATAACTTCTGCCTCCTGTCCTTTCTAATTGCTTGCATGCTGGATGTTAGGATGGGGAAATGGCTGTCTGTGGTGTCAAACCACTCAGCACTCACTCCGTCTGTCTCTGTCACAATGTGGCCATGTGTCTGTCATCTCCCATGTCTCATATTCCTCAGCTTGTTCTTTCACAGCTCCGTTGCCATGACAGCAGGGGGGGGAGGGGGGTGATAATGGTGAACTGGGAGCTGAACTGAAAACGTGGAGTTTGGAGAACAGATTTCATGTCTAGCAAATGGAAAAGGAGTACGAGGCCAACAGTCTGTGGACACAGGCAGCCCTGAGCGACGTACTTTGCCATGCACAGAACTCAGAAAGAACTAGGACTCAAAGCTATTGAAAAATGCATCACGCTTAAATTGTGCCAGGTAATGTGCCTCCACTATTTAAACCCACAGACATACAGACACACATCTGCTGTAGCCACTGCAGACAATGATGGCTCTTAGAACCCCAGTATTTGTTATTCATGGGTTCACCATTGTGGAATAAAGTGTGGCTCACAGGGCAGACAGAACTAGGACCAGTCCATCAGGACAACAAAGTGCACCTGTACTCGTTTAACCTCTACTTATTTCTGTGTGTGTTCATTGAAACAGTGAATGCCGAAAAATGCACTTTCTATCTGGCAAGGAAAACAGCAGGGTAGGGATGTTTGTACTTTAAAGATAACCTACACTCAAAAATGTTTTTCTTATGTTCATGTCCCCTAAAATGTCTGACCTTGACTACTAACTTGTATCCGTGCAGAGTTTGTCACTAGAGCAGTGTTTTCACATGTTTCTACTAAAGAGGGAGATGTCTATACGCATCCCTAAAATCTGAGATTTAAACGTACCCCGCGCAGGCTACATTTGGTACATAACAGATTCGAAAGCCAAGCCTGTCTAATACACAAAACCGGAAAAGAAACCTTGACCTCTAGAGCGGACTGTCCATTCAGAGAGCGAAAACACACTGTCATCGTAGCTGTCAGGCACTGCCAGTCACAATACAACAAACAATATAAAAAAATAACGCTGCAGTTCGTGAGCCAGCCGTGGCACGTCCAAAAGGAAGTTCTGCCTCCTGTCTGAACCCGGAGTGTTACTCGTCATGTATGGTTGAATCTCTTGGATGTTTCTAGCCATATAAATGCCCACTGCTCTTTCACTGTTCAACCTAGCATTGGTGGGAAATGTGGAAAAAAACATGTTGAACAAAGTATTAATTATAGCAGAGTATAAGGATGTCATGAGAACCGATTCTACCGACACCTTCCGGTTCTAAAATGACGAAACACCGGCGATGCCCATTTTTTGAAGCACCGTAGGCACCGTTAGCGACGATGCCAGTGTTAGCAGCATCGGTGCTGCGCCTCTTCCGGAACTGATGGGGGCAGTATACGCTTCAGAGTGTTCCAGTTGATACATTCAGAAGAAGGAGGTCACAAACAAGTGGCTGCTCTTCTACTTCCAGTACATATCTCGAAAAAATATGAACGAGAGTCAACTCTACCCGACCTAAAAAACGGCATGTTCACTGCAAACTCATGGTCCTCTCTTTCCGATCTACATCCCCCCTCTCTTGGCTTCAAATAACTCACCGTTGTCGGCTACGGCCACTGAACAGGCTACACGTTGTAAACAGCCGTGGCCCGCTTGCCTGCTCCTCCGGTAACGTTAGCCGTTAGCAGGGTTAGCAAGGCGGCATTAGCCACGGTTAGCCAGGACCAGTCGGGATCACTTTACTGGCTGTGTCTCAATTGTTTTTGCGAGTAACCAACTCAGGTACTCTAGCTATATAATTCAATGTGAGTACACAAATGTTGAAATTACATAAAATGCCCATCCCTTGTAGCCGTGATAAATTAGCCTGAAGCTAATGCTTAGCTACCTGTTCAGGAGGAAATTAGCCAACTCCGTTTGTAACATCTCTGGTCACGCAACTGTTAGAAACACTGTTGTTGTTTTTGCACAGTACCTTTTGAAAAGATGCCTGGAAGTCTGGAATGTGTCTGGGGACACTAGTTGTTGCACTATGACCATTAATTGCACTTTATTATGTTGTTCTATGCTCTATTGCACATGTTTTGTATGTCTTGTTATGACATTTTGATATTTTTCAAATATTTTAATAAATAAGTGTTTTCAATGTTTCAAGTTAAAGTACATGGAATCTTGGAAAATCCTTTGTTTTTTACCGTGGTATCGAAATCGGCATCGAGAATCGTGTTATTTTACTGGTATTGGCACTGACTACCGAATTTTTGGTATCGTGACACCCCTAGCAGAGTATATTTACATATTGTAAAACGTGTCTGGAGGGTACTAGGCTACATAACATACTGTAGCTCTGTCCCAAATCTTTCCCATATACTTATCATGGCACAATAGACTGTTTGTTTGGCAACTAATACATAAGAAATGAATGTGTCTCACTATTTTTACTGTTAGGAAATCAAATAAGAAGTGTGACAACTGATTTCAATCAAACTCTAATTTTAAATGGTCATGTTAATTTCAAATTTGAAAACTCAGCCAATTTAGAGTACGGTAAACCAGTTATGATATTACTGTCCGACAGTAATTTTGGTAGAAGAGATAGGGAGATGTATCGTTATAATCGAATTTAGCTAGTGTTACAAACACTAAGCTAATACACAGCGAATAAAGTAACTTAGTCCGTAACATTAATCCCCCTGTCTCGTTTTTCCTTCGTGTTGCATTCAATGTGAGAATGAGACAAAATGAGGGTATGTCTTTCCTACTTCTAGAGGGGTTTGTGCTGTGTTAAACTGACTCACCCAGACACTGCGTGCGTTCGCTTTCTGAAGATGGACCTGCTGGTGTTGGTTATCGGGCGGGACGGTCTCCTCGTGTGCTCTGAGTAGCTCCAGCATCTCTCGTTGACTTACCCATGTTTCCGCTCCTTGGTGTGTTGTAGTATGTGTTGTAGTTCAGGTTTTTCCGTCAGAAAGTGTGTGTGTGTGCTCTATGGTGTCCATCCCGCTCGACTCTCCGCCTCTCGCTTCCTCGAACAATATCCGGAATGACTCTCTCTCACACACCTGTAAATCATGTCACGTGTCAGCACTTTGCCTATAAATGGGCTACTCAACTTAACTTTTCATATTCAAAGAAACTTAAAATCCTGCCTGACAAAGCTCAGAAATGTTAATGATGAAACTATAGTGTATTAACAATGTATTCAAGGTCGAGGTCTACACTGAAATATTGGCAGTGCTATGATATATGACAGAAGGCCATGGGCTGAGTAATAAAAGTCAATACTGTCTGCATGATTGATTAATTATAGCATGGCCTTATATTTCTTTTAAAAGTACAGAGAAATAGGGCAGGGGTGGCAAAGGCCAATGTTGAATTCTTATCGGCCATGACAGGTGTTTCCTCAAAATCGTGGGCAGTAAAAGATTGAAAAACATGTTAGAGACAGGATCATCAGCCAACACATTTTTCTCTATTTCAAAACAATACCTTTGTGTTTTATTAACATGTTTTTAGTCATGCAAAGCAACAATAAAAAGATCCGTCCCAAGCAGCATGCTGGAGGGTATTACTCACCTTAGTCTTGGCACGCTGCTGGTCTACCAGGCTAATAACCAATCCTCATGACCACTTTTAACTCAATTAGGAATTTGAAGACAGAATTAGTTTAGGGGGAAAAGACACTGAAAGACAGACATCTTAAAACAACACATACAGTAGATACATATCCTGATTAATGAGTTTACAACTTATGTCACTCTTTGTATAGAAAACATTGTCTCTAGATAGATGAATGAAATAACATCTCAACTATTTTGGTTTTCTTCACTTAGTTTACATTTAGATAAGGTCTGCAGCTTTTCAAGTGTGGTCAGCAGTTTTATGTGGCCTAAAACTGGAAGGTAAAAAAAACTGACTCACTTGCTGTCTTGTAAAGTCTAATTCTGTCCTGCTTCTGTAAATTCTCAGTCACATATACTATAGTGTTTAATAGTTATCTAATTGTGTTCTGCCCTGTTTTCCAGAAGTGACGGTTTCACTAAGACAAGTTACTACCCATCAACTTAGCGCTCAGAAGGTTTATATTGCTTTGTCCAACAACAGATTTGGGTCTGGTGGTCAGTCGTTTATGTGAGAGAAGAGGACCACAGTATGTGGGAAATGTTGATCCTACTGTTTTTCAAAGGATGATACTCCACTTGGTCAGCAGGACTGGTTCATTTGTCAAGGTGTCAGTGGAGCCACTTCCAGAGGCTCTCGGCCTAATCCTGAAGTTGTGGGAGACAGGACCGGGGCCTCTTATCACCCGCACAGGTTTAGCAGCCCTTCATTTCAAGAGGCAAAGGAGTTGAAAAATGTGAACGTAAAACATAACATGTCCATTTGGAACCATGTTTAACTGGATACTGTTTTTTTGTAAACATTTATCTTCACTGTATCTGACTGCGAACCATTGCCGGGAGAACTTCTATCAAACAGATAGCCTAACTCGTGCCATTTAACACTGTGTTTCCACTGTTTTTGTAGTTCAGGAGTCAAAATACAGTGTGTGTCTTATGGAATAATGGCATTTAATTGCTTTTCTGTGGCAGCAGTGCACAGTGAAACTGTGTCAGCAAACTCACTCAACATAACTATATCTTACTTTTCTTGTGTCCTGTTGTGTTCAATCAAATCTTATATTAGCAATTAGAAAGTCTGGCAAAACTGTTGGGGTTTAATTGTCTGCCCAATCCTCCTGTAGTGTGTACTGTAGAAATACATTCAGTATTAGTAACTAAACCAGCACATACAGTAAAAACATGTCTGTCGTTTATGGTCTCAAGACACTGGTCTTTTCATTTTATGTAATTTTGTGTACCCACTGCTGAGACCCCGAGTACCATCGGAGTTGTTCCTTGTGACTGCAGCCCTCCCTCTGTGACAGGGCATTGAGTTTTTGGGGTTATCCTGGCTGACTTTATTTACACATTGAGTAACACACCCCTTCTTTGACTCCTTTCAGGGGGGACAAGCTTTTCATGGGACTAATTGGAGTGTGCAAGCCATCACAGCTGAAGTGCTCCCGCAGGGCGTCTCTTTCTCTTTTTCTCTCTTCTTGCCTTCTCCCCTCCTCCAACACCCAGGCTTTTATTATCATTTGCCATATCGAGTAAACAACCTGTTAGTGTAAATTAGGGTCCAGTGAGTGATGAAGCGACAGATCCAACCCCTTCTGCCTCCTCTGCCTCTGCTATCCCCTCTTTCCCTTGCCATCGCACTCTTTCCATCCCTTTAAGCTCTTTCCTCTTTTGTGCCCCCACCCTCTGTTCTGCCTTGTTTGGCACGCAGCCTTTTTAAAGACAGAGGTTGTAATGGTGTGTGTGTGTGTGTGTGTGTGTGTGTGTGTGTGTGTGTGTGTGTGTATGTGTGTGTGTGTGTGTGTGTGTGTGTGTGTGTATGCAGGGGGTCTAAAATGAAGATTGAAGTGGACAAAAAAAGCCCTGGTGCAACCTTGAGGTGGAAATTAATAATGATAAAAATAATTACTGCCCCACTCCCCTCACCCACGCCTCCCCGACCTAGTTTTCATAATGGAGAACGATAGCCCCCAGTCGCACACTGTGTGTTTAAATGTGTATTAGTATCTGTGTGTGTGTGTGTGTGTGTGTGTGTGTGTGTGTGTGTGCGCGTGTGTGTGTGTGCGCATATAGGGGAAGGGCCTGCAGAACGGCCATGGTGTAGTAGGGATGAATGTAGGACAGGACCTACATGAAGAAACACAGAGGCCATCAGGTACAGGGGAGAGTGTTGCTGTTAATACAGTAAAGACAGCTACAGGTAAAGCAGATGGCTCCATTGACACACACTGCTTTTCTCTCTTTCTGCTTCAAACACTTTTGCCAGTGTTCATTCTGTCTTGAGCGCTGGGATCTTGCTCAATGTGTCAAGGGTCCTCATTTTGGGCAAATGCTTGTGTGTGTGTGTGTGTGTGTGTGTGTGTGTGTGTGTGTGTGTGTGTGTGTGTGTGTGTGTGTGTGAACATGAGCATGTGTATTCAGCAGGGGTTGTGTGGAACAGACGGAAAACACTGTGCTGTGACCGATCTCTGCTAGCAGCTCCGGTCAGAGAAGGCTGCAGAAGGTCTCACACAAAGACACATATGTGCGCGCATACACACACACGCGCATGCACATACACACTTTATAATGATGAACTATGACACAATTACTGTCTTTGGTGACCTACACGTAGATAGCAATTTGAGGGCGGTAGCATTTTGCTATTAGTAATGTAGTCTCGCATTGCCAGACTTTCCTCCACAACACTGCGGAGGAGGGTCTGGCTAGTCCACACAAAATTCCGGGATGGGAGAAAAACGTGCTCTGGTTTATTGGCATTTCTTTAAACCAATCGCAATCGTCTTGGGTGGCGCTAAGCCCCGGATAAAATGACTGTGCCTCTGCAAAATAGCCTCCGGAAGGAACTTGTTTTGGTGGAACGTGTACGTTTAAAAGTTGTTTTAGTCGTGCAACAGAAAACTCAGATTTGACAGATAGTCTAGGTAGCTGTCTGGATTTACCCTGCAGAGATCTGAGGACCAGTTAACCATAGTCCAACTGCACCTGAACAATCCATCGTCGATATAGACTATTAGTAGTGCAACTGTTGGTGTGTAGAAGTGAAATCTGTAAAACTGACATTAACAGACAGAGGCCATGTTCAAATGATAATATCCCTCGGTAGAAAAAAACTGGACTACAAATGATTCTACCTTTACTGTACTATTATTCTAAATATGTGCTTGCACATATCAGTTGACCAGTGGAATCTGACCATGAACGGCACTGTAGAAAAAACTGAGCAATGATCAGCTTTTTGCCAGACAAACGTTTTTTGCTCGAGATTCATGCGTCTGCAAACCCTGTTGTGTCAATTTAGTGGCCTCAGTGAAATGAATGAAGAGGCTTTGACACAGTGCTTTTGTTTAAATAAGTGGGGCTAATTAAAAATAATGAGCTGCGTGGGTTGTCTGTGTATCAGCCAGGTGAACTATCCTTAGAGATAGTGGCTACTTGTGTATCTGTTATTGTGTTGTCCATCCAGGATATAAGCATGATTTTAAATGAACTAAATGAAGAAGTTACACTTTATGAACTTTATAGTTTACTTGTTCATTTGGTGTGTTAGAGGCTAACATTATACTGGGTACAGCAGGCTCTTCAGTTGCCACCGTGACAGGCACCGAAGACCTTCTGGACACCGCTCTGAGTAGCCTTCATAGTAGTGGAAGCTTTAAACATGGTCTTTTCAGATTCCACGTTCCCAACCTCCTTGCAGAAAAACATCCCCCCAGGACAGGCTTCTCATTCTCAGGGCCTAACGCCAACAGAGCTCAACAGGGAGCTAATGCTGAACTGTTAACTGTTATCAGTGGAGAACTGCTGACCTCAAGTTGGGATATTGTCAGATAACGGAAAGAACACTAACAAACCGACACACCGTCTATAGATTGTGGACTCTGGCAAATACCACAGAGGATGTTAAAGACCTCAAAAGTAGCAACGTCAGTTCAGGGAGATTCACCTTGAAAATGTTGAAAGCTGAACAATGTTACAACATTGTTGGACTGTTTTGGGTGTCATGCATCTTTTATGCTGCATGCAAGGCAGTGCCAATTGACTAGCAAAAAGCAATTGTGGTTTTCATTTTTTTAAAAGTGGACTGAAAGGGTGTGCTCTGATTATTGGGGTATCACACTGCTCAGCCTCACCTCTTATTAGAGCTGTAACAATTCCAAATTTTGCTATACAATTTATTGTCTCAGAAATAATTACAATTAACAATATGATTGGCTCTTTCAGTCAAATTTAAAATATTTATTTATTTATTACTTTTTCAAACAAATTGAAATTTTGAATGAATCCCAGGATACATCTTTTGGTTATATCACTGTTATGTGACCCAGATAATGTAATAACGCAGCCTATGAAGTAAACTTGACAATAGTAAAAAACAAAGCATTAATCATAAACAAACAAAAAACATGTTTGATTTCTCTGGCTTGAGACAGCTACAGCCCAGGATGTGACAGCATAGCTTTAGCTCAACCATCCGACTAATAATCATTTATATAATCACAATTTGGCATATCTAAACACATTCATCAATTACCATCAACAGTCATACCCTAGGATCTTAGCAAATGTGAGCAAAGAAGTTGTTATTTACAGATTAGGAAAATAAGAGCACAACTCCCGGGGAACTACGTTAATGAATAATAGCATAATGAATGGCGGTTGTTTCCACTTTGGCGCTGTCATTTATGGTAACGTTACTAATTTAACAAAGCACAATAGTAGATTAAACACAAAAGACAGACTAACTACATTACTAAAACACATATAAAGGTGCTTCGTTGGATTTTTAACATTTGAAAGCCGACTTGACTTGCAACTGCGGGTGAGGCGTCCTCTGGTAGGACTCCATAGGATGACAGGATAACTAACTTGTGACGCTACAGCGTGCGCACAGGTATTGTAAGCGTGTTTGATGGATGCAAACGAAAGTGTAACCCATCTCATTAAAAAAATGCTCTAATGCTTTAATTGTGGTAAAACAAAGAAACCTTGATTAACTTTGGTTAGACAATTATGTAATAATTGTTACAGGTCTACCTCTTATTCATATTGCAGAATAAGAAGTTTTTTTGTAGCTTCCTTAAAAATAGGTACGTATCCATCCACCTGTTTTTATGTGCATTTTCAACTGTAAACTGTAGTGGATGTAAACGCACATACATTTGCATTTTCTTTTGCCGATTTTCTGAAAATTATAATTATAATTAGATTGAGACCTGGCTAATGAGTTCTCATATGGGGACTATCTTACTATTTTATTTATACAATAGCCTGTGTGCTAACTACAGTATAGTGTATTTTGTTTTACAATTCTGTCTTCCCTATCTGGAGGCTTTCCAAATAAAGGTGAAGATATTTGGCAGGTGTAATGTTTTGTAGTGCAATGCCATGAATAACTGTCGCACTGTGGAATATTCACAAGACAACCACATCAGGATTGTCACATCCAATATGGCACTAACTGGAAATTTTGGAATCACCGAAGATAAAACATAGTATATTTTACATTTTTCACCCTGGAACTAGTGACCCCTGGTGTCCTTTAGTCAGAAATGATGTATATATTGTGTTTTATCAATTTGAGATGGATTGCTTTTGAATACCTGACATGGAAATGCATTAAAGACAGTTTTAAGTGACTTCTTGCGATTGGATTTCACCAAACAGCAAAGCATTTGTGCTTGGCCATACAGCTAGCGAAGAGGATTACAACGGCTATTGTACTTCACTTTGGGCTTTGACTTCAAAACCCTACATATTGTGATTTTCAGAAAAGTGACATTATCTTGATCAGCTTATTGTGTTGTGATGCCTTTTCTTAAAAATGTCTCTTGCTTTTAATGGACCCAACATAAACTTCTTGTTCACTTGTTATTCAAAAAAAACAACCCATAAGATTAGTGCTGAGTCCAAGTGAAAACTTGAAAGTTAGGAGGTATATCTTTTCAGTGGGGGCTCAAGGCTGTAACTACAGCTTGGCAACATTTACAGAGTAGAATGCTATCGAAGCTGCACATACTGTAAGGACGTAAGCTCTTTAGGATGTCTCACTGGTGAGTTAATGTAGTTAGATTAATTAAAAGTGCTTAATTAAGGCAGTGAGGAGCTGGAGGGTGGCTATGTACTGGTTGAGAGGAACAACAGAGGACTGAGATAACCTCTGACCTCCCTCTCAAGTCTCACCAGAATGGTCCACCTAGCTGACCTCGTAAAGCAACTGGGGAGGACGCAGAGTGTATCTGAAAAGTTATTGCCTTCAGTTGGACCATTGACTGTTTCTTTACTGTACTTTCTTTTCCACTGCTGTTCTCACAGTGCTATAGTGCACACCCTTGACATTGTCTTAAATTGGCATACTAAAACAAATATTACAACAACCTGGTCCTCATCAAACCACGGTCATGCTTTCCACATCACTTTATTTAGCCCTCTGATGTTGTGTTGTCCCATGGGCAACAGAAGCAGCAGGGGTCAGTATTACCGTGAACTCTATTTGAGGAAAATAATTTCTCTTTTGAGCAACTGTTTGTTTTTGGAAGAGAGTTGTTGCTGTACATAAATGCAGAAAACTGAAGAACTAAAACTCATCAGGCAATATTGTAAGTGTACTCAGTGGAGACTGAATTGTGAAAGACTAAGGAGAGAACTGAGCAGGAATTGATTGGAGAAAGGAGGTGCAATTGTTTTAGTTTTAGGCCTGACAGAATAGCAAGTATTTAGTTCAAGTTTTCTTCAAAGTCAGGCTGTAAGTAACTTTATTAAGAATTCCAATCAGACTGGCCACCGTAATAAAAAGTCAGGCTGTGAAGCTCTTTAAAGTTGCATAATATTACCCTTTTTGTCCAGCCTTCTTGGGTGTCTGGACTGCTATGTGGATACACATGCTGACTCAAGCAGCTCTGGCTGCAGCAGCTGGCCTGGCAGGTGAATGACTTAACAAAAATATTAACCATTCTAAATAACAAAGCAGAGATACAGTATGGTACACATGCATTTTGCTCCTGTGTGTGTGTGTGTGTGTGTGTGTGTGTGTGTGTGTGTGTGTGTGTGTGTTTCAGGGTTTAGACTGTGAAAGCATCTGGCCATGCCATCCTGGCTGTGAGCTCCTGCTGTGGGTCAGTCAGGCTGTTTGGACATGAAGTGGATGTGAGTGTGTGTGCAGCTTGCTGGCTTGGGAGTGTTTATGTCTGTAATAGGCACTTAACCACACAAACCCAGCAGGCAGCTAAAGAGAAATCAGAGGAGACGGTCAATGGTGTTAACAGCAAGTTCTTTAAGTTCCTCTCTTTAAAGTGATAATTTATTTAATGTGGTTTCTCTGCAGAACCACATTATATAGCAGACCTTGTCTGCTGAGAGTATATTCCAGGGGGTGGGGCGGGGGGGGCATAGTGTATCACTTACAGAACAAGAGATGGATGAGAGAGAGATGGAGGGAGGGTGCATAGCTTAAAAGTGTGAGGATTGAGATTCATGTTGTTTGTATTTATGCTGGGATGAAAAAGGAGACTGGGGTGTACAGGGTGTTAGAGAAATACTTATCCATCATTTGGTGAGCTGGAGCAGAGGCTGGTGGGGGAGAAAAAGCAGCATTATGGCTGGTGTCTGCATCGTCGTGGGTTAATCTAGAACAGAGAGACAGCACACGCTGCTCTGACAGGGAGAAAAAAAGTTGGAGAATCATGTGGAAAGAGAGATTCTGATGGAAAACCCATGAAAAAAAGCAACAGTAGAGAAGAAGAAAAACAAATCTGAGTGCTGCTGAGGACGAGAGGAGAAACAGAGAGGTAAAGGGTTGGAAAAAGGGAGATCGAAAGAGGGGAGGCGGACTAAGTGGGAGAGCAGCAGTGAGACACAGGGAAGAAGAGGGAGGTGAAAAGAGCGGAAGAGGGAGGGAGAAAGGAGGTGTGATAGTGGGTGGGAGAGGAGGAGACAATCTGGTGGACGGGCAAAAAGACAAAGGAAATAGAAGAGAGTGAAAGGGATATGTCAGTGGGCTGGTTAGGGATGAAGAAACTAACGCATGCATAGAGATAAGACAGCCAAGGTCTCAGAAGAGGGATACAAGAGTGCAATGTGGAGTAACATAGTGGTTTAGGGAGAGGTAAAGAGAGGGAGAGAAGAGAGGGGGGGAGAGATTAAGGAAAAAGGCAGAGTGATAGACTGGCAGAGAAGAGGGAGGAGAGAAGAGCTGGATGAGAGAGAGGAGGGAGGCCGTCTCGTAGAGCGCATACAGCACGCGTGGAGCTGGTGTTAGAGCGAAAGAGAGACAGAGAGGGAGGGAGGGTGGGAGGAGAAAGGGAAACAGAGGGAGGGGGTGAGGTATTTAAACACCAGAGCAGGACAGCACAGGCGAAGCTCTGAACTCCCCCAGAGTGAAGGTAGGACAGGGAGAGGAAGCAGAAGAACAGAGCTCTACAGTTTTCCTGACAAGCCCACACACTCACACACATAAATATTGCACATTCAAACACACACAGACGCACCAACTCTCACACACGCACTTTTGGACTTTCGACTCATTTGTGGACTCCAAAGGCTGTCCTCTGGAACTCTACCTGTGCCTTCCTCGCTCCCACTCATCACTCTCCTCAACTCTTCACCCACCGTCACTCCCTCAGTCCCTCGCTTGGTGAGGGCAGATGGCCATGGCGCGGGCCTCTCTCGGGGGTGCCTTAGGCTGTGCCCTGCTGGCCCTAGTCTTGGCGAGCAGCAGCATGGATTTCGGGGCGCCCCCTGCAAGCTTCTACCCTCGTTTTAACCCCTTCTTCTTCCTGTGCACCCACCACGGGGAGCTGGAGGGAGCTGGGGTGGCAGAAGGTGGGGGAGAGGTGCTACTCACCCTCCAAATTACAGGCAGCCCCATTGCCTACACCCCTGGACAGGAGTACCAAGGTGAGCACAGCCCCTACGGTGTCCTCTTTTTCTTTTTGCTACATGTTGAAGAGAATGGAGTCTGTTGTTTAAGCAAATTGTTCATATTGGTGTAGAATCACATACAAAAATGAAATGTGTCGATCTGATTGTAAATTTCACTTTGTGAAAATACAATGCATTTGTATTATTTTAAAGTAGTTTACCTCTTGTGATAAAAATTCATTTGTAACTGTAGACGTTTTCTTGATGCATACACGTTGCTGAAATGTGCTAAAATTGTTATACATAAAATACATTTCACATTTAAAGATATAAAAACAACTTGATGATCACACGTGTATGTAGGTGTATGTACAGTGAATACATTTTACTTGCAGGTGTTTTGCTTTGCACATGAGGTACGGCTGCGGTGTGTGCATATGGGAGTGTGCAGTTTGTGTGGGGTGGCTGTTGTTGGAAACCAGCATTTATGTAACTAATAAGTAGTGATGCTGAGTGGGACTCCTGTTCAGTGCAGTAAGCAGCCTTGGTGTTTTACTGAGCTGATCCTGATCCTGATGCTCCATGTGTAGGTGGTGTCTCCACAGGACTAAAAGCGAGATCCCTCCAACTGAATGAGAGAGAGAGAGAGAGAGAGAGAGAGAGAGAGAGAGAGAGTAAAAACTGCGAGTGCGAATGGACAAGCAGAGCACCATAGAAGCTCTGACTGATAAATAAAGACTGAAATCAGTAAACCATGCATTGCATGTAAGAGGAGACAGATTAATGTCCCCTTTCCCTCACTGATGTGCTGGCACCTGGTGCTGGAAAAATGATCCCCTCTGACCTCCCAAACTGTTTCATCATTGCTCAGTCACTCTCTCTCTCGCCACTCACTTAACACTGGGGACAGTGACCCACACAGGCCACCACAGACAGAGTAAGGTCACATTCCTATGCAGCTATCTTCTTCTCTAAGAGTTAAATATATACACATTTGATGCATATTACTGATTATATCTCACTTCCTAAATATACACACATTGCGTGTACATTGCCCATATATTTTCCTAATCCTGTCTTTGTTGTATTTTACCTAATTTGATATGGCCAACAATGGATTCATTACAATGTACTTGTAAACCTCTTGATTTCATAAAGGATATGTGCAGCAGAGTTTGTGTAATTGTATATAGAAAGAAAAGGATATGAGACGGACAGGAAAACAGAGGAGGAAAGGAGAGGAGTCTGGAAGAAGCAGTATTATCCTCTGTCTGAAAACAACAGCCCGGATCAACCCTTCAGTCAAGCACCTTTTAACTGGGGCCGGGATTGTAGGGAGAGCGGGTGGGAAGAGATTTGAATAACTAGCTGGTGGATGGGAGGGATAGAGCGCACAGAGAGGTTTAGATAATTAGCATTAGAAATGTGGTGGACTGGGAGGAGGGAGAGATTTAAATAGGGCCATGGCTGGGATCGGATGGAGTAGGGGGAGATTTAAATGACGATGAGAGGATTGAGCAGATAAGATACCAGCAGCGGGGCTTGCGTGAAAGAATGACATGGTTCCAAGCTGCTCACTCATTTTCTCCGTCCCATGTTTTGGCACATGATGGCACCTCATTGTTAAATTTCTGTGGTCTTGACTGAGTTTGGGGATTGAAGGATAGATGGCAAGTAAGCAAGTAAAATGTGGCTGGCAGTGTGCTTAGTTGTGCAATCAGTAGTTTCTGTCTCTCATCCACCTTTCTCTCATCTACTCAAACATTGATGGTTACATCAATCTTTACATGTTCTTACCACAGTCACTGCTAGGCTCATTGTGTCAGGAATTAGGTGTTTTGAGGGCTATATATACAAATATATAGAAATAGAAAAATAGTAAATCCCATCTTCTGATGGTGAGAAGGAAAGGGCAAGGGAAGTGCTCCTGCCATTTTTTGTCTTTTGTATTTTTGCACGCTTCTTTTATTTGGTTTGATCTCAATAGTTTTTTTCTCATTTCTTGTATGTGCTCTCTGGGCTTTAGTTTTGGATTACATTTGGTTTAATCTTCTAAAAGCAATGTGTGATCTAACCACTGAAAGAGCTGCATGTGGAAATGGTGGGCGGAAAGCATTAGAGATGCTGGCCCTGTGGTTGTTGAAGGGCTGTAGAAAAGAAAACTGAAGAAAGAGCGTGAAGGAAAAAGGTTGTTAGTGGAAGACTGGAAAGTATGAAAAAAGAGAGATAGATGACCCCTTATAAAAGAGACAGGAGGTGAAAGACTCAAAGAACCACCTCAGTATTTAGTCCAGGCCAGAGGAAGATTCTGTGTGGCTGATTTGTTGTACAGTAATTGGGTTTCTGACCTGACCTCACTGCCTCTCACTTCTCTGTTGCTTTTGAGTGATATGACCATGTGTGGGCAACATAATTTGTGAGTGTGTGTGTTGTAGATGAGATTACTGTGCTATCAGAATGAAATGACCAAGAGAGGTTGCGTTACTCTCTATGTGAAATGTTTGAAAGGGTGGGTGTATTGGCAGGGTCGTAGTGGACAAAATAAAAACAGAAATACTGTAAAGACACTCTGAACTGCTGGGAAACAGAACGAGGGGAAATTAAAAGATTTGTATGCTTGCATTCAGACTCTAGGGTCAATCCTTGTACCAGATAAATAGAGACCAAGTGTCACTCACACACACTTGCATACTGCCCACATACAGCCTTATCTTTCAGAAGAGAGAGAGCAGCAGAAAGAAGTAAGGTCACACTGGGATTTAGGTCTGCCCTCTAAATAATCAAACAACCCTTTTGAACCACTTTTGCTCCACAGGAAGCAGTTCTTTATTTCAGTAATGTCAAAGCATGTTTTTGTCTCGGACTCTTTTAACTGCTGTGGGAATGCAAGATGTTCTCCATACAGCAACCGCATGTTGATAGGAAGCAACATCAGAGCACAAAACCCAGAGCCCCGTTTCTAAACACAGTCAATCAGAGAGAGCTGGTTTTCTTTCTTGTTGTTTCTTGCCTTCTCTTCTTTGGAAACATTACGCATTCAGTTTCACAGATTAACTAAAGCGTTCAAGAAGGGATGGTAACACAGAAGTGGGAGAACAGGAAAAGGCTAAAATCCTCCAAACTGATTGTTTTAGTATCAGAAAACATTGTCTTTCCAGTAAAGAACATTCAAATCATGATCAGAGGGGACATCAATCTACTGTGTTATGCAGTATGATTAAAAAGCACAATTGAAAAGATTGGTGAGGGAATGGAATGGCAGCGTGGTGCCTCTGCAAGTAAGTAAAGAATAGCTGGAAAAATGGAGGTGCATGAGCAGAAATTGGGCAGTAAGATTGACTGAGTGCCTTTGTGTTTCGAGGAATTTGTACAATTTTTACTTTAGATTTCATCCTTGTTTATAATGATGCATGTGCACTTGTGATTAAAACTACAGTTGTGATTATCACGCCAGCGGTTTCAAGCACACTGCATGTTTGTTTGTATAGAACATAGTGCTAGTGGTGTCAGTCTGTCGATTTTATGTTTATGGTATTTGAAAAGCTTGAGTAAGTGCTTGTATTCACAGTATGCTATTTGCATATAGTGTAAAGTTTTTGTGTGTGTTTCTATATGCAGGGCTGTTGATGTCAGTGTAAAGCACTGAATGAGCCACTCACACAAGCCACTGCTGAGGCATGCAGGTTCAGGTAGGCAGTGTGGCTCTCCCTCTCACTATATTCATTGTTCCTACAAACTATTGAAAGCCAAATAATATTCAATGGGCTTCAGTCAGTGTGTCTCTAACACACTGCCACAATAGAAAAACAGGAGGAGAAACAGTGGTGTGAGGGAAAGTGACAGGGTAAAACAAGAGAGCTGCTTAGAGAACTAGTTGACAGTACAGGCTGAAATGGCCATTGCTAATCTGTCAATGGTCTCTACAGCAGTCCGTGTTCCATGGACCTTTTCATGTGCAAATGATTGAAGAGGCCCGAGAAACAATCAACATTTCAAGGAGATTTGGACGTTGCCACTAAATTACATTCTTAATGGGAACTTGGAGATAAATTCATCCCCACAAAATGCCATCAGCTCTTCCCATGATAACCTATCAGATTAGACATTGGGAATTACTTCAGCAGCTCTCCTGCCAACCACCACAAACAACTCATTGTGCCTTGCAAACGGAAAGAGGCCATTATCTATCTGCAAAGTTGATTACTTGTCGTGGTTGTGGGAGTTTTTTCTGTGCGTGTGCTGTTGACCGATGTCTGTAGAACAACAAGTCAGTCATGTTGAAGTGAAGGTCACAGGCACAAGGCCCCAGTGAGGCTGTAGGAAAGCAGATATTATCTTACCATAAACCAAGTCATATCAGGAAAGGCACAGCGAGACACCATGGAAACACATGGCCCATCTCTAAGTCTTCACAAACTCACAGTCGTCTTTGTCTTTAGACTGAATGCCAAAATGGCATCAATCTGCTGTGATTTCAGTAGCCTGTCAGATGTCATCATCACCTTTTGCAGCACTTAACCTCTGGGGACCCTTAAGGGTCTGCTTTCTGACCTCTGACCACTTATTGTCAGTGCTGCATTGCTTGGAGCTCTGTTCCTATGGAGTGATTAGATTTGGCTGGTGTTCCTACTTTTCCTGTCCACCAGTCTAGTGCTCATTATGTCTCTATTTAGCTTAACTTTAGCATTTCATATTTATCTATTTAAAAGACCAAGAAAACTCTTAAGTATTTCTTATGGTACAGCAGGCATTGGTCAGTGAACCATCAAAAGACTAGCCTAGTTTTCATGCAGACATCTAGTTTAGGGGAACAGGGACACTGAAAAAGAAGGTAAGAGTGAGGAAAGAGTACAGAGTATAGGGGCTAAAAAAGCAAGAAAAAGCAACATGCAGATAGCACTAGCAATTCTTTTGTAACTTTCAAATGGTCGAAACCCGTGCATTCATTAGCTTCCCAGCTCTTCAGCCTCTCTGCCTCCTGCTGCTTTGTCTGAATAGGTCACTTCACTGAGTAGAGAGAAGTGTGTCAAGTGTATTACTGTTTGTATGGGCTTGCTGGGTGTGTTTGGGTGTTCTGTCTTTGTGGACATTGAATGATGAACCATTTAAAGAGCATTGTATTCACCGAGATATGCCAGTTTCTTTTATATGAAGGAGCAGATGGGCAAGAAATGAGAATGGATATTCATTGGGAATCTAGCCTTTGTCACACATGCACGCTTGGCCTTGCACACAGCACTCAGCTCGTAGTGGGTGATCCATCATGACATAGAGACAGGTCAGATGTTACACTGCCTAACCACAAATGTCCTGATCAGCAGGCTATTACAATTCTTTGTGTCGATATTACAACAGGATATAACATGATAACATGAACAGAAGGTTCCTATGTCCCTCCTGTCAGGTGCTAAATGGCTGTATCACAGGAACATGCTCTAGCTATTATTACATACTGTATTAATACTACAACAAACTTGCAGTGACATACATTCTACATCTGTCTCTGCCTTTGTATTTTCTCATAAAGAAGCAGTGAGCTGCAGCAGCGCTGGAGAATTTGAAGCAGAGATAGTTGAGATGGCCCAGATGCCACCTATACGCTACATTTGTGGAAAATTGATTTACTGCATCAGAGCACGGAGAATTGCCTCAGATAACAGTGACATTGTTAGCCTTTGCCAGGCTGGTGCCACAGTGATGCCAGCATGGTGCCAGGTGTGGTAGAAAGAGCTAAAAATGAAGGCAGTGAGTGGATCCCTGCCAGGCAGAGGTATGTGCCTGTGCCAGTCTTATCTGGGCAAGCGTCACAGAGCTCTTACGTTTTTTATTTTCAATTTCCTCAGCGACACATTTTCCAGCCAAAACATGAAAGCTCTTAACAAGCAAATGTGAGTTGTGTTTTCAGTAACTTTCATGAGTGGGCAGATGAGTGGGCATAAGTATTTTCAGGATGTTGGAGTGTGTGCTTACCTTTTGGGGATTTGCCTGATTTGGAGTGCCTCTATGTTGATAATACAAACTGGGGTGTGCAGATGCTAGGCTCCTGCTGTCCTAGTATGTACTTGCTTGCTGTGTTTCCCTTGTTTCCTTTTCTGGTATCTGGAGGTTTTAAGTTTTAGACAGCAGAAGCACCAACAAAGATTCCACTTCTGGCACATAGACTGTAAAAATAATGGACGAAGCTGAGTCTGAAAAATAAAGCCAATGCGGAAGTGCCTTATAACTGCATTCTATCTAATTTCCAGCAGTGGCCGACTCCATTGGTTGCAAAAAGAAGCCTGGGAAAATGACCCTACTTCTCACTTGATGTATTGCCTTAATAAACATTTGCATAATGAGTTTATTATATGCTCAATTGCTGCTTTCAAGTCTTCTTCAATACAGCATGATATTCATTAGTAAATTATGGTCCCATTTATTTCAAAATTGACGATAAAGCAGGGGATGCTTTGGGGGCGTGGCTACACACAGACCTGTCAATCATTACAGAGGCTTAGCAATACGTATCCATGACACTGTGTACATTAATAGCTGTGAACTTATTTTCAGGTGATGCCCATGTTTTGTGTTAAAATGTGACCCTCTCACTGAGTGTTTTCACGTCATCAAAGTTAATTGGAACATTTGGTCGCCTAAAAATGTCTTGTTCAGCGTTATGCCAACAAAGCTAGCCAACGCTAGCGTTAGCTGGTAACTCAAAGGAAAGTTTGCCGATTTTCTGTATTGCAGTACATGCAGATGAATGGTGCCAGTACCCAGAGGTCCGTGTTTACCCGACGTTAAATCTCCACTGGATGACTCATTTCAGAAGGGTTGAAAATCTGCAAATTTCCCCTTTAGCGTTAAGCTTAACTCAGCACCATTGCAACCGTAAACAGCATCACCCCCCCCAGCTCCATCCTCTCATCAAAAATCGTCACATCCGGTTGCAAAAAACCAAGATGGTGACGCCCGTATTGCCAAATTCGAGGCTTCAAAACGGCAGTCCACAAACCAATAGGTGACTTCATGGATGATAGGTCCACTATTTTTACAGTCTATGTCCTGGCACAACTTTAGCCACATGTAAACCACCCAAAATAGTGTGACAGTATGAGTTTTCCACACCTGAAGCATAAAGCATTTGGTAGCATTCTTGTTGATAACTTACTTACATTCCTGTTGTTGCTGAATATTAAGGTTGATGAGAAATTCTGTATTTCAGTCATTTCTACTGTATAGTGAGAAACAGAACACCAGCTTACAGAGCCCACACAACATACTCTACACCCTGAGGCTGAGGATGAATCCCAACTGCAACTGTTTTTACCGCCTAAGGGAAGCAACCTTCTACAGTCTATTTCAATTATTTTATATTGGCACATTACAGTTTCCCCCATTTCCTCTGCCTCTTTGATGTTTACTTTCAACTTACAAACAGGTTGTAAACATAATTACAAAGTTCATTTTCATCACAGAAAGCCCAAACACCAGGTCTACATATAATATTAAGGGCTCTGTGTGTCTATGCAAACTCATGCTAATGTCCTCATCCCAATCTACCTCATAACAATGGACCAGTGTTCATTCTCCTTAAGGAGTACCAAGTAGCTCTAAGCCGGATTTTGAAAAGTGATGGGTCCTTTTTAAACCTTTCTTCCCTCCTCCCTATCCTTGGTACTGGACGTGTTGTTCTCATGGGGTGGTTTCCCAGCCGCTGTTGATTAGCGTGTCAGCTTTGCCGATGGCCTCTTCCTTTTAGAGAATGGAGCTCCTGTTGGCGGATTGTGTACCTCCTCCTCCTTCTTCTCCTCCTCTTGCTCTGGATCCTCCTCCTGGCGGCTTCATTGAGAGAGCTGTAATCCCTGCTTGGGGGGCAGTGTGTCGTCTGTGCTGATAGCATTCAGAGGGCCTTGTAGCGCTCCAATGGACCCACTACAGAGGAGGCGGCATGGTGCAACTGGCTGGGTGCTGGGCACATGGCGCGTGGCACAGGCGGATTAGCCCCAGCTCCCCCATTCAGCTCCAGCCTCCTTCAAACAGCCAGGCCCATTCTGCCCACAGACACACGGCAGGCTGTCAGAGGCAGATTACACATCCGCGCACATGCACAAACTCACACATATTGCTGCCGAAAGTGACAGCATGGGTGAGGGGCTTAGTGTTTACAGGGCCCATGAAAATACTTCATTCCTATAATGCTCTGTCGTGAAATCCCACATATCAAACCTCATACCCCCAGCCCCCACAGGTCTACGTGTCATCAGTGAGCTCTGACTCAGGATTAGAACATCCACAGAGTTTCTTCCAGTTGACCAAAATAAAGATTAGTACATTTATCTTGCTTTTGGATTTATTAGGAAGATTTCTGAATGGCAAGCTTACCTTTGCCTTTCACATGTCGTCAATAAATAAAAAAATGTCCTTTCCTACCAAGCAGGACCCAGATGAGCAGCATGTCTAAGGGCCCATTCAGATGGAAAAAAGCAGGGAGTCAGTGGAGATTGACTATGTCCATCCAATGTAAAGGACAGTTTTCCTCTCTCTTTGACGACTTCTGTCCTCGGCTTCTTTTTCTTAAAAAATGAACATGTAGCTGGGAACGTGTCTGTCACCTGCCGCTAACTGCACACTTTCACAGGGACCAAGAATATAAAGTGAGACTAGCTCTTAATCCCACCTCAGCATTTACCTCAGCCCTCCCTGTCAGTCATGCCAGTGGCAATAGATACAACAGTCTTTTCGTTTTGATCTCTCAGTGAAATTGCTAGGATACAGTGTTTAAGATAAATCACATGTAAGGGAGAGTATATAACAGGGAAATACCTGTATACTAGATTAAGTAGGTATCAGGAGTAGCAAACAGTAATAAAGATACCCTAAAGCTAGTATACCTCTAATAAGCTACTGGTACATTTGTGGCCAGTTGCAGTTGACTGTGTACTTGGGGTTGTTAATGAGGCCTGGCCAAGGTTTAAGCAAGAACATCACAACGTCTTTGTCAGTGACTCAACACATTTGTTCATGTGTACACGGCACTTTGTCTTGACAGCAGAGGATACAGAGTGATAGAGTCATTGAGTGATCCTTGCTATTGAGTGAAGGCCGAGGTCTGAGGTGGAGGTTGAGGCAGAAAAAAGGTGGGGATGAGAGAAGGGTGATGGAGGGAGCGTGACAGCGTTAATTACAGCAATGAGTGCATTCTTACCAAGCTGAGCTGGTGTGATTAAGACTGAATGTCAAGGGAAATGCTCCTCATTGATCCACTGCCAGTAGAGACCATCTAGTCTGCAACCAGCTTGTTAATTAGAAATCAATCTTTTCCCTCTGCTCTATAAAGCCCCCCCCCCTCCACACCACTGTGTCACTCTCCTTCCACCCAAACATTCATACCAAAAAGCAATGGAGGCACATCAGACTTTGACTAATGTCAGTACTTTTTCACTTAGTTGGCCATAATCTGTGGTTTTCACGCCAAGAAAGAGCAGGGAGCGGAGAGCAAAATAGTGAGGCACAATATCCTGCCTTCCTCTCCAGCTCCCAGGATGTCTTTCAGTTCTGTAAGGAATTTGCCAAACTCTAGGATTGCTTTAAGATTGAGGACTGAATTCAAATTTACTTGCTGAATAGAAGTTGTCATGTTGTCTTTCAGCTAGTTCAACTGTCAGCCCATGAAAATGGCTAAGAGGAGGGCAGGTGCACCTGCCCTCCTCTTAACATAATCACTTATTCTCTTTCATCTCATAAACCTTAGTGAGCCTGGAATAAGCAAGGTTGAAAAAACAGGGATGGAAATTCAGCATAACAAAAAGCAGGACTGTAGGAAAATAAGTAGCTCCACCAAAAACAGCCCATCTCAATTAAAACAATAATGGACTAGATTATCTCTATATTTTGACTCCAGTACAGGTGGGCAGGCTTTCAAGCTGTTTTCTCATGTACTGTACACCTGTCAGCTCTGCAGTGGCTACAAATTAATCTATGGTTTTGGCCACTTGATTCTTAGCATATAGTATATAAAATTGCATTAAATAGCAAATTAACATTATACTAAAACAAATAAAATTTGAAACAGCTCAAATGTTGGATGGTTGTAATGGCATTCTTTTTCAGGAGAATGGTACGTTGTAGAAAAGACAAAATTGAGAAAGAAGAACGCTTGATTGTGGTCTTGGTCTACACAGAAAGTGATTAAAGCCAGCCAAATTTTGTTGTGCTTTTGATTTGTAATGGACTTCATTAAATGATGATTATTATTATAGATATTGGTTTCAGAAGTGATTAACAGGTCAAAGAGTGAAAAACAACCTTTTATTATTAAAAGTCCTATCTTCCTTCCATGGATCTATCACATTGCTTCTTTTATTGATGTAATAGCATGGACACTGGATTATGACAGAGGTGATTTGGTGCTCACTCATATACAGTATTAACATATTGGATATGATGGTCTGTGGCACAAATGTCTAAAATGGAGATTGCATGGAGAACTTTGTTGCTTTAAATTCTTAGCACCTTGGCTATTGTGCTGCAGACCTCCAGCTATTAGGTTAGTGCAGCTGGCATTGGCCAATTAAGATTGTTTAATCAATTTGTTATGCATTTTTATTATTTTTAAGAATAGGGTTGTCCCGATCCCGACGCAAGTATTGGATCAGAGCTGATATGAGCAGTTTTTAACTAATCGGGGATCAGCATTCACCCTGATTACCTTACTCCGATCATTTACATCAGCCTGTAGTGATCGCTGCCTTTGATCACACACGCCCTGCGCCACAGACACACCGCCAGACTGCCTGGATGCCGGCACTTTCAAACCAAGATGGCACGTGGCAATTCACCAGTGTCTGTCCAGAGAGTGTCTCGTAGCTTGCCAGTCCTTGGCAACAAGTAAAAAAGTCCGTCTTTCTTAGTCATCCGTTTTACAGAAGCGGATTACTCCACCAGGAACCCACGCTTTCAGGCTGTTATTCTCTGGAGCCGACGTCGGAGTTTAACACAAGAAGAAAATCAAAGATTGACTATTACGCACAAGAGGCGTCACTAAGTTTAGTTTTCGTTGTCCAGCGGGGCTGTTTATGTTTTTTTTTTTTTTGGGGGGGGGTTGCTGGGATCCTAAAGACAACTGTTTTGGTGTTGAGAAAAAACTAATTTGCTGCACTAAGTTAAATGTATTAAGCTTAAGATATATTTAAGTTATTTGGTTTGCTAAGTTATTTTTGTAAACAAAAAAACAGTGTGCAGCTCTATTATCTGAGCAAATACAAGTATCGGATTGGGACTCGGTATCGCCAGATATTCAATATATAATAAAATTGGATCGGGGTCCAAAAAAGCTGATCGGGACATCCCGAGTTAAGAAGTATACTGGTCCCCTCTCTGTTTGCCATGTTAAATAACTGCTTTATTTAGTTCTAAAGGATATGACTTCTGTGGCCAGGTAGGTCAAACTGTAAAAGTTGTCACTTTTGCTGATGTGATCTTTTGTCCCTCGGTGTCTGTGCAAAGCCCTGCTCATCCTTGTCCAAAGTCTCAAGGCCTTGCTCAGACAGATGTCTTCCGGTCATGGCTCCCTCAGTTGTGAAGCAGTTTGGGGTGGGCTGCTGGGGTTTCTGGGAGTCGGGAGGTGGGGGACAGACCAGCTGTGGAAAGGGGATGAAGGTCACTTAGGCTAAGTAGCCTGGTGTTCCTGAAAGGGACATAGCAGCCACTGGGGTTATATAGACTGTGGTTGACTGCTTGGCCCTCATTACCTCCTTCCTGTTTCCTATCAGGGCAGCTCCCGATGGAGCAGGTGAGATGGAAAGGGAGTTATGCAACAGTGTCGGTCCATGTCCAATGTCTGAATGTGTACTTTCACAGCTGGCCTGCTGGTTGGCTCCGTGTGTTTGAGTGTGTGTTTCTGTGCAAGTGCATGTGATGATGATGTGTCTCTTTAGACATGTGGATGGAAGTGTTTAGTGTCATTGAGCTTGCCATAAATTTAAAAAAATATATACATATTCAATCTTATAGTGTGTGTTTGTGGGTGTGTGTTGTCTCTGCCCTGTGTAAGGCGTTGTGGTTTGGGTCTTACCCCAGTTTCTGAGGCTGACTGGGCTTTTAGTGTTTTCCTACATTCCTTTGATTTTGTCTCGGGAAGGCAGAGCTATACGCAGTGACTTTCATCTGTATGTAACCTGCGTTAGTTCATAATTAAAATTGTTTATATTCTCATGTTAATCACCTTGGCTTTTAATTGTGCATTAGCATGTTCATATGCAGTGTTTATATATTTGTATGGCTCAGATAAGTAAAGGAAGGTGCTTTGCTTGTCAGGGCTGGATGGCTGAAGCCTTTTCTCTGTCTGCAGAACACATGGTGTTGATCATAAAGGACAGCTCACTCTCCAGTCCTGGCAGTCACCAAGCGACAGAGGGAAAGAATCATGGTGTTCCTGAACCTTATTACAATGTAACCCTTTATAGCAACTACCAATTATGCATTTGATGCTGAATGATATTCCCTTTATGCTGAATGTTTGTACATCTTATGCTTTATAAGATGTCTTTAATGAGTTTTTATGCAGGATTCTGTTGCTCTCTGCTTCAGGATCTCCGATCTTTTCTTATCCAGTTGTCTTTTGGTCTTATATATACAGTACATTCTTACCCTTTCTTCTCTCATTCTATCAAGATTTATCCAGATTGATGAAGACAAGGTCCATATAACAGAACTGTAGCTTATCAAAACCCATTTAGAGTCTCATAGCAGAGATCAGTACGTACATAGATGGGATCTGTGTGCTGTATGAGGCCTCTGTACAATGAACCAATGAATAATGTTAAAAGCCAAGAGAGATGATTTGCTATCAAAGCCACTCACAGGTGAAGAGAATAGCCTTTGAGTTGTCACAATGTGATGTGCTTCTTCTGAACATGCAATGTTCAGTTAGAAACTATGAAGAACTGTTCTGTCATAGCTGATTTGGTCTTGTTGATTAGTGGAGTGGGGTTGTATCTTCCTTGTAATCAAATGTATATACATTTACAGTACATTGTGTGCATTGTAGATTACCTGCAGATTATATGCAAATGGTGCTACCCCAGAAATCATAACAAAAGGAAAGAAAAAGCATAAAAACTACTATACTCTGCAGTATGGATGTCATGAGAACAGTACTTTGCTACCAAGTCGGTACCAACATTCTTAAAACGTGACGGTACTTGTTTTTCTGCAGTAGCGTAGGTACCGTTGGTAACGAAGGTACCGAGGTTGCCATTCTCCCGGAACTGATGTGGGCAGCATATACACATTTGTGTTTTAGTCGGTCCACAAGTGGTAAAGAAGAAGAAGAACGCCTACAAACACATTGGAAACAGAAGATAGCTAATATGGAAATATTTTGCATTCGAGGCGGATGACAACGGACATATAATTGATGCTCTGAAGCCGGTGTTCAAACAATGCCATCGTTCATTTCACACAAAGTGAGGAAACACCTCGAATTTGGCGAAGGTGAGTGAGTTTCAAGTAAAATTAACACTATATACAAACTGTAAAACTTCTAATCCTTACCATATATGTTTGTTTGAGGCAGCTGGCATTGTTGCTGTGAAACCAACTAACGTTATGCTCCATGTAATGTTTGCGATAGCCATTTATTTGTTAACGACGCTAACGCAACGTTATTAAATACCATGGGCTACCATGCATTGCCATTCAGCCTGTGTCCTGTCCTGTCAGTAAAATATAGCCTAATGTCACTGGATTTAATAATTAATGAAATCTTAATGGTTTTAATAAATCTTTTTGGCCTGCCACCATGTCAGTGAATTTAAACTAATGTGTGTATTCAGAGTATAAGGTGTGTGCCTGTTTATGAGTGCACCTTAGCACCTGTGGCCTCCATTGTTTTATTAGTCATTGTCAGACACTGGGCCCTATTTTAACGATCTAAGTGCGCAGTGTGAAACGCATGGCGCAGGTGCGTTTAGGCCGTGTCCAAATCCACTTTTGCTAGTTTAACGGTGGAAAAAAGGGTCCGTGCGCCGGGCGCGTGGTTCAAAAGGGTTGTACTTGTTGTCTTCATAGGTGTGTAATTCATAGGTGTGTTTTGGGCGTAACATGCAATAAACCAATCAGATGAGTGTCATCTCCCATTCCATTTAAAAGCCAGGCGCGTTTGTACCTAGGCGCATTGCTATTATGATGGCGGATTTGCACCATAATATTTTTATTTGTAATCTTTTGCATGTTTGTGTGCTGCTGCGCTTCCCTGTGTGTGTATGTGTAAACATAGTGTGCGTGCGCTGTGCATAAGCCTAGGCGCATTTTACTAATTTTCTGTTAAAATAACAATGAAATACTGCACTATTGAGTTTAGACCAGGTTTTTGTTGGTCAATGGCGCAATCACTTCCCGCTACCTCAAGATAGCAATACGCCAAAAATTCACCTGAACACACCTCCCTGTAAGACCAGCACGCCCATGGGCGCAAAGATGGGCGCAGGTGTGTTTGCTATTTAAACGACGCGGGCGCTGGACGGGAAATTGACAACTGCGTAGACACTTGCGTCGGGCTTTGTGCTGTGCTGCACCGGATGCAAGATAGGGCCCACTATGTTTGATAACTAAAATATCTCTCCCTCCCACTCTCTTTTTTGCCAGTATCAGTCAGAGGAGGATGTCCACTAGGACCTTTATTATTTGAAGGCTACATGCCACTATTGTTGTGTTTTTATAATGTTCAACTGTTTAAATATTTATTATATATCTCTTTTGTAATTGCTTTTTTATTATGTGACGGTGACTGTTGCCCCTATTGTTGTGTTTTTTATGATGTTCAAATGTTTAAATAAAGGATTTAATGTTTAAGTATTATTGTTATTTATTTATTTTTTTTACACAGCATGGTATCGACTTTGGTACTTTTGGTGGTATCGGTACAGACTACTAGATTTTTGGTATTGTGACATCCCTACTCTGGAGACTTATAAACTGAGGCTTCTTTTTGTGTAGAATAACTTAAACACCTATGCTTGCTCGTGTTCAAGCATGTGACTTACAGGCTCACATGAATGTAAACAGACCCACACATACATTGCATGGTATGAGAGCAGCACAATAAAGTGTGATTCTGAAGCAGATTTTGTGTGAGGAACAGGATGTTTGTGACAGAACTGCCTCTTCACTCATGTTTTTCTCCACGGCTGTTGCAGGTGTGAAGCCAAGTTAGGCAGGCAGGAAGGCTTCAACTCCCCTACTTGGTTAACAGAGTAGAACCTTGACAGAGCATATTGGACCAAGAACAAGAATAGGCTACACATAATAATCTCTGGCAGTGATCATGAAATGACCTGTAAACTGGTCCCAAGAGATGAATTGCTTTCATGCAAAAAATGTTGGAGATGTTGCCGTTAAGCAGACCTGTAGAAGCTCAGTGGCTGATAGGTTGTCTGTGATCTAGTGTTTCACAGCAGCAGATGGCAGTGCCAGCAGGCCAGGATGGTGCCAGAAGGTTACGCAATGGAATGATGCCTCTAAGACCTGACTGGAACACCACATGACACATATATGAGCAGAAACACACTTCCCACACAATCGTCTGAAACTGTAAAGAGACATTCATACTTACGAGATTCAGTTTGTCTGCATCTTCTTGAAATTGTGGTTAGTTTAAAGGACCAGTATTTAACTTCCTTATCAGAGGAATTAGCAGCATATCCTTCATGGTGTCATGCTCAGGTGACTGACAGTTTGAACCATTTCAGGAAGCTCAGAGTGAAGTGGCACCCCGACATTGGCATGGCAACGGAAACAGATGGAACTAAAGGTTCCCCATGGTCTGGCCTCCATTTCCTGGTCCTCTCTGGGGCACGTGTGTGTCTGCCAGTGGGATATGGGTCAGATGGTCGGCTATCTTTATCCAGATTGTTGCCAGGAAAACCTCCATCCATTTGGAAACAAAAAGGGCGTCCTCCTGGTTCACTTGGGGAAAAGTGGTTTCATTGATGATACTTTCTGTTACAGTATCTCTTTTGCAGTGCCTTATGTTATATTCTGTCTGTGGTATAAGTAGGTGCTACCAAATAAAATCTTGTCAGAACCTCCTTATGGAGCTATGTCTTTCCAGTCTTTTCTAAATGTTTTTCCGTAACTTGTTTAAGTAAAGTAAAGGTTATGAATGTGGGTGTGGTGACGACTGCTGAGTGTATTTGTACACAAAGAGCAAAAAGGAGCTGTTCAGGCCATGCCAACCATTTGGGGACTTAAATGCAAGTGGACTAGGCTGTGACGTAAATCAGGTCTTCTCTCAGAGCTCCCACACTTCCAGTTCCCACCTTGTCCCTCGCTCTGCTGTTATCTAAGAATGAGCTCATGCCACCAAGCGTTGCCAACCACAGTGCCGACCATGCTTAGCTGTACCTGAAGGAGACATTACCATTGCTGTTAGGATGCCACTGGGCCCTATTTTCATGTCTTAAATATGATTGCTGACCCAGCATACAGTCAGCAACACTTTAGTTAGTTCTTCACTGTTTAATAGACCTGCTTCTTGTTCGAGGAATCGGCCAAAACCATCTAACAATCATGGCTACTCCCTCACTGCCTGTACAATGAATAAATAAAGAAACAACCAGAAAATGCCTTCATTTCTAAAGGCAACAGGACACCTCTTTGGGACTAGTGTAAAACCGTAGTCTAGTATCTTATAAAATTTTAAACATCTATTCCCTGTCTTCCTCCAGTACCTTGTTTGTACCAGGGTGAAGATGCTTTAACAGCATTCGGGATGTGGTGATGCACTCAGGTAATACCAGGAACTAATGCAATCCTGTTGTTCTTGATTGCTAGGTGGCACAAAAAAAAAAGTAGCATGCTGTTCTGTTCTGCACATGGATAAACTTTTTCCAATTTACTATATTTGTGATATTATTTTTGCTCAGTAGATTGTCCCAGAAGATTCATTTTCTGATAACTGAGAGACTTGTCAGCAAAGCATGTGTGTTGTGTTGCGCTGTGTACCGGTTGCGCCTTAACATTACTCGTGGTGGATCCAGAGAAGTGAAGAAAGCCCCAGGCCCATCAATAGTTGAGTAGGAGCACGGTTGTGTGTGTCTGTAATGAGGCATACCACACCGCATCATCAATATTACATGCCGGCTTAGGGCCGAGGGATGTGCTCTGTGGTGTGTTCAAGTATAAAGTATGAGTGTGTGCATGTGGGTGTGAGTGCTATGCATAAAGTGTAATGAGCGTTTTTTGCAAGACCTAAGGTGCACTTGCAACTACAGACTCAAGACTTGTCCAGGAGCATGTAGAGGTCCTGATGTGGAGTTTAAGTGGGAGGGAGGGATCGAGAGCCTGTAGGTCAGGAGCCAAGGTGAACCTGACTGCTAGAGAGAGCTCTGGCTCTTTAACATACCATGAACAGCTGCAACCTCCACATGTTACTTTGCCACCACCCAACCCATCTGCCAATACTAACCTGACAATCAAAGTTGACAGAATTAACATACTATAATATATTATATTTCCACAGAATGAAAGCATACAAGGGGATGTGTAATCATGATTCATAAACCAAAGATTCTGCATCATATCTACAATACCTGATTTCAGAGACACATACAGTTATTGTTATTAAATGTCTCCTGTTATTTTAAATATTATATATTATAATATTTGGCCTGCAATGTAGTTTTATGTTTATCTAAAAATCTCTTTCCACCCCTTGTGTTTCATAGAAAAGTCAATAGACTAGTTTAAGTCTTATGGTAGGAAAAGCCTCCAATTTAGTCCAGATGTTTAGATGAACTGTGCTAGCCTAACACCTGATTCGTTTACACATAAACAAATCATACACAGTGTGTGTACACACATGCTTGCACACACAAAACCTTCTAATGTGTTGGATGAGAGTGTTGGTAATAAAGTTCCCCCCCATTACCTTCTCATGCCCCTCGGCCAAGTGAACAGTACTCAGAAATGAAGTATGGACAAGAATTTTAAAGGCTACCATCAAAGGTCGCCAGCCTCCTCCTTTAGATCTGTCTGTGTGTGTGTGTGTGTGTGTGTGTGTGTGTGTGTGTGTGTGTGTGTGTGTGTGTGTGTGTGTGTGTGTGTGTGTGTGTGTGTGTGTGTGTGTGTGTGTGTGAAATACCCCCACAGGTGATCTGATCTGTTTGGCTGATCAGTCTGTTGGGTTCCACAGGCGAGGGAGAGAGGGGTGTTAGAGTCCTGTCTAAATAATTTAGATCTTTCATTTGTATTGATCAGGTAGCACTGCTCTCAGTGGGCCACTCCACTACTACCTATCACTCCATCCTTCTTCGCCCCTGTGCTTGTTTTTCAATAGTAACCTTGTGCCCCTAGCTTTGCTTCCCCTCCACTCTTTCTCCCACCAACCTCCACATCAAACACAGTGCAGATACACTGCTGCGAGGGAGCAGAAAATGCATGAAAAGGGAGTAGATGGGGGAAATGGAAGAGAGAGCATTTCTTACTATGATTCCTGAAACGGGAATGAGGATGAGGGAGAGAGGCTGGAAGAAAGGTGTAAGCGGTGGATAAAATCTTTTGTGTGTGTGTGTGTGTGTGTGTGTGTGTGTGTGTGTGTGTAACTTGGATGCAAATGTCTGTGGAGAGTAATGTAGTGTGTGTTACCTTGGTGAAGCAGGTCAATGCAACTGCAGAAATGAGTGTATTGTGTATATGGAGGCTGGTGAAGCCTTGTCCGACTTAGTGCATTAAACCCAGTCCATTACTTCATTAAATACTGCATCGTGCCATGGCCTTGGATCAATACAACATTATGTAAACACTGATAACCTGTCTCACTACACTCTGGAGTGGATTTGTTGAATAGGTAATGTATTCTGGGAAGAAAAAATAGCATAAACGAGGAGCACATGTATGCTCAGCATGAACATGGTAATTGCTTGTATGAATGAGAAGGCCTTCCCCCTGCATTCTGTTGGTATTGCAGTGTAAAAGGTACACTGAGCAACATGGATTGAATATGATTATGTTTCTGTTGCCAAGCAAAATATCTGTCTTTCTCACAATACAGCTTCTTGTACACACTATATGCTGATAGAATTTGGCAGTGCTCACAGCTGACAAGTAAAAGGAATACAGATTATTATAGATACAGATACATTATTTGTTGCTTACAGTGTTATTAGAGCGTTTAGTTTCATTTTATGTTTTTGGAGGTTTGCATGTTTTTAGTAGAAGATTGAAACAAAAAACATGTTTTGGTGTCATGTCATGGTTTTATTAAAGCAAGTGTCAACTATGTGCCTGGATCCTGTCTGCTTAAGTGGGCCTTAAAAAAAAAAGCCATAACAAGTAAATGATTTACTGTTGTATGCAGTAGTGGAGCAGAGCGCATGTTAAATACAGCATTAGTGCTAGCTGGATTTCTAAAAAACCACGATAGGAGAAGAGAGGAGGAAATGTCTGGATATCATAAGGAGAGTTGTGGGATGAATTATTGAGGCTTGAGACGGAAAGGGGGAGAGATGGGTTATACTGTGCTCTGAGAACAGGGTGTAGCTCATCCAATACTGTATACACAGACAGATGCAGAACACACATTCAGACACACACAAACGCTGGGCGCATTGTCTGAGCATGTGTAAATGGAGTCACCCAGACAGACAGGCAGGGAGACTGGGCCACACAGGAGTCTGCTCTGCCCAGATTCCCACATTGAAAACCAAGCCCAGAAGAATGAATGCCCTGAGACCAAACCGACATGTTGCTATTCTTACGAAAAACACACCAACGCCGCTGATGTCTCCTCCTTTTCCCATCCACTTTCCCCCCAAAAGCAGGGGGATTCCAGGGTGAGGAAATAACAATGCCTTCATCTTTTCCCAATGCAAAGGATTGTTTTCCTCAAAGTGTAAAAGTGTATTTTTGTGGGCTTGTATTCTCCTTTGAGCCGCAGACTGTTCCCCTGTGCTCTGATCTGTCTGGCTGGAAGCAGTCCAGTGGCTGAGCTCTTTTCCTCCAGTGATGTAGCTGGCTCTGTGGTCCCGTCACTCAGGGCCTTTGTTTACTAGGTAGATCAATAGTTAACTTGCTGCTGGATACACTAAGATGTAGATCTGTAAAGCTGAATAATAGACCTCTGGCAGTTTTCTGCTCAGCTGCTGTTTGTGGTGACCTGTGATGAATAGAGGTTTAGCAAAGCTATCAGGGTTACAGCCAATTAGTTCATCAGTCTCTTCTAATATGGTTGTCAATAGGGACAGGGTTTGTTTAAAGCACTGTGATTTGTTCAGGATGAGTTAAATTACATTCTTGAGCCGTTGGCCGTGAGACAAACTAGAGGGGATCATATTGTTTTTTTACTTTTAAAAGTGACTCAAACCTCCATTTATCAGGCTTCTGTGTGTGCGTGCGTGCTTGCATGCGTTTGGTCTCATTGGCCTCCCTGTTATTGGTCACTTTACATTTCCATGTGTTAACACCTGAGCTCTGTGCTTATTACAAGCAGGATGTTAAGGAACTGTAGTGTGTATACACTTCCAGACTTCCTTTCCACTCACATGTTCATCACACCAACTAATAATCTGTGTAGCTTGCAAATGAAGTGTGAACATAATATACTTGCAATCTCTGACACCTTGTCTTCCAGTCCTCTTGAAATAAAGGGTCACTAAAAAATGAGAGGTTAATGAATTCTATTTCACAATTTACATTTGTGAAACAATTTCTGTTTTGCTTTGCTTCTTTATGACATAACCAACTGGATGTGGAATTGCAGTAACATTGCAGCTTTAGAGTAACACCAATGTTAAACATCTTCCTTTTTTTCTGTCTCTTCAGTAACCATCTCTACTAGTGTATCCTTTGATGGTCTGCTGGTAACTGGCCTCTACACATCCACACCAGTCCAGTCGGCTCCCATCCCTGCTCCAGCCGCCTTTGGCTTTGGTAAGTCTTCATAAGATACCACTGTAGGCTGTTTAGAGTTGTTTCCTCACCCATGATCTTCGTGCCAATACAAGCTCCTCATTAAATGAACAACTTAAATTTACAATTAGCACAAACAAACTCTTAGATCATCTAAATAATCATCTAAATAGTATCTTAGTGCTGGGACTATGGAGTATCACAGTGAGCACGACCCAGCTCAGTTATCCACATCCGTTTCCAGAATAAGCATAAGACCACTTCCCCTCTCCTGTTGTGACAGGCCGTGATGGATGAGGAGTGGGGATGATGTGACCATGGTTTGGGCCAGATGTATTTTCATTGATGCTTGAGAGAAGAAAAACAGAAAACTAAATATGACATGAGGAAAGGACATTGGAGAACAAAGCAGAACAAGTATACAAGGCCTCTGAGAGACAAAACCAGACTTCAAATAATAAAAAAGAGAATATTAATGATCACCAGGGCAGCTGGTCAGATGTTGCAAAAAAGGTGCAGCAGTCCCGTTGCATTGGCTTTGTTTTTATACTGTATGATTACAATAGTAAGACGTTATCCATGGATAATGGTTTTGGAAAACAGTTTAGTTTCATTTTATTGTTGGTTTGCTATAGAAACGGTTAACTCTTCATGATATATTTGTATTCTAGTTGTCAAATTACAGTTTTCATTTTTAACATTATTAGCATTTTTTCTTTGCATCATCTGCATGTGCAGTTGTGTGTTATAATTAAAGTTAAATGTAGTCTTAAAATTGTTTTGAAAAGTACAGTACAATGAGGATTTTTAAGACTCAGATGAAGTGTGTGCGGATGGAGCCCCTGTGTGCAGTGGTGGGGGCTCTCTTTGCGGCATGGATCGGACATAAAGAACTCCTCAGAGAACAGGGCTGCTGGCCCAGAACTGCTGCCCAGCGTGCTCACTTATCCTGACTAACTCCACTGTTCTTCAGACGCTGACTTCACCCCGGCCAGGGCAGCTCTTCACTCTTGGCAGCCCTGCTTACTGGGGAGGCATCCAAGCAAGGATTGCGTCACCTTTGCTTCACTCTCATTAATTTGAAAAGTTTTAAGAGAAAGGCTACACAGACTGATAGGTAGCAGCTCGTGGGACTGTTAGTTTCTCCATGGTATGTGTTTAAAGTCTGCAAAGCCTTCCGTTACAGTATGTGTAATCTGCTAAGCAGCGATGCCATCCAGGTTTCACAGCACCAGTCAATCAGTCTGTCCTCAGCTGAAGTGCTCTCTGCACTGTGTCTCTCTGCTCTGATTCTCCTGCATCCTCTCCCAGTGTGGGCTTCAGGACTCCATGGAGCTACATAGAATCAATGTTGTCATAAAGGGCGAAACAGAGGGGTGATTCATTACTGCCACTATAGTCCTCTTCTTAGTGCCCATTGTGGGACTGTGGGTTTTACTTTTTCTTTACTTTATTTGTCTGCACAGTTATTTAAATCAGGAGAGACTTCGTTTGCAGATATGCAAAAGATTTATTGTACAAATGCATAATAAAAAGTACAGTCTTTGGAGATTAGACTTAGATTTTTTTTGAAGGGGTAGAGAAACAGGACATAACTCCCGATGGAGTCTAGACACTGGTGGCGGCGGAGAAGGAGACTGGAGACCAGACCGAAGGAGGCAACGTAGCGGTCAGCCGTAGGAAAAACGATGACCGTAGTAGGCGGCAGGGGAGGTGGAGGGTTGAGCGCTTTGCCTGAAACGACAGCTGACAGCATAGGGAGAGAACAGATTTAAAGCAGAGTTGTAATGCTGTGATTGGTCCTTGAATTTCATGACCAAGTCTGATTGGTTTAACTAAAGTGACGCCTCTAAACAGAAGAAAGAGTAGTGATTGGGTTATTTGACGTCTTCCTGAAAGAAGTTGCGCTGAGCTGATGGGATTTTCATGAGACACCCTCCATACAGTACATACTAGGGGTGTGACGAGACACTCAGCTCACGAGACGATACAATATTGGGTTCACGAGAACGAGACGAGATTTTAACACTATATTAAAGAAAACTTTAATGACGAATATGACTGGAAAAAGTCTTTTATTCGATCGAAATTCACAAAATGAAAAATGAGCACTGTGAAAGGTTTTGCCACAAACTCAAATGACTGGATTCTCTCCTGTATAACTAACTTCTTCAGACCCAATAACTGTGGCGTGAGCTTCTAACTTCTAATTAAAGCTGTGTGTGACCTTCTAACTGAACTACTTTAGTTTCCTTAAATAAAAAATAAAAGTAAAAAACAAAAATGAATTTTTAGTAGTAGATAGATAGATAGATAGATAGATAGATAGATAGATAGATAGATAGATAGATAGATAGATAGATGGACTTTATTAATCCCAAATTGGGAAATTACTCTGTTACAAGCAGCAAGTTACAAGGACAAACACACCTACTCACTCACACACATAAAGAAAAACAAGAAATATACTAGAAATAATAAATAAGATTAAAAAAAAGATTTAAATTAAAAAGGATAGCTAATGCCAGATGAAAAAAATGCCAGAACAAGTACTGAAAAAAAATCCATACTGATTTTCCATTATATGGCCTTGAAGTTTGCATTACATTCCATCCTAGGTGGTATTAAAAATGTCTTAAAAAGTCTTAAATTTAACTTGAAGAATCCTGAGGGTATCCTAGAGGGAGAGAGAGAGCGGCGGTATCCTCTAACGTTCTAACACTGGGTTTTACAGGCAGCTTTTTTCCAACTGCAACTCCGCTATCGCTCTGCAAAAGTTAATTCAGAGTCAACTTTAGAGAACAGGCGGGGAGATCTCCTACGCTCATTTCGAGGTCAAAGCCATGCTGGCTGCTGGTCTGCACTCACGTTTTCATATCGTCACACCTCTAGTACATACATACCCTACACAGCCTGGCTGGTCTGCAGAGCATAGTCCATGGCAGTGTGTCACATCTGAGGAGAGAAGGTTCTTCAGCCTTGGGAGGGCTGAAGAGGGATGCTCCCAGAGAGAGAGAGAGAGAGAGAGAGCATCATCAATGAGCTCATGGAAACCCAGTGGCATTGCTGTTCATAAGAGAGCCAGTGTTTAAGCAAAATGCTTTGAAGATAATGGAGTGGAACAATTATGGAACGAAACACAGCTTTGTGGCTGTAGTTGTTGTGAGGATCTGTGAGGACAATATGTTCACGAGGGAGTTTTATGAGCCCAGTGTTTAGTGTAGAGGGTCCAAGATAGGGTGTGGCTCTAATCCCCCTCAATGGAGGCATGTAGGGGACACAGATACACATGGACAGCAACATGCATACACACATCACATTCAATAAAGAAATACTCATCCACTCACACTCTAAAGCCCATACACACACTCCAGCTGTGTACAGCTGCTAGAGCGGAGCCTGGCTGGGGTAACATGTGGTTGACAGATGTATCGGTGCGGGAAACAACATGAACTCCAGCACGGGAAAAATGAAACCTCACTGCACAGCCACCGCAGGATCGCACACAGTGAGAAGATCAGTGGTTTTTGAGATTTGAAATCCTAAGATAATGCTAAGCAAGCAGAGAGGGAACACTTTTAAGTTAGTAGATATTTTATTTCTGCTGGGTTGATGTCAGTGGAGAGAAAGAGGATATGTAAAAGAAAGACAAAGACAGACATACAGTATTGTGAGCATGAATGGTTTGAAACAGAGAAAAATGAAGATGGAATAAACAGATAAGGGCAGGAAGCTGTGGAGACAGAGAGGTCAGTATTTGTACACTGTGTGGGGATGTCTCGTGGTTGGTGTGGTCAGAGCTGTTGCAGCGAGCAGACAGGACGACTGCACGTCGGCCTCCAAAGAGAGAATTCCCCTCGGCCTTCCGTGTCACCCTTGACTGCTTTTTATGGAAAACTCCAGTGCACGACAACACTGCATGCAAATATACATGCTCTATCACTGGTTTTACTTGTTCTTTGTCTGTCACACACACATACACCACAACATGGAGACAGAGAGCTGATACTTTTATTGCCCTTCACTCCCTCTGAATAACAATGCACTTCACAATACATTAGTAATAAAAATGTGAAGCTTTAAGGGACTGACTTGTTATTGCGTCGTCAGAACACCCACTCATCAAATTAGCTCAAGTGTAATAGAGCCATTGGGGTGGCAATCAGGGTAATCTAAGGAATGCCATATTTTCGGCTTCTGGGCTGAGCTGCGGCTCCGGTTGCCCAAGGCTCATTCTTTCACTGCCTAAAGGCATGGGATCCCCCTACTAGCCGCTGGGTGACTAACCACAAACCTTTATGATGCTGTAATTGCTTTGCTATGGCTAGTGCATAATCAGACAAACTGAAGCTAAAAACAATGTTATGTTTGGAAGCCTGGCACGCTTGAGAGAGGGAGAACACAGGAGTGTAAATTGACTGTGGTTTTTATAAATGTGCCCATAATGGGCCTGATAAAATGTCTGGCTGAGGCACAGACGCAACAATTATCCTATTTCAAGATGCGAGGGGCTGGAAGGAAAGACTCAACATGTCATTGTGGGAGAGATTCATTCAGTCACAACCAGTCCCTCCAGGATTTCGCGGCCTTTTTTTGAGATTGTTGCGGCCCAAAATGCCTGATTTCGCGGGAGCTTTTGTAAGAAATTGCGATAAAAGTTGCGATTTTTTTTTTTGTATAGTTCTTTAAAAATAAAAAGGAAACTTGTTTTGGGGAGAACAAAATTACTCTGGGCTGAGTTTTCCTAGTAACCTTACCAAAAAGGCTCAGGATGCTGTAAATGTTGATGATGGAAATGGGTGGTGGATTTAAGACAAAAAATAATAATTTATTGAATCAATCAAATTTGAACATATCTGTCAGTGGCTTGTTGATCTTTACATTGTTAGTTATTTTCCTATCCTGGGCTGGGACACACATTCATACGGTTTGATAAAGTACTGACTTTAACTTATCATTGCACTTACAATAACGAGCGTAGCTGTCCTCAATTTAGGTCATCGTGTCGTCTCATCTCCTTTTTCTCCTGCATCCACCGTGTGTGTGTTGTTTGTGTGTGTGTCTGTGTGTGTGTGTTTGTGTGTGTGCAAGTGTCAGTCGCGGGGGGTACGGAGCAGTAGCCCCACCTGCTGCAGAGAGCTGACAGCCAGGATGGAAACGGCAGCAACTTCAGCGACTTTTAAATCGTTAAAGTCTACATTGATGTTAAAATGTATCGGACGGTCTGAAATGTTTTGCACGGTCTTTCGCTGTACGTTTTGTTGGTAAATGAGTCACACACACATGTCTCGTCTTCATATCAAAAACAAGGAAATGATCAACCCGTTCTCACTCCCGATTGGTCATTGGCTCTCAGAGTGCACGTGGGACTCCTGTGATTGGTTGAAGTCGCGGGAAACTTCAGGTTATTGGTCAAATGTGCGGAAAAGTTGCGGTGATTGGTCAAAATTGCGAGTCGCACCAAATTCGCGGTGATTGGTTGAATTTGCGTGAATTGGCGCGATCGCGAAATCCTGGAGGGACTGCACAACATACAGTTAATGGACAAGGTAGAGTGTATAAGGTGATTCATTTCATTATATCATGTAGTCTAGTTTGACAACCTAATTGCTCATCGGAGACCTTTGCAACATGTTTTACAGTGAAACTTTGAGACTGTGTGTGTGTGTGTGTGTGTGTGTGTGTGTGTGTAACGTGCGTGTAACGTGCGTGGAGAAAAGTCTGAACTGACTCAGCTGCTGGAGAATTCCAACTTCTGCTTCATGTTTTTCCCTCCTTTGACTTTTATTCCATTAAGAGCACTTTCTTTCCATTCCAGCCTCTTGGCTTTCTGAAAGAAACTCAGAAAGCTTTCAAATTGGCGTTTTCAAAGATTTTATGATGAAAACAATGACTTTTGTACATTGTCATAATTTTAATTTATTTGGTTGGAGTTTAGATGAGAACAGATTGCTGTTGTAAGTCGCACAGCGATGATGAATGTCAGGTGATGTATTGGACCCCACAGACCAGGGCCTGTATGGAAAGAAATGTCACATCTGGTCGGACTGGTTGTATTGTTCCCCTAATGGCAAAATGTTTTCCATCACATCATTATCCATTCAAACACAAGACAAAACAAGTATTCATTCTAAATGTCTCTAGATATTTCATAATTCCGATGATGAAGAAAAGGCACTTGAAGGGAGGAGAGCTTTGAAATTAGACAGAAGAGGGAAATGGATAGGCGAAAATGCCAACATGGGGCTAACAAAGTGTTTGAGATTAAGGGAATGAGTATGAGTGGAGAGTGAAAGGAGAACATTGAAGAAAGTGTGCATGAAAAATGGCAAAGAGGGACCAATGAAAAGGAGACAGTATGTGAATGATATAAGGAGGGGGAGAAGATGAGATGATGGCGTTTCATCACTCCCTCTGACGGAGTGGCTGATTGGTGTTGCCGTGCCAATGCTGAGCTACTGAGAAACTGGTCATTGATGGATGGCTCGTTTGCAAGGGTGATGTTTGTTTTGTCGTTAATTTGCATATTTGTATGTCTTTGCGGGGTGGTTGGCTTCTGCTAGCAAGGATCTGTCCCCATCTCAATATGATGGATCTGGCGGTCTGACAAAATGGACAGCTTAGTGACAGGGACATCCAGCCGACACTGTCCCCATGACGGATGAGTTCATGCTATCACACAGCCCGATTAAAGATGAAATCCTGCTGCACCTTGACCTCTGGAGGCAGGGCCAGAGAGGGTGTGCAGCCAAAAGTGTAATCATACCATACACACATTTAAGGGTCCCATGCGGAAATAGAAACATATGGAAATACACAATCATGAATGGTCTTTCCTTCTCATTATGCACAATTATGCATTCAAATCATGATATCCACACACTCATCCATCTCAAGGCTGAAGGTTGGCTGTCTGTGCCCTCCTGCCAACAAGCCAGATTGAACGTCAGTCAAAATGTCAGACTATGAGAGATGGCAGCTCATCATGTCAGTATTTACAGAGACACACTCACAGGTGTGATTCCTCCTGAACAAAGCCTTGTTTTGGAAGCACTAACAGTCCCAGGAGTGCAGAAGTGTGCTTCTGCATACCCCTTCCATCAATGGGATGAGTAGAAAAACTGAGATGGAGTTGCTGTGTAGGGAGAGATTGAGGATAAAGAGGAATGATATAGAGAAAGGGTGGTGCAGGGAGGAAAGAAGGGGCAAAGGAAGGGTTTCCCATGGGGAAAGCTGCTGTCAGTCCCTAGGAGACTTCAAACACACTGCAGCCCTGTGATCAACCTGCTCCCTGGCTCTCAGCTGACAGCTCCCTGACTGTGCCGCTTAGACTCCTTCATGCACGCACATATACACACACACACACACACACACACACACACACACACACACACACACACACACACACACACACACACTCACATATACACTTGCTTGCTACCATGAGAGCTCTCACACTCACTGATTTATCCACTCATACCACAACACATTCAAATTCCATTGACATACGCACGTTCATGCTGCTTCTCACACTAAGAATGCTTGTCTGTGACACATTTGCTCTGACATCCAACCTTGTAATAACCTTGGACATTGCCAATGTTCCTCTGTTGCAACTCTGTCAAGGACATCGCACAGTCTCAAACTGTTGCTCCTGAACTATGGCCTGAACAGAGGCAAGGTGGTGCTGGTGGTGTTGGTGATGATGTTGATAATGATAATGACTTATCTAAGTCATTACTCCTTCTCTGCTCAGGGCTGAGGCACCCAAAGGCAAGATCCCTCCTGATGATGAATTCATTAGTGCAGAAGATGAAATGAGTTGTCAGGGGCAGGGTTATGTATGGGAGGTGATTTGTGTTGTCTGCGGCACGGTGTTGAGATCGGCTTGCTGTAAATCTCCCTGCTTTGCTGGCACAGGATTTTCCCACCCCTTGCGCCCAGACTGAGCCTCTATTCTGTCCCTCACGTTGCCCGGCATGTCCTCCCCCACCAATCTCACAATGCTTAGAAGCTGCTAACAGGTGGCTAAACATTTGGGTGCTCTCACAGTCCAGAGTAATGCTTGGATGACTATGCACATCACAAGTCATGTAGATTATTTCAATGTGCAAAGCCTCCTTAGAAGTGAAACCAACACCACCTCCAGTGGATTCAAACAGAATACAACATAATTCATTATTAATTTAAGGTAGACCCACAGCAGATTCTGAACAAGTGCATCAGTTTTGGCTATACATCCCAACAGCATAGGTCTTGTGTCTCAGGTGTGATGGTACAGTAGACCTGCTGGAGCAGTGCTGCTGGGAATTTACTGGTTCACTCAGTGTACACTAGTTCTCTTGGAAAACACAGCCCCTTCTTTGAACTCCCACAGCTTCACTAGGTGTGCTTACATTTGTATGTGGTGTTCAGCATGGTTGTCCATGCTCATGTATATGTGCATCTATTTGTGTCTGTGAGGGGAAGTTGTGTGTGTGTGTGTGTGTGTGTGTGTGTGTGTGTGTGTGTGTGTGTGTGTGTGTGTGTGTGTGTGTGTTTGTGTGTGTGTGTTTATATTTGCTTTTTATGAGAGCACACATCCTTGTATGCACATGCTGGGCATCTGAGTGCTTTTCCTTTCCTGCTGTATTTTCTGCATCCAAATGTATGGTAAAAAAAGGTCCAGGGTGGCCGAGAGAGCATAAAGAGGGGAAAGCAGGAGCTGCACTGACCGCGATAGAGATTTTAAAGTGGTGTGTGAGATGTTGGCCAGTTTTTTATGTTATTATTATTTTTTTGTTCTGCAGGAGAGAGCAGCAGGCGTAGGCTGTTTCTCCCATGTGTGGTCTCTCTTGAGCAAAGCAATGTTATTTTCTGCCATGCAGAGAGGTTGGTTACACGCCAGAGAGAATGAGAGAGGAGAGAGAAATAAAGATAGAATAAAGAAAGAGAGAGCTTTGACTCAAAGACTGCTCAGTTTGACACATTTCTGTGAACACTAGTGGGTTTGCATCATTTCAACAAAGAGTCAAGCTGACTTTGAAATGTATCTTTGTTGTGTTGTGATATAAAACTCCTTATACTCTATACCTCCACATGCACCTTGCAAGTGTGTGGGCATCTGTGGGTTTGGTGTGCAAACTGCGAGAAAGTGATTTTACAAAGCCTTCTCCACAAAGTGCATGCCATCCGGGCTGCACTCTGAGTTCTATTCATTTTTAAAGTTCCCTTGCAGAGAGTATTAGAAAAAGGGGAAGTGCTCTCTGACTCTGTGAGCGAGCATCTTAGTCGTTCTACTGGTTAATCACTGTAGGGCCCTGCCTGGATCTGGCCCTACACCCTCTAAAAGCCTTAGAGAATAACAGGAATGCTCCACTGACTGGCCCATTTTTTTATTACATTAGATACAAGTTATCTGTGAACAACTCACTCAGATCCAACCTGACCCATATTTTGGCAGTGAAAATAGTTGATGACCTTCTCTGTGTTTCGCCCTCCTTACGAGAGCCAGGCTGTTGCCGTGATTAGTTCACTGCCTCCCAGCATTCCTCTGTCAGTCCAGGCTCAGCTCCAGCCTCCTCCATCAACACATTTAGGTACACACACACACACACACACACACACACACACACACACACACACACACACACATACTGTATATACATACACATGCAAATACAGCACAGGCACCGTGCCTTGCTTTCCCTAGGCTTTCCCTAGGCTTTCCACTGGCTCCTCACCTGTCGCCCCAGGTCTCTATTTTTCATACTCAACATGTGTGTCAGGACAGAGCCTGCAACACCACAGCCTTGTTTATTTGCTGCATTGACGGGTGGGGAGCAGGGACGTGGTTGCAAGAAATTAGCACAAGTCAAATCAGATTAATTAATCCCCAGCTCAAACTATTAGCCGAGGAGTCATGTTGAATTAAAAATCAAATTAGCCCTCGCGCCTGTTGTTAAAGCTGTGGTGTGTGCCTGCCAAGCTACAATGACACACACCCACAGAAGCCTGCCGCTCATGGGCTTCACTGACGGATGGACGTATGGACGTATGGATGGATGGATGGAGGGGTGGAAGAAGAAATTGGTGCTCAAGGACTGGAGTGGTGGGGGAAGGGGAGTTTGGTGACTTTGCCACCCAGTGTGGTAAGCTTCTCCTGGGGCACGGAACTGGCTGTCCTCCACTGGGTGCTGCTCCATAGGCCTCACACTAGCATTCAGCAGGCTCGGCTATGTCACTCCAGTTAGGCCTTTCAGCAACATTTCACCCTGATGGTTTACATAACTCACACACACATCTTGAGCCTGGACTGAACCCCGTTTTAATCAAGCCCCTGTTTCTCAACCTGACTCTATCAAAAACATAAAAGGAAGCAAAAGGGAAATTCTATTTTTATACAACTTGGGTCTCATTTTCGTAGTTCCGGCCATTGTTCCTATCAGTAATAATAACTAGAGGTCGACCGATAGTGGATTTTACCGATACCGATAGCTAGGTTGGGCCGTATTTGCCGATAACCGATTAATCGACCGATAGTATTTATAACTTATACAGTTGACAAAATACATACATTGTTTCAAAAAAAGTCCAGACGCTTTTGACAATAATCAAAATAATAATGTCATATTTATTGATATTACACCCACAGCAATGCTACACAAGCATGTGTGTTGTCTAAAACAGTTCTCCTACATATTTGGAGTCATCCAGTGCAAAAATAAACATAATGAGCATTATAATTCATATAAAGGACAAACTATTTACATTTCTTCAAAAAAGGCCCAAATGTATGCCAAATCTCAAAACAGTGACGCCATTCTTCTCTGTAGAACGGTTTAGAACGGTAACAGACGATCTCTGACCTGGAGAGATCTATCTTTCCCACTATACTCTTTGTGCTCGCTTGGATGCCCATATAAGGCGTAATGTGTGACGGACCTGCCTTCCCATTGGTTGAAAACATAAACAAAGGCATCATGGGAGTAGGGCTGCAACTAACGATTATTTTAATAATCGATTAATCTGTCGATTATTTTTTTGATTAATCGGATAAAAAAAACAAAAAACAAAAGCATTAATTTACATCAACTCAATACATACTTACATGCATACTTGTTTTAGTTAATAGTTGTGTAAAGGTAAGTAACCCAAAGAGCAGATACAGACAACACACACACACACGTTCACTTGAAGCTTATTCATTAAATTATTACCATCATTGTAGTAAGTGCGAGTTAAGTTCATTTGTACACCACATTTAAACACAGCTTAAGATGACCAAGTGCTATAAAAGAACTTTAAAATGAAATTAAAAAGTACAACACACACAAATATATTTGTCAACAATAACTGATATGGGACAAAGCACAGAATATATACATGATGGAAATTAATGGGCCAAAAAAGGCGAGTGAATAAAAACGTGTCTTTAGTCCTGCTTTACTACTGTTATTAACGAGCTAACGCTAGCTTGTCATGCTTGTGAAGCTGAATAACGAGTAAACACCACACCAGCACCACTGGAGGGACGTTACGTTCCTCACTTCAAAACGGAACAGAAGTAGGATTGTGTAGTGACTTTACCCTGCTGTTGAACTCCCTTCCTCCTCATCAAGGACTCCAACATGTTTACGTTTTAGGTGCTGAATCATCACCGTGGTGCGCCCGTGCCATGCCGTGTCGCTTTTGCTATCTTGCAATTAACACGTTTTTGATTTAATTGGTGTGAAATGCTCCCACACGTTGGATGACTTAGGTCGTACTGATTTCTCTGCCTCCGCCATGTGTTTCAGAACAACGTTACGGGTCTCTCCGGTCTTTCTCCATATTTCCTCTACCCCCGCACTGCTCTTTTTTCTTTTCTTTCGCTCCGCACCGCTCCACACGACACTCAACTCAATTGCTTTTATCTCTGTGACTGAGTGGCGTGTCGCGCGACACAACGAATCGATAATGAAATTCGTTGCCAACTTTTTTAATAATCGATTTTATCGATTCGTTGTTGCAGCCCTACATGGGAGATTCCCTTGTCGGTAGCACTTACTGTCTATGCAAGGGGGTAAGCTTCGCCTCAGAGCTCGAATCTCCTATGGCGCCATTTTGATGCTACAAAGCGATCACCCGACGTTAGCATTCCATTGACTGCCATTAATTTTGACGTCACTTTGACCACGAATAACTTTACATCTGAAGCGTTTAAAGACTTTATTTGTCCATTGTTTATTTCTAAAGAAACACGACAATGTATAAAAGGCTCCATTACCTTGTACCTCACGTTATGGCTCCGTAGTAGACGTTTTTGTAAAAATAGGCTAACGATTGTGTCATAACCACGCGACTTACTGTCGCATTTTAGAGGAATTACCGTATAGTACAGGAGAAGCTCGCAGGCAGTTTGGACTTACATTAGCTGTTTAAGTGTAATTACTAATGTTAACTAGCATTTTAGTTAGCAATAATTAGCCTGTGCCTATGTTATCTCCTTACATATACCTACGCTCTCCTTCTCTGCAAGTTTCGGAATGATTGAGATTTCTCTTGGCACAGCTACCAGAAGACTTACAACTTTCAGACACGTTGCTCACGTCACATTTAAGTCGTCTCTCTCAGTTGGAGGCTGCGCAGTAACGCTCAGCGCTCACCAGAAAAGTGCTTCTAAAGGCCTTCACTGGTCTCCGTCCAGAGCAACGGGATCTGTTGGTCCATTCTTATATACAGTCTATGTGTCTATGGGTAGCACGGAGTTAGCGGCAGAAATGACCGAAAACGTGATGAATTATGGACATCAAGTGGATAAATCTTGGATGTAACAGTTTGGATTTAATGCTCAACAACCCCGAAAAAAGGCACAAGTTCCAGGCTGGATAGAAAATCACCTGTAAAGGCTAGAAAGACACCAAAGACACTCCCGTGGCGGCTAACTCGTTAGCTTTTAGCTGCAGCAATCAGTAAGTCTCTACGTTTAACTGTTATTAAATTATCTAAATATGAATCAGAGGTGCCGTTTGGGATCGTGGACGATCCTTTAGGGTTCTGATTCTGACATTTGGGTCGGACTTGCGTTTATTTTTGTCAGTGTTTTAACAGCTTGAGGTAAGTTAGCCTACTACTAATGTTTAGCGTCATCTCAGCCTCGAAAGCAAACAAACATACTGTTGTGCTGTTCTTTCTCTACTAATGCAGCATCTATTCAACAAATGAATAACTTTATAATGAAATGACAAAATATACTGTATACATACCTTTTTGCTGTCGATGCTTTAAACATGCATCTGATGTCAGCCTTCTCCGCACAGCATGTGCTCTCCGTGCAGCGCGCAGTAACACGTGTCGAAAATAAACAACACGAGGCATCAGTGATAGTTTTTATTTCGCCTCTAGAGGCCGCTATTGTAATGCATGATGCCAGCAGACCCTTCTCAGCTCTCGCGTACTGCGTAATGAATGACAGCGCGCGCTTCTTAGCCGCTCCAGCAACGGACGCAACCAGGAAAAACTATCGGTATGGATTTTTGCCGATAACGATAGTTCCACCAATCAACTATCAGTGCCGATTAATCGGCAAAACCGATGAATCGGTCGACCTCTAATAATAACATTTTGTTCACTGAATTTATTATTGGGTTCTGAGAATGTGACAACATCAGTAAAAAGTCCACCCCAGTAAGAAACTTGAAAAGTCTGATGATCAAACAGGTTTTAAACAAACCCCAAGGTTAGCCAAGCAATGCAATGTTTCAATGTTTCAATGTTCTCACCAATTACTTAAGTGAGTAAAATGTTACCATTACTGATACTGATAGAAATGTTGGCCAAAACTATGAAAATAAGACCCAATTTGTAACAAAATTGGAATTTTCATGGTACTATCACAGCGTATTATTTGCATGCATCTGCATGTATACATGCATTTGGGTATACTATATGTGTGTTTGAGAATATTTGAGTGTGCTTTTGAGATGGATTGCAGGGCTGTGCAGAGATGTAGAAGTCTCATCTATTATACAGGGTAGGGCTCCAAAACACACAACATTTGTTTGATTCAGAACAACATTCATTTCAATTATGACACATTAGTTCAGGGGAGTATATTGTGCTCCAGTAGTGTTCCTGTATTCCATTTATCATTCACGCTTCTATGGCTTGTAGCTCTTGATCAATGAAAGGAAGCAGTATGCAGCCTCTAACAATGAACTACATGTAAATGTTTATTTTCTTCATACTTTTAGTTATTATTCAGTCATCGGTTTTGATAGATGTAAAGGGCACATTACATAAGCAGAAGCAATTATAAAATGTATTTATATTAAATAATTGTTCATGTATGACCATATGTTGTGTACAGTACTTTTTCTCCTTCAGCTGGCAAGAGCCATACTGGCAGCTCCTACAATAAGACCTAGCTTTTTATGTTTGTGTGTGTGTCCTTGCCTTAGGAGTTTATGGATGATGGATGATGGATGCTATAAGATACAATGGAAGCCTAAATGAAAGAGCAATTGTTCTGTGAATGTATGTATATGGGCAAAAATTGGTCTGGTGCTTAGGGCCAGGGCATGAATACGTACGTTTTTATCTATACACAAATGGCTTCTTTCACAGAACATTCAATTGAATGTGCTGTGCACACATGGAAAAATATATTAATGTAAACATATACATATGCACAGTAAGTCTCTCATATACACTCTCGCGCATGCTCACCTACACACATATACAGCTCAGCAGACCTCCAGGTGTCCTTTAATGCCAGTTAAACTGTCTTTCATTCATAAGGAAAACCTCTCCCCCTCACATTTTCCCACAGAGTCTCATACCCCATTTCCCCCTGACCACTGGCATCTTTCACCACCCATATTAACACACAGCTTCCTCTTGGCAAAGCTGTGCCAGACCCCTGCCATCACCACAACGTTGCCAACCTGTCTCCATGGTAGTGATTGGCAGATGCTGAGATGGATGCTCGTTTCAGCCAATAGCAGATCAGAGTTAGGTTGTCATGTGCCGTGAGACCCTGCAGTGGCCCGACTGACCAGCTGAGGATGGTGTTGAGAAGCGCCGGTGAATGCACCACAACAGGCACACACAAACGCGCACACACATAGCATGGGATCATTCAGCAGCACAAAGCGTATGGGGTCCCTACTCAGGCTGTCAGTACTGTTGTGATGTATCATTTATGTTGCCATTGTGTGGCCTTCTCTTGAAACATGTTGACAGAGGCATTATTCTGGCTTTTGACAGATTCCCATACATTCACAGGCTTTTAATAACACATGTTAATGCTCCAATAGGTTTATGACAGGTTTTAAGAATTACCACATGAAATATGAGCCTTTAATTGGCCTGCTCTCCAAATTATCTGGGGTGGTATACATTGAATTTCTAAGTCTGAGTCTAAGTGGAAGAATGATCACTGCTTATACGGCTATTATCTCTCTGTCTGAGCGTGCACATAGACACACACGCACACAACATGCCTGGAAGACAAAAGATGTGCAGCGTAAACATTAATCTGTGCTTTTTAAATGAGACCCATTTTTCTGTGTTTAATCAAAAAGTATATAGTGAGTGGTAACAAATTTAAATTCTTAAGACAAAAATCAAATAACCTAATCTTCTTACAGCATATTACGCTACTTCATAGGTATTCATTTCATTTCATTAACGCTCCGAGCAAACTGCTAGGCATACATGCATTTTAATATTCTGTTTGTGATTGATTATGTATCTGTGTGCAGGCGTACAGGGTCATAAAAATGCATGTGTGCTTATGGTTATGCAGTATGTGCTTTAGCATTGAACATGAATTCATTAAACATGAATTCATTAATAACAATTGCTCCAGTGAAGAGAAAGTTTATTATATCAATTGTTGGTAGAAAGGAACCAACAAGCACCCAGATTTATTTCACCTTTAGGACTAAAGTGCATTTTCCCACTGCCTTCGTGTCAGTCGGAAAACTAGTAAGAAAAACATGTTTAAATGGTTTTTAGAAAACATTTATCAGGAATGGATAGAGTCAAATTACAGACACATCAGTCAAACTAATAGTTTTGTGTTGCTCCCCAAGCCAGACATTGCTGAAGGACAATTGTGAAATGAGTGCAAAATCCAGTAGCTATGTACTGACCAGATGTCAAATGGTGTGTATAAACTCTGAGTGATTCTCGTAAATGTGCATATCAATTTGAATGTTGCCTCTTGAATCCTCGCAACTCTGCCACAAAACCTAACTATCAGTTGGTTCTAATGCCAGTTAGACCGGCTCCTGCTGGTCCTACAGTGTGAAGTCGCTGCCAGGCTGAGCCACCGATTGCCCATCTGCTCCATCAGAGAGAATTCTCACTCCATCTATTTGACTTGTTTTGAGCTTGGCAGTGGAAAAGCTCATTAGCTTTGCAAAGTGAGATATAAAGACAGATAAAAAAAAATGCTATGTCCAAACACAGATGTGATTTGAAGTGTTTACATAATTTAAAGAAGTAAATCTAGACAGAGGGGGAACATGTGGAGAACATTTTTTTACTGGAGACATGGGCGGGCTGAATATGAATACACAATTACCAGCACAGATTGATGTCGAGGTGATAGCCCTACAACCAACATATGACCCTTAAAATTCTGACACACCCATTTCCTGTGTGTTTTTGAATACATTTGTGTGTGGGTATGCCCGAGGCTGCATATATAGCAATTTGTGTGTGTGTGTGTGTGTGTGTGTGTGTGTGTGTGTTTATATTTATGAAACATGCCCAGTCACACCGTGGGAGTTAGCAGGTCATCTTCCCTTGAGATTAATCACTGCCGACAGCTCATAAGTGCCTAATCTGCATGTGAAAGAACTGCATGTGTTTGCGTATAAGAGTGCGATCGTGCATGCACGTATTTGCATGTGTGCATTCGACTGTGGCTGTGTGGTTGCAACAGTCCTTCAAGATCCCCCTGTGGCTGCTTATTGAATTAGAAGTGGCCTCTGCTGATACTTATCTAACATGCAGTATGAATGCATCACCCATGACATTTGTGCTACAGCTACAACTTCTGTCATCGTCAGCTCATTAGGTGTTCTGCATGCGGTTGATTGTTTGCTAACGAGTCCAAATGTGGAGAACAAACAATCATAGTTGATGAAGCATAAATGCACTAAAAACTAAACGTTTTTAAATGTTTGTTTTTTTCATTTTGTGGAAAGAGGTTAAAAGCCAAAAAAGTAGCAAGTTGTTCCTTTCATTCACCCGATTACTTACTAATTAATTACTAGGGTTTTAATACAACTGCATCAAGTATTGTAATTACTGTAAAGTAAGAGAATTTGGGGGGATCACGAGTTAGAAAACAGGAGATGAACAAAGCACAAAATATTGACAGAAAAGAAAACAAGCAGTGGCAGGGTTGGTTCAGTGGGTAGAGCAGGCGCACATGTACTGAAAGGTTTGTGCCTCGACGCAGAGGTCCAGGGTGCGAATCCGACCCGTGACGATTTCCTGCATGTCTTCCCCCTCTCTCTCCCCTTTCTCACCTAGCTGTCCTGTCAAAATTAAAAGCAAAAATAATCTTTAACAAAAGAAAGAAAACAAGCACATGAAGCAAAGATAAGATCAGTCACATATGTTACCAGATATCAGGTACCAGAGATGCTGTAAAAAAAAGAACTTAAATGATGAAGAATAAATTATTAACAGTAATAAAATAACAGTTTTTAAAGTTGGTCTGACCCCAGTGTATAAGGACACAGGAAGGGCTTTGTTATATGTTTTCATTTCACAATGAAAAAAGAGCCTGTCTTTTTATTTCTCTGCTCATCTCCCTGGACAGAACCAGGAATGTTAGAGCGTTATGTTTTTTCTGCCCAGGTTCACTACAGCTTGTTGCTTGTTGTAACATTTGGACCTCAGTGAATAATAGTAATTCTCTCTCTCTTTCTCTCTCTCTCTCTCTCTCTCTCTCTCTCTCTCTCTCTCTCTCTCTCTCTACATCCGGACATGAAAGGGACTAGTTTCGTTATTTGCATTTTTTACGCCTGAGTGTATTTTTCAAGTGGGAATAGAAATTCTGTGAGCAGTCGAGTCCCAGCGCTGCTGTGTCCTGGAGTGCATCAGTCTGCCTTTTCATCTTCACCCTAGCCTAACTGCTCTCTGCTTCTCTTTAGCCATATCCTCAGTCCATCCCTGTCTCTACCTCTCTCTGCTGCTATTTTCTTTGTTTTCCTAATTTTCTCACAATGATATGCTGTTTTTTTATTTCAAACATTGGATTTTGTGTTTGTTTTTACTTCATCCAGTATTGGTTTGTTTTCCTATTCAAGTTACAGAAGCTTTTGGTAAATTAATTAGGGTTTTATTACAATAATTTGTCATCACTGTAAATGAAAAAACACTCTGGCCAGCACTTGTTGTTGTTGGTGACCTGCCCACCATTTTCTTTTACTTAATGATGAGTGACAGCACTGGTGCTGTCACTGTTTCTGTCCTTCTGTCCACACCGGCCACAGCCCGTTTACTGTCTCCTTCTGCTGCTTTCTCCCCTACTACTGCTATCTTCCCTGCTGAGTCTGCTGCTCAACTCCATCCCCACACTCTCTTTCTGTTTGTCTTTGCAGCTTTCCAGATAGTGTTTCCATTGCCATGAGAGCTAAGCTTGTATTATGCACATCTGCAGGGATTCTCAAATTGCACCATGGCAATGTGGTGGGAAAGATTCACAGCACTTCTCCTTCTCTTCTTCTGCCACAAAATTGGACTTTTAGTGTCTTGACAGCCTTGGTTGCGGCAGTAAATGTATGGCACATAACAGCAAGGAAATTGTTCTGGAAATGTGTCTTTTGTGTCAGAAGCGTTAAAAAGAGAGAAAGATGTATGGGTATGTCACTGCATGCTTGCCTGAGTGCTACGTAAGAACTGGACAAAAGCAATTTCTGCTTTTCTGTATGTCTGCGGTAAAGATAGGGTGCTGGGAGATCTTGCCCAGGCAAACAACATTGCAATAACCCAAGACAGTTATGTGTGTTTATGTGTGTTTCCCTGTATGAGTGTGTATGTGTTTGCTTAAGAGTAAATCGTAGTCATTACACAGAGAGGTTGTAACCGAGTGGTGATTGGAGAATAGCAGTACTATTAGTGGATGATTACATCTCAGTCTGTTATTACACACCAGCAGCTCCTTAGCAATGTAAAAGGCTGCTTTGCTCGACGCCTCGTAAATCTGACACACTAGGCCCACACGGTCCATGAACTCACACATAATGACACAATATGTTATTGTCATGTGAAACCTTTCAAATCATGTAGCTTTGATGATTATTCAGTTTGAACTCTAGTTAAAGAGTTTGATGTTTCTCTACATGAGAACTTTTACAAGAAAATCTTTGCAGACCCCACAGGGTAAACAATAATACATGGTGCTCAATTTAAAAACAGGCTTGTTTTTCTTACAAGCCTGTAAAGTCTTTTTCAACCGACAGCAATAATAACTAGGTTTGTTTGTACCGTGGCACATACAAATACGCATCAACATTAATCTGAAAAAAACAATACAAACGAGCACACACAAAAATACACACAAACAGCTGGCTGGGTTAAACAGAAACATTTATGGTGCTGTCAACATTGTGTGTATTTATGGATGCAATCTGTGAGGTCACATTTATTACTGTCAGAAATGGGCGGAATTGTGTCTCTTTAAATAATTAGTTTTAAACCACACACACACACACACACACACACACACACAAACACATACAATCTTTGCATATTGATTTGCACATTGATTCAGGGGATATTAAAGCTCCGATGTTATTAATCATCGCTGATTATGTTTTCAGTGAGCTGAGTCATGATTGAGGAAAGAAGAGGAGAGGATTGTGTTAGGCTAGCCACCAGAGCACTGCAGCTCAGAGCATATCTTCATACACAGTAGGGCTGCACAATATGAGGAAAATATCTAATTGCGATTATTTTGACTTATATTCCAATTGCAATATGATTAACGATATTGGAGGAAATTATCATTTTTGAATCGTTAATCTCATTTTCATTAAAAAAATTAAAAATAAAAAAAAATTAAAAGGATTATAGTGTGATTTTTATGAGGATTTGTACTTAACAAAGACTTTTTTCTTTAGTCTGTAGGGTAAGATTTGTAGGCCGGGACGTCTCTGCAGCACCACAACACTTAATTCAGAATGGTTTGACACATAATTTGCCATTAACAAATATTCCCCCCCCTCTGCAATTTCGAAAACATTGCGATTAATTGTGCAGCCCTAATACACAGATGGTACATCACATACATTTTAAAACTGGCTGAATGTGTTGCAACGTGAGCATCGGACCACACTATGTTGACTTTGTTTTGTAAAATTATGACAAATGCCCAAATTATCTGTCTGGGAGATGCACACTTGTCTGTGCAAATCCATACCTGAGTTGCGTTTGCATTCGTGTTACCACACAGTTTGGACGCCTCTTCGCAGACACTACAAAGCCGTTTAGTATCAGTAAATTATTAAACTGTTCTGTATGTCTGTGTAGTGATTGATGAGTGTTGCGGTGTCCTGCCCTTGCCCTCTCTGATATGAAGGAAAGATTGTGTGACATGATGTCATTCCATCAATGCAATCATAGCCAGACACAGACCCTCATTAATAAAAGCAGTGGTATGTCAGTGTCAGCTCACAGGGAGGGAGACAAGAAGGAGAGTGTTGGGAAAAAAATAAATGATGAAAGAAGAGAAGTAGTGGGGGAAAAGGAGCAAAGAAGAGACGGTGGATTAGAAGTGAGTGTGAGGCAGGAAGAAATGAAGAAGAAAAAGAAAACTGTGCTGTAGGATGCCAGTGGATGGAAAAATATCAGTAGAATGGCATGAGATCAAAAGAGGCAGGGAAGAAATGAAAAGCAGACGGAAAGAAGGGAGAATGGGATAAGGTGGATATGTACAGTATGTGCAAAACTTGAGACATTGGGTAGATATCTATAGTCTTATATCACACAGGTCCTTGTGGCTCTTTCTTAGTGAATCTGGTTAAATTCATTGGCCAGTCACCTTATGCATTAGTTTCAGACTTATGCTGATTTGTCTGTAAGAAGTGTTACTTTATAATGTATTGCCCATTTGTGCACTCTATCTTACCAAACATTATTGCAGTATGTTAATTGCATACAAGCTGATAGGTTTGACTTTGCTGCAAATCATCTTGCACAAGATACCATTTTTTATTTTAATGTTACTTTCATTTTATTCCTGTATAAAACCAACCTGACACTTACTTGAGATACTGTTGGTAATCCGTGACAGTGAACATCAATATTCTTGTGGATTATTGGATGGCACTAAACATTTCAAATCGAGGCTACGCCAGCCAGTTGACTTTCTCTGTCTCTCTCAATTTATCTTTTCGGTCTCATTCTTTTCTCCTCCCTCCACCAGGTGTGATGCCAGAGCGGCAGTTTGGTGGAACCCAGTTTGTTTGCAGTGTGGTCGCTTCACATGTCAGCCACCAGCCATCCACCAGCTTCAGCTTTGTCTGGATCGCCCCACCGCCCGGCACCGGCTGTGTCAACTTCCTGTAAGTCATGTGTGAGTGTATGTGTTTAAAAGCGAACTGCTAAGAGAGAATAAGACACATGAGTAGTTGGGATGCAGATTAGGACCTTTACAGCTGTGTCATGTTGTGTGGCTGCATATTGACCCAATAAGCCTGAGTGAGGCTTATCTGCCAACATCAGGGTCGGTGTTTTCTCTGTCAGAGCCACAGAAAGGATGTTAAAAGGCCATCCTCTCAGAGAAAGCATGCATGATGACTGGAAAAAGGATAAACTTGGGACAAAGATAGTGTCTGTGTAGTGAAATGACCTGTGCAGTGGCAGGTGTGTGTGTGTGTGTGTGTGTGTGTGTGTGTGTGTGTGTGTGTGTGTGTGTGTGTGTGTGTGTGTGTGGTAATATCCTCAATACCATGCTTGACATGACGCGCAGTGGCAGGTGTGTGCGTGTGCGTGTGCGCGTGCGTGTGTGCGTGCGTGTGTGTGTGTGTGTGTGTGTGTGTGTGTTTAGCTTGCTGAGAATTAACGGAAATACCCCCATCCTCTTATTTAATGGGCTCTGTCCCTCTTCTCATTGGAAAATGTTTGAGTGGTTGAACAGATCCACCTATCCCCCAAGGATGGGTGTAGTACAGACACACTTAAAAAAAACTCTGGTTCACATGATTCACACATAAGCATTAGTAAGAAGGAATGGCTTATATAAGGGTCTTAATTGGGTTTTTAGCCCGCTGCAGCTGGCACAGTAACCAGTTTCTCAGTAACACTGTACAGGTGCTTTCTATCTGTATGCCTGTTTGTGTACACGTTACTTGCTGTGTTTCCCTGAAGCTTACTTGCTGTTTGATTGGCCCAAGTAGAAAAAGATCTAGCTTTATACATTTGAGAACAGCCTTGATCTTTCCTCTTTTTTCATTTTCATTCCCCCTTCTTCTGTTTTGTCGTGCTCTTAATCATTTTCTCCATCTCTATCTGTTGGAAACTAGTTCTCTTGGCTGGTGAGTTACAGCCTCATGCTGATGATCAGTCAAAATGCAATTAGCAGCTGTTGCCGCAGAAGCGTAGAGGAAAAGGGAGGACTCTGTAACTCTGCCCAACGCAAAGTCATAACAGTGACAGCACCACATTACAAAGATCTTTGAGAAATTCACCCACATATATTGCAATATTTATACATATGACAAGGGTAATTCTCACACTTTTACATCAAGAGCAGCCAAGTGTGTTTTAAATATGAAATCTAAAAATGATATCACCATATACAGTAATTTGAATGCTTGGATAGTCAAATCAAACTACAACCTAATGCAAACCCTTCTTTTTGTTCCTTTTCTTATTACCGGTCATCATCTTTCAAAACTTAAAAGACGTTGCAAATTGCATATTATGTATATTATGTCTTAGAAACCAGAACTAAATTAAACATTTTGGCAGTACTCACAAAAATCCCTCAATGAATTACTGGAGGGACATGATAGACTATCAGACAGAGACTTTTATAGACAGACTGACAGAAAAGGCTTCAGCTGGGGAATTTGCTGAAGTGGAACTGCCATTTAGACAATATCCATCGAGCCAAACAGATTTACTGGCTTTTCTGTCTGCCAGCAAACACATTTACTGTTGAGCGTGTGTCAGCTTACGAGGATTGTGTGTTTCCTCAGTATTTGTGTATTGTCCATGCATGTGCTGTGTGTTTGCGTGTGAGTGTAAACCATGGAGCAGCAGTGTGCCAGTGCTGATGACAGTGGGGCTGGCAGGTGGCCACGACTGTATGACAATAGGGGCCCCTGCGGCTGACCTTATCAAAGTCAGCCAGTCACACTCCAGCTGGCTGGAGAGACTGCTTCTTACACACACACACACACACACACACACACTCTTACTGCACCCTGTTCCAGTTCACAGCTCCCATCTCCACCAGTATATCCTCATATCCAGAGGTGCCCTCCCTGAGTTCAGTGACATGACGCTGGGAGAAATTCAACAGGCGAGGCCCTTGTGACCAATACCAGGGCCACTTTGTGTACCATTTATTTTTTTCCAGCAATGAATTGTCAGTATAATTACTATTGAGGTCGAGAGGTGATTAGATGACTGTCAGTTTCGTTCTCTATCATATTTTCTTCTTGTTTTGTTTTTTTATAAATTAATTCACCCAAGAATTGCAGTTTTATAGCAAATCTTTCAATCACTTTAAAAGTCAAAACAAGGTAATAAAAAATATGGGTGTGACAGAGCAGAGGTGACATTTGTCTTGACCGTACAAAATGTAAATAATGCAATGTCCTGCCCTTGCCCATAGTGTTCCTGCCCTGATTGATCCAAGGACCATTTTCCACAGGCAGTGTCCATGAGTGTTTAAATTAAAGGCACAGACATCCTATGTCCTTCACACGGCTAGAGCTGGTCCGCCACTGCATTAATATGGGACCTGTGAGCAGTTTTATGGGCTATATTGTGGGAGTGTTCCTGGTAACAGATCACTAGCAGGAGTGTGATAGAGTGCAGTGATGTGGGCATCTAGAAGAACTCATTTTCTGGGCGGCTGTAAATTGCCACCTAAAGAGAAGGGGAGGCCTTGGAAGAGAGGAGGAAAAGAGAGGAGAGGAGGTGGAGGAACAGGGAGGACACATACATCTAAGTAAATACCAATCACACTATTCAAACTCAAACTAGTCGATCAACAGAAAATTAATCAGCAACAGTTTTGACTTTCAGTCTTTTATTGAGCAAAAATGCCAATAAGCATTTGCTGGTTCCAGTTTCCTAAATACAAGAACCAGCAACTTTTTTGTTTTTATATCACTGTAAATTGAATATTTTTGGGTTGTTGTTTTTGAACAAAACAATATGAATATGTACTGTATGCCTTTGGATCAGAAATTGTATTTATATTTTTTAACATTTTACCAATTTTACAATTAATTAATTATGTAATAAAAAAACAAAACAATAGATTAACCGGTAATACAAGTGACCATTAGTTGCAGCTCTAATATGATATACTCTATCATAATGAAGCTATAGGCCAGGAGCAAACCTTTTCATACACACAAAATGCAAACAAACTCGTGCTTCAATGATTGCATAAAACATAGTTGTGCCCCACTTTTTATTCTTCTTGCTCAGACATGACAGTCCACACCACTACATAATGTACTGAATGCTTTGCTGCACTTAGCAGAGGTGAGAATGGTGTAATAGCTTCCTCTGGCAAATCTAAAGATGCACTAGTGTGTCTCGTCCTTTCTTTGCCTTTATTCTGCTTCACTAACAGCCTCAAGGCAGTCGGTGTAGTGTGTGTGTGTGTGCGTGTGCGTGTGCATGTGCGTGCGCAAGCATGGGGTTTTATATTTGACAACAGCTACCTTCAGAGAAACATTCAAACACTCTTAGCCCTGTGTATAGCTCTTGCTGTGTTGGTGATACATAGTTGTATTTGGGTGCTGTATGCATACATGCAGCCCTGCATGAACATATTCTTTGTGTGTGTGTGTGTGTGTGTGTGTGTGTGTGTGTGTGTGTGTGTGTGTGTGTGTGTGTGTGTGTGTGTGTGTGTGTGTGTGTGTGTGTGTGTGTGTGTGTAAGATGTGTTTTTTTTCAGCTGTAGTATTGTCTCCCTGTGGGACAGTTGCGTGGTTGGAGATTGCTTTAATTGCTGCATGTGAGCCCCCTTTCCAAAGTGTTCCCCTGAGGAACGTATCTAATGTTCCTTTATGTCATTCCATGCTGTGTTTGTGTGTGTACATATGCATTTGTTTGCGAAGACTTGTTTACTACTACTATTGCTATTTGTTCTTTTTCTAAATCTCTGCTACCTGCGGTTCCTCTGTCAACTCCAAGACTGATTGAAGCCACTTGTATGAGCAATTAGGAGGAGAAAAAGAAATAGAGTGAGGAAGGGCAGGTGGGCGCTCAAACACTCTCTTGTCTTGTTAGCTGTAATTGAAAAGGAATGGTTACTGTGCTGCAATTATGCCGGCTGTTGTGTTGTTGATACTGCCATCTGTTCAAAGTAGGCAGGTCTGTGGGAGCATTACGTTTTTGTTACACGCAGTATGGTATTGCATAGTACGTGGTTGACCACAGTCCACTGCTGCATGTTGTTAACACAGCCTGGTTCGGCTCTAAACCACCTTGACTCCATCTACCTTAACAACGATCGCTGTAGCAGGCAGCCGTCATTCGCACTGCTAAAAACGAGAGCCCACCAACTAGAGATCATTCAGGGCCCTGAAAACAGTACACTCTTTATACTCTCACAAAAGCTTCAGGTGCATGTGTCCTTTTTGGAAAATGACTATTAAATGATAAATAAAGTGAAATTGAAATGTGGGTTGACCTTTCTATTTTATGACTATGTGTCCTCAAGCTCATCCAGTCTGGTGATTGTGACAGGCAGGATGATAGACAGCTTGTTATATTAATCAGAGGTCAAAGGTCAGAGTTCAGACATCAGGCTGATAGATGACCTATTTCACCCAGCACCTAATTTCTCCTGGTATTAGTCTTTTCCATTGATTTCCTATTATCCAAGTAAATCTTTTGGTCGGTTTTAACATAAATTCACTGGTTAATGAGCTCCCCTTATCATTAAAGCTCCATAGTAGCCTGTGGCTGTGTGACAGATTCACTGGAGACATTGGGCCAGGGATCATGAATGATTGGTTCAAAGTAATCACATTTTGGCATTGTAGATGTAGAAATATAGGGTAGAAATGTGAAGCATGACAGAGCACATAAATCCGATCCACTTTTTTTCTCCACAAACCGACCAGAGCTGCAAATCTGACACAGTCCACCCATATAATTCCAATTTTCATATATCACACATTCACCTTTAAGACAGCAACTGTTATATCTCTCATATTCATGTTTTTAACCTTTCTTAAACTTTTAAAACGTGTTGGTTTTTCAGAATTTAATAGTAAATCAAACTTTTAAGAGGAAACCCCATTCCTGCGCTCCTCAACAGCACACAACCCAGACTCCTGACGCTGTTTACCCTAAAGGTCTCTGCATCCATGATATTGTCTTATTTCCCAAGGGATGGTCCATGATCCCTGTAATTATATACATACACCCATGTACACAGAGACACACATGCACACACATGTACATACATATCACACATCAGTGCTGATCAATACTGCAACAAATTGTCCACATCACATCTGTGCTGCACCAACATCTTATCAGGAGGTCACCATGCCACCTGCTGCGACTTTGACCTCCTTATCAATTCTAGATGAAATAGAGCGTGGAGATTGAAAAAAAGAAAAGAAAAGCGCTTGATTATATATGCAGCAAAATGAACCATGCTCAGGGGAGAAAGGGTCTGCTCCAGATGTATTTTGGGAGAAATGATTGGTTCACATTCTGTGCTGTCTGTTCCCGCAAATGTGCTATAATGTGACTGACAAGATAAATTACAGACATGACTTGTTGCGGGGATTCATCTCTCTGTTGTTGACTCTGTGTCAATACGGTAGGTTCCTCCCTTTCTCCCCCTCTTGTCCTAGTCTGACCCTCGCTGAGAAAGTAAGATAGGGAGACAGAGGTTTTTAAAAGGCTGATATCCATCTTTTTTTTTTTTTAGATAATTTTTTTAAATTATTTTTATATTTTTGAACATACAGAACAGACAAACACAATTGAACAAGATCAAAAACCCTCTTCCACCCTCTGCGGTCTCGAGGAAAACAAAAACAAACAAATAAGCAAAAACAGAAACAGAAATCACACCTTGCCTAGTCACTGTTCTCTAATTCTTGTGATTCTGAGGTCATTAGGACTGATACTTGTGCTGCTGCGTTTTTTCCATAGGTCTATAGTCAATGATTTGGCTTTGTTAATCCTTGCTGTAGAGAGCTCAAGCATAACTATGTCTAGAAAATACGCCTACGATCTTGGACGCTAATCTTCTCACAGGAAAATCAACAAACCATTTAATAACTGGGTGCGGCTCAAGACTGTTTCCCCATGGCACTCCGTAACATTTTAGGGCAGATATACATCTTTTGAAGTCTTTGAAGACTAAATCAACGACAGAAAATCATGGGGTTTTTTTTAGAACCAGCTCTATTTTTTTTCTTGCTCACATATTTACTCCTTACTGCTGTTGTTTTCTTAATCTACCTAATTATTACTCACTAACAGTAGTCAAGGTAAATTGCTCTTGTCCTGGCTGTACACTGAGCAGTGACTACGCTTCTTCTGGCTGTATTTGGAGCCGTAACTCTCTATGACCCTGTGCTAACAAGCAGGTAATTTGCCAAACAACTCCCAAATCCCTCCTCTGTGGAGCTTCATTAAATTTGCATGTTCTCCAAGAGCCTTTTTCAATTAATTAATTTAGGGGCAGAGGGAGGGGTGTTGGGGGGACAGAGTAATGTGATTCCACGAAGCCATTCACACCTTCTCAAGTCCTGATCGGTATGAAAATATCAAGGCTGGGTTGAAATTAAGAAACCCTGCTTTACATTTTATCATAGCTCTTTTAGTGCTTATCTGGCGATAACTCCAGCATTAGATACTTGTTTTCCCTCTTAGTCTGCCTATCTCATTGTCCTGTCTTCACTTCTTTCTGCCTCTGCATTCTTTTACCCGTTGTCCCTGATTGCTGTGCCATAACCACAGCTGGTCCTCAACATGGAAGATAAATCAACCAATTAGGGTGTATTATTTTAAGGGCTAGGTCCAAATGCACCAAATCACTGCTGGCGACTGGAACTGCACCCCACTGAAACTCCTCATATTAATCATGATTACCAACAAGCCTAGTGAGCCGGGAGAGAAAATTAGCTTTTAATTGGGATTTGAGGAGAAAGGGATGGGAGAGTCGTCTGACGAGGGAAAAAGAGCAGGGCAACGTGTGTTCTCCACCCTCAGATGTAATAGTTAGTGTGGCGTGAGAAAGTCATTATTATCACCGGTCTTGTGTAAAAACTGTTACAAAAGTTTTTTTGTGGTGTCAGTATTTAGTGCATATTTATGTCTTTAAGATAGCAGTCGCTATATTTAACTGCATGTATATGGCTTTAAGGTAAATCAGCCGTCAGTGTTCCCCGCTGTGTGTGTGTGTGTGTGTGTGTGTGTGTGTGTGTGTGTGTGTGTGTGTGTATGTGTGTGTGTGTGTGTGTGTGTGTGTGTGTGTGTGTGTGTGTGTGTGTGTGTGTGGTTTGCAGGGAGCTGTCAAACTGGCTCTTGAGGGATACTTATGGCCGACAGCAACATGTAATCTAACATGGAAGACACGCTTGGTAATTACCCACTCCAGGCCCTTTTGGGAGCTCTTTGAGTGACAGCCTGTCCATCTGCATACATGTTAAAGCTCATATGTGGCTTGGAGTGTATGTGTGCGTGCATGTGTGTATGGACTGGATCTCTGCCTTTTTTGCATGCCTCGCTATTTGACAGCAGATTGTGGACTTTGAAAGACAAGCCCATCTAACCCCCATCTCTATTTCCACTGACCAAATCCCAACCCCCCTTACTCTCCCTTCCTCCTCCATTTATCCATATCCTCCTCTTTTTCTTCATCTTCCTCAATCCCTCTCTCTTTCCCATCTCTCAGATTTGCTCCTCTAGACTAATGAGGAGGATGACACTTATTTTCACAAGATGAATGATCCCTCGTTTGAATCAGAGTAAGGGAGAGAAAACAAAAAAACACCAACACGTTTAGGCCCTTAATTGCTTTTTCCCCCCCAAAGAAAGTCAAATTAACATTTAGATGTTCAATTAATGTTTTGTGTGTATCAGTGCTGTTCTGTGTGTGTGTGTGTGTGTGTGTGTGTGTGTGTGTGTGTGTGTGTGTGTGTGTGTGTGTGTGTGTGTGTGTGTGTGTGTGTGTGTGTGTGCGTGTGTGTGTGTGTGGCTCCCAAAGTGAAGATGGTAACGAGAGACACACTGAGGAGCCGCTGGAGTGTGACGGCAGGACATACGCTGGCGTCGCGCTGCGCTGATCACACACTCTCCAGCTAAGACTAAATGCCCTCTCCTGGCTCCTGTTTTAATGACATACCCGTTATCTAGTCACACATAGTCAGACCACTCAAACATACACACACTTTCAAAGGAAAAGCACTTTGTCCCACTGAATGTATCCCTTCTGCCATTGTTTAATAGATGCCTTTCATTATTAGAGGGAAAAAAACATCATTAGAAACAGAAAAGTGCTTCTGGTATTTTTAAAGACACTTCTGCATAATTGCATTTTAAAAAGACCTTCAAAAATACGACACAGCTTTCACATTGTAGTGGTATAATGTAACTAAGTACATTTACTGAAGTACTGTACTTATGTACACTTATGTTTTTACTCCACTACATTTATCAGACAGTTGCTGTCAGATTAAAATGTTACCATGAAAAAGAATTAAACTGAAAATCGGTTTATCAAATTTGATGCATTGTTATCGGTTAAACAACCCAACAGTCTATAATAGTTAAAACTAGCTCCACAAGAATCCAAAAATATAATATAATATATATTACAGTTTTTTTTGATTGCTTAAGCACTATTTTGAAAACGGGCCGGTTTTTCAAAACACTACACTTACCACAACCACACACCCAATTAGCAGAACACCTCAGACCCTTTGCAAAATGAAACACTTTTGCAAAAACTATACACTAATTCATAAAAAACATATTTTGTTACCATATGAAATACACACGTTTCATATGTCTTAGTTCTGTTTGAACCAGTACACACTGCTGTTGCTAACCTAAAACACTTTTAGCAATTCTACTTCTCAGTGATTAGAGTACTGTAAATGAAGTACACAGAGAAAGTGCAAAAGTTCACCAAACACTACACAAGACCAATGCTGCAGACTAAGGAAAATATAATTTATTTCTCTCCATATACCCAAATCAGTCAACATGTCAACATGGAGAAACAATAAAACATTTTTCATGCTACTACAGTAGTGTGCATAACACTGCTAGCTCAGCATACAACAGACAAACATAAAATACTGGATCCAGTACAGGTTACAATTACAGTAAAAAAAAAAAAAAAAAAAAAAAGATCTAACAAAAAAATGAAAATACAAAAAAATTAAAATAAATTCTAGACTTACCTGCTGCATTTTTTTGGTGCTTAAACCTGATTGGTGTGTCTACAATTAAGCAATCATGTGTTTGCGCACCTGATGGCTGTGTTTCACAGATTGGCTCATAGGTTTGGTAATTTGGTGCACATCTGGGCCAACGTTTTGCTCCTTGAGTGTAAGGTTTTGATAATTGTGTAATACTTTTAATTTCAGTGTGTAAGCAATTGGCAAAAACTGTAATAAAACATTGATAGGGGGCATTCTGCTGCATAATAAATACTTTTCATTTTGATACTTTAAGTACATTTTGTTGTCAATACTTTTGCACTGGAATGCAGGACTTCTACTTTGGAATATTTGCATCGTTGTATGGCTTACTCTACCTACAGTACTCGTAGGCATTTTTCTCCTACCTGGCTTGGTAAGGGTTACTGTTACAGATTGTGTGTGTGTGTGTGTGTGTGTGTGTGTGTGTGTGTGTGTGTGTGTGTTAGCTAAAATGTGCTGTTTGATAGAGCCCTCTGTCTCCTGGCACTTAACAGAATCTGTTTAGTGAACTTGAGCTGAGACTGTGTTTAGTAAATATTTAAGGGCCTTGTTCCTACATCCCCACCCGCTGTTCGTTACGCGCCATCTTTTATTCATAAATACCGCACTCAAATTAGTTTTCAACCAATTCTGAAATATGAGTGTAATTAAGTATGTTTTCTCCCCAGCTCTGCAAAGGCACATGGGCTCTTTACTAATTGATGAGGGGCCTATTCATTATTCATGAGCTGAGATGAACGTGTAAATGCCTTGGCACCCATAAAAGTCTGCATGGTAGGGTCGAGTTGGGAGGTGCGAGGCAAAATCCACATGGGACTGTAGAGAAGGAAAGCAGGACAAGAAGAAAGTCTGCAAAATGGATGTGGGGCTTACTGACTCAGGTACCCACTATTTTGGGCTTCCCCCTAAAGTTTTGCTTTTTTTAAATCCTCTACTCGTCGACATAGTCTGAGTTGTAACGTGCAATGTACAGTATGACCGGGTGTGACACACACACACACACACACACACACACACACACACACACACAACAAGTGCTCCTTGAAGGGACTTTCTCACTGTATGTGAGTGTCTGTCAGTGTGTGTTCAATTGTGAGGTTGCTCAGATTAACAAGCCATAGATGATGTTCATAATAATAGCGAAGCAAAATACAACATTAGGATTTTGTCTGAATGCCAGACAGATGAGATAAGACTCCAACTGCTCCCCTCTCCTTGATGGACAATACTGCAAGCAGTCAGTGAGGAAGCACGTCATGGCTGTGATATTTATCCTCTTTATGTTTTTGACCTCAGTCTCACTCCAATTGTTTCCTTCTGTGTATTATGTGGGAAAATGCAGGTTATACTGTCGGAGTGGTGCAATGCGGCTTTACTAGCCATCTAACAATGTAGTGTTGTCTTCCCTTGCACAGAACTTTCCTTCATGGGGCCGCTACACATCCCATTTTGCTGCTGCCACTGGCTCTGGGGCTGTAAAACTTTACAATTTATTTTTCCAATTACTCATTTCAAGGACTCTGAAAATTGCAGCTTCCTCCATACTTTTCCACCTCAATCCCCTACTGTGTCCAAGTTATGGGATTTTATTCTCTATTATTATTATTATTATTATTATTATTATCAACTGTTGTTACATAGACATTATAACAACCGCTCTATTTTATTATTATTATTAGTAGTAGTAGTAGTAGTAGTTATTAATATTGGAAGAGATGACAGTTCTGTACTCTAGAGCAGCTTTGTTAGTGTGCATCTTTGCAAATATAATTCTGCTATTGAAAATGAGAGCAGATCATTTTCTACATGGCTACAGTACAGTAGAACATGTTTAAGTGTCTGTGTAAAATATCCTACTGCACTCTGAGCCATTTCACCATCTTAGATTTTTTAAAGATCTCTCCATTTCCAAATGAATAATGCATTTCATGGCTACCAGAGGGAAATTCATATTACATTCCATATGTTCAGCACGCAACATCGAGTTATATTAACCCTGGAGTGTAAAGAGTGCAGTATGACAGTGCAGGGAAGTGATGATATTGGAAAATATTTGATAACCCACACACTATTCTATGAGCACAAAACTTTTTTGAGGAAATATCGCTATCAAAACTTTGCCTACCAGTTACTGACTCACACAGTGAGATGAGAGTGATAAAGGCAGTGTGTGTGTGTGTGTGTGTGTGTGTGTGTGTGTGTGTGTGTGTGTGCGTGCGTGTGCGTGTGTGTGTGTGTGTGTGTGTGTGTGTGTGTGTGTGTGTGTATAGTTTGCCTAATTTGCCTCACTGTTGCTCTTTTTTGACTTTTCTGTCATCCACATGTAAATATATTCTTATTCCACATGTGTAAATTTAAATTTAACCTCAGAGAAGCTTGTTCTTTCTTGTTGTTTTTACCTCAAAGTCACATCATAATGAACTTCAGAAAATGTCCTCTTTTATAGAGGATGCTTGAACACATTTTGCTTCAGTGGGAAATGATGCCATCTGTGCTGGATTGATCTTCATATATTAAGGACAGACCAGTTAACTTCTTCCTGTTTGTGTTAATGCACTTTTTTCTTTTTCTCTTTCTCTCACTTCTGTCTCTTAGAGCCACAGCAACACATCGAGGACAGATCATTTTCAAGGATGCTCTGGCCCAACAGCTCTGTGAGCAAGGAGGTGAGTAGCATCAGCAGGACAACACTCACATATACCCCTCTTCCCTGCACATGCAGGCAGAAATTCATACGCGAATAGACATATGTCGAAGCAAACATGTGCACTGACATACATACCGTACCCCCTTATCACTTCCCATTACTGTCCATCATATGCACAGATTTTCAGAATATGGATGACACAATATGGTTAATATGCTGCTTCTTCATGACAGTGGCATTGCCACACTTCCTGGCTCTCTATTCTGCCTAATGATGCAGCCAGAGCCAGAGATATTTGGATGTCCTATATTGCCAGCTTAATTTCAGCTTATGCTAAACTCTCTCTGCCGGAGATTTACGCTTTATGGCCAACACTTCTTACATCCACTTTCTGTGACAGCCTAAAGTAGCTATAGACAGACAATGTAGTCCCACTCTGCATGCTGAGTGTGTATAATTGCTTGTTTACAGGAAAGAAGCCTCCTCCTCACTCGAGAACTCCTTGTAGATCAAATTTGACTTTAATGCTTAAAGTGGTACACTAACTGCTGCTGGTGTCTTTTCCTGTTTTCTGTTACAAGGGGAAAACAACAACATTTAAGCTTTAAGATATACTTAGTCTTTATTAGAAAAAATAACCTCTGTGGCAAGTCTCTTAGGACTCTTCATTGCAAGTGTGTCCCTCAGCAGCTCATAGGAGACACTACCGATGATTGCGGCACATGCCAGGAAGAGCGTGCTCAACTTTATGGCTCAATGCCACTTGAAAAAGATGAGGCACAGAGCCCTCAGTCAGGCCTGGAAGAGTGACAGAGAGAGAGGGACAAGGCTCTTGTCCTTGCCCGAGAGCTCATCCTCTCACAACCACTGACACACTGCCCCAGTCTTCTCCCTCTGCAAATGAAATATCTGCAGCCAACAACAGTCACTTAGTTGTTTAGTGCCAAGGCCCTGCAGTATAACACTTACACACAACTACTCACAGCAGACAAGCTGGAAAGCAGAGATGTAGACCTTACAAGGCCTTGGAGAGGACACGTTGTGAATGGGGGCAGACAGAGATTAGTGAGTTAATGTAAAATCTGCAGAGACAATGTACAGGTATGAGAGGCAGGACAGGTGGGAGAGACATTGGTGACAGTGATAAAGGATACATGGGAGCGAAAGCTGCTGCATGTAGAGCTATAAATTACTTGTGTCAGTAATGACTTGAGTTTCTGTCTAATTGTTGAAGGACAGATGGGAGGATAGGAGGACAAAGATGGTGGGATGAAGAGATTATAGTAATGAGAAACTTGAAGGTCATAAATTGGAGGTGATTTGAGTGTTGGGGAGAGGTATTAGGATGATTGAATATCATTAACAAAAGAAAAGTGGGGGAAAGAGTAGGTGTGAGCGGGTGGCAGACCTTGTTGTAGGCTAATTCCTTTTACGGCCAATAACGCAATGCCCTTTGTGTTGCTGAACTTCTCCAGGAAATCTGAATAACAAATGAGAAATGAACATGCTGTGGGCAACAGAAGGTGAAATGAGTTGGAGGAGAGATAAGAGAAAGGAGGAAACAGAATTGGGTCTGACAATTTCTGGTCTCTTGTGGATTGTCCGAACAGAGACAAGCGCTCCACTGATCTAACTCCCCGTAGTCAGTTCCTCTTCCTCTTTCCAAACCAAAACCTGCAACTTCAAAAGAGCTGTGCAGATTACAAAAATCATGAAACTGGAATGTGCAAGGCTCTTGAAAATTACTTTGACAGTAAGTAGTACTTGTGACAGTAAGTAATTGTGTACTGTGGGGCAGCCAAAATTGTATAAATGTGTAGAGAAGTGTGATAATGCAGACACCAACTCAGAAGAAACTGTTAAGGTGAAAAACTATACATAAATCATGTCTATTGTCTTAGTTCCCTCAGCAAAGTCATACTTGCCAGCAGGTGAGGCAGAGGCCTGTAGACTTTTTCCTTCCGGCGGGATCAAATAGGCTACCGTCCCAAATTCATCCGCAGAGTGGCAAAGAGAGTGCACGCTGCTTTGAGCAAAGTTACTTCAAATCTAGGCATTAGCATTCAAAGTGGAATAAAAGATACGAGGCCAGCTCAAGTCACTTCAGAAGTTCATATGCTTAAGACTCAAGCTTTGAAGAGCTGGAGAAATGAAAGCTATCTAAAGCAGGGTTATGATCCATGGAGGAGAGGGAGGGAAGGAGGAAAAGAGAAAGGAAGGGATGGAGGGAGAGAAACAGGGGGCAGGCTGCTCAAATAAAAAGACAATCACAGTGATCAGCCAGGGTGAAGACTTTAGGAACAAATGGACAGATTAGCCAGCGAGATAGAAAAAGTAGGTAACACTAGAGTGTGAATCTGAGCTTAGCATGATAAAGAGAGATATATAAATTCTAATGTAAATAAGAGATTTAAGGATAAAGAAAGAAGAGGAGAGGTATAAGCCTTTAACTCGCTGTGGTACATCTAACATGCAGCACTTTGCTTCTCAGTAACAGAAAGCCTCCCTGTGTGTGTGTGTGTGTGTGTGTGTAATGTGTGTGAAATTATCTATACTGCTGCAACCAAATAAAATGCAGTGCAAAACAGAGTAGTCCGTGGCACCAATCAGCACGTTTCCCAATAGTTTGGACAGGCTCCTAGAAATGCTTCAAAGCATGTTGCAGAAAAATGCAAATTACTGCCACAGTTTTAAATGACTGCAAGTATACGAACAGACAGGCAGGAAGATGAACCAGAAGTACATTTCTGCTCCTACTGAGCGGCCATAAAAATACTTTTTCAGCCCATATGAGAGGAGCCAAGGTGGAGAATGAGGATAGGTAGTGGTGGGCCAGGAAAGGGTGCTCTGTGCTAGAGGGTGGAGTGGTTGTGGGTGTTCAATGTCACTGCAGGCCGTCCATCAGCTCTATCTCCTGACAGCAGGGCCAGCAGCCCATGTTTTCTGCCCAGCATCGCCAGGTCCTCTCATTTCCAGCGAGGGAATAAATCAGGTCTTTATGGGCCTGGCCGAGTGCACTGCACCCCAGATGGATTATTAAAGAGACATATAACTCATAGAGGCCACTGCTCCCTGAGGGATGCCTGATCACAGCGTGACAGAGGAGGGACGGTGGCCTCAACTCTTCCACCTCCTCGCCACCCACCCAGTCTGCCAGCCAGCCTGCTTGTCTGGCTGAACACCGGCTCGACTGCCATCCCTCATCGCTCACCAGCAAGAAACCTTGAGACCTCACTATCTAGTCTATATCTCTTCCTCTCTTGCTAGTGACGGTCTCTCTCCAGTTTTTCTCCTAACTCTCTTCCCAGTCTTCCCAGTAGTGAGTCTTTCTTCTTTGCCGGTCTCCTCTCCACTCACCTATAATTATTGTAATTATGCCAATTGAAGCCCACACAAAGGCTCTGCTTTTTGCTGAGTGGAGTGAAGTGTCTGCCATCTGACCTTGGAGAACCATTTCTTTTTAGTCATTGTAAAAAGAAAAACAACAGCATCCTGCGTCCTGGCGAGTCAGTAATTGTGACCGCCAGTTAGACGGGAGCAACTTGACTTCAAACGCGGTTCACATCGTCAAGGATGTGAGTCAGACGAAGGGAAAAAGAGCAAACGAGAGAAGAACAAGGGAGATTGGAAGAGTCAGTGCAGTTTACATGGTGGGGAGAAAAAGAGGAGAGAGAGGAGATCAGAGCTGGAAGATGGAGAGAAGAGGGGGGAGAAGATTTAACATGACGTGTGCCCTGCGCTCTTTGTGCAGAGATGTCTGAGTCTGCCAAAGCTTATGCTCATTTAGTCCCTCCTTGTATCACCCCAACCCTACTCATCAGCACCAATCCGATTTTAGTCGCGGTATAGTTTATTGAGAATCTCCTCCTTTTTGTTGCTCCTGTTTATATGTGTGCATTTGCATAGCAGCGAAATAGCAGAGGTTTGGATGGAAAACCTGTTTGTGTGTACGTGTACCTTTGTGTGTGTGTGTGTGTGTGTGTGTGTGTGTGTGTGTGTGTGTGTGTGTGTGTGTGTGTGTGTGTGCGTGTGTGTGCGTGCGTGCGTGCGTGCGTGCGTGCGTGCGTGCGTGTCCCTCTGCATGCTTGTGGGTATAAGCCCTGGCCAGGGAGATACAGGCATTAACAGAGATGAGCCGCAAATAGAGGAGGCAGTAATTGAAGTCTTTAAGAAAGTGAGAGGGGATTAATCCAAGTGAAATGAGCGCCACTGTTTGCTCCCGATGCGCAGAGGGTTAGGCAGAGAGAGACAGTATGGGTGCGGATGGAGGGGTGGGCAGGAGGGGGAGAATGTGATAGAAGGGAAGTGAGAGAGACAGCAGGAGAGCGTGATGAAGCATGGAGAAAGAAAACTGTAAATGAGGCCTTTTTGGAAGCTTGAAGGGATTATCCACCCAAAAAAAATCGTTTGGGCCTTTCTCCAGCCAAATGGCCTCACTAGAAAGCCTGAGAGTGATTTAGAAGGGTTTGTTATAAAGAGAGACTGTAGAGAGCAGAATACCAACCAAGCATTTATTACTTTATGTCAGTTTGAGAGGGTGGATTACCAGGAATCAGGTTTCAGTAAATGCTCTTCTCAGGTTGAATATGTAAGATGAACACATTCTCATGTAAACTGAGCACACAACTGCATATTTCATTTTTATTATAGTTTAATAGGAATAATAAGGTACAGGAAACATGACAGAGTGGCACATGCTGGGATTGATTGCTCCTCTAAACATGTTTTGAATCAGCAAACTTTGGAGGATTAGAGGGTGAGGAAGGGGGAGAGACGGAGTGGGAGGAAGAAGGCCCTTTGATCTCGATTTAATGGGCTTCATCGTCGAGCCCAAGCTCCAGCCACGGAGCTGAGCATCAGGGCCCACCAGAGCGGCAGCAACAGACGCAGCACTGAACCGCCCAACTCTGTCACACAGGCCACTAAGACTCCAACTTTTGCAGTCAGCATGAAACTTTACCACCACTCTGTGAATAGTTAATCCATTTTCTAACTGCCCGGCATTTGGATCAAATGGGAAGAAATTGGGCCAGCTAACAAAAGTGAGGCTTGAGCTCCAAGTATTCAAGCTAAGACATTAGCAGAGCCATTACGATAGTAAGAAACCTTTTTTTGATAATCCCTCCTCTCTTGATTAAAGTTCTGTTGTTTATAAGGGGTTTTAGGTGGGCTTTCTCAAATGTAAGCCCCTCTCTCAGAGGAAATTTCAGAACTGCTGTAAGGTTTGGAAGACAGTCTTAAGTAACTTGAAACGAAACTTTGGAATGAGTCTTCACTGTGTTATCTTAGTTCATTTTATCAGGTGGGCAGACTCATCCTAGATGGAGAATACTGTGGCAGATTATCCTTCTCTTCTGTCTGGAGTAAGGCTGTCTTAAAAAAAAACTACCAGAGCGGAGTAAGAAAGCTCAAAGGGATTGAAGGGTGACATGTTTGAGGTTAAAGCCAATGTGCGACTCAACAATGACTGATCACGAAACAAGGTTAAACTCAAATTCTCTAACAAGGGGCATGCAACATAAACAAAGGTGTGCAAATTGCATTTTACTTTATGTTCTCAGCGGCTGTATCTCAATGTACAACAGGGAAGTTCTCGAGTGTGATTATCACCTGGTGCACCTGTTTTTTGGTGCAAGTCTGAGTTTAGTAAATGACATCCACCAATCCATCCATTCTGCGTGCACCAGCTAATTGAACAAAGTTTCCACCAAACTAATCAATCAATTGATTGATTTATTACGTTTTAAACCACACTATGTACTAGCTCCTCTATCTTTTCTAGCCCAACGGTCACACCCATACTCGTATTTACATCGTATTTTTCCAAAATGTGGATGCAGAGTGTATTGTATTAAGTATTCTCTGTGATTGAGTTGAAGTTTTTTTTTAACCCATGTTTGATTTATTAAGTCTTAACACTCACTACCCCCCTCCATTCACCTCCCTCCTCCTCTCAGAGCTGTGTATCCCCTAGGAGAGATTGATGGTTGAGTGTGTTAGCTAGGCAGTGGCCACAGATTACAGCACACAGGCGCCTCTGGGGTGAATGGCGGTTAATTGGCATTGAACCGTTAATCATGGCCGCCCGGCCTTTCATTACTAAAAGGAATAATCAGCAGCAGCCAAGAGACTGTAGCCATGGCCGGCCAGGACACAGAGAAAGTTTGTTTCACTCAGAGATGATTTAAGAATGAGCCCATTTCCCTGCACTTACTGACTAATACACACCTTTTCCATGCAGTTAACAATGCAAAACCGCACAGATAGGAAAAGTCTGTTTAGTCTGTTTAGTTCATATATTAACATGAATGTTCATACATGCACTTCTACAGCTCTCAATCTGCCTACAAAAACTAACTGCCTGCAAGTTTCCCAGGACTGGCATCAGACAGATGTCAGACTATACCTATACATACAAGATGTTGCTACTGAATAACTCACAATGTTTACTCCCTTCTTCTCTGTCTGTTTCAGCTCCAACCGAGTCCCCATTGAGACCTAGTCTTTGTGAGTCGGCATTTCATTGTTCACTGCTGTAATTTTTTTCTTTTGATATTATAATCACGCAGGTAATTACAACATGAAAAGACAAGGTATCATACAGACTGTGTCTAACTGTGAGCATATGGTGTGTGTGTTTGTGTAGTGGAGCTCCATGGCAAACATGCTGTGCTGCGTGACGACTTTGACTCCAACCTCCAGGGAGAGCTGGACTCGAGCATCTGGTAGGTGAAAAAGTTACGACTCCTCTCGTAATCTTAGAGTGCAGTCCCTCTTTAAATCTATGATGCTCTCCCATGATACTTCTTGCGTTTGTTATAATCAATACCCTCTCCTCTCCTCTCAGGTCTGAGTGCAGTAACTGTGAGGTGGGAGAGCAGTGTGGTGTACTGATGCATGGGAGAGCGGTCACTTTCTGTGAGCCCTTTGGAGAACGCGAACTGGTAACTGACATGCTTGACCACACTGCCACCGCTGTAGATTTTATGGCCCATTGACCATACATCCAAACCAACCACTCAGTAGCCACAACCGCAACTAGAGTAAATTACAGCATACTAGCTGTGACCACAGTAGAATCTCATGTTTAAACATCTACATCTCTATAAACTCCCCAGAAATGTCTACTCTATTATGCCTTTTTAACAGTGAAGGTGATGTAAATTTGCCTGGCATAATCTAGCTATTGAAACTAATTTCAAAATAAAAGCATGCATTTAACAACAAAACAAATAACACATTTTGCAATTTACTATTATCTCTACCATTTATAGTGAGTGCTAACAAAGAATCACTAAAAGCAAACATGAAGTCAATATCATGAAGCAGTTTATTATGTGCCCCATATTTGTGGTAAAAAACGAAAACCATGCTGACTTTGTCTTAAGATTTGTGGAAATAGAAGAAGTGATATTGCTTCTCAAACATTTATCGTAACTTTATGTCTCATTATTTGCTTTTTCTATTTTCATTCCTCTGTGTCAACAGGTTACAGAAAACAATCTATATAACGTGTACATAACAGCTTACTTTCATTCATCCGCCAACTTTAACTCTCTTTTAACTTTAATTATTGCTGCAGCACCTGTTTGGCATAGGAGTTTTTGCTCCAGCAGTTTTAGCCAAAACTAACTTGTCATTACACTGAAGGTCACAGAAGTTTAAAGATGACATGTGTAATGTTACATTTAAAAGTGAAAAGTAAATCAGAAGGAGCATGAGGGACCGAGTATCATACCATGTTCAATTTACAGTATAATACACTAGTATCAGGATACTGCCTGACATGCAGTGTGGCACACACACACGCAAGCACGCACACACACACACACACACACACACACACACACACACACACACACACAAACATACACACATACATTCATAATTGCTTATCAAACCTTTTCATGCCCTCTTTCTATCTTTACAAAGTTGATTTCAGGCTGTGTATTCTGCTGTAAGAGATGAAAGCCAGTCAGCAGCAGAGAAGTGTTTAGTGCCTCGTGATTGTATTTACTTCTCTGATAAACAGTTGCTGTGTCTGTCACTGATCCAAATGTTTGATGCCGCTGCCTGGCAGCTCTTCTGTCAAGTGCAACAAGCGTGCACATCCAGAAACACAGAATTGTTTACACACGGATAGTTTCAAATACAACAGCATCGACAATGAGAACATACATTCATGTACACACAGCTTATCATTGGCTCTCTCACACACACTCTCTCTCGCACACACACACACACACACACACAATGAAAAGATAACTATGTATTTATGTTGATTGTATTGATATTATACAATAAAAAAAATGCTCCACCAATTTCCCATTTGAAGAATAACCTAACTCAACTCCAGTGGTTGAAATTGTCACCCTTCTGCAGTGATGTAGAAATGTCTTCAGAAGGGTTGAAAACAATTTACATCATTATTAGATGTGGTTAAAGGTGCAACAGACGTATCAGGAAAAGATCAGTGAAAAGTAGCTTTTTAGCTTTGTGTTAAGTTTTAAATACTTGTGTGCAGCAAATCATATTTATTTTTGATTTTGATTATTTATGGGTGATATCCTAAACTGCCTTGTGTATCTTCCCCAGACCACTGTACCTCTCAACACTAGTACAGCCTCAGTCCTGCAGTTTGCCCTGGGTGAGTATTAAATCTCCACACGCATTGCAAACAATACATAAAGACAGATGTTGTATAAGAGGCCTATGTATAAGACATTTTCAAATTATCTTAGCCCTATGTGCAACAGTGTTTTGCAGCCAGGACAATATATCCCTTTGTCATCCTCAAGAAGTAGGCAGGTTTAGCCCTGGAACATGTCAGCAAGCCAACTGGTACACATTATATTTCTGTGTTTCTTTCTCTCTCTCTGCCTCTCCTATCACAATAATGAATGATTTATAATATTCTGGAAAGACACCCAGAAGGCCATGGCAGAGTTTTTAGAGGTCTTGTATTTTTCATGTCCATTACATGCATCCTCCAGTTCTCATGGGAACGTGACTTTGAGGAAATAAGAGTACATACTGAAACGGCAACCCCTCTCACCCTCACCCCCATCCTGTACAGTATATGTCTCTTTCTCTCTCTTTCCCCATCTCTTGTTCTGTCTGGCTGTGCTCTTGTTTGCAGGACATTAATATGAGCTTGTGATGCAGTAGGTTTGTTTACAGAGCAGTTCAGTAGAGCATTGCAATGAAGTGGTAGCAGGTTAATGCATTGCTGTATTCAGTGGGGATGCAGCTGCATGGCAGGACATGGACGCTGCACACCTTCAGGTGGTGTGGGAGGAGGGGTAGAGCAGGGGAGGGGAGAGTTAAGGTGGGGATGTGGGGGTTTGCCTGCTTCGTCCATTAGCAACCTTTGACCTCGCCAGTTCCCACAGCACCCACACAAACCCACATTTTAAAAGTGCAAATATAGTCTGTTTCCACACAAATCTCATCAAGCAGAAATCCATAAGAGTACGCACACACATACACTCATGTATTAATAGTGTCTAGCTGTATTTGGCTATAGATTCTTAGGGTCCTACATCAGCTCCTTCGATCACCTCTGCACAACCCCTTCACACCGCCTCATAACCTCTCTCAGCCCTGTTAAGCTGCTGATCACTTAGTTCCACCATGACACCATTTAGACATCATTTTTCACTTGGCTAAAGGAGGAATGTGGGAGAAATCAGTCAGAAGAAGCCACCATGCTGGGCCTGGCTGCCCCTCAGGGCATACTAAGGATCATTGCCCTCCTGATAAAAATAAATTGTTGAAAAAAGGAAACTGTCATATACTGTATGTCTGTCCTCTGTGTGTGTTTATATTCCCCAGGCTCAGGCTCCTGTCGGTTCAGTTACTCAGACCCCAGCATCACTGTGTCATACAGCCTAACTGGTAACGCCAACACCTCAGATGACTGGATCACACTGGAGAAGATCAGGTCTCTCTCTCTCTCTCCTATTCTTCCTTCTTCCTCATCCATCCCACAGTCCTTCCATCTGTTGTGAACACCCGCCCTCTCTTTTTTCCTCATTCACACCTCCCCCTCTCGATTTGTCATTTCACTCCTGTTTGTTTCTCTATGATCCCCCTGTTTTTCATCCCTCTATTCTGGCCTCCCTCTGTTTAGTCAACTCTCAAATTAAGGCATAATGTAATGATAGAATCCTCTAACTACAATATTTAGCTGCAGTAAGTGCATGTTATGCTTTTGTCTAGACACAGAAACCATCTCATAAATTAACAACTAATTCACTTGGACTAATTCTGAAACCTGCTTTTCTCTCTCAGTTTCGCTCCACCATAAGGGCATGCAATGTCTTGCCATATGTGGCTATTTCAGCCTTATTTTAATGATTAATGATGATTATGTAATGCATTATAATGTAACACTTAATTGCATAAACACAGCTCCCACACACAAGACCCTCATGTTACGTGTTTCTCCTCTAGAGCCCCTACCAACAGCAGCACTGTCGTACACCTGCTTCCCCTGCCACATCACTCCAGGGCTGATGGCGTTCGTCTCCGCTGGTCTCAGGAGGCTCCCCAAGGCCCCGAAGGTTATGAGTCCTGCTGGGGGCTTGACAATGTGCTGCTGGTAAATGCTGCCCACAGAGCCCCCCTCATGGAGGACAACTTGGACCCTCCAAACACTGCCAACTGGCTCTTCTTCCCTGGAGCTACTGTCAAGGTACACTGATAAGCAAGTGGACATTTACATGGATTCCCTACTTTACACATGGATTTCATTCACAAGATTTTCAACTTATGCTCTGCTCCATGTTAAAGCATCGTAAATACCATAATCATGAAAAACTTTCAACCTTAGAGCAAGGGAAGAACAGTTCCACATGACAGGTGTTTCAATTTACAAGCGATTTGTTTAAGACTTTTTTCATGACCTTTTGCATGTGTTAACGCCTCTTTTCTTATTGGCTAGCATGCCTGTCAGTCCGAAGGCAATGCCCTCTATTTCCATGGTAGTGAGGGAGTTGGACACAGCTTTGCCTCCACCAGAGACATTGACCTGCATCGTGAGGAGGGAAGGAGCTACTGGGAGGAAGACTTTGAAAGCCCACCCTCGAAGTAAGTCAAGATGATGGTCTCATTTCTTCCTCCACCCCTTTTACTGGATAATTTTATCAAAATATATCTTAAATAAGTGCATCTGTCAAAACCACAGTTACAAAGTGCTTCACAAGTGCACACAAAATACAATACCATAAAATACTACAAAACAATTACAGGGAAAGGTCAAACTAGACAATTAAAACTAAATTTACAAACAACAACAAAAACACTGAAGTACTACATTATTAAAATGTCAATCTATACAGATTACCAGGTTTTTAAAAGCTTTTTAAAAATGTGGCACTGACTCAGCTGACCTGATACTGAGGGGGAGTTTGGTCCACAGCCATGATGCTAATAAAGTAAAACCGTATTTGATTGCCAGACCTGAGGCAATAGTCTTTTATTGTGTTAAAATAACAAAATATATAACGTAGCCAAAACATAAAGGTTTAAAAGTAACTAAGAAGAATCTTAAACTAAATGTAAAACCAAAATAACACAATAAAACATTATCCTTAATGAATGTAGAGTCAGTTTGGAATGATATATTTTATTTTAGCATCCAGCCACATAATAGCTGGGAAAGAGAGAGTGCTATTTTTGTAGCATATCAGTGCTCTGGTATTTCTCTGTGTGTATACATGCACGTGCTTTGACACCTGTCACTTGTCATATGTCAAGTGATGCGACAAGCACAAGTTTAAGTCAAGCTTGGGTGCTGACACAGGTGAATGCCAAGCCTCTGACTGCTATAGAGACAGCACTCCATCTGTTCAGAGTGAGACACACACACACACACACACATACACACACACCAAACACACACACACACACACACACACACACACACACACACACACACACACACACACACATGCTTGCGAACACACACTGGACAGCAGACAGCAAGGAAACATTGTCAGAGACACTGCAAGAGGCAGAGAGATAAAAGAGATGATAGATAGTGTTACTGCCAGAGAGTAATTACGGGCCTCATGCACCAGGTCTGTCAGTAGGTTTTTCCATTAATGAGAAGGACCTTAAGCAGGAGGGTATTTCTACAGCCACCCCACACCCTCACACCTTCCTGCAGTTTGCCAACATGCTACACTGCATGCTAGCTCTCACCTATCAGGCGTCATGGGCTGACACGTGTGAGGTAGGCAGGGAGAGTTTTTGCTTGCTTGTGTTAATGCTACTCTCCACTAAGTGTCATTTAACCCAATACTGGCTGTGAGAAAGAGACACACCAGTTTATGTGGTGCATGGCAGAAAATAGAGGAACACAGGGGTAAGGAAAGGGGAGAGAAAGAGAAAGAGGGAGGGGAGGTAGAGGAACACAGGAGAGGGCTGACACACTGAGTTAACTTCTGTCAGTGCTAATGAGGATCCTCTCTCCACTGTGCAGAAATATGTGTCCTGTATTTTTAAGTCCTCTTCCAGGTGATTTATGCTGTATTCCTGGCATTTTGTGTGTTTACTGGTGAGGTGTGAATTATGGCAACTGTTTACTAACTTCAGTAATACTCCAGAGGGAGATGCTGTGTAAAGTAGGCATTCTATAAACACGTGTTTGCATTTTTTAAATTTCTTTATTTGTGTGCTGTTATGTCAATAAAGTCTCATTTGGGGATGATATTTGGCTACGGTTGAGTGCTTCAAGTTTCACAATAAATGTAGCCCCTCTGTTTCCTTTTCTATTTATTAAACTGTGAATTCTATATTCACATTGTGTTGTTATTTTTAGGCTTATTTTCCTTTATTAACTAAATTCACTCTCAATAATGAATTGTTACTTAAAACTATGTTCAAGTCATAAACCATCTGACTGTGAAAAATATGAGCTATTTAAGTTTTTAAGAGTAATACTCTTTTGGCATAATTGCAATTTTTAGAATTCTTAAGGTTGTTAAAATACTTCCTCATAAATTTCAGGTACCACTTATTTTAAATAATAATAATAATAATAAAAAAATAGCATTTCACCATAAACATTTTGTGTTGAGAAACTTCTTTACTTACTAAACCTGCCCTCCCTGTCTGTGTTTTTTTTTTTACTCAGCTGGGACATAGAGGGAGCTGTCTATGGGACCCAGTGTGGAGAGATTGAATCGGGCTCAGCTCTAGTGTTTGAGAAAGAGGGCCGGAGGAGAGTGTGCACCCCCTACCTCGACACTACAGCTTATGGAAACCTTCGCTTCTACTTTACAATGGGTATGGAAATCCTCTATCCACAAATATTTTGTTGTGTAGGCTACATGGCCTTGCTCTTTGTGGTGCCTTCACAAATATTCTTTGCAAATGTGTCTTACATTGCATAAACATACCGAGGTGTGTTTGTGTTAAGGTGGTGGCGACTGTGATCCAGGAGAGTCTCATGAGAACGACGTGATTCTGTTTGGAAGGTCTGAAGGCAGGAGGGAACGTGTGGTGCTCGACACTCTTCCTTACTCTTCTTACAGGGTGAGACATACGCAACAAAATCACACACACAAATATGTGTACTATCATATAGTTATTATTTTTTATTTATATGTTATTATATTATTATTATTATTATTAACTTATAGTTAATTAAGTGCTCACTTTACTGCATGCCAGTACATTGCTATTATTACCATCACAGGTATATAGAATGTTTAGTTCTATCCCACCATATAAAATGTTTAAGCAAAAATGCTGAGTTTTTTACTTTATTTACGCCAGCATTCATCTGTGAGGATTTGCTGCTTTTCTTTGTACGTGGTAGTAAACTGAATGTCTTTGGGTTCTGGACAACAAATCAAGCAATTTAAATACATCATCTTGAGCTTTAGGGTATTGTGATTGTAAAAAAAAATTGGCGGCTTTTTACTTTTTCTAATTAGTACTGTATATTCCCACTGGTCTGATCTATTCACTCTATCCTCCATTTCTCCTGTCTCAGACTTCTGCGGTGATATCGGTGGCGCTGCCCACTGAGCTACAAACACCAGTCACCCAGTTCTGCCTGGAGCAGCGGTCACATGGTGGTGCCAACCGCCATGTATGGGCTGTGGACTTCATGCAGCTGCTCCCTGTGATGCCTGGCACCCACACACATGTTGCTCAGTTCTCCATCAACCTTGGCTGTGGCTCCTACCAGCCCGCCAACAGGTGTGACCCATTTGAAAACTAGGTTAGGTAGTGCTTTTATGTGAAAATATCGCCAAATCAAAATCATGAATTGGGCTGCAACAAAGGAAACCTCCACATGTTAAGTGAGACATCCGAGATTCACTTAGTTATTTTGGGGTCTAGAATGGTAAATGGTGCACACAGGGAACTTAAGGGCACAATGCTTTCATGCTTCTAAACAGCAGCATCTAGAGAAATCTGAACCAAATTGGCTCAACGAATAAGAAATGTAAGCTCAAGGAGTTTTTTAAGATCATGTTACATTTCTTCTGGGTATTTAAATCCTCAAGGTTCAAACTCTTGCAGTCATTTGAAGCTTCAACTGTATTAAATTACAGAGTGCTTATTAATAAAAGAGTAGAAGGGGTAAAGGGACATGCTTGACAGTGGAGTCTCTGAAGACATAATTTACTCTTTTTATCTAATCTAAATTCAGAGCACTTTAGTCATTTTACACTATTTTAATTTGAAAATGAAAATGTTGATAAGATGTTCTCTGTTATTTTTTATTAGCGTGAGTCTGGAGTTTTCCACCAACCACGGTCGCTCCTGGTCTCTGCTCCACACTGAGTGTCTGCCAGAGCTCTGTGCTGGACCCCATCTACCTCACAGTACCATCTACTCCTCTGACAACTACAGCGGGTATGAATGAGTCTTCACATCTGTATGTGTGTGACTGTGCTTGTATCATTGTCAGTCAGTCGCTGTGGATATATGCATAATGTTTATTGTCTCTCCAGGTGGACGAGAATCTCCATCCCTCTGCCCAATGCTGCCCTGACAGAGACAACACGGTTCCGCTGGAAACAGTCCGGCACTGGATTGGGCAACATGTGGGCTATAGACAATGGTTAGTGCTATACGTAGAGGTTACACGGTACACGCAGCGTCATGAATGCCATTGTTTTCTTGTGTAGTTGGACCCCACAAATGAGCCCCAAACCCTCCTCCTTTCAGGATGTGTTTCGGATCACATTTATTTATTATTATTACAGCTCAGCTAAGTATGCAAAAAAAGAAGAAAAAAAAAATGTTATCTCCATGTTTTGCTTCAGTGTATCTTGGTCCAGCCTGCCTTCGTTTCTGCTCTGGGAGAGGACATTGTTCTCGCACAGGCTGCAAGTAAGGATCTGATTTTTATTAAACCAAATAAATCCAATGTCTCTACTTCAAAATTAGTCTGCACATTATCCACCTAATGCCTTACAGCACCAATCACCATTCAAAATTATTCAAATTGTATTATGGTTATGATTTATTAATGGATTTTCATTATCTCTGTCTTATTTTTCTCGTTTGTATCCTTCACTCTTTTTAATGTCTCATGTCTTCCTCTTCTCTACCTCTCACTTTCACTCTAACTCTCACTCTCTCTCTCTCTCTCTCTCTCTCTCTCTCTCTCTCTCTCTCTCTCTCTCTCTCTCTCTCTCTCTCTCTCTCTCACTCTCTCTCCACCTCCCAGATGTGACCCAGGCTTTAGTGGTCCAGCCTGTGAGCTTGCCTCCCAGACCTTCCCGGCGTTCCTGTCAGAGGGTTTCTCCAGCCCACGCCTCTCTTCCTACCACAGCTTCTCCTCACTTCGTGGGGCTGAGGTCAGCTTTGGCTGTGGGGTGCTGGCCAGTGGCAAGGCCTTGGTTTTCAACAGAGACAGCAGGAGACACTTGGTTACCGCTCCACTTGACAGTTCCCAGGCCAGGTAATGAAAGTGCTGATAGAGAACAGGAACATGAATATAAAAAGCAAAACAAACTTGTTTCATATACATACAGACATAAGCACAAAACATGAGGGAACTCACATATATGCTCTTGAATACATACAACATAGACCAACATGCACATGTTCATTGTGATTTTGCCACCAGTAGATTACTTTGTAAAACCGTGGCTCGTCTTCATCAAGTGTCTTTACTTCTGATTGATACTGCAAATGTTCCAGCTAGTCAGCTATCTGCTCTTGTCCTTCATCAATCCCTCTTTCCCTCATACTCTGTGTTCCTATGCTGGGAGATGGAGTGTGATCATAGGGAGGACTGCAGATGAGAGGAGAGATGAAAGGAGAGGATGAAAATGAGAGAGAGAAAGATGGAGACGGAACGGTGAAGTTAGATATGGCATCTGTATTAGATTGATTATGCCTATTGCGGCTCTCAGTGTGCCACCTGATGGCAATATTTAATGCCGGTTTCCTGGCTGATTGAGTGAACAGCTGCCTGAAAGAGGAAACTGCATCGCTATTGAAAGCACAGCTCAGCCAAGGACAGAGGGAGCTGGGGGGTGACTGGCAGAACTAGATAGATGATGGGAATTTTAATAAATATTACATTAGTTTAGATGATAATTAAAAAAAAGTCTGCCAAAAAGTCTGCCAAAACACAAAGGAACACATAAAAGGATGAAAACCTGTGCTCCATTTGAACTTTGTACAGTTAACATGGATACATGGATATGAACTCTGACTCTCATTCACTCTCTCTCTGTCTTACTCTTGCGTTCTCTCCACCTCCTCTCATCTAATTTTGTCCTCATTCATTTAATCATCATCATCCTGCCACCTTTCTCCCACCTCTCTATTCTGCATGACTGTCTGTTTGTCTACCCTTTTACCCCTCTCTCTCTCTCTCTCTCTCTCTCTCTCTCTCTCTCTCTCTCTCTCTCTCTCTCTCTCACACATTTCGTTACTGAGTACTCTTGGTCACCTTACTTTTTCTCCTCATTTATCAACCTGCTCTTACTGTGTCATTTCCTTTTTACACGTTGTCTGTCCCAACTGCTACTGAACCCCCCTTCTCTCTCCAACTGGCCCTACGTTTTCTTGCTTTCATTTTTTTTTCATATTCCTGCTTTCACACTCTGCAGGTACCTACAGTTTACGCTTCGCCTCGGCAGCCGCAGCACCCTGAGCTCATGTCCTGCCCCAGACCAGCCAGGAGAGGGCGTCCTGCTGCATTACTCCTCAGACAATGGTATCACCTGGACGCTGCTGCAGCACTACGCTTACCAAGGCTTCCATGAGCCAAGGTACCACCTATGTGTAGAGTGTGTGTGCATGAGATGTGTGCTTATGATTCCACAGAGACACTATGACTCCATCAACACACACATTTGCGCTGCTAATGGCGTGCTGGAGGTGTAAGCCACTGGGACCCATTGAGTCAGTTAGAGCCATCTATTTGTGTAATGAAGACAAAGTGGGCTGCGTTCCAGCTGCAGGCCGGGTCTCAGCGCTTTTTATCACCACTAGAAAGGTCAACAGGGGCCAGTGAGTCAGGGACAAGTTCTACACAACTATCTAACCTGCAGGTGTAAGTTTAGGTTCTTACTTTATCAACATGTATGTTTGTACAAAACACCAACATACAGGAATCAGTCTTGACAAAGAGATGAAAGGTCTTTGTGGCAGAGTGGCCTATAAGAAACTAAAGAGATGTTAGACTGCAATTATGCAGGCTTTAGATCAAAGTCAAAGTCTGAGTCACAGTTCAGTCAGCTTGTGTGATTAATTCCAGCTAAAATGTTTGCCATATTGGATACTATCCTCAAATACATGTCACTATTGTCACATGTGTGCAGTTGTGACTATGGAGCATGCACTAGCTCAGTTTAATCATCTCTTTCCCCCAACCAGGATTGTGTCAGTTGAACTCCCGGCCGGTGCTCGGAAGTTTGGCGTCCAGTTCCGTTGGTGGCAGCCATACCATTCAGGTCGTGGTCACGATGTGTGGGCCCTGGATGAAATCAGCATGACCTCTGTGCTGTTTAACACCATAAGTCTGGACTTCAGCAACGTGCTGGACGTCACTCAGAGTCTTGGTTTCTATCTTGGCCATGTACAGCCCTACTGCCAGCATGACTGGACCCTCAGGTAGGAGACTTAATGCTCTGATACAAATACTGTATTGGTCATTATTTGGCACAGCATTTGCATGCTTTTGTTTTTAATTTTAAGAAAGGATGTCCACTGGGTCCAAACATGATTGAATAGTAAAAATCTTGTCAATTCTACTATATACAACAGTAATTTGCAACTTGTTCTTGTTTTTATTTTCACCAGGATTGTCTTTATTCCTACAAACCAAACATTATGCCATCAGAACAATTTGAAAAATGCTGAACTCACATAAAAATTCTACACGTAGTATTAAGAATGTGCACTACAGCATATGACATACAGTATATTATCCTCTCTTCCTCCATGTTCTACGCTAGTTTCTCTGGTGAGCCCAGCCCTGGCTTCAGTATTCGTTATGTGGAAACTCAGTCAATGCAGATCGGAGCTTCCTACAGTCTACAGTTCTCGCTGGTCATGGGCTGTGGCCGCGAGCCCTCCCCTCACATTGACACTCAGGTCCGCCTGGAGTTTTCCACCAATCACGGCCTCACCTGGCACTTGGTCAAAGAGGTAAGGAGCGTGAAACACATGCAACTTTGTTTCCCATGTTAAGTGATTGTTAACATCCGATCCCTTTTGTTTTCACAGCCAGGCTCACACCTTTGTTTATGACTAAAACTTGTAGAAGTCATCCTGGAGAGACATATCATTTATTCATGATCATGAATATTGATTTACCCATTACAGCGTCTGTAATAATATGTAAATAATGAGAGTCTTTAAATGTGACACTTTGTTTCAAATGAGAAATTATCGCAATTACTTTTTATCATCCTACCATTAGCAAATACATGGCAATACTTGAATCAGCAAGCAGATTATCCCATGATTCAACAAAGATTTTCTGTGATCACAACTGGCTCATAAATATTTATAAGGCACCAAAGTATCTGCCAAGATTTTTATTGCCTTTGAAATTGAATAGGGCGTAATGAGTCTTCCATCAGTGAATTTTCTCTAATTCTTCCATGTGCATGAAACTGCAGTCATCTGGCAAGTGCAGAATGTAACTCACTGAATGTCCTGTACTTTAAATCCCTGCTTGTGTTCCAGTGTTCAAGGTCAGAGATACTGTAATCCTGCCTTAGGCTTTTATATGCATACACTGTGGGGCTAATGCAGCCTCAGGGTGTATCTGCAGAATATCAAGCTGTTTCTGAATAATTTTGCAAAACAAATCCATAATGATGTTTTATGAATTCTGAGCAATTAACAATAAGCAATGCCTTTACCCCCAAATGGGTATACAGTAAAAGTATTTTTGAAAATGTAATGAAAGGCCTTGTTCCTTTCACCTAGGCCTGTCTGCCTGGCATGCCAAGCTGCTCAGAGTTTACAGCTCCCAGTGTCTACCACCCATCAGAGTTCAAAGACTGGAGACGCATCACTTTGTCTTTGCCTCAGAAGACATGGTAGGAAACTCAACATCTTTACAGAAGACATAAAAGAAAAGTTTCACAAAGTACCCTCTGGGATAATATGTCCTCTGATCTGTTCTTTCATGGTGTCTTTTGTAGTTAACAAGCATAATGCACCTGAGATACAGTAAGATGTATAACATAAAGCTGAAATGAGGATACTTGAAGCATCCACACCTATTACTGTTCATTTCTGCAGGTCCATGCATACGTAGACACACACCCCTTACACACATCCATGCACAACTACGGACATGTGCACAAACACACATCCATCTCTGCTTGTTAAGCATGCTTTGTTCACAAGGATTTTCAACACTTTTTCAGCAACAAATCGCACCAAGGTTTAATGCACTGTCACAATAAAAATGTCTTCTCTCTCACGCATGTTGTGGACAGAGGGTTTTGTGACTTAATCTGTTTTAAACAGACACACTTGAGAGATGCCAACACAAATGAGGTGCACACATTTCATGTCTAGTTCTCTACTCCTTGTCTGGAAAAAATATAGTTTTCCTAAATATGGAATCGAAATGATATAGGAGCATCTTCCGGCTCTGGCTTCTCATTTGTGTTATCGATACCAGTGATGATTGCCACCCCATGAGCTCAGATAATCTGACTACCACGTTTTAGCTAACAGTCAACAACTGACAGACTGCCAAAGCTTTGCTGGATGAACTGTTTAATTTGTGTGCTGTATGTGCCAATACAAAAACATTGTATAAAGATAACAAGACTGTGTAGAACTGAAACAAGTCTCATACTGAACCAGTCATTCTGTACTGAACAGTTTCTGAGGAATACATGTACTGTTACAGCCCTAGCTCACACATATATCAACTTAAACAATCTCATAAACCTTCCACACAGAGCACTGTGACCTCCACCCCCATTTCATTCTACCACCCAGCTCCTAAAAAAAGGTGGTCTAATCTCCTACAGGGCGTGATGAGAGGTCACAGGGTCATGGCAGTAAATGATAATAAAACAGTTCTGTATGATCAGGAGGTGGTCTGAGTTGACATAGGTCACCGAAGCAGCAGGCCACGAAACCTCCCTGCAATAAAACCACCAATATACCTGACTATCTAACCTTCTACAGCCATTTGTCATCGCTGTACATGCACTGCAAGCACAGAGAGGTACTCACATGCACTAGTATGTACTAATGTACATAGACTGCACACACATTCACTGCACACACATTCACAACCACAGCCTACCTTTAACAGAGATGATGTGATGATAATATTGCCCTCTCTCTGACATTAATTTCACACAACTGCAAAACACACACACACACACACACACACACACACACACACACACGGGAAAATAGACATACACACATGTGATAAGGTTAATCTTTACCTGCCAGAACACTAAATCCACAAATCTCTATCCCCAGTAGAGAAGTAGATTAGTGAGTATAACATGATTATGTGGTTGACATGCAAGCAAACACTTTTTTTTCTGAGATCATGTAATGCATTGCAACATGAAATTACTTTTTTATAACTTCTAATTGAGCAGTCAGTTACAGTATGTCATTACATTTTGTTCAGCTTCTATAGTATGAATCTTGTTGAACTATTTTTGTGTGTGTGTACGTTCTGTGTTCAGGTCCAGTGCCACACGATTCCGCTGGATCCAGAACTACTATGGAGAGCAGGACGAGTGGGCCCTGGATGACATCTACATCGGCCAGCAGTGTCCTAACATGTGCCATGGACATGGCTGGTGTGACCATGGACACTGCAGGTCAGCTTTCACACACAGACACACACTCATTAAACTTTATAAGGTTGTTCTTTTTCTATTATCACTGAACATTAAGGCCCATAAATATCTTTTGATGGATGTTTTTTGGGGTTCATATCAAAGCACAGATGCACCTAGAGCAAAGATATGAGGTTAAGCCACTGTCTTCTCTTGTAGGTGTGACGATGGTTTCTCTGGAACAGACTGCCAGCCCTCCTCCCCCCTCTCCTCCAGTGTACTCTCTGACTTTGAGTCCCAGGATGCACTGCTGGCCACATGGAAGGAAGTGATTGGTGGAGAGGTGGTCACCCCTGACATGGGCTGTGGGGTGGTCTCATCTGGATCGTCGCTGTACTTCAGCAAGGTAAAACAACTATAAAATTGCCTTTCTTGAATGTCATGTTTTTGGTCCTTTTTCTGGTTTGGTGGAAAGCTGTGCCAAGTTTTTGGTGCAAATCCAGATCCAGGTCCAACCCCAGGAACTTTCTAAACAATGTTTTAACATTGAAAGAATGCAGCATTTTTCACAATTACATATTTTTCCATAAACTATGGCACTTACTTCTTAGAAGTAAATCAGGCACCTGAATCATATCATTGTCCCTGTGTGATTTGATGCAAATCCAGATCCAAAAAATATTTTGTGTTAAAATAACTACTTTAGAGGATAGTGCAAACTTGGCGGAGGAACAGTATGCAATCTCTGATTTATTTCTACATTTTACTCCCAAAAACTGATGACCTTTCACCTCTGAATTACATCTACTCTTAAAACATGTAGATGTTATGTAATCATACCATGGCTTTATAGAATACTTGATTCTGACTGGATGGTGGTGTGCACAATTTTCAGTTCGCGGCACACCTCTGTATGTAGCAAACTTATCATTATTCCAAATGAGTACACATGGCTGGAATTTAATTGTTGCAGCTTCCACCAGGAAACAGCCTCTCCTGTTTGTTGCAGTGACATTTCTTCCAAGATTGACAAAGATATTAGCAAAACAAACTTCCCATTAAAAGAGTATATTGCCCCACAATATGAACAAACAATATTCATATTTGAATCACTGGAAAGTGGCCATGATACAGTAAAGTGAAAATAAGGCACTTAAAAATATGTTGTGATGCTCCTAGTTCATCATCCTTTCCTTAATATGTACGAATGTGTGTGTGTGTGTGTGTGTGTGTGTGTGTGTGTGTGTGTGTGTGTGTGTGTGTGTGTGTGTGTGTGTGCGTGTGTGTGCGTGTGTGTGCGTGTGTGTGCGTGTGTGTGCGTGTGTGTGTGTGTGTGTGTGTTGTCAGGCTGGGCTGAGGCAGCTGGTGAGCTGGGACCTGGACACTGAATGGGCAGAGTTTGTGCAGTTCTACCTGCGGGTGGGCGGAGACTGGGCGGAGTGTAACCAGGCAGACAGCAGGGAGGAAGGAGTGCTGTTGCAGTACAGTAACGACGGAGGCATCAGCTGGGGTCTGATCGCTGAGATGTACTTCACTGACTTCACCAAGCCTCGGTGAGAAACCTGCAGATGAAGAAAGGGAACATTTATATTTCTCATCTTTAACAGTTCACACAATCTGCTTTTCCTGTTTCTTGTAGTAAATATGGAAAGAGTTTTAGATGTGGCAGTGGTGGAAGAAGTATTCTGATCCTTTACTTAAGTGAAAGTACTCATACCACACTGTAAAAAACACTGCATTGAAAATGTTACCTAAGTAAAAGTATGTAAATATGTAAGTATTAAAAGTAAAAGTACCCAATGCAGAAAAATCCATTTAATCGGCTAATTATTTCAGCTGTACTTGTAGGTCTATATATTGTTGGGTAGTTTAATATATAATAAAACATTGTATTTTAAAAACTTTTTGTGTACAGAAATCTTAATTTCCAAAGTAAAGTACAATTTTTACCTCTAAAATGTAGTGGAGTAAAAGTAAAAAGTAACATGAAAAGAAAAGACTCAAGTAAAGTACAAGTAACCCAAATGTGTACTTAAGTACAGTACTTGGGTGAATTTACTTAGTTACATTCCAACACTAAGATGTGGCTATGATTATTGTATATTTTGGGAGAGAAATGCCAATGTCCCTTCTTCCATTCTCAGCTTTGTCCACTATGAGCTTCCCTTGGCCTCGAAGACACCCTCCACAAGGTTTCGTTGGTGGCAGCCTCTTCACTCTGGGGAAGGTTATGACCAGTGGGCAATCGATGATGTCATAATTTTGTCAGAGAGGGAGAAACACATCATTCCTATGGCTAATCCAACTCTACCACAGGTCAGGAATCAATTTGAGGAGTTTTTCCTTTAACTTGTCATTTGTGCTCTGACCTCGTACAGCAGCTTCGGCTTCATCTTGAGATATTGCTTCTTTTTTTGTAATGGAAAGTGTCAGCCAAACTGAGATAGAACAGCTATGAAATCTTTCAAGTGTATCCATTTATCTTATCAGTAATGTGTTCTGCTGCAGACTCTGGTTCCTGTTAACACAAAACACTACTATAAACTTGCCTGTCTCTGCAGAACTTTTACGAGAAGCCAGCATTCGACTACCCTCTGAACCAGATGAGTGTGTGGCTGATGTTGGGTAATGAAGGCATGGAGAGGGAAAGCAACAACAGTTTCTGTGCCCCAACACCCTCTGCCATGGTGTTTGGGCGATCCGATGGGGACAGGGTGGCCGTCACCAGGGACCTGGCCCTACGCCCTGGCTACACCCTTCAGTTTAAGGTACACTCATGGAAAGTATAAAAACTAGAAAGGCAGGAGCAATTTTGAGAAACAGGCAAACAACACTACTTCATCGGAATTAAATTGTTCTTTAATTTTCTGTCCACTGTATCCCCTACCAGCTGAACATAGGCTGTGAATCAGAGTTCAGCGCATCTGCCCCAGTCATGCTGCAGTACTCTCATGATGCCGGTCGTACCTGGGCCCTGGTGAGAGAGGGCTGTTACCCAGGAACCCCAGGGGCAGGTGTCTGCGAGGGCAGTGGCCGTGAGCTTAGAGAGCCCACTGTCTACAACACTGGAGACTATGAACAGTGGACCAGGGTCACTGTGGTCATTCCACGCAATGTTGCAGCCAGGTAGCTATGGTAACACGCATGCAGTTGGATCTGCTAAGTTATAATAGGGTTTTTATTCATTTTCTTTAGACACAGAATATGCAGTTATAGCAGTTGACTTGTATAATTTAAATGCCTGTATTCCTCTCATTCCCTTACCTCCTTCCCCTCATTTTCTCAGTAAAACTAGGTTTCGTTGGTTCCAGGAGAGCAGCATATACAGAGATGCCCCAGCTTTCTCCTTGGATGGGGTTTACATCTCTGAGCCTTGTCCAAACCACTGTGGGGGACATGGAGATTGCATCTCTGGAGTCTGCTTCTGTGATATGGGATACACAGGTACATTACAGATAGAAAAGGAAAAAGGATGAAACTGAATCATATTTTCCATGTGACTTTATGTTTTATAGCTTGTGATTCCCTGTTTTTTTTTCCATAGTGGAGCAGGATAGTTGTGTCCCATCTGTAGCCAGTCCCACAGAGCTGACTGAGGGATTTGAGGGGAAGCTGAGCCCACTCTGGCAGAGCCTAAGTGGGGGACAAATTGGAGGCGGCTGTGGCATCATTGGTGATGGCAAAGCTCTTTACTTCAGTAGCCCTGGGAGGAGAGAAGCGCGCACAGTGCCTCTAGACACCACCAACACACGGTGAGTGGAATTCACACCCATAAATCTCTCATCTGTAAGCACTGGAGACCAGTTAAATCGGTGGATGTTTGTTTAATGTGAAATTGAAATTTAGTTGTTACTGTTTACATACAGGTTGGTCCAATTCTACATCCGAATTGGCAGCAAGAGTTTGGGGCCCACTTGCACCAGGCCTCGCTCCCGCAACGAAGGTAATTATCACATACTGTATTAAGGCCCTCTGCTGCATTCATGTGGCTGTTGCTTAAGAGTGCAGTCTGTTGCGAGCAGCTCCACATCTGATCTGATCAGTTCACCACTTGACTTGTCTCCATTTGTTCCTTTTCACCCTTTGTCTTTGATCTGGTTGTCATTGTCAGTGTTTTTTCTAATGGAGAATCAAAGGGTAGTGTTGTCTGTTCTATTGCTTCCACCACTCAGCAGATTGTGGATCACTAGCCTGCAGCAGTGCTGAAGGCTCAGTCTGATCGTTTCTGCAGCGTCAGATAAATCTCTGCCAGCCTCCTAAACAGCTTATCTGTAATAATTAGAGATTTTGGACTGTTATTTGATTCTGTTGCATTTTATTATATTTTTTTCTTTGTACTTACTGCTAAATTAACTTAGTTCTGTATCTATGAAAATTATTTCCCATCTAAGAGTTCTATCCACTCTGCTCTTTGTTCTGTAATACAAGGCGTCATTGTCCAGTTCTCTACCAACAATGGTGTCCAGTGGCAGTTTGTGAGGGAGCTGGAATTTAGTTCCTTCCTGGAGCCCCAAGTGGTGACCATTGAGCTGCCGCCTGCAGCCAAAACCCCCTACACAGTATTTCGGTGGTGGCAGCCACAGCAAGGTTAGTGCATAATTAGGGTGCACAATATTATGGAAAAGCACAGAACAATTACAATATTACAATATATTTTTGATATCACAGCTTTAGTTTACATTTTCATTTGTACTTCTCTCTCTCCATCCTTGCAGGGAAACACTCTGCCCAGTGGTCTTTGGATGATGTCTTCATTGGTATGAACGATAGCTCCAGAACAGGTTTCCATGACAAGTTCGACGGCACAACGCCTCTGAGGCACAACTGGTACCGCATTCAGGGTGGGGAGGTGACTGTGGACTGTTTGTCTCTGGACACAGCACTTACCTTCAACTCCGAGGCCATTGATAGTGAGTCACACAAACACATTACTGTTCATAAGCACATACATTTAGTTTAAGAGGGCTTATGACTACAGGGTTGCCAGTTGTAATTCCTAGACTGGCTCAGAAAGTGTGTGCATGGAAAGTGAAGTAGCTACTGTACTCCCTCAAAAATCACTGTCAAGCGGCTCCTGAGTAAGACACTTAACACCCAACTGCTTCATTGAAGCTGCAGTGTTTGTAGTGAGCAGCCCATTGTGAATGTATTGAAGTAAATGTGAAACAGCATGTTTCTGCAAAATAGCTGGACAGTTGACTTTGCATGATGAAAAAAAATACATACGTGCATATGCACATTTAATAAACTGACACATATATTCACAAACAAACCACATAAATGGCTGTGCAGTGACATCACAGTATAACCCACACAAAAGCCAGAAATTGAATCACCCATTTACTGCGGCGGCGTAGATCCTGCATAATAAATGAGAGCCAACCTGAATGAAAATCCTGCCTGTTATTTATGCTTCCATCAAGCTGTGAGCGGATTTAGGGCCCATTCATTTAGTGTGCAAAGCCAGATCAATTTGGCAACACATCTATAAACATAAAGCTCTAGTGTCCCTGTGTGAACACAAGCACTGATTGTCAGACACCATGGCTGATCTAATATGCGCTAAAACATGCACACATTTCACACATAACTCCTATACCTATTATTTGCAAGGCTATTTGCATTTGGATTGTATTGACTTTGTGTTTTGGGTGTACACGTTTTATTCCAAGAAGCATTGACATGGAAATTAGCAACACCTTTTTTTGTTGTTGTTTTTTTAGGGTCAACATACACTCACCTAAAGGATTATTAGGAACACCATACTAATACCGTGTTTGACCCTATCAACATTTCTAAAGAATGCTTCCAGCACCTTGTTGAATCAATACCACAAAGAATTAAGGCAGTTCTGAAGGCAAAAGGGATCCCCCACACCATTATACCACCACCACCACCAGCTTGCCCAGTGATAACAAGGCATGGCGGATTCATGTTCTCATTCTGTTTACACCAAATTCTGACTCTACCATCTGAATGTCTCAACAGAAATCGAGACTCATCAGACCAGGCAACATTTTTCCAGTCTTCAACTGTCCGTTTTTGTGCGCTCGTGCAAATTGTAGCCTCATTTTCCTATTTTTAGTGGAGATGAGTGGTACCCGGTGGGTCTTCTGCTGGTGTAGCCCATCCGCCTCAAGATTGTGTGTGTTGTGGCTTCACAAATGCTTTGCTGCATACCTCGGTTGTAACAAGTGGTTATTTGAGTCAAAGTTGATCTTCTATCAGCTTGAATCACTCGGCCCATTCTCCTCTGACCTCTAGCATCAACAAGGCATTTTCGCCCCCCAGGACTGCAGCATCCTGGATGTTTTTCCTTTTTCAGACCATCCTTTGTAAACCCTAGAAATGATTGTGCATGAAAATCCCAGTAACTGAGCAGATTGTGAAATACTCAAACCAACCCGTCTGGCACCAACAACCATGCCACGCTCAAAGTTGCTTAGATCACCTTTCTTTCCCATTCTGACATTCAGTTTGGAGTTCAGGAGATTGTCTTGACTTGGATGACACCCCTAAATGCATTGAAGCAGCTGCCATGTGATTGGTTGATTAGACAATTGCATTAATGCGAAATTGAACAGGTGTTCCTAATAATCCTTTAGGTGACGGTATGTGATAGATGTTGCACTCACAGTTAGGCAGGGACAAAATAATTTGGCTGAACCAAACTTTCAAATCCAAGCAGACACATACAAGTTAATTATGTTGACGCACTGTTGAAGAAAAGAATGTTAAATCATTGTAACCTAGTGAGGATACTAGAATCAGGTTATAGTTAATACCAAAAAATGTGACGTTGCTTTTATACTGTGTCTTCAGAGAAGCCAAGATATGCAGAGAGCTGGGACTTTGAGGTATCAGGCTCGTCATTCCTGCAATTCGAGTTGAGTATGGGCTGTAGTAAATCCACCTCCTTCTCCCATGGTGTGCGACTGGAGTACTCAACAGACTGCGGTCATCACTGGTCTCTCATCACCCCAGAGTGTGTGCCCCCAGCCATTGGCTGCGCTGGTTATACTCAGAGTTCCATCTATACCTCGACCCAGTACAAACACTGGAGAAGGATCACAGTCTACCTGCCCAGTGCTGCTAAGTAAGTTTTTTATTTTTTTTTTTTTTTATTTTATTTTTTTACTTTTATGGCCAAAATTAGTAGACAGTTTTGATAGTATGTGTATATTATCTGAAGGTGCATGGACTCCTGAAGCTACTTTTCTTTATAACTTGCTTCTGAATCCCTCAGTTCCCCCAGAACTCGTTTCCGTTGGATCCAAACCCACTTCACCCCAGGGGCAGAAGGATGGGCTCTAGATAACCTGTTACTGGCCCCTGGCTGCCCCTGGATGTGCTCTGGACATGGTCTGTGTGACAATGGACGCTGTGTGTAAGTAAAACAGGCTTTTTTTTGCACAGCTGATTCATTTTAATGTATGTTAATTTTCACACTTTGTTCACTTTATTCTACCTTCATATTCATGTTACTTACCCTTTATTTTTCTCCCATTCTCACACAGGTGTGACAAGGGTTATGGAGGTGCACACTGTGTGCCTTTGTCCCCCCTGCCATCTCTACTGAGAGAGGACTTTAATGAGAACCTGCAGCAGGAGACATGGCCTGAGGTGTACGGAGCAGAGAGGGGAACTCTGAGCGGAGAGCCTCTTAAATCTGGCACTGCCCTTATCTTCAAAGGGGTATGGGTCCTAAACATCACTCAGAAACATCCATAGTAATAATTATACAGTTAAATCACAAAGACATGGATTGATATCTTTATAGTAGATCACTGACTTTTCGTAACTGACAAACAATGTAATCGTGGTCTGTTTGTTTGCAGGATGGTCTGCGAATGATAGTGTCACGGGATCTGGACTGCACCAACACTCTCTACATCCAGTTTTCCTTCAAATTCATCACTAAAGGTAATACATAACTCAGTGGTTCTTCTTCTTTGTATATTTTTTTTATCAAAATACTGTTTCTTTTCTTTCTCCAGATGTTGTTGTAATAGTTTATCTTGTGGGCTTTTCTAGGTGTCCCGGAGCGCTCCCATTCAGTGCTGCTGCAGTACTCTGTGAACGGAGGAATCAGCTGGCTGATGCTGGATGAGTTTTACTTCCCAGCTTCCACTGACACTCTGTTCCTCCACCTGCCGCTACCAGCCAGCGCCCAGACCAACGCCACCCGCTTTAGACTTTGGCAACCGTACAACAGCGGTGAGTGGACACACTGTGTAGTTGCACACTAAAATTCACACAATCTGTGCTCTTCACATCTCTTGTCTGTTTCTTCTCCACATTGACTTTTTTTATGCCTCCCACACCAGTAGAATCAGTGTGTAACCATCTCCACAATATTATACCCCTTAGGTAAGAAGGAGGAAGTGTGGGTAATAGATGATCTCATCATTGATGGCAGCTCCTTACACAACCCACCGGTGGTGATAGACAGCTTTGAGGACGGCCCCAATGAGTCCAACTGGCTGTTCTTCCCCGGGGGAAACACTGGCCTCTACTGCCCCTACCAGAAGACTGGACTGTAGGAAAAACCTTTTTGAATGTTGACAGCATTTCTGTTTTTATATCATCTGTGAGCCCAATTATGATAAAACTTGCAAAACAATGTTTTTACCCTTGCCTGATCTTTGTGTCTGTGTGTATGTGATTGGTGTAGGGAGGAGGATGAGTCAGCCATGGTCTTTGTCTCCAGCGAGCTTGGAGAGCACTCCATTACCACCAGGGACATTGACGTAAATGAGAACACTATCATCCAGTTTGAGGTACACAAACAGCCTTGATGACTTATTTTCCAAAGCAACAAACATAACACTGCCTCATTCAAAACATAAATCATGGCTCGTCATCTTTGCCAATGTTGTGTATATTTATGTCTCTCTAGATAAATGTGGGCTGCACAGCTGAGAGTTCCTCAGCCCACCCAGTGCGTCTTGAGTTCTCACGGGACTTTGGTGCCACGTGGCACCTTTTGGTACCCCTGTGTGCCGGTGGGTCCCAGCCCTCCTCACTGTGCTCCACAGAGCTCCACCCTGCCAGCATCTATTTCCCTGGTACAACTCAGGGCTGGAGGAGGGAGGTCATTCACTTTGGCAAGCTTCGCCTCTGTGGGTAAGGACTGGATACATTCTGTACAGTGGATGCATAGAAGAAAACAAGGGGAAACTTTTTCAAATAATTTGCCTACAAGATAATATCTGTTGAAAGTATCAGTCTTACTCTCAAATCTTTGCATGTTTACCTCCCTACAGGTCAGTGAGGTTCCGTTGGTATCAGGGTTTCTTTTCAACTGGTTCTGCTCCTCCAACATGGGCATTAGACAACATCTACATTGGCCCACAGTGTCAGGACATGTGTAATGGTCACGGGACCTGTGTTGGTGGCAGCCACTGTGAGTGTGACCCCGATTACTCTGGATCTGACTGTTCTGTGCCTGACACCCCCAACCCTGACTTCCTCAAAGAGGACTTTGAAGGTACATCACCATACAGACGCAAAAAGCCATCAGGAAGTAGACAGTGTGTGTAAATTTGATGGATTATGTATCTGTATTTATTGATTAGTTAGAGTTATCAGAAATCCTAATCTGTGGTGATATTGCATTGTTTACAATAGCTTGGAGTCGGCTTATTTGACCGTGTTTTACTGAAGTAAAATGTAAGACTAAATTCTTTCACACTTATGCCCATAAAATATAGTTTTTAATATTCCTCTACAGTTAAGACTAAGAGCCCCTTTAACCAAATGCTTTTAAAGATCTTTTATTCAGTTGTGTGCCTTATTTTATACTTGATTGTTCTTCAGTTGTCAATTAATGCTGATGTTTTTATTTGTATTTTAAAATCATTTTAAACATTGTTGTGATTAGTGTGCAGTAAATAAAGTTACTATTGGGAGCTTTCCTGTTGATGTTGTTAATACGATGGATTTATAAATGTGTGTTTACTGTTTATTGTGTGTGTTTGTGTACATGTTTCTAGGGGGAGCTGTGGATGCTGAGCATTTCAGACTACTCAGCGGTGGTAAACCATCCAGGAAGTGTGGTATCATGTCGAGTGGGAACCACCTGTTCTTCAGCGAGGATGGCCTGCGCATGTTGGTCACCAATGACATGGACCTGGCAAATGCCAGGTATAGCTACACAAACAAGCCCTTACCAAGTTCACACATATACATAATCAAAAGTGATAATCTCATGTTGATGTTGTTGTTGATAATCTCACTCTGCAGGTTTGTTCAGTTCTTCCTACGTCTTGGCTGTGGTAAGGCAGCTCCAGATCCTCGCTCCCAGCCGGTTTTGCTTCAGTTCTCTGTGGACGGAGGTCTTACCTGGGGCCTCTTGCAGGAATTTCTCTTTAGCAACAGCAGTAATCAGGCTCGCCTGGTGGCCCTGGAGATCCCGCTGCGTGCCCGCACGCCTTCCACTCGCCTCCGCTGGTGGCAGCCCTCTGAGAACGGACACTTTTACAGCCCATGGGTCATTGACCAGGTACAGTAAGTGAGGCTCCATCCAACCATTCATCCATCTAACAATAATTATTTCAATCATTTTCATTCAAGCATTAAAACATCACAGCTGTCATTCATCCAAACTTTATTTTTTTTCATCCCTCTGACTGCCTTCTTCACATGAAATATGCAAACATGTATCTTTTATTCCCCAGGTGGTAGTTGGTGGCAGTGCCAGTGGCTGGGGACCTTTGGAAGATGATTTCTCTTCAATCGATGGGCGGTCATGGCTCCTCCACCCTGGAGGAACCCGAATGCCTGTTTGTGGCTCTGATGGGCCTGCTTTCGCATTTATAGAGAAGTCTAACACTCGCTATGCTGTAACCACTGACATCAGTTTGGGTCAAGACGCCTTCATCCAGTTTGACTTTTCTGCTTCCTGCTCTGTCACCAACTCGTGCTACTGTAAGCATTTACAAGTGTGAATAGGGGCAGCAACTAATGATTATTTTCATTATTGATTAATCTGCCAGTAATTTTCTCAATTAATTGATTAATCATTTTGTCTATAAAATGTCAAAAAATAAATTTCCCACGTTCAAATTTCCCACAGGCCAAGGTGATCTATTTTGATAGCTTGTTTTATTCAACAAACAGTCCAAAACCCAAAGATATTCAGTTATTATGATATAACAAAAAAAAGCAAAGATAACATCCTCATCACAGGCTCAGATCAAGTTCTTACAGTTAAGAAGCTGGAACAAGCTGTTTATGTTGTAAATTGTTTATGCAGTTTCTTGAATAAACTTGATAATTGTGTTTCTCTTCTTTCTCTGCAGCTGTAGAGTTGGAGTATTCTCTGGATCTGGGTCTGACCTGGCAGCCTGTGGTCAGAGACTGTCTGCCTACAAGCCCTGACTGCTCTTCCTACACCCTGCAGAGGCTGCTGGTTTCTGACACTTTTAACAAGTGGGGCCGTGTTACCCTGCCTATCCCATCATATGCCAGGTCAGTAGAGCCCTGTACTCACACGTGGACAAACTTGTGTAGCGCATGGCATATCCTAATTCTGCAATACACTCTTAATTTTCTAAACCAAATAAAGTCCGCAAGTGGCTGTGGTGTAGCTGCTCCTTTACCACATTACAATCTGATACAAACGTAAAGTGCAATGTCAGGATTTACAGTTTAATTACTTGCTACTGTATATGATTTATTTGAACTTAGCCTGTGAAATGTATCAGTGACTTGACTTTGTTTTATGGATTTAGGTCTCCAGCCACAAGGTTCCGTTGGTTCCAGCAGGCTCCCTTTGACAAGCAGCAGACCTGGGCTCTGGATAACCTCTACATTGGAGATGGCTGCCCAGATATGTGCTCTGGACACGGACGCTGCCAACAGAGCTCCTGTGTGTAAGTAATGGCAGCCTTATGCATGCTTTAATGTCTGGAATGTCAGCTGCTAGTAATGAGCAACAGGTGTAAAAATGAAATTTTTTTTTTATTTGATCATGTAAAGTTACTTTACTGTATCCAGCATGTTTGTGTTACTAAACTCGCTAAACTTGATGGCCAGTTTGTCTTTGAATCTGATTATTTGACTCCACCATTCTCCCCAGGTGTGACCCAGAGTGGGGTGGAGAGTACTGCGATGAGCCTGTGGTTCCTCTGCCCTACCAGCTGAAGGACAGCTTCAGTCGAGCTCCCTCGCTCAGCCACTGGCACATACTCACCGGTGGGAAACTCAGCACTGTGTGTGGAGCTGTGGCCTCTGGAGCTGCTCTGCACTTCAGTGGGGTAAATATACATCTACCCTCATTGTTTGATTATTTTTTTATTTATTTTATACTTTCTTACAACATGTTCTATTATGAAAACCAGGGATTAGGTGGAGGATAAATGCAATTAAATGCATTCATATTCTGAAATACAGTTAACCCACCTTCCACTCATGCAAGGAGAGATTGAAGCTTCTTCAAAAAAGACTACAAAGGCCCTGACATGTACTGATTTAATAGGGCACATCTAACAGTATCTGAAATATGCTGCTTCGAGTATCAATCTGTTGAATAAAAGACCACAAAGTAAGTAGCTGTCCGCCCTTATGTCAGCTTTAGTTGTCCCGAGGCACTTAGGACAGTGTTGTAAATAGATACCTATTGACAGGCTGATCTTAATGTGGACAGACACACTGCCAGAGAAACCTCTTAAGAGCAGCCGTTAAAGGTCTTGCGTTAAGCTGTATCAGGATAAATTGCTACATTAGTTAAAGTTCAAACTTTACCTAAGTCAGTTTTATTATTCGGGTTATGTTCCAGTAATGATCTCTGTAATGTATATAACCTACATGTTTGAACTTGTTGGATTTGTTTTTAGAAGGATGATACAGTTAAATAGAGCAATAGAAAGAGGGATAGAAAGACAGACAGGCATCCATCCATCACAGACATACTCTACTGACTACATTTCTCTATGTGTCTGTGCACAGAGTTGCAGCCGTCAGCTGGTGACAGTGGACCTGAACCTGACCAACGCTGAGTTCATCCAGTTCTACTTCATGTACGGCTGCATGATCCCACCTAGCAACCGTAACCAGGGTGTGCTTCTGGAGTACAGTTTGAATGGAGGTATCAACTGGCATCTACTGACAGAGATCTTCTATGATCTGTACACCAAGCCTGGGTGAGTTTTTTCACCCAAATGACTCATGGACATAACTTCCTGCAAGCAAATGAGTGAAGAGTGAAGCAGGATATCTGTGACTTTCTTTATGTTTTTGTCTGTGTTCAGGTTTGTGAATGTGCTGCTGCCCCCTGCTGCCCGTCAGGAGGGAGTGCGTGTGCGCTGGTGGCAGCCACAACATGAGGGAACAGACCACAGTGATTGGGCTCTAGATAACGTCCTCATCGCAGGCTCAGATCCACGAGCACAGATATCTGACACATTTGGAGGGGTGGCACTGCCCAACCATGAGAGAGCTCCTGCTGATGGGACCACAGGAAGAGTAGGGCAGCTGAGCGAGCAGGAGGAAACACCCATTGGTATTTCTCATTTTCAATGGCTCAATTAAACAGTCTACAGGAATTCCATATGTTTTTTTTATCACTAAACAGAGCCTCTTGGTTTCATAACTATCTTGTTGCATCTCTTTCTTTCTTTGTTCTCAGTGAGCGATCATTGGCTGTTCTCAGAGGACTGCTCAGTGCAGCGCTTCTGCAGCTCTCCTGATGGAGTGATGGTGTGTGGCAATGCTGATGGAAGAGAGGTGTATGCTGTCACACATGATATTATTCCTGACAAGGGCTGGGTCATGCAGTTCAAGGTAACTAATAAGCCTTAAATGACACATAGACAATTTGTGTTGTTTGATGTTCTTTAGTGCAGTGGTTCCCAACCTGGGGTCCGGGGACCCCTAAGGGGGGCGGCAAAGATCACGGGGGAGCGCAAGTCTTTATCTGGTTTGAGGTTGAGGTAAAAAAAAAAATATTTGCACATGTTAAAGAAATTATGGTAATACACTAGAATATATAATGTATACAAAAGTCTGCATAAAAACTATATATTTTTGTTCTCGCTTAAACTTGTAGGCAGGCTACTTAGTAGGTCAAACCTCCGGGATCTCTTAACCTGTGACCCTTGCTGTCATCAGGTCAGCTGCTAGCTGCTATCATCCTCATTTTCCCTGCCGCCACGGCATCACTATTTTATGAACGAAACATGGCGGAGAAACGTAAAATTGCTGATAACTCCTCTGTATCAAAAAAGAAAGTAAGGGAAAGTTACCTCAACTTCGGTTTCGGAGGGGGGGGCTCAGCTTTTCTTAGACATAAGTAGGAGGGGCGCCAAGGAAAAAAGGTTGGGAACCACTGCTTTAGTGTACCAAGTTCATCATACTGCAACGTATTGCATCTTTGTATGAATTTAAGTCAGATGGACCCCTTTTTGCTATGATGGTTAATATCTGTGTGTTGATTTAGATTGCAGTAGGCTGCAGTGTGCCAGAGCGTCATGCAGACCGGCAAATTCATGTTCAGTATTCAGTGGACTTTGGAGTGACCTGGAAGTACCTGGTGCCCCAGTGCCTGCCTGCTGACCCCCGCTGTGGAGGTCAGGTCTCCCAGCCGTCAGTCTTCTTCACTGCTGAAGGCTGGAAGAGGGCGGTCTATCCCCTGCCTGACAGCCTGGCTGACACGTGAGTCATCCTACCTCATATCTACCTTCACATGCTTTTGACAAAACATACATTACTGCTTCATATTTAATTGTACCATCAAGGCATGCTTGACCTAAATTATTGATAGATCATATTATTGTCATCAAATAAATTATAAAAAAGGTTGTCATATAAATTATGCAAATAGTTTGCATGTTGTTTCACTAACCTATCCTGGTTATTCCTCAGAGCGGTGCGGTTCCGTTTTTTCCAGCAGCACTCAGACATTCAATGGGGTGTGGAGAACTTTTACATCGGGCCAGCGTGTGACGGCCACTGTGGGGGACATGGAGATTGTCTGGATCAACGCTGTCTCTGTGACCCAGGATTCACAGGACCAAACTGCTATGCCAGCACTGCTCTAAAGGTAGACTCCAGCTCTCCATCAGTTAAAGAAAAAACTCAGATTACAAAATAAAAAGACAAGTAGAATGTAGCTGTTTTCTTTTCTTCTGTAGGCATCTCTGAAGGAGCGTTTTGACCGGGAGGGGGCAGCAGGCTCTCAGTGGCAGGTGCTAGAGGGCGGTAGGCCCTGTACAGACTGTGGTGTGTTGGTAGAGGGGACAGCCCTGTACTTTGGAGGGGCTGATGCCAGACAGGCTGTCACTGCAGATCTGGACCTCCGCGGAGCAAAGTTAGTACTCTCCTTCTGTCAATCACAGCAAGACGTTTTCTATTTCTCTTTAAATATTGTGCTACTCTAAGTGCATTTTGAATTGTGTTTTGTGGATAGGTTTGTTGAATACTGGGCCAGGATTGGAAGTGAAGATAACATGACCATGTGCCACCGTCCAACTTGTCGTAAAGAGGGAGTGCTGCTGGACTACTCTACTGATGGAGGTGCAATAATAACATGCATGCATACAGTGCATTGTGTAATTTTCCTTTTTCATCATCATCCGTTTAGGATTTCTTCTCTTCTTTCATTTTCTAATTCCATCTATATCTGTTCCTCAGGTGTGTCCTGGACACTGCTGCATGAGATGGACTACCTGAAGTATGTGTCAGTGAGGAGAGATTACATCGTCCTCCCAGAGGGAGCTCTGACCAATGCTACTCGTCTGCGCTGGTGGCAACCATTTACCATTTCTTCTGGCCTCGCCACCCCCAGTCTGGAGAGAGCCCAGTGGGCCATAGACAACATCTTGGTGGGGGGGTCCGACATCAACCCACCCACTCTGCTTGACACCTTTGATGATGGTGAGTTTGTTTATGTTGATGTAATCAGAGCCTGACAACTGACCGGTGATAACAAAGGACATGTTCTGGAAATAACTATGACTCTTCCACCTCTTCTCTTTTCATTTCTTTGCCTTTCACCAGAGGGTGTTTCGCATGAGGAAAGCTGGAGTTTCTACCCAAATGCTGTGCGCACAGCTGGCTTCTGTGGAAACCCCTCTTTCCACCTGTACTGGCCAAACAAGAACCAAGACAAGACACACAACATCCTGGCCACACGGGAACTCATAGTGCAGCCTGGATATATTCTACAGTTTAAGGTCCAGTAATGCAACACAGCCACAAACCTGCTAATTAAAAGCTGTCCATTGTCTTGGAGGCATTAGTCCTTTACTGTCCATCTGTTTTATTGATGCAGATTGTTGTTGGTTGTGAGGCAGACACCTGTGAAGACCATCATTCTGTCCTGCTGCAGTACAGGAAGGATGCAAGGTAAGAAAGACAGGAAGTGACCCTAATAAAGGAAAACACTTTAATACGGTTAAAAAGCGATTGTTTGAGGTGTAAAATACCTTGCACATCGGGGCTTGATGGTGTATCTTTCCTATTCCATCAGTGGTGTATCTTTCCTATTCCAACAGTTACTATTCTTGCCAAACTGTAGACAATGCATACAAATGTTTCCACCTATTGTGGAAATAGACATTTATTAATAAGCTGACCATAATATGAACTAAAACATATGTTAAATCTCAGGTCAGTAGCCTGAATAGCTTGAACCACTAGTCTGACTCTACACCCACTATTTATCATTTAAACATTATTTGATGTGATTATTTTTCTTTCATAGGATGCATTTTTGCATCGTTTTCAGCTCTCACTCTCTCCCTTTAGGTCTGACTCATGGCAGCTGGTACAGTCAGAATGCCTCCCCTCATCAGTCAACAACGTGGGCTGCTCTCCCTTTCAGTTCCACGAGTCCACAATCTACAGTCCAGTCAACAGCTCAACATGGACCAGGGTCACTGTCCAGCTGCCAGACCACGTCTCCTCAGGGTAGGAGCACACAAATATTTTATTTCCATGGTTAGCACTGGGACATATCCAGTGGTGGAATATAACTAAGTGCATTTACTCAAGTACTGTACTTAAGTACAAATTTTAGGTACTTGTACTTGATTTGAGTCCTTTCTTTTCATGCCACTTTCTACTTCTACTCCACTACATTTCAGAGGGGAATACGTTTTTACTCCACTAGATTAAGCTGACAGCTTGTTTTATTATAAATTAAACTACCCAACAATATAACGGCCTACAAGCCCAGCTTAAATGATTATCCGACTATATACAGAACTGTTTTGATCGTTTCCAGTTTCTAAAATGTGAGGATTTTTCTGCATTGAGTACTTTTACTTTTAATACTTTAAGTGCCTTTTCCTGATGATACTTACATACTTTTACTTAAGTAACATTTTCAATGCAGGACTTTCACTTGTAACAGGGTAGTTTTACAGTGTGGTATTAGTACTTCTACTTAAGTAAAGGATTTGACTACTTCTTCCACCACTGGACATTTCATGACTTCACACCGGTATATTTGTCTAAATTCCTATTTTTAAACATATCAGCATAATAATGTATAAATCATTTATACATAGAACTATCAGCAGAAAATCTCTGTTACAAGTTGAAGCAGTGTAAGCCTTTTGGGATTTGTTGTATATTTCCAGGGCTACCCAGTTCCGCTGGATTCAAAAGGAGGGCACAGGAGAGCGGCAGAGCTGGGGAGTGGACCATGTTTACATCGGCGAGGCCTGCCCAGGGCTCTGCAGCGGCCATGGCTACTGTACAAGTGGAGTGGTCTGCATCTGTGATGAGGGACACCATGGTGGGCCACAAACAGCATATTATAGTCAAACTGCTAGATACACACACAGTTCTTTCTCATCGGTACTGTTCAGAAGAAATATTAAAGGGAGAGTTTTTAAGTAAAATGATGCAAGTGGACAAAGTTACTACAAAACTGAACAAAATATTTGTGTAATTAAGACAGATTTGACACAGTTGCTGGAAACATGGCCTTGCACTGTTGTATGTCAACCCCACCATAGACTGGCCTATGATCTTTATTTCATCCAATTTCATCACCTCCTCTCTGCTTCCTCTCACCTCAACAGGTGACGACTGCTCCCTACTAAGCAGTGACCTGCCCAGCTCCATCAAGGACAACTTTGAGTCAGGCAGTGTGTCTCAGGAGAGCTGGCAGTTGATCCAGGGTGGTGGAGTGGGCAGTGGCTGTGGGCAGCTCTCACCGCATGCCCACGGAGACTCACTCTACTTCAGTGGCTGTAAAATGAGGCAGGCAGTTACCAAACCGCTGGACCTCACTAGAGCCAGGTACAGGTACTACCAAAACATACTGTAAATAAACTAATTATGTAAACATACACCCACGTACATAGCTACCACAGATTAGTTTTCCCAACATCAGGATCTGTATTATCAACCTTTAATGTTTTCTTTCTCCAACTTTCTCTTTTTTCCATCCTTCTCTGTATCCCTACAGTAAGATCATGTTTGTGCTGCAGATCGGCAGCGTGGCACAGACAGACAGCTGTAATATAGCTCTGGATCAGGCTGACACAGTTGACCGGGCTGTGCTGCTGCAATACAGCGTCAACAATGGAGTAAGCTGGCACGTAATCGCCCAGCACCAGCCCAAAGACTTCATAAAGGCCCAAAGAGTCTCCTACAATATTCCACTGTGAGTGACACACATGAGTTAGTCACACTTAGTTTAAACATACCATTTTCTACTAAGGCACCATTTATAAAGGATTTATGTGTTATAACTAATGCCTTTATAAATGTTAATAAAGCTTTCACTAATGCTTCATGAATGTTATAAATGTTAGTCATTGATAAATGGTAAAGTTGTCACTTTTAATAAACCATCAGCTAGTAAATAAACTGCAGTTATGCTTTTCAACTTTCCATCAAATCTGTATTTGTAAACATTAAACAATTTCAATAAATCGATTTTGGCCCAGATGCTCTGAGGCTGTTTTCCAGAAGGTAAGTTTATCGAGCAAGTGTCATAAGGGAAACATCGGCCGAACAGATTTTTCACAACCTCAAAGTTGTTCTTTATAATGGTTTATAACTGATCTATAAAGCATTATAATTAAAGCCATGAGTTACAACTTTCAAACCCTTTATAAAGGGTGCCTTATTAGAAAGTGGTACTGTTTAAACCAGTGTGGTAAATGTCATTAGGCTGGTTTGAAGCGACAACTATCATTGACATACTTGTTGACCCTCACTAACTGAATGTTTCCCATGGTCTCTCCAGAGAGGCGAGGGTTAAAGGGGTGATGCTGCGATGGTGGCAGCCACGCCACGACGGTGCAGGACATGACCAGTGGGCGTTGGACCATGTGGAAGTAGTTCTGTGAGTACCCAATTCCCAGCCGTTCCCCAGCACCCCAGAATGGCCCCCAAAGAAATCTGCCCCACGTCTCAGCCTCACCTGTAGAAACGGTCCCCTGACAAACACAAGAATACATCATACACATACATATACTGTACGCAAATCTACATGTGTGCTGCTCTCCACGTACAACTAACCTCTCAGAAGAGTAAAACAATGACTGTGGTGTTCGTTGCTGTGAAGAATAAATTTTGTGCATGGCTGTTCTGTGTACGACAGATCAACTCCTGCTCTCAGATCATCATATTTTCAGTGTCTTGTAGAACCCATGCATCTCCCATATAAACAACTTGTCAAGAATGTATGTATTTTTTCACTAAAATGTCACTGAAATAGAAGTATATAATACTTAAAACTTTAAAAGGGCGTAGATATTGTTTAATTAAACAATTGAAATCTTTAAAACATTCATTAAAATGTTGCCATACATTTTCATACTGAAGCACTCAAAAGATTTGAACCACTCATTCACATACTGATTCATAATTTACAGTATTGACTCATTTACAGTTAGCTCGCCTGTCCCCTATTGGCCATTATAAGGCATGACACAGAGCGCAGAACCAAGATCATACTACATAAAATACAGAAACTGTGAAGGTGGCTTTACATCTATGACAGTAAAGGCCCATAGTCTGACTGGTCTATTGTTGTTTTCATTTTCACATTCATTTCATGTGCAAACTGGTCCTGCATTTCATTCTACTGGGAATAAAGAAATCTTACAAATTCTTAATTTTCATTTGAAGGAACTTGCAGACACCCTGCACTGATTTACTGATTGTGTCTCTCTTTCTTTCTTTCCCTTTTTACATTTATATTGCATTTAATCTGTAACGAGGATCAGTAAACGTTTTCTTTATGTGGAAGACAATGCCAGTTTTCAAAGTGGCAAAGCTGGAGATTCTGCAGGGCACTGAAGATGTCATGAACATGGTCCATACTCAGCGAGCATATTCTTAACATGGAAATATCATAAAGCATTTCGAATGCATTTTCTGCATGTTGCTGTGGGTATCAGAGCAATGTTCCCTCTGATGTGGGTGCTGATTGTTCATTCAGATGTGTACCCAATGCATTTGAAATGCTGCATACAACAACTACGTAAGGCACTCTAATATTTCATGTACAGTTGATACAAAGTTGCACACACAAACACATTTATGCCTAACCTGAGCTGTCCCTGGTCTACGTGGTCGTGACCTGTCCCCCTTCCTCCCTATGCACTCGCACGGTTTTCAACAGTGTCTGCTGAAAAGAGTGACCATGATCTTCACACTTTGCTCTGTTGTTTATTTCTCTCTATTCACCACTCCTCCACTCCTTCACACATTCTTCCTCTCACTCTACTCCTGCTCAATCTTTTCTTTTGCTCCACACGCCTTTCCTCCCGGCTGCTTAATGTCGCTGATGTGGTTGATAATTTGGTCATGCTCACTCCTCTGCTTGTGCCGCATCATATCCTACCTTACTTCCTCCTCCTCCTCCTCCTCCCATTCTGGCATACAACGGATGGATTACTGCTATATATCTTGCTCTCTGTCTTCTCTTCTACCTGTGGTTATCTTTCACTTTCCCTTCATCTTTGTTACATTTCTTGGCTGTCTCCTCACTCAATCTCTACCAACTACTCTTCTGCTCTGCATTCTTCTTTCATATTCTTTCCTCCTTCTCTTTATCTTTCCCAAACACTATCACTTCTTCTTCCTTGAACCTCTGACTATCTTTATGCCTCTTCTCTCTCCTCCCTTCTCCCTGCTTTGGGCCCCTGCCTCCCCAGGCCGGGGCTCCTACCCCCCCAGACCTTTCTGCGAGACAGCAGTCCCCTCCTGCTTCTCCCCTCTCGCGCTCTAACCTCTGCTCTCTTCTGTATTCTGCTCCCTCTGGCATGGCTGTAGTGTGAGGTAAGTTCTCCGCCTCTTCCTGAATGCAGCTCCCTCCCTCACCCTCCTCCCTACCCTTTCTTCTCCCTGTTACACTGTGCACACTCTCCCACACTTTCACTGACACACCCAGCCCTCCTCATCATCACCACCACAGTCATGTTCATGCCCTCGCCTTAACTCAAGCCCCAGGCAGGTCAACAAGCAGACCAGCTGCTCACAGTGTCCAGGTCCAACACACAGATCTTAAGAGACAGCTCAAAGCAGTACTACAACAACACAGTGAATAAAGGGCATAAACAGAGCAGTAAAATCAAAAATAAATAAAAAAAATTTTTTTACAGTAATTGACATATATCCTGTTAAAGGGTTCAACACAATGTCGCTGGATAAAAACAAATTCCTGATAAATAGCGTTGATTTTGAATGTGCAGTTTACACAACCCTTTAAGGATAATGTATATACTGTATATAATAATATGTAATAATTTACATGTACAAATGTCAATGTTACTGTGTTTGTGTGTGTATGTGTGATGTAATCCATCACTATACCTATATCTGTTTGTTTTGTTGCAAACTGTTGTATTGTTTTTGACCTAGCTGATCATTTACAAGTTAACACACAATTCAATTATCCTACTTGAAAAAGATTGCTGTTTGTAGGTCCAGCATTACACCCAGCCCACCAGTATCAGTTGCAATGTGGCATCTCGCATCATTAATTTCAGATGAAGGCCCATTTGGCTTGAGAGTTTCATTTGACTAACCTCTGCCATCCAGCTCCTTGCAGGGCTACGGATCGACTGTTGTGACAGCTTTTCATCCCTTTTTCACTCATAGCTGTCCGTCTGTCTGTCTGTAGACAACAACAACAACAACATGACTCTGAGCCAGGAACTCCCTCCTTACTACAGTACCCTCTGGTTTCAGACCAAAAGAAAACGTGTGCGCGTGCCCACACACACACACACACACACTCTCAAACACATGCAGTTTACCAGCCTTCCGTCCTATTTACCTTCACACTACCACCTCCGCAGCATCAACCATCACGCAAGCACACAGCATATCCTACCCTACCCCATCCCTCCTGATCCCCCCCGCTTCGCAGAGGCCCCTGCCTGCCCTGGCTGCACAACTGGCTCACTGGCACCGCCCTGCTGGATGGAAGAGGCAATGAACAGGCTAAGCAAGAGCACTCTTCCGCAGCTTTTCTCTGTGTCTCTTGGTTCCAAAACCACCCCTTCTCTGCTCATAATTCTGCATTTTTATGGCCTTGGTTTCCTTTTTTTCTTTTACTCAGCGATGGCTGTTAACTCTGACCTCAAACACTCAGTGTCAGAGTTCCCCCCTAGCATCTCTGGTAGTATGTTCGTAGACTCTGTATCCCATGTCTTGTCCTGTGACATTTGGTCTTATATACATGTAGTTCTACCTCCATGTTCACCATTTAGCTGCATCTCATTTGTGCAGAATGTAAACAAATACAGTTTTGTAGAGTAGCGCCACTCATTCTTCGAGCCATGAGACCCATACAGGTGTTGAGTGTTTGAGGTTATGGCTGACATTTTTTTAAAAGGCAGCATGAACATGGATGTGAGTGAGTACCAAAGCTGCATTTAACCATTTGTGTTTGTGTGCATGGATGAGAGTGTGTGCATGGGAATGTGTGGATTCATAGTTCCCTTTATGCGGCAACTAATGTTCACACTCCTCCTCCCCCCCCCCTTCACTGTCTTTGTATCCCTGCAGCACTCGTAAACAAAACTACATGATGAACTTTGCCAGACAGACCGGCGCGCGTCACTACTACAGCCGCAAGAGGCGGGCACTGCAACAGCGTGCCTGAACCCACCAAGAAGGGATTCGCCCTCTGACCTGCCAATCACACATTGACCTGCAACGCCCATCCTTTTGCTCCTGATGACATATTGCCCTGTCGAGTCCCATCCACCAGCGGATTCCAGTCAGCCTTAGTTCCCTTACCTATCTCTCCCTACCGTCTGCCACAAACACAGGCCATCCAATCAGCTTACGCCAGCCAATCATGGCCTTCCCAACCACATGGGTCGGCGGGAATGAAACTCAGAAGAGAGTGAAATGGCCATTTTGTTTCCTTTTTTTCATGGACGGTCTGGGTTTCTAGTTGTTTTTCTAATTATTGCTGTGGTTCCTCTGATTCCTGTTCCCACCTTCCATAACCCTTCCTCTGGCTTACCTCCATGTCACTCCCCTTCCCTATCCTCATCCTCCTTCTCCTACCACACTGTGAAATTAAGACATAATATATCACTGCTGAACTGACCAGTCAATTGGAGAGTTGCCTCCCAGTTCCACTGAGCCGTCGGGGGGAGGACCACTCCACTGCCGCCAATCGGTACGCCAGGAGAAAGACCACAACGATGACACTGACCATGAAGAGGAATAACGGTGATGAAGAAGCTCAAAAAAAGAAAGAGAAAAAAAAAAAAAAAAAAAAAAAAAGAGTACTGTGTTCTTGCTGTTCTGTGTGTCTGTGGTTTCTTTTTGTGATGAGTTGACTGTGGTGTTCTGTTCATTTGTTTGTTCGTTTTCTACTAATTCATATGCTTTTAAGGGGGGGAGGGGAGGGGGTTGCTGGGTTCTGTTTCCTTTTCCTCGTTTATCTGGAATGGATGTGGGCAGGGTGGAAAAAAGCCCGGACTCCACAGGAAGAAGGAATGAAAGAACGATTTGCACGACGAGAAAAGGAGAAAATAAGAAAAAAATTAAAGACTGAACATTGATTTTTATGTTTTTTTTAAATCATTTTTTATATATGTTGGTTCCCGAAAATACAGATATTTATGGTTAATGGTTCTTCACGTAACCTATTTAAGATGCACTGTGCGTGAAATCTGTATGTTATTTTCCAGTGTTAAGTTATTAGGCAGTCGAGTCAGGCTCTCTGCATCATCTCCCTTCTTCTTTCTCTTTCTAGTTCTCATGTGCTGTTTCCCCCCTTCCTATCCCCTCTCTTTCTCTCTGCTGATTTCTGATACCTGGAGGTGAGGCTCTATTAGTGTTGTTTTTTGAAGTCTGTGTAATATGGACCATCTGCCCTCAGTGTAACTCCAGTATAGCAATCTCCTGTATATATATGTATATCCACTATGGGGAAACCCAGCAGCCTTATAAAAGGGAAAATAAAGAACTGTCCAAACCTCATACTGTACACATTGCTTCAGCTGCTCTTTTTCACTGCCTGACATGTTTGTCTTTTTTTTATTGTCAACAAATCTCAACTCAATACTTTCCGACTTCCCTTCACTGTCAGTGGGACCCCGAGCCCATTGATTCCTACCAAGGATGGGGAAAATAATACACAGTACTCAGCAGGATGGTGTGTGTGTGTGTGTGTGTGTGTGTGTTTGTTTGACTCTAAAAAAATATATCACCAGCCCTGTCTGTTATGTGCATGTTGGTATGAGAGAGAAAAGTGCCTGAAAGTATCCAAAAGATCATAGAATATAATTTTGTTTCCATATATTTATTTATAGACATTGATACATTATAAAAAGACATTTTATTACCAAGACATTGTAAAAGAATATGTCTGCCATCACCAGGGTGCATACCTCAGTGTCTTCAGACTGGGCATTCACCACATTCTGCTGCAGGCCCTCTGCATTACTCCATGCTGAGGCTGCAGAGATGCCTCTGAGCACTGCTCACTTAGATGGTGTTGAACCATATAAACGTCTTCCCCCTTGACATGAACCCCTAAAATGGTTGTTACATACAGTAGCGCATCAGGTGTCACAGGCGGCTGGCCATCGCAGCTACAATCACAAGTGTTACAGTAAAGTAGAGAGATTTAGGTGTGACGCCCGGGCAGGAGTTACAGTATGGCCAATCACAGCAGTCGTAGATCATTTTGTAGATGGTTCCTTTAAGGGTAAGGCTGTGCACCTGGCTGCAGTCCCCCTCCGCCATGCAGCCCATGGCTGACAGGATGCTGTGGTTGCCATAGCGACCATCAGCCTTGAAGCACAGCTCATCAGGGGGGCACTCTGTCACAATGAGCTCAACAGTCCTCTCCTTCTCCTGGATGTAGCTGTAGTAGCAGTGCAGGTTGTCACAGAGCATCGAGGGGAGGAGAAGGTAGAACCACAACACAGCAACGTGCAGGAGCTGCAACATGTTCGGTCTGCAAGTTAAAGAGAGCCATTTGGTATAGGCCTATTATTGACCTAATATTGTAGCAATAACAAAAAAAAAAAAATCAAACTTAAAGAGTACAGTACATCAGCCACTGCAGTTCCATACTTTTGAGATTTATAAAACGGTATGTGTCAAGTTCCAAAACCACTGAGTCCCACTTCCTATAATGCAAATGTCTATTTTTCATATTCTACTACCCCAGTTTGCAGACTTTCTGTTAAACATTTGTGGTCTCAGAGTTAATATCAAGTCACATCACTTTCTTAAGTAGCCTAATGTGGTTCCTAGCCGGAACAACCACAGCTGCGTCAATGTTTTAATGCACCGCCTGACTTGAGAAAGTGCGACGGCACGTGTGTGCACACGTACACAGCACAATTGAGAAGTGTTCATGTATTCAAGAACATGCATTATCTCTCTTTGAATGTTTGTCTGTGAGCTTCTGTAAACCTGCTAGTTTTTATTACTACAATTCTCAGTGTTGCAACAGTAATTAACCTTGATCCGTGTCTCAAACTTCGCCGAGGGGATTGGGCCTGGAAAGTCCTTGAATTTAATGATAAACCCTGGAGAAAATTAAAATAATTCAAATTCAATCAAATTAAACATAATCCAAATGCAACGTCAGGCCAACAGATCAATGCAATTTAGCATCAAATCATTACACTGAAAATGTCCAATTATGCATCAAGTGACTGTATCCAAAAGCACAAAGAAAATCTAATTAAAAGCATTCAAGTCAGTATCAAGAAATTTAACTGAAAAATGTTGAATTTAGCAACAAATAATTAAGTGAATTAGACTGAAAATATTTAATTCAAATATGAAAAATAGCCAGTTCAAATCAAATACTCAAACCCAAAAATTCTCAATCCCATTCAAACTTTTAAAACCTAATTTAAAATCAGACAGTCAAAGATATAACATATTTCAGTTAAAATACTCAAAACCGGAGAATATGTAATTCAGCAGAAGATAATCAAGTGAAACGATTTAATTCAGCACCTCTTAAGAAAGGATGTTCAATTTACTACTTGGCAATTCAGTAATAATTCAGCAATTTAGCATTCATTTAGAATCCACATTTTGCCCTTCAAGAAGTCATTTACTTTTAGTAGTGAGGCTGTCTCGGGCGGCTTTCAGAGAAAAGACCAAAACCAGGAACTTCTAATCTGATTGTAGAGTGTACAATTTAGTTTTCTTTAAAGCGCAGCAGATCTTATGTTACCACATTAAAAATCATATGCACAAGAAAAAGGCTTCTATAAAATGCTCAACTAGCTTAGGAAGGAAACTATCTATGATTGGCTATACCTAAAACACAATATATTGAATTAAAACCACCTCTCTAGGTCAAAAAGATATTTTTAAAAAATTGCTTAACAAGCTGTTCTTTGGCAATCAATACTATTTTACATCATGCATAAGGGTTAAAACATTTTGATGAATCTAGGCATAAAACTAACTAGAGCAAGTAGGGCCCCTAACTGTAGTTTGTTAGCCCAAATAAGGAAGTTCTGAAGAGTGAGAGATGCAGAGATACAGCTCTAGCTCAACCACCACCGATCTTTGAAAGGTTAGCTGGACGCTGTGGTCATATGTGCGCTGCAGTTTTTAAGGCAAGAAACCAAGCAAAGGTTTTTTTTCCCGAAACAGTTCAGTTTTCATTCTACAACTCATATATTTACTCTGACATGTAAAATCAGCCTTCATTCACAGGTGTCAATGATCTCCACTGATTGTCACATTCAAAATGCTCGAGGCTGTAAAGGCAGAAACTATTTCAGTGTGCAACTTTTAAAAACAGTATTATGAAGACTCACCTACACATTTAAGATTTAAGTCCAGTCAAACAGGCAAAACATTTCAGAGCTTCTCCTGATGAACTCTAATCTCACCACTGATCTTCCTACACAGGCCACACCTGCCAGCACACCTGCTTGTAATATCAACATAGGAACATGGGAGACTTAATCATGGTGCTTTTATTTTGCTGCATTCATCAATAACCACAGAAATAATGTCAGCAGTTACTCTATATACCAAGAGGATGGCTGACAAGTCCACCTTTTTCTCTCTAGAACTAAAATGTAATCACACTTTCTTCTCATTTACACATTAATTTAGCAAAAATAATCACAAACATTTGATCAAATGCATTTTGGAGGCTCAGGTTAGTGCCTATGGCTAACAGGCCTCTCCCAAGCCTTCTATAAGCACTTCTATAATGCAGTGGCAGGTAATGTGGAGCTCTTTGACGATGTGTAATTTGCACATGAATCCCAGGGATCCTCTCTAAGAACATTAGTGACAGTGTAATCTATTTTGGCTGTGATCATCCCCAGTACCATCTTCAGTTTAGTGTCAGACTTTGGCCAGCCGTTACATTCATCTTTGCAGCAGCAGGTGTGGCTGACGTTGTACTTGACCCCCCGATAAGAGGTGATATCATGGGAGCCACAGAGTTCAGTGTCCACGCAGCCCTGAGCCGACAAGATGTGGAGGGAGCCGTAGTGGCCTTTGGAGCTGGAACAGCGCTGATCAGGCAGACACTGGCTGGTGATTTTGGGGCAGGACTTGCCTTTGTGCTGCAGAGGACAGTAGTAACACAGCAGACTGTCCAGACTCAGAGCAGGGAGGACCAGAGCTGTGGCCAACAGGATGGAGGTCAGGAACCAGTGTGGTCCCAACAGATGGGCCTCCAGACTAATGTAAATCCACACACACACAGTTAAGAGAAAGGATGCCGACAGGAAACATTTGCATATAGCATATATTCAAACACTTTTATATAATTATTCACATTCATCAGTTAGAGGTTTTATGGGTTTCAATTGTCTGTTTAGGTGCAATGTTCACCTGCTTTTTCTTTGTGATGCCATCTTACTGTATGTTAAAAACCCCAGACCGTCTGAAGATTTGTCAACCTGAGGAACCTCCAAACACCAACCCAGCAAACCCTCTGATTACCAAGCAGAAACAGGTGTGTCTTTAAAGCCTTTTTGAGCCTAATCTAAAAAAAATAATTTTAGAAATGCACACGCAAAACAAAAAGGGTTTAAATTGGATTTTAGCTTCCAGGTAATTGCTCAAAAGTAACATCTAGCCGTATCCTTCAAAACACTTTGTAAAGTCTTAAACAAAATCTCAACTAAGGCAAAAGAGAGGATTAGCCTACTGTGTCATCTGTCTGCTGCTCTGCATAGAACATGTCATGAGGGAAGAAATTAAATCATTTCATGTGGTGCTAGTAGGTGTTGAATGATGTTTTTATTAATAAGAGTCCAGTCTATATTTGTAAAGCATCTGCAACACAAAATAGAAATGGAGAAATCGTCCTGTAATTGGCCACATTATTTTTTCTTTCTTGATTTTCTGTTCATGTTCCATAGACAGATGAAAAGGAGAGCTTTCCCTCCTTATACAAAGGTTCCTGCAAGGAAAAACAAATTATTGATAAGCTAAAAGGTTCATTACCACCCATGTGTATATGATAGAAAATGGAGGTATATTGTATATGGTTAGTGAAGTTTTAGTGGTTTGCTTACGGTCAGCTCCTCCTCTTCCCTCCCAGCGTCCTCCCACTCTTCTTGTTCCTCTGTGGCGTCGTAGCTGTACAGAGGAATCATCCTATGGCGCAGCTCATCTAGGCTGAAGCAAAGTATGAAAAAGAATAGAAAATAAAACATTAAAGATACCAAATTGATCTGAAAGTGATGCTTAAACCACAGAAACCACCTTACCTTGACCTCCTCCTGATATAAACAACCTGAAGAGAAGCACAACAATACAAACTTAAAAGATAAATCTATATGATGCAGTCATGTGAAATTAAAGATGCAGAACTGTTCTTACCATTGCCACCACACATCCAATCAGTATGAGTAGTACAAAGGGAATCAGTGCATAGTAACCAGGAAATCCAGGTTTGTGGTTTGGGGGTGAAATGTGGGGAGTTGTGCTGTTGAAATGCATTTCTTTCTGCTCGATCTCCCTCATACAGTACAGAACACCCCTCTGCTGCGTGCACCTCAGCTGACACCTTTGTGACACATTCAATGGAATGCCGTTGCTGTCATTCTCACTGAAAGGCCATGTTTCTCAACCCCTGGAAGACTCACAATTATTGCTAAAGAGAGTCAAACAGCACACACAGTTTACTAAGAGATTTATCATCCAATAACCGTATGTAGGACGTTGACGGATGTTCAAATGAAATTAACTAGGAAGTTAATGATAGTACAAAAAACCCTGAGTAATTTAATCTTACCTTATGTGTCATGTGTAGAGTACGCAAATATTCATTTCCTTGATTCTTGCTGCTTTCATTTCACACATTAGAACACAGTGCTTACATACCTCAACCTGCTCAATGACATTGCTGAGTTAGGAGTGGATGTTATGTCATATGTTGGTTTGGTTGAAATTGATAGATTTGTATAGTACATACATTACAAGTTTTAAAAAAAATGTTTCCAGTATTGTAGTAATTACTGCACAGTGGTATGAATATATTGTGTTAATTGCTTTAATAAGGGTCAAAATTGTACTAAAATAAATAATAACTTTAAATGTATCTGGATTGTTTTGTACATTTGATTTTGAAACTAATTTACATCAACAACCACAGTAATACACACATGTGATGTTCTTTTTCCTCCAGCAGAGGGAAAGTTGTTGTGGGTTGCAGGAGGGGGAGGAGGGGAGGGACAGTGGGAGGGGTGAGGGAACACAGATAGGAAGCTTTCCAAATCTTGTTCAGGTCCAACTAGCTTAGCATGGCTTCAGTCAGGCACACCTCGTCGACACAGGATGGGTTTACAGGGACACAGTTAACACAGCTTTGATGGTAAGTTGCCAACAACAAAAGCTCACAATACTTTGCAATTTGGTATTTGGAGCTGATCTAAAGTTTTCAACTGTGAATATGCTTTCAGTATATGTGAGATCCTTAGCAATGTGACAAGTCTTTTTTTGTATTGAATGAATTATACAGTTTTGACCAAACGGAGTTTTCATATTTAACTCATGTAATGATGATGGTCTTACCGTTGAAGACTTTAACACAAGTGTGCCATAGAGGTATTGGCGCGCACCGGTAGATTTCCTATTAAGATTTGAAAGCTTGTTAATAATTAGCGCACCCGCAGGTTCAGTTAGACTCCAGTCATAAAACAGCGTACCTGCCCTGCCTGCAAGAAGTCTCATACACGTATGTGATTTAATTCCTAATTCTGTTTTTCATTATTGTTTTAATTCCACATAGTTCTGTATTCTGCTGTGCTACGAAGTGAGGACGTTTTAAGAGTGTGAAACAGGTGGACTTGTACGACTTCCTAAAATGTGATGGATCCTTATCAAAAGCGAAATGGAACAATCCAGAGACCGAGACCCATTTCTCTTACTGAGGATCTAGCTGGAATGCACATTTATGAAATCTCTCCTGAAGATAATGAGACTCGTTTGTACGAGTCCACCTTGACTGGGATCATATCCCAACCCAACCCCCCAGGCAATCTCTGGGGTGATGGAGGAGGAGGTCCTGGGAGTACAGAGCACCAAAGCACAAATGGGCCTCCCCCAGTGCGTCGCCCTCTCCCTTTACTCAGAACCAGGCTTCCTAGTGCATGTTTACCATGTAGGCAAGGCCAAGCACCCCCTCCTGTTCCCCCCAGGACACGAGTACCCCTCCGCAACATCAATACGCAGCTTTCCTGTGACTTCACTGAGCCCGCTCACAAACTTAATCGTTCCACGACAGAAATAGACAATCATGTGAGTATCTCTTGTAGTTTCTCTCTGGGCGAAGACAAAGGCTCCTTTTTGTGATTAATTCAAATGACTCAAATTAAAAATGGGCACAATCAGAGTAAAGGCCTTGCGTGTAATATGTCTTTTTTTTTTCTTCACATCATAGGATCCGTGGGCCATCACACTAATAGACACTCCACAAGGCAGCACCAAGAGGCTGGCTTCTTTTTGTGCTGCAACTTCCAAGTGAGGGAGTGCATACAACTTAGTTCCTATATACTTAAAGTAGCTAAACTTGTTTTTCAATTATCTGTTTGGCATGTAAATGAGATAAATATAAAATACAGTGAAATTAATTTGTTTAAAATGTCCCCCTTAATGACACATTAACTCTCACAATGACGGATAAAACAAAAAACATTACAGAACTTTAAAGTTTGAAGTTTTTTTTTATTGCTGGATTCTACAAAGTTGTAGTTGCTTAAAAATAATCTCCACATGATTTTTTTTTTCCAAAATGTTCTTTATATGTGATTTATTTTAATATAGGCTACTGACAGAAACATGATTTCTGCTTTTTCTTTATTTCTTTCAACTCAACAGTATTTTTGTGCCTTCTGTGAGCTGAAATGAATCGTGTTCATACGAAGTTTAGGCAAAGAACATGTCTGTCATCATACTTCCTTTTTCTCTCTGGCAACCTGTTTTTCCTTACCGTCTCTGGCAGGCTAATGTCACGGTACAGGCACACAGACAGAGTTTATAACTCAGGTGTGGTATGGAGTCGAGTGTTACAAATCCACCCTGCACTGCTGCAGCAGGTGGAGGTGACTGTCAGCGTGGCCACGGAGTGGGACAATCACCAGCTCCCCTTCCCTACCACAGGTAAGATTAACCAACACTGTACCACAGTCAAAATATGTACAATCACTGTAGTTTAGAAGGCTGTCTTTCATTTGATGATGTTACACCTAAAAATAATAATCAGAATAATGAGTCAGCAATATATACTTAAAGTATTGAAAACAAAAGAACTTATTGTGGCCCCTTTTAGAGTATTACATTCTGGAGCTCCCAAGGTCACAAAACAATTTTTTTTATCTTGAAAAAAATAAAGTATTTTTTTGGGACTTCAGGGGCTGCCCTGTAAATTTAGTTGTTTGTAAGTTTAGTTGCGTGCCAATTTAAATCTCTATCATTCTTATTAGTACACGGTGACCTCATATAAATCCAGCCTGCACAGATCTAATAACAGCCACATAACTAAAACACCTGTGTGGAGGCCTTTGATCTATAATAAAGCATCATACATTATAAATTCATCATATGGTACTTCAGCTGTCAGATAAATGTAGTGGAGTAAAAGTATAAAATTATAAAGTTGCAGAAAAGGGAAATACTCCCCCAATGCATGTTTGTTATGCACTACAGTCTCAGAGGACACTCTCGCTCATTCTTCAGTCACTGCAGATGTTGGCAGAAGTGTTTGGACTCTGAACTCTAATCTTGTTTTCAGTGAACAGGACAGTGAAGAGTCTGATAGATGAAATCTTCCAGCTGCTGGACCAACCTCCCAGCACAAGTGGGCAACATTATTTGAAATTGTGCGACTCTGATGAGTATCTCCAAAAGTAAGTCACTAATCCAGAAATGAACATTTACCTATGAGCTGTGAGGTTCTAGTCTGTGATGTTCTTTTCAAACATGGTGTGTTTCCACATTGATTGTTTAATTTGGTGATCTCTCCTTAGTGAAGAGCTGCTGGGTATGCACGAGACTATTCAGATCTACTACAAGTTTAAATTAGTAGTCCCCCTCCGGCTGCTCCACATGAACAACCTCAAACATCGTCTGGGCAGAGATGTAAGTCAGTTCAAACTCCTTCTCTGTTCCCACCTACAGTGTAGATTATTTACCAAGAAGGAGTGGCCTATCTTCAGTCTTGAAAGACCTGTGCCTGGCCCTTTGCCAACTTGTTATCAGGTCTATGGTTGCTGTAAAAATCTCCACCCTGTGTTCTTGACTTTGGTCTGTTTACACATCACATCATGGCTGATGGCATTTAGCAGCCACAATTAAATAGAATAAAGGTGAACCTGATGTGTCCTTAGATTTATTCTTACATTATATCCTTAGTCAAAACCCACTGCCATTTAATGACTCTGCATGCTTTATATAAATTATATATGAGATTATATGGTTATTCAAAAACACTACTCAATGAACTGCCGCAATCCTACGCATCAATCAGCGTTTCAACCTGTGTTTTCTTCTCTGAGGGGGAGGACGACCGAACCACATGCCAGCTGTACCAGTTCCTGCGTCCTGTCTGTGTTTTCAACACCTGCAAGTAAGATGCATCCCACCTCAGCTTTGGGAAATGGCTTCAATAACAACAACAACTGTTCAGTGGGTCATGTGTCAACCAGTGTCTGTTTGTAGAAAACAAAAGGAATTGTAGCTTTGCTTTATAGTTCACTGCCACTTTGTGATACGTGTGTTTAATCTTTCGTTCTCTCAGGTTGAGCCTGCAGGATGTGCTCAGTAGCTACAACAGAGAGGTGACAGAGCTGATGAGAAATAAGGTCAGTAAAGAGAGGATAACTAGTGTGACGTTTATTTCTCTCACACACATACCCAACAGTATTTGATTGTGATTCTTTGCATTTATTTTAACTGGGGTTCACCACCTCAGAATAACTCGGATGTATCAGTAGGAGTGATGTCTCCTAATCTGACTTTCTGCTATTTTTCTTACTTGGGTCTGATCTCATCGTGTCTGCAGTCTGGGATGAACGTTAATGTGCTTGTGGGCCGTGTTCGCACCATCAGCAATCTTCTGTGTGGGCTGTCGTGTCAGGAGCTGGAGGACACTATTGGCAGGCTCAACAGAATCAATCCCATACCTCTGGTAGGATATCACATACTGTACATTTGTAAAACTCATGTGATAAAGGGCCATATTCAGTATAAACATACAGCGCAATCACTTGCACTGAGCCCTTTGCCGTTGTCCTGTGTTATCACATTTGAATTGTGCTTCAAGCTACTTTTTCTTTCTCTTCTCTTTTTTTTTTTTTACATTACCATGCCTCTGGTATTGTGAAACTGCAGTGCACCAAACAATGTGTTGTGGAAGAAAAGAATACCTCCTCATTCCTCTAAACAATACAAAGCTTTGTTTCCTTATCTTTTTTACAGAGTCATGATGAGATGTCTGAGTGTGAAACTGGTGAGGAGCTGTTACTCAATTATAGTGGGTGTGTGGATTATTCGGCACTTGACCTTTTTATTTAATAAAGAAACTGGGTTACCCATTTGTTTGTCTTTATTTCTTTTTTTGATTTTGAATGTGAAATATCCACTGTGTGAGTGCCCTCAAATATGAAACATGTAATAAATGGGTTAGGCTATAACACACCGTAATGTAGTTGTAAGCAAATATAAGTGTTTATTGACATATTTGTACTATAACTCCTCCTGTGGCCACCCATAAGAGGAGGCTGGTGTTTTTAACAGATAATGAATGACAACAAAGTAAAACAGTTATAATGATATAAAATATGTCTTCATAGGAAAAGTTAGAAGTACTTGTTGACAAATACTGTACATTAATAAGCACTTAAAATTGTCTATCTGCTTATAACTACATTATAGTGTATTATAAACATTTATTAAATGTTATAAACTATTTATTAAACGTTTGTGTACTACTTATTAATGCTAAACAGTAAAACTTTAAAGTGTTACCTGTTTGGTATATTAACATTTTTAGCTAAACTTACGTTTATTCTCTGTATTTCAGCCATGCTCATGCTCCACAGGGCGCTGCTTAAAGTGCTGCAGATCTTTTTTGACAACTTCCAGTCAGACTTCAGAGGTCAGGAGCTAACCAGCAACGTGCAAATACTTGATGTTGATGACAACACTGAAATTCTCCAATTCGAAGTCTCCGCTCTCTACCAACTACAACCCACCTGGTTGAACAAGTATGTGTGTATTTATAGTCGCACACAAACACAGTCATTTTGATACGTGTATGTACACACATACAGTACTGATACACAAATAAGTGTACACAGATACAAATGGTGACCACATCCCTTATAAGCAATGTTTATTGCTTTCCCTTTCCTCCATTATTTTTAGTTATGAGTGCTTCTCTGTTTCCTGTGAGTTGACATACGGAGGAACAAAGATCAGTGACACAGGAATTTCTGAAAATATCAGCACCGCCTTGTCATACGGAAACAAGATCCAGTGTAACCGCATGTAAGCGCAACATCTTGTAGATTCTCCTTCTGTAAAGGTTATTTTATCACATTCAACTTCCTTATTCCTTGTTCACACAATAATTAAATTACATTGTCAGACTTACTTACTGTCCTTGCTTCTTTAAGTGACAATCTGATCCAGGCTCTTTTTGTACTGGTCTGTTGTGCCATTATAAGTGTGTGTATAAAAAAAAAAATCCTAATCACTTCATTTCAATACAGATTTATGAGTAGTAGAAAATTATGAAGAAAGAAGAGCAAGTGAAAAGATTTAAGAAATAACATAACAAGTAAATGGATGACTGAGAAAAATGAAATGACAATTATTATGACTGTATGTTTTTGATTTTAGGATGGTGTTCCCTGTTCCAGTAAATCAGCTGCCATATGAGTGCATGCTGATGTTTTACCTCAAGGGCTCCAAGCGAGGCAAGGGCCCTGAGCTTTTAGGCTGGGCTGTACTACCTCTTTACAGCGACAGGTAGGTTGTCTATGACATTTAAACCATCTTGTAAAGTTTTTGTATTCACTTTTGGACCAGTTTAAAATTCCAAATTCACATTTGTAAATGATAAAACAGGAAGAGGCTAGGGAAGTGGAGGGAGTTAAAGTCTTGATTGCAGCTCAGCACTGTTATATGCACACTGAATGAGTGCTAAATGTTTAATTGGACCACTTCTTGTGAGACACAAGTCACGGCCATACATCTTCTTTTTGTAAGATTGGCAAAGTGCAAAATAAGAGTGCATTAAAAGAGAAATGCATTAAAATTTCAGTCACTTTTATCTTTTACACTTATGAAAAGATCATTAATTCCTGCAAAAAAACTGCTGCAACTCTCTTTTCTTACCACAAAACATCTATAGAGAAACATTTTCTTTATTGTCTCTGTATTTGTTCCCATATATTATAATCATACTTCTATGTCAAGTAGAGCACAGCTCAAGCCCCTTGAATGTCATGAAGACTAGAAACTAAAGAGGACAATGTTAATCCTGCCTTAAGAACTAAAAAGTCAGTAATTTAAATCACTTAGTGTTGCTTATGTTATTTTCTTATGTGTTTAAAGGGTAATTTGATTTTGCATATGAATAAATTCTACTTCTCAGTGCTATATTCATTTAAATAAAGGTTATTATTACTTTTAAAATATTATTTTCTTGTACAGTACTTCATGTACATTTAATCAACTTGGTATAACAATTGTAATGTTATAATTACTGACATATAGTATGTGTACTTTGTGTGTCTAGGACTCTGGTAATGGGCTCCGTTCTGCTCAGTATGTCTACACTGGCCGAGCTGCCTGCTCCTCCCTCCCCTGCCCTGTTTGACAGCCACAGACAAGCTGTTGGGGTCATACTGCAGGTCAGTAACACTGGACAACTCTGCCCCCTGTTGACCAAAACAAGAAAGACACCACATTTCCTGCTCAATCATTCATCATTCCACCTTTCCCCAGCTGGAGTTTCAAGATCATTTTGAGTGGAAGTATCAGAGGCCCATCGCCCTCCCTGGTTCATTCATATTTACTCAGCCATGTGAGGAATTGCAAAAGAAAATGTTGGAAGTCTCTAAGAAGCACTGTCTCTGCTTGTGAGTAGAAGAAAATAACACACATTATATTATGAACTACTGTACATGTATGTATATGTGCTGCATTCAAAGTTTCATATTTTTGGACATACATATTTTTTTCATTTCTAAAGGGAGATTTCTATTCCCTTGTTTTCTCTCGCTGTGTGTATCCCGAAACACCTAAAATTGTCTCTCCTTCCCCAGTCTAACACAAAATGAGAAGGCTTTCCTCTGGAGTAAGCGTCACTGCAGTGACAAAGCTTGTACGTTCCTCCACCTGCTGCTGGGTGGAGCCCCCCAGTGGCAGCCTGAGAACTTGACAGAAATCTATACTGTTGTAGAGAACTGGCCAATCCATCTACCTGAGGAGGCCCTCTTCCTGCTAAGTGACAGGTAGTTTACACTTGGTTTACATACAGAAACATGGACACAATCATCACCTGCAAGGAACAGCAGAAATGTATAGCGTATAACACATGAAGAAAGGCTTGTTTTGATGTTTTTTTGGTAATGTGTTTCTGGTACACTTACAACCATGCCATTATTGCAGTAGGATATCAGCATATTGTAAGAAGGTGATCTAAAATATTTGATGATGTTTTCCAACACATTATGCCTGATCTTTTTTCCATTTCAGCAGGACAAGGGTGTAAGTTCAGTTTAACCACCCAGATCCACACACACCACACACACACATATATATATATATATATATATATATATATATATATATATATATATATATATATATATATATATAAATAAATAAATAAATAAATAAATAAATAAATAAATAAATAAATAACGGGAAGAAAGAAAAAAACACTGTTAATCACGGAGTTTAAATAATATGTGGAATTAGTATTAAATACATTAATAAATATCCCAAAATGTCTTAAAGCACACTGAAGAAATGAAACTGACCAAGAGCATAAAAAATAACTATAAATAACGGAGAAGGCTGAAAGCAAAAGGGGATAAAGGCTGATCAGTTTTACAGGCAGGTAGAGCATAGCAACAGTACGTCCTAAAGGCAGCAGAATGTGACCAGGTAGGTTTAATATTCTCATTTATTTCCACAAAAGAGATCAGATTCCTCTTGCTGCTTCTGTCCTTCTCTAACAGGCTAAATTAAAAAAAGGTGGAAAGTCTCTAAAAGATTAATAAAAAATTATTAAGAATAACGAATCCCACTGAAAAAGACTTCAGTCTTTGGAGAAGGTGCAGCAAAGAGCTGGCCACACTCAACAGTCATCTTAGTGTTTATATACCACTATAGCATCAAACAGTACTTGTATTAGCTGATGACTTAAACACTCTCATCATGGACTTTATGATGCTCTCTATGATATTATCTTGGATATTTTCTTAATAAATAATTCATTCTTTGAATGTGGTTTTGTAGGCCCAGTAAACTCAACACAAGACAAGCAGACCAGAGGCCCGTTTCAGGAAGGAGGTTTAACTAACTCTGAGTCTAACCCTGAACTCTTAGTTGATTTACCCTGAGATGGGAAACTCAGATTTTTCAGCTGATTTGGGTTAGTTCAATCAACTCAGAGTAGGTTCACTCAAAGTTAAGAGTGTGCACCACCACTATAAAAAGGCAGCATGAATGGAGCCATGATACTACGATTCACCATGGCAACAACCACAAAAAAACTGTCGCCGTACTTATCCCATCTGGAACTGGAAATACTCATGTGCACATACAGCGAGTTTGAACATATATTTCGTAAAAAAAAGCAACACAGCTGCTGCTGCAAAAGAGCGAGAATTGCCGTGGGAGAAAATTGCTGCTTGAGTCAAAGTTCCAATATAGTGTATCCATTTCATGTTTAATCACAAGTATAATATTACTAGTGAAAACTGGTGGATGTGCCTGATACAGACTGAATGAATGAATGAGGAAATGAAAGAGTGCTGTGTCAGAGGGAGGAGACTGAGAGAAACTCAATGTTAATTGAAGAAAACCTGATCCCCACCAGGGTAGGTTCACAGATTTAGTTACCATAGTGACTGACTCTGAGGTTAAGTTACCTCTCTTTCTGAAACAGGCTGGAGTTGCCCCTCTCTCTCAGGTTTGAGCTACCTCCCTTTCTGAAATGGTAAACCCAGAGTTTCCCTCATCTCAGGGTTAACAAACTCAGAGTTTTCACTAAACCTGCCTTCTGAAACGGGCCCCTGGGGCCCAAAATGACATTTGTGATCACAACCATGATTCAGGCTTCCATTAGTCTTGTTTGGTGACTTTCTATATCTTTTTCAGTTTTCATGATCAGACTGTGCGGAGTGCTGCGGTTCAGTACTTTGAACAGATACCAGATGGAGAGCTGGAGGTTTTTCTGCCACAGTTGGTCCAGGTAAGCACACACACCATTATTACTGTACACACTCTTGAGTGACAAAATACAATAAACATTTTGTACACCTCACATTCATCTCCTCCTCATCCTTTCTGTGTTTTTGTCTTTAGAGGTCAGTACTTCAAGACCAAGCCAGTGTTTAATTGGTTTAAGCCATTAGATTTTAGATATGATAATACTGTAGTTAGCACACTCTGTAGGTTCCTCAGTGGTTTGGTGGTAGTTTGATCATTCATCCTGTGCCGCAGGCTCTGAAGAGTGAGTGGGAGTTGGATAGACCTCTGGTGATGCTGCTGTTGGCGAGATCACTGAAGAACATACGGATTGCTCAGCAGCTCTTCTGGTAAGCAGCAGAGTCAGACATCAAACTGAGGGAATGTAGTTTTGGATTACTGCTAACACCATTGTTGTTTCATTCACCTGGAAATGTTGATAACCTAATGAAAGTTAAATTAAATCTCTAGTTTTACAAATAAAATGAGTTATTTGCGATGATGTAATCAGCAGTAATGTTGCAAATAGGAATACACGTGAGATAAAATCACTTTATGCAAAAATGCTTTGATATTTTTGTATTTTCATTGCTCCATTGTTTTGATGCTCAGTATTTTTCACTGCAGTATGTACAGTAAAGTTGTATCATTCATTAATGTTTCACATTCTGGCAGGCTGCTAGAGGATGCTCACACTGACCCTTACTACCAGAGTTGGTTCAGTAAGGTTCAGGCTGCCCTGCGGCACTGTTGTGGCCGGGCACTGAGGCAGGAGCTAGAGCATGAAACCCGCCTGGTGTCTGTGCTTGTACAAGTGGCTGAGAAGGTTTGCACTGCCGATAAGGCTCGACGTAAGGTCTGTAAACACATCTATTATCTACCCATTTATTCATTTACTCACTAACTCACTCATTGGCTCATCATGCTTCATTGTCATGTATTTCATTTGTTAGCTCTTTCATTTTATGTGTTTCTCTGCAGACTGTTTTGAACAAAGAAAAGTGGAAGATTAATGAGTTCTTCAGAGATGGGATCAGCTGCTGTCTGCCACTGGATCCTGCAGTCCATGTAAAGGCATTGGACGTGGATGTAAGAACATTACACAACAAATGACACCCTTATATCATGACTGAAATATAATATACACACAGTTGTATACCATTTAAGAGGAGTGTTTACTCCTTTTGTTATGTTACCTACAGGCCTGTAAGTTCTACAACTCCAATGCTGCCCCTCTGGGGATCTCATTTATCTGCTCTGACCCTCTGGCCAAGAACATCAGTGTCATCTGCAAGGTTTGTAATAATATGTTGCTTAATTGATCCACACTAGGCATCATTAAAAAACAAATTTAATATTCTTATCCTCAATTTTTCTTACTTTTTTCTTGGAAGTTTGCTTGTACGAGTTTACAAATCAGATTCACCGAACTCTCTTAACTGGACAAACATATAAATTCTGTGTTTGAGCCTGATGAATGTCATGTGTTCATGAGGAAGTGCACATTTGTGAGATTTGGTTGTTAGTATAATCAATGCCCCAAATTTGCTATATAATTCCACTGTAGCTTGAACAACGGCTCAACACAAAGGGGATACTTGTGACATGCCACTTAGACTGTCTTGCTGGGTCAAAAAAAAAAAACCTTCTAGTGAACAGTTTATCACTCAGTTAAATGTGTTCAGACAGGAGATAACCTGCGTCAGGACATGCTGGTACTTCAGATAGTCCGTGTGATGGACAGGGTTTGGCTCCAGCACGGGCTGGACCTGCGAATGATCACCTACAGGTGTCTTTCTACAGGGCGAGCTCAGGGTCAGTTTATTTGTGTTGTTGAATGCACAATAATATTTCCTTTGTCTTATATCTCTGCGGCTGTGAATTTATGTTTTTCCACGTATATTCTATGTGGTCGCCAGGCCTGGTGGAAGTGGTTCCAGAGGCAGTGACCCTGGGCAAGATTCAGCAGGAGTGGGGTCTGGGTGGCACCCTTCGAGAAGACACATTAGAGAAATGGTTCCACATGTGGAACAAAACTAAGGAGGACTATGAGAAGGTTACAACCACTACAGCATCTTTTATGACTTAACCATTACTGTATGCTTTACCATACACTTGAAGATTTGTTTTTGCTTGTTGCATTGCGTAACACTATGCTGTTGTGTATGTGCAGGCTGTTATGAACTTCATCCACTCGTGTGCAGGGTGGTGTGTGGCCACCTTCATCCTGGGGATCTGTGACCGCCACAATGACAACATCATGTTGAGACACAGTGGACACATGTTTCACATCGACTTTGGCAAGATTATGGGCAATGCACAGAAGTTTGGAAGCTTTAAAAGGCAAGTAAATAAAAAGTCAAGCATTGTTTTGAAAGTGAAAAGAGTGGTGTTTGTGTTTGGGTAGCAAGGAGATATAGAAAAGTTATAAAATCAAAGACAAATAATGTTAATGAACAAGAACCTTCCCCTTGCTCTTTTTTTTTTTTTTTGCAATGACAGGGATCGATCACCATTCATCTTTACATCCGAGATGCAGCACTTCATCACAGGCGGGGGGCAGAAGCCTCAGCGCTTGCATCGCTTCGTTGAGCTCTGCTGTGAAGCCTACAACATAATCAGAGAGCGCTCTGCACTGATACTCAGTTTGTTGGAGCTGGTAAGACCTTTACTGAATAGCATCATCACGGTAACAATCTCTTAGCTATATCTGAGAATAGATAATATTACATAATACACTTTTTCGTTCATGATGTGTATGTGGTTTCCAGATGCTAAGTGCAAGAATGCCAGAACTGAAGGACTCTAATGACCTGCAATATGTCCAGAGAAACCTCAGACCTCATGACACAGACTTGGAGGCCACATCCTACTTTACAAAGTAATTGAATGAACAAACAAATACTAAACAAATTCTTCAAAATATCCCATATTGGATTTCTGTCGCTGTAATAATCTGATTAGTAACGGTTTGAATCTCTCCTGATGTAGGAAGATCAAGGAAAGCATGGGCTGTGTTGCAGTCAAGTTTAACTTCCTGACACACAGCATGGCCCAAGGGAAGAAACAAGATCCACGAACCCGGGAAGGCATCCCCGCTCCCAGCACCAACATCCAAGAAGCTGTCATCCAGGGATACACCATCAGGGGAAAAGATGTGGTGAGGCTGCATGTTGCTCTTCATGCTGTGGTTATTCAGACAGAAAATAATGGCCTCAGTGTTGATTTACATAATGACTACAGAGCTTTGTGTTAGATCTGAATAGCTAGGGGAGCTGAAACACATGGAACTGGCAGCAGATTCACACGTTTTTGTTTTAAGTGGAATAACCCCTGGCACTCATCTGACTGTGTGTGTTGGGTCTGCTGTCACTTATGGCCTCCTAGGCAGCATTGCTTTGTTTGGAAAGTCTTTCCCTTACTCCCCAGAGTCAAGTGAGGAGTGTTACTGACGTTTGTTGGCATTTCACTGCTCTTTGATCAGATTAGGCTTCCTGATGTCAGGTTTAACTGTTTGGAGGCAGAGTTGGCCAAGTTGATCAGTTAACGTTTAATATAAGAATTTGGGAACTCTTAATTTTCACTGCTTCTAAGTAGTGGTTGTTTTGTTAGCACAGTATAAGCACACAAATTCATTATTCCCCACATTCTTTTTAATGTAAACTCAAATATAAAACAGAGGAAATATTTAACTGTTAAACTAAGTTAAATAAGTTATTGGTTATGATTCACTGTAAAAGGTCATAGATGGCAATTACCGACTTAAGACCTGGGGTTAGTTTTCAAAAATGTTTGCACAGGTCCAAAAACAAATTGTTAAATATTCCTGGCTTACCTTTACAGTTTTATTCACTTGTATACATCTAATGTTCCTAACACAAGACAGACAGACCATAAAAACTAATAATGGGATGCTTTACATATCCTTGAGGGTAAACTTTCCCTTGAGCTGCCTTTTTCCAAGATATTTTAAGTGTGCAAGCCAGTTACCAAAGAGCACTCATGAAGAAAGCTGGGAATCAGCTGTTTAAGAACATGGATGATATAACAACTGCCCAGGAGCTTCAAAGTGGATCCTGGGATATCAACGGTTTCTCCTAATATAGTCACCCTATAACCTAATTAGTTTTGTTTGATTTGCAGATCTATGACCTGAGAGTAACCATTCATGATGGTTTTCTGAACATTGAGAAGACATTTGGGCAGTTTGAGCTGATCCATAAGCAGCTTCAGAAATACTTCATTGAAACTATGCTGCCTCAGTGAGTGAAGAAAAAAACGTACACATACAGCTTACATCACATGCCTATTTTATTTTGAAACACTGCTATTTTCTTCCACAGTGACATAATGTGATGCATGTCTTTACTTCTTCTCCCTTTATAGGTTTCCTCGGTGGTTTAAGTTGTCCTTCACCCCGAGCAGCAAGATGTCTCAGCTGAATAAATACCTGAAAGAGCTTTTTGAGGGACCATACAAGGGAGTAAGTTTCTCTCATCACTGGTTGATTTCTCTGGGATTTCTTGTTATACCTAGCTCTAAATTGAAAACCTGCCTCGTTCTGTCGCTTGCAGAATGAATATGTGTGCAGCTTGTTTCTGGATGGCCCCAGCACAGTCCAAGAAAGTGTGATGACAGGTAATTTCCTGCTCTTTAATAATAAGGGGGTGTATTAAAAAACATCATGCTAAAGGCAATATTTAGTATGTGAAAATTGATTCAGTGCTACATTTTGAGGGAATTCTAAAGATAGTCCATACACAGTACAGTATAACACATGTAATGCGGTGGTTTACTGGCACTGATGCACTGATCTATTGCAGGGGCCCGTCCTCAGATCCAGCTCAACATTTCTTACTCTGACTGTAAGCTCTCAGTCTTGGTAAAACACCTGAAGAACATTGTGAGTTTCCTTTACTCTTATTATTGCATTGTTTGTAGCATTTAACAAGAGGAAAGCATACATAGTAAATGTGTTCTCTCTTATAAATACTTTATGGTGTATGCTCAAGTGCAGGCTGTCCCTTCTGGCCCTTTTTCTCTTTTCAACAGAAGCAGGCAAACGGCTCTAACCCTGACGCCTACGTGGTCATGCGTTTGAGACCGGACCCTAAGCAGCGCTCCAAGAAGAAGACGAAGGTGGTCCGCAATAATGACAATCCAACCTTTAATGAACTGGTACAACTTCCATCCTTCCTACACCCTATTCATGATTTAGCACAGTCACAAGTTCCTTTGGTTTTCGTCATACATCATACGGTTGTATATCATATGACCTATATCCTTAGTCCTTTGATTTAGATAAGGAAAATCTCCCTAAAGAAAAAAGGAATACACCTCCAGTAAGAGCAACATTGCCCCACAGTGAGCTAACATAAGCTAAACATTAATTTAACATTTATAAATGCTATTTTATTATAATCTAATCTATCTTTTTTGTATGTACAGTACCTCTTGAGAGGAAGTGCTGTCACCCAAGTTTTAAAAGTGATCATTACACAAAGTTAGAGTGAATGTTCAAAGTTTAAAGCTGCTCTCCCTGCTGTGTGAGTCTGGTCTTTGAGTGTTAAACCCTGCGGACTCTGACTAGTAGTCTCTCAAACACTTAACAGCCTCTTACAATCTTTTATTTTGCAAAGTGAAACCTTTGCAGAGCCAAATGGAAGCAAAGGGAAAAAAAAACATTTGACCAAAATCTTAGATAAAAGCTAAACTGTACAACAGAAATATCGTCAAATGAATGGATGTTCTGAATGTAGAGCTGTTTGAAAGCTAAACATATCTGCCTCTTATTCACAGCTGGAGTACAATTATGTCCCACTACTGTATGGGATGGTGCTGGAAGTGACAGTGAAGAGCAAGAAGACTTTCGTGGCTGCAACCAACATTAGACTTGAGGAGGAGTTCCTTGACAAGGAGATCTGGTTTCCCCTCGGGAACTGTGCAGTCTGACCTCAGAGAGCTGCACTGTCGGCCTGCTGCCAGCAGGGGGTACAATCACACTGAGGGAAAGAATCAATCCAAAGATTTCTCAGACTGTATGAATGAGACCAACTCACCTGAGCAGAGGAACTGTGCACTCTCATGTATACATATTCATCAGATGCAACTTAACCTCACTCCAGAGCTGTGAGTGGATGGGGTATTTGGATGACGTTACAAGACTGAGTAAAAGACTCAGGGAAGGAGAATGTTTACTGTGTGAAGCATCATTTACCCTGTGTGTTTATTTTTAAATGTCAATCAAATGAAGGACATTAGCTAATTAGTCAGATTTTTGGATGTGGCCTTGATGATGTATTAGGGAAAGAAACTACTTTTATTATCACACTTGCACTTTGTTTTTTTTACTTTAACTCAAACAGTCCTTGTAAGTGTGTGTGGTCGAGACTCGAGTCGATGTGACAGATTAAAGAGGAGGTAAAGTAGTGCTGTTAGGGGCTGCCTGTCTGATACCTGCTTAGACTGAGTGTGTTTGTCCCTTTGGGCTGTGTCAACTGGATGTCCTTGACCAGTGGAATTGGAGGCGGGAGGGTGAGGGAGAGGAGTGAGGAAAGTGTGTGAGCAGGATGACAACTCTGGCCTGAGGGGCTGAGTTAACACTCTGCCCCTCACTCCATCTTTTGTCTTATCCATCAGTGGCATTCAAACACAGTTATGCACATGCATATGCAGACACGCCAAGGCAGACACTCACATGCTCACAGAAATACCCCTGAAAAAGCACACACAAACAGCCTGACAGGCCTGCTGACCCGTACTTATTTAAAGGATTTAGTGATGAACATGGATAGAAATAGCCTTCCGTGCACTGGATTTGGTTCAATAATGTATACTTCTGTGAATGCTATTTATATTATTCCCTGCTGGGTCTCTCACAGGGAGGAAGGCTTGGAAGAAAATGCTGGCTGCTACTCTTTCATAGTAGTGCTTATGGACTATTGATGTCTCCTGGCATCATTCATCAGTTTCAGACCTAATAGAAGAATTACATCCATTGTTTTGAAATAGATGATTAATCCAAAAACAACACTGTGCCTTGTGGTTCTTCTTATGTGTGATCAACTCTACCACAATAATTGCACTTGCATCAATTATTAATTCTGTGATATGACTCTAATATTCTATTCCAGGGATTTCTCCACTACTTGAGTGATGCCAGCATAGAGTTATTCTTCTTTAGAGTGTCTTTTCAGCCCTGCTGAAGCCTTTGGGTTTTTCCCCTCCTCTGCAGTAGAGAAAAGGCACGTCTATTTTCTGACAATAAAACTGGTATTTACATTATCTGAGGAAATGGTGCTTTTGATTTATTTATAAACTTTTGTTGTTGTTGTTGTTGTAGCTGCATCACCCACGCTCCTCTATCTGTTGGCGAGGTGTGTGTGTAAGTCTGATATGGAGAGCTGTTTTTAGGAATACCAAACAAAGACGAAGAGGGAGGCTGGATCCAGGCTGCATCCGTCTCGGGACCGGAGAGGCACCCAGCGGTAGCCTGGAGGTGCAGAAGGTGGACGTAAAAAGAAATGTATAGCTGCTATAAACATACAAAAATATATATAACTCAAGCATCATATAAATACGCAGAAGCATTTACGTATAAACTCGAGCACAGACCGACCTTCAGTTATGCTGACACTGAATGAAGGGAAATACAATGATGGTCACACAATGTCACCTCATGTAATTTAGCTCTTTGTCTGATCCCAACCCCCACCCTCTCTCGCTCTTTCTGCCTCTGTGGCTTACCTTTCTTCAGGCTGGTGAAGGGCAGGGTGTACTGGCCCACAAATTCACTGCTGAGGAGGCCAGTCTGCTCTCGGACACTGAAGCGGATAAGGCAGAGCTCGGGGACGCTGATGCTAAAGTTCATGTCAGCATCCCAGTAAGGACTCAGAGCTGTAATGGTAAGAATCAATAAGCATCAATAGGTTAAAGCCACTATAATCTATGTTTTTAAAGCGTTTAGCATCTTTTAACTAATTGTTTTTACTTTACTGCTTTGGCTCACTGTCATCTCTCTCATAGCTGCAGGCAGCTGTTTACAGTAAAAACGCTCTAAATATCCACTGTACGCTACAGCTCAGCACCAAACTTCAGACAAAGTTAGCACCTAGCTAATAAACATAGTGGAGCATTTAGCAACTAAACAGAGATTTTTCTGCTGAGTTTGAGAGATTCAAAAGATATTGAATATTAGACTCACATTCACCTCCAAATGAATGCTAATGTTGCTCACTGTTTGCCATATCAACTTTATAGGGCAATAACATTTCAGTATTGTGTTTGCAGCTTGTTTCTGCTGCCCCCAAAAATCTGTTATTGCATGTTTAAAAAGTTAAAGCTCCATTGTGTAATTTTTTGAGTTGATTCTTGGCAAAAAAAAAAACTTTGTTCTTTCACAAATATGTGCTCATTCATGTGTAATTACTTCCACCAACTAATCAAAGTATTCTCGTACGTGTAGAATCTGCCATTCAGAATCATTCAGAATACATACGAGCAACTCGCTCGAATGATGGCCGCCATGTAGCGCCTCCATCTTTAAAATACATTTCCCAAAGAGGGACATACCTCCGCCTTTCGCGCTTTTAAACTCAGTGGCACCATGACGAATGCCAGGGAGGGGGAGAAGACAACGGAGTCGCCAAGGAAGTTAAAAAGAGAATTAAAACGACAACGCGACAGGCAAAGCAACAAGACCAAAGTTAATATTATTAATTAATTATTAGTTAAAGGATTGTCTACCTTGTAACATAAACGTAATCATGTGTCGTGATTTCCCTGGCAGACAACTCACGTCGTGCAGTTATAAAACAGACTAGCTACAGCTAGAACAGCTGCGTGTAAATTATGGGGATACTAAGAGCTAATTACAGTTTCATTGACATGATTGTTCATACTGCTCAGAGAAATATATTAAAAACACAAACCTCCGTTGCTTCTCTCCTACGCTGTAAACATTGCCTTACACTATTAATCTCATACAATATACAGAATAACGATAGCACTGCTACTTTACTAACAGTAGCTTGCATATGTTTGGGAACCTGATAGCTGATGTTAGCAATGAAATGGTACCAAAATAACGTAAAACTATTATTACACTGGAAGGAACACTCGGACAAAGTTGTACTTCTTGGAATAATACGGCCACCGTAGGAGTTAAGGACTCCTAGGAGCCGTAGGAGCCCTCCAGGACTCATACTATCACTCCCACCCTCTCTCTCTCCTTCTCTCCCTCTTTGTCTCATCTCAGCAGCAACAATATAGTGTTGTATCCCATCAATGTTATGTTGATATTAAGTAAATTTTCATGTGCCATTTTAAAAAACGAAAGCTCCAAGCCAAATGCGACATAGGCTACTGTATTAAAATATTTGTGTATGTATTAGAGCTGGGACGATATGCTTTTGTCCCAGACTTCAGACTTGACTCGGACTCAAGCTTCAAGACTTGTCAACAACCTGTTTTCATGCAATTATTGCTTTTTAAATCTAAATTTATTCATGTATTTCCATTTTCTTTTATTGGCGCATATACGTTAGGGAAACGTATGACGAGCAGCATGTCCCCTGCCCTTTGCCATAATGTGCAACGTAACGCATACACTATGCCTTATGTGCGCGCACTCAGAGTTGTGCCTTTTGTCATTAGTTTTGCTTTCAATAACTTCGTAAGTCCGCATTGTTCAACAACATTGAACAATGCAGATTCTCTCCTGGTCATGGAACAACGGACCAGATCTTTACTCTCGCAAGGATCCTGGAGGGAGCCTGGGAGTATGTCTACATGTGCTTTGTGGATCTGGAGAAGGCGTATGACCTGGTCCCCCGGGAGATACTGTGGGAGGTGCTGCGGGAATATGGGATGAGGGGGTCCCTTCTCAGGGCCATCCAATCTCTGTACGACCAAAGCGAGAGCTTACCCCAAGTGAAGGAGTTTAAATACCTTGGGGTCTTGTTCGCGAGTGAGGAGACAATGGAGCGGGAGATTGGTCGGAGAATCGGCGCAGCGGGGGCGATATTACATTCAATTTATTTCACCGTTGTGACAAAAAGAGAGCTGAGCCAGAAGGCAAAGCTCTCAATCTACCGGTCAGTTTTCGTTCCTACCCTCACCTATGGTCATGAAGGCTGGGTCATGACCGAAAGAACAAGATCCAGGGTACAAGCGGCCAAAATGGGTTTCCTCAGGAGGGTGGCTGGCGTCTCCCTTAGAGATAGGGTGAGAAGCTCAGTCATCCGTGAGGAGCTCAGAGTAGAGCCGCTGCTCCTTCGCGTCGAAAGGAGCCAGTTGAGGTGGTTCGGGCATCTGGTAAGGATGCCCCCTGGGCGCCTCCCTAGGGAGCTGTTCCAGGCACGTCCAGCTGGGAGGAGGCCTCGGGGAAGACCCAGGACTAGGTGGAGGGATTATATCTCCAACCTGGCCTGGGAACGCCTCGGGATCCCCCAGTCGGAGCTGGTTAATGTGGCTCGGGAAAGGGAAGTTTGGGGTCCCCTGCTGGAGCTGCTCCCCCCGCGACCCGATACCGGATAAGCGGACGAAGATGGATGGATGGAACTTCGTAAACAGTGGCAGTAAGCAAACAGCTAAATGCAAGGTGTGTGGCACCGGATCAACAACGTCGAACTTCATCAGACATCTCAAAATGCATCCAGATAGGTCAGTCACTTGCTGATGTGAAAGAGACGTTACATTTAGCATATATCGTCACAGGTAACAAGCTAACCATCACAAAGTGTTGTGCTAATACTGGGAACAAGCAAATTGTATCTTTATAGTTAGTAGTTGCTGAGGCTCAGACATCCATGGCACACAGGAGGCGGGACGCATGGATCCATCTCCCCAGGAACAAACGCTGTGTCGGGTGATGCTTAATTGATCCCGTGAATAATTTGTAGGCTACTAAGTGAACAAGGTGTACCCGGTCCACCAAACACTGGGCCATCTTGACTGTCTTAATTCTGCACATATTTCTGTTACTGTAGTCCTATTTACTATTTCATCCATGCGTGGCGCAGCGGATCCGTGTGTACTGTCACCTGCCGTGGAGACGCTGGCCTCACTAACCTCTCCTCCTCTGAGTCGGATCTCCCTTGCGCTGGAAACTGCTTATTGTGCGTAATTTGGACTGAGATTGAGATGCATGTTGTTCTGTAACTGGTGTGGCGCTGCCACTATTCTCTTGATTTCCACTTCGACATTAGACATTTTTTTGAGTGAAAGAAACGTTACATTTAGCATATATCGTCACAGGTAACAAGCTAACCATTGGTAAGTGTTGTGCTAATGCTGGGAACAGGCAAATTGTATCTTTATAGTTTTATCTAGAGATGGCCCGATACCATTTTTTGCTTCCCGATACCAATTCTGATACCTGAACTTGCGTATCGGTCGATACCAAGTACCGATACCAGTGTGTCATATATTTTATTATGTTTTAACAACTGTATACTAGTATCCCTGTATGGATGTGATTTCTATCTTTGTTGTCGGCCTGCCTCAGGTTAAACTCTTTGTGAAACATGAACAAACAATGAACGCCCCAGAACTTTCTTTTATTATGCAGTTTGACAGTCAGTTATAACGGAAAAAGAACATAAATAAACTACTAACGTAGATTATCTTTAGGGCTTTATTACGTGGTATTGGATCGGTGCATTAACTCCAGTACTTCCCGATACCGCTACCAGCATTTTAGGCAGTATCTGAGCCGATACCGATACTGGTATCGGCTCATCTCTAGTTTTATCCATATGATGTGACAAACTTAGGTTAATATTTCACCAGGTCCGAGGGCTAGAGGGATGTGTTAAGTAGACCCCATAAAGTTATCCTACAACTGATTTTGATACTGTACTGTATGGATGGTAGCTACAGGACATGCTTTGAATTCATAAGATTTAACAATACAATGTTAGGGACAGATCAGATGGACAGAGACTTGAGACTTGACTTGGACTCGTGGCAAAAGACTTGGGACTTGACTTGAACTTGCCCCTCAAAGACTTGAGACTTGACTTGGACTTCCAAAAAATAACTTGTGAACATCTCTTTTGCCATTCTAGAAGTATAGTGATTCGATAGTATTTATTGCGATTTTCTTATCCTTCTTTAACAAAAACCAAAGTTGAAAATACACGTCTAGAGACAATATATCATGAGACATTTCTAAAATCTAATTGTTATCTAAAAAGAAGGCCCATCACATGTCAGTCAGTCAGTCTAACTTTACTTTTACTTTACAGTACTGTATAGCCAGAAAATATTTAGGTGAATCATTGGTAAAAAAAAAAAAAAAAATGTAATTAAAAATATTGATTCTAGGGAAAAGAATCGTATCTAAAAATCGTCGCAAAAAAATCATGATACATAACATTTTTGATTTTTCCCACCCCTAGTACAGTATGTATGAGGATCCAACTGATGCTTAAAATCACTGTAACACTTCATCCTGTATGCACTGACTGTCATCACCATGTTTCCAGTCATAGAAATAGTGCATGACAGACTTATCTTCAAAGAAACACTTCTACATTTTGAAGAAACTTATCAGCACATTTCTCCTCAGAAGCCCAACAGCAGCTTACTGGGAAATAGATTTAAAAGGAAGAGAAAAAAAAAAACCAACAGAAACCACGAAATACTGCTGTCATAGACAACTCCTCTAGTTTAGGTGGTTTTCATGTTTTTACTTGAAGGTTTACATTTCCCTACAGTATGCAGGTACTCGGCATGTTCTCAGATGTCATTTGTATCTGTATCTGCATTTGTTAGTATAAAACCAGAGCTGCTAGCATGGCTGAAGACTCGTCTGTTTTTCTACTCCTACTATTCCAATATTGATGCATTTGTTCTACAGTATGCCACAATAGTGCCATTTTTAAGCAAGGACCTGTCAAAGTCACAATGCCCAAATTCAGAAAGAATAAATATAGAGTCCACAAAACTCATAACCTTCTGATAAAAAAGAATTTATATTTTCCGTAATTCTTAATTTCTAGAAAATTAAAAGTTAAACACTGCTGATAAAATACATCTTGGATTGATAAAAGTAAAGCTGGGCCAGTCAAGCTGGGTCTTGAGATGTCCCAACAAGGCCACATACAGTTGGTCTTGCAGTACTTACAGTTGTTTTTCACAGTATGTGTGTTTTTTCTGCAGGAGTCCGATGCAATCCCATGCATCTCCACTCTGACAAAGGGGTCCAAAGCTTTGCCACTCCTGGAGATGGGTAGGTTGGACCCACTGATCACCTGTAGATAGACATACAGAGATGCAGAGTGGATGGTCACATAGATAGGGGGTGTATGCGAATGTAATTGATCAGGGATAAACGGTAAATATAAAAGAGAAGAGAAAACAGGAGAGCCAGTAAGAGTAGAGAAAAAAAGAGAGCGAAAGAGGGCTGTAATTACACTAGTCTAGAGAGACGGGCTTATCTGCAGTCCTCTCACAACGAGCCTTCCCTTCCCCAGCTCTGATCAAAGACAAACCTGCATGTACTTATCAAGACATGCCCCGCTTGGCACTGATGGAGCTTTACGGTGTCCAGGCTCAAAATTAAAGTCCCTTTCCTTTTCTAAAGTCCTGCTACAAAACACTCATTCACAGTTACAAAGGTATAGATAACAGTTTGAACACTATTCATAAAGATTTGCTATAGAAAAACAGACCATTGCTTGTAGTTGACAGTCTTATGCTCAATGAGATCTCAAGGGGAAATATTGTTTTCCTGAGCAGATGAATAATTTACGACCCTATCTATGTTACACCACTGAATGCTAGTCATGACTCTGATTTCCACCGAGTTGAGAGCTGAGTCAAGATTGCAGGATTTTCCCTGAAGTGATCAAATAATACAGAATGATGATGTGAATAATATTAAGGTATGGTTTCTCCCAGGGCATCCAAAAACGAGGTGTGTGTGTGTGTGTGTGTGTGTGTGTGTGTGTGTGTGTGTGTGTGTGTGTGTGTGTGTGTGTGTGTGTGTGTGTGTGTGTGTGTGTGTTTGTTTTACTATATTCGTGGGGTCCAAAAACTGGGAAATACAGTATACTTGTGGGGTCTGCACAGCCTTGTGGGGCCCAAAATGCTGGACCCCACAAGGTTAAAGAGCTGTTAAGACTTGGTTTAACAGCTCTTTAAGGGTTAAGACTTGGTTTTAGGATTAGGGTTAGAATTAGGTTATGGTTAGGGTGAGGGTAAGGGTTAAGGTTAGGCATTTAGTGGTGATGGTTAAGGTTAGGGTAAGAGGCTAGGGAATGCATTATGTCAATGACGGGTTCCCACAAAGATAGTGAAACAAACGTGTGTGTGTGTGTGTGTGTGTGTGTGTGTGTGTGTGTGTCTTCTTAGAAGACAAAAATGTTTGATGTGCTTTTGTTTAACTTGTGAGAGTCTACACATCCTGATTAAGTGATCAAGATTTATTTCCTTAATCAGAAACCAGCTAAACCAAGAATTATAGTAGAAGTATTCTATGATAGGACTTTAAAGCAACAGCTTTAACAGGTTACATTTAGAACAGCTACAATACTGACTGAGGTCCACAGGTCAGTTATTGTAATAATTTGGCTGAACCAACCCTTTATAGAGGGAGTTTTTTGTTATGATTCATAGCTGTTCAGAAGACTGGCAGATTCTGGCAGAGTAACAATGATGTTCCCTCGTCTACCTCCTTTGCAGTAAGTCTGTATGAGTCCCATGTGATCCCAGGCAATTCCACATATTGTCCTTGCAGTACAAAGCTTCACATATCTCTGAGTCCCACCATTATGTGCTACATAAGAGCAAACTGTCGTATCTCTGTAATTGGACTTAGAAGAGTTAGTGTGTGACAGTTGTCCTGATGGCACACTATAGAGATGTGATGAGGTAGAGAGATGTTCTCTACAGCTTCATTCATCATTTTCCATGTAGCTTAGATACAGTACATTACAAGTGCTGCTATTACCATCCCCTAACATACTTAAAATAATGGAAAAGGGATAATTTATTAATTGGACCCCTTTATATTCTGAAGGATATAATTTAATTAAACGAAGACCCTCTCAGGGAGATTTACATTATTGTTGGTTCACAGCATCTGGTAGGAAAGCATTTATCTGGGGGCTAAGAGTAAGATGAGCTCTGCAACACAATCTCTATATTGCGATGGATAGGCAAACACATACATGCACACAAAGCACACAAATCCACCCTGAGTGGATTATTCAGCGTTCAGTGCTCCATAGCTGTACCTTTAGCAGCAGGTGTGTGGTTTTGTGGCCGTGCTTGCTGCAGCCGGGATCAAAGTGACTGGACATGAGCACTGCCGGCTTCAGGACGTATCCACAGCCGCCGTTGTCCTGGAAGCAGCCATCATTAAGGTCCATAGGCAATCCCAGAGACTGGAAATTGAGAGCCACTGCAAAACATGACGGACAATGTTGGAATAATGAAAATGAGGAGCTACAGAACAGTGGCAAAACATTTTAATAGAACAAAATTGAGGATGCCTAAAGCTTGTTTATATAAAACGAGCAGCCAGTATGAGATGATCTCATGCATATCTTCTGTTTACTGGCTCTTGTTCATTCTGCGGGAAAGAGCTAAATTATACAACTTAAAATGTTTCCCCAACAATAGCATACATTGCATCAGGGACACATAAAATCACCAACTGTGCAATAAGTGCATTTGTAGTAGGTTTTCTGCAGTGCAAACTCTGTGGTAGCATGTGTGCTTCATAAGTCTACAGTGACTACCCATTTCAGACGTGTGAATAGACAAGATATAAAGAGATAAAGAGATAAAGAAAGCAGCTGATGTAATTCTGCTGACAGTTTTGAGCTATATCTCAGCTGGGCTGAATTGTGAAAACTAGTGAGTCTGCAATAGCATAAGTACATAATAAAGACCACCTTTAATTTTGTCCTAACCAACACACTGCAATGCATCTTTTTATATAGGTGTATGTCTTAGGGTCCCAGTGAATGGGCTGCTCATCTAACTGTAATTGATCCATCTAGGCTGCTGCTTTGTACTGCAGTCTCCTGCAACTGTGAAAAGTGCCGCTCACCATCTGCACAGCTGCCATCGAAGCACGTAGACCGTCTGCTCAGTGATCAGCAGGGCTTTGTGTCAGAATCAGTGGCTGACTGAGCGATGGAGACAGATGAGGTGAAGTGACAGGCACATTGGCCAAGACAGTGCCAGACAGGTCTGCATTGTGACTTTAAGTCCATGGGTATTCGCGCATTACCAGAAGGCGTGAGGATGTAAAGCTTTTATGTAAAGATATTTTTTTTAAGCATATTTGTTCTCAGGAGCGATATATGTGATATGGAGTCAAGCCCAATGCTCATGCTTGATTCGAAGAAATGATGGAAAAAAAAAAAACTAAACTGTGATCCAGACAAGGAAGTAGTTTAAAGAGAAGAAGAGAAAAAAAAAGCATTTAGGGGGGGTGCAAATCGATTTAAAAAAAAAAAAAAAAAGGGGTGATAAGGGCCAGGAGAGGACTTGCTCTGGGGAAAACACAGATGAGGTGGTCAGGCTGTGGACTGGAATGAAATGTTCTTTTCACTGCTAATCGAAAGGACATTTTGGACAGATTGTTCCCTTAGATGTTTGACAATCTGAGTTTCCGGACTGCATTTCTCTCCGTTTCAAAAGCTTGTTATGGATTTTGTGTGTGTGTGTGTGTGTGTGTGTGTGTGTGTGTGTGTGTGTGTGTGTGTGTGTGTGTGTGTGTGTGTGTGTGTGTGTGTGTGTGTGTGTGTGTGTGTGTGTGTGTGTGTGTGTGTGTGTTCTTGTTTAACTATATTTGTGGGGTCCAAAACCCGGGAGTCCAGTATACTTGTGGGGTCCGGACAGCTTTGTGGGGCCAAAATGCTGGACCCCACAACTTTAAAGGGCTGTTTGAGGGTTAAGACTTGGTTTTAGGATTAGGGTTAGAATTAGGTTATGGTAAGGGTTAAGGTTAGGCATTTAGTTGTGATGGTTAAGGTTAGGGTAAGGGGCTAGGGAATGCATTATGTCAATGACGGGTCCCCACAAAGATAGTGCCACGCACTATGTGTGTGTGTGTGTGTGTGTGTGTGTGTGTAGAACTTTTGGATTCCTGTTAAAACTGCTGACACAAAGGAATTAAAGACATTCTCTGTAAGTCTTTTTTTGCATTTATGTTTTCAGGGTTTCTTCTTGACCAAAAAAGAAACATAATTGGCAACAAAGTACAAATAATCTTAGCAAAATTTTATTACCCTTGTTTTTCATAACCCTTTTATATTTTACTTTATAAACATTTCCATGACTCCATTACTGCATATTAGATAAACACTGCTTGCACTGTATGTATGTATGTAATCACATCAACTTGCATCCTACGAGTTTGGAAACGGTTCAACAAAAGATGTGATCAACATGGTTTGCTAAGTTATAAAATTAATTTCAGATTAATGTGCCTAAATAAATGTGTGTGTGGATGCATGTGGGCATATGTATGAACTTTTACTGCATAGCTTATGCATGCAGGCCCTCTCCGACTCACCGAGCTGTGAGCCGACGTTCCAAAACTCCTGAGGGTTGTAGTTGGAAGAAGACGTCCTCGAGCCTGCTGGGTAAATCCTGCTGAGGAACTTCTGGTTGTGCTGAACAAAGTCTACACCTGAGTGAGAAAACGCACAACACTTACAGGTCAAATGTCTCCTCTGACATACACTGATTCTGACTTAGTCACAATGGCTGTGTGATGCAGTGATCCAGGAAAACAGTGAGGTTTATCTACAGGGACATGGCCACTTTTTAATAGTATCAGTTATAAAAAATTTCTCTTTTCTATGTTCTAGACATCACAGATATGATTCAGTTGATCATCATTTTTTTTTTTTTTTAAATATGAACTGATATAGGATCCTATGAGTAAGATTTACCAATGTATTTGTTATTTTAGCTTTATGGCAAATATATTTTTAAGAGAATACCTGAAAAGGTGGAAACCATTTGTCCTGATTAAGGTTGGAAGCCTGTATAATTATGCTCATTCTGGATAGACTAAAAAGCTCCAGTCTGTAGTTTCCCTGCAGGGCTTTAGGATGACAAGAGACTACACAATTTTTACAGCTCCAGCATAGCCAAGACTATTCCTGGTCACTGCCAGCCAAGCCAACCAGCTCATAATGTAGCTGTGTGTCTGAAAAGTGTCACTACTCCTCAGCAGAAGATTTCATTTCTCTACATCACTCTGTTACTCCAATATACTGCCGCACAGCAGCGCAATGACAGTTTAACTGATTATCAGTTGATTCAAACCTCTGTGGGCTCTTTCCACTTCCCCATCAGTGAGAGTATAAGGCATATTTCTGGGCTTGTGCTGTTGTGCTTTATTCCCTATAAAGTACTCCCCTATGTCCTATATGTCATGTTCAATATTGCTTTCGTTATTATGGAGGTTTATGGCACCAGATATAATTGCATTTCTTGTCCAAAAAGGACCTACAGAGACTTCTCCTTTGACCTCAGTGTGACTGTAAATAATGTGAATCTGCTGGGCTCATCAGAATTATATTTTGTAATATTTGCAATTGATTATACATAGTCTTTATTACTTCAGACTCAGGCTTCCCTTTTCTTTTCCCATAGTTTCAACTCCATCAATAACATTTTACCTGAGGCTTTGGCTAGCTTGCGAGCTTTCTTCTCTGCCATTGATGTGTTCTCATAGTAGTTCTGATTGTCCTTGGAATGACTGAAGCTGATGAACTTAACAGACCTGGTGTATACGACCAGGTCAGATAAAGCCTCTGCCACCGCCTCCTTCTTCTTCTATTTGTTATATTTAGGGTAGAGAGGAAGACAAACCAAAGAGAGCACTTACCAAATTGCAACAAATAGTGTTGCAAGCGGTAAATTTTTACCTTGTATCATCTTATAGCAATGCCAATTACATTTATATAGCACCTTTCATTACATGCAAAGCCAAAGTGCTTGACATTAAAAACAGCATAAACATTAAAACAAAGCATGAATAGAAATAAGAATACAATAGAAGCATCAACATAGCAAGACAATCTACAAAAACATACAGGGGCGACCATACAAATTAATAAACACACACACACACACACACACGCACATATAGTGCGTTTCACTATCTTTGTGGGGACCCATCATTGACATAATGCATTCCCTAGCCCCTTACCCTAATCTTAACCATCATAACTAAATGCCTAACCTTAACCCTTACCCTAACCTAATTCTAACCCTAGTCCTATAACCAAGTATCAAACAGCCCTTTAAAGTTGTGGGGTCCAGCATTTTGGCCCCACAAAGCTGGCCGGACCCCACAAGTATACTGTATTCACTGTATTGTTTTTGGACCCCACGAATATAGTTAAACAAGAACACACACACACACACAGTGTAATTAAGCAAATGCCTGAGAGAATAAGAAGGTTTTGAGTTTGCTTTTGAATGTGGACACAGTTGTGATGGATCTCAGGTCATCAGGCTCTTGTTCCAGAGAGCAGGACCTCAGTAACTGAAGGCCCCCTCACTGGACCTGGTCTTATTCTGGGTAAAATCTAGAGGGCCTGATGACCTGAGAGGTGTTTTGGGTTTTGATCAGTGAGCAACCCATTAAGTGCTTTATAGACTATTAGCAGGATTTTGAAAGTGATTTTGTATTGTACCGGGAGCCAATGAAGTAATTTGAGTACCAGAGTAATGTGTTCAAATGTACGTGTATGTGTAAGGACTCTTATGGTTGCAGTGTACATCCAACTATATGTGTACAGTACACAAACAGTCTATATCTGTCTCTATTTTTTTTAAGAAATCTGTTCTTAAATCTAACTGACTTACTTTTGTCTTTGACCCTGCCTTTCTGGGAGACCAGAACTTTGCTTTGGTTTGCTGATCCTCGTCCTCCTCATCATCATCATCATCCTCCTCCTCCTCTCCCTCATCTACACTCTCCTCTGCCTGTGTCCCTGCTGCATCCTCCGTCTTAATGGGAGGCTTTAGCTTTTTATTCTTGATGAGGATCTTATACTTCAGGTCCTGGCATCCCCACAAATACACATATACAGTATGAATTCACACATGAATAAATGCAAAGATAACCTTAATCACGGGAACCTACATTCGCCCCGCACCGCACCATCACACAGTTGCATCAGTCAAACAAACTCAAACTTAGGAAACAAACCATCAAATCAAAACATTTGATTTGCACAAACCACTCCCTCTCTGATTTGTCAAAAAGATGCTATTCTTCAGAGAGTTATTCAGTAGCCTCATCCACATCAGTGCATACACACAGCCAAGTTTGGTAGGATAAAGGAGCAGAAAGCAGCTGGTGTACTGAATCACTGAATCACACATGTTGCTACATTTCACCGCCCTGGCTCCAAAATCTGTTTGTACTGGGTATCTTCATGCAGATGAGCAGCAATATGCTTAAAGTAAAAAAAAAAAAAACATTATGGTATGGACTTGAAAGCAGCTCAGTGGTAAGCCACACGGCAGAAAGTCACTCTGTCAGCTTCACTGTATGCACAGGCAAAATAATTACAGATCTGACAACATTAACAACCCATAAGAATCCATATAGTATGGAAATTATAAGATTCAGCGCTTCCTTTGGCACTGCACTTTTTCATCTTTTTATTGCAATTACAGTCTGTAGAGCTAGAACAGAGGCTTTGCTTATGTTGATGTAATTTAGGATATAATTTCACCCATGTTTATAGTAAAAATAGAATAAAGTACATGTAAAACCTTTTAATCTAAGTGGTCAGAGTAGAGTATAAGGTAATGAACAGTTCTGAGAATCGCACATTGGTTACACTTGCATAATTGGATGGTAACTTGGGTGTAATGCTGCATGAATGTGACACACGAACACTGATTCAGTGTTCAAGTTGCTGGAGGTTAAATAGTCAAGATGAAACCATTAGTGCTGAGGCTCCTATCTAAGCCCCCACTTCATGAGTCATAAAGATAAAGAACGATATGGGGAAGAAAATCTTATATGCACACTCAGGATAAAACACAACTCATGTCTTGCAGTAAATTCCAAAGCAGTAGAAGTCAGAGGCAGCAAAGAAACTCCGGCGAGGCAGCACATATTCATCCACTCTGAGAGAAAAAACCTTCATCCTCCTCGTGATATTCAATAGACTGGAGCGAATGTGCTGGCATCTTTCAGGCCAGTCGCTCAGTCATGGGTTGAAGCAGATGCTTTCATTGGAGAGTCCAGAACCCAAACAGGGTAATCTAAATTAACAATCAGCTCAAGTGCCTCAGCATGCTTAAAATGATGGACACTTCGCAGGATCAACCACATCACATTTGATTTTGCAAATCTATGAGAGACTAAAGAGCCTTGTCCATTGACCCCTGCATCCCAGTGGAGGAGAGAGGCAAAGGGAGCCTCAGAAAGAAACTAATGAGGCCCTCTGTGATGACCAAAATGTCTTATTTTCTCCTTGTTTTTCTTTGCTATGACAGGAGATGAGGACTTATAAATACAAACGCTATCATGCCTCTACTTGCACCAGCAGCTCTAACATTCAACACAGATTCTTCTTCTGATTTACACCTGAGATAGTCAAGCTCTCTCTTTTCTGAGTCTTACATTTGGGCTTGGGAGGCCTCCAGTAGTATGGTGATCCAAGGGAGTTCTCAGCAGCTTTTCCCCCAGGATAGAGATGAGGTACTGGGCCATGACCTCCTGCTGCTCCTTGGAGCAATGGTTTTCTAATGACAGGATCACTGGGTAAGCAGACACCTGTCAAGAAATAATCACATCAAAAGAAATCATGATTCAAACCCTATTTCCAACAATTAGCATCAACTTGGATCTACTGCTCTCTCTACGGGCTCTTAATTCCCCCAACACATCACAGAGAATGGCCTGGATCAAAGACAACTTGCAAGCAAAGCATTGCGATCAGAGATGCTATTAATTAGAGCAAATGCAGCTAAGCAGGGACTCCTGGAGGCTACACAGTCAGGAGTGAACACTGAGTTAGATGCCTGGAGCACCACTCCGGGAAATGTGTGTCATGTAACATACTATAAGCTGTTACCTCGAAGGCATGTTGCTCCACAGTGGCGACGACATCCTTAAAGAATATCTTGGTGGTCAGGGTGTAGCCATGGTAGACTACAGGCTCCATATCTGGCCCATCCCAGCAGTCAATCTCCAGACAGCGACAGCCTTTCCTCAGAGCACTGTGGCACACAAATACACACATAAGCGCATGCATGCATAGAGAGACACATGCAAACACACTGAGCTGTGGCACGTGAGAAATTAGAAGTAAAGCATTGAGGCACAAACTGAGTGATTTCCTTTCCACGCACAAGTTCATCTCAACGACTCCCATACATGTGTAAAATGACTATTATTATATATAATGTATATAATACATGCTAATAATTTATAGCTAGTGGTGCAATGTAACTAAGTACAATTACTCAAATAGTGTACTTAAGTAAATATTTGAGGTACTTGTACTTTACTTGAGTCCTTTCTTTTAATGCCACTTTCTACTTCTACAAATAACAAAATCAGATTTTTGCACACAAAACATGTAGTTTACACAATATGATGTTCTATTATAAATTAAACTACCCAACAATATACAGGCCTACAAGTACAACTGAAATGATTAGCCGATTAAACACTTTTGGTGTTTATTGTTGATTGACAGAACTGTTTTGTTATTTCCATTTTCTAAAATTTGAGGATTTTTTGGCATTGAGTACTTTTACTTGTAATGCTTTAAGTACATTTTCCTGATGATACTTACATACTTTTACTTAAGTAACATTTTCAATTTAACTTGTAACTTGTAATTAGTACTTTTACTTAAGTGAAGCATCTGAATACTTCTTCCACCACTGTTTATAGCAAACAAATAATTTAATAATTTATTCCAACAGCTTCTTATACCCTTGTGGATCTGATCTGCCCCATACATGGTGATGTTACATTTCCATTTCTGTGCTGTCTTTATATAAAAATATGTTCGGGTCAATACAGAATGTGTCTTGGTGTTATAACATAGTCTGTTGGTGGTGGGGCAAAATTATAATTATTATAATTTAATTAAATTATATCACTTTCACAGCAGGGGTGGGACATTGATACATTTTCTTGCAACCCTGATGCAAAGTTGTATCACCCTTTTACTCCAGACATTTTAACTGTGGAATGGTTCTGCTTGTTGGGAAATCAGCCTTTTCTACCAGTGTATTGCTGTTTTATGAAGGCACACATGCGTCTGCTGTGTATTTATTCAATACAAAAAATCCGTTCATGTTCTTCTTTCATCTCAGTTCTCAGCTATGTTTTTCTCTCTCTTTGTCTTGCTGTAAGTTGTGCATTGGAGAGTTGCTTTGTAAAAACCCTGCTATTGTGTGGAAAGTAGCATCATATTGTCACATTGTGATGAGTTTGTGTATGGTTTAAACACACAAGACACAGTGTGTTAATTTGTGACTTTTAAATGTGCAGGTAGGTGTATCCCTTGTGCCTTCTAATCTTTATGCTAAGCTAAGCTAACAACAGCCTGACTCCAGCTCCATCCATCAGAACAGACATGAGAGTAAAAGATCTTTTGATCCGACTCTCGTAAAGAAAGCAAATAAGTGTATTACCCAAAATGTTGAACAATTTCTTTACCACCTTATGCTGCCAGGACACAACAATGTCACACAGTTTTCCTCAAGTGCGCACTATAAATGTTGTATGTTGTGCTGTTCATTATAAAAATGCAGTTAAGTTCCCATGTATACCCAATTATTTTTAAAGCTTTGATCATATACAACTAAAAGTTTCAGTGATAAATTATAATGTATGCCTTTCACAACATACAGGCTCTAGTGAATCTTTTATTTCTTCCTCCAACAAATACATTTGGTCAATTTCCTTTCTTCTCCCTCCTACCTGTGAGCTAGTGGGATTTCTACTCCTGCCACTTTGTTGTCTTCTCTATATGATTCCTCCATTATCTAAGTAAACCAGAGCTTCCAGGCCACTGGTTTGGAGGGTTCCACTCTACCAGCCGGCCAGAGCACTCAGCACTTTCACAGGGTCCATAAATACAGCACTTCTGCTGCCATCAGCCCCTTTTGTAATCACCTCCATTGTCCCATAAAGGGACCACAGCAGTTTCACTGTGCCTCAGCACATGAGTGGGTCAATAAAATGAGAGAATCCTGATAACACACACATGTAGGTCTGTAGGAGAGACTTTAGAAGGAAAGTAAAGTGTATTGAGGGGTGTTTTAGATCTGTATTAGAGTTAAATGGTGTTTAAATTGGCCTTATCAGTTAACTTGAACCACATTATTAGCAGATCTATTACAAAATTCTGCAGATTAGTTGGTTAATTTGCAAGTATAATTTCATGATGCAGCACTTCAGAAAACCATTCCCACTTCCAGGTGGGAGTGGTTTTCTAAAATGTGAAGAAGAACAGAAGCTGTACTGTATTAGCTGTACGTCCCTACCAAACATAGGCATCCAGGTGGCTCTTTCCTACTAGCTGATCTCCAGTCAGGTAGGTGTTGTGTGATGAGGAGATGAAGTAATTGGTGAGAGGCTGGCCCATGTATTGGTACACAGATGTGTGGGCCTGGTCAAACACGCAGCAGTCTTTGGACTCCATGTACCTGAGGAATCCCTCAAATGTCATGGACCTGCTTTCTCTGGCTGTTAGAGGAGGAAGGAGCAGTGTCAGTGACAGTAAAAAGCCTCGGCTATTCTACCAAGCTCAAAACATAAAAATAAGTTTAAAGCCAGCTCAAGTAAAAACTCTGTTTCTAGTTTTAAAACATTAAAACAAATCAAATGAATATCAAGACTAAAAGAGTCTACAGCCATGCTAGTGGCTCTGTGAGGCTGCACTTAGGCAGCACACAGCGTTGTCACCAATGACACAATGCAATGATAACATGCTGTGTTTAGCAGATATGAGAGCAGTTTAGCATGTTAGCATGCTAATGTTTGCTAATAAGCACTAAACACAAAGCACAGTTTGGGCTTATCTTAGAAATGTCATTAGTTTGGCTGGTATTTGGTAATTTACCGACCTGATGATGCCAGATGAAAAGTCAGGGGATCAGCAAAGTCATTGGAATTTATCCTTTGGGCAAGCACCATTAATGTCAGTACAACATTTCATAGCAATGCATCCAACAGTTGTTGAGATAGTATTGTAGTCACTGGCATAGCTAAAAACTAGCTCCCCTTAAAATGTAAGGTTACTGAGTTTACTATTATTATTTGTTAATGGATTATGATATCAGTTGCAGTCTTTAAAACCTTCTCTTACTCAAATACTGTATGAAGTGAAACAGTCGTCAATGAAGCTGCAGACTAATTATGAGCCTTTTGTTGTTGTTTTCCCTGTTTTGTTGTTTGTGATGCTGTGAATTAGCCACCAGTACACTGATCCCGAGACAACATCTGTTCTACTAGTCCACTGACGTGCCTGACTCTTCCATTTTCCTTCTGTCATTTCAACCCCCCTGCCCCTGGGCTTACAGCAAATCACTTTGTCAGCCTTGCACCACTGGAGCTTAGGCCCTGACTTGTGTTTTAACTAAATTAGCATCATTACGTGACAAAGCCTGAGTCTTTAAAGAGTAGATGGGTTTTTTTACCCATAGTGATGAGCAGCAAGCAGCCTGACGTGGAATGCAGCTCTCCCTTCACTTACCTGTCTCTTCAATCTCATATCTATCAATCAAACTCTCTGCCATCTCTTCATTTGCTGTGAGCTCCATCTGCTCCTTGTGGAGGAACCTGAGGAGGGCGCAGGCAGGCAAAATGGTCTGCTCTGAGGTGTAGCATTGGTACAGATGCTGGATTTCAGCCCTCCTAGAGGAGGGGGCTTTGCCTTTCTTCATCTTGCCCTGCACACAATCAGTATAGCCTCTTAATCCCTTGTCTTCGATCCTGGGAAGTTATTCTTAAGTTTCTTTGTAAAACTTCCATCTTTTATGAAATCAACATGCAATTCTGAGACGAGTATGTGGCTACAAATAATTTATTAAAGGCTTGTGTTTGTCTGCAAGGCTGGATATTCATCATGATAGTGTTAGAAGAAAGAAAGTGTTGAATCTAGGTCCTTTTTTAAATCATAAAACTTCAGATAATTTTTTGAAGTTGTCATCTTGTAGACGTTTTAAACATATGTATATATGTGTTTCAAAGACACAGCACATCACTTGTTCTCTAAAAATATACAGGAAATGGTGAATAAAAATGTCAACTCAGAGATGCATCCCAGCTTTTACCTGAGCTCACTGTTGAAATACTTTTTCAAACTCGGCATGAGAGACAATAAAAGAGAAGTCAGGGTCTTCATTCACATAAAGTTCTCCCATCCTCTCACAATGCAACCTCCCCTTCCTTTCTGTTTCTCTTACTTCCATCAAAACCTAAAGCAACATCTGTGTGACTTTCTCATTTTAGTCCCTCTCCTCTCCTTGTCATTCCTCTCAGTCGAAGGACAAAAGTGCCTGTGACTTTCCCTGGCTTTGTGTGTACCTCTCTCTCTCTCTCTCTCTTTCTCTCTCTCTCTCTCCATACCTTTCATCTCTGTTCTGCAGCCCCTGACAGTTCAGACATATGCCTAAACCTGTGTTGTCACTGGGTGCCCTGCAGTGGGCTGGCCTCCCGCTGCATCTGTTGCCTCAGTGTGAGCAACACAAAGCAAACAGCTCTGTTATCTTCATTAACCTTTTATGCAGTTGCAGCAGCTGTATCTAAACCAGAAGATCCCTTTAAATCGTGTATTATGTCTAATGATTGGAAAAGATCTAACATAAAGATTTGGATAAACCTTTCTTACTCTTACTTCACTGATATTTGCCAGTAAACAACTGCAACTGAGGAGGGAATTAGCTAGATGCAACTCTTGAAAACTCAATAAAATATCATGTAAACAACAGCCTACCTCAGATACTGATGGTCTCTGGGTCCCCGTAGTATAGATATTTAGGAACAGGATATCAGCTGGGTATGAAAAACACTCAAAACAATCTGATTTTTTAGCAGGTTTCTGGGGAAGTACACAAAGTTGTTGCTATAGTGACAAAACATTCCGATTCTACAGACACCTGTTAAAAGAAAACAGTGAAGATCATATAAGGCAGAGGATTAAAACTCACCCTGTGTCTGTCTCCTCTTATTATTTCAGACATGAGCAGTGGACTTGGTGATAAAATACAGACAGAATAGAGTATGTGAAGATAGAACTTTTGCCTTCATGTTCCTGCCTGTTGAAAAGTCTGTGGGTGAGTGAAGAGTCTTTCCCTTTCAAACTTCTGATAGTCACATAAATCATATCTCAGTATGATTAATAGTGTAAACATATACAGCATAACACAGTGATTTATACAATACATATATAGATATCCAGTTGGCTAAGTACACTCTTTATTTCCACTATGGAGGTTGTGTTTTCAATCTTGTTTTGTAGATTGTTAAAAAAAAAGAAAAAAAAAAAAAAAAAAAAAGAGGACCTTACAGATCTCAGTGAAGTTTGATTGCTTTACGTTTGAAAACTCTATTTGGCTCATTACTCCTGTCTAACATGCAAAACTAAGCTGGTCACCATGGTAAACATTAAACCTGATTAACATCAGCATGTGAACATTGTCACTGTGTGCATGTTAGCATGCTGACATTAGCATTTAGCTCAAAGCACCAATACACAATGTGCCTAAGCACAGCCATGTAGACTATTAGCATCTTCTTCTGTTAAAATCTGTTGATTCTTGATCACTTATACTGTTTTCTGATATTTTGTTGTCAGGTGTGGCCTATTTGATATAAACTGCTATTACTCCTAAATGCACTGTGTAATTGCTACTAAATTTAAATGAGAGCAGTAGGCTACACATCTACTCTGAGTAATCCTACAAAATTTGATGCCGTTTCTTATGTAAATGGTGCGACTGGAATGTGATGAATGAAATGCCTATAATTCATGAGTCTGACCAAAACACAAGGCATCTTTGTCCAATGCCCTAATATTTCTGGACAGGATGAAAGTATTCTATAAAAATCTTGGCCAGAATTACAAAACTTAAAAAAATACATATATTATAATAAACAATTTAAAGGATTGTGTAGCAGATGGGCTCTGTGAGTGCTTTACTTCACCAAGTGATCTGGTCAAAATGACTTGTGATTATCTACAACAGCATGGTAAATTGAAGCACTGGCATCTCCAATTACTGGTATTAGTGCTACAGGGTGCGCTGAGCTGCTGTCTGAATACATCATGCAAATGTAAAGCAAAAGAAAGATAGATTTCAATGGTAATAATTTCATGGAATAAAGTCCACATTCTCAAAAATGTCAAAGCCCCAGTGGATGAAAGTGTGAACGCATCATGAAAACTCATTCAGTAAAGCTTAGAGAACATCTCCACGGATACTGTGTTGGTTGTTTTAGCACGTTTAACAGGAACTTCCTCCCTGGTTGTCTGTGTAAATTTGAATGTTATTGGCGTGGTGTGAATCACTGGTGCACAACAATAGTCATTGCCTAGTCATAGTCCAGCAGTCATTCCTGTCTACACCAGGCTGTAATGGCTCGGACTTGTGCCTGTCAGAACCATTGGGCATATGAGTTTGATGTGATAATTCCCAGGCAGTGAACATGAAGCCCTGTATATGTTCCCTGTCTCTGCATCACTGCACCTCCCTCTCCACGGTCGGTTAGTTGGACTCATCTGGGAGCAGAGTGTGCTCTTGTGTATGTAGCTTTCAGTTTTTTCTTCTGGGCTTGTGTGCATCTGTGCACATTGGAGGGTTGATGGTGAATAAAAGATCAGCAGTGTGTGTGTGTGTGTGTGTGTGTGTGTGTGTGTGTGTGTGTGTGTGTGTGTGTGTGTGTGTGTGTGTGTGTGTGTGTGTGTGTGTGTGTGTGTGTGTGTGTGTGTGTGTGTGTGTGTGTGTGTGTTGGAATGCATATTATAGATGTGGAGCTCAGATGCACCAGCATGCTGCGGCACCGTCCCTGCTGCTCATTGTGGGAAAATCAGATCACTGCTTCAATCCACATTGTGATGAGCAGAGATCAAGGTTTTATCTTTAACCCAGGGCTCCGGTTTAATACTGTGGCAAGGCAGAGTCAAAACCGCACCTGTTCAGATGCTTAAGATGAGAAGAGCTGCAGACTTGTGCACTGTTTTTAAATGTGACTATGTACTTGAATAAGGGGGTGGGGGCCAGACCATGTTTCCTTTTGACAATGTATTCCCAGCTGGATTTCCACCGGCTCATTTGGTATTCATTGGCCCGTTGGAGCTTTGAGTCAGACAGCAGAATGCCAATGCTTGATTTTTGGGGATAACTAGAGATGTAAGGAGCTGTGAGCTCTGGCATGCATGTATGTGTATGTATGGTTTTTGCACTTGTTTTCAATACAATTCAATTCAATGTTATTGTCATTCAGCATGTTAGACACACGGAGAACAAAATTCGCTCTCAGGACCAGCAAAATGGCAGTGGCAGTAATTCATTAGCCTATGATTAAAAAAAGATAAGGTTTAAATATAGAATATCATCTAGCAACCCTCTGTCCTAAAGAAATGTATGAAATTAAAAAAGTAACTAGGCTTTGCCAAATAGGTTTTGGAAGAAATGTAATTTCTAGTTTTCCCCAGTCTTGTCAACCACAAAGAAGTAGGAGGAGGTCAAGGTGGGTGGTTAGGCATATAAACAGGACTTTGAAACCTGAGATCCGAGACATCCTGTTTCCTATTTGTTGTTAGGTTAGGTAACGATTGTAGTTTTGATTAAAGGGGACATGTAAAAAAACTCACGTTTTCCATTGCTTGTGCACATGCATTTGGGCATCTGGAGTGCCTACCAACCCACACAGTGTGAAATAAGACAACCCAGTCAGTGTTTTGTGGGCTGATTAGATCAGAAAACATGGGATTGAGCAAGTAATTCCGATTTGGCTCCCCATGTACCCAAATGAGAAGCTGTGGATGAACAACGAGGTCTAACAGCTGCTCAAGGCAAGAGAGACAGCCTTTAAATCTGGAGAAACTTCAACCTACAGAGCTGCCATAGCCAATCTAAAGAGGGGCATCAGGTCTGCAAAACTTAATTACAAACAGCGTATTGAGGAAGACTTTGAGAACAATTCTAACCCACGACAGATGTGGGAAGGCATTCGATTAATCCAGATTACAAAAAGAAGACTGACACTCAGTCAACAACGACGCCACCTTGGCAGAGGAACTTAACAGTTTCTTTGCGCAGTTTGACGAGGACAATACCCAGTCTCAACTTGGCTTCATACTGACAGGAGATTCACTGCCTCTTGTCCTACACACACAGGAGGTACGGAGGGCACTTATCAACATCAACATAAGTAAAGCTGCGGGTCCTGATGGTGTGCAAGGACGGGTGCTCCAAGCCTGTGCTGACCAACTGGCAGGCGTATTCACTCACATATTCAATCTTTCGTGCTTCTTATGTTCTGTTCCCACAAGCCTGAAATCTACAACTATCATGCCTGTTCCAAAAAAAACACAATAACCTGCCTTAACGACTACCGACCAGTTGCTCTCACTCCTGTCATTGCAAAATGCTTTGAAAGACTGGTGATCACCCACATCAAACACTCGGTCCCAGCCGACCTAGATCAACACCAGTTTGCCTACCGGACAAACAGATCGACTGAGGACACTATGTCTGTGGCTTTGCACACTGCCCTCTCACATCTGGAAAAGCCCAACACCTACGTCAGGATGCTCTTTGTTGACTACAGCTCGGCATTCAACACCATCGTACCAAGCCAGCTGATCAGCAAACTTCATACACTAGGAATAACCGCTTCCACATGTAACTGGATTCTGGATTTTCTCAGCAGCCGCCACAGTATGTCAGGATGAATAGGCACACATCTTCCAACCCCACCCTGAGCACCGGTGTGCCGCAGGGTTGTGTGCTGAGCCCCCTCCTCTATGCACTTTTCACCCATGACTGTCAACCCACCCACGAATCGAACATCATCGTGAAATTTGCAGACGACACGACTATCATCGGGCTAATATCAAACAACAATGAAACTGCATACAGAGAGGAGGTGCATAACCTGACAACATGGTGCAACATCAACAACCTGGTTTTAAACACTACAAAGACCAAAGAGATCATCGTGGACTTTAGGACTACCAAAAGTCCATTCCCAGTCCTGTAACCATCAGGGGAGCTGATGTGGAAAGGGTCTCCAGATTTAAGTTTCTGGGAGTTACCATCACAGAGGACCTCTCCTGGGCTGACAATGCCTCGGCAGCAGTAGGCACAGCACAACAACACCTCTACTTCCTGAGACGGCTGAAGAGAGCTAACCTCTCCCAGAAGCTGCTGGTAAACTTCTATAGGTGTACGATAGAGAGCACCCTGACAAACTGCATGACAGCCTGGTACAGTAGCTGTACCAAAGCCGCCGAAAAAGCCCTGCAGCGTGTCGTGAAAACAGCAGAGGAAATTGTGGGCACTGATTTGCCATCACTTGAACACCTTAATAAGACCCACTGTGTGAAAAGGGCTAAAAACATTGTCAAGGACACTACTCACCCTGGACGTGGGTTGTTTGAGCTTCTTCCATCAGGCAGGTGCTACAGATTACCTAGAATACCCACTAACAGACTGAATAATAGCTATTTCCCAACTGTCATAACAGCACTGAACTCTGGAAATGGCAATGTAACAATAATCAGGAGGGCAATGTGCAATATTGCTGCTTATTTATTTCTACTGTGCAATATAACCATGTGGCAATAAGGAATCCTGATGCTATAACGCAACTTGTGCAGTTATGATTAGCTCCTACTTATAGGCTATAATGTTAGCTTTTATTCATATATAAATATCATATACATATATATATTTCAGTACTTAACGTTTATCTAACATTTTCAGCTCATAATATATTATTATCTCATGTTGTTATTTATATAGTATATGTGATTCTAGATAAACTTACATTTATTTTATTATTATTATTATTAGACTTATTTATATTTATTTAATTGTTCCAGTACTATCAAACATGTATTTTATAACTTTTAGCGCACCCGTGGGCTGTCACAAAGTAATCTCGTTGTGCTACATAATGACAATAAATTGTTTGAACTTGAACTTTGAACTTCGTATGTCACATGCAGGCTCATTAGAATACCCCGCCCCCCATCTCTGTATATCCACCCACAGCTTGAAAACTACCTTTGCAGAGGTGCGCCATATTTTTTCTGCATACCAATCGGAGCAGACTAGGATTTTCAGGAGGGGGGCTTAAAGAGACAGGTGCTATAACGGAGCGTTTCAGGGTAAATACAGGTATATTCAGACTGTCAGTATGAGAAAAAGAATGTGTTCTTTGAACATTACATTACATCAGAATCAGACTCATTTATTTGTCATTGTAAAAAATTGTAAAACATTGTCACAACGAAATTTAAGTGCTACTCCTTCTGGTGTTTTTTTTTGTTTTTTTTTAAAGATCACAGTACTGGAAAAGTGCAAAACAGGCAAGATAATAATTCAGCATGATGAAGTCCTATTTCTGTAATTGAATGTTTAGAGTTGTGATGGCTGTGGAGAAAAAGCTGTCTCTGAACCTGGATGTGCGGGTTCTGACAGACCTGTAACGCCTTCCTGATGGGAGTAACTGAAAGTGTTTGTGGCCTGGGTGAGAGGAGTCCTTGATTATGTTTTTTGCTCTGCTGAGGTAGCGGGATGAGGCGATGCTGTCAAGTGTGGGCAGTGAGCAGCCAATGATCTTTTCTGCAGACCGGATGACCCTTTGTAGTGATTTTTTCTGTGCCACAGTGCAGCTTGCATACCACACTGTGATGCAGTACGTCAATATGCTCTCTATGACAGAGCAATCGAAGGCCACCAGCAGCGTCTCCCTTAGGTTGTTTCTCTTTAGCAGTATCTGGAAGTAGAGACGCTGCTGTGCCCTTTTGATAATGGTGGTGGTGTTAGCTGTCCAGGAGAGGTCGTTAGCGATGTGAACTGCCAGGAATTTGAAGGTGTGGACCCTCTCGACGCCAGCACATTCTATGACAAGTGACGGTGGGTCCATCTGCCCTTCCTCCTGAAGTCCATAATCAGCTCTTTGGTCTTTGATGTGTTGAGCTCCAGGTTGTTGTTATGGCACCATGGCACATGCTGTCAGCCTCTCAATCTCAGCCCTGTAGTGTGTCTCATCTCCCTCTACTATGTGACCGACGACTGTGGTGTCATCTGCGAATTTAATGATGGGGTTGGTTGGATGAGCTGGGGAATAGTCACTGGTGTACAGGGAGTATAGCAGACTCTTGCAGTGCACCTGTGTTGAGTGTGATGGTGAAAGAGAGGTGGGGGCCCAGTCGGACAACTTGTGAGCAGTTGGTGAGGAAATCACTTATCCAAGTGCAGATGGGGGTGGAGAGGCCAATGTGGAGCAGCTTGTTGATAAGGATGTCCGGGATGATGGTGTTGAATGCCAAGCTGTAGTCCACAAAGAGCATCCTCACGTAGGTGTTGCGGTGTTCCAAGTGGTTCAACGCCGCGTGCGTCGTTATGGCGATAGCATCCTACGTGGACCTGTTTGACTGGTATGCAAACTGATGGGGGTTGAAAGAGGCTGGGAGGCTAGATTTTATGTACCGTAGCACCAGTTTCTCCAGGCATTTCATGACAACCTGTGTCAATGCAACTGGTCTGTAGCTGTTAAGGTCCTCTGGAGCTGGCGTTTTTGGCACGGGGATGATGGTGGCTGATTTCAGACAAGATGGTACGGTGGCCTGTGACAGGGAGCTGTTGAAGATTCTGGTGAAGACTCCTGCTAGCTGGTCCGCACAGGATTTAAGGACTCTGCCCGGCCCTCCGTCAGGTCCAGTTGCCTTCTGTGGGTTGATGGTCTTCAGTGAACATGTCACTTCATGTTCCTGCAGAGTGAGAGTGTGACTGGTGAGGGCTGTTGGAGACAGCAGGTTTATTGCAGGTCTGTCGGCCCTCAAAGTCCTTCTACTTGGCTGTATAGTCCTTCTGACCGGGATGTATGCTGGGATCAGGAGTAGTTGGATGTGATCTGACTAGCCCAGGTGAGGGAGAGGAGCAGTTCTGTATGCTTTCTTGATGTTAGAGTATACATGGTCTAGTGTGTTCTTCCCTCTAGTAGCACAATCTACATGCTGAAAAAAGCTGGGGAGTACAGACTTGTGTAAACTTGTTCTAGTAGAAACTCAAAATACAAGTATGAACCTGAAAATGAGCATGATATCTCTCCTTGAAATATTTAAAAGTCACCGTGTACCAAGTCAGTGTTTTGTAGGTATGTTCAGTGTTTTGCAGTGGCATTACAGTATGTGTCCTACCAAGTATACTGTATGCTACAGCAAAATATGTTGCAGTCAATGAGACCGTTCATCACCTGTAGATATACACACATACGCACACACACACACACACACACACACACACACACACACACACACACACACACACACACACAATTTGCATGCTGGCAGAGTTTATTGCCAGCTGGGTGAGGGGCTTTATTTGGATCTCTTTACTTACCTCTTCCTTGTCATGAGGAAATCCCAAACTGCTGTAAGCATAACCAGCAAAAAGGGGGGAAATAGTTATAACTATAAATTAATAAATAATAAATATATTAAAATGATAGGCAATACATTAGAAGGTGGTGGAATCTGCTGTTTACAGAAGATAAATCAAAATTCATGGCTGCTTAGTATTCTTGCTATTATATTTCAGAGATATTGCTATAGCCCTGAGCAAATGGCCATCTGTTGGTGAAAATCACCATCCAGCAGCATGCATTTTGCTGAGACATCAGAGTCATCATTCTGTGACAGTGCTGGTGTGTTGGAGAGTTGATTATTAGGAGAGATCCCAGCCAAGGGAAATCAGGGAGTCAAAGCAGCAGGCAGAGATGACCATTTGTTATTCAGCTCAGGATGGAGACAATGATACAGATCTATATCCATCCTTAGGAATGTGCAACATTGATGAAACAGTACATGCATACTGTATTGAAGAGCTTACATGTTGTGACAGGTCCTCCCTATCCAGCTCATGTTCCACTTATGGAGTTTACAAATAGCAGAAATCCTGAGTTCTGTGGATACAATGGAAATAGATGTGGGGCATTATTACTGTGAATCCAAACAATGCTTTAAGTCTCTCTTTTATACATGTTACTATATCTTTAAAATATTTTGGCAGGAGACAGGGAGACATTTTTAAATGTTGACATAGCTAACTTTCTAATGGGTTTTCATGCTTTATTCTCGTTATGTTACTTTGCAATTTGTTAAAAAGACTATTAAGCCACTTAAATTGAGCTAATTATAATAATTTGTATGGTTTATGCAGAGTATAGCTATAATAAGAAAGCGCTACTATGAAGAGTGCTAATTTAATTACTGCTATTACAAATTATAGCATAATTGTCAAACTTTTGCTGACTGCTGTTATAATTATAGCTGGTTCCAGCCAATGTGCAGTGATCCCCGGCAAATTACATATCCTCTTTCTGTCTCAGTGTGCTTTGCCCATCCATTTCCTGTACCATCCTGCCCCATAATAGCCATGGGAGATTAATTGGTGTCTTTTAGCCTCACTGACTGCAAAGAGTGATGTGAGGAAAGTGCGTCCACCTGACAAGGAAAATTGGGCCGTTTAGCTTTCTATCACGGTTCACATAGCTTCTTCATCCTCCCAACTAATTCATGCATCCACATTAACCTAAAAAGAGTTAGGCATCATTGTGTGTGTGTGTGTGTGTGTGTGTGTGTGTGTGTGTGTGTGTGTGTGTGTGTGTGTGTGTGTGTGTGTGTGTGTGCAGTCCACTGCTCTGTGGATGCAGGCCATTTTTGGCAAAGGCAGACCTGGATACGGTTCATCAGGCAAGGATGGCTCAGCCAACTGTCATCTTGTTATAAAAAGATGGACCACTCTCAACCACTCACAGTAGCAACAAACTGCCATAGCTAACATACATATCAGATCCTGATGCTATGAAAAAGGAAGCCTGATTCAGCATCCAAGCCCCATTAGTGAGAGTAAGAGGCTCTAAAGATGCAGGTTTGGCATGGATAAGTATAAAGTTCTGCATAGCCTCTTTGGGCCATTAATTAGGGTTTTTAGGCTAGTGGGTCCCTTTTTTTGCAGGCACACCATGCAAGGCATTACTTTATGAAGTTTCTTGAGTGATGTCTGTCCTTCCTGCTGCAGTATGAGTTGTTTGGTGAATCCCTATTCTCCAAAATGAGAGGAGAAGATTTGGCATTTTCCATTTGTCCATCACCACAATTGTTACCATCCACACAGCCCACCTGCTTTGAGTCAAGTCAACAAAGCATAGTGCAAGGCTTGCTTGTGTTTTGTGCTATTTTTGTCGCTTTAGTTGGCAGAGGCGCTCACAAATAGTACGAATATAATGCAATGTGAAAAGGTTGCTTAGGTAGTACTGCTGATCTAACTGAGAATCATTACCCCAGCCTGAAGCTATGAACTAGAAAGACCAAGAGCTCATTTAGGATCCAGAAAAAGAAAATATTTATAGCATATTTAAGGGCCTCTCTTGAGCTCTGGGCCCCACAAATCATTCAAGGCGTCATGTCAAAGGCACAAGGCTTTATACAAATTGCATAGGGTGAATAGCTTATCTCAGTAATATTATCTAAACCATTATTGAAATGAGATTAAAATCTTGTAGTAACTTTGCATTACTACTCTCAGTACCACTTGTTTTTGTTAAAGGAGAATTCCGGCCAATTTTTACGTTAATCTTGATCGCTATAAATATGCGTGTACTTTCGTTTGAAAAAAAAAACAGACCCGAATCGGTGTAGGCAACACAGAGTAGCTGCAGCTACGTGTACAGTTGTCAGGGCAAGTTTTAGAGTGTCTTTGTGCCTCTTAACAGACACAAAATGCAATTAAAATGTAATGTAATTTAAATGTGCAACATGAACAGGGCCCTTACGTGACAACAAGATGCGTTTTCAACTCAGACATTGTTTTAATTCACCTACCCTGTCTTGATTCTGCTGGTAGCTAGCTCGCCCTGTTAGCTGCTAGCTGTTAGCGGCTAGCTGCCGTCCGTGATAAGTGTGTTCCGCCAAAATATCACGCAGCAGTTCCGTGTGTATTTGTAGCTCATCCATTTTGTGTGTGATCGATCTGGTGTTGGTGAGTATGAGGCTTGGCAGTGTCGATCGATGTAGTAGTTCCCTTAGCCGCGCTAGCAGGCACGACCTTGCTTCTCAGAGTGATCCGCACACTGCTTACCTTTTCCTGCTACACTGGGACTTTAGCGCGAGACTACAGATAGCCTTCTCTAATGTTTCCATGTAGTTACATAGTCACTGATATGGTCATAACCACTACAGTGCTCAATTACCTATTTGAGGGGTAATAAACTTCAAGTTTTCGTCGCAAAGGCATGACCTGTCCTCTGGAGGACATAGCCAGACCACCAGGCGCTCACTGGATTGTTTTCGGGAGCGGGAGACGACGAAGGCGGGGAGAAATCAGAAGCAAGGATGCCGGCCGGTCGGGCCTGCTAGCGCGGCTAAAGCTACCACACAAATTGACACTGCCAAGCCTCCTTCTCACCACACCAGATCGATCACACACAAAATGGATGATGTACAAATACACACGGAACTGCTGCGTGATATTTTGGCTGAACACACTTATCACGGACGGCAGCTAGCAGATAGCAGCTAGCAGCTAACAGGGCGAGCTAGCTACCAGCAGAATCGAGACAGGGTAGGTGAATTAAAACATGTCTGAGTTGAAAACGCATCTTGTTGTCATGTAAGGGTCCTGTTCATGTTGCACAGACATTTTAATTGCATTTTGTGTCTGTTAAGAGACACAAAGGCACTCTAAAACTTGCCCTGACAACTGCTGTTTTAGCTCAGTGGAAGCTTGTACACGTAGTTGCAGCTACTCCGTGTTGCCTAGCTATACGCATATTTATAGCGATCAAGATTAACGTACGGAACCCCCCTGGTCCCACTTTGTCAAAAAAATTAATTATAACTATCTCGTGGCCTCAAGATACTATCTCGTGGCCTCAAGATAGTAACTCGTGGCCTCAAGATAAGTGTATATAAAAGGAGAATGCACAATGGAGCAGCTTTTCTCCCCAAAAATGTGAAACACTTCAATAATTAATGAACCAGTCTGCACACTCCACTATAGGCTAACTTAAAATAAGTAAATATATACTATAAATACTTTATTGATCTTTATTGATGCTATTGATAACCCGGGGGACAATTCTTATGTCACAGTTGCTGTGAACATCAATACATTTAAAGGAATATAAATAATAATAGAAGTTGGTAAATAAACAAGTATATACATGTAAAAAGTATAAATATAGGCTATAAAATATGAAGAAGAATTATAAAGGACTATGGATATGCAGCCTACAAGATTTCTTCTGGTGTCAAGCGCCCGGCCCCGCCGAAGTTTCCCTCAGGATAGCTGGCGCTCAGAGTCTCGCAGTTTTATCTGGTAAAGCGAATCATTAGAGGTCTTGGGGCCGAAACGATCTCAACCTATTCTCAAACTTTAAATGGGTAAGAAGCCCGGCTCACTCTCCCAGCCACCTTCTGCACGATTTTGGAAACCCAGTTTTTGAAAACATAGGCCTCCAGAGAACTGCACCGAGGAGTCTCGGGGCAGTGAGACCGACCTCTGGAGACCACGGCCAGACACTTTTGACAGCTTTTACCGTAACGCAGCTGCGGTTCTCCAACACTTTCCACTGACCGATTTGCAAATGTGACCCGCCATCGGAGGGCCCCTGCCGGCCGAGATAGTATCTTGAGGCCACGAGATACTATCTTGAGGCCACGAGATAGTATCTTGAGGCCACGAGTTACTATCTTGAGGCCACGAGATAGTTATAATTAATTTTTTTGACAAAGTGGGACCAGGGGGGCTCCGTATTAACGTTTAATAAATTGAGGTATTTATAATGATATATGATTAAATTGGTTATCATCTTATCTCTGTTCACAGATACAGTGCCCTTAGGTTTGTTAAGCTTGGCTTGCCGTCACTGTTCAGAGTTCTCAGAAAAAAATGTGTTGACACCAGGGTGAAAAGGTGTCACACGCAGACACTTTGCATTTATGCTTTCTAACATAATGCCTGTCAGAAAGTCCACAATAGTGAAAAAAACAAGACTTGCCTCTCTGCCAGTGAACTGTATTCATATTAGTGTACCCCTGAGCAGTGCTAGAGTGTGAGAGGGTAAGACATCAGCAGTACAAAGGGAAGATTATCTGTATGTATGACACAGCACAGGCCAGTGACAGGAAAATCAAGTAAAGGTGACCTTCTGCATCAATATCCACTGTAAGGTGTACATCTGCTTCATTTCTGAAATGTAGCTACAATGACAACAACTGCCGTCAACGGGCTAATAAGAGGACATCACCTGTGTGTCTGCAACCCTGTCGAGTATAACTCTATGGGTTAATTGTAATCCATTTTATTGCTACTGATAGATCCAGTACAGTGTTTCCCACTGATTTCTTCTTTCAAAATACTTTCCCACTCACACTGAACCTGAATACTTGAAGGAAACTACTGACCATACTTTAGTCCTCCACTCCTAATGAGGGTGCTTCTTTTGCCATCAATCAACCAGTAAACAGAAAATTCCTGCACACCTGTGCTGGAATTACTCACAGATAAAGTAATTGATTATTCAAAAAGTATGAAACTGCAAGCATCTGCCTCCATCTTTGTATTTGTGGTAGCAGGTTATTGTTAATTCTAGGGAAAGTAAAACATTTCATCAACATGAGGTTGACATTAAAATCTAAGTGTACAGATTTTAAAAAAAGGAGTGAGGTGTTTGCATCTGCTTAACAATGAAGAAATCTGGACATCCTTGGTAACTTTTGCTCTTAACATTGTGTATTTAAACATTACCACTGTCTCCTGCAGTGAAGGTCCTATGGTGTCTTAATGTTCCCCATAGATATATAGATATATATATATATACAATAAATGACTGTGTGGGCTGGTGGACTCTTCGGACCACTGGGACTGAAATGAGCTGTCCCATTCTGGCTCCACTGTTGCACACTCAAGTGGCTGTACTAATTAACCAGTTGCTTGGCAACATCTGGCAAGGGCATGATTTATGGCAAACAGTCTAAACACCTGTTATGCTGAGACAGGAATGGGTGGAGGTTGAGTTATTGTGCAGCCCACCAGGCCCTCTCTCACACTGAGTACATATCTGGCAGTAAAATGGAGTTTGACTGAGACATACATATTTAGGCCTCCCTTGCTCTGGATTTGAGCAGCTTGTTTCTATTGTAAATGAACACAATAGGAACACAAGAATGTTTCAACTGTAGTCTTATTTTTACATTTTTCACCAGCATCACTTCATCAGATCACACACACACACACACACACACACACACACACACACACACACACACACACACACACACACACACACACACACACACACACACACACTGCACACCTGTTGTGGTTAAATGAAAATGTGCAAAACATTATTGCTAGTACGGCTAAGATAAATAGAGGCTTTGTGGCTTCATAAATGCTTCCCTCACATCCTCATTAATCCTGCGCATCATATTCAAACAAAGCTGAACTACAAAGCAGAGCTTTTCAGAGGGTCCCTCCAATTATTGCCAAGCTGTGTCCTGTTTTCCCCCAAATCCTCTAGTAGCGTGCTTGTACCTGCAGAGACATGGCAGTCATCCAGAGAACCGTGTTGTCTCACATTTTGCAGACTGTTCCCTGGCATCTGTCTGTCTGCAAAAAAGAAAGATAGTTTGTGCCTTCTGCATGACACTCATTCTAAACAATAGGCTCTTCACCTGCTGTTTTGACATCCATGTCACCTCATCGAGACGTCAGAGTGACAGATTGCTGAATCTGTCAGGTTATCCCTAGCTTTATTTTCTTGTTCCTATATTAAACTTGGTATGTGTTAACAGGGAATTTGATTGTTTCAGTTATGTCTAAATTTACATTTCTTCGAATGTGCCTTTCTTTTTCTGTCTCCTTTTTACATCCCTGCAGATAGAATAACTTCATTCTCTGAGAGAAGACCTTGTGCTTAGCCAGGATGAAGTGCTAGTAGGCTGCAGTCTGCCTCAGTTAGCTCAGAGGAACTCGTTCATCACAGCTCACTAAATAAATCAGGAAATCATTAATTGCATTTCACAGCAGTCATGATCTGCAAATTAGGAATGAAGGAGCTCATTTTGTGTATGCTACTATAATTGCATGGTAGTCACAAATGCAATTATTCCAATCCTTTTTGCTCTGATTCTTTGCCAGTTTCTGCTCTTTCTGTCATTTTCTCAATGTTTCATCATGTATGAAGGTGTTTTATTCTTTTTGACACTATCCACAAATAAGCCAAAGAAATGATTTAAGTTAATGACGAGGCCAGAGAAAGTGGAGAATAAGGCCCTGTTTAGACCTGGTATTAAAATCCGATCTGAGAGATCTATAAGAGCAGGCAGGACAGGAACAAAAACATCGACACATCAGCGACAGTATGATAATAACATCCAAAACACACAATTCACTATCTGTGTTTTTTGTGACATGAGAAATACTTTGAATGAGTAAATAGTTGCGCTCACAGTTGAGTAGGCAGTCCTTAAAGGGGTGATAGAATGATTATATAGGGTATTTCACACTGTTCCTTAAGGTCTCCTAATAGGGTATGTGACATTGGTTGGGCTGAAAATTGCCCGAATGCTATTTTATTAGGCTCTTAACTACCCTGTGAATATGGCTATTTTTGGAACAAGAGCTTTTCTTCCAAATATGGTATGCTTATGTTATTAATATTTAGATGAGCTGCCTGCTGATTGGTTTGAGCGAACCCCATAGAAACACATTGGAGATGAGACAGCAGGTGTCATATTTCAGACACTGCAAAGTTAAACATTGTTTGTCGGGCTATTTCGTTATTAAATTCACTTCTGATACGTTTTTATGCGAGAAATCAACTATATAAAGCTCAAATATGGGCCGTTTTACGAAAATTGATGGCTAATTGCAAATTTGGTAAGACATGTCGGACTTTAGGAGCTCCACACAGTCTGACGAGAAAATGGCAACCTCACCCAGTGAAAGTCACCATTTCTCGGCTACTGGACTACTGGAGCTCCGTGGAGCTCCGCGGAGCTGGCTGGCTGCCAGCTGCCGGCATAACTAGAGTATACTTAGTTTGCATTTCGTCACGCCACTTATATGACATCTACCCTGAGATTGCGGCTAGCTGCAGGCCCTGGAGCTCCATCAGGGCCTCGGCATTTTGTAGTCCAGTAACCCAGAACCGGTGACTTTGCGCGGGTATGGAGCGCCGCGGGCTTCCCTTCATGACGGAGATCCAGCTAGCTCACAGCGAGTCTATGAAGTAGGACACACCGGGCGGCGAGAGAGCACCGGCCGCTGTCACATAGCTTGCTGAGCTCCTGCTGAACTGCGACACACAGTCGGACCAAATTTGCAATTAGCCATCAATTTTCGTAAAACGGCCCATATTTGACCTCTACATAGTTGATTTCTCGCATAAAAAAGTCTCAGAAGTGAATTTAGTAATTAAATAGCGTACCTCTGGAGATCTGCATGACCTAGCTAGATTCAGAAGACTAAGCTGACCTCAGGTCAGTGGTGTAGCCTATGCAAATGTTGGGGAGTGACTTGAGATCATGACGTCAACATCCAGCTTTGTTGAGATTCGCCCGTTTTCAGCGGCAGTTTCAAAATGTGAGATTTGCTGAAGATAGGGGTATCAATGGGATTTTGAGCTTCTATGTATGTCTTATTTACCCACCAAACTGTCGTTATTCAACTATGACAAGGTAAAATCGGTTTTGCATTCTATCACCCCTTTAATATGACCCAGGAAGGACACATACCCGTTCTCACTGCTATAAGAATGTGGACAAATGTTGCCCAGACCACCTGAATGCGGTTTTAGTGATCGGAAGCATCCTGGGTGCGTTTTCATCTGTACTTAGAGCTGTCCACTTGTGGATCCGATCACTCAGATCCGATTTGAATACCAGGGGAAAATGGGGCTTAACATTGTGCAATTTAAAATAAATATTTGTATTGGAGGAGTACTCATTAAGCAGCTGCTGAAAACAGTTCAGTGTCTATTTTGTGTCACCATCAGAGGCTGTAGATATTATGCCTTGTGACAGCATTAAGGCGGTCTTATTCTGTGTTTGCCAATCAGTTAACAACTGGATAGGTGTGTAGACATTTCCCCAACAGTAGAGGAAGTTGTTTCTCTGGAATTAAACTCTTTAGGAATCAAGGAGCTATACTCCACAAGCCAAAGTACAGTAGTAACATCCCTGGGAAATCTGCCAGTGTCTAAGCTTTAGAAGTGGTGACAATGGTTTTCATTGTTCATGAGGCAGGATTCTACAGTTGAGTCATGCTTAAGCTTCCTCATCAGGATCGTACAGACTGACCAACCTCTGAGTGGATTGTTTACTCTGAAAAAGTCCTATAGGTGTAAGGTTTGATCTAAGAAAAAATCTTCTTCTTGGTTTGAGGAAAATTAAGAAGTGCTGGTTTTTCTATAATAGGTATAATGTTTATGGTGTAAAAAGAATTACTCTGGTCCAAACATGTCTGCTCAAATGAATTAAAATACACATTTCTTCATTGTGACTGTTTAGAGTCAGCCTTCCTCTGAAATCTACTGTTTTATGCCTTTGTATGCAGTAGCAATCCAACTATCCATATAGTAGGATTTAGTCCAAGGAATTATGATTTAATGCATATGTAAATTTGAAGTAGGAGAAGGTGAAATATTAGTAAATGTTTAACATTCACAGCACAAAAGCACATTCAGGAAGTTTTCTATGGAACACCACCACCTTCCTATGCCCTGTAAAGTTTCCTGTCAGTGAGCTCTTTTATCTGTTGGCTAGAGAGCGCACACATTTGCATGTTTCTGCATGCTGCTAATGTACCTTCTGTACTGCTGCTTTATTGTCACTTGTAAAAAAGGTTTATGCTTCCATCATTACTGCTATTCTGTCACCTGTGTGGCCTTAACCCTTTCTTTTAGTTTGTGTGATATTCAACCATTGGCATATAGCAGTCTGTCCATCCATCCATCTGCCTGTCCATGTGACAGTTTAGAGGGTTTGCTTGCTCTTTATTTATTTTACCTTACTGCTGAGCACAGAAACTGCAGTGAATGTGAGCCATCCAGCCGTCAAAGCACTGATTAATTGTCTGCTTGCAACAAGAGGAGAGTGAGAGCAGCAGAGGAAGGCGGTTGAGAGGATAAACGGTAAAGAGGATAGCAGGGGGATAAATGTCCATGCAAGCTTTGACAAGTTCAACGTGAAAAAGGATCCTCTGGCTGAATCATTGTGTGCCTCCTATTGCGTATGTATACATTACTGGTGTATGAATCCAAATCTGTGCATACCTGTCCTTGTGTATATCTGTCTTTCTGTCAGTCATTGCGTGTGGACTAGTGTTTGCTTCCTCCAAATCGCAGATATGCAAGCTTTTCGCTTGTGAACATATAATGCTGTGTCTTTGTTACACAGCACAGCGCCTACCCTGCTGACAATCCTCCCCCGCTCTCCTCTCTCTGCAGGAGGTCAGATGTGTGACATCTCAACAGCCAGGCTGTATCTGAGATAAGTGAGGAATCAATACTTATTGATTAGGAAAGCTGCCACAAGAAACTCTTCTCCTACCCTGCCTGCTTTGCCTCAGCGTCCCGGTATAGAAAGCAGATGGCCCTGCTTACCGAATGGTGCTCAGCACACGGGTCGTGTTTAGTGGCCCTGACACAACCTCACCACAGGACTCAGCTGTGTCCGGCTGCCTCTCCAGCAGACTGAGAAATGTTGATTCTTATGCAGACACACACATACTGTGGCACTCTCTCACTGAAAGAGATGTCAAGCAATGCAAATCTTGTGATTTTAAGGAATATTGTAAAACGCAATTTATTCACAGGATGTTTGATTAAAATGCCGTTTTGTATTTTTTTACTATCTTCATTCTTTATAAAAGATTGTTCATTACACTGAATACATGTAAACCATTCTTTACATTTTTGTGTGATGTGCAGTAAATGACTGAATGTTGATATACTGCCCCAATGCTTACTGGACCTTGACAAGGGAGGAAATGAGCTCAGATTTCCCACAACCCATCACTCCCACTCGTCGATTCAGAGCCAATTTACTGCCCTGCCCCTTTCACTGTTGCTGACACTGGTCATCTTGCCAAATTGCTCAACTATATGCATTTGTGTTTCTTTTTTTAGTTTGTGTGGTGTAGCTGGGAGCTCTGTATGAAATATTCCAAAGAAAATGTTGAACTTACGACACCTAAACAGGTGTGGAGTGGGAGGTAAAAGCCAAAAGCTGCATCACTGACTCAGCACAGTGTGCAATCTACCACATAAGCAGAATAAATAAACCACCAGTCATCTTGTATACCAGCAAAGGAGAGATACTCAAAAAGGGTTTGATGCAGTTATTTTGCATATGTATTGTTAATCTATAATTGATAGAGTATCAGCATCACTATCTAGTCCACACTTCGCTCAAACTGTACATTGACTCTTTACTTCATCTCAGCATGTTATTATTCATACAGTGTGTTGTGTTATTTTTGATTCTACCTCACTACCTAGACAAATATTTGCACTAACGGTATATTGACTCTTTACTATATTCTGCATTTAGACAAACTGACTGTTCATATTCATTGTGTTATTACTGACCCACATCACTAACTAGATTAGATCTTGCACTATCTGTATATTGACTTCACTTCTCAGCATTCATATAGACTATCTATTTATATATACTGCGTTATAACCACAATTTAATTTGCACTAACTGTATTCTGACGCTTTACTACATCTCAGCAATGTTATAGATTGTCTACTCATGTATATTATGTTATTACCTTTCCACCTTCGCATTTCCATCGACGTACTTGCTTAAACCTCACTTTGCGCCGACTTTGAACTGTCTACTTAATCTGTGCCTTTGTAGCCTATTGCACTCTGTTTTCTTGTACCATGTTGAATGTGAAACTGTATGTTGTCTTGTACGCTTATGCTTTTCTTGGCCAGGTCGCCGTTGCAAATGAGAACCTGTTCTCAACGGCCTACCTGGTTAAATCAAGGTTACATTTTAAAAAAAAAGAAGAAAAAAAAAGAGTGGTCTGACATCAGATCCAGAAAGAGGAAACTTACGGTGGCCGACAGGGGCAAACGCCCTGCAACTTAAGAAAACACACGCAAATAGACAAAACACAAGCAAATTAAGAAAACAACTTCATTAATTTGACAACACATGCGCAGCATTCAGCAAACGCGCTGCAAATACCACAACACAACCAAATACACAAACGCACTGCAAATAAAAAACGATGCAAAAAGAAAAGCACGCAAACCCCGAAAAAAGAAGCGATGCAAAAAGAAAAACAACTTCATTAATTTGACAACACATGCGCAGCATTCAGCAAACGCACTGCAAATATCACAACACAACCAAATACATAAACGCGCTGCAAATATGAAACGATGCAAAAAGAAAAGCACACAAACCCCGAAAACAAATGCAACAAAAAAACACAGCATCCAGATTACACAACGGAAGTTCTCCAGGCCTCTAGAGGGAGCAGCTAGTGGAACAGCTGGATTTTCGACCGTTATTAACCGATATTACACTTGAGGAGGCCTACACTTAAGTAATTTCGGACCTCGAAATTAAACCCTCTCATGTGGCTTAAACAAACGTCAACGTTAAACACTGATGCAGTTTTAAATGTTTTATCACCACGAGTTTACAGACGTCTCTGATTGAGTATCACCTGTGACCTGAGCCGAGACACACCCACCAAACGAGAGAAAACATATCTCAAACATAGATTTAATATTTACAGTCTATGCAGCAGAGGTGGGACAAAGTCATTGTTATGCAAGTCACAAGTAAGTCTCAAGTCTTTGCCCTCGAGTCCCGAGTCAAGTCGAGTCAAAGATGAGGCAAGTCCCGAGTCGAGTCACAAGTCAAAGCCAACAAGTCTCAAGTCGAGTCCAAAGTCCTACCATTTTAGTTTCGAGTCATTTCAAGTCCTCTTACCACAGAAATAAAATTTATACAAATCATGTATGTCTGTAAGATTTGTATTTATTTAAACCTCTTTTTATACAATGACATTAATCAAATAAGGGCCCGCATGTTTTGCAAATTGCAACTCTTTTTTTGTCGACTACCTCATAATTTTTATAGCCAAACGAAACTATCTTCGGTATCATTTTGCCAACTGCCGCGTTGTTGCTTGTGCTTCATTGGTTGTCTTGCAATGTGCCTGCTTAGATGCTGTCGAATCAAAACAACGTGGGACTACAGTGATTGGATGTCGTGCAGGCAGTGCGCGTGCTCTCTGCATGCATACAGGTGGTGCACATTTTTTTCACAGATGCAGATAGCGGCACGGCCGTGTGAACATTTTCTTCCCCATTTTTCATGGGAAGTAGCAAGTCTTCTCGAGTCAAAAGGCGCAAGTCCAAGTGAAGTCACGAGTCATTGATGTTAAAGTCCAAGTCGAGTTGCAAGTCTTTGTACATTTTGTCGAGTCGAGTCTGAAGTCATCAAATTCATGACTCGAGTCTGACTCGAGTCCAAGTCACATGACTCGAGTCCACACCTCTGCTATGCAGTCTATGCAGTTTCTCTCTCTCTCTCTCTCTCTCTCTCCCTCCCTCTCCCTCCCTCTCTCCCCTTGAGGTCGAAAATCCAGCTGTTCCACTAGCTGCTCCCTCTAGAGGTCTGGAGAACTTCCGTTGTGTAATCTGGATGCAGCGTTTTTTTGTTGCATTTGTTTTCTGGGTTGGTGCGCTTTTCTTTTTGCATCGTTTCATATTTGCAGTGCGTTTATCTATTTGGTTGTGTTGTGTGTATTTGCAGCGCGTTTATGTATTTGGTTGTGTTGTGTGCATTTGCAGCGCGTTTGCTGAATGCTGTGCATGTGTTGTCAAATTAATGAAGTTGTTTTTCTTTTTGCATCGCTTCTTTTTTCGGGGTTTGCGTGCTTTTCTTTTTGCATCGTTTCATATTTTCAGTGCGTTTGTGTATTTGGTTGTGTTGTGGTATTTGCAGCGCGTTTGCTGAATGCTGCGCATGTGTTGTCAAATTAATGAAGTTGTTTTCTTAATTTGCTTGTGTTTTGTCTATTTGCGTGTGTTTTCTTAAGTTGTATTTGTTTCTCAAATATTATTAAAGTGACACGAGCAGAAATACTATGCCAAAGGATTTTCTTGTGTTTCATTAAAACAATTTATAACAAACATTGTTTGAGTAGAACTGGTGACAGCAGAACATTTCCTTATGGCATATCATACTAAATCAAATCCTTAGATTTCCCATCTGAACCTGTTATGTGTTTATTTTTGTATTTCAGTAAATTAACACATTGTGTGGGAGTTTCAATTCTGATGCAGAATGACTGAAAGTCCCTGTTTTGCTTGGGTTATTTTATTAACATAGCTAACATGACCTCAATGTGGAACCAGTTTGACATCGATGTCGACCAGATTCTGGAGGCCACCATGAGGGGAGATGTCGACAGGAAACTGCAAGCCATGACAACGATCATCGTCAGCATCGCATCCGAACGGTTCGGTGAAGAGGTGAAGGCAGGAGGCTCCAAAGGATCTCACTCAAAGAACCAACGTGAGGTGAGAATCCATAACATCAGGCAGGAGATGAAGACCCTGAAGCGACAGTATAAGCAGGCAGGAGAGGAGGAGCGCACTGGCCTGGCACAGCTGATGTGCATCCTACGGAAAAAGATCAGGATCCTCCGCCGGGCAGAGTGGCATCGGAGGCGCCGCCGCGAAAGAGCCCGAAAGCGAGCAGCATTCATTGCCAACCCCTTTAAGTTCACTAAGGAGCTGCTAGGACAGAAGCGTAGCGGCCAGCTGGTCTGCTCTCAGGAGGAGATCAATCACCACCTGAAGGAAACATACAGCGACCCAGAGAGAGAACAGGAGTTGGGGGAGTGCAGCACTCTGATAGACCCTCCTGGGCCAAGTGTACAGTTCAACATGGCAGAGCTGCAGCTGAAGGAGGTTCGAGAGGTTGTCGGGAAAGCACGAGCAAGCTCTGCTCCAGGACCAAGCGGCACTTCGTACAAAGTGTACAAAAACTGTCCTAAACTTCTGCTGCGTCTGTGGAAGATCCTGCGTGTCATTTGGAGGAGGGGCAGGATTCCGGAACAGTGGAGAGTTGCTGAAGGGGTCTGGATTCCAAAGGAGGAGAACTCCAGGAAGATAGACCAGTTCCGCATCATCTCCCTGTTGTGTGTTGAAGCCAAGATCTTCTTCAGTGCTGTCTCCAACCGGCTGTGCACCTTCCTCTCAAAGAACAGGTTTATGGACACATCAGTTCAGAAAGGGGGAATTGCAGGAAATGCCTGGATGCTTGGAACATACAGGTGTGGTGACGCAGCTCATCAGAGAGGCCAGAGAGAACAAGGGCAATCTTTCAGTGCTCTGGCTTGATCTGGCAAATGCATATGGCTCAATACCACACAAGCTTGTGCAGCTCACTCTGACAAAACATCACGTCCCCAGCAGAGTTAGAGACCTCATCGCTGACTATTACAACAACTTCAGGATGAGAACCTCTTTAGGAGCAGTGACATCAGGCTGGCACAAGATCGAGATCGGAATTATCACGGGCTGTACCATCTCCGTAATTCTGTTCTCTCTGGCCATAAATATGCTCACAAAGTCTGCTGAACCAGAGTGTAGAGGGCCCAAGACGAAGTCAGCTCAACGCCAGCCACCAATAAGAGCATTTATAGATGACCTTACAGTCACCACAGAGTCAGTCCCAGGCTGCCGGAGGATTCTAAAGGGTCTCGAAAAGCTAATGGAGTGGGCACGGATGTGTTTCAAACCAGCCAAGTCAAGATCAATGGTGCTGAGAAGAGGAAAGGTGGATGACAAGTCCCGGTTCAGCGTCGCAGGGGTAACAATCCCAACCGTCACTGAGGAGCCTGTTAAGAGCTTAGGCAAGGTGTTTGACAGCACCCTGAGGGACGCAGCATCCGTCCGATCAACCTGCACTGAGCTGGACGGATGGCTGAAGTCAGTGGACCGGTCTGGATTGCCAGGGAAGTTCAAAGCTTGGCTATACCAGCATGGCATTCTTCCCAGGATCCTGTGGCCACTCCTCATCTATGAAGTGCCAATTTCGACTGTGGAAACCTTAGAGAGGAAGGTCAGCAGCCACCTTAGAAAATGGCTGGGGCTTCCAAAAAGTCTAAGCAGCATCGCACTCTATGGGCATCGCAACAAACTGCAACTGCCACTCAAGTCCTTGGAAGAGGAGTTCAAGGTAACGAGAGCCAGGGAAGTGTTGCAATATAGAGACTCAAGCGATCCAAAGGTGGCAAAGGCTGGGATTGAAGTGAGGACTGGTCGGAAGTGGAAGGCTGAGGGGGCTGTTCGACAAGCAGAGGCAAGATTACATCACAACAGGCTGGTGGGAGTGGTAACAAGAGGCAGGGCTGGACTGGGTTCCTTTTCAACTCCCCACATTGACACCACCAAAGGGAAGGAAAGGCGCCGCCTAGTCCAGGAGGAGGTAAGAGCAGTGGTAGAGGAGGAGAGAACCTGCAGGACAGTGGGAATGAGGCAACAGGGTGCCTGGATACGATGGGAGAATGCGATCGAGAGGAAGGTGACATGGGCGGAGTTGTGGAAGGCAGAGCCACAGCGGATCAAGTTTCTCGTCCAGGCGGTATATGATGTGCTTCCCAGCCCATCAAACCTTCACGTATGGGGCAAAGTGGAGTCACCAGCATGTACACTGTGCTCCAAGCGTGGAACCCTAGAGCACATTCTGAGCAGCTGCTCAAAGGCACTGGGAGAGGGAAGGTACAGGTGGAGACATGACCAGGTGCTGAAGGCCATTGCTGAAGCCATTGCCGCAGGAGTTGAGTGGGCCAAACGTTCCCGCCCCTCCAGGCAAGCCATTACCTTTATTAGAGCTGGAGAGCAACCAAGACCAGCTGCAAAAACATCTGCAGGCATCCTGGCCACTGCGAGAGACTGGCAGCTGTTGGTGGACCTGGAGCAGCAACTCAAGTTCCCCAACCACATTGTGACCACCACCTTAAGACCAGATGTTGTTCTCTTGTCTGAATCCACCAAACAAGTGGTTCTGTTGGAGCTAACAGTCCCTTGGGAAGACCGTTTGGAAGAGGCCTTTGAAAGGAAGCTTGCCAAGTATGAGGGACTGGTTAGCGAGTGTCGACAAGCCGGATGGAGAGCAAGGTGTCTCCCAATAGAGGTTGGAAGCAGGGGCTTTGCAGCCCGATCACTGTTCAGAGCCTTCAGCGTGTTAGGCATCGATGGAGTGAGAAGGAGAAGAGCCATCCACAATACCACCGAAGCGGCAGAAAAAGCCTCAAGATGGCTATGGCTAAAGAGAGAAGATCCTTGGGGGCAGAGTAGCTAGATTCGCCAACTGGACACAAGCTGGGGTCTGATCAGCCTCAGCTGGGTCGCCTGGAGGAGGGTGTATGATGTTGAAAGACCCGAAACACCCAATGATTCCAGGAACATCACTGAAGATGTGTCCAGTAGCATCAGATGTACTTGCACAACATGCTGTAAACTGCCAGCCTTATGAGGTCAGGACAGATAATTTGTGGTAGAACATTCAATACTTGCACCGTGTCAACGTAACATGATGGGGTGTATAAAGCTGTGTGGTAACTGCATACTTCATAATTCATAGGCAGATCCATCCTTTTAGGAAGTTACTGTGGTGTCATTATATAAACAAACAAATATGGCAGAGCATCTTCCACTCAGATCTACTTCTATTTCAGTAGAGAGCTCATTTACTCAGTGCCGAAGGATGTGGGTCGGGTTGTGAACAAAAGACTAATTAAAGAAATTCAGACACTTTTGTGACAGATAAGCTTTTGGTTTAGTAGATTTGACTCTCATTTTCTTTTTGACAGACACAGGAATAAACACTCAGGAGTTATTTATGCAAACCAACAGAGTGACATTTTCTGTGGAAATCCAGGATTTTGCAATATCCTCCAGGGTCTGAGTTGCAATGCCATTGAAGAAATTCTTCCCCCCCCCCCAAAAAAAAAAAAAAAAAGGCACAACTAAACAACTTTTTATGTAATTCCAATAAGGAACTAACTGAAGCAGTCATGATACTTTGATCATGCACTTTTGCTTGACCTTGAATTTTAAAAACTCCAGGCCCAAAATAGCCCCAAGCAGAGCAGATGTTCATACATAAATATGTGTACTGTGATGTCAGAGACTAGGTCATACATTTCCTTCCTTTTCTAGAATATCTTCAATAAATAATTACTTTGGAGGTTAATCTTAACTGGATAGTGTATATATACTGTATTTTGATTTTCTTTTAAGACCACCAGTTGACAGAGAAGTAAGGTTTCTGTTAAGCATGAATCTTTTTGTTAATTTTGCTGTTTCAGCATGAAACGCTACATAGTGATATTTTTTTAATTCACGTGAGTGAAATATTTTGTGTAAAAAGGCTTTTTTTCTTCTTTGCTGGTTCTGTAAGATCTGTATCGCAGTGTGCGCTCCCTATTCAAATTGAATCTTTTCCTTTCATTCATTAGGAAATATGATTCATGTATTAGACAGATATCTTTGAATTTGATAGTAGTTGCTGAACAGAGTGGGAGGGATAATCAGATAACCAAAAAACGTTAGTTTATTGTCCCAAACTCCAGGATCATTTGGGAATATCAGTGTTGTCCTTGAGGATTTCTTGCCATCCGCCTTAAAGAATTATTCCTGGACTGGAGCCTTTCTCACTGTCGCTCACATGACCCTCGCTGCCCCGAGAAGATGCTCATGACCTGTTTGTCACAATGCTCTGCTTTCCCATCAGACACAGGATGTGTGTGCTGAGACATCCTGAATATTGCAAAACCAAACAGATGTTGTGGTCCCAGTACATGTCAACAGCTTCTGTAAAAATGAAAAGAAAAAGTTCCTTGGTTGGTTTCACATCCACACCTTAATTCAATTGTACATCACCTCAGACATGTAAGATGTCTGCAGTGTAATGTGGCCTCATCCACTCCCAGCAGATAACCATGCCTTTGAAACTGCACTTGCACATTAAACTAGCACTAAGCCTGAACTGATCTATTACAGCTACTTAAGCATAAATACACTGCAGGGTGAAGGCACAGCCTCACACTCATGAAGATGAAACCAGGAGGTGCTGTGTGTCAGGAGTTGTGGTGTCAGCACATGATGAGCACTGAGCTTTAATGAGCACTGTGGGATATCACACCCATGTCAGGTTATTTATGCATTATACCAAAGTGGAGCTTATGACCCAGATCAATGTTAAGTAGTTCTTCATTTTAATTAATAATCTACTACATTACTTAAATGATGACGCCAGCTGCAATCAATAGGGAACCCACTTATGTGTGGATAATTTAAAGTCCAGTGCATTTACAGTATAGCCTTTTGATAGCAATTAATAAAGCAGTTTATGATGCAGAGAGAGCTGGAGGGAAGCAGGTTAATTTCATTATGTTTACACAGAGGTTCTTGTCTAAACCAATAATGCCTAATGACAACATGTAGATTATGATGGTTATGTTAGTTTAGATATTTAACTGATACATTAATCTTAAGAGGTTGAGCTCTGGCCCTTTAGTACAGATGTATAATACTTTATTCCTGCTTGGTTCTGCTGTTGGTCTTATTCAGACTCAGAGTCTTAGGCTCAGCCTGGGGCTCTGCAGAAAGTAACACAGACAACCTTTTCATTACTTCAGCATTAAAAAAACCTATCACATTGAACACAAGTCCAGCTCTGTTTTTACTTTACATAGAAAAATAAAACCTAATAGGTCTGGGAAAAAATAACTTTGCTTGATTTGTTTTTGTTTTTTTTGCCACAGCCGAGCTGCAATGCATTTCCTCTCACAATCACTTCAATATAAAGTGACTCAGGCCACTTGCAGCATCCTCTAATTACAAAATAGAGTACCCACTCATTCAGTTTTAATGACACATATCACTAGTGGAAATCTCATAAAACCTGGAAAGAAAAACATTTGGATTGCACCCAAAAAGGTTATGGATCCAATGAGGTCATCACTGTGGTGAACATAGAGCCATTTGTGGGTTGGGATTTTGTCAGACTTTGACTAACAGTGATTCAGGGAAGCATGTTTAATGATTCAGAGGTGAGTTGTGAGAGCTACACCTTCTTTCAGGGTCTTTTGTCCAGAAACTTTCAAACCCATATTCCTACCATCTGTACGGCTCCTACTGCATACCTCAGCATCTACAACTCAATTAAGTGTTATACCATTTTTCCAATGTTGCGTATAACCTTCTCCTGCTGACTTGACTGGCCCTAGTAGCTATACTGGTTTGTGGGTTAGGCATGCCAGTCAAATAATACTGTGTGTTGAAATCAGAGAAGCATGGATGACATCATGTTCACATCATTGAGCAATGTGTAAGGGATGGGATAAACAGTACAGTAGCATAAGAAGTTATCAGTAAGTTAATTTTACACTGTACTGGAGGGTTGAACCTCCTGAGGCGATATTGGGAACAGTTATTTTCTACTTAATCAAATAATAACATTTTCCCTCAGTAGTAGTTGGTGGCAATGTTATCAAACACACAAACACCACATTTACAATCCACTAATTTCAAAGGGCTGTGTTCATGCTGAAAAATGGCTCTATCTGTACAGGCGTTTGATGCCAGCATGACGAGAGGTCTGCACAGATGTCGAGTGGCTCCTCTCTAAACAGGAGAATCCTCCCTCTTACCTAGCACAGACAGGCACAAGGCTACTGCTGATCTGGCACCAGAACAAAGCCCTCCAACAGCTGCTTGATAATGTGCAACCATTAATTACATTCTGATGCCTCAAGTCTGGCCTGTGTCGCTGAGCTGAGAAGCCTCGCTTTGCAGAGCATGGAGCAATTATGTAAGAATGCGTCACACAATGTTAACCAGACACAACACTGTTTATAATAACGATTCTCTCTTGCACTTTTACATATTCAGACCCTGGCTCTCCTTTAGGACATGAATTAACATTTTGAATGTTGAATTGAGTCTTTGAGAAGCTGGTTGTATTGTGTTATTCAGTTAATTTTGCTTCTTTTATTCTGTCTAAAACTTGGGTGTAAAGTAACTAAGAAATTGTTGGAAGATTTCTGAAGTCTCTGTTGAGTCAAATTTGTAGTTGCGTGACAAACACAAATCTGCAGGGGTCAAGGACTTAATGGCTCTAGTTCTGTTTGGACTCCATATATTTCCATTTCCTTTTACTCAACTAGATGCTGCTGACAGAGGTTTATACACACCACCACATGCGCGTCCTGCACTAGCTCTACTTTTTGCAGAAAGAGAAACATACTTTGTCACTCTAATTTAGGCTCCCACTTTAACTAAATGGTATTGGGTTGCTTGAGTGCTGATGATAAGCTACAGTACAATGAAGCATTTATCATTCCCCTGGCAACTGTGGGCTGCAGTTGAGAAATGTCTGCTCCTGGCAAAAAAAGGTTTGCATGTACCCAGGACCCACAGTACTGGGATTTCTGTTATGTCAATACTGTCAGACCTTATAGAAATAAAAGTCCATGCAAACTTGCATATTGTCTAGGGAAGCTGTGAAGTTCTCAATCAACCCTGTAACTCTGTGAAAAAAAAACCAAGTTGAATAAAAGTAAAGTGAATTGAAATTAGTTTCTTGGCTTTTTCTAGAAATACTTTTACGGTAATACTAAAAACATGAATGTCTATTTTTCCGAAGTTATGTGTGTCATATATCAGGTTATCCTATAATTTTAAGAGTCAGAAATAGGAAATAGTGCTTGGATGTTTCACTTTTCTTTTCTGAATGCTATGGATGACGAAGATGAAGAAATACAGTGAGAAGATTTTAAGTTGCCTGTTGGAAAACTGAGAAGCAGGCACTACCTCACTTTCAGATCCCACGGGTATACCAGCGCATATAAGTAGGTATCAGGCTCTAATCCAATCATTTCCACCCTAATGGACCTTATTCATAGATATTCTAAAATAGATTAAATAGTGATGGAACAGTTTTTTTTTTTTTTTTAAGTTTTTTGAACTTTTAGAATCAAAATCTATCTACAGATTTGGTTAGATCTTAGAGTTTATGGATTGTATTTAGCTGTGCATTATGCAACCAAGCCTATGCACTCCATCTCAAATTGATCAGAGATTAAACAAAGGTGCACAGAAAGCTCAGCTTGTTGAATACTATGCTCATTTTCAGGTTCATAATTGTATCAGAGGTTGTACCACAATAGGTTTACGTGGTTTAATAAAAAAACCACCATATTTTTTCGTACTACACATTGCTGCAACTCCTCTTTTCACCCTGTGTGTTGAGCTCTCCATTTTAGCTACCGAGTTAGGCATCTCACTTCTGTTCAATTTTTGCTGGGAGTCGCACATGTGCAATACCTAGGTAAGGACTACTAACTACTCAGAAGCAGAGTAGGGCAGGCCCTGACAAGCAAGCTAGTGTGACCCAAAACAAACCCGCTTCAGCCGGTAACCTATGGCTTTGGCTAGCATGACATTTCCGAGTAAGTTACTTAAATGTTAACAAATTAGTCTTTCATACGTAACGTTTTAATTCTGCAGTGTCTCCTGGACATTGTGATACAACTATCTGAACTCTTCGGGCCTCCGCTCTAACTAGCTTGGTTTAAGGGCGTGCCACACTAGCAGCTAGATGAGCATTTTAATGTGTGTTACAAAGTGAAGCAAAATTACGTGCTTTTGTCACGCTAATAGCTGTGACTTACCATGTGTCCAGAACACAATGCAACACAGCAGGCAACAAACAGGCACAGTGGTGTTGTATGACTTGTCTTTGTATGATGTGAATGGCTGATGCTGCCGTTTCACAGAACAATGACAGAAGGCGGAGAGAGACCCAGGACCTAAAGGTAGAGTTGAAAGTGAATGTTTGCCTGTATGTATGCCAGCCTGTGGCACCATGCTAGGCTGGATTACCATCCAGGAAAAGCAGGCAACTGCCCCAAGACGTCAGAACTCTAGGGGCCACTAAACTGCAGACTTACTATGTGACATCTAGTTTGTGCTAATTTAATAGATAATTTGTTTTAAATTATGTTTCACTAACCACAAGCACAGGCTTTGTGGTTAGTGAAAAAGACATAGCTCTTGCTACCTGATCTTCAGGCACCATCTTTAAGAGGTACCCCGTGCCAAAATATAGTTTTAAGACCTTCATTATTTCTGTTTTGTGCATACATATTCCTTTTTTGAAGTTTAGTTGGCATTTAACTTTATTAGATTGTAGAAAGTAGGGAGGGGAAATGGGGGAGAGAAAAATGCAACAAAGGGAGGGATGCAACAAAGGTCTTTGGCCTGACTTGAATCAGGGAGGTTGCTGATACATGGTCAGCATCTTAGCCACCTTAGCCACCAGTACTACCCATGTTGCAATGGCTGGATTTACCAGTTAGTTGCCCCCTATTGACCTACATGAATTAGTTAATGGTGATTTGATTTATTTGATTAAATAATTTATTTATTTAGGCCCTTTTCACAGAATACATTTTGACATATAGGAGGCACTGGTGTAAATAATACAATGAATGATGGTTAAATGACATGTAACTTCTTCGTTTTTTTGATCCCGTTTGAATTGAGCCATGGATTACAAATATGATGTTCGTCAATTTAAAAGATAATTTTTCAACTGAAGAAAGTCTCAGTTTGTCATAGTACCACTTAGTTTTGTGTGAAACCGCTCAGTGAACTACATCTCTCATCTCACACAATTTACGTCACCTAGCTTGATGCTCAACTTGCTCGCTAGCTAGCTAGCTTAGCTTTAAAAAATAATTTGGCTTTCCCCATTCACTACCATTCATATTTTTTTCGAGTTAAGGTCCCATGCGGTCCACCGGAAGGGGAGGGTCTTTGCCTCTCTACAGGGGAGATAGCGGAAGGGGAGGGACATCTGTCAGACTTTATCCCAGCAATGTACATCCGTTAAGCCAGACTATGTGCATATTGGCTCACTGTAAACAACAATAACATTAACCATTGTTAATATTATTAGTAACATCTGTGCTTTTCTATACTCTAGCAAGTCAAATAGTCACTGCAGATCAATTTTGCCCTGGGGCTCTCTGGCAGGTTAATTCTGCCCTGCCCCCATCGTTGTTCACTACTGAGAGGTATCTTTGTTTGACAATACAATTGCAATGTGCATCCATACACAGCCATGCAAAAGGCAACAATAACACAGCCAGTAAAAAACAATGTACATCCACAACCACACAAAAGACAACAATAACACAGCCACAATCAAACAGCAGAGGAAAACAAGTTTTAAGGAAATTCCGATTGCAATTTTTATTTCTGTCAATGTACGTATTTAACATGTCTGTCAATTAAATCATCTCCCAGACAAATGTAGGCCTACCTGTCTGCCCCATGGTCTGCCCAACCCTCTGGGCTCCTGCCCTAAGCTCCGCCGTTGCCAAGGTTTCCGTGTACGCGCTGCCTGCGAGAGCGGAGCCGCGCGATTGTCATACAGTATTGCCAGACATGGCGGCGGATCTACAACCCGAGTGGATTTCTTGTCTCCCTTCTTCCTGGAGTTATGGGGTTACTCGGGATGGACGCGTCTTCTTCATTAAGTAACTATCCATTCAAAGAAAAACGGCTCAAGTAATTTCTTCCCGTTTCTGATCCGGTCAAAGTCACTGTGTTAACGCATTTCCCCTCTCTCTACAGCGAAGAAGCCAAGAGTACAACCTGGCTGCATCCAGTAAGTGGCGAGGCGGTAATAAGCGGGCACAGAAAAACTCCAGGTAAGGTGTCACTTAAAGGCTGTCAAGTTTCTCTGTTATGTTTAACGTCTCATGTCAGCCGTGTTGTTGGTGACCACATCCCCAAACCGATACGTCTCACTCTGGGAGAAAGAGACTGTGACATCCATGCTGTGTTTCTTAATGCACGAGTGGGTTTTTGGCGCTGGTGCTGTGAAAAGTGAGCCCTCTCATGCCCACCTCTGCCCTGCTCGTGCCACTTCCTCGTGAGCCTCAGCCTCTCTTTTCAGGTTGGTGGTCAGTCAAGTTGGCTCTTCAACTCGTAAAACGACGACTTTTACCAACAACCAACAGCATGTAAATTAATTTCGGAAGCATTTTATTTTATTTTGGATAAACTAACGGCTTCTGTTGGCCATTTAACCTGTCCGATATGTAATGTTTTAGCCTACACTTGATCGGTTAACAGAGACGGAGCCAGTTTGATAGACTACAGCATCAACAGGAGCTAACGTTAGTAATGTTAGCTGTAAATCTACTAAAACAGCTTCTTCTACCCCACCGGTTCAAAAAGCTCTTGACCAATCTTAAACGCAGTGTGTTTCACGTAGCAAAGCTCCTTCCAATGCATCATACTGGTGACTTTACCTTGCGACGGACTTACTACGTACTGTAACAGCCGCCCCTTATAATCTCAAGTCTCTGCAGAGCTTTTCCACTAATGCTATTGAGTGGCTGCTGCATCTCAGTAGGGCTGCAACTCACGAATATTTCCTCGATTTATCATTTTAGTCTATAAAATGTCAAACATAGTGAAAAAGGCCAATCAGAATGTCTGATATCCCAAAGTCAGAGCTGAAACAATTAGTTGATTAACCCATTAGTCATTGCAAGAAAATTAATCTGCAAACATTTTTTCCAACCTTTTTTATTTAAATGTTAACAATACATGACATACAACATAGGCCAAAGTGAACAAAGCATAGTTAAAACAGCATGTCAATCTGCAAACATCTTGATAATCGATTAATGGTTCAAGTAATTTTTCAAGCAAAAATGGCAAATATTTCTTAGTTGTCAGTTTTGAGGATTTTCTGCTTTTATTTGTGTTATGTGATATAAATTGAATATCTTTGGATTTTGAACTGCTGGTCAGACAAAACAAGCAATGTGAAGACATCACACTTTACTATTTTCTGCCATTTTAAAGACATTGAACTGATTGGTCAAAAAATAACTGACAGATTAATTGGTAATGAAAATAAGAATAAATTGCAGCCCTAAAAGTGAAAAATCCATTTTCAAAATGGTTTTTAAAATGGACTAATAGTCAATAGTCAATCATCTAATAGTTGCAGCGTTGCATCTCAGCGTGTGAATTGACAGCTGGAAGTGCATAGCTCTAGTTAATTTGATACACACAACATCGGTTTGTTCCACCAGTTTGTGCTCACATGTTTTTGTCCACTTCTCGCTCCTTCACAGACCTACCCACTGGATGGGAAGAAGGATATACTTTTGAGGGTGCACGGTGCTTTATCAAGTGAGTTTAACACCCTCCCTTTACACGACACACCCCCATCTTAACACCAGAACCTGCACACAATATCTGACCAGGTCATATGAATTCAAAACACTTCCCCTTTGCATATTGCCATGATTGCAGCATGCCCTAATTATAAACAGGAAATTATTTATCACCAGTTTTATCACTTCAAATTAATGAAAAAGTCATCCAAATGCTGGGCTACTACTGAAAACATGCTGTGTATTAGAAGTAAATATTGCATGGCTGTAAATATGGAACCTTTACTCCCCATTTCTGTACTGTAGAAGCCTATCGCAAAAGTTAATGATTACACGGGAACATTGTGCAAATACTAGATAGACATGGGCAAAGTGTGGTTGCTGTCTTCTTGTGAGCTCCTTTTATTTATTAAGACTTATCCTGCTCAGAGCTGAGCCTACTGTGAGAGTTGAGCCAAACAGGGGCGGAGCCAGACGATATAAACATTCGGGGCTTAGCCCAAACCTAGGGGGGTCCGGGGGCATGCTCCCCCGGTGGAGATTTTTTTCCCAATTACGTCAGCTAAAAGCACTATTTTTCAGGCTGTTTGAGATAATAGAATGCCTAAAATTCTAAACACTAGCTGGGAAAATGATGATAGTTACTCAGTAAAAAAAAAAAAAATCACCCAGTAGAGCCTACAACCTATTTTGTATTTAATTGTTCTCCAGCTGTAGTGAATCCAAAACACCAACAATGTTAAGGATGACTCATTTTCACCCCTGGCAACTAAAAAGAGGCAACCATTATCTGACTATTTTTAAGTTAGCCTACATAGGTAAAATTGGAATTTTGTGTAAACATCATTACTAATCTTAAGAGTTCAGTTCTGTTTAGTTTGTGCTTAGCTGATAAATTTACTACATCAGAATCCATGAAATGGAAAAAAGAACAATTGAAGCTTTAACTGCACAACAAGGTTTATTGTGTATTTTTAAACAATACACAAGTATTAATAATGTACAAATCTGTTTTAAAACAAGAACAATTTATTAATTCATGCATTTCAATTCATACAAAAATTATCCTTAACAGGTAAAATAGAAATTTAGAAAGAAAGCAATACAGGTGAGGATGAAGGCCAGGTGAGGAGGGTAGTGATGGTGTCGAGAGGAAGAAGAGCGGCAGCACTTCTGATAATCCTGCAAGAAATGATAAGCACAAATCAATCAGAGGCAAAACATAAAACTAATAATCAAACAAACCTAACCTAACACCTTTTTAGGGGACATTTTTTGGCCTATGGTATCCACCTTATTATTCACCGAAGAGTTGCACAGACATTTGTAAATGGAATGTGTCTGGCTTCCGATGTCATCTGCTTACAGTTATTTCTAGCTGTACAAAAAAGCTTGTTATGCTTCTTGATATTGGAAACTGGTATTTTTCTACCCTACCCTATTATTTTGATGTATTGAATTTGTCATAATTGTAAACACTAGTTTGTAGCACAAATATTTTTTATCATTAATAGCACTTGGTTGTTCATCTCGTTATTTCCCTATGAACCGGAAGTCTCACACATTCACAGAAAATAGCTTACTTAGCTTCAAAGTTGAAAAAAATAAGGTGGATATACTGATTGCATGTTGTGTGGCATAAATGGATATGCATATGGACTATATGAGGGGTGGGGGAAAAAAATTGAGTTTTGATTTACATGAGCTGTAAGCCCTTATCATCAAGATTAAAACAATAAAAGGCTTGAAATATTTAACTTTTTATGTAATGAATGTAGAATATATTAAAGATTTACTTTTTAAATTAAAGTATGGTGGGGGAAAAAATCAGTTTTCCAGTGATATTGATACATCTGTACTTGGAATTGTTGTCATCAGGAGGAGGAAATAAACTTTCTCATGTCTTTCTGATCTTTATCACTATATTTCTCAATTAGTCCCTCTTCTTATCCCACTAATGTGCCGAGATTAGCTGTAAAACATGCCCTGAGATAACTTAGCATTTGATACAAGCTGTGTGTTTCGATCAGACAAATCATCCGCCCATCTCTATTACCAACTAATTTCTCTTAATAACAACTAATAATGTTAACTCGCTAGCTAGCCAGCAATACAGTCACTTAACTCAAGTGTTACAACCGGATTCACAAACCTGCAACGCTTGTCCGCGGTTCGTCTGACGCTGCTTCTGAATCTCTCTCCGGCCGGTGAGGTCTGTTACTATGGTTTCTAGTGTTCCTGTTCCGTATTAAAAACTGTTATATCCAGAACTTCAGCCGGTTAGCCGGTAAGCTTGCGACACCGATGAAACATACAACATGACAACATGCATGACAACAGCCCGCCAGCCCCTGATGACAAGTTAATGACGAAGAAGATTTATATTCTTCTTCGTTAGTTTTTATTGGCAGTTGGCAAACAAGCTGAGTGATGCGCGATGCGTTACTGTCCGCCACCACGCACGGTAATAGAGCTTTTGTTTCATTTTTTGCCGCTCCAGTCAGAAAGACTGAGAGAGGAAATGAAACAAAGTTGAAGTTATTTTAAAAAACCTAAATGATTCGGGGCTTTTGACAAAACATTCGGGGCTTAAGCCCAATTAGCCACCCCCCCCCCCCCCCCCCCCCCCCCCCCCCCCCGCTCCGACGATGGAGCCAAAGTGTAATGTGTTCTTGTTTTCTGACAGTTAATAATCTGTCAAAAACAGTTCTCATTGTTTGGGTTTATATGGTATGCTCACAATTTAAAATAACACTTGTGTTAAGTAGATGCTGGAAAATATTTGAGTTACATGCCAACCTACAGTATTACAGGAATTTTAGAAGATTTCTTATTTAAAGTCTCCCTCCATTGATTTTGTTTGAACATCATATCCACAGTATGCTCATTTGTTGGTGCTATATGGGCAGGAGGGAATGTGATATATCCTCTATGTCCCCTAAAACACTTTGATTTGTTTAGTTGTTGCCCCTCACTTGAAGAGCAGGATATACATGAATTAGGTTATGTTACAAAGTCCCTGAAATACAGTACATTTGACATTTTCCTCTCCCTCCTCCATGGTTCCCTGATGCATGCGACTGATCAAAAGAGATCACAAGCGCTGTCATTCAGTCAGCACTAATTCATCATCTGTCCTCAGAATGTTTGAAATCCATGCATATGGCTTGAAATATTTTATTTTCTATGTCCGAATGAAATACTACGCTCACACAGCAGTAATAGATGCTATATGTTGCAGATGAAATTCTCTGTCAACACAAGAATGCCTCTGTATGATTGAAGACATTACAATATACAAGCTACAAATTTAGTATATTATGCCTTATTATACTCACTGAATCCTCTCTCCGTCTTTGACTTCCTCATGAATTTGAGGAGCTTGGTGTGGCAGGTTGCCAGGCAGTCTGACTGAAAGGCAGTCATTTTATATTCCAGTATTTTATCACAGCTTCTCAGTGCAAAACAGACTTGGGGACTACATTCATTAGTTGAGGACTGTGATTCTCGCACAAGTTACAAAGTAATCATGTTGTCCCCTAAACTGCACTGTGCTGCAAAAAAACATTGGTTTCATGCATTAGCTACATTTTAGACAGACTTTTCCTTTGAATTATATTGTTGTGTACTTAGAAGCTACAAATGGATGTGCAGCTTTGTTTTAGTCTAAACCAAGTTTGTGTCTCTTCTACAAATTACTTAGCTATCAATAGAGGTCACTGTACTGTATGTGAAATCCAAGATAAACCTGGTGTAAACAGGTTGAACTGAGAATTAAGAGAGTGTAGACTGTAGTGATTAAGGCTACATATGGACAGTTCCTATCATTTCATGTTTTTCAAAACCTTATATTTTACCATGAAAGATAAATATATTATCTAATGTTGTCTATTTATTATGTATTAGCTAAGCTGCTGACACTTAAATTTAAAGCTAATGTAATATTGTGTGATTACATACATTACAAATCTGACTTAGTCATCTTAATAGCGAAAGGAAGCTTATTGATTTTCTGACAAATTAAATACAGCAACCATGATGCACCACTGCTCAGTAAAGCCCATTTATTTGTTTGTCTGCAAAGAAGCAGGTGAACCACATGTTGAATCTTTCAGTCACCTCACCTGTAATTACAATTACTGTAACAGTAAACAAACTGCAAACAAAAGCATGTGTTCAGCTCATTTAACTGAGCCTGTTCTAAACTGCAGCTAAGCAAGTCAAATACTAAAACACAGCATTAAAGGAACTAAACTAAGGAAAGCTAAACTGTGAGCCCCAAATTTGAAGTGTACCTTACACATTGCCTGTATAAACAACGTTACATATAGTTCCTTTTGTAGGGGGCCTACAGAAAATACTAGCATACGACATGATGCACTGCCTGCTCAACTGATGCCAATTTTGTGGGTGAAATGCAGATGATTAGCCTACATGTGAACGAGACTGCAATAGTCTGACTTGTTTGTTTTAGTGAGACACATTTTCCCAGGCTGCTTACTGGGACTGGCCCATGAGGCTCCTCATTGTTGTTTTACTTAACAGGTTAAAAGCTTTTAGAATTTTATTTATGTGGTCACTGTTGTATATATTCGTGTCATTAAGCTGGTCAATTTAAGGCACAAGATCAATTTGTCAGTCTTTAGTAATGAAGATATATCTAGATGTCCCTAAACTTAAGTAATTGGGCTATGTAAAACCATGCCTGTTAGTTTCATCGTGACTCATTGTTTTGACATCAAGATTTGTTGACAAGTTTATGTGATAACTGTCTTGTGCAGTACTTGGGACATTTTGAGGCTTTATGTGAGGTTGCCAATAAAAGCCTCTGAAAACTGTCCAAAGCCATTAGCCTGATGACAGCTGAATAAGTCTATTCCTTATGTTTTACAGTAGGTTATCATTATTTTGTCATCAATATAGTATTGTTAAGCAACGCAAGTTTTGGGTTTTTGCATTTTTAATGTACATAAATAAGTCTAACAAGTTTTCAGACTTATAAAGATAGAGACTGGATCATTGATTAATTTCCATGACTTGGGTCTGTTTTGAGCCTGTGAAAGGATCTGGCCCATTTACACGCTGACTGTGTATGTGGCCTGGCAGTTACCATCAGGTTACACAGTTTGAGCATCAAGGAGCAGATTGTGCTGACGTGGGCTGTTCTCTTTTGGGATTTGTTAGGGAGGATGGATGGTGCAGGTTGTTGGTGTGATGGTGTGGACAAGAGGCATGGCCCATCACACAATTTGATTATTCACTTTGCTTTTTTATGGTAGTTTTAGTGAATCAGTCATGGCTTACTGCTCTCCTCAGACTGAGCAGTCTCTTTTGAGTTGCTGGGTTGTTTGCAGGTGGCCCAATGCCAACACAGCTTTTTAGTTTGCGGAACTATGTGTCAACTGGCCAATACTTGAACTCCCACTAACAGAGAGTGAAATAATGAGGATGTGTAAATCTGCAAACTATTAGCCTGTTTATTTTATTCATAAGAAGACATGTATAACTAAAGTCAGTGTGTTGTTGACTGTTTTGTTTTTGTAAGTCAGACAGGACTGCAAAGTGAAAAATGTGCCTACCTTTTGATGCTACAGTTAAAACCCTCAGTTTTCCCTCAAAAACCCTCAGTTTCAATGCTACACACACACACACACACACACACACACACACACACACACACACACACACACACACAATCATATTAGCCGTCCTGCTGCTTTGGTCCTCCAAGAGCTGAAAAAATAATCCATCCATCAGAATAATCAACACTTTCTCATTTAGACTAACCTGTCTGTAACTTTGTACCTTGTGTTGACAGTTTGGAGCTGGGAGACTTATCTCTTATTGAACTACACTGCTGTGCAAAGATTCACAGCTGGGCTCTCTGATGCAGAAGATGTTATGCACATGGAAAATACTGTACAGTATGCTGCATAGGCTCTGTGAAACATACTGTATGAGTTAAGCCATTGGACATTTTATTTTCATAAATGTCTCTCTTATGGGTCTACTAGTAAATTCCACAGCCATCCAGAGTGCATTATCTGTTCAGTTTGTTTTTGTTTGTGATGTAAACAGCGTTTTGATGGGACGGTGCCATCTGGCAGATTTGTGTTTTTTGTTTTATCGCTGTAGCACATAATCCCACATTTTAACTTAAGCTTCATTTTGAAGAAGACGGAAGGACATGATGTCGGCAATTGAATCAGCATTTTGTCAAAATGTTTGTCTGGTACTGTCTGCTAATGAGGATTGTTGTCCTGTGATGACCTCCCAGAAGTGTGTATTAGGATAAATGGGGTAAAGTCAGTTTGACTGGTGCAAAAGGCTTAATATTTTGGTCGGAGAGTGATGACCCTAATTACTAAATTGATTATAGTTGTTGCCTCATGGATGCAGGGAGGGTTGACAGCAATTATCTTTTTATGAATGAACCCTCTCTGCGTTCTCTATTCTTGTCCTGGAAAAGGAGGGGAACTGCTGAAGTCAAGGCTAATTGCTGTAGGTTACACAATGAGATACCGTAGCTGACAACTGGTTTGGAAGGCTAATGAGTAAGTAATAATTACAGTAGTAGGCTCAAACGGCTGACCCTCACAGTGCTACAGACCAAGAGTCTGGCTGGCTTTATTGCTTCCCAGTTATTAATGTTTCATTTGTTACCATTTTTGCAGCGTCCTTTTAGAACAAATTTGATGCTTCCGAGTGCTCATCAGTATAAAGTGCAACTTAAAATATAAATATTACACTAGTCTGCTCTGCAGCCAACCAACACATTAGGCTGTTCACTTCTACAGCTGCAAATCACTCAGAACAGAGGAAAGCATGTCAATTGAAATTTGGTCAATTATGACAAAAATCTGTAGTGCATCCTTGTTGAGCTGTTGGCTCATTTTGTGCTTTGAAGGCACACACAGAGACTGACTGACTGCACATTTAAAAGTAGGAGTATCGAATTACTCTTATGTGGATCAATATTTGGTTGTGGTAATTGTCACTTAAAGATGGATAATCAAATCCTTCTTTTGGATGACAGATTTTTTATTGCTAACCTATTAGAGCATCTGTTTGTCATAATGACTGATGTGATAAAAACGACTCCGAAGCCTTATTTCCTGTGACTAATATAGCATAATGGCTCACATAAAGGTTCTTATTTAAAAGGCACAAAACTTTGAACCCAGACAAAAAGGATGATTATATGATGTTGCTGTCAGTTTACTCTAAAATCAGCACCTACAGATACAGAGCAACAGCAATCATTTGAATATGATGTGTTTTCTGAGTCCAATATTCACTATCTTTTAGCTCTGTTTTTGTTCTCCACCAACTCCTGAGAGAACTATCTGTCTCTTTAGCTGATAAATGCTCTACTATGTTCACCAGCCATTTGTTAACTTTGTCTGTACAGTGAGTTTTTAGAGTTTTTTTTAAATCTAAAAACAGCTTTCCACTGTGGCTGAAAACGATGCTGTGAGATCGCTGAGAGTGAACCAAAACAGTAAAATTGAAAGATGCTTAAATGTTCCTTAGAGCTGAGGGGAACTACAGTGTCAGATGATAATTCTCTGTTGATTCATCACTACAAGCGACCCCTGTCACATAAAAAATTGTCATTTGATCTATTGTCATCTATCTATCTAAAAATATTGATAATAGCCACATTAAAGAAACATTTTGGGGAATCTTGTTGGTTATAAATTTGAACAGTGAAACAGTTTGCCTTCAAACCAACTGTAGCATAGTTAAAAAATACCTTACCGTTCAAAATACACTACACTTTCAATACTAAATGGATAGTTTACTACTTGCATTCGAATAGTTAAATTCCAAGAAGTGTCACTTTTCATACCAGTATTTCTTTTCTTGCCTTGCTTCTTCTCTTTAATATCTGCAGTTACAGACACTACAGACACTGACACTTCAGGGCATCAGTGAAATGAAGCATCTTATCAGACATCTGAAGAATGGATTAGACTTCATCATAGGGGATTTGTTATCGTTTTCATGAGTGACATCAGCTAAAGTGAGTAAAAATCCCCAATACTATGGGACAATCTGGGGAATCAGCTCACATTGATTCTCATTTCTGTCTTTGTGGGTTTGCGGCAGCTTTATCTGTAGTTTTACCTGGAATACGATTTTAGAGTTGAGGTCTTGATCTTTCAGGGCAAACACGACGGGAGTCCCTGTGTGAACCTCCATAACACACAGTTATGACAGACTTTAAAGCCTCTTCCTTCTCTCCAGGGAATAACCCAAGCTTCTATCTGTGAGCAAAGCCTTATATCCAAACTGATTATAAGTAACCCTGAGAATCCAGTCACAGTAGTGAGAGTGTGAAAGAGGTAGACCAGTGTTTGGACTTGGAATACAATTAAATGCAAGATAACGCTGTTTATTGAATCCTTTTAATAGGTGATCCCAATTTTGGCTTCCACATTAAGGCTAATTAAACTCGACCAGGTGAAATATTGACTTTACGGTTAGAGTGCCTGCTCTGGTGCATCAAATCAAGTGCTCCCAAGTGAAAAGATAGCTGTGACCAATCACAGGGGTTTGTTTCATCACGCTGTGATTAAGTGTTGTCTACTTCCAAAACATGATTGCAGCTGCAGTCCAGAGCACTGTCACTACACGGTTAACCTTCAGTGTAAGATGGGTGACAAATAAAATGAATAAACCTGAATAAATGAGTGGAGAAACATAACGAATGCAGATGCACAAGTGCACTGCATGGTACAATTAAGCAATTAGCATCCAATCATGCTCTACGGCATGTATAAACATGCTGAGCAGGCCTAGTTGATTCTGATTTTGTATCAAGATGGCAAGGGGAAAAGATCTAGGTGACTTTGAAAGGGGGTTCATTGTTGGGGCACGGATGGCAGGAGCTTCAGTCACAACGACTGCTCAACTGCCTAGTGTTTCACTAGAAACAGTGACTTAACTGATATCTGCATTTAGATCTATAGGAAAGGCACATTTAATGATTGTGATGCTTGTGCATTAGTGCATTATGTAAAGAAAAACAGAAGAGCAACTCTTCCTTAGGTGACCTAGAATGTCAAAGCAGGACGTGATCAGACTGTATGAGCAAGAACAGTCTGTTGACAATTACATAGAGAGGGATATTATAATAGGGTTGCCGTGCATAAACCCCTCATTATAAAGATGAATGCACATTTGAGAGCTGGGTAGTGCAAAAGTGGGCAAGTGTTTGTGTGGCATACACCAAGAGAACGGTACAGGCCTGAATGCCTGACCTCTACAGTAAGGGGATCTGGTGGCTTTGTAATGCTTTGGGGGGGCATTTTGCTGGCATGGTTTGGGTCCACTTAGAGGGAAAGGTCACTGGCAATCAATACAAAATTGTTCCCAGTGATCACTTTTATCTTATGATAATACATTTCTATCCTGATTCTGGTGTTTCAGAGCCCCTAAACCGTTTTGGTTTGGAATCTCCGGGGTTGTGTCGCAGTCTCAACGGCCGCAAACGGAGACCTTTGGTAAACCAACACTGACGCCAATGTTATGCTGCCTGATTGGGTCATGACGTCTGCTTCTCGGAGACTAAGCTACTAACGTTACCATGGCAACTACCAGCAACGGGCGAAGTATACATGCTGCCTCCTGTTAACCCCGGCACGCGCATGCCCGGTATATGAGAATGATCATGAGATATGCGGTATGGGCATGTTAGTTTAAACAGAGATAAGTTCTTCTACTGGAGCTAAAAACACATGTGTGCATGGAGAGTGTTCTGGCTACTTTTGGATACTTGTGTCTGATTAGCTTACAGGTGTAAAATTGTATATTACGACTCAGGGCTGGGCGATATAGAGAAAATCAAATATAACAATATTCTTGACCAAATACCTCGATGCCGATATTGCGACGATATTGTATGGTTGACTATTGGTGCTTTAACAAAATGTTATTTACACAATGAGATTTTTGATAAATAATCATCAGAAATGATTTAATGATTTAGTGGGTAAAGGTAAATAATAGAACAGCTAGAACAGTCTGGTAAGTTAAAATATTACATCACTTCACTATAATGCAGCCTGTAAAACCAGGAAAAGACACCACTTACCATATTACGATATTACGATTTCCAAAATCTAAGACGATATCTAGTCTTGTATCGCGATATTGATATTACATCAATATATTGCGCAGCCCCATTACGACTCTTCAAGAATAGCTCTAATCAACAGTTAAAACGTTAAACCACAATTGTAAATCAGTGTGCCTGGTATATTCTCTCTGAAACTCTGCCAGGTCCAACTGTGGCTCCATCTATGTACTATGTTGTGCGTGTGTTGTTTCATGTAAAAAAAAAAACCCACATAAAATGTATGTACAATTCTATGCAAGATGCTGAATGCATCCAAAAACATGCACAACAATATCATCATAATATTTTAATTGTATGGAATGGGTCAGCCATAGAAATCAAGTTTTAAGTCAGCATAAGCATCACATAGCTTCATAGAAATTTTGGGAGAAGCAGAAACTGACTATACTTTATATTTGTTATTGTCTAATAAAGCCGAAGCAGAAAATTTTTTTTAGAGCCTACTGTACTGTAGTAACCTATACAGCAACAGCAACAACATTAAAGCGTCATACTATGTTACCAGTTAACTCCCACTGCTGAAACTAACCTCAAACCTAATTAACCTTATCCTATGCAGGGTTGCTGGGGCAACGCTCACAAATGTTCTTTTTGCATTTTCTTTCAATTAAATCAGTAGCAACAGTCCACTTTCACAAAGATGTCTCAGGCTCTGCCTTTCTCAGTGTGTGTTTTCTGGCTGGTAGCACCTTGAAATATTTCAAGAGATTTATTATAAAGGCAACAAGTAAAGCCAACTTTCTTTAATTTGTTTTGATTGAGCTAGAGCCTATCTTAGCAAACATTGGCTGAGACAGTTCACCACTCTGCCAGCACAAAGACAGACGACCTTATTCACACCTGTGAGCAAATTAGTTGCCTGTGTGTCTTGTGTGTTGGAGGAAATTTGAGCACCCACAGAAAATCCACACAAACACAAAGACAACGTGCAAACTTCTATAAACAAACTTTAAAAGACAGTTCAAAATGACTTTTTGTCTTTGGGAAATAGTATTAGAAAAACATCGCACTCTGATTGAGTATAATGGATTCTCGATGAAATATCACTCCGCCTTTTTTCATGCCGATCTTTGCCTCTACCTAATACATTTTTATTATACACTGATTTAATGTAAAAAGTGTGAAGAATAATGTGTCTTCAGTATTGAATGAAATAATCCTGATGATCTTAACCATAATTGTGAAGCCCTTATGCAGTGGTATGTTTGAATAGAAGTGTTCGTTCCCATACACATGGCTAACATTAACAAATGACACACCAGGGACAATGCCTTATTCAAACTGCAAAGCTCTAAGAGTGTTTACTCACCCCCTTGGCAGGGGGAGGCTCTGATGGCTGTGGCTGCTGACTCACTAACTCTGTCAGTGCTCTGCACTCATACAGCTTACTTGTGTGTGTGTGTGTATGTGTGTGTGTGTGGAGTGTGATTTAAGAGGGAAACTAGTGGACCTGGATCTGCTGTACATCATCCCCATCTCTAGCTCCATAATTCTCTGTTCTGAGGCTTGGTACTGACTGGGAGACAGACAGTCAACTATGCAGGCTTTGAGCTGCTCAGACTGCTCTCACGCGTTTCAGTCTCTGTGGGGTCTCTGCCATCTGGCAAGCACTGGAAGAAAAGTGTGTGTGTGTTTTGCAGTTTGGATGCTCTGTGTGTGAACATATGTGTAAGAGATCCTCTGATGTCAGTGACTGCCCCAGGTGCTGATTAAGTGAATATCCACATCAAACCAAGTTATCCTCAGCTGTTGTTCATTGTTTTCTTAGATATAAGAATAGATATATATTTTTTCAGTATAAGAAACTAAGATTGCTGCTTTTAACACAAATCTCACAAACTTTCTTTAGTCATTTATAGGCTGTCAGACTGCACACAAGCCTAAAAAATATGCACCTTCTCTCAAACTCTGTGCAATGATTAACACCCAGTTACTAAATCATATATATGTTATCCCCAATGGTATGGAATATGTTGATTGAATGTAAGCCTACCTTTCGGGTTTAGTAGGGGAACATGCAGTCTACTTTAATTCTTTGGTCTTAAAGCCTCTTAGTTGTGTGGTGTCTTTGATTTAATGCTGATAGAGCTGTTGAATTTGAGTAATCCCTGTAGTAATCTGCAATGAGCCGTCCTTTGCTGATGTTGTGCCAGGTTGAATCCGGGGACAGCTGCCTTCATGGTTGTTGGTCTGCTATTCCACACATTATTAGGTCTACTTCTGAGAACTTGGTATGCCAGCCTTGTTACAAATCTTTGAGAATGAATCAGATAGACTTTTCAAAATGTATATTTAACTGCTTTGCTTTGCCAGCTGCTTAAGTTTCCTTTGCATTCTCTTCAATTCAGTCCACCTACATTTATATTTTATCCATAAAGTTGAAAAGTAGAGAGGGATATGAAGTTGGGGAGGCACAAGTGAGAAAGTTTTTGCAGCATATGATCTTAAGCCATGTGTGAGACTCTAGTTTCCTGGTGGTTTTCTGCTCTCCTGATGTCAATTGTTCTAAATACCCATCCAGTCTGACTGACTGACTCTTTAAAGGGCCTGTTGAAGTCAAACCTCACAGCCATTTTAGTGCTCATGATGAGATGCTGTAGAAGCAAAACAAGGTGATCAGTGAAGGTGGAAAGCAACATGTTTTTTTAAAAAACAAATTTCGGTTTGTGTGTTTGCCAGCAGGATTACAGAAAAAGTACTTGATCGATTTTCATGAAACTTGGTGAAAGGGTGAAGCATAGGCCAAGGAAGAACCCATTACATTTGGCCTTGGTGGAGGTCTGTGCTCTCTGAGTGCCCTTCTAGTAATTGCTAATGAAATGCCTTTACTTTGGTTCCATTACATGCTTTGTGATCTAGGTCAGTGATTCCCAACCAGGGGTACTTATACCCCATGGGGTACTTCTGCAGTTGCCAGGGGGTACATGGAAAGATTGTAGAGTAGCTCAACTAATTTGAAAAGATAGAATTACACCTGAACAATACATGTTGCAGTTCTGTGTCAAAACTAGTTAGCAAGTGAGCACAGCAGTTTAAACAGGTAACTAAAAGTAATGAATAAATAATAATAATTAGCTAAAAGTACAGGATAAATGGTTGAAACATTCAGCTTCAAGTAGTAGTAGCCTATGCTAGTAGTGTTACGATTGCTGACCAAACCAACCTTAATATTGACAGTTCAATTGTATGTTTGTGTGTTTTTATATGATGAATAGTGTTATACATTTGGAACATACATTGGGAATTGATTAAGGGGTATGTGAGTTCATCTGATACCCCTTTCACACCAGGGTGATACCCAGGTCACTAACTGATGGCAAAGCATACACCTACTCACGGTATCTTTTACATTCTCCCTCTGTTTCTCTTGTCTGTCTACCTAGTCCAGTGGACAGTGCACGGCCCAGTTGTTTTCCAGATGGTCTGTGATGATTAGGGAGCTTTTGGAAGCCGTCGCTCTGCTCAAATGTACTACAGCTGTGAGCTTTTGGAGCATCATGTTAAAATGCCACAGAGGGCTTTGGAACAGCATACTGTTTCCTGAAACAAATTGTTACAAATTCAGCCTCTGAATTTGTCTTCATCCACATCCAAACAGACAGTCAATACTCTCCTTTTTTTCTTTAACTGCTACGCAGAATGCAAACCTCTGCTTTCCCAGTGATAACACCATTATAAAAAGGGTCCCCTAATATATTGCAGCGTTTTTCTTTTCACCCTCTTCCAGAAGATTGAATAAAAGTTGTAGTGCTATTCTGATGTAGTGGTTGCTGCAGAGTTTTCAATTTAGCAGCAGCAGTGGAGGGATTAATATCGAACACTCCTGGTCTTGTGGCTTATTCCCTCCCTCCTCTCTCCTGGCAACCGTGTTAGCTGCACTGTTCCCCCTGCAGACCTCACATGTCTCACAATTGTCTCTTCCCCGCACATGTCTTTCAGGCTAGACATAATGTATGCTATCAGCAAGACATTTTCTTTCTATAATTGTTTTTTTTTAAGTTTGAATCCTCTCACAATTCTCATCTCTTGAGCTTAGTGACAGCACAAATGCTTTTGGCTCCTTATGTGTGAGCCTTTGATCCTTGCTCAAGAGAGCCATACAATAGTGAGTGTTAATAAGTGGCTGGCTGCCACATATGTAGATGTGATAACCCTTGCCTTATCTCTAATGGTCTAATCACTTCTAGGAGAGCACATTAGATGCACTGGTAGGCTCCTTTTGTCTCTTGTCCATCTCCGGTACTGGCACTTGTAGAAGCCATTCATCTAAAAGGTCCTTACGTAATATCCTAACTGTGTGAAGGACTTCCATAGTTGTTCCCAACAAACATCAACCCAAAGTGAAACTGCTTTTTACAACCACTTATCGGGCCTGTTGCATGTCAATGTGAGTGTGTTTTAGTGCGTGGCCCATCAAAACTTGAGTGCACTGTAAATTCTGCTTTTAGATGGGGCACTTGACAGATATAAATAGTACCAAGGTCATTATGATTGCTTCAAATAGTACCAAGTTCTCTGAGGTGTATAAGTACTACCAGACCCATCAGGTTAGACAGAAATATTTAAAAGTTATTTGAAAATAAATCTACATCCTGACAATATCTGTGTATGTATAGCATTACTTGCTGGATTTGGCTCTCTTTCTAGGGACAGGGAGGGATGCATAGACAGTGGCAGTGATAGGATAATACACTGCATTTATTGCTGTTTACAAACTGTTGGGTAGTGACTCTTCTGCTGTCAGAGTCCTCTCCCACGCTCTGTCCTCGGATCTGGCCGTCCCTGCCTAAACAAATATTTGAACTCCATGCCAAGTCTCACTGAAAAATACCAGTATACCTGCTGTGATTGATATTGTACATTTGTGTTTCTCACAATCTTAATGGCATCACTGGAGTTACCACAAGAAGAATGTGCCATAGTGTGGTTAGAGTCAAGAAAAAACGTACTAACATTGTTGTCCCTCATTACAAATGAACACAAGCTGTTTGTCCAGCAAGCACAAAACCCTGGAAAAAACAAACTAAAGCTAAATGTGCATCCCTCGATCTAAATTGGTGCCTTGGAGGCACTGCATGTCTCCTGCTTCCTGGAGTTCTAGCCGTCTGTTTGAGGTCAGGTGATTCACAGATAGCTGAAGAGAATACCAGGGCTAGGTAGGTACTTAGCCTTACCCCAGTCTCTCACTTTGGATATTCGTCAGAATCTTAGGTAGCCTGTTTTTGTTTGTTTTTCAGAACCAACATTTTAGGAAACAGTTTGTCATTTTGCCCTTCTTGTCAGAATCCACTTGCTTAGATTGAGGTGGATTTGTTAAAGTGAGTTTACATTGTAAACACACACTTTTTAAATATTTTTTATATTAATTTCCTACGCACCTTTATACCCAAAACATTTAGAAATGCTTTACTTTCAGTATTTTGAATCCTGCATGGTTTACATTGGCTTCTTTATCTTTCCTCTTTTAGAATGCATTTCCACACTTTATAACACTTTACCAATGCCACCTGTTTTTTGCACTTTGCAGCACTTTACCCCTCGCTTGTGCATGTGCGTCCTGGTGTTCATAGTGGCAGACCTGGGAATATACAGACAACACAGGGACCTACTCATCAAAACATCGCTCTATATTGCCACTAGTGGTTAAAAACTCCATAGGTTACCTTTTAAAAATGTGCAATGAAATCAATCTGTCCCCTTTATACTGCATATCAACTCTGTGCAGCCTGCCTTCAGTAGAGGGTGTGTGAGAGATGATGCCACAGTGGGGTGAGCTGACAGGGGCTCCATAACTGTAGTAATGGTTGCATCACATGGTGATCCATCAGTCTAATCAGCTGTCAGCCCTCTGCAATATGTTTCTGCAGCAGTAGGGATGAATGTCTCTGGAAGTCAAGAGTCTGGTTAAAATATCAGAAGTACTTGTTCAGGGATAAATGCAGCCTTCCCACCTCTGTGCTGCTATTCACTCACTGATGTGTGCCGGCATTCCTCCTCCTCCCAGGATGAGGGGGAGCCCACTGTTTTTCACTGTAAGACCTCTGCTGGTGGTTCAGATAAATACACCCCTCAACTTTGACTGTGATGTTATGATTGCTATGTCTCTGCCTCCGTGCTTCTTGTGTACACTAGCAGGATTTAGCAGAGAGCGTTTCAAGACATCTTCCCTGTGTGACAGCTTTATTGCTGCCTGCCATTGGACTGATGATGGTCCTTATTATGGTGTGGGTGGGTGGTGTATGGTGTGTGTATGTAAGGGTGGGAAATATAACTGGTATTTAAATGTAACAGTGGTAGAGAGATGAGACATGATATGAATTTGACTATACTGTTTGCACCAACATAAGAAACACTTTGTTGCATCACATAACATACATTGTGATGATCAGCGGTATTAGTAACATTTTTCTAGGATATTATAAACAAGTGAACTGCATTTAAATCCTGTTCTCTTGAGCTGTCCATTAATTGATTGACAGAAATTAGATCCTTTTTCAAGAAAAGAAATATTGATGATTCCAGGTTCTCAAATTTCTGCTTCTCTTGGTCTTACATCATAGTAAATTGAATATTTTTAGGTTTTGGACTGACAAAACAAGACATTTGATAAAGTCACGTTGGGCTCCAGGATATTGTGATTGTGATAATTCTGTATCAAATTATTATACCGTATATATATATATATATATATATATATATATATATATTTTTTTTTTTTTTTCAGTCAGTCTTTTAAATGTCTTGAATTCGCAGCATTACTACCCAGAATAAAAGATTTTCATGTATAACTTAATTTGGTAAAGTATCATAGTAGTTATAAAGTTTTGTATAATAGTGAGGTCATTATCTCTTAAAGGAAAACTTCTACACTTCCGTGAAAGTCTGTGTAGGTAGCTTCATCAATAACTCTCAAGTCTCTGAGTATTTTTAGTCCTAGTCAGACTTTATGTGCATGATTGTATGTGTCATTTTGAATGTGGGCCCTGGTCCTTGATGCTACAGACTTGCATCTGTTTGTTTAAAGAATCTGAAACCTTCCCCAAATCTATAAGAAGTGATTTGGAACAAGCTGTAAGTGGACTGTAAGATCTTCTGAGCTGTTAGATTTGCCTCTCTGCCTATTTGTTTTCGTTGTTTATTTATGGAGGAGGGTGGCTCATTAGTCATTCAGTGTGACAGTGTAAATGTGTACACAAGTAGTTTGCTCTTTGCCAAGAACTAAAGCACAGCTCAAGCTGGCTCACTGCCAAACTTAAAATTGGCTTTACCCTACCTACAGTCAAAATGGCAGTTTTCTTAAAAACATATTTTTTTTCTTTTCTTTAGAAACCTTGCCAGGACACTGCCTGACAGGAATTGTTATAATTTTTGGCAGATTGGTTATACATCTTTAAGTCCCCAGCAACATCTTAAAATAACTAACTAAGAATTCAGAAACTATAAGGAAATCAAATGAATCCCACACTCTAGCAATACAGTTGCAAAGTGATAAGGCTTATTATGGGTGTGCGGTAAAAGTCCTGTTCATTTTTTGCATACATTGTTAGGTGACTGGCAGTTGGAGCACTTCAGATGAAACCCTCCCAGTTGAATCATCGGTAGAAAAGATAAGCAACTGTGCCAGAAAATATTGGGTTCTTCGATTGAAAACCAAAGCCTGTGAACTGAAAAACTCAAGATAGCAGTCAACTGTGTCTCCAAAGCAGCATTTTGATATGATACATCAAAGCTGAAATTCTGTTGCTGATGTCACGAGCAGTTGTCAACTGTTTAAATCAGTTCACGTTTGGCATATGGGTCTTTAATTTAATTCACCAAAGTAACACCAGACCTATTTGACATGCTCAACAGAATTTTAATTGTGGGCAAGAGAGTCCATGTTTGGAGCCAGGCTACGCAGGATCTGTTAGAGACAAACGGACACTGATATCTGTGTACCTTGGTGTTCATGTTTCTTGTTGTCCTCATAATGACCGCACATCTGAAACCGGTTTAGTCAAACTTGGATGGAGTTACTTTGGCGCTGTCTACGGTGTTTCAGATTTCATGTGGTGCACGACTCAAAAGCACCACAATTACAGTATTGTAACTCATGCACTCATGTCTCATATTGTTCCTCTTGAAGCATGAAGTGGCCTTTAGGTAAAGACCTGCAGGTTATGTTAAAAGAGCTATCCTAGTAATGATGTACTAATAGACTCATGTTGTGAGCTTTCCTCAGGGAAAGATGAGAGAAGTATGTGTAAATTAGACATTTTCTTTCTTAATCTCCCCTCGGTTTCTGGCACTAGCGTGTGTTGCTAAGCTTTAGATTTCTTGATAATTGTACGTTCATTATTTGCATCAATGTGAAACGTCATGGCTGTACATTATGAACCTCAATCACACACTTATTGCTTGCCTCCAGTTACAAAATGAACAGTCTAAAGGTGTACAAGGGCTGATTTCCCTACTGGATGAATACACTGACCAATGGTATGAAACGGTACACACTTCCTGTCTCCTAAAAAGGCGTGGCCTCGTTTGAACGTGTAGTGAACGTTATGGGGATGAATGAAAAGTTACATTTGAGTAATTTATTAATATTTATCTAACGTTAGATATGTTCACAGCTAAAAGACATATTTAGCATCACGGAGATTAGTTTTGTCAGGGCGTTCACCAACGTTAGCTGACGTTAGCTTCTCTGTGTCCTGAGACAGAAACAGGTCTCAAACAAAGTAAATTTTTGCCTGATTCGTCCGTCTGAAAAATGCCATTTTAGTGTCAGAATGTTCTGGAGATATTTGGCTTGTGAGAAATGGGGCCAATATCTACTTTGGTGACTATGGGGCGAAAGGATAGCTCATAATCTGTGTTCACGTTCACTTCTCCCATTGGAATCAATACACTTGGACCTGCTGCTAATCTCGTAAAGAGGACTAAAATCTGACAGATGGGTTAGAGTATACTTTTGATGTGTCTGTTTAACTGACATTGTGCTTAACTGCGAAAATAATCCTCTATTTTTCATGCTAGACATGTTTGACTTTGAAAGGAAGATGACTTTTTTACCCTGTTTGAAGTATGAGCCATACTTTTCTTATTAAGGCAGTGAGTGCATACCTTGATTGTGCATATAATGTAGCACACCTCAAACTACAGTATGAGTCAGCTCTCTCGTTGAATCTATTACCAAAAAAAGGTTAAAATGTCCAAGAGTAGATTTCAACCAACTTCTAAGTTACTTTAGGTCTAATTAAAACCAAGCTAACCTTTGATAAGCTCCTGCTCCTGAACATCACTGACCATTCAAGACTAGTTGAAGCTACTTCACAATACACATACAAAACACAGGTTTTTATAGTAAAAAAAAAAAGAAGAAAAAGAATGTCTAGAAGAAGAGTTAAGTTGTTACAGAATGGCATTTTGTTAGAAGAAAAACAACAGTAGACCAGGTAGACTGCCTCAGATTAAGATAGACAGGGAAACCTGGAGGCTACAAGCCATTTGGTCTTTTCACACTGGCAACTTGGCAGTTTGTCCTCTCTCTTTATTTGTGATATTGATGTACAACATATCAAGGCACAGCTGAGACCCGGAGAGCAACATCAGTGTTTAAGAGTGTATCTCCATTGTTTAAAAATATGTTTTTTGGGCTTTTTTTGACTGTTACCTCCCACTGAAATAATGTTGTTTTCCAGCTGAGTGGGGTGCAGTTAGAATAAAATCCAACACCTTGAAATCTACAGTAAGACCATTTTTCTCTCTCCAAACAGGGTGGCGTGTCCCAGTATTTTATAAAGCAAACAGATGTCTATATGTGGTGGTAAAATGGATTGTGACATTGACTATATTGGTCTATTCTGTACACTATCTATTGCATGTCTGTGTGTCCTGGGAGAGGGATCCCTCTTATGTTAGTCTTCCTGAGGTTTCTTCCATTTTTTCCCCTGTGAAAGTTTTTTTTTCTCTTCCTTATCTGAATCAAGGATCTAAGGATAGAGGGTGTCATATTCTGCAGTGATCTTCTTGTTATGTCTGTGTGGATAACTTTATACTGGGTAAAGAGAGAGAGCTCACAGTGGCAATTCATAAATCTTGATTTACCTGTCAGTATTTGTGCTGACCTTAACCTACAGTCTAAAATGAGGTCAGGGATGGAAGCAATACGATCAGGGATGGAAGCAGCCAAAAATAGTAGCTTGCATCACCTTTTATGACAGGTAGAGGAGTTTAGTGACTGCTGGATCCTGGAGTTGAGCAGCTGATTCACTCTGTATTGAGCAGTTTGAGGTGATTCAGGCATGTTGAGTTTCCACGTTTCATTTTGGGGGTTACCAGGGAACAGAAGACTGAAAGGAGACCTAGGTGGAGACCTGTGACTCAGTGGAGAGGCCACATGTTAAATTGGCTGAGGTCACCTGGGGATCCCCCAGAAGCAGCTGGAGGGACATAGTGGCACTCTACCTTTACCTGGAGTGAAGAGAAAATGGAAGAATGAATTGATGTTATTTAGAAGGTTCTCATGAAAGCAATTTTTGACAGTGCCTGGGCTGTGTGTGTATGTGCATCTGATTATCTGTGTGACATATGCTGTTTTATTTTTTCAACAGCACAGCCATTAGCAGAATGAGTAGCACATCTATTTGTGCAGCAGAGAGATGAAAGGCACTTTGATCTGAATTATTTTGAGGTTTCCTCATCTGATTGAAGATATTTTCAAAAGTTAAATGCAGGCTATACTTTGATCAAGGTTTAGTTTCTGACATTGTCTGATTTGAGTTTTAAACATTTGTCTATTCTTTGATCTAAATAATCTCTGTGCCTCTGTGGGAGTTAAATATGCATGAGAATATGATTGTGTAAAAAATGAAATTAAAACCATTTCACAGCATGTTCATGTCAGAAGCCCCAATGTATGCTGTATGCTGTAGTTTGTTCTCTTGTCTGATGCAACAATAGCATCCCAAATACCAGTCTTACTTTTTGGATTTGGTTTGCATTTGGCCTGGCAAAAAGACAAATCCAAAGATAAACCAGTATGTTTGCATGTACTTTCTTTCATACAATAACATACTCAATATCATAATTCATAAAGATAACCACTATGTGCATATGTCATGTCCTGTATTGTAATTTGTATATTTGACCAACATAGCCATGAAACATGGGATTTTTGCATTTAATGTCTGGATTAGTGTGGGCACTCTTATGGCTGAAACTAAGCAAGTTGCTGAAATTTGGATATTTGCATGTGAGATAAAAGTAGTTGACAGAAAAATAGCTTTGGATTTGTGACTGTCTATCTGTAAGCCTTCTCTTCTAAACATAGACGAGTCTTAGCAGTCAAGCAGCTGTGCTCACAAATCTCTGTCTTTCTGATTTATTTGTTGAATATGCATAGACTACTGAGATCATCCAAGGCCTCCTGTTATGTGGGGTTAATTGTTCATGTCTGCATGCATTCCCTCGCTTATCTCCAGAAAGGGCTTTTTTTTGTATCCTTTTCCAGCTGTAGGGATAGCTGACTGTGCTGCTGAAAGTGAGAAATAAGCATTGAGATTAAGACCAGATGTCAGCCTGCGTGCTAATAGTGATTTTGCCAACAAGTGTAATTACTGATTTTACCCAGCAGAGGGCCTCGATGTAGCATAACATGGTCCATGGTATAAACCCAGTTTTAAAATTATAACTTGTCAATGGAAGAAACGAAGTCTGTGTTGCATCTGTCACTTTGATTCAGTGGAGGGTCTCATTAATTCCAAATGTGATATTTTATCTCACAGATTGCATTATTATTATTTAAGTCTTAGATAGCTGGTACAACTGTGAACTGTTTTTATATCAGTGGATCTTATATAAATTTTTTTGCAGTTACACATCCGTAGTAAACTGAAAACATTTCTCTCAAAGTCATATTGAAGTATTCTTGTTAGAGTCGTGTGATGATATTGTTATATTTTGTACTGGTCTGTAGATATTTTGTGTAACTAATGATTTTAGCCTTTGGAGGGCACTGTTGGATTTTGTCCATAACATCCAGCATCTCTGGGGACATTGTAATTATAATTACAAACTTCACCCCATCAAAAGATATACTTCTGTTCCAGGGTATGTGAAATGAATTCATATATGTGTGTTTGTGTTTACAGTACTTACAGTGAGGAAAATAAGTATTTGAACACCCTGCTATTTTGCAAGTTCTCCCACTTAGAAATCATGGAGGGGTCTGAAATTGTCATTGTAGGTGCATGTCCACTGTGAGAGACATAATCTAAAAAAAAAAATCCAGAAATCACAATATATGATTTTTTAACTATTTATTTGTATGATAAAGCTGCAAATAAGTATTTGAACACCTGTCTATCAGCTAGAATTCTGACCCTCAAAAACCTGTTAGTCTGCCTTTAAAATGTCCACCTCCACTCCATTTATTATCCTAAATTCGATGCATCTGTTTGAGGTCGTTAGCTGCATAAAGACACCTGTCCACCCCATACAATCAGTAAGAATCCAACTACTAACATGGCCAAGACCAAAGAGCTGTCCAAAGACTCTAGAGACAAAATTGTACACCTCCACAAGGCTGGAAAGGGCTATGGGGAAATTGCTAAGCAGCTTGGTGAAAAAAGGTCCACTGTTGGAGCAATCATTAGAAAATGGAAGAACCTAAACATGACTGTCAATCTCTCTCGGACTGGGGCTCCATGCAAGATCTCACCTCGTGGGGTCTCAATGATCCTAAGAAAGGTGAGAAATCAGCCCAGAACTACACGGGAGGAGCTGGTCAATGACCTGAAAAGAGCTGGGACCACCGTTTCCAAGGTTACTGTTGGTAATACACTAAGACGTCATGGTTTGAAATCATGCATGGCACGGAAGGTTCCCCTGCTTAAACCAGCACACGTTAAGGCCCGTCTTAAGTTTGCCAATGACCATTTGGATGATCCAGAGGAGTCATGGGAGAAAGTCATGTGGTCAGATGAGACCAAAATAGAACTTTTTGGTCATAATTCCACTAACCGTGTTTGGAGGAAGAAGAATGATGAGTACCATCCCAAGAACACCATCCCTACTGTGAAGCATGGGGGTGGTAGCATCATGCTTTGGGGGTGTTTTTCTGCACATGGGACAGGGCGACTGCACTGTATTAAGGAGAGGATGACTGGGGCCATGTATTGCGAGATTTTGGGGAACAACATTCCCTCAGTTAGAGCATTGAAGATGGGTCGAGGCTGGGTCTTCCAACATGACAATGACCCGAAGCACACAGCCAGGATAACCAAGGAGTGGCTCTGTAAGAAGCATATCAAGGTTCTGGCGTGGCCTAGCCAGTCTCCAGACCTAAACCCAATAGAGAATCTTTGGAGGGAGCTCAAACTCCGTGTTTCTCAGCGACAGCCCAGAAACCTGACTGATCTAGAGAAGATCTGTGTGGAGGAGTGGGCCAAAATCCCTCCTGCAGTGTGTGCAAACCTGGTGAAAAACTACAGGAAACGTTTGACCTCTGTAATTGCAAACAAAGGCTACTGTACCAAATATTAACATTGATTTTCTCAGGTGTTCAAATACTTATTTGCAGCTGTATCATACAAATAAATAGTTAAAAAATCATACATTGTGATTTCTGGATTTTTTTTTTTTTAGATTATGTCTCTCACAGTGGACATGCACCTACGATGACAATTTCAGACCCCTCCATGATTTCTAAGTGGGAGAACTTGCAAAATAGCAGGGTGTTCAAATACTTATTTTCCTCACTGTATGTTGTGCATTCTTACTAACAGCACATTTTCTGTTTTCCTTTTTCTCGTCCTTCTTGCCCACACTTTGTGTGCTTGTTGCATCATAAATCCAGATAAGAGGCACTTAGTGCATGTCTCACTTAGGAAATAAAAAGCCTTGCATCTGCCAAGAGTAGGAGGATAACTGGGTGCATTTCACCTTGAGGTGTTTACAGTAGTGTGGTGTCCAACAGGGAACATTTCTTCCTACTTTCCGTTCACTCACTGCTTCTCACACAGCTGCAAACTCTATTTTTTTATTGAAATGTCCCAGTGCATGTGGCCCATACTACATTAGAAACACTTTCTGTTGAATATTTTTTTGTAGGTCTGTGTAGTTTCACCTTTCCTTAAGAAAAGTTGGCAGCATTTGTTCTCTAGTTTGTATTTTGTTTTTGGAGTTCAGTCAGCTAGGTTGAACCATTCACCCAATTTACTCTCCGTCTCCCTCCCTCCTGTCTTTCCAAGTAATCCCCTCCCTTCTTATAATCTATGTGCTTGTCAGGAAGTTGATTTATTGCCTTTGTGAACTCTTATAATTCAACACCTGACACATGCAGCTGTTGGTCAGAGGGCTGTAACCAGGAGGGAACTGCAGCCGAGATATTTTACAGATTACAGATTTTCATGGAGCTTGTTTTTATGAAACAAAATCATCCCAATACAGTTATTATGAATAAGCTGGACCTGACTGCTGGGTTGTAGGCGTGCTGAGCTGTAAAGTAACAGGATTTAAACCTAGACAAAAGTAGCTTGTTGTTCTTCTCAAAGGAGTTGAGTAATGCAGCTGCACCTACAAAAACAGTAGCGGGTGACCTAAGAGGAGACACTCCTTGTATAAGTGATACAAATTTGGCCTCTCCCTCTGACGAGTCTGTTTTGTATAGCAAATACAATTATGGGAAATACTTTAGTGACTTTAGTCTCGGAGATTATGTCCAAAACATTAGGTATGAATTAACTTCATGCTATAACATCAGAATTAGACTTTGTTGATCTGAATGAGGAATATGAGGGTAAATGACAAGAGGAAAGAAACATGAATGTGCCCATTGAGTCACTGACTCAGTTGACTGCCCAGCACTGAAACCTGTCTTCAATTTGTCAGCTGTGCTATCGCCTGTTCACGCCCAGCCCTTGTTTCAGAGCGGCATTGATTGCCCCCATTTCAAATGTGGATGGGTATATGTGTTATAATAGACTGTCAAATCAGGATGTGGAAAAGTTTATTGGGGACATAGTTTTGGATGCACTAAGGCCCTGTACTCATATTTTTTTGGGCATTTTTAGGCCTTTATTTTCAGAGGACAGATGAAGACATGAAAGGGGAGAGAGAGGGGGAATGACATGCAGCAAAGGGCCACAGGTCGGAGTCGAACCCGCGGCCGCTGCGTCGAGGAGTAAACCTCTATATACGTGCGCCTGCTCTACCAACTGAGCCAACCTGGCTACATTTTTTTATTAGCAGTACTCACAAGTTTTTCTGCACCTTGCACTAAAAATAGCCGATAGGTACAGACTGGCCACTCAAGTGCATTTTAGGTACAAGTACAGTAGTAAGTTAGTAATTCTCTCTGCACTTTTGAAGCCTGTTGACAGAAAGTGATAGGCAAATATCTCAAATGCCATTATGAAATTAAATGCATATGACTCCCTGTGTGGAGCAATAATGTCCCATGACAGTGTTTTTCTCTGTGTACATCTGTTGACTTGGATTAGACTTGCTGACGAGACAGCAGTCAGGTTGGAGTTTTGAAGCCGTAGCCAGTCCATTTATTCAAGGATCCAGCAATCAGTGTGACGTCTGATTTGTTTGTTGTTGTGTCTGCACAGAAGTTTGTATTTTTCGGGGGTCGGGGTTTTGGGTCTGTACAGAACCTCTGTCTTCTGTAAAGTGTTATCGCTGATCTTTTGCAGTACCATTTTGCTTGGTTTACCTAATACAGATTATGCATAGAGTTAATGCGCAGCAAAGATAACAATGAGATAGATCGCCAGAGGGTAGGCTGTAGAACTGATTAGGTAACATCATATGTTGCTTATTAAGGCACTTCTATTTCACATGACTGAAACTGTAAGAACTGGAATATATGCTATCTGCAATGTTTGTTTAGTCATCTACCGCTGCCACAGAGATCATCTGGTTAAAAAGGCTTGAGAAAGGTAAGATTGTAATCACCAAATGTACATGTAATTGTATAGTAACACTCATGTCACAGTAAATAGCATGATTACAGGCACTGTTTCTTTTAGGTGTAAACAAACACTGTTTTTCTTGACCAATCCCTTTTCTTTAATTTCCAACACGAAGTCATGAAGTCATACACTTACATTTGCATAAACCTTGCTGTGGCTTTTGCTTTCTTTGTCTTTCTCTCTGTCTCTCAAAGTATCTTGTTCTGTCACTCATGGCTGACCCACTTCTGTTGGTCATCTTTTCTATAATCAGTTGGACCGATGTCTGAGTGAGGCAGTGCTGCCCCGTCTCTCTGCTCATGCTAGCAGCTATTTTTGCCTGGGGGCTAGGGGAACTAGAGCTTAACAGATCATTTATTGCATTGCATTACAGTGTCAGTTAAGTGCTGCCAATCTCTCTGTCGATCTGGAATTAAAGTTATTTTCCTTCAGCTGCAATTGTGGTTGTGGCTTTTCCTCCAACTACAGTATGTCCATATCTTTGCCTGTTAAAGTCCTGGATGATAGACAGATCAATAACGGCCATCACCAAGGGTGGTATTATTTGTTTGAGGCTGTTGTCGATTAAATTGGATTTTGCTCCTATATTGAGGGCACACACACTCCTCTTTGTCACACACTCTCTGTCACACACACACACACACACACACACACACACACACACACACACACACACACACACACACACACACACACACACACACACACACACACTGCAAAGAAATGTTCAATGACATTATTGGTTTTATCAGAAGTAGGCCAAAGCAGGAGCCTGGCCCTCTGGCAGGCCTACTGAGCATGCTCAGCACTGCTGAAGGCTAGGTAGTGGATCAAAACCTTGATCTGCTACTACCACTACATTTCTCTCTGTCTGTCTGTGAGTCTGCTACAGCACAGGCTCAATGAGCTATACAAAGAGGGAGACCACAGGATGCAACTATGTTTTACTATTATTGTCGTTTTCATTATTGATTTTCTGCTAATTATTTAGCAGTCTCATTGATTTTTTTTTTGGTCTATAAAAAGAACACACTTTCCTAGAGCCCATTATCACAGGATAAAGAAAAGCAGTTCTTTACTTTCAGATCTTTACATTTAAAATACCAAACAATGTAGGCTAATGTTTGGCACCTTTGTTTGAAAAATTACTTAAACATTGACTTGGTTATCTAAATCGTTACAGATTAATTATTTAATGGTTTTGCCTCGGTTTATTCACAACTAAGACAAGACTAACTTGAAAAATGAAGTCTGCAAGTGCGTTATGTCTGTCTTGTTGAGTGGATTTGTGGTATTTTGTAGGAGAATTAAAGAAGAAAAAAATCTAAGATGAGAGGTGATGATGGTGAGAGAGAAAGCGACAGAATGAGGAGCCAGTTTAAATAGCCTGGCCACCCCATGTGGATAATATCAGTTAAGGTGACCCCTCCCATCACAACATGTGGCTAAAATACAAGGGGGGGAAAAAAACAGCAGGAAGAAGAGCATTTTCGTCTTCGCGATAATATTGTATTGTGACATAAGTCTTGTGTAGTGGGCCTCCATTTCCTCACATTCAAAAATCAAGCATTCATTTAGTATACACACTGCACACTCCAAACTTGCTTAATTAGTAGGTACCATGGACCTGGGGCACAGTGAGTATTTCTCTCAGTCAAGCACTGTCTTAGTTTTCATTTTTTAGAGCTTTATTGAAATATAAATACAGTAATTTTGGTCTTGTAGCACACATAAACTTGTACTTAAAAGTGGGTATTAAGAACCAGCAGTTACAGCTATAACAACACAGAGAGAAATATAAGATACATCCCTCCCTCAGGCCTCTACAATAGCCACTGCTGTAGTAGCTTACACTACCTCTGAGTCTCACTCTCTCAACTCCTGCAGTAGTTGCACATGTTGAAGCCATTCTGCAGCTGTGACTAACTAATTCAAAAGAAATTCTTTACCATTTCAGTTCTTTGTTCCCATTCATATGCATTTAGACAGTTACCTTGGTCTTCAAATAAGTGAGTGTCATAAAACGTCAGCCTTTTTATAGTGGGGTGATGGTGTGGTCCTTGAACAGTTGAGTAGTCTTCACTCAGTTCTTTAGCAATGAAGGAGGTAGTCGTGAAAGAAAAAGGAGCCTTTAGAGCCAGTAAATTGTTCTCGTGGCTGTGATCTGGTGCAGATCTGGAGTCATTCACTGAAAAGATAAAGTTACGATTGTTTAGAACGAAGATCAATGGTATTTTGTGAATGGATACATAACTCATATTTTTACATGCAGACACACATTGCCTCAGGTCTGGTGGAGCAGAGTTGATTACATTCACAGCATAAGGTTTGTCTTTGCTCTATTGCTGTACTGTATATTGTAGACATTTGTGAGAGAGAAGCTGATTCTGCCTCTGAGGGCTAATCTCTGTAATCAATCAGAAACTACAACATAATCCCCGTGTATGTGGATGTGGTTGATGTTATTGACTCCATCAAATCAGCACCATTACCCACTCCCAACAGGCGTATTACACCCAAAAACAGGAGTTGATACATTCATTAGGCTCACAATGAACTATGTGCATCTTTTTATGTGTCCTCTGTGGAAGCAGAAAGTGAATGTTGCCTGACTTATAACACTTCTCAGCTAGCATTTATCTGGAGGAAGTGTGAGTGGACTTGAAAGGGTCTGTGTAGCACTATTGTGCTTCACCACTGCGAATAAGATGCCATGGTGTGTGCATTCAGAGTTATTTTAGTATTGGCTTTTATGTCCAAGGACTTGATTTTCTTATTATGCTCTGTAACTCAATGCATTATTAAACAATTTATACTGTGACAAAAAGTAAGCCACCATAATGTTCTCATAGACCCATTTCATATGAGAGAGATGCATATCTACTGAAATGGTCAGCTGAATCTATTGTCAACCAACGTTTGACCCAGTTACTGCTTTCACAGGTTAAATTTCTTATCATTACCCATGTCAGGGGGTGCGTCATTAGGGCCAGTGGTGCATGTTAATCCATTTTTTTTGGACACTGGGTCTAAGTGCAAGTTTAGGGGCAATGGTAGGGACCAGAGACCTAATTTCCAGTGCATGTGCAGTGTAAGAGTTGTAATGTATGCATAAGAACACCATATCCATCTTTCTCTGCTAGCCTCAGTGCTTACCATTTATACGACAGATTTCAACAACTTGTATGAGTTTTTCACAGGACCCAGTACTGTATAACATACTTATCTCATCATTCTGCAAAACTGAAGCCCCACAGATTGATGCTGTACTTACCCAAAGTGTTTTGTGTTTATCCTCAGCAGTTCAACTATACATTATTCATGACCAAATAATTACCTCTGTGTTTGGTTGCCTCACTGTTGTAAACACAAAGTTGACAGGCCGATGCTGTCAGTTTTATGATCCGAGATGTAAAGCATCTATGAATATTTCTTGGACAACTGGAGTTGGGAGCCTCTGTACCCTTTGCTGATACTGAATTTAACGGAAAAAGAAAGCCAAGCCTCTCAGCAAGAAAGCAGTCATGAGTTGGCTGGACTGGCTGAGGGCTCATGCTAGAGCGCATCGCTATTGGTGTTTTGACTTGCAAAGTTTGGAATTTGTGACTGTCAGTGTTGCCAAGGCTCACAAAGCAGCCTGAACAGTGAAGCGAGTCTGTCCGACCCCTCTGTTCTCTGCTGACCTTCTGTGATGTCACCCACCAGGGTCGTTGTGCTTGAAAAACACTGTGGGTTCACTGATCTGCAGGCCTAATTTTCCTCCCACTCTTTTGCTTACATCTTGGTGTAATCCAAAAAAAAAAAAAACAGGACTGCACATTGCCTGTGCCTCCATATCTGCTCCTATACTTGTATGAGACAGATCCTAAAAGCAGCCTATCGATTTTCAATTCGTCATTAGCACAGTGATTTTTGGACTACTCATGTAATTATGGTCAGTAGGGTGTTGTAATTCATGAGAGGATTCAGTTCTCCTAAACTTCCTGGCAGCCTGGGGGACTTTGAGTTTGACTTCCTCATTGATTGGCCCATTTTGTTAGCCTCTGCAAAATTAGCCACATTCCTTTTGATCTTTTTCTAATTAGTCTTTTCTTCAGTGTGCTAGTGTAAACACAGTTTCCTTTCATTATATCCCTCCAAAAAAGACATTTGGAAAAGAGTCCTGTCTTGTTCTGAGATTTCTCAATTCCCAACAACCATGTCTCCATCGCAGAGATGGATACATTAGCTAGAAGTCGTTGTATTTCAAGTTAGGTAGTGTTTCATTTCAGAATTCAAATAAAAATGACTATATTCGCATGCATGTTAATATCCATCATATATTTGAACTCAACAAAGTCTTCTGTTGAGGAAAAAAAGTAATTTCCAATTCACTGATGTCACTGGAGTGACTAGATCTTGGTCTTTTGTCTGTGAATAATGACCACTCAGGCACCCAGGAGTCTGTTATTGTTTTTCAGCTCCATTTGACACACACGCGCGCACACACACACACACACACACACACACACACACACACACACACACACACACACACACACACACAGCTAATTACTGGAGCGGAAGACACCCTCTTCCCTGAGGCACTCATCCACCAATGCACCAAGAGGGTGACCATTTCAGCCAATCTTCTCACTGGCTCCCTGAAGACAAGCTGGTAATGGAAGTGTTTATGCATGCAGTATTCTTGCGCTATCACTCAGTTGGAACAGAGGGCCCTGCAGAGTGCTGGCAAACTCTCTGATTTTAGGCTGTCTTCTTCACCATCTACCTCAGGCTAACGTTGCCTGCAGCCACTGTACCTGCAGCTGTTCAACACACCAGCAGGTAATAACCTGCATCTTAGTGACAAAGGAGAGAGCGTGGGAGTGTAGGTGGAAGAGGAAAGAGTCAGAGACGAGAGCGAGTGGGCAGGTAGGAGAGGATCCTCTGAGAGTGGATAAACATGCGAACACTTTGCGATTCCCTCTGCCTTCCCATCTCTCTGTGACTCTGTGTGGGCAGTTAATGAGTCTGAAAGCTTCGCCTCGGCGTCTGTCGGCTGAGAACCGGATGAAGCCTCTAGTGCAAACTGTAGTTGAAAAGAAAAGCTCCATTGCTCCTTGATAATTGGTACAATGTACAGTATAGGAGTTTTTTTTTTTAAATGTCTTTTTACTTCTCAGCTTCATCCATAGACTACCCTATGGGTTCAGTTGCCCTGTACTGTACTGCAAAGGACAACTGGTTTCTAGACACACAAAAATATTATGCAATTCAAGATATCCATGCTTAAAGAAACAACACAACAGCATTAGCACAGCATGTTCGCCTATTCACACTTTGGATTTATGAAACTTTGTGCATGAAACAGTTTATATTTTCTACCTTTTTTATGTTCAAGGGGCAGGAACACAACATAACTATTTGCTATAAAATCAAAACAAACTGGCCTGAAAAAAAAAAATGAGATGGGAGATGACTCATCACCTGTCTAAACAAAGATTGGACATAATAAACTTTGTAAAGGGAGTACTGCACATCGCAAAACTATTGTACTGGATTGCATTATGTTGTTCAGCTGTAGCTATTGTTCATAGTCTCTGTACCTGTCAAACACAGTGCATCGTTACTTTACTAGGCCTTGAGATTTGACGGCCAGACAGGAGTGGTGGAGCCAGACCACTCCGCTGAGATAACATCTGAGCCTGCCCACGATGTTATCCTTACTCTGTCATAAAGCCTAATGGTGTGTAGCCATAAAATGGAGTGTAATTAAAGTTTTGAGTTGAGATGAAACAGAGTTTGTATGACCTTGGTATGGTCATACCCCCCCCCCCCCCCCTTTAACAGATTCTTGGAACAGTAGTTAGGTCTCCCACTCCTACTAAATGCCAGATGAGCTGGTGTGTGAGGACTATTTTTCCACTATTAAGCCAGAGTTTGGCATGTTTCCTAATTTATAAAGAGAAAATTACAACAAATAGCCTACAGTTGCAATCAGAACAAATGCTCAGCTGCTGGGTTGATCATGACTGATTTCACAAGTGCTTTTGGTCTCCCCACACAACGTTTTTAGTCATGAGGCCCCCAAAATGTAAAACTCCTTAAGCAATTAAAGTTACGGCATCTATGATTTTGAACCCAGCCTGAAAATGTATGCTGGGGGTAATTCAGTGTGGCTATGATTGTGACATTTACGTTTTCATCTAGCAAATTTTTCATAACAATGTGAAGGGCTTCACGATGGAAATAATTTTCTGTAGAACAGACTGTTGTTTTATTTGAACACTGACAGCAAACTATTGATTCAGTTATCCTGGAATTAAAAAAAAACTGCTCTCACGTGGCAACACACACAGATGGCAAACAGCTTGCTTTGACTTTCCCCTCTGACACCTTTTTGTGGGCGTTGGAGCACAAGCTCCTTATTCGCCACAGATTCATATTTCATGGATTGGATCACTAAATATATCACATATCCTCCAGATACTCATTCCCATCTCTCTCTGCTTTCTCTTGGGGGTATGGTGTCAATGTTGTGCCCCAGGTGGTGGGCATATCCCCTGGCTTCAGGCCCCAGGTCCCTGGAGGACCAAGGATAGCTGAAGGACTGAATGTTTTAGTGTAACCCCCCTCCCTTCCACGCTTCTATAATGGAAGCACGATGCATTATTTATGTAGTAGAGCTGGTCAACATATTATTGATGGTGTTAATATATGTAATGCCTCTTTACTGTTTTACACCCACAAAAATGCATTAAAATATAGTGACTTTGAGAGCTGCAGTACACTCTTAGGAAATCACTGAAAGGAGGGAACAGGGAGAGAAAAATAGCTACTAAAGAGCGTATTGACTGTCTCTGGGTGTCTTCCTGCACCATTGACTACACCCAGCAGGTTGATGAGTGGAGGAGCTGTTTGGCTTCTAGGTTGGGGCCGAGGTCATTATCCGGTCTTTCATGTCCTCAATAGCTGCAGGCTCCCTGCTGAACCTACTTGATATTCAGTTCTTTCTCTCACTTCATCCTATTGAAACTAACAAGCTTTAACCAGATAGCATAGCTCCAGTAACTTGAGTGGACACGAGTGGAAACCTAAGATACAGTATTACAATTCCTTCAACTGTGGCCACAATGTTGTGCAACAAATTCACCACAACTTTATGGGGTTGATTCAAATACTTGCATGATTAGCTTTTTAAACCCCAGCGCAGCCATAGCTCATTTTTCAACATGCCCCTTTGTCAGGACTTGTTGAAGAATGAGCTGAGGGAGGTGGAGCTATTCACATTCATATGTAAGGAAGCAAATGCCAGAAATAACAGCTCACTGAGGAAATAAAACTCAAATTCAATTAGGGCTATGTGTTATATTTTTGACCTGCCTGGGTACAATCCCAAATAAACAATGGAAAAACTTTAAATCTGGGATATGGTGTCACTTCAGGTCTTCCATGTGGTTTTGTAATATAGCACTTAGCTAGAGGGTCCCGTGTTATATTTCCATGCATTTCTTCCGCGTGTGGAGGAGTTTGTAAATTGCCTGTAAAGAATAAATCCTGCGCGAGGAAAGTACGGACGTCTTTTTCTATTCATGTCACCAGGACGCCATCATCACACTGTAGCTGCTCAGTCTCTGGGTCTGTGTGTGTGTGTGTATACATCCTCTGTTCGCTCCGTTTGTAATTGTGCTGGGAGGGAATAATAAAAGCGCCGCTGGCCACCTTGCTTTCTTTACATCCGGACCGTGACATCATCGGCTCTCGGGTTTCAGTGTGTCTCTACTACGGACGCACGCGGCGCAGCAGTCTGCCAGAGTGCTCCTGCCCAGTGAGCACAGCAGCAGCGGACTGAGCGCACTTCACAACACACGCTTCTTCAAAGTACAAGAAACTCTCAGGTCGTTACATCTGACGTTCACATTTGGATACAACGGTTACTTGTTTTTCTGCACGTTTGACATCACCGCGCTAGTTTAACTGCTTGGACATTTATGGAAGCTTTTCATTGTAAGTAAAAACCTGCAGTGCTGCTGTCGACGTGCGCGACATACATTACACTACATACATTGAGCGGGATTTGCTCCTAACGCGATAATGATTGAGGGGTTTTGGTTGTTTAAGTGTTCTAAAGGTAATGGTTGGTGCTATCAAAAGAGCTATTTGATGGATGCAGCTGCTGTGATTGCCTTCTGTATTGCAGTTATAACCAGCTCCTGCCAGGCTCCCAGTCAGCGTTTTGTTCTTCACATGGCTTTATGTGCAAACACCGTTTTTTGCACTGGACGCCACCACATACTGATACCGTATTTTGCCAGCCTTTTGTCAAAGCAGAGGTTCCTTGATAAAAAAGGACCCTACTTTGGACCTGCAATGCCAAAAGGAAATTGCAAATCAAATGTTACATTTTTTATCTTTCATAGTTTTAAAAACTCATATTCTGTTGGTCAGTTAAAGCTGAGCCCCATGAGTTTTGAGTTGCACAACAGTGAAAACAAACCCCTGGAGGGAAAATACTTTAGAATTTCTTTTTCTAAGCAGTCCTGAAGGGCCACTGTTTTTCCCCGATGACTGTATTCAATTATTATGCATCAGATATATGGTTCTGGATGATCTTTAAAATCTTGTATCTTGTTAATCACAGTCAGTTATAATTATAGCCTTGCTCAATGTATGTCCTGCAGTGACCTAGACTATGTCCTTTCTTTAATAACCAATATAGACCAGATCACATCAACTAGATCAGCTAAGCAACATGTATTTTTATTGTATTTGCTTTTTTGATCATGTGGTTGCCAGAATCTGTAAAACAGACAGGGAGCAGTTGAACCTGTTTGTCAGGATTATGTGTTTTTAGGCATGTTAGCTGTTCTTTGTTGAACTCCTATGTTGACCATGCACAAACATCATCTATGAAGCTAGCCACTATTTTTGTGTCTGCATGTAAACGTATGGCAAACCTGAAAATCATTTTGATCCTTCATGTTTTAATTGAAGTATTTCTGTCGTGGCTTGTGGTCAAGACCCTGTCTGTATAGTCTGACTGATTGACTACTAAGTGGTTGTTTGTGCACAGCAGTTGTTTGAAATGTCTAACTAAAATCCCATATATTTATTACATATCATACACATAGTATAGTGTGGTTTAGCATGTGTGTAGTGTTGCTATCGCTGTACAAAGCCAAACGATTAGGATGACTTGTCAAACCCACAAGGAGAAAAGGAACAGCTATGCTGTACTAATTCACTTTTCCCATGAGCTCATTCAGTGACCATTGTCCCCAATGATCAGTGTTTCCTACAGACTTGGAGTCATCGATGTTTCAGCAATGTTCCCTACAGACAGAATTTATTTGTGGTGTTCAGCCTGGGGGCGGGATGCTCCTTCATCAAACACTTGAGTTGAACAAACGTCTTTTAAAGAAGTCAGTTTACCAATATATATGATTTCACATCCAATGAAGGTTTACATCTCTTTTGCGGACCTTTTAGCTTTTAGCTGGATAGACCGTTAAGAAATATTCAATAAAAAATCTTGGATAGAGCAAATTTATTCAGATGGTCCATTCAAATAAATTCTATCTATGGGAGACACTGTTATCATTAAATAGCAGCTATATAGCATTAATGGAGATGTACGATGCTCTGTTATTGGCTGCTAGTCCAGCCCCAGCACTCACTGAGCAGAAGACATCTGGGGCGGCTGTGGCTCAGGTGGTAGAGCTACCAATCGGAAGGTCGGCGGTTCGATACCTGGCCCTGCAGTCCCATGCCGAGGTGTCCTTGGTTCTGGTTCCAAAGTGTGTTCCTCACGATGCTGCGCCATCGGTGTGTGAATGTGTGTGAATGTTTATCTAATGAGCAGCTGACACCTTGTATGGCAGCCTCGGCCACCAGTGTATGAATGTGTGTGAATGATGAATGGTCCTGTACTATGTAAAAGCACTTTGAGTAGTCTAGAAGACTAGAAAAGTGCTATAGAAAATGCTGTCCATTTACAGCAAGCTGAGAGGAGGGTGTAGCTGCATTTGATTTCAGGCTTTGAGTCATGAGAGATAAATCAGCAAAATGGTAAAAAGCTGCAGAGAGATGTCTGCTCCCACTAATGCTCTGGTGGTCATATACAGACCTACCATACTGGTTAAGTGTTTGTTTTTACTGAGATATTCAGATGCATGTAAGAACTTGCCCTTCAATATGTGCTTAGTTTCTCAATTGATTGCTAGATGTTTAATTTGCATGATGGCAGCATCAATTTGTGAAGACATTTTGTAAGAAAATCTCAGTAGGGGTATGACACTAGCTCATGTGTGTTTTGGATGATTTCAAATGCTTTTCAGTTAATTTGCCTCTTTACTTCAGTATGTGGTAAAAGGGGGGAATGAACACCTGAAAGCAATTGTTACTTCCCACTTCTTGCTATTAGTCTCGTCTTTAACGGTATGAATGAAAGCTGAGGGTAATGTTTTTAAACCTTTTTACCATCTTTAAAAAATACTAGTCAATAGTTCATAAGCCGGCAGCTTCCCAGCCTTTCATCCATGTATGTCTTTAAGAAGATGACCTTGATAAGAAGAGTGGTTACTATTTTGGGTGATACTGCTCTTTGTCCTGCAATTGACCTACATAGCAGCACAATATGGATGTGACGTCTATCTCACTTTCAGGACATGAAATCACAAATATCAGTGTTTTTTTTGATACAGTACTTTTGACAGACTGCCTTTGGGTTTCCTCCATGTGCTTTATCTGCCAAGAAAGTATTGAATGCTAGCCTGCTGTTGTCTTTAATGAAGCCTGATATTGAACATTGAATGGTTAACAAGGAGTTTTACAGACACTGTAATGTTAATGTAATGTTTGGAATTTCTGTTTCATAAATAGACCTTTTAAGGAACCAATCCTGTTGTCTGATGAAGAACAGCTGTATCATGTTGGCCTCTGGTCAGAAGGCCACAATAAGGCTTGGTTTTACATCACTACAATGCACTGCAGTTTAACTTCTTGAATTTTCTCCATAGTACATCATTTCACTTCTTTCACTTTTCAATGTTTTATTTTTCCTTGAGAAGGCAGCTTGTTTCCATGACTCCAAAATATTCTTGAGTCGCCCATTCAGCTCCTGTCACCTTGACACACTTTGTCACAGCTGCTTTGAGGGGGCTGCTAATTGAATTGTTTGTGAACAAAATCTGATTTGTAGCCCGAAAGAGCAGCTGTTTTCTGTGGTTAAGAAAAAAGGTCTAAGGTGAAAGTCAAAGCTTAACAGGCTGGCTATGTTATCTGTAGTGGTTTTGGTGTGATGCAAGTTTTCCACAACATTACCTTAAAGATATTCTTTAAGGACATTACAGTAGTCCAGGTATTGCCATTTTGTGACAGCACATTGCTTCATGTTGCTGCTCTGCATTTCATGTGGCCTCTCGGGGACTGCAAAGCCCCTGTTTTGTCTTTTCTCTTGCTGCCCCCCTCACAAACTGCCTATTTTGCTTATTCTGCTCAGCTTTTGTGACGAGGGCTATTCATACCTCCAGTCAGTGTCCATGAGGTATTGAGGAGTTCCACTGCAGCCAATTCTTTTTTTTAATGCTAGTTAAGAATACTCACCTAATAATGTGAAATCTTTATTCAGTAGTCATTGGCCTTGCCTAAAGTTGTGTCCAAGTTTCTTCCTGGGTAATAGGATTACATTTATGAGCATTAACAAGAGAATTAATTATCGCTGAAAGGCTCTGTTTGGTGATTTGCAGTTGGATTTGTTAAAGAGACCAAGACATTTTCCTGCTGAACTCTTGTAGACTTTTCCTGTGTTGTACTGGCATTTAAAAAGTATCTAAAACTGTTTGTGATCTTGACAATGTTGGTACATGCATAGAGTTAGTTTTAAATGTCAGCAAATAGTCACATGTGTAAATGCAGAGTTAAATGTGAGAACATGGATATGGGCTAAGGGAGCCAGAGCTAAAGTGTGTACCATGCAGTCTGGTTTAAATAAGATGGTATGATTTCACTAGCTCAGCACTGCTAGGATAAGGGTGTGATCCTACTAGGCAATGTGTAAAATCTTCTCACCTATGCTCCTGTGAGGGCTGTGATTGAAGCATTTACTGCATTGAGTATGTGTCATTAAATCATATCCTGAGGAATTCAGGCTGGATTGCTTGATTGCTCTGGCCTGTGCTGTTCTGTGCTTCACCTACTCTCAGTTCCCATACAATACAGTGTAGGTTCTTTTCCATTTGCTTGCTTAGTATTGGAGTGTCGAAGTTGCAGAGTTGTTTTTAAAAGCTCTTTTTCATAAATTCCCCTGTATCCAAATTAGCTACAGCAGTTCAGACTCTTCATGATAACTTGTAGATAAATTTGTTCTAGTTTTTTGTTTTTTTAACACAACACAGAATGAGGAAATCCCCTCGAGTGTTTACAGTTCCTGTACAGTGGAAAAAAATGACAAAACAAATGACCACAAGTAGTGTTTTTATTTTTTTCTTCCATCTTCTATTTGGCCTGTTCAAAGTAAGGCTGTAATGATGTTAGTAACCCCTATTGTGACTTTTTAAGTGTTGTCAAATGCCACGTCTCTATTTGATACTTCAACAGTAACAACTTTGTTTGTGTAATGAACTTCAGACCGTTGAATGAACCTCTAAGATAATTTCTCAGTGAAAATGGTCCAAAATTAGCAGTAAATGGCTGTTTTTGGCTTCTCGGACATGAATAAGGTGGAATGCTAAACCAAATGTTTGCCCCCACCTCATCTCTTTAAAAATGTATCAAGCAGAGATCTGAACTGAAGATTTGGTTTGGTTTTCAAGTAAAATAATTACATAAGGGAGCTTCTAGTGTGGCCCCCAAACTCTGGTATTAAAACCCAACAATATGTTGTCAAAACTCATAAAGACCTTTCCCCTTTTCTCCAATGTAAAGATCCTTTTTGGAGCCTCTCATTTGTTTGTGGTTAAACTGTAAAAGGGGAGTGAGGGATCAAAGACCCACCCAGAACAATAAAAGCTAAGCCTGTGGAGTGTTGACCCCCAGACCTTAAGCTCTTCATTACTGCAGCTCACTGCTAATTATTGTGGACAGGACAGTCCTGATTTGCCCAACCCTCCCCACTACAGGGTGGTCAGCTCTCACTGCCAGTCTTAGTTCCTCACTTCTATACATCTGAGGTCAAGAGGCAAGGAACCTGTTGGTGCCCTTTACCCTTACCCACCCAATAAACCAACATCTCCCTCTGGAAAACAAGAAGAACTCCTAAACTTAACTGAAGAGATACAATGTTTTTGCCTTCTATTGAAGCAAAAAATGTTACCATATGCTCCCCTAACTCCTTAGCCCTGTGATTTTATGCTGACTTAATCTTGATTGTAGTGACCACAGACCACATCCTCCAGAGCATGTGTGACCATTACAAATGGTGTTTTGAGCTAAGATTAGCTGGCAGAGGTATTTTGAAAAACATATTTACCCAAAAAGAGATTTTGAGCTGGTAGTTGATTTAGATGCAACAATGGCTGCTGTCATCATCTTTTATTACATTATCATCCAGTAATGTTTTCAGAGGGCCCTTTATGTTGTGTGAGAAATAGCGCACAACCCACATATTCTAACAATTGTCATATTTACAATCAGCTATTGATGATGATGTGGGGGCACGCCAAACTAATTTTGAATATTATCCGTATCTGCAATGTGGGATGCCTTAATTCTTTTTCACAGCATCATCAAGCCTGTCACAGTGGTATGCTAAATGTCAATACAGTACAATGTGAATAGGATAACAAAATAGCTTAAAGAATACTTCAAAGGAGACAACCACGAATTGTCATGGGCTACTTTTGTAGGTTGTCCAAAAGGAAATTTATCTACTAAACAGGAAATGTGTATTGCTGTTACCCTGCCTATTTTGGCCTACACACAACCATCATTTTACTTCATTGCCCCCATGTTGTCCCCTGAGGCTTAAGAGCTCCCTGTCCTCCCATATCACATGTATCATTGGGAAGGTTTCCGTCCATATAGGTATATGGGCTCTTTGATGTGACACAACCCCCTTTTAAAAACACTAACCTCTCACATGTTTCAGTCAACACATCTGCAAAAACATTGTTAACATCAGGAGGGCCTTTTCATTTTATAGATGTAACCCTAAGTCCCTTGATCCACTTTATTTTGAAGGTGATATTTAACTAATGGATTTAAACACTTTTATTTAGCCAATATGATTGACATTATTTTTATTTCAGATTCATCTGCTTGTAGCTTACAAACAGATAAAACTGTTTCAGTCGATTGAAGTCAAACATTGAATTTTATTTAAAATTAATTTGATGTGACATTTTATTGATTTTTACAGGGCAAATTATCCTTACATTATGTCTGCCCACTCTACATGGAGGTCAGTGGGTAGAGTGAGCTTTAGTAGTCTGGAGTTGGTCGGGATTTATGATCATTGAGGTGGGGTCAGCTCATCAAACAAATATCAAATAGCCATGCAATAAGAAAGTACATTTCCAAATGTTTGTGATCCCAAGGAAGTAAGGTACATCAGCTGGTATATTTTCTTTGATGTCTTGATGAACAGGTGTTGCTAATGGGGGTTGTCTTTTTATCAGGGTGTTTTGAGCCAATGCCAAGTTCCAGTATCAAGTTCCCAATGTTTTAGCAAACACCTGTCAGAAACAGAAACAGAGCAACATGGGCTTCATATTAGAGCCCTCTTTTAGTATAGACTGAGAAGGGGCCATCACTCTGTTGAATGCAAATCAACTGTTTAGTCAACTCATAGCCTTAGTTTGGTCTGCTTACTTCTGAGAAAACGGTCTTGGTTTGTACAGTAAATGTTTGACTTTTTATTTGTTATTTGCTTGTGTGATCTTGTGTCGGGTGCTGAGAGCACATGCTTACTGTACCATCATTCAGAGCCATTGGGCCTTACTACATGGACTGCCAAACCAAACGATGAGCTGAAAATGTATACAAAAATGATGTTGCAATGCTTCCGTCAAGGAGGTTATGTTTTCCGTTTGGTTTGTCCATTTGTTGGTTTGTTTGTTTGTTTGTCAGCAGGATCACAGAAAACATACTTGCCCAATTTAAATGAAACTGGTGGAAGGGTGTAGTATGGACCAAGGAAGAACCCCATCCAATTTTGGAGCAGATCCGAATCACGTGGCCCTGGTGGATACACAAATTATTTTTCACTTTCGTTAACATTGCGAGATAGGGATGTTTGTGCTGCATTCATGTGGTGTCGAGAATAGGGCTGTGCAGTTAATCAGATTTTTAATCGTGATTACGATTTCGGCCCCTAACGATCACAAAAACAGAGTTATCGAAGAAGAAAAAAAAATATATATTATTTTGCACATTACGCAAGTTGTAATTACACGACTCTGCAGAGCAGTCTGCTACCCTGAACTCAGGCGAACATTCATTTGCTCTCTCTCCCCTTTGAGGGTGAGCAACTCGAACAGTGACAGGACGTCATCACTCGCGAAGTCATGGCAACCAAATAAACAGCAGGAGTACAGCATTTACTCCTCAGGCAGAGTGACAAACAGCGGCGAAAGCCTTGATGGCTAATTTACCATAAAACCGTGTGAATTATGACAGCTGCAGTAACTTGGAAAAAAGGGTTATGGGCACTGAATTTGATCAATTTACTGTTTATCGGACCCCAGGTGAGATAAGAAGCTAACGTTAGCGCCTCCTGCGGCCCCCTGCCTTTGACTCTATTCCCCCGACACGCTGTATTCACTTAACGTTACTGTTTAAAACTTTTTCCAGGCTCGTGGGGATGCATAGCGCTCAAAACCACCATGAAAAAACTTAGTAATGTTCCCTCAGCATTTAGTTTTGTTGCTTTACTATGTGTAAAATTAGCGGTGTCGTTAAATCATCTGTTTCACGTAAATGTATATTAAGGTACTGTCTTTTTGCTGAATTTTTCTATAGCGGAGGTTAGCTAGCAAATAAGCCCACTAATGACAACGTTATTGTTCATATTTTGGCACAATGTTTAGTAATGACAGTAGTATTCAATTCAGTTTTATTTATAGTATCAAATCATAAGAGTTATCTCAGGACACTTTACAGATAGAGTAGGTCTAGAACACACTCTATAATTTACAAAGACCCAACAATTCCAGTAATTCCCCCAAGAGCAAGCATTTAGTGCGACAGTGGCGAGGAAAAACTCCTTTTAGGAAGAAACCTTGGGTGGTGGGAAAAATTTCCTTTTAGAGAGAAACCTCGGACAGACCCAGGCTCTTGGTAGGCGTTGTCTGACGGTGCCAGTTGGGAGTGTGATGAACAATGGCAATTAGAGTCATAATAAAGATAATGGAACAAGAGCATAGCAGGACGTAGCAGGGCACTGCAGAGCGTAGCAGGGTGTAACAGGGCATAGCAGGGCGCGGAGCAGGACCACCGGGACAGCTGCAACCATGATTTAGGTGCCACCCTAATCCAAGGAAACATGCTGGGCAAAAGAAACACATAAGGACTCCGGGGAATAAGCTCCCCAGAGCTAGGTTAGTAACAAGCATTTCTGGGACAAGGATGCACACAGATGGAAAGAGAGAGGAAAGAGAAGCTCAGTGTGTGTGTCAAAGGAAGTCCCCCGGCAGTCTAAAACTATAACAGCATAACTAGGAGAGACAGGTTAAAGCGTAACTCTCGCCAAAATGCAACCTAGGGTCTATTTGTGAATGTATCCGAGTCAAACTTTCATTTAAAAGCATATTTAGGACTGAATCGCCACTTTTAAGATTTACTGCATTTTCGTTTTTTGGTCAAATGGCCTTTTGAATAGGAGAGCTAGGGGCACTTTTATGCTAGCCTCAAAATAGCTATTTTTAAAAAACTAAGAAGGCTCGACACAACACGAAACTTTGCTCGAAGTATCGCCAGGGGCTCTACACCTTAACGAAAGCATTGACAACATTGTTTGTGTACCCAGAGTTTACTAAAAAAGGTTTTGAGCAACTCACTGTAGCTGTTGTTCTTCCGGTCGCCATCTATCGAGCCAGTCAAAAATAGTTGAGGGAGGAGAGTAAAGATGGAAAGCTCCAGAAGCTTAGTTCCATATAAATGCACGGATAATTCGTTGTTTTGTCGTTAGTGAAACACAATATTGACCTTGTAGTTGAAAAAGGAGCCTCATATAGGAATGACATTTCCTCCTATGGAGTCCGTTCATTCGCATTCGGAGATCGCCTATTTTTGACTGGGAAAATGGCGGATAGCGTAAACAACAACTGCTAACGTGAGTTGCTCAAAACCTTTTTTTTTTAGTAAACTCTGGGTACACAAACAATGTTGTCAATGCTTTCGTTAAGGTGTAGAGCCCCTGGTCATACTTCAAGCAAAGTTTCATGTTGTGTCGAGCCTTCTTAGTGTTTTAAAAATAGCTATTTTGAGGCTAACATTCACAAAAAGACCCTAGGTTGCATTTTGGCGAGAGTTATGCTTTAAGGAGAGGAGCCTGGTCGGGCTAGAACTCTCCCCTGCCGGATCGGGCTGTACTGGCCTGCCTCCCTCTACTTTGATTATATCATTGGTTATATGGTAGATTAATCTGACAACTATGAAGAGAAGCAGAGAAAAGAAGGGGGTGCCGTGTCTGCAGTTAACACCCTCCCCCGCCGGTCTAGGCGAACGCTGCAACTCCTCACTCCCTAACTATAAGCTTTATCAAAGAGGAGAGTTTTAAGTTTACTTTTAAATGTGGTGACGGTGTCTGCCTCCCGAACACAGACCGGGAGCTGGCTCCACAGGAGAGGAGCCTGATAGCTGAAGGCTCTGGCTTCCATTCTACTTTTAGAGACTTTAGGAACCACAAGTTACTCTGCATTCTGGGAGCGCAAACACCTTTCTCTCGTGTAATGAAATTGCATACATTGCCAATTAATAGGTCGGCAAAATGCACCCTTATATTTAAACCTCTGTTCCTTTTAACCATGTCTAAAGTACCACATGAAAGCAAACTTGTGGTGCATGGATTCAGAGTATCAAAGCTAAAAGATTCTCAAGTATTGGATAGTTTAACTGATTGTTGAATTCCATCCACAGTTCTGCATAACATCATTCTTTGATCCCACTACTGTGTACATGACTACCTATCCAGGCTTTCTTTATCCTCTTAAATCTGTAGCCAACCTATGTGCAGAAGAGCATAGGCATGTGTGAAGGGATACCAAAAAAAATGGTGCCGTTGGTCTGCCCAAAGACCGCACAGAGTGCTCTGCTGCCAACAGTGCCTCTGGTAATTATAGACTAGAGCTGTGGAGACTGTTGCTCTCCAGGCTAAACTGAAACTAACCCCCCTATTTCATACTTAGTATTTGCTGTTTTCAGTACATGAGTACCCCATGTTTAAAAACTGTTATTTTTGGGCTATAGCTTGACTCTCCTGTTTATAGTTCAGCCTAACTGAGCTGAAATATAGAATAACTGTCCAGTTAAGGCAGTAGTAGCTTTGAAGACGGTTGTTGACACTGCAGCTCATGCAACTTATATTGTCTGATGTCTTGTTAAATAATGATTGCTGTCAATATATTTGATTAATATATTGATAACATACTATCTACTGCTACTGAACTTCCCATTGATGTAACTTACTGACAGTATAATCAAATAACCATAGATTTAGGTTATGAGATAGGAAGCTGATGATCTGGATCTTGAATTAATTTAACAGTGCAGTCACTATTCCAATTACGCAGTTGAAAATAAAACTAACTGGAAAGTTTACTGAGGCTTCCACCCCCACGCAATCCAGATCACACACACATTATAACCACGCTCAACTTTACTGGAAAGCTGCTGTTTTTTTGAAAGCCCCAGTCATTGGACTACTCCTCTTCAAAGACTGTGGTCTGTGTCCTGGTGCTCTAATCATGTCAGGGCGGAAGGGACTGTGGGCCGCTGTAATTGGCCAACAGATGGGTGGGTAGCGTCTTCTGTACCTCTGTCATTGGATGTTGTGTAGGATAGCACAACAGCCTGCTGAAGCCTTTTGTTAAAGGTGAAATGGGCTTGGTACACACTAACCTACATCTAAATTGCTATTTTCTTCCTGTTGTATACTCCTTTTTGTAAAAGCTAAAGCAGTGGTGCTCTTATTTGAAAAGGAAAGAGGTTGTTTTTTTGCTGTGGACCCTATGTAGCGTCTTTCTGCTTTTGTTTGGGTCCCTAATGCCATACTTTGTCTTGTCATGGAGCACTTAAGATGTTGTTTGGTTGTGCCATGACTGCTTGTCTGTTGTACCAAATATATGTTTGGTTGAACCAGTTTTACAGAATGGACCAGTTTTTTATTGATGAATTCCTCCTTTGGCACAGCATGCTAATTAGGCCTGTCACAATAACAAATTTTGCTGGACGATAAATTGTACCAGAAATTATTGCGATAAACGATAATATTGTCGTTCTGAGACCATTTTCATCTAATATAATGATAATGACATAATAATGCAGGTACACCTTTTCAAAGATCAGTAAACACACACACACACACACACACACACACACACACACAAACAGATGCCAGCCACCACGTCACTTCTGTTTACTGATAGCTAGCGTTTACCTTAGGCTAATTTATTAGCTAGTAAGTGGCGATTTTTGACAAGCGGGTAACGGAGTCTCAGTTCACCGTCCGGGAGCCTCTGACACACTGACAGCTGTAGGCTTGTACCGGTTAATGTTCTGTGCATTGTCGGACACATACAGCAACTTTCCTGAAACCGCTTGCAAGACTGACAAGTCCACAGCGGCGTTTATGTCCGTGCCTGTCTCCATCGCCTCCACCTGCAGGTTGTCAACTGCGTGGTTTGGAATGAAAGGGAGAAAACCGGACGCCGAACAAGGCGGATATCGCTCATATACGTCTTCTTTTTTTGACGGCGCCTTAACGGCAAAGTGCTCCTCCAACTACTCGCATTCTCTCTCTCTCTCTCTCCGCCAGGAGTCCCGCCTCCACACAAAGACCATGCGACTCACAAGAGGGTTCACTCCTCGTTACGCTAAGGAACCGAGAGTGGTCCTCCAGTCTCTTTGGTAGAGAGAGCGAGCGAGAGAGAGAGAGAGAGAGAGAGAGAGAGAGAGAGAGAGAGACAGACAAGGAAAACAAACAAGCATGCAAATGGAAATTATCGCGGCCGGAAAAATTGAGCTAATTTTTTTTATCGTGTGATTAATTGATTTATTGACTATCGTGACAGGCCTAATGCTAATATTATTTATATATTGTGTATCTGTTCCATCTTGTCTCACTATTCCCATTTCTACTCAGCCAATATAAACTCTACCTCAACTGCTCTCATGTTTTGCAGGTGAAGAGTTCTCTCAAGCCTTTACAGCTCGAGTTCTTTGAAAATATGTTTGGGTTTTCAGGGCAGTAAGCAGCATATCAATTCACAATTTTTAAAGATAAATCAAGAAATGTTGATGGGCTTATTTTTCCTGTATGCAGTATGATTTCCTAACCACTAATTTCTTCCCTTTTTCCCCTTCTCTATTCTCAATAGCCACAATGAACGGAAGGTGACCTGCAAGCATCCTGTCTCAAGCTTACCCTCACAAGACAATTGCATCTTTGTCGTCAACGAACAGTAAGTCTCTTGTTTTTTGCTTTTAGAATGTCACTGGGTAGCATTTTTAAGCACTACAGTATGCCGATGCAACTCCTGATGTCTAGGCAGGATTGCACAAGTATGCGCCTTGCCACCCTCTATTTACAGTACTGCCCTTTCATTTCAAAGCCTCTTCTATCCAGTGCTTCTTCATACATCTATGTTCATAAACAAGTTCCTTAGAAATAAGAACTAACCTAGCGAATGGAAATGTCACTCTTTAGAAACTTCTTAGATACTCATTAAAGAGCTTTTATTAAGTGCATAATTATTGCTGCTGTTTTCTGCAAATGCCATTGCCAGCCCTTGATGCTAAGGTCTGACAATAAATTGTATCATGCATACATCAGCTAGCAAATGCGGTGATTCACAGCAGTGCAGTGATTCACAGTTCATCCCTCGTTTTGACCTCGACAGGAGTTCATGGCCTTTTCAGTTGTCATTATGTACAAAGATATGTCCCCTAACAATGTTATGTCCATGTGATAATTTACACTGCTTTCAGCACAACAATAATCACATGTCTGCCCACATGACTGGATCAGAAGCTAGTCATCTTGAACTTTTACTTCAAGGAGAACGACTCTACGAATCCGTCAGACTACACTTTTCTTACACGTTTCTTTCCATCTGAGGAATGGTCAGTACTCCCATTTAACTTCTTTAACTCCACCCATGGGCCTTATAGTGAGGTGTGGACAAAGTCATGTGCTCTGTCCAGAGGTCTGCAGGATGTCCAACACAGAAAAGGGAGGGCAGATACAGATCTATAACTTTGGCCTCCTTTGCAGAATCCCACTCACATTTACTTTTGTGTCCCAATCCGTAAGTGTGCTAAATACATATGTACTAGACTGTACATCACAACCCACACCATGACACTAGCCTCAACTTTGATCTACCACCCTAGACATTTTAGCTTAATGTTACGCAACATGTATCAGCTCCACACAGTTTCTCACTTCCCTCAGAAACCCCCTGTGATAGCAGATTCTCCATAACGTTATATTGTTGATCTAAAGTTATGCCATCCCAACTGCTGTGACTTATGTTATTGAGCAATGAATGCTGATTGAAATATTTTCTGCTTCAAGACCTGAAATGTCACTCCAACGTGGGAAATTATGACCACGGTATTAAGTATTAAGTCCAACAACTAGTGGAGTAGGAATTCCTAATGTCCCATCATAGGCACCAGTTTCAGTTTGTTTAAATATGTGGCTTAGTAATTAAGATCCTGGTTTTACTAGAATATGATATATTGAGCTTTTCTGTCTCACCAAATTCTTATGAGCTGCATTTTGTTCAGCAGAGATGGAGTAATTGGAAAATGGTTGCGAAGAAGCTTGTTGTGCCAGAACTGTCACACTGCACTCTCTTGACACATTCCTCCCCTCACTGTGTTACTCTCACATCTCTGCTGTTTTTCGCGCCGAGAGGCACAACATGCCACTGCAAAACGATATCTAATTTGTAGGGTTGGGTACCTTTCGCATCTGAACCAATATTAGTCCTGATACCGGTACCTGAAATTCGGTTCCCGGTACCCAACGGTACTTTTTTTGGTACTTTCCCTCTGTAATTAAAAAAAAAATATTTCAGTTGTAGAAATATTTCCAAACCTATTTATCCTATTTACTTGGAACATTTGATGATTATGATTTATTTAGAATATTTTACACTGACAGAAATTAAACAAAAATAAAAATAAAACCCCTCCCTCTCACCTCCCAAACCCATCCCTACAACCTATTAAATTGAATAATTATTAATGTCTTACTGTAACTTTTATCCTTGTATTTGTATATTATTATATTTTAGCCTGTTTATTTTCATCATGACCGTTTTTAATTGCTATTTAATATTTCATGTAAAGCACTTTGAATTGCCTTGTTGCTGAAAGGTGCTGTAGAAATAAAGTTGCCTTGCCTTACAACTTCAGCCTGTCAGTCAGTCCCTAGGGCACAGAAACCACCGTTGCGCCTGCTCATCTCAGAGGAAGTGTAATGTCAACAGCACCGCGACTGTTTTCGGCTCGCCATGAATATCGTATCACAGTGAAAGGTGTCTGCGTGAATTTTTGAAAAACTGTAACCACACTTGAAACCGCTTTATCTGCATTGCCGTGACTCTCTATGACTTCAACAAAACTGCAGAGCTGACGTAGTTTGCTCCGTCCACACCTCTGCGCGCGTGTCTGTGTCGGACCTCTGCTCTCTGTCAACATGCAGAGAGGACAGATAAGCTTGCGCTCTCAGATACCGAAATTTGGCACTGTTTGATTTTACATGAACCACTACTCGGTAGTACCGACGTGATTCAGTCGGTACCGGTAAAAGTACAGGGTTCAGTACCCAACCCTACTAATTTGGCAATTGGTGTTTTGCCATCGTAAAATAATCTGCAAAATGAATATCAGATGTACTGGAGAAGTCCACTTTGGGAAGGCAACATCAAAGTGATAAACCCACTACTTGACTCATTGTAAGCTTATTACAGTGCATTTCATCCAACAGTTGGCTCTGTTTTTAGAAAAAGTAATAAGGGGGAAAATCTTCACCCTAGACGAGTAATAAAAGGCAAAGACGGATTTAAGCTGCCCCAGGGATAAAGAGGCCACGCTGAAGATCACTGCCTAATCTGCTCTGTACTTAAAGTAAATCCAAAACACATACTTTTATTTAAATTTGGCATGATAATTTGTAGTACTAATCTAGTATAACATATAAAGAACATAAACTCAACCTTCAGACTATATGGTAAAAGTTAGGGCTGGGACAATATGCTTTTGTCCCGATTTGATTCTTTCACGACACATGGGTGCTGATTTGATTGGAATTGCCTTTAACAAAAACAAAGTTGAATATTACAATTCTAGAGACAATATATCATGAGACATATCTAAAAACGAATTGTGTCATAAGAAGAATGCACATCACAAGTCAGTCAGTCAGTCAGTCAGACATTTTTTTAATTTGTAAAGAAGTACATAACATGGATTTTCTGCATTTTCTGCTTTCAGGCTGTTTTGCTGGAAACAAATATGATGTAGTCAGCAGTACCGTATAAACAGAAAATATTAGGTGAATCATTGGTAAAAAAAATAATCAAATTGATTTTAAAAATCGTCCCCCCAAAAAAAATAAAAAAATCACGATATATATATATATATATATATATATACACGATTCCCCCCTGGGCCTTGTTGTTGTTGTTGTTGGTACACAACCCACAGTCGGATAAACGCATGGCACAAAACAGACACCACTGTGTTGTTATTGAGGGACCAACTTACTTGTACATTAGCCTCTACTAATCTGCTTTATCATGACTTATGGGTTATAAAAGGCTATATTAACTAGACATCATACTTGTGCTCTCTCGCTATCGCTGTGATGTGTGAGCTACTGCTCAAGCCATGACTCAGTCCCGTTTTTGACAGCTTCACCCACCTCAGTGAATGTCTCAGCATTCATTACTGTCATTACTGTACATGTCTGTGCCTATTTGTAGTGGTCCACATGACCATGTGCAAGCTGACAGGAGATATTTGTATACCTCACGTGTAACACATGTTTACCAAGACATGATCTGACCATGTCTGCAATAATGAAACTTATTTCAAGAGTGTGGTGTTCAGTGCAATTTAGGTTGAGCGATATGACTTTACGATGCAGTTTATACTTTGGTAGCTTTTCCTTTAGTATCTCTGGATGTATTGAATAATTAAAGGTAATGTTGAAAATCAATGAGCCGGGCTGCATTATGGGAATATTGGATTTTTTATGTTTATATGACAGCAATCTAGAGCTAAAGATGTTTAATTTCTAGATTGGTTTTGTATTTATAAACACTTTCTCAATTAATATCCAAGAACATGTACCATTATTATGATATATATGTATAAATGCAATATAAAAGTGCATATACTATGATAACAGATTTTATCCACCCACTCCTTAGTGCAATCAGTCTAGGGTGGTGCTAGGTGGAAAGACAGCATAGCAGGATGATACGTAAGCTAATCAGTCTTGTCTTGGATATGGTCACATGTATAGATTCAGTACATAATGCCATATATACTGTATGTGCAGCAAGTCTTCAAAACCCCGTATTGGTCAAAACATTTGAACTTTGATTCTCAACAAATTTGTCTTTCCTCTGTTTTGTAGTGTGAATTGTGGAAAATTGTGTCACCCAGCATTTAGCAGGTAATACACTAGGTGCAAATAGTTAACTGTGTGTTCTCCACGTTTGTTTTTTATGTAAAACACTTGAACATGTCTGTCTGTTAATAATCCTCGTTGTTGCACACTAACAACAGACTGTGGGTGTTTTGAATGGTGTTTTGCCTGATGACCTGTTATGCATTTGCATTCCAAAGTCCTGTAAGGTGCACTTTACTGTCTGAACCTTTTGTCGTGTTCATCTAAACAACTAACCGCAGGGAGATTACTCACTTTTCTTGAGCTGAAGGTCAAGCTGTACACTATTGATAGAAGTTAATCTTTTAAACACATCTTGTATATCCCTGCCATTCAGTTTACTTTGTTGGCAGTTTACTGATTTTCCAGAAAGCATCAAATCTGCTCTCCCATTTGGTTGCTAACAAAAGGTTGTTGTTTTTTTACAATAGGCCAAAAGGCATCAAGAAATATTATCATTGTGAACTTTGTGATACACACAAACTGTCAAATACTTTGACTTTATGAACACCCCTTCATGCTCTGTCCCTTATGGATGTACGGTCTACATGTACACCGGTAAGAGTCCTGACTCTGTTCCTATGCTGGAGCTGGGTGATATGACCAAAAAATCAATATCATGAGAATTTTACACATTTACTTGTTATCAACAAATACATTTAAAAAATGATTAAAATAATAATAATAATAATAATAATAATAATAATAATAATAATAATAATAATAATAATAAGATACAATACAAAATATGATGAAATATGATTTTAACCTACCATCAGGCCTACAGGACAACTGTATGTCTGTGTAATCGACTGAACAATCTTGTTTTAAATATGCTAAACTACCAAAGCTTTAGCATTAGCTCTAATGTTCCATGCTGCCATGAGCCTAAGTGAGAATTTTGACTTACTGTTGTATTTTTTTGAGGGGACAGCTCTTGAAATACACATGGTGACATGAGTCAAATTAGGTTGGAGAATAATGTTGGTGTGTAAATTTTTTGGTTTATCACGCAGCTCCCTGGTATTCTGCATCTCTGAACCTGTGATGGAAGTATACACTGATATCTTGATCTGTGTATGCTTGCCTTGTCTTCTAGTCTTTTGTTGGTTAAAAAGATAAAGGCCAGTTTCACCACCAAACAAAAGTGTTTGAAAGCACCCTTATTTCTTTAGAAATGCTGTGTGGTCATTTTAAAATGCACCCTCAGCCGCTTAGTTCAGTGTTCTCCCCCCAGTGTGCTTAGAGCGCCAAGCTTCAGTGGCAGTGTAATCCCTCCTCACTCTTTTTGCACACACAGACCCACACACTCACACAGGCACACATATTCCATGCAGCAGGACCAGGCAGGGCTGTGACACTTTAATACATATGGGTTAGTCTTAATATTTGGGGTTGTGTGTTGGCCCTGTGATGGACATGCAACCTGTCTTTAGTGTTTCTTTGCTGATAGATGCTGGGTAAACCTACTCTGTATTGTCTACACATAAACAAAGCCAAAATGTTACCCAACTAAACTCCCTTTTCCCGGCTTTGCAGGTAGATAGAGTAATGTTTTTTTGGGCCCCTTCAGGCTTTGATTGAGATGTATTGACTTTGCTGTTATCATGGAGCTGTGGTAAATACAAGGATGGTTGTAGTTTAGCTCTGGTATTTTGCTACAACTACTGTATTACTGTGTTTGTACATCACAGTCATATCCACTGGAGGCTAGCGCTGTCTGGGGACGAGCACCCACCTAAACAAGAAAATAGTAATTTAAAGCATACAGACACTTAAAACAGCATGTTGGGGACGTCCATGCTAACATTTTAAAGGAAGCTGGTTAGAGCAAATTTTCATTTCAAAATATAGATTTGAAGCATTTGGTGGTCTCCATTGCGTGTGTTCATTGGATTTACTGTTAGTAGCTGAGAAATAAATACAGGAGAGGCCCTGATGAGGAATGCTTTGAAGAGTTAAAAGACCTAATACACATCAGCGCTTTATTCACAGTATTTACAACTATTTTGTATTAGCACAAGATTTAACTTTTCAAGTTGTTGTTTTTTTCAATCATCATTTTGTGTTTAATCATTGACAATAGTACCATTATATAGTTATTATATGTCCTTTTTGTGAGGTTGCTTTTAATTTAATTAACATTTTTACAGCTAACATTTGAATACCCAATTAAAATATTGATTTTGGTAGTGCCAGTGCTTAAGATATTTTAAGTTGTACATGAGGACTGTAATTCAGCTTCATATCCTATTGTTTACTATCTGCCTGTAAACACAGGCCAGCTCTTACACTAAAGCAGCCAATTTGACACACTGCCTGCAGATTGATTATCAGGCCCAAACTAATTATCAATAAAACCCCAGCACACACTCACTGCAGCTCAGAGCCTGGAAATGGTCTCTTGACCAAATCAAATAGAGCAACATTTTTCTTACATCAAAGTCTCTTACACTTTCTTCAACCCCTCCCAACCTTTTTGTTTTTTTGATGTCCGGTCGACACCATTGATTGTGGTTCACTTAGGATTTCACTTGTCACTGGAAGTGCTGAAAATCCTTGGACCTCATTTTCTGGAGCGAGGTCATTAGATGGAATAGAAGGACAATCTCAGTGGCTACTCATCACTCTGCACAATCAGCTATTTTAGAGTAGTGAGTGGAAAATTGTGCACACTTCAACTCGAGAGAGCGTTAATCAGCCATTTGTCCACCTAATGACTTCCTTGATGTATCGACTCTATACAGAATCCCCTTATTTATTCAGTCACTTGTGAAATCTAGTAATAAAAAAATATTTTTCATGTATGAATTTCTCTCATTGAACTAGCAATCATAAGATCTCAAATACATATTGGTTAGATATTGCTGCTTCTTGTAGCTGAGCTTTACCTTGTAACAAACCATGTTAACTTTCTTCTAAATACAGGTAAGGCAGATTCAGTCTGTGATTGTCATCGTTTTGTCCTTAGTATCAGATCTGTCACTGTGCTGCACGGGAATGAACATCCTGTTTGTTGCCTGCTGTTGTGAACCGAGCTGATGTTATCCCTTGTGATCCCTTTGCGTGTTTGTGCACCTTGAGTATGACAGCATGGAGTCTGAATTGTTAAACTGTTTCTAAATTGACTCTGAGTTTCCATTTTTTGAGTTTTTATAGTCTTCGTGTCTAACAGATGGATCGATTTAAAGATTGATTTAGGTGGTACAGATGGATGGAAAGTACATGTAGATGATGCATAAATGGATGGGTTATTGTTTATCAAATATAAAATGTCTAATTTATTCTGAATGGTACCATATAATCTGAAGTCTATGAACGCTGAACATTCACCAAATTGGCAGGTTTGATCGGGGAGTTGGCAGTTCAGGGTTGCCAGTTTCTGTCCTTTTTCAGTGACCTGAAACCAGTATATCTAAGACATTTTTTTTTCACTGCTACAGTATTTCTGCTCTACTCTGGTTTTCCTTTCTTGTTCCCTCTAGACCACAACGTTGTTCCCTTCCTAAAGAATGTAGGACTCCATGGGCCAGAGACAACTTATATCACAAGGTGTTCTATCCTATGGCAAATGTATTGAACTCAGTATGCTTTCAACTTTTGCTTTACATTTATTTTTGTCTTTTAGAGGCATCCTGACCTGATTCACAGCTGCAACTGCTGCATTTCAGTATGTCAGGCAGACTTTGCAGACCATTTAAAGCTGTCCATTTAAAGCCAACAACTGGGAATGTATCTGCAGTGACATGGTGGAGTAATTGGCTTGATTCATAGGCCCATGTTGAGATCTCATTATAACAGAGAGTTTGAACTTCAGAAGGATGGGGGAACAGACAATAAAGTTTGCTTCCTCCTATTCTCCTTTTTGTATCGATGTCAGTAGACATAAATCGGCAGTTTATATTTCTGACTGATGATCTGTCTATATGCTCTTGGTATGCTTTGTGTCTTTTGTTTAGATCTGCCTCCAAAGTTCCGGCGAATGAGAACAAGGAACGGCCACTAAGCACCATGAGTGAGGCCTCCAACTACACAGGCGGCTCGGACTACGCCGCAAACCCCAGTAGCCCAGCAGGAAGAGTGAGTGACATACACGAATAAAGGATAATCATGCATGTCGGTTAATTTAGGAAAATAATGGAAAACCAGTCTAAAAGTCTAGACTTTTATTTTTTGTAGATTGAGCTTACCTTGCTATTTACTCATTCACACTCTATTTCTAGCCATCAAGACCTTCCAAAAAAATTCACAACTTTGGGAAGAGATCCAACTCCATCAGGAGGAATCCCAATGCCCCAGTAATCAAAAGAAACTGGCTTTACAAACAGGTGAGCAAGATTATAGGACATCAAGTAAAACCTTTAGTCCGATAAATCATATGTGAATATGAATTTAGTGCGGATCATCTTGTGAATGTAAACTTTATGTTGAAACAACTGTCCACCTTTTACACATAGAACAATGTTAATGTCTCCATCTCCCTGTAAGATTTGCAGCAACAGTCTTTAGCACAAAGGAAAGTTTTTGATTTCTTACAGGATCTGAGCATTTCTTTGTCCAGTGCCTCTGCTCAGCAAATCATCCAGTGCGAGCAGTTTTTAAATACCAATCCCTCATCACAGCTCTTGGTTACTTACAGGAGGGTGAAAAGGGGGTGCTTGAGCCAGCTCTTTGCCAGACAGGACTCTCTCATGCTTCCTAAGTGGGAGACTTATTTAGTTTTGATTGCAGCCTCCCGGCGCTGTTTTGTGAACATATGATGGCTTCCTTTGGTAAAGCTGCCAGCTGCTATTTCTTTGGGGACTTCAATCATGGTGATGTAGATCAAGCACAAGACTCACAAATCTGCTACCCTGAATAAAAGCTGGATTTGCACTTTTATTTCCCTGCCTTATTGAAACCTGGAAGCTATTGAAGTCCTTGGCTGAGGAAAAGCTGCAGCCCTTCAGTTGATCCACTGGGAGAACAAAATGCCACCGTGATTGATGTTACGGTGAACGCCTTGCATTTCTGTTCCCATCTAAACTAAGCAAGATCTGACAGAACTTTTGATGAAGTTTATTCATTAACACATTGTAAAACCAGTGGTTAATACCTTAATTTAACAGATTGAAGGTGATGAATCAATGAAAGCAAGAGCTTTGAATCTTTTTGTTACATTTCTGATGTGCCTCCATTATAAACGCACTGAGCAGCATCTGGTATTAGGACTTTTTGATACTAATGTGTTAAACATGCTGGTTCATGGAAATGAATTTCCATTTAAAGTAAACTGCAGCCCACATGCCGTTTGACCATAATGACCGAGTTGTTGAGGTCCCTCCCCCTACTTTTGTCTCCGGGTGAAATCCACGATTAAGGACTCTGCTCAAGTTTTCCAATAAAGCGAATGGGGGAGTTAATACCCTTTTCCCTCACTCTTTATCCTTTTCAAGCAGCAGCAGCCTGAAAATTCATTTGATCACAGCATTGCGATACCAAAGAACAACTTTAGCTAAGGAGGTTTATTTTTGTTGTCCATTAAACAACATGCTTCCTCCTAAAAGTTAAAGCTGTTTATTTGGTTGAAATTATATACACAGTGGAGCACTCTCTTTATTATATTTATTCCATACCAGAAATCGAATGTTTTCCCTAATAAAGTTATATGTTATGTAACATTTGAGTGGCAGAAATTTTGCAACACGAAGTGGATGAGTTCCACACTGTTATTAAAGAATGTATGTACTTACAAAATACAAAAAGGAGTCCAAGGAGACTTTTTAGACCACAATGTGCAGAAATACATGCACAGAAAGACAAAACGGAAAAACAAAGTGATACCTGGTTTGTAGCTGACCTGTCAATCAGTTGGAAGCATAACAAAAGAAAGTTGTCAACAGCTTATATAGCATACTTAAGACTTCAAAATACAAATTAAATGTAATTGATTGGCTTCTGTCCTTTGAACCCAGTATATAAGACTATAAATAGCATCTTTCTGTTCAGTCTTCTTGAACTTAAATAAACATCTTAAATATATTAAATAACCACTAATAGATTTAAAGGAACGGAACGCTGAGACAAAGACAAACTGAACTCTATTTCTTAAGTAGAAAGTTTTTATTATTCAGATTTACAGACAAGTCTAATACAGATCTGTAAATACAAAGGGCATAATTTTTTTAAGACTTTCGTGCTACACTGCTCCTAATTGGTTAAGATGTTCCAGATTGGTCAGTAATCAATACATGGAACTCACTAAGAGTCTGATTGGTTATGAATTAACCAATGCCATTACAATTTCACTCATGTGGAGGCACTATTACATAAAGAACCTTGGAATAACACACACTAACTGTAGCTAACAGGTTTCCCGTGATTTCACCAAAGTCATTTCTTATCTTCTCTTAACTAATTGTATCTGAGGAGCTGAGGGGACTACAGCAATTACTTTTTCTTTGTCATTTCACACTCAAACCATTCCCACTAGATGGTGGAGTAAGGCCCCGATAAACGGAGTGCTTTTTAGCAGCCTGGTCGGCTTTTAGTAATTGTTTTCTATGAGAGTGAAGGTTTTTGCTCACTGATTGCTGAGCAACTCACATTTTTGCCCTGAATGCCTCGAGTTGAAAAAACTTAACTCGGAGCAGAAAACCACCCAACGTCATTTGCGTTTTTTTCCACTGTCCAAACGAATAAATTGAGAGGCAGTCATATGCGGTGGTTGCCTATCAACAATAAAAAATAAAACAAAGCTCCCCTTTTTTAAATTGTAGGCTTCAACACAAAAGTCAGTGCGGTGTCTTCTGTCTGATCGGGGTCTAACTGTTCTCTATTCCTCTGGTGTCTTTTCAGGACAGCACAGGGATGAAGCTGTGGAAAAAGAGGTGGTTTGTGCTGTCTGACCTGTGCCTCTTCTACTACAGAGGTGAGTCCTGTCCTCTCAGCTACCAACATGTTTCATTAGTATTGCACTGATTACAACAATAGTGTTTTTCGATTAGACTCTAGTGACCTTCAGAGCCAGAAGCCGCGCTCTTGTCGGTTGTTTATATATCTGGATCCAAGTACCTGTGGTAAGCAGCCTCTCAGGACCAACTGGGGATACATACTAATTGAAATGGCTCTCCTGTCATCTGATTTGCCATTTGATGGAACATTTTTTCCCTAAGTGAAGCCAGGGCTTTAAATGAGGCTTGGATGCAGCCATAATGTTGATAGAGAAAGCATAGCAGGAAATTGGATTTCACACTAATGTTAAGTCATGAAACAAGTTTCCAGAGATTATGCTGTTTTTATACAGTGGTTGCATACTTGCGTGATTTTTGGATTCAGTTGCATTAAACAAAATTTATCTTGCTAACATTTAAAGGTACCTTTCTAATTCCACATTAGAAGGACCACTTTTATATTATCACGGTGATCATTCTTTTGAATATGTGTGGTATTACATGGTTCTGTAATTTAGTGAAGACAGACAACCCATACTTTCATAACTAAGTAATGAAAATTTCTATTTTGACTAAAGTGGAAACTTGAATATGTTTTTGTTTAATCTGCTATTTTATTTTAAATGGACTCTAGTACCTTTAATCAAAGTCACAATCTTGGTCATGGTTTTTCATGATAGACTTATTGTGGGTTTAAAGAGTTTACAGTTTAAAAGTTTTCCATTAAGTTATTAAAATATGGCTGGCCTTAAAAACCTTCCTCTTTCCTACTATTGCGCAATAGGAAAACACTTGTAAGATGTGATATGATGTGTTAGATATGATCTTTTTTATAAGATGCTATTTACTGGACATGTCAGCCCCTCTCATGCAGTACTGATGTTCATACCAAATATTGACACAGCTGTGTCCAGAGAATGTTTAAGAGATTTCCTTTTGAAATAAATGAAATGAATGTGAATCAATGAGGCCGTAAGATAATTGTAGACTAGGTATAATGTTGGACTGCAGCGACAGAGAAAATATAATTCTTGCCTGGCACGTCCACATGCCTAATGCCCCCTGCTGACTTGATGCACGGATACAGTCATCATTTCTGCTGATCAGGATGACATCTAGTCTGTGTTATTTCTGGTGTCTGCTAGCCCTGTCACCTTCTTTCCGCCCACTGACTGATAAAAGCCACAGACAGCAGCGGACCGAAAGGCTTTATCCAGACAGACATATTGAGAAATCCAACCATCAGCAGAGAGTGGGCAGAGAGGTCATGAACTGCGCTGCCCCTCAACTAAGCACAACTGCTATCTGCTGTAGTTGTTGGACTATTATTGTAAGCTCAGGATCCTCCACATTGTTAGCTTATGTTTTGCAGAGTCCTCTGTGCAGAGAATTGATGGATAAATAATTAAATGTAGGGCCAGTGGGCTGCAGGTACAGCTGATGCTGGTGAATAGATCAATCCTTCAGACGTCAGTAATGGAGCTAGAGCGCTAACATAGCTCCAGGGCGAACAGCTCTACCTCTTAACTACCAGAGGCCGACCAGAGTTCAGCTACCACTTTTTATTCCCCAAAATATTACCGTTCACGATGAGGAATACAATATCCCAGTTACTACCAATATGTGTTAGGAGACTTTTGATTTCCCAGTCAACACACACACACCATGCAGACAAAGCAAATGCACATATGGGACTGCAGCAGTCACTTCCCTGATTTATTTAGTTTTCCTGTTTTGGGTAAGCAGTGCATATTGCTCATAACAAATTAGGAGGGTAAGCAATTCTCTGCTTAAAACTCGGGACTCAATCTAATCCCCCCTATGGAGAGCGCTCCATTGTCAATGTGGAGCCCTGTCTGCTAACTTAATGAGGATTAGAGTGGCCTAGCTGCATAGGACAATAAATCAGTGCTCATCTTTTCCACTGATTGGACTCTGCTCATCTGACCAACACACTCCTCTTTTAGTATTTATCTCGCAATCCACTTGGTTTGCCTTTTTTTTTTTTTTTTTACAAATTAGTGTTCCACATAAGAGTTTAGTGTAATATCATGGAAAACTTGAAGTTGACTGACAAAAATAGCCCCTAATGCTTTGTGTTTTTCTCTGCAGATGAAAAAGAGGAGGGGATACTTGGCAGCATCCTCCTACCAAGCTTTCGTGTTTCCATGCTCTCTGTGGATGATCACATTAACAGAAAATATGCCTTCAAGGTCAGTGCATGTTTTCATTTCTGTCAAACTTTGTTAGACTGCACATTTTATGGTTGAGTACATTTAGAGCAAAAGTAAAACATAAGGAACCCAAAAGGTTGTGATCACTGGTGTTCAGTTTATAATAGAATATTTGTTTTTTTTTAGCTATAGTGGTTTTATATTCGTACAGTGTTTTATTAAGCACATATATCACGCCTAGGTTTACTGTGGTTTGAACATGTTTTGTCTTAACTTTAGAAATATTTTGCAATTGACTGACAGTGAAGTAATGCAAGTCATTGTTTAAAACTTAACTGCACACTGCTCATGCTAAGAAAGCAAAGAAAGCACTTGTGATATGTCTGTGCTGGCTACTGCCAGTGGTGTAGTACTAGAGAATTGCAGTACTCTTAGTTGACTCTGAAACCCCAAGTTACAGGGCAACAGGCATATTGTATGGGATCTCAGTGGTGTGTATTTGACTGTGGGTCCTTCATAAACCCTAAGAGACAACAAAGTTGTCCTGCCAAGTACAGACAAACACAGACGCCCAGGAGTCTGCTCAAGGTCTCTCCAACCACACAGCCCACTCCTTTTCCAACTTAGACTCCGGCTGAAAGAGAGAGAGAGAGAGAGTTGAGGTAAAGAGAGAAACACAAGAGCAGGGTATGACCTCTTTGGTTTACAGTGATTCGCTCAGGAATGGGATGACTTTTAGACTGCATAATTTTCATTTTAAACTTTTCCTGTCTCTTGTTGTTGTGGCCAAATGGCCATGTCATTAAAAGTTCCTTATTTCTCAAGATTATTCTGAAGTAATTGGAGCAATGACAGTGCTTTTTTTGTTTTTCAGACATTAGTAAACAAAATATTGAGGTTGTTCACTAAACATTCTGTTTTTCTCTTTCTGTTTCTTGCTTTAACAACACAATGGTTTGTTCACTGCAAGGGAACAGAGCAACTACAGAACAATGTGTCTTCCATACAATGAATTGCATGGTAAGTCCTACAGTATTGTGGCAGATTTACGGCCCTAATCTAGTGGTATGCATGAAACTCAGGTGACTCATTGTTTGATGTACATATGTGGATGATACAGATGCCCACAGCCAGGAGTATTTCACACACCATCACATTTTTCAACACCATTTGCTAAAACATATGACATGCGTTAAAGTCATTGTTGCCTCACAAAGTCTCAGCAGCTCTACACTCTTCTTATTTGGTGATAAACCTACATAAAAGCAACCAACCTTGATTCACCGGGGCAGGGTTAAAGTACTAAAGATCCCAGTTGACTTGATGCTTTTCTCTTCTCTCTTTCAGGTAACTTTCTCTGTGTCACTTTTCCTGTCCATGTCAAAACAGGCGACGCATCCCAACATGCGGACATACTATTTTTGCTCTGACACAGCCAAAGAGATGGAGTCTTGGATGAAAGTAATGACAAATGCTGCACTTGTGCATTCAGAGCCAGTCAAAAGGTTTGTAAAAGGATCTCTATTATAGTCATTGTTACAGAGAGTGTATTTTATTTGAACTTGGGAGATGACACTGGGTTGTTGCTTTTGAATGGAGAAAAAGACATTTGAAAATGGCATTTGAGGACAGTTCTTTAAACAAGTATGACTGACTTGGTTCCTTGGATTATTTCTCCATCCTGATTTCTTTTAGCATTTGTTCTGTAAGCAAGTGCTTTTCAATCCCTCTGTTAAGCCTGTTAAGTTCTTAAGCAAGAGTTCACCACCCGCTTTTGACATTTCTGGACTGTGGGTTTGTTGAAAAAGCAGTGACTGTCTTTAATGTTATGTAACTGTTTTTTTTTAAACTGTTTTTACTGTAACTATTTTTACTGTTGAAGTGTATTACAGAGTAACATACACACAAATGTCATGTGCATGTGGGCATACAGTCGCTGTGAATGCATGGTGCAGGTTGTTCAGGAGATGTTATGCACAGCTGTGCTGCCTGATGAGGACCACTGACTCATCAGGATAGGTTTTTTTTTTTTCTCTCCTTCTTTTTTAACTGTGTTAAATGTCTGTCATTTGGCAGCCCGCCTGTCTAATGCCCTCCTTTTACATGGGTGAGCAATGATGTAATGGTAGTGCTTTGTAATTACACAGAGCAGTAGTGCCTGAAATCCACTGAATAGAACAGTGTGATGCTTTTATAAGTATATCTAGTTATATATAATATCCATCTAGACTATGGGCTATCCTAATTTCAAAGTATCTATTGGATTCTATGGACAGTATTACATTTTATCAGATCTTTCATATTTTAAGCTGCTGGGTAGTGTTAAAAAAGAGCAAGATACAGTAGCCCAAATCCTTATCTGTTAATGACCTTTCCCTTTAAGTGTTTCTACAACCTCTTCAAAAGAAGTATAAGTAAATGCACACAGACCTTTCATAGGGCTAAATGTGAACTCTACTGAGCTGGTGGAGCCACAGATGGCTGGAGAAGACATTACGTGACTAATGCTGCTATTTAAAAGGATACAAGTGGAAACTGTGAAGGAATGCCTTTCCTACTGCCCTCCTATTGCTAACCCAGTGAGCCATGCTGCTAAGGGGAATTTGCTAAACTTTGAAGCTGTGACCTTGAGTCTGTCTAAGGCCAAGGAGTAGTGGTGTCAATTACCTCTGGAGATCTCTCTAAGGACCACAGAGCTGTATATAGGTCTTCTAGAGAGGAGGTAAAAGGGAGCTGCAAATGGATTACCGGAGTCTGAGCAGCACCTCTGTGACGTGCCCCAGAAGAGACAGTGTTTTATTGGAGATATCTGATTTCCTTTTACATGCCTGGCCTCCTCTGGCAGCTGGAAGAAACATTGTGCACCTCCACACATTTTCTTTGCACTTTCTTTTTGTTTCAAAGCTACCCCCATTAGCAGAGTTCACAAAGGCAATGCATTAGGTCTACAGTATATTTTATCCATACTTGATACAACGTCTCAAACACCTTTTACTGGTGATCTATGACACAGATGAGTATCCCAGCTGCCCATTTAATCTAATGCACTTATCTTTCCGTCTCTGTGCAGGTAATCATACGTGTCTTGATTGCCTTTAGCTAACACAGGGTCTTGATGTTTCTCATTATTATTCTAAGGCCTCCTCTTTGTGTTTATCAGGTTGGACAGGCTAAAAGTGGAGCAGTGTGGACCACAAGAGATCAACCATTTGGCCAACCACAGGCCGCCACTCACACAGCCTGAAATCCAGAACAATGAACTCAACCGTGAGGTTGACCGTGAACGCGATGCAGCAGTCACCTCTACCACAGCAGATGAAGAGAGGAAGCAGAGAGACGCTGAGCGCTACGGCTTCCAGAAGGATGGGGCGGAGCCTGAGCGCCCACTCACCAAGATCAACAGTATCAAACTGCAGCCAGCCCAGGCAGCAGCTATCAAGGCTAACATCACCTCACCGCAGACTCCGACAGAAATGGATGGGTCACACCGCAGCCCTCAGGTCAATGGATCTGGTGAGCATTGTCCAGCTGATGGGACTGGAGTCCCTCCTCAGGGAAGTCCCACCCATGAGCCAGGCCGCACCCTGAGCAGGACCAGCTCTATGCAGCAACTAGAGCAGTGGGTCCGCACACAAAGAGGACGCAACCAGGATGATGACACCAGGAGGTTGGTTTGATTCTATGACCTTTTGCAGGTTTTTAAAAAAAACAACAGTTTTTAATCATTTCATTGTGTGTTCTCAAAATAGTTGTGGTGCAAGAGGAGAAAATATGCCAGCACAAGTTGTTTTTAGGTTGTTGCACAAGAGTCCAATCTTGTCTTGTACTTCGACAACAAAAAGTGAAACTTGACTAAACTTGGTATAATCTAGAAATGCTGATTCAACCACATCTTGAGAAAGGAGGGATTCTTCATAAGCATCCGAGTGTCCACTCATACAGTACATATGCAGACTCTGATTAGTCCCATTTCTCTCTAAAGATGTGTTGTTTAAAGCCAGAGGATACACACACTCCTTGATTTAAACACTTTGATATTACACTATTGAGTGTACTAGTAAGTAGAACTGGGGATAAACAATAGCCGAGCTGTTAGCCAGAGTTACTGTCTGCCACTGACCCTGCTGTGAGATCCCCATTTTTAATTGGTTGAGATTAGACCTGCTCTCTCACTGTGTCTGTCTGCCTGCATGTCTGCCCGTCTGTCAGTGTGTCTGTCTCTCCATCTGTTTATCGTCGCCTGGCTTGTGCTCATGTTTAATTTATTTAAAAGTTTAGTTAAAAATGGACGTGCAAAGCAAGTACGTCGATTGCAATGCAAGAATTTAAAAAGATTATTATGGATTAAACCACAAGGTCCTTATTTCCATAATGGCGCTCTGTGATAAGCATGTAAACTCCCTCTCTATTCTCTCGCCATTCAACTCTTTCAACAGTCTCTGTCATTACATTTCTCCAGAATTATGTTTAGTTTCCATGTACTCATAAGCATTTTTTTATGCTTCTGGCTTTTACAGACCAGTAAGTGTTCTGTCTTAGTCTTAATAGGAAGCTCTCTCAATGCCAGCTGCACTGATTTTGAACTCACTGTGGAAGTGGAGCTTTTCAAAGCTTTGTTTTCACTGGAAAGGTCTAACTTGTCCTGAGGGGGTTCTTGAAAGTGAATCGTCCATATAGAAGACTAGACTAGAGGTGTTTTGCAACTACGTTTTAAAAGGGGAAATCAAAAACTTTCACTGATTATAATATTATATAACATGACGTTGCTTTGATGGGTGAGGTAGCTAGCAAGTTATAATTGGGTGTTTTTGTTGTAAAAATTTCAAAAAAAGGCAGAGAAATAAATGTCTAATTGACTATAAACAACTTCTTCTCTACTTTGAACCTGCCATGTAGAGCTTATTATTCATTAAACAAATTCATATTTTAAGAAAATAAATAAATAAATATTATTATGGCCTGTTAAGGCCATAATAATATTCGTCCATATAGAAGTCCAATAGGCTGTTAAGATTATTATAAATATTATTATAATTATAAATAAAATAACAATTCAAAGTAGCTGAAGAATTATTCAATTGTTGTACCTCCTTTAAGGGCTGATGGAAGTCCTAATGAAAATATATAGATATGAAAGCAGGTAGCTCGCTTCTTGTGAAATAAGTATCTCTGCTACTTATCTGTGTTATTATTAATTAATTAGTAAATGGCACTACTTAATTATTTGTCTCTTATGAAACACTAGTCGAAGAGTTTGTCTCTTTAACTTCCTCATAACGACTTATGTTGGTTTGTTTTTCTTCTATCCAGCATTACGTCATACCAGACACTGCCTCGAAACATGCCAAGCCATCGGGTACCCTATATGCCTCATTATGCCGACGGCTACTGCAGCATGCCCAGAAATAGCATGGCACAGCGGGACAGTATCTGCAGCATGTCGCCATCATTGTACGACCAGGCCCTGGGTCCCTCGCCGGTTGACAAGCGCCGCTCCATGCGCGACGACACCATGTGGCAGTTATTTGAGTGGCAGCAAAGACAGGCCTACACCAGGCCGCCGGGGCTCTACAGTAATATGGCCAGTCCCAAAACCATGATTAATTTGTCAGACCATGCTGCACCAAGCCACTCCATCCCCCCCTCGCCTTCCCATGGCTCCCTGTCTATGTATGGTGGCTACTCTCCGATGAGATCCTACAACATGAACAGTGCTCGTTCAGAGGTATCCTCTCCCATTTACAGAGGAGACATGAGCATTGACAGACGGCACAGGCCACAACTCAACAAGGTCAGTTAAGGCACACATAAATCCTAAAGGGGTCGTTCACGCGTGTAACAAAAACAATATATATCACTTTCTTTTAGTTCTACTTGTAGTTATGCAGATAGTTATGGTTTTATCTGCCCAGATATTGAGATATCTATCCATGAGTTAAGTGGAGGTGAGTGGTCTGAAAGTGTCATAAAAAAAACTTGTAAAACTATAAGAAATAGTCTTTCTAAAAAGTATTAACAGTGTGTACTTTTGATTATACAGAATAACAGGGACACTGCTTCCGGGAAAAAAAGTTTACAAGCTTTTAGAGTGTGCTAAATTTGTTAGATATACTGTTCCCAAAGGTCAAGAACGAATCCAAGTTTCAATCCAAGTCATTTTCAATATTTTGAGCAGCACAAAGAAAAATTGATTCATCTTTCTTTGTCCATTTGTGGTGACAGGAATCTATGATGGATATTCTGATACTTAAAAAAATATTTAGATGGCTAAATGCTACTAGGGACATGTACAAAATGTTTTTTGTATTTGGTTGAACCGTCCAACTGTGAATGATTATTAAAGCAATCCATAGTGTGAAATGACAAGATGTTTTGTTTTTAATTTACTGTCTTGCAGTATGCCTACCCACCTGATAGGAGGTCTATGCCTGCAGGGATCCCAGTCCAGACTATTACTGCCCAATCTCTCCAAGGCAAAACAGTAAGTCCTCATCCATGTTGTCCCTTTCTGTGTCCATCAATATCTTTTTAACTGAATTTTTCTAATACACCACCCAGTAATTTCACGCTTGAATAAGTGTGTAGAGCACAGGCTATTTTTTATAACCCCCCCCCCCCCCCCCCCCCCCCCCCTTCTCCCTCTCCCTCTGTCCTTCATTCCCTTCCAAGAAGACATTTTGACAGAATCTTTAGAGACAGATGTAGGCAGAACTCAGATGTATGTTCCAAGTGATAGGATTTAGGGTATGCTCACTTCAGGAGCTCCTTTATCCAGTGGATACTTTAAAAACCCTGTCACTCACAACTCTCAAAGCCAGATCAGGAATGTATGTCAAAGCCGCACACAGTGCTATGTCCTCATGGAGCTGCTAAAAAGTGAGCTGGATTCTGTAATAAATGCTAAACTCTTCTTCTGTCTTGAGTGGACGTGTCAAATTTGCATGCTGCTGACAGTGATTGCACCTTGGATAATGTCACGGTCCTGAGCTGCATGAACAACTCAATACCTAGATATAGCAACTGTTCACCTATGGGAGCCTGATACCTCTAAATCTCCTGTCCTGGTGTGTTCTCTCCTTTCCTCTTCCACTCCCCTTGCGGTGTGTCCCTGTTTTATTGTGGCTGTATTTCCCTCCCTTCCTCCCTCCCTCCCCTGCAGCCTGAGGAACTGACTCTGCTGCTGATTAAGCTGCGGCGGCAGCAGGCAGAGCTAAACAGTATCCGGGAGCACACTGTAGCACAGCTTATGCAACTTAAAATGGATGGCGACAACCCAAAGGTCAGGCCCCCAGAGATGCTGCTTGTGTGTTAGCGTGTGGTGTGTATGCCATCTTTAACCACTTCCATTATCCATCTCGATCCAGAGGATTGTTTTTGGTCTTCACACATGGCTGATTTGAGGAGAAGAGGCGCTGCAGTAGACGTTCTCTCCATGAAGGACTTCGCTTTGGCTTGAAGTTGTCTCTTCGTCATATTTAGAGATCAGCTAACTTGCTTTCAACTTTTCCCAAAATGTGTGAAATATCTGGAAACAAAAATAATCTTATTTTACAACCAGCATTGAACTTTATATATTTCATCAGATCATTACATTTGATCCATTTCAAATTGGTTGGCTGTTGATTGAGTCATTTCACTTCCCTAAATGTTCCAGACAGATGTTAGCCAGAAATTAAACTTAAAGCTTAAAGATTGACCGGCTAAAAAGGTTAAGGCCACTGGCATATGTAAACGTTAACTCAGGATGTTTGCATTTAACGTCTCTAACACAAGGCCTAATGTGGAGAATGGTTGAGTATGAAGGATTTAGGTTTATAATCTCTCTTGTCTTCTTATATCAGTATAGGCAAAGATTTTTGCCTTACCTTTTGTAGTTTATGGAGTTTAGTATCAAGATACTCACACACAGTTTAAGTGATGTAATTGAAGTATTATTTCAAGCTCTTTGCATTTTGCCGGCCTTTGGTCAAGTCTGTACATGGCCATTTGGTCATTATGGAGCTCTAGTCTTTCATTTCCCATAGTACACTCATTCCGTTACTTTATATAGTACTCCTGCTGCCTGACCTTATTTCTTCACCTTGACTTGTCTTGCCTTCCTTTCTGTCCGGTTATCTGTGGGTACACTGTACATAACATACTTGTGTGTTTGTGTGAGCGAGAGAGAGGGAGAGAGCATCACAGAAAGACTGTGACGTCCTTTTCTTTTGTCTCTCTCTCTCCTGTTGCCTTTTATTTCCTTTCCTTTTTGCTGCTGACGTTAGAACGACATTCTCTCCCATCACCTCCAAAGGAACCTCATGTATTTGGACAATCAGGTGGGGTAATGCATGACTGCATGGCCCTGTCTCCTCCTGGCATCAACTGAACTCATTTAATGCTTTGCTCTTATTATATTAATCAGTACTGTTTGCCGACAAATCCTTTGATTTCCTGTTTGACGCTTAGCTAACTTATCATTAGTTTATTTAGTGTTCATTTTTATAGTTACAACTACATAGCATAGACCAATATCACATACCACAGCATTTATAGCCTAAGCTAGTTTGCAACGCCCGTCCCTAGATTCCCTATTACTATTCATTCATTAGTCTGAATACCTACGTACCCTAAATCCACTGTCAGCTATACTAACTGAATATCTGGTTATCATTCTATTCTGTATAGTTTGAAGATGTGGACAAGCTTTATGTCTTACATATACAATTCATTTAGAGAGGCGCCTATCATGTCATTATTGTATTGCTCCGAAGTGCTTTGAGAGTTTGAGTAATTACAAAAGTTGTATTATTATAATACATCAAAGTTTAACAGGAGCTTTCAATGGCAGAGCTTTGCACTACAATGTCTTCCCGGTCCTTTGTAAGTCGTTTGTAAGCGTATCGTTGCTGTATCCATCCCTGTTTGAGTCTGCTTCATGAGAGAGAGCAAGCGAGGTGTAACAATATTGTCGGTGTTGTCTCTGAAGTGAAGCACTGTTATGAACTGACCCTTGCTATATTGCTCCTCTCCACACTGACTAGATGAAGGAAAATGACCCTTTAATCATCATGACTCACACTTTGATTGAGAACTCTGCCCCAAGGCCTCAACTTTACCACCAAGTAAGGCCAGCCAAAGGCTTTGCTCCGCCTCGTCCTCACCAGTCGCTGTTGTTATTTTGTTTTGCAATGCTCTTCCTCCGGTGTCCAAGTCCTCATGGCATCTTGAGACTAGTCTCCCTGTATCGTTTGTATTGCCAGCACCTCCTCATCCATTGCTTTTGACTGTTCTCTTATTATGAGAAGTCATGCCAATGTGGGCATGACTTGTAAAAGAGTAGTATGATGTGTTTGTTTCACTGTTCAGTTAAATCCCTTCCTCACTCTCTTTGTGAAGTTTGTGTGTGGGGACTGGATATAGTTTACTCTAGAAGTTGCTATGTGTTTAAAAAAGCACTCAGCTAACTGTGGAACTGTCCTAAATCAAAAGCTAAAGCTGTGGTTGCACCCTGATCATTTAGGCAACAAAACCTCTAGACTTTACTCATCTTGTTTTGTCTCGTGCCTTAATCAGTGAGGTTAGGGTGTTATTTTGTATTAACCCTTTTCAGAATGTTTTCCCTTTAATTAGATGAGATGTCTGGATCTGGCAGGGGGACTCTAATTAGTGTGACTTAATTATGTGTTGTCAGACATTACCAAATACTTATCTTACTGTGAAAAATGAATTATAGGGGATTGTTTTATGACGTAATTTAAGTAATGCAAAATAAAGTAAATGCATTTTCACTTTTAGCAGGACACAATTATGTTTCACTATCCTAAAACAAATATCCACACCAAAGTAATACTCTGTTTACAGTTAATTTGGAGTCAACCAGTGATGCCTTATTTACTTGATGTTAGGATGTTAAGACACAGCATCAGCTGCGGAATAGATTTTATACCTAATATAGTCAGTGGGTGATGATGAAGATGAAGACAGATGTTTTCTAGGTAAACTCTTTTCCTTTTTAACTGTCTGCATTACTTCCCTCTTACCCTCTCTTGTTATTATGCTGGTGGAGATATACAGACATACAGAGAGCTGGCTTGTGTGTGACAGTGTCTATGATATCACTTGGCCACTTTTGTAATTGTCTCTTGAGGTGTAAAAGTGCCGCCGAGGACTGCCCCAACCACCCCCCCACCCATTCATTGGCATACCAGCCTGCCAACAGCTGCATTCCCACCTGTTCAGCTGCCAGAAGTCTGTCTCCCTCCTCCTCCTCCTCTTCCTCCTCCCCTTGTCACTTGTAATCCACACCACACAGCATCCCAGTGAAGCACCCCCCCCGTGCTGTGGGAGAGTCTGCATGTTCTGTGTGGAATGCCATGTGGTTCTCAGGTCCCACTTGCTTTAACTGTACTGTGTGGTTCAGCTGAGGAAAAAGGTGTTAAAATATGTGTGAAAGAGTGCAGGTGTGAGTGTGGAACATTGATATACAGTAGAGTCTAAAAACTATTTGACCAGTGAGTCATTTTTTGTTATTTTGGCTCTGTAGACCAGCATATTGGATTTGAAATTAAATATTGAAGTCTATGAAGTTAAAGTGCCGTCTCTTAGCTGTAAGGTTTTTTTTAAACTGCAGGGTAATGAACCTAAACACTGTATGACTAAGGCAGCCAATGTTTTTAGATCCCAACAGATATGTAATATGATCATGTGTTTCACTTGCTGGAGTGTAGAACAGACTTAAAGCAAAAAGCCCTAAAACAAACAAGAAGGGAAGATGGCTGCAGTTCAGGCCTGGCGGAGCGTCTGAGGGAAGATGATGTCTGTAGGTTGTAGGTTGTAGACTAGCCAGTCATTGACTGCAAAGAGTTTCAAACCAAATATTAAGTATAATTTAGTATGATTAGCCTACTTAATTCAATTAATCTGGGTTCCCCTAATTTAGGGGTGCCCAATAAAGATGTAAATGGAAGCTGAAAGTTGGCACTTTGACCTTGATGTAGTGATTCTCTCATTTCATATCCAATCTGAGTACAAACACAAAACAGCACTAAGATATGTAACTGTCCTTATGTTTATGGACTATACATGTATTTTTTTTAAGATTTAGAAGAGTGGATGAATGATGAAACATTGTGTTGAATGGATTTTCTGGAAACATGGGATCCAATGCAGTTGATATAATTTCCGTTTGAGCACTGTGACTTTTTTCTTCTTTAAAATAAGTAGATGGTGAGTAGATGTAATAAAACTGGAGAGAAGGACATGTTTAGCGGTCTTTACTTGCTTTTGTAACTACATCAAATTAGATGTAATGTATATAATAAACATAGGTGTTCTAATAGTATAAACTATTGTAGAAGTAACTGCAATACAGTCATTGAACTGCTTTTGTCTGGATTTAAGTAACTAAATGGCTGTTTACATGTAATTGTCCTAAGCATTACTACTGTACGGTAAAAAGTCCTAAGAATATCTGCGGTTATGTCATTATTCAGGAATATCTTAAAGTAATACTGCACTTAACGCAACACAACACACACTCAGTGCACCACAGACAGGCAGAGTCCTTGGACCATCTAGCTGCAGAGAAAGTGCTGGAGAAAACACAGTTGGTGGACCCAGCTTATGCGCTGACTCTAGAGTTGAGTAAGCAAGATTGTTTTAAATGCGTACCCCTTGCATTTCCAATAAAACCACTGTGTTGTGCTGATGGATACAAACAAACGTGGGTGATGAAACACGAGGCACCAGAATCATCAGAGAAGAGACTGTTTAGACTGGCTGCTCTCCCACTGTTTGGTTTGCTAACTTAGATTGTCTGATTCAGGGAAATATGAGTCAAGGACAAATCCCACGGCTCAGTGAGAGAGCCTTGTTGTGACACTGCATTAGATCTCCAGATTCTAATGTGTATGTACATATTTGGTGTCTCTGTCTAATGTTCTGTCTGTCTTCACAGTTGAGTCCAGAAGACTACAGGGAGCGCGCCTATACATGTATGCCAGAAGAAGTGGACATTGATGTAAGTTCAGTGTTGCGCTCTCCCACATGATGGTCCATTTAACTATACATGATGGGTCACAACTTTTTATTGTTTTCTCTTCAGACCAAACTTAGCAGGTTGTGTGAGCAGGATAAAGCGGTGAGGACACAGGAGGACAAACTTCAGCAGCTGTACAGAGAGAAGGTGACTCAACACTGCACATCTGTCATCATTACATTCTCACAAAACACTGGTTGCTTACAAGAGTGTGGTGCCAAATGGGAAAAAAACTAAAAAGAATACATAGTATATATTTAAGTTTAAATACTAAGAATAGCTTATGTTAAAACATTTGCACAACACTGAGAAAGAGAGAGAAAAATAGTCTTGTTTATCTGTTATAATGCATAACTATGGCCTAGCTACTTGCTAACCTGTTAACTACTGGCTACTACATAGCCATGTCATATTTAGCATATCTGACTGCTCACCATCAGCAGACTGTGGTTGCTGTGCAGTGTTGACATCAGAGAAAAATATTAAGTTTGAAGTACACTGCAAGAACAGCGTTTATTCACCATATCTAACTCAACATTGGAGTCACTGAAATCACTGAACAAAGTGTGACATTTATGCCGCGTTCTATTTACCTCGCAACTCTGTTTTTACGAGGTCAAAGTCGTAAACACGCCCCCTGACCTAACTCGTACAACCTCGCAGGAGCGCGAGCTCAAAATCCAACGTGGCTGCTCCCTGTATCAACGGTTGTGAAAGCTGCAGTAACATAAAGTTATAAGCACTTATGTCTTATTTGTGTCTCACTAAATCAGTCGTTCACACAGGCATGTCCAACTTCTATCTGTGGACATGTTGTTACGTTGTTTGCATGCACAAAAAACGGCGTAATGCGTTGTTATCAACTGGTTGCTAACAATAGCTAACCGGGCTAGAGCTAATGAAAACAATGAAAATCCGACTTTTTAAATAGAACGCATTCAACTCGGGTATGACGTCATTCCCAGTTGAGGTTTCCGAGTTCCGAGGTAAATAGAACGCGGCATTAGCATAATCTGTAGTCCATTTGAAGTTACCTCCATGCCCATTAAAACAACAAAATAAACCATAACATATTCAAATTAAGTTCTGAAATAATTGGCTTATTAATTGTTTTTGTCATGTTTGACAGACAATAAATCCACAGTCTAGGTTATGGATTAAGGAATGAAGTAATTGCTCAACTAAGGATACTAAACAACAGCTGGTTCAAGGTCCTCCAATTTGAGTTTTTGTTCGTTTTTACGATTTTACTGATGGGCCTCTGTCATTATTTTTGGTATTCTATAGACGAAACAATCACTTGATTAATCACAAAAAACAAGACACAGTTTCACCAATAAAGAAAATAAGTTACTTGCAGCCTTACTTTTTTTCTTAATTTAATACCTTTGCAAGATGTATTAGCCTGGCTCCTCCCGAAATGTATGAGAGTCTGTTAGGACCAGGCCAAAGACGTATGGGATCTAAAAGGGTTATTGGCAAGAAATGGAGAGGCTTAATCATCCAATATGACTGTATTAGCTGATCTAAAAGGTTACAGTGACAAATGACATACTCATGCTGTATGTGTATTTGTTATATTGTGTGTTCCTTCAGCACACCCTGGAGACCGCACTGCTTTCAGCCAGCCAGGAGATAGAGATGGGTTCTGATAACCCTGCTGCCATGCAGAGTGTTATCCAGCAGAGAGACTTGCTGCAGAGCGGTCTGCTCAGCACCTGCAGAGAGCTCTCCAGAATTACAGCTGTGAGTAATACAGTACATACACGCACATGTTGGACACTGAAGTTTTCTTTCTTCAGGAGTGCTAGTAAGATAATATATAGGCTATATTTTTTTTTTTTTTACATTGTCATTCACAAAGTGTATCTATTCCAAACCAGGAGTTGGAGCAGTCATGGAGGGAGTATGACAAGCTGGAAAGAGATGTGTCTCTGGCTAAGAACAACCTCCTGGAGCAGCTTGAAGCACTGGGAAGCCCTCAGGTAGGATCATTCTTGAGACTGAAGCTGAGCTGCTCTAATCTTGCACCGCTTGTGTTAACACTGGCATGGCATAATAGTCAGACTTTGGTTGGGCTACATGCACTGCAAAGCTTCAAAGAAAGCTGAAAAGTTGGCAAATTCCATTGAACACCTACTAGTCATCCTTTTTGTAGACACTTTCTTTGACTTTGGGGAAAAAGACGATTTATGTGCTCTAGTGCCCTTAGCTGCAGTGTGGACGGAGGTAACTGAGAGATCAAAGAAACGTAGGGAGTGATTGATGACTGTAGCGATGATAGAGCATGTCTTAATTAAGTCTGTCTTTTATCTTGTCCTTCATCACGGGAGAAGTGAAGAGACAGAGAGAAACTGTTCTAACAGTTATTCCTGGTTGAGCATGAGTCAGAGCCAGTGCTAATTAGCAGTAGAGAAGTCAGAGGGCCAGCAGGGAGCCTGGACATCCTCTTCTTAAGTGCCCTTCACTCTCAGACAAACCTGTCTGTGTCATCAGTAAGGATGAGATAATTACGCATTGGTTTCTCTTGCTCTTCTGCTTCTCCCTGTGTCCAGAAATCCAAGTTAATCTTTAGGTATTATCTGGTAATTTGTGTATGTTTTCTGTGCTGACCCAGACGGAGCCTCCCAGCCAACAGCACGTCTGCATCCAGAAAGAACTTTGGAGGATTCAAGATGTGATGGAGGCCCTCAATAAACATAAAGCTCAGAGAATTGCAGATGGTATGAACTTGTATGGGCTCAAGAACAACTTCAGCAAGCATGAGGTGAGGCACCACTAACAGACAGCATACTTGGTCATGCTGTTCTCCAGCACTGAAACAATTAGTCATTTGATCGATTAATGAATTAATCAATAGAAAATGAATCAACAACAGTTTTGATAATCATTTAACCTGTAAGTCATTTATCAAGCAAAAATGGCAAAAAATGTGCTGGTTCCAGTCTCTCAAATGATTTGTTCCTTTTCTCTTTTTTAATATCATTGTAATTTGAATATCTTTGGGTTTTGGACTGTTGATCCGACAAAGCAAGCAATTTGAAGATTCCACTGTAAGGGAATGTTTCTCTGTTTGCATGTTGAATGTTTCTCTCTAGTTGCAGTCGTACAGTTTTCTTTACCCAGATCTCCTGCCAGCCCTACTTATGGACAGTATGAGTGATATAGGTGATATAGCTGAGTGGATGTGTCAGTCACTCTGTAACAGCATGTGGAGCTTTCTCTCTCTGGCTGATCAGCTGGTTGGCCCATCGTGTGGTCCAGAACTACTCTGTACCAGATGGTGGCGCCATGTGTCACCGTGCTACCTGTCCTGTCATGCCCTGTATAATCCCCAGGAGGAGGACTCGGTACCCCCACGGCCACCCCTACCCCAGTCCTATGAGCCCAACCCCCCCAACGTGCCCCCTATGCCCTCTCATGCTGGTGTGCGCCCTTCATCACTCCACAGGCCGGAGGACAGGAAGGCCAATCATAGGAATGGCACGCACAGCGTAAGCTTGTTGACTCGTTGACCTCATGGTTGACCCTGCCCTCATCTGTGTGTCATCACACGTCATTGCCCACTGTGATGGTTTTCACTTTCATTTTGACAGACATTTCATGTCATTTGGGTTGTTTTCGGTTGGATCACATCCCTTTATTTTACATGATGTCATCTTCCATCATCTTTTTTTTTTAGTTAAGGATGAATCTTTATTCACGTTTATTTTTTTCTCTTTTTAATTGAGTTGCTTTCTTGTCTTCTGTCTCCCTCCTGTGTGTTGTTGAAATGTAGGGATTTTGTTGTGTTCACTCCTTGGTTGCAAACTAAGCCATGTCTGGTTGCTGCCTACTTTTGTATTTGGCTGTAAAATAATGTGTTTTATAAATCAGTATGTATGTATGTGTTAAACTTGTTCTTTCTTTTTCATCGGCAGGGCCCAGACTACAGGCTGTATAAGAGTGAACCAGAGCTCACCACAGTGGCCGAAGTGGATGAGAGCAATGGAGAGGACAGATCTGAACACCCATCTGATAGAGAACATTCTGGAAACAAAGGTACATTACGCCAGTTTCTGATAACTGTGCAGTTTTCCAATAAATTTGATTTGATTTAATTTAATTTTACATTGTGTGAATCACAATACTGCTCAGGTTTGTGTATCAGTTCTGGGATAACTTATCCTATCAACTCGACTTTATTTAGACTTAATGTCACCATACATTCTCTGTGAAAAGGTGGTTTAGGAAAGAGCAAATTGGCCTTGATTCAGTGAAACCGCTAGCACAGCTGCTCTGAAGTTGAATGATTACACTGTAGCTCCTCACTTGTTCCACAGTGCCACACAATCAATAGTAGCAACCAGCTGATGCTGCAAATTCTGCGTGAAATACTGTTATTGTCGGTAGTTAGGGTTACTTAAAGTGTACTTAAAGCCCGATTTTACATTCCCAGGGTTAAACTTGATACACAGAAGATTCTATCCGGCAAACTTAAGAAATTAATTAGCAAACTGATGGGTAAATTCTCATACTTTTAAGTACAAGCTTAGGACTTTTCTGTAATGACACGTACACACTGTATTTTAATATTGTGCAAACTCAGTTCTTATATAACAATATCTTTCCTAAAATATACTAGTCTCTAGTGAATTGCTACTAATGTGTTGTGTAAAAGCCATTTAACCAGGTGGCTAACTGACATCTTGTCTTTTTTACCTGCTAGGGCTGTCCTACCCAGTTGGCATTGTCCCACCCAGGACCAAATCTCCAGTACCTGAGTCTTCCTCCATAGCTTCATATGTTACCTTAAGGAAGAGCAAGAGGCCTGACCTCAGGATGGGAAGTCTAATGGTAACTGCCAATTGTTCTTAGCATGTTTTAACCTTATGGACCACCGGATGCTGCCAGATATTGCCATCAGTTGTCAGGAACTAACTTTAAAATGTAAAAAGGGCTAAACTATCTAGCACTTATTTTCCTGTGTGGCAAACCAGACATCTTTGTTGATAAGAAGTAGAAAAACAATAATAATAACAATGATTGCTTTTTGCTCGTTTTCTTTTCTTGTTATGTCGTCATTGTAAACCTCCTGTTGGGCAGCAGCAAACTAGCCACCACTTAATTTTCTTGAATGCGTTTACTCCCCTCTTAATTGTCTGTTTTGGTTATTAAGCTGTTGGTTGAAAGTTGCAGAAGAGGCCACATCACGTGGCCAGGGTGTGACTCATGCTCCTAAAACCAGGCTGTCATAAAATAGATGCCAAGCTTGGTTTATACAGTTTCCAGCCACGAACACTGTCAACTTAAATATACTAACCATGTCATTAGTGCACCACACTGTAGGGTGTGTCCTGTTTTTATTGTGTCTGTATATGTTTGAAGAAAAGATAGACATATAGTATGAATGAACCTACGTGAACTTTGTGAAATGTCAGCTGAGCACACATACATACAGTAATCCTCCCTGTCGGCCTTGTACTCTATGGTTGTAAGAGAGTGTGTCACAGACCTTTAGAGTTCAGCTCAGGCCCTTGGATACCAGCCTCTTGAACAATCTGGACAGTGGAGGCTGCATCCTCGGGCTCTGGACAGAATCCAGACCTGCCAGACCCTCCAGCATGGGACAAGAAAGTAAAGCAAGTTATCTTCAGTTCACTTCACATCATCAGCCTCTCCTGCTCAGGCATTAACGGGCCCCAGCCTCTCTGAGTGCACCCATGTGTGCCAGCAGGAGCATGTGTGTGCACAGCAGCCAGCCAGGTTTTGATTCTTAGAGACGGAATGTTAAATAGCCATTGCATTATTGTGGTTATTATGTAAATCCTGACCTGTCTTTAAAGAAGTAAAACGTTGCAGTGCAATTAGCAGTATTGGCAGAGAAGATGCAGTTGTTTTTTTTCAACAATACCTCGTATTCACTGCAAATATTGCTGCATTATGAAATCTGATCCAACCACAAGATGACGCCACTTAGCTACACACCCAAACTGTGGCTCTGCGTCGTAAAAATGTACGATAGTGACATTTGTCTTCTAGCATGCTACAGTATTATTAACTTCTATTTATTGTGTGTGTTGTTTCTGTATCCCTCTGTGGTGTGCGTGCATGTCTGTGGTTGTCCTCTCTGGATAACAGGAGCGTCCACGCAGCGCGGTAGAGCAGCAGCTGTGTGCTGTGGAGAGCAGCCGGCCCAGGATGAGCGTGGAGGAGCAGCTGGAGAGGATTCGCCGCCACCAGCAGGGTGCCCTCAGGGAGAAAAAGAAAAGCCTCCATATCCGGGGTAGCAACCAGGAGAACACGCCCTCTCGCAGTCACTCATTTACTAAAGAAAACCATTTTCGCAGCATGCAGGTATTGAGCGACTGCTGCAGACACTAAGGCAGCACTGAGAGTATAAAATCCTGGAAACCTGTCAGGTGACTTGATTTCTCTGCATTTTTGTCCCGTTTTTTTCCTGTCTTTTCTAGTCCCCTAGACGCAGGGATGAGGGGATAAGCAGTGACATTCAGGAGCTGGAGGCCTCACTTAGGCAGCAGGAGGTGGTGAGCGAGCAGGAGACGCCCGCCGAGGAGATTGCCCGTCTCAAAGAAGCCGAGGCTGACCACTTAAATGTGGACCGAGAGGTAAGTTGGCTGTTGTACTCATCAGACTGAGAGGGCTCATTTTATTATTTAGGAAATGTTTACCAACGTCACTATCTATTATTGTGGATTAGATTCTTAATACCACTACTCTAATAACTAACACAATTACATGGTTTTACTGCAATTAAAACACCTCTTGTTACCTAAACATCACACTCATTAAACACATGCTTAAAGGTTCAGTAGGTAACTTTTATAAAAATAAGTTTTTGTCATATTTACTGAATCTGTCACTATATCCTGAAAGTAGCACATGAGACAGATGATCTGTGAAAACAATCATGTTTCTCTGCTTCCCCCTAGTGCTCCTAACAGCATTTGCAAGGAAAAAAAACAATTGGAGCAGAGAAGTCTCTAACGCATTGTCAATGACTGCTCGTAAACTGCGGTCAAACTGTAAAACTAGGCAGCTCTGATCAGATATGAATCAAGATTAGTTACTCCATTGCCTATTTAAAACATCTAAGGCTAAAAAATAGGCAATGCAGTAACAGAATCTTGATTCATATCTGATCAGCGCTGCCCAGTTTTACAGTTTGACCACAGTTTACGAGCAGTTAGTCCCACTGCGTTAGAGACTCCTTGACTCTGATTAGTTGGTTTCCTTATGCCATTAGGAGCACCAGCAGGAAGCAGAGATTTTTTTCACAGATGATCTGATTCATGTAGTACTGTCAGGATATAGTGACAGTTTCAGCAAATATGACAAAAAACTATGAAAGTTACCAACTGTAGCTTTAATGAATGTGCATATACTGTAGCAAATTATCAGGGAAATAATACAAATCTGTGTCTTATTTGACAGGTATTATTTTAAGTATCCTTTGGTGTTAACTAGATGAAGAACCATCAAAAACAACTAAAGATTTATATTTTAATCACTGCAATTCCACACTTACAGGCCTTCCTTAGAAATGAATTACTTTATTGTTATTACATAACATATACATTTTTAGAAATCAATCTACCAAACTGTAAAGTCGCAAAACACTGTAGGCAGGAATTTTTCCAAAGGCATGTGCATGACACTGTATGTACCCCTGATACTAAAATCTTTTCATAGGCACTTAATTTGAAGTTGCTTCTTGCTGTTTTTACAAGATTGCATGCCCTTTATTACGATTACATCAATAAACTCCTTACAGCTTATTTTCCCAACTGATCTCTGCATGCTGCAGATTGTCTCACATTAAGTGTTTCTCGCTCGAGGACAAAGCCAACAGTGATTCTCCAGTTAGTTCTTACACACCCATAATGTGCAACAGTCTCCCTGTACTGATAATGACAATGACGATCATCTGTTTACTTATTTACTTACTACTTAAGTGTCATTTTCTGATTTATATCTGCACATTTTTAGCTTGTGGTGTTTTTTTTTATTTTTATTTGTAAAGCACATAGTAGTATATCAAATGTTTCTTTGTGTTGTGTTTCTTCAGCTTTCTGTGCCTGACAAAGTGCTGATTCCTGAGCGTTATGTGGAGTCAGACCCCGAAGAGGCTCTGAGCCCTGAGCAGGAGGCTGATAAGCAGAGGAAAGTTGATCGCATCAAAGCCCTCATAGCCAAAAACAGGTAAACACATCATCGTCATCCTTCTGTACCAGAAACTCTTTATATTAACAAGGATAAAGCTGTTCAGATCATTGATTTTAGGTAAGCATCCTTTGGACAATTGGCTAGGTGAGCACTGATATTTCCCAGCAGAGGTCATGCATGACCTCTGCATAGGGGTACGTTTGGGGTCATAGCAGGACATCACTATAGAAAACTTAAAAGAGGCCACACTGCCTGCCTGTGTGTTCCTCCCATGCAGATGAGTGCCTTAGATGTGCAGAAAAGCCCATGCTCTTACCTCCTATCCACTGTGACGTTTTATTCTAGATGTCAGCCCTTTTGAATTGATTTAAATGAGATAGCTTCTCTGTCCTAGGGTAACTGTGTTTATTCTGAAACTTAGTTTAAAGTTAAGTCTGTATACTGTATATTACAGAGACTATATTGTATGTGTATGTGTGCTCCCAGCATGCAGAATGTGCTGCCTAGTATGGCTCTAAGCCCAGAGGAGGAGACTGAAGTTGAGGTTACCGTACAGGAGAAAGAGAAGATGATTAATATCTCCTACGAGCTGGCAGCAGAGGCATCCAAACGCAGCAAACTTGTAGCAGGTACATCTCTAGAGAGAAGGGGGGCGGGGTTGCATGTGATAAAACAGAAGCTAGTGTTCTTATAACTAGAGTGCGGAACCTTTACATTTAAATGAATGTGTTACATTCAAGCCCTTGCCAAGTTCACACAATGCTGATTAAGCCCAGTGCCGCCCTGGGAAAGCTGTCTGTATTTCTCAGTATACCAGAGTTATGGTGTCTGGTGGCTATGGCGACATTCCCATGCTAGTGCCCTGGAAGAATGCTGACACAGCCTATTTGGACTCAGAACGAGCGGTTTAATAACTCCACAACGTTGTTACATGAGCAGTATACGAAGTGCCGTCAACCAACCTTGCTCACTTACTTACAGTTCTTCACAGTGTAGCTGCTTATTCTGGCTCTCTGATTGGTTACACTGTATGTCAGTGTATCTGTATTACCCAGTACCTTGACAGGCAGGAAGGGCAGAGAGACCACAGCGATGCGGCATTAATAGGAATCCCACTGCTATTCTTTAGCAGGTCGACAGTGTTTGTATGATTACTCTCACTGCCAGAGAGGGGAAACAAAGGTTCCGCACTCCAGCTTTTAAGCTCCCTACTTTTTATTGTGGCTTATCAAACTGCAGCTGCTTCCATTGTGTATGTGTTCAGTCATTTATCATTGTGGTCTCAGGAGTTTCTTGATTAATTTCATTGACTTCAGTGATTATTTTCTGTGTTGTTTGGCCATTTAGCTTCTGATGTAATTTGTTTTGTGTGTGTCTGCGTGTGTTCGACATGTTGCTCTGTTTCATTGCAGTGAAAAGCCTGTCGTCATCTTCCCCACCCCTATCACAGTCTCCTAACACACACCCTCAACTCACTGATGGGTCTCACTTCATGTGTGTGTAGTAGCACCAGTAAGGGCCTTCATCAACCTGTTTTGTCCGTACTCACAATGCTCAGTGTATGAATTGTTGTCTCTGGGGATAAAAAGCATGTCAGAATGAAGGGATTGATGAAGAATTATGTAAAAAGAGAGGAAACCATTTAGATGTGTTTGTATGTATCCTGGGTTGCTATAGAATCACATTTCTTTCTCATCTTGTGGTAATTTTTGTAGTCTGTGATAGTAGTGATTGTAGACTGTAATATACACTCTGTGGCCACTTTATTAGGAACACCTACAATCTAATGCACGGGCAAAATTAACAATATTTTGTTAAAGCACCAATAGTCAACCCTACAAAATGGTTGCAGTATCGGCATCAAGGTATTTGGTCAATACTATCGTGATATCTGATTTTCTCCTCCTTTCACCTCAATACTAAAACATATAATTGAATTAACACCTCAATGTCAGTGTGAACAAAAACTGAACATTATAGGCATCAAAAACGTAGACCGTATTGGATTGCATTACATGGTACAGGTGTACCTAATAGAGTGGCCACTGAGTGAATAGGAGAACTATGTTACGTATCCATTGTCTGTTATTATTTTTGTAGCATAATTTGATCTTTGCCCCCATAATAAAATCTCACTTTCTCTTTCTGTAGCACAGGCTCTGGCCTCAGTGAAAACCTACACATGAAGGAAAGAGCAGTGGAGGTGTAAAGATGCTCCTGAAAACTTCCCCAGGGACATCAGCACAAGGCCACGGCCTACAGAGAGGGGAACTGCCTACTCCGTATGCTCACTGTGACGTCTTAAGCTCTTATGCCACTTACAACACTTTCTCTGTGACATTTCTATTATTTCCCCTCTTTGGGGCGCCACCCAATACAGCTTTGATACCGTTATTGTTGCAGTTCTATTATCAGTTTTTACAAGGTTTTTAATGTTATTTTCATTATTTATATGGTTTTATTAGGTTCTTGTTTGAATCTGGGCCAACGTCTGTCTGTATATATATATTTGAGGCTAATAGACTGAGCTCTGTTTTGAGCCTAAGGGCCTGTGACAAAATGTTTGGGCAACATTTTTCATACACGTTTCAGTACCTGTCCTAAAAAGGTTTCAATTTATTATTGACATAATTTCAACTCGCTTAAGTCTTTTTTATGTCACTCAGTTTGTCTTTCAGACATCGGTCATTAGCTAACCATTCATATTTATCCATTTATTGTAAAGAACATTTGTCGATATGAAAGTTGAGTTTATAAGAGATGTATCCATTATAATAAAAGGAGGAGCCACTTTATTGTGGCAGACAGATTATTTGTTATTTCTCCTGTTTCTGGGTTGTAATTATTTAAAAATGGGATCTTCTGCAGTCCCTGTCGCATTGTTGCCGACACATATGTGAATGTTTAAGTCACTCTATACTGTCTTTTTTTTTCTTTTTTTTATTGCTGAGAGATATATTTAAACAAAGAAGGAAAAACAATCAGAGTTTGGTTCTATTTTATGACATGTTGGTTTGAAGTCTTTGAACAAAAAAAAAAGGATTAGCACATGTAAAAAGCAATAAAAAAAACATGTGGATCCAGGATTTTACTTTGTGTGTACAAAGTGTAATTATCAGAGGTCTACTGTGTATATAATGTACATGGTACAACAGGATGGGAGGATGTATCCAACATATGGTTACATACTAGATTTGATTTGCAAATGTTCATATTCCATCTGTTTTATATCATGTTAAATAAATGTTGCTGTTCTTAACAAGCGGCTGCATTTTGTTCTTTACCACCACTGTAGCCAGCTTTAGAGGACAAGCTGAGAAATATTGAAAAGCATATTCTAGATTTCAGGTTAACATTTAGAGATTTATGCATGAATAGGGGACTAATAATTAAATGATGAACTTTATCAGAAACAGTGAAATGTAGTACGGGTCATTTGTAGGGTACAGATTGAGGTGAATGTATATTTTTGTATATGTTTAAATATGGAACTATGGCTCCCTCTTGTGGTCATTCTGCTCTAATGGAGACATTTTTCATAGAGCCCAAATTGGATTACTCCGGTTTATAGTTGTCATAAATGAACACAACATATCCTTTGTTTCTGAAATGTTTTGTTATGCTACACAACAAACCAGAGGGGTAATGGTCCATATTTCCAAATAGCCATAGCCGGATTAACTTGTTTGCTTCCGAGCAACATTTTTGTTGTTGGGTCCCAGCCAGGCCAGTGGCTCATTTTGCTCGGTTGGTAATCCAGCATTGGTTAAATTAGTAATAAATATCTATTAACAAATGCTTGTGGATTTAACACTTTGAGCCATAAGGAGTTATAAATGTTGATAAGATTTGGTCCAGATTCTTCGCAGGCTTTTCCAGAAGGGAAGTGGTCATGCTGGAGGAAGATGAACCAACTAAAGGGACTTTTTTACAACATGGTAACCCAAATGTTCATTAGTAGCATTAGTAAAAATTATGAACCACGAATAAACACGTTACTACTGTCCAAGACCCTCAGCCGATACATTTTGATACTAAAACTGATCTAAAGTTAATGTGCATGATGCCTGAAGGAAGCTCCCTTGGCCTAATTTGGGAACCTTTGCTGTAGTAAACAGGGATTACATTGCATAATAATTGCATATTTGTGATAAGCTGTGTGATTTTGGAAACACATGGGAAGTTTAAATACCAACGTCAGTTTCTCCTCCTCGTGCCGCCTCTGACCAATCAGAGAGCAGTGTGATTTGACCCAGCCCTTCTTCTGCAGTGAAGCATTTGTGGGTGCCACGGGTAAATTTTAATACCGAAAGTGTCCCACGGCACGTACGCCGCAGAAATGGCTGCTGCGGCTCCAGAAGGAACACCCGCACTGAGTGTTGAGAACGATGTAACGCCCACAGAGACAAACGAGGACAACGGCGAGGAGAAAGAAAAGGGCCTCGCAGAACCGGAAACCGAGGAACCACGCAGCAGCGTAAAACCGAAAATGGAAGAGGTGAACACGGGGGCCGGCGAAGAGAAGCCCGCTGCATCGGCAGACAAGGCCGAGAGGGAGGCGGTGACAGAGGACAGTGCTGCTGCAACGGTGACCCAAGTGGCTACAGTCGCTCCTGAGGACCCGGAGCTAAAGCAGGAGATACAGCAAATCCCCGGAGAAGGTAGCGTTAACAACGAACCAGCCAACGATAACGCATTGAAAGAAGCAAAGGAGGAACCAAGCGAGGACAGCCAGGGTTCGGGGATAAACTGCGAAAAGAGCAAAACAGTTTGTGAAGATGGTGAGAAACCCAGCGGCGGGAGCGGGGAGCTGGGCGACAAGAGGCGGCCGAGTGTGGAGATGTCATCCTCGGATGGTGAACCGTTGAGCCGTATGGACTCAGAGGACAGGTTGGTCGAGTTCTTCTTGGTCAATTGGGTCAGTAGCTACGGACAGTTAGCTAGTCCTTTCACCCCATCCTCAGTAACAATTAGCTCTAATTGGAGTTTTTATACTTAATAGGTCAAGCTATGTAAAAATGTAGGCTACTCAATTATGTTAAACCAAAAATGTTATCAAATCACCCCACTCATTCATTTTCATTTTAACTTGTCATATTTTCATAACAACTCGTAACATTAAAGATGTTTTAAAAACATTAAAATGCTCTGCTTGAATAATTGTGTTATGGTTTTCCCACAAAAAAACTAACGCTACCTTAAAATGCATCTACATCTACTCCTCCCACATTGAAAAATCCAGAAACTATGTATATGCAAATATACAAAAGTGTATATATACTAACTGTTATATACTTAAGGCTATTTAAAACTTTCACTGTTGAATGTGAGATGTACTCCTACTTCACTGAAAAGTCAATTTTCAGCATATTTTTGGAGGTAGTTTAAGATAACTTTTTGGACAATTTTTGGATTCCAAACTAGTTCTGTCACACAATCATCTAGTAGGTATAGGTCTTCAACTCAGATTTAAGATGAGCACAGATATAAACTTTCCACTTTCAGCAGATGAATATTAAAACAGCTTTCTAGTGTTCAACTTTGCACATACATAATTATGCACAGTGAAGTCAAACATCCAAAGGACAGTAGCATTTATTGAAAGGTACATCTACAGATTCCATTAATAAAACTAGACAAAAAGACTAGACATTGTAACAAGTAACAGACAGTTGTCGAATGAGAGTAAACTAATTGCCTATGAGCCCTTTGGAGATGTTGACAGCACAGCAAATTAATAATCTAGTATCTAGGAGCGTTGAATACAGCAATATAATTGATTTGGCATGAGTGATGGAAGTGGCATGCATGGAAAATCAGATGCAGCCTGAAGGCTTTCATGCATGGTGATATTCAATGTGGCTTGTAATATTTGCACCTGTTCTTCAGGGCTGTGCAAGCCTGATCTAAGCTATGGAGATATTCTTGATGACCTTAGCACCCAAGTTTTATAACAATGGGACTGTATTCTTCCTCTCTCTCTACCCACTAACCCTCTCTTCTCTCTTAGTCTCAGCAGTACCCTGATGGAGATGGAGAGCACCGTGTCAAGTGGGCGCTCCACCCCTGCTATGATGAACGGACAGAGCAATGCCAGCTCCTCCGGGGCAAAGACAGTGGCCTACTCCTGCTGCTGGGACCTCTGTCCACAGTGCTTCAACTCAAGTCCTGATCTGGCAGAGCATATCAGGGGCATTCATGTGGATGGGCAGAGAGGAGGGGTCAGTAGACTTTAAACTTTTGGACAAGCTTCAGATTGATCTCATTTATTCTGTCTGACAGGTAGCCAAAGCAAGATAGTGTCCCATTTTTTTGCCGTAGCTTAAGATTGACAGTCCAGACATCCAAGACAGAGTTGAACGATTTTCTGCAAGTGGACTGCATGCAACCATTGAGTATTAAAGGGGAACTATGCAGTTTTTTTAGCTTAATTTACCATAACTGAACAGCTTCGGAGTCATTGGAATGGTTATATGACTTTTTTCGAATTGAATGGTGGTCGTCTCGCTCCCCCCGAGCGCCTGCGAGCTGAAAAACCACCCTTGCAACTTTGGGCCGGCAAGTTGCCGTCAGGAAGTATCGCGTGATATCAGGTCTTGTGATGCAACAAATTGCTTCACGGCACTGCACAAATACGGCCATTCAGGAACCGGCTAACAAGGTAGCGATGGAGTTTTTCACACTATCGTCATGGCTGAGCCGGCAAAAAAGAAGCAGAAAGCAAGGAAAGCATTGTCGGAGGAACAGAGAAAGAAGAAACCTGCGAGCAAAAAGCGAGCAAAAAGCGATAGCATAGCGCCCCTTTAAAGGGTTGGTTTAAACCGCTGTGGCATTGGAACTACTTTCGGCTGCCCTTTGAGAACTGTTCACATTGCGTTCTGTGAATTATCTTGAGTAACAGGGATTTGGAAAGAGATGTTGCTCTTCAACTTTTTTAAATATAGTTTATTAATGTTGTGAACAAAATTAAATTAAGTTACATTCACCTTCATTTTATTGGCGTCGAGACATATCTCAAAACCTGGAAAATGTCAAACTAAACTTTTCTAAATTGCTAGATACCAATAGTACAGTAAGTGATATTTTTTTCAGATTTTGTGTGAATTGACAGTTTTATTGATTGCTTGATACGTTATGCCACCCAGTTGGCAGCACCATTAAATTAGTACAAAATTGTACAAAAATGTGTTGTTGTTTTTTTAGGTTCAGCCTGCACTGTCACATTTTGAAAAAGTAATCAGCTGTGATGGTCAGACTCAGAAACGGGTTTATAGCTAAGTAGGTTTTCACATACAAGGAATTTGCCTAAACATAGTAAGAGAGCAGAAAATAAACCTGCTACTAATGTCAAGAATCATAAATATAATATATAAATTTACAATACAAAAGAGCTGTACACTGTTTAAAACAAAGAGGATGGAATGTTCACCGTATGTGCAATGCAAAAATGTGTGTTAATGTAATGCATTAATTTAGGTTTACAGTCACATCTTGACATTTTCTATTTCTTGACTAAGACAAAAGAGATACCAGAAAACACTCTGACCTCTTCCACCTGTAGGCTGCATTAAAGAAAGTCCCCAAACTCCAGAGAATTGAAGTTAGGACTATAACGTACAGTATATAATTCCAGAAATCTCCCTTTGTCTTTCTGTCCAACAACCCCTCTCTAAGCTGTCTTGGCAACTAACCTCTAACCTAACCCTTTTTTCTACTTTTCTCCCTCTCCTCTCTTCATGTCGGTCTCTCTTTGTCCATCAGGTGTTTGTGTGTCTATGGAAGGGTTGTAAGGTGTATAACACACCGTCCACCAGTCAAAGTTGGCTCCAGAGACACATGTTGACCCACAGTGGAGATAAGCCCTTCAAGGTAAAAACACTAACTCTGATACAATGTACATCTGCAGCTGTTTCTCCACATTCTGATGATCAGTGCATTTTGCTATGATAATATTCTGTTTGTGTAATATCTATGGTTGCAACATATCTAGACTAATATACAAGTCTGCAGATGACGGTTCCCTTTATGTGTATGGAAGTGTTAGTGATGGTATGTGCCAATGAATGCATCAAAGTACCAGTACCTACTCTGCCATGCCATTTAAATAAAATGAGTTAAAAAGTAGTTTGTTTAAAAAAAAAATGTCATCTTACCCTGTTAAGTGGCAAACATACCAAATATTCTGTGTTTTTGTGCTCTGCTGCAGTGTGTAGTTGGTGGCTGCAATGCCAGCTTTGCTTCTCAAGGAGGGTTAGCCCGCCATGTCCCAAGCCACTTCAACCAGCAGAGCTCCTCCAAAATGTCTGGCCAGGCCAAACTCAAGGAGGAGTCACCCTCCAAAGCTGGACTCAACAAGAGAAAGAAACTTAAGAACAGACGCAGGTGTACCCTACGTACGTACCAAACAGGAACTCAAACACAAACTGAACCTATTTCAAAATGTTTCTCATTGTGATTTCCCTCTTTTCGTTATTGGGAAGGATTATAAGCTGAACACATTTTTGAGGTAGTGTCATGTTTGCTCAGGTTGATACTGATACTTAGCACCCTTGTGGTACGGTTTGCCTCAGATGGCCTGTGTCTGCATTTTGCAAACTCAGTTCTTTTTTTATTTGAACACCTCTGCTTGTCTTGAAATTCCGGTAATCATAGTGTTTGATGTTTAAATCTGTGTGACGTGAAATCCTATTTTAAATTTTACAGACAAATAGAACGTTTCCTACTGTTGTCGTAAAACACATATCTCCCAGTACTGGGAATTGTACAGTTTTAGTTGAAGAATTTGATGGCCATTAAGAGACCACACCAGTGGTTTTGCGTATTTCAGTCCATTAGCAACAACTTGTGTATACTTGGTTATTGCTAACTTTTTTCCCAAGCATAACTTTTAGATTGATTGATTATTAGTGGCAAACGTTGTAAGCAATGTTCTTGTGGAGCCACGTGTATACATTTCCGTCTCTTGAGAAAGTTTTCTGTTTTTAATGTGATACTTGTGGATATGTTTCTACAAAGTGCTTTGCATAGACCTCAGCCCAAAATCCTTGTTTTCTAATCACTTCAAATGCCACGAGTGTCCTTAACACTGAATATGTGCAGTGAGTTATTTAGAGCACTAAAGTTAACCATAAGATTCTCATTACTACAGCTTTCAATGGGGAGTTGTACCTCCTTTTTAAAAAAAACAACAAAAAAAACAAACAAAAAAGCCGCATTTAAAAACCTCAAAGGAAAAGCATTTTCAGAGATGAGGTGATTCTGACCTAGGTTAGTTACAAAGATTTTGATATATCGAGCCACAGTGGGAACCCTGGTATGATATTTGTTTGACTGCTCTCATCTGAGTCTGTCCTCCTCCTCCAGCGAGACCCCACGACTTCTTTGATGCCCAAACCATGGATGCCATCCGCCACAGGGCCATCTGTCTCAACCTCGCCACCCACATCGAAAGTGTGGGCAATGGCCACAGTGTGGTCTTCCACAGCACGGTGAGTCCGTGTGCATCTTTGCTACTTTTGTATGTCTTGTAGTGTTTTCCTCTGGCTTCCTGTTTCCATTTTAATGGGTTGAAACACAATGGGCCCTATCTTGCACCCAGCGCAACTGACTTTGTACACCGATGCATGTATCATTCCTATTTTGCACCCGACGCACAGCGGACTTTTCCCTCCACAGACGCACGCCGGTAAATTAGGGAATGAACTTGCGCTCCCGGGGGCGGTTCAGCAAAAAGAGGAGGCGTGTTCCGGCGCAAACGTTCCCTAGTGCTATTTTGCAGTTTCAGAAAACAATTCCGCCACAGACCAGGAAAACCTAGTCTAAAGTCAGTGCCGCGTTATTCAGATGCTATGCTATTTTAAGGGCGCATGCTTGGCCGTAATGTAGAGTGTGCACACCGCGCAAACACTTTGCTTCTCTCATCTACACGGACCCAGCAGTTCCCATTTTTGCAAACCATACATAAATACAAGTAAAAATATGACCTTGTTTTACACAACATTTCCATGAATCATGGATGTGTTGATGACATAAATGAGGAAATATTAGAGGACTTAAGGAGATGTGATGTTGAACTGCATGTGCCGATGCCACTTAACCCAAATGCCCCAGCAGTAGCAGCACGGGAGAGGAGAGACCGAAGAGCTGCATCGTCTATAGTGAGGTAATCTCGGTCTAATGTAAGACTACATTTCAAAAATATCACCATGCATTCATAACCTCGTGATTCAGTGAGAGTGAGCCCAAAACATCGGAAAGTATGTTTTTGTGACATTTCTTTATTTACATTTTGTCAAAAAGAAAAATCAATAGCAAACGTCGGTCTCCTTGGCTGTGAACCGCTCCTGGTATGCACCCATGGATGTATTAAGAGCGTGCGCCTAGCAAATCCGCCATTATAATAGCAATCTGCCATGGAACAAGCGCGCCTGCTTTTAAAGGGAATGTGAGATAACGCTCTGATTGATTTATTGCACGTTCCACCCAAACCACACCGATGAGTAATGTAGCTACTTCAGACCAACCCATTTTAGATTTCCGAGATCCGCCCACAAAGCTACTTGCGTTTGATACTTGCGTTTCAGATCGTTAAAATAGGGCCCAATGAGTAGCTGAGGGAGTTTAGAGACAAGGGATGCATTCTCATTTTCTGGAGAAATCACCAGATGCTTTCCTCTGCTTTATGGTCGAATCTGTGCAAAATATTCAAAATAATAATTATGATTTCCCACTCCTAATCAGCATGTTAAAATGTGAACTGTACTACAGAAACTGAATTTAACCAAAGACTTTAAAGGGGTGATAGAATGCAAAACCGATTTTACCTTGTCATAGTTGAATAATGACAGTTTAGTGGGTAACTAGGACATACATAGAACCTCAAAATCCCATTGACACCTCTTTCCTCTGCAAATCTCACAATTTGAAACTGCCTCTGAAAACAGGCAAATCTCAACGAGCCGCCTAGTTGACGTCAACTCGGCGGCTCCTCCTCATTTGGCTCTAGTCTCTATCTTTGTCACGCCCAAACATTTACATAGGCTACACCACTGATCTGAGGTCAGCTTAAGGTGCTTACACACCAACCAGACGGCCAACCGTCGGCAGAAAAGGCAGTCGGACTGATCAGTCGGGTCCCCGAGGTCCAAAAAATGCCTCAAAACACACTGCGGCGACGCCGACTTGAGCGTACGCTCTGCCCGTGCACGAAACGTAATACGTCTCCATAGCAGCAGGCGGCGCTTCTCTGTATTGTTTCTATTAACAGTCTATGATTGTTTCCCAGAAAATGAAAACCGGCAGCTGATTGGACGAACGTGTCACGTGGGTCTTTTTTCTCCGGAAATTCACAGCCAGACTGTCATGGCAGCTTGTTCAGAATACGATCTCATATTGTACTAAAATAGTTCACTGAAATGTGTTTCTGAAAACATTTTAAGCGAGAAATAGGCCATACAGTTGCTGAATCTGTCTTCATTTCAGATCAACAAAGGTCAGTTTAAAAGATTTTCATCAGATTTTGAGCGGCTCATCCACTCACCATTTCCGGGTGAGCCCCGACTGCCCTGTCTCCGACTGAACATGTCGGGTCGGCCCAAATGAAGGCCGACGGCTCCTCCGATGGGCGACGGCACGGGACACACCGAACAGACTCGAGTCACCGACCTTGCCAGACGGTCCGATGGCCGATAATCGGCTCTGTATGTCAGCGCCCTTAGTCTGAATAGGTCGCGCAGATCTCAGAAATTTTATACATTGTTCATGTGCTATTTTACCACTAAATTCACTTCTGAGACTTTTTTATGCGAGAAATCAACTATGTAGAGGTCAAATGTGGGCCGTTTTACAAAAATTGATGTCTAATTGCAAATTTTGTCCGACTGTGTGTCGGAGTTCAGCGGCCGGTTCTGCCTGTGTTGCTGCCTCGCCACCAGGCCTGCCTTCCTTCACAGACCCCGTCCTGCTGTGAGGTAGATGGAGCTCCGTCACGGCTGGTAGCCCGCGGTGATCCATACCCGCGCAAAGTCACCGTTTTTTGGGTTACTGGACTACCAAACGCTGCTGCCCTGACAGAGCTCCAGGGCCTGCAGCTCCCCTCTTCCTGCTAAATGGCCGGTGTGTGTGAGTGAGAGCGCGGTCAGCGAGCTTGTTACGCCCGCAATCTCTTACTCAGGTTCCAGTTAATCTTAGAATGGATATGTGTGTTGAGTTATTTAAACAAACGATTGGGGAAATAAACGCCTCTTGTCCGCGAGTCTCACTGATAAAGCCTGCGGCTGGATGGAGCTCTATCAATGAGAGCTAGCTAGCCTCGTCTTAGAATTCCTCTGAAATTCACAAAAATGCATTAAAGCACCCATATTATGCTCATTTTCAGGTTCATAATTGTACTTTAAGGTTGTACCAGAATAGGTTTACATGGTTTAATTTTCCAAAAACACCATATTTTTGTTGTACTGCACCGCTCTCTCTCACTGCTGCAGATCCTCTTTTCAGCTGGTCTCTGTTTTAGCTACAGAGTGAGTCATGGCGGCTTGTTCAGAATACAATCTCATATTGTACTAAAATAGTTCACTGAAACGTGTTTCTGAAAACATTTTAAGCGAGAAATAGGCCATACAGTTGCTGAATCTGTCTTGATCTGTTGAACGTTCCCGTAATGTTGCACCCTTTAGAGAACGTTCCCCTAACGTTCCCCTACCGTTGAACGTTCCCGTAACGTTGCACCCTTTAGAGAACGTTCCTGTAACATTCCCCTACGTTGAACGTTCCCGTAACATTGCACCTTTTAGAGAACGTTCCCGTAACGTTCCCCTACCGTTGAACGTTCCCGTAACGTTCCCCTACTGTTGCACCCTTTAGATAACGTTCCCGTAATGTTTTAACCTTTAGAGAACATCCCCGTAACGTTCCCCTACGTTGAACGTTCCCGTAACGTTGCACCCTTTAGAGAACGTTCCCCTACCATTGAACATTCCTGTAACGTTCCCCTACTGTTGCACCCTTTAGATAACGTTCCCGTAATGTTGCACCCTTTAGAGAACGTTCCCGTAACGTTCCCCTACTGTTGCACCCTTTTAGAGAACGTTCCCGTAACGTTCCCCTACGTTGAACGTTCCCATACCGTTGAACGTTCCCGTAACGTTGCACCCTTTAGAGAACGTTCCCCTACCGTTGAACGTTCCCGTAACGTTCCCCTACCATTGAACTGAGTTACTGAATTACTGGCGGACGCCGCTCCTGCGACCGTGCATTTGCGCGGCACTTAGACACCACAAATCACCAATGAAAAGGGAACTCCCTGCTGAGTTCAATGATACCTCACACAAGACTCTGTCATACAGTTCATTAGCTGTGAAAGGGGGCGTGGCTAAAGCATAGGGGTCGGGGAAAATCGTCACCAATGAAAAGGGAACTCCCCGCTGAGTTCAATGATACCTCACACAAGACTCTACATCATACAGTTCATTAGCTGTGAAAGGGGGCGTGGCCAACGTATAGGGGGTCAAACCTTTACCAATACAAAAGGAAGTCTCTGCTGAGTTCATTGATACCTCACATAAGACTCTACCTTAAACGGGTCACCATTTATGAAAGGAGGCGTGGCTAAGTACAGAGGGGCGGGCCAAACAATCACCAATGAATAAGAAACTGTCTGCTGAGTTCAATGATACCTCACACAAGGGTATACCTTAAACGGTTGAAATGCTATGAAAGGGGGCATGGCTTAAGCATAGGGGGGGCCAAACCATCAACAATGAAGAAGGAACTCTCTGCTGAGTTCAATGACACCTCACACAAGACTCTACATTAAACAGTTGAAATGTAATGAAAGGGGGCGTGGCCTGAGTAAGTGGACGTGGTTATATTATAGGGGCCGGCTCAGTATCACATGTAGACCACACATTCTAAGTTTCATGTAAATCAGATGATGTTTGTCATATAAGGCTTATTTCCTGTTGCCAGCGGGGGATGCTATGACCAAAAGTCAATATTGGCCTGTAGATGTCCTCAGGCCTGGACTCTTGTTGATTCTGTGAAATTTCAAGCAGATATGACAATGTGCACTGTAGTTACAGCCACTTTCTCGTTCATCGCCAAACACTCAAAATGGCCGCCATGCCACGCCCACACCGTTTGACGAAAAGTTTTTCTTTTAATAACTTTTCATCTTCAAGGTGTTGAGATGGTACAAACCAAGTTTGAAGTCCGCCGGATGAAATCTCTAGGAGGAGTTTGTTAAAGTATAGCACCTTGACTTTTAGGCCTACTTCCTGTTGCCACTAGGGGGCGCTATGACTTTAAGTAAATATCGGCCTTTATTTGTCCTCAGGGTTGTACTCTTATAAATCCTGAAAAGTTTCAAGCCAATTGGACAGTGTACACTCAAGTTATAGCCACTTCCTGTTTTGATGGCGAAATGCACAAAATGCAGCTGGCCCCGAGTATTCCGTAGTCCAGTACCCAGGGAAACGGTGACTTTCACTGGGTATGGAGGTTGCCGCTTTCTCGTCAGACTGTGTGGAGCTCCTAGCTAAAGTCCGACACGTCTTACCAAATTGGCAATTAGCCATCAATTTTCGTAAAACGGCCCATATTTGAACTTTATATAGTTGATTTCTCGCTTAAAAAAGTCTCAGAAGTGAATTTAATAACGAAATAGCCCGACAAACAATGTATAACTTTGCAGTGTCTGAAGTATGAGACCTGCTGTCTCGTCTCCAATGTGTTTCTATGTGGTTAGCTCAAACCAATCAGCGCGCAGCTCATCTAAATATTCATGAGCATACCATATTTGGAAGAAAAGCTCTTGTTCCAAATAGAGCCATATTCACAGGGTAGTTAAGGGCCTAATTAAATAGCATTCGGGCAATTTTCAGCCCAACCAATGTTACATAACCTATTAGGAGACCTTAAGGAACAGTGTAAAATACCCTATATAATCATTCACAACACCCCTTTTAAAATAGGATTTTTGTGTCCACTAACTATGGAGCTATTTATGGCTACCTCAAATTAGAAAGGTCTAAACAGTTCCATTTTTTTTAATTGTCACATCAGAAAGGCTGAAAATATCCTGACATAGTGAGGATTCTATTTGACTTAGTTCATAAACAGTTTTAATCTGTGCATCCATATATTTAAAGGTCTGAGTTATAGGCATAATGTAGTAGCAGTATTCTTGTGTTCCGTAAACACTGTCATAACAATGATATACAGCAGACAAAACAAAGCATTGACATTGTTGTGTGTGTGTGTATATATAAAGCTTATTGTTAGTACTTACACTGTTTTATGTTTAAATTATTTGAATAGCACCTAAAGCGTTTCCAGCGGCTGCATTCTTATCAGGTTTTTATTTAGCACAAAACAATTACAAAACACAGCGAATGATGGAGTAATGAGTTGAATCTGCACCTTTAGCTGGAATAATTGTATCCTGCAAATGAGTGAATACATTCTTGCCCGGTTATGTTATTTCCTTTTTAGACGACAGGGGGCATGAAAGAATCACTATTTGAAAATCAGCCTCTGATCACTGCAGATGTCTTCTTGGTGCACTTAAAGTGAACCTTGTGGATTGCCCCAAGGTTTGATGTTTTTTCTCTGAATCACGCTTCACAGGAAAGACAATTGGATTGTTGTTGTGTATGGTGCTCGTGGTCCATTCTTAGCCCAGTGCGTGATACATTATTAATGAGCTCTTACATGCCTTTGCACCTTACTACTGAGGGCTCATATGAGCACTCGCAGGAAAAAATATTTTTCCAGTGATAGATTCTCCATCTCCTACTGACGCTTCAAAGAGTGAAGGAATACATTCTATATTTAGGGAAGTTAACTATAATGACATTCTGGATGTGAATGGCAGCTTTTTTTTAAATGACTGCTTTTCTTGTGCAGTTCCACTAGGGAGCACTCTGTCTCCACAAAAACCTCCATACAAGAAGAATTGTCACACCGGTTCTACTCGGTCAGTAAACTATAGTAATATTGAAGCTCCGTTGTTTTAACTTTTACTCACAGACAGACAGACACTGTTAAAGACAGGGTTGGTAATGTTGAAGAGCTAGCAAGATTTGAAAGTAGCATCTCCTCGCGGCTCTGTCTAACCCCTCTCCCTGCCCTTGGGGCTCGGACCCACACACAGACGTGCACAAGCTGCTTCAGAGCGAAGAAAGGACCACAATTTTACTTCATGTCTCATTCACCGGTAAGCAAACATCTAATATTATCATACCGAATATTTAAAACAAACATGACTACTGTTTGCAATGCAGCGACAACGCCCATTAATCTCAGGCTTGTACACGTGAGGGGTAGAGTACGCGCAGCGGGACAAGGAGGCATTTCATTGGTTCTTTCCAAGTGGACCGCGAGGCAGTGATTGGTGGGCGTTTTCAATCCAATCCACTTTATTTATATAGCACAATTTAAACAAACACAAGGTTTCCAAAGTGCTGCACAAAAAGATAAAACAGAAATAAGTAAAATAAATAAAACACAATATGACAAACACCATACAAATATGCAAGTATACACATAAGATCAACACTCTACCAGGAGTTAAAAGGCCAAAGAAAAGAGGTGAGTTTTAAGTAGATTTTTAAAATTAGACAGAGAGGAGGACTGTCTAATGTGCAGAGGCAGTCCATTCCAAAGTTTTGGAGCTGCAACGGTTTTCTACAGGATTACAGCAGCTACAAATGACAGATCTTTTACACTCCTTTTTTAGAGCCCATAACTCATTTATTGCTGTTGGGGTGTAAAGACCATTTCAAACAATATATAAAAAGTGTATATTGGAAATAGTTACCAACCCTACCTTTAATGCTTCTGTTCCTGTTGACAGTGTAGACATTGGTGCTATCCTCACTAGAGTATTTGTCTGATCTTAGCTTAGTCCCTTTCAAGTCTTCCCTGCTCTGCTCTGTACAAACCTCAACTGCTCACCAGCAGCCAAGAAATTTAAAAGAAAAGAAGATAAAGCTTGGGAAGAGGTTAAGAGATGTAACCACACATTTGGACACAGATTAAGAAGGAGCAAGAGCCAGCCAGGGTACGGAGAGAAACAAATGGAAAGGAACAGCGACTTGGAGAAAATGGAAAAGGGGTTAAGTGAAGTTCAGGGTCATGGAATCGGAAAGAGATCTGGCCAGTTGGGCATACATTCTCCTCAGCTCTAATCTCTGGAGGATTGTGGTGGAGTAGGACTGCAGCACTGCGTCAGACCCTGGGCCCCAGCGGACCCTCCCAGGCCTCTGGAGAGGAGTAGAGCTGTGGGGGTTCTGTGGAGTTTGGCCAGTGGGCCTCCTGACACTCCAGAGCAGCTCAGTCATGTTTATTATGGGATATTTTTGCTACTGCGCCAATCTGCGTCATCCACAGCTTGACCCCCTGACACTAGACAGGCACCCAGTTTTAGCAGGCCTGCCCTCCCCCGGCTTTCGTTCGGCAGTTTTCACTGCCTTGTTTTGGAGCCACACTAATATTCACTGTTCACTCCCTATTTCCTCCTGCTCTCTCTCTCCCCCTCTCTCTCTCTCTCTCTCTTACCTCCCTCTCTTGGGTCTATAGAGGATTAAGATCTGTCCTTTAAAGCACCAACTGCCATCATCAAACCACTCCGCTCACAAATCACTTCATGCTGCTTAAACACAAGCTCACTTCTTCATCTTCAGCCTTTACATACATGGTCATGGCCTCTTCAAGTGTAGCCTGAGCTTGTGATTATTAACCTGGTGCTGTGAGGAGCCCGAGGGCACAAGTTAGCAGCTATGCATTTTTAATTAAAAGGGCAGTGAAGCAGCTGCTGGTGCACTGAGACACTAGGGCCCATTGCTGCCAGCACAGGATTTAGGCTAATGTTGCAGCCAGGCCCTGTTGTTGATTCTGAGAAGTTGTCTCTTCTCCCTCATGGGGGTCTACCATGGAGCGGCAGCACGAGCCAGCCAACCCCTGGTGGGACGCTAGCAGCAATGTTAATTTATGAGGCGAGACTAGTGCTCTGAAAAGCTAAAAAGGAATTTTTGCATCTTTAAAGACTTATTTGGAAATGTCAAAGAGGGATCTCTAATAACAATTGAAGTTGATCTCTATAAATAAAGAACAAGCAATATGTTTTTTCTTTGGCAGACTAACAAACATCATCACATGTATTTCTTTAAAGATTATTATTGTTACTTTTATCTGATAGTAGAGAGTGACAGGATTTTCTTTCACTTGAATACACAATATTAATACAGTGAGACCAAGAGTTTAACATTGTACATATATGTACAGTCACACAACACAAATTTAATAGAAATACAAAAAACTGTTTTATATTTTATATAAAAAAATATATTTATATGTATAGGTTATATAAGTTCATACAAAGTCTCTACAATAACGAATGATTAAGACAAAGTAAGTAGATAAAATAAAAGCTAAGAGTTGAAATAATTTTAGTATTGAGACAAGAATTACAAACTTTTGTGATTCCTCATATGGCTTAATGAGCACAAGAGACATTGGAAAGAAAAGCAGCAAACTAAGTGGGGATTTACAGAATTTGTGTTTGACTATAAAATTTAGCAAAGTTCATCAAAATAAAAAAAATTGAGAATGCCCTAAAAATAATAATTCTCATGCTGGAGATATAATTGTATCATTTGAAGTAAAAGTGCCTCATTGGAGGTGTTAGGGGTGTTATATAAGTGATCAATCTGTATTCATATTGTGGAGCAATTCGCTCTTGAAATACAAAAAACTAAAAACAGACAGGATTTATAGTCCCTCCCTGTTGTTAATTTCGATTAATTAATCTGAGAAAAAATAACGCGTTAAAAAAAATAACGTAGATTAATCCATTCCATATTGACGTTTGACCCGGAGCCGTTCTAGCCAACATTGGACTGTAAAATGAAGGAGGGAGACGAGAATGTGCTGCCTGGATCATTAACTGGAACATTTACTTCTTCTTCCTGCCAACCATGGCTTCCGAAATCTGGTGCCACTGATATGTCTGCGCTTCTCTCTGGTGCTCTGAAGACGATACAGGCAACACAAACACCGCTGCATGTGACTCTAGTTAACACTATACTCGACAGCAGCTAACATTACCCTACCGCTAGCTAGTTAACACTATACTCGACAGCAGCTAACGTTAGCCTACCGCTAGCTAGTAGCTGGATTAAACACGGTTACAATGCTGACAGCTAACGCTGAACGGTGTAAAGTTTGACTGTTTTATTGTAGAGGACTGTGACTCAACAGCGGGATGTAACAATCTGCAGCTGCCGAGCTGCCGTTGGAAAAACAACACAGACGGTGCGTTCAATGAAACTGGTAAACTACAGCTTCATGGTGCATTTGATGTTATTGTAAATGTCCTTGGTGGTTGTTTTTGTCGTTCAACAGCAATTTACTAGTGAAATAAGTTATTGTTATACATTATTATTAAATCATTTAATTTTGAACATATGGCCTTAGCAATAAACAAGCCGTTCTTTAATATCACCAACTGTTGTTTAGTACCCTTTGTTTTCTTTTCTTTTTTTACTTTCTTAAAAAGTATCGGTTCAGGCACTGTTAATTATGTATGCGATTCATTTCGATTCATTAATCACAGAGTCTGTAATTAATTAGATAAATTTTTTTAATCGATTGACATGCATCGATCACCGGCAATCGCCGTCCAATGCATGCCGGTTAGATTTGTGTCCGACTTGATCCCAACTTGCTCTGCCGTCATGCACACGTGGGCAACGATAACCTCACGAGATCAAGGCGGCCGCAGTTCTGAGACGCAGGCAGCGCAGTTGCTTTTCACCGACTGCAAGACCCAGGTGGACCCAGGGCATGCTGGGAAACGCCGGCCTCTCAGCTGATCTAAAAGCTGATTGGTTCAGAATCGACTCAATATGATGACGTTTTATATAAACTTTTTATTGAGTTTGAATTGGAGGGATTTTAACTGCTATTTGTCTGATTTAAAGGTTTATTCTGTACAAACCACATGTTGTGTGACTGATAGTGATGTTTAGAAGTCAGAGAGACTAAATCCATTCTGATTACGGATCATCTACAGCATTTTGAGAGCTACTCTGTCATAATTAAAACAACTGAGATTGTGTTAAAGCTGATATATGGGTCTGGTAACATTTTATTAAATCGGAATCGGACCACAGTGTTTCTGTCACTTCCTGTTCAGCCTGAAAGCTGCTGGAATCGGCTGGAAACTGTCCGACTTGACAGCGGATTTTTGTCACCGCCCCCGGCTGCTGCCGCCTGTTCTCGTCCACTTTACAGGCGAGGCACAGTTCATCTCAAACAAGCCTATTGACTTCGCAGTCTAACCAATGACTTCATACTAACATGTTTGCATACATGTGTCAGAGAACACCGGCCAGATGGGTCCATATAACGTCAACTTCATGTATCGCTTTATCCCACTCTTTCTATGATTCACTAACAGGGAAATGGATGCAAAAATCACTACAAATGTATGCCTATACAAAGTCAGACTGTAGTACGCATATTTGTTTTTATAGGTCCTAGGTACAGTAGGGTTTAGATTTCACATCAACAGTATTTCTGTTAAAGCGGGACAAGTCATTTTTCTGCTTTGTGACTGATACTGTTACTGCTGAGTTGCTCTGCCTACTTGTTCTTTTTATCTCTTTAAAGAGTTTCACGCAAAATTCCAAGAAGTTAAAAAAAAAAAAAAAAAAAAGTTAACAAATGTTTTGGGAGGGCAAGAAAAGCTATAAAATGAGGAGGAGAGTAATTCTAGGTCTCTGTCTCTGCCTGTCTCTTGTCTCAGTGGAGCCTCGTTTCTCCTGTCCTCAAACCACTTTCCATCAATGCTGCAGCCAGTCCCTTGAGTCGCAAAAATTATTTCAGATATTCATGTGCGTAAGTGAAGTTCTTCACAGCTCATTCCCTATCCTAAAAATAGACTAAACTGAACAAAAAAGGAGACCATTGACGCAAGAGGTTATATCTCTGGCTATTTTTGACTCTCCTGGTTATTTTTCTAGCTTTACTTTTCCCCCACTGACAATATTTGTGAATTCCAGACCAGTTTTACTATAAACCAACACAGCATGATAGATGAAATGTTATGCATGAGAAGGGCCAACTATTCAGGAAATCTGGTATTGTCTCAACTGTATTTTCTGTCTCAACTGTAAGAAGAAAGGCCTTGAAGTTTGAGGTTGTGTTGGCAGATTAAGTCTCGAGTAACCAGGGTTAGGGTTAGTTTAGTTTTTAGTTAAGTCTAAATGCTCAAATTTGATTCCTTGGTCTTAGAGAATGTTGCAGGGGAATGTGGGATAGATCGCGTTAAATAGAAATCTCACTGAGCTCTTGCATGTATTATTAAGAGTGCTCACATTATTAGTGTAATGATCAGCCACTGTATCACTTGGTGAGATGTTTGAAGCATGTAGCCTCATTTGTTAGCGAGATGAGGCCAGGATGGGGGCATGTCTTTAAAGCCTGTTCTCAACAGACAGGAGATAATGCTAACATTTATGCTAATCAGACGCTTGTAAAATCAGAGGTAACTTGGCTATGCATATGCCAACAGCACGGCAAAGACATACTGAGTGAAATAAGATAAACCTTTTTATTGTCATTGCACAGAGACCCATACAATGAAATTGTGAGTGCCACAACTGTTTTTTGCTTGATTTGTCTCTGTGCAGGTGCTAGCCAGAAGGAAAGAGGGATCTGGCAAGGTGAAGGTCCTCCTACATTGGACACCGGAGGACATGTGAGTAAAACTTCCCCTGCACTATACCGTACCATAGACTGTATACAAAGATGGACGATTCCTCTCCACAATCTCCCACTGTACAAAAGTGAAGCCAAGATATCCCGGATACGGGCGCTGCCATCTTGTAATTTTGGAGCCAGAGTCTGCGCAGTAGTGATTGGGCGGTGGAGCCGCGGTATTGAAATCCCACCGATACACTCGCCTGACCAATCGCGAGTCATTTACAGCCATCAATCGTGACGTTTCACCCTGTTTTTATAGCATCAAATAACTAATAAAAAACAAACTTATCAGAAAAATGAACATTTCAACAAACATCAGCGTGATAATAACTACATAAAATGGGCGCCCAGATAGCTCAGTTGGTAGAGCGGGCACCCATATATAGAGGTTTACTCCTCGACGCAACGGGCCCGGGTTCGACTCCGACCTGTGGCCCTTGGCTGCATGTCATTCCCCCTCTCTCTCTCCTTTCATTTCTTCAGCTGTCCTGTCAATAAAGGCCTAAAAATGCCCAAAAAATGTTCTTTAAATAAAATAACAAAATAACTACATAAAATGACAGAAACCATCTTTTAGAAAAATGTATTTGATGTGCTCTTTGATTTATTTATTTTTTGGCCCGTGTCCCATCCGCTAACATGAAGGGGGGAGATTTATGACCTATACTGCAGCCAGCCACCAGGGGGTGATGGAGATGTTTTAGCTTCACTTATACAGTCTATGCATCAACCCCTGTACCGTACATCTGCATAAACCTCTACCTCAGCTAAGATAGAATAAAAAAAATCAAGAAAAAAATGTAAAACAAATAAAGGTGCAAATTACAAATGATGATGCAACACATGAATGAAAGTGCAGGTTTCCACTTACTGTCTAATGACAAATTATGGCCATGATGTATGTTACAAATTTACAAACAAAAACATTTGTAGATAGTTGTAGGATTTAGCCTAGATTTTAAGTCTTTGAGATCAAATTTTAATTGTTTATTAGTTTATCATTATTACTCTGGCCGAAAGAAAGAAACCTGCACTGGAAATCCCTGTTGCTGTTGTAGTGAACTGCATAGCATAGCATAGCGGATACTTCTGGGTCAACTGACCCAACTACCTGCCAAAGTTATTCATTGTAGCTTTATTCCTGTTGGGGCACTGGTTAAAGTAGATTTAAAATACAACGTGTCATAAACAATTTGAGATTTGTAGAGAACCTTTTGAAATGTCACTGATCTACAAACAGACAACTCAACAGCTCATTTACAAATATCCTGCACAATCTTGCCATGTAAAGTCTGGGCCTGTCACACAAACATTTCCTTTTTGAGTAGCAGGGGTGCATGCATATACAAGTGAACATCAACAATGTATATGTATCTTTCTCTCTCTGATAGTTTTATGACTCTCCTTTCCATATCCAGTTGTGCACTCAACATGGTGGCCTTCCTCCACGTCAGGCTTGCTATAAATCCTCCCAACCTTTTGATCGTTGATGTGGAGAGCTCTCAGTGTGAGGATTTCAGGTCCCATTATAGTTTACATCTCACTAGCATCTCTGTTTGAAGCCCCAGGGCTCTCCTCAAAGGGAGCTCAGGGCATCAGCCATAATTATCAGCCAGCTCGCTCAATGCTATCCACCTTCATGGCTGAATTGCTGATGGGGAAAAGACTGGACTTGGCTATTAGAAAGTCTGTCCCTGTCCCTCTCTGTGTGTGACGATGGTTCTACACCAGCTGTTTGGCTTGGTCTTACTCGGATAAGCCTTAAATTGGTCCACTGAAGTGTCTTTTTAAAAAGCAGATCAGCATTCCAAAATTACTTGGAGGCTGATTTTGTTCTATTGTGTGGCTCATCAATACATGTTTCATCAATTTCCAGTATAAAACAACACTAAAGCACTTTTCCCACTTCGGTCCCCTACAGGTTGGAAGCGGAATTGTCCATTACCGCTGTCATAATGTCTCATTATGTCTCATTCGAACTACAGATACGCTACCCGATCTGGCAAACTTGCATAATGTTATGTAACGGACAATTCCGCTTCCAACCTGTAGGGGGACCGAAGCGGGAAAAGTGCTTTAGTGTTGCTTTAAGTAATTAATGTCCATCACTGTATCTCCATCACAGTATTTTTGTGTAGCTTCTGAATGAACTTGTACTAAGTATCGTTCTCAGCCCATTGGGGCGTGAGCCACCCTGCCCAGTCCTCACTATTTACATACCTATTCCAGGCTTGGCCTCACCAGGCTCAGCCCACTCGAGGTGAACCTTGGCACCACTTAAGCCCCAGCTCATTTAGGCGATTTGGCAGAAGGGCAGACAGGTTCTGCACTGTGCTTATAAAATGGGTCTGTCTCATAGAAAGAGAGAAAACTTCACAGAAAGCTGTAACATTCAGCAAGGCTCTTGCTCAGGGGACGCTCCCACCACACTTCCAACACTCCCATGAAAGGGTTTGACTGCATAACATCTGTATATGATCAGAGAGCAGAGAGAAGATTGAAAGAGATGAGGAAAGAGGGTGAAGGAGTTGGAAGATGAGAAGAAGTAAGCAGAAAGGGGAAAGAGGTGAATAAAGACAGAAGAAAAGGATAAGGGGGAAAAGAGAAAAGGTCAAAGGAGAGAGAATAAAAAAACTGGATTTGGCGAAGATGTCACTGGGCAAAGAAACCCGGATGATGCATCATGAAATAGATTGCAGCTGACAGCTTCCGATGAACTTATTGTAGCTAAACCCTTGTTCTCTCAGCCTTCTGCTGCTTCATCCTTCCTCCTCTTCTTTCCTTTCCCCTCTCTGATTCACCTCTGCTATCTCCTCCTCGCCCCGCGAGTGGGAGTTTAATGTTGTGCATAGAGAAATAATGAAGGAAAGGGGAAAGAAGAGAAAGATGAAGCTTGGTGATCAGGAAAGACCCCTCAGATTAATTCCAAACAGAGAGACATAGATGGAGATTGATACTGAGACTCAAAGGCTGATAATGATTGGATAAGGGAAAGAACAGGAGAGACAGAGAATGGAGGAAGGTGAGAAATGAGAGTGGGAAGAAAATGGTTGTGGGAGAGGGAAATGTGAAACATGAGGCAGAATGGAAACGGAGAGAGTGATGGGAAGTAAACCGCAAGATAGAAAACGAGAGTGAGCTTTTTTTCTTGGTCCATGCAGAATAATTCTGCGATGCTAATGAGTCAGATATTTGCCCCGCATCAAGTGAGTATTCTGGTCAATAATAAGCATAACCAATCCATAGAAGGGTGATGAAGAAAAATACAGTGATATCTTGATCTGTGAGGATGGCTGTATTATCTCCCAACAGATACAAGTTGACTAGGAGATTATAGTATGTACAGTATGTATGCATGTATTCTTGTCAGATTTTATCAGCTGTTGCTAGCTAGCCAAATAGCTCCATTAGTTGAAATAGGTTGAAAACTTTGCCTCAGGCTGAGTATTTAACGTTTCCAGCTGACTTGTTTTAAAACAAGAATCTTGTGAAAGGGATCCCTGGATACATGATATCACCTTAAAAAATGTAAGGCTAAAGGTACATGTCCCAGTAGGGGTGCACGATTCAGAAAATGTCACGATTCAGTATCGATTTTTAGGCTCAAGATTCGATTTTAAAATCGATTTTTGATTCAAAAATGATTCACAGTATGTAAATGTAGTTAATTTTTTAACTATTAATTTTCCCATGTGATTGCAGTAAAAATATGAATCGATTTTTGGAATTCTATGAATCGATCTTGAATCGCGATTCGAATGTGAATCGATTTTTTTCTTTTTTTTTTTCTTTTTTTTTTTTGCACACCCCTGTGTCCCATGTCAGCATTTTCATCAGTTGATGATCGACATGGAAGTCATGGAAATAAAGAACAGCATTTTTCTTGTATTGCAGTGTAGATGTAGTTAGTAGAGGTATTTTGGGTGGGGTTGCAGGGGTGTGAACTTCCCCAAATCCACTAAGAACTGGATAAAGCTGCTAACGTAACAGAAGCCTAAATCTGATACTCCCCAGCTAGCTAGCCGGACATACTAACGATTGCATTTTACGAGATCGACACACTGTTTAATCCATTCCTTATACGTTTGCTTTTGTGTTTTGGTAAAGGCTAAAAAAAAAAAAAAAACACCACCCTGCCCATTCTTTTAATGCTGCTCTTAGAACAACCTCATGCACACTGCTTGCACATGTAGAAATCAACAGCTTGACAGGCCTGCAATCGCCGTTTAGGGAAGGGATTTAGCGTGCGGTAAACAGTTTTGAGACGGGATGGTTTGTACTGTAGCGGGTGTCAATCTGGTCAAGTTAATATTTAGTCTTTGGCTCAGTGTAATGTCCTAGTATCTGACAGGCAATCTGGTGGTCATTTAGTCAGCCATCAAGTGTCGTGACCCTTAACACCAAGGTCAACGTGTGTGTGTGTGTGTGTGTGTGGTCATGTTCATTAATGCTGGAGCAAACCACTCACATTGGCCCTCATTTATCAACCTAACGTAGAAACCAGTGCAGATATGAGCGCAGAAATCCTCTTACGACTTCATGTGTGATTTATGAAACATTTCAGAGGTGGAGATTGAAACCCTGATATCTCAGGTTCATTTGCACTAATGTGTGTACTATTTGGCAGCCTGAAAACTGGTATTAAAGGCTGTAGAAAGAATGCGGAATGGAAAGGGATCACTGATGCGTTCAACAGTGTTGCCGTAGTAAATCGGACTCCAGCTGAAGTTTATTTAAATACATCCTTGACTTACTGTGGATTTCCACTGGATGCGCAACGTCTGCGGACCGGCTCCGCTGCGGACCGGCTCCGCTGCGAAACGGCTCCGCTGCGAAACGGCTCCGCTGCGAAACAGCTGCGTGCTCCGCTGCGAAACGGCTGCGTGCTCCACCGTCCGTCAATACCCACTAGGTCCGGATTTGTTGGCTGACAGCTGTAGTCACGAGGACCCACAATATCTCGCGAATTCACGTAGAATAGAACCACAAAACCAACAACAGTTTGTTTCCATCCAGAGGAGTAGAGGGGAAACAACTCTGTGCTGTGTTTTCAAGGTGTAGTGCAGAGAAATATGATCCGCCGTGAGCACGGTATATTTTACTTTGAAAATTAACCAGATTTTTATTTTGTTTCTGTGCTCGACTTCCTGTCCCGCACTATCTGCCGTGTGCTGAATTGCTGCGGAGCTCTCCGGCGTCCGGCAAAAATAGAAGCTCTGCGTATCTGCTCCGGAGGGCTGCAGGCCGCCGGAGCTGGGACAGAGTAGGGACGCAGACGTTCCGCAGTCAGTGGAAATACACACATTGACTTTAATGGAAACCCAATGACTCCGTCGACGTTCCGGAGCCATTCCGCAGCCGTTACACATCGAGTGGAAATTGACGGTTATGTATGCTAAAGTCCTAATAGTAATATACAGGCTTATATTGCAATCTATTAGGCCTACATGGTGTACCTATATTTAAATAAACACACAGGAGCGGAGTTTATGCAGTCTTTTATTTTACTCATGTTTTTTTTTCATGAGTCAGAGCCAGGCAACCGTGAGCTGTGAGAGAGAGCGCGTGTCCTCCACCCCCCCGTGGTAGACCACCACCCTGACGGTGTCTCCTGACAGCAGAGGGGCTGGAAAAACATGCCGAAATATGTCGGTCAATGGCAGCAATAAATCATTCACTTGTGGCCATTAACGACACTTTAAAAGAGAAACTAAAACCTGAAGAATAAATAAAAATGTTGTGCATCATCATGTTTCCTGTATTGAATATCATTGCCAAACATAACACTATACCTTTTTAAAAGCGAGGAATAATATCCTGTCTCCTTCGTATAGCCCCCAGTTGGGACTGTGCTGGATGCTGCTCTCTGCGCATTGGGTCATCTGGTTCCATCATTACATTTATGGCACCCTGTTTTCCTGTGCGATGTTGTGCAGAACCCCACAGGCTAAAACAATGTTGCAGACTTTTTCTGTCGTGTATACTAGGGTCCCACCCGCCGATGCAAGACAGAGCCATCTGCCCTTAATCAATCCAATGGCGTGCACCGTGGCCCGTGTGCACTGTTGTACTGGCGCATAGAGGTCTTCTAAAAGAGCCAGATCTGCCATTGCCGATAAGTGATCAACTGATGACTTCTCCTTCTCCTGTTAAACTGATTATATGCTGTACCGCAAGTTCACACTGACTCGAAAACTTGCGTACACAAGTTTAAACTTGACCTGAGATTTGATCGTAGCCTCCGCTCACGTCCATGTTGATAAATGCCGAGCTTTGCGTGGAAGTGTCCGTACGTCGGTTTTACGCTTGTTTTCTGTCGTACGTTTGTTTTGTAAATGAGGGCCATTGTGACTGACACTCATTAACTCCATTTTGATTGAGTAACTGATTAACATGAACCATTCTGAACATAAACAACCAGCAGTTCACTAACAAGGAAGAGGGGGGTGGGTGGGCGGAGAGAGAAAGAGAGGACCATAATTGCTGTCTAATCTTTGAGGGATGGGTGAATGGATTCCCCTCCATGCTGTTGAATACTTCAGAATAACAAACCGTAGAATACACAGTCAGTGACAGTGAATGTCTCGAGCCAATGGATTCATGTTGGCACATCATTTTGGTACAAACTATACGGTGCTTATCATGCACAACATGAGTTTATCTCTTTGTTTAACCTTTTGTTGGCTAGTTTTTTTTTATTTTTTCATTGCTCTCTTTATAGATAGGCAGTTACCACAGTGCACAAAGAATATCACAAGCTGGTAGGGCTCTCAAGAATGGCAGTTTTTCTCATTTTGGATATATGGCACAATTTCCAAAATAATATCAGAATATGCATGCTAGTTCACTAACAAAATCAAATGGGAAAAGTATATACTTTAAAAAAGAAACTTAAACAGGAAGCATTCCAAAACTCTAAAAGAGGTATAACTCTTTTAACAAACTCTTATAACAAATTCTCTCAACCTAATCATTTGGTAGTAAAAAGTAATACGCAAATGAACATACATGAATATAAACAATCTCAGAATTGTAGGACATGGCTGTGTTTATTTTTATTTAATGTATTCATAATATAAACCTCCCCAACTCCTTAGGGAGAAAAAAAAGTCCTGGAAACTCGTCACATCAAATTGGCAGCACTAATTCAGCGTGCAGAATTAGGGCACAGATCAAGGATCTCCAAATACAGTAATGGTCTGTAAGCAACATCCGTTAAGTGTGTGAAAACCGTTTTCCTTCTTTGTGCATATGTATGATCATGGAGGAACAGCAGTAAATGACTGGCTGTACACATAATGAGCGGGAGTGTCATTTAGTTCTGCACCATAAACAGTAACACATGTGGTCTATAGAGTAGAGAATAAAAGAAACAAAACTGCAAAAAAACGCTTCATTGCAATCTTCCTCAGGGTTAAACCGTCACACACAGGCACATCAGTCATATAAACATAGACGTCCATCAAATGTATGAATTTGCCAAAAATGATTGGGCTCTACCCTTGATTCACCTGATACAATCCAGTGTTTGACCCTGAGGAAGACTAGTGGGAGGTTTCAAGGCTTTTTTTAATTTACTTTTTGTATTTTAACGAAGCATACACCATGTTTTTGCAGTTTTCTTGCCTGCAGACATGAAATTTTGTGAGGAAAAATTGTGTTTGAAAGAAACGTGTCTCACAGTGGCATTGACCCTAAAACAGCTACAGGCAGGAGTGGATATCAGACAAGGGAAAATCACAGTCTGTATAGCAGTGTAGTGAGACCTTTTCTTTTTTGAAACTTCAATACATGCACATAACTACCTCAGTACTTATGTGCATGCATCTAAATCCATTGATAATTCCAAATTTATTGGTAAATCTGAGGCGCAATTACCTGTGTGTAAGTACATTTTGATGTGTTACTCAAATATGAATATGGGTCCATGAGAATTAGCACTTTTTTTTACATCTTTGTAAAAACGTTATACATCTTTTGTAAAAACTAGAAATTTTGAATAAGCTACATCCATCTATAAGGCATTTTGGAGTGCAATCCCACTAGTGAGCAGTTGTCTGTACTGTGATTGTGCTGAAGTTGTGCAGCCCCACTCTTTTAGCTAGACAAGGTTTTTCTTTGGGCTGCAATGATCTTTGCAGTCCTGGAGCCTGCTCTCTTCTGATGATGCAGTTTATAAGGATATTTAACTCCTGCAGTCATTCCTGTTGTTCCATATAAAGCCATAATATGTAATATGTTAGCAATTTAATGTACACTTTGCTGCTTTGTGATGAACTTATTGCTCCTGTGACCACTGGGAGCTTCAAGGCCTGGAGCCAGCAATCAATCCAGACTGGAAGACTGGGCTTCACTCTGGCAGCCACCCCCAGTACCTCTCTCTACACAGGCCTCCCTCACAATATACATTTCTGGCCCATAAAGAAGTAAGCCAAATAATAGTCTACTCTGGAAAATAAAATAAATTCATTTGTCTTTATTTGGTTTGATGTGAATTAATGAATTCTTTGGGTGGAGATCTCAAAGAGATCGCCACATGTGTGACCCCTCCACCCTCCAATGCAGCCCTCCTGTGTGTCTCACATCCATCAAAATATAATAACTCATCAGTACCATGGCACACTCACTCGGACATGTTTACGGTGACTCTAGAGTGGAAAGGGAATGTACACATTCACACTCGCGCGCACTCACTCAAGCGCGCTGCTAATGTAACACCAGCAGGTCCTTGTCTGTCATTTGAGGAGGTTTGCATTGCACAAGGACACTAACTCAAGACTAACCCAAACTTTAAAGCTGTGTTGAAGGGGACTGTTTCTTGTCTTGTGCATGCCTCTTCTCAACTTCTTCTCTCCCCACCATTAAAGGGGAAAAAGACAATTTTGCCATGTACTAGTACTACAGAATCAGAATTCATAATATTTATTATTTGATCTGTTTGTGTACGCCTGTGTTCATTAAAAGTGCACGGACAGAGACAGAAATGCCCACATGTAATACTGATGAACATCTAGTCAAGCTTAGGTCATATAGTGGTTATATACAAAGTATTCCCTGTATTACAAGGATACAGATTTTGTTTAATGCAGCATCTACGGTGGGATATCTGTAGATTATAAGTTTCTGAACTGTATAGTATTTACTAACTTATCCAATGTGGCTAACCCCACCCTCTTCCAGCTATTTAAACATGCCATAAAAGGTTTTGCAGGCACTGTTTAAGTATGTTGTTGTACATTAACATGAGCCACTTCCCTTCCTCTCCACTTTCCCTTTTGGTCTGTCTTTTCCTGTTCTTTATTTGTCCATTTTCTATCACTTTTACTGTTTCTTCATCTCTTACCTGTACCCAGTTGCGCTGAATGTGATGCATGTTAAGTGCTACCTGCACTCCATCCCACTGAATGGGATGACTTGGCATGTGAATGAGTGATTTGGCTGGGTGGCTGCCTGCTTGCCTAACTACTGTCTGCAGTGAGTGTGTGTGTGCGTGCGAGTATGTCTGCATCTCTGGGGGCTCCTGTGATGACGCACATAGTGACGGGGGAATGTGGGGGGTGGAGACTGGGCGGGCGGGGGGGGGGGAGTAGAGGCGCAGTCGACTCGCTAAGCTCTTTGTTTCTTCTGCACCTCGACTTGCCACGCCAGTGTTCACACACTCCCTTCTTTTTCAGGGATCACACTGCTGTGGGTACAGTAAGGTGCAGTTGAGCAGTACAGTACATCATGTGCATGTGTGTGAACGGCTGTCTCTAAAGACATTATCTCCCTACACGTGAGCTGTGGAAAAATCAGGATGTTCTGATTTTAAGGTGCACTGTATCTGTACTTTAAGCTACTTTCACATAGGATCATTTTAAAGGCACACAAACATTGACATACACAGACTTTCACTTATCCCACATTTGATTTCTAAGTGCACACAAATGACAATTATGAAGACTTAGTGTAGAAGTTACTTGATAATCAACAACACGGGAAGACCGTATGCCTCGTCCTCTGTTTGTGTGTGCGCGTGCGTCAGTCCCAGTGCTTTGGTCAAGGCCATGTTACTTACGGAAATGTAGTCTGTGTTCAGAGGAAGGTGTTAACATGTGCGCTGGACTCAATGAGGCTCTTTGTCCATCCCTCTCACCTCACTCATTCAACCTTACTCCATCTCCACCCCCTTTTCTCTCTCTCTCTGTCTTGTTAGAGCTTAAACCCTGACCACATGTCTTCTCTCTGCATGTATGTGTTGTCTTGCAGATTACCTGACGCGTGGGTGAATGAAACAGAGCGATCTCAGCTGAAGACTAAAGTGGTGCACTTATCCCAGTTACCACAGGACGCTGCCATGCTGCTAGACCCAAACATCTATAGGTGAGTGTGTGTGTGTGCGGAGTCCCAGTGGCCTCTTTGTACACAAACATTTACACAAAAAAACACACTGCTGCAGATCCATTTTGTCTTAGCCAAACACGTTTCCCATTTGTAAATATTATCAAGGGTTATTCCTCAGGAGGATTTATTGTGTGAAGCATTTAGGTGCCACAAGAAAGTGTTTAAAAGCACTTTCTTTTTGTGTGTGTGTGTGTGTGTGTGTGTGTGTGTGTTTTAACACATTGTTCCACCAGGTGGCACCAACTCCTAATTTCAACAATTATGTTAAAAAAGAGAAGTGCAGAGAAAACACATTCTGTTTGTCTCTGTGTGTGCGATGAAGGAAACGTTGTACACCGTACAACCTGATCGAGGAGGGCAGTTATCGGCAGTAGCAAGACTTGATTTAATTAGTCCGAAATCACAAACAATTATAATGAAGAAGCCTGTTACTTGTGAATCAGAGATGTTTATTTTACTGGAGATGTATTTAGGCTGCATTTCCCGTTTTTTAAACTTCTCAGCTGATTTTAATATGAATACAAAGAATTTATTTGAGGAAGTGCTGCTGTCAAAATCACAGTTAAAAATAGAAATGATCCCAGTTCAAGTGCATCACATTCCACTAAACATTAACTATGCTATTGTTTGGATTCTGTGCAGCTCTGCAAGACTTGGTTCACTCATCACTGAGATGAAAAAACAAGGTTAGCTTTATGATATACCATAAAAGGCTGAAAATGAATCCTGAAAGAGGAACAATGTGCCTAAAATAACAGAGTGGTCATCTTACTGGAGATATATGGCTCACGAGTGTGCTGATCAGCACACAGGCTGGCTGATTTTAATTAGACATGAAGGCTCAGTAACTGCAGGGGCTGCTGCTGGACTCTGGTTTCATAGTTGAATATAACCGTCAGCACTCAGCCAGTTTATGTCAAGGTTGTCCTAATGCATGAAATCCCCAAACAAATGAGGTGGTTGGTGCCTGTGGCAGTAAATATAGTAGGGTGTTTGAACCCCTCTACATGCGAATGGGATGGCAGGAAGAGACTGACGTAGTGGCAGTCTAGGATTATATTATTTCAACAATGTTTCCATATTGAGGTTCTTGCACTTGGTCATAAGTCCTACTGGACTAAAATCAGCTCAAGCACATGATCCCGTTGTATATAACGTGAGATGTTTTTGCACAGTGGCCTCACAAACTCTTTGTCTTTTCAGAGCACTTCCTCAAAAGCGGCTGAAGCACAGGTAAGCTTAAACAGTCCAACATGTGTATGTGTTAGATACAAAGATACTGATATACACTTAAATATCTATTTTGATATTGATTCTACACACACGGTACAATGGTGTGCGTTTGGCTGAAACACAGTCCCGTTGTAGCTCACAGCCAACAATTAGAATCATGTTAATCAATTACAGTAAGTGCACAAGTTATTTGACCTGGTTATTGATGCAGACACATTAAACAACAAATGCAGAATTTAAAGTGGATACTGGACAAAAAGTAACAGAACCTCACATACTGTATTGTATTGACAAGTCATACTACACATTATTGCAACCACATATACACATTACCAGTATATAAGAATAGTGTAATGCAACTATTGTATTTGTATTGTACTACAGAAGTTAACTTTTTTCATGCACACACATGACTACATTAAAAACCTCTTGTGTATATTAATTCAAGGGATTTTGCAATTCAAGGGATAACTTTTTTTTCTTAAATTCAGTTTTGAATTAAATTGTTCAATATATTTTTAATAGGGGCAGTACTTGCGTAGTTTGTGGCAGCAATGGTGTAGTCATGGATGCACAGAAGGGTAGGCTGATGCATAAAAGATAGCAGTGCGATGCATTAATGTCACAACATCAGTATCTTTAATCATCATCCGTGCAAAGCTTTTGAAGTTCACAGTAATGTTGGTCTGTGTATGCAGACAACGCAGAGCTGCCGCCTTATTCTTGCTTGTTAACTCGACTGCCACATGTAACGCACACACTATTCTTTGTGTCTTGTAATGGAGATCAAACAATGCTGATGCCTCGATGGTATGGTAATGTTTGTGCATCCACAGTATTACCCATGGCTCTGGCTCTCCTTTGGTAAAACATCATCGTGGATGATTACTTATCGCCCACAGTTTCACGGTTCACATGATGTCATATGAAGCCAGTTAATTAGGAAACAGGCCATTTTTGAGCCACGACCCTTGGCATTCCCTAGTCTCACTCAAACATGAGGTCATATTTTGGCCGTTGTTCATTCCATTAATTGACCTCAGTAGTTCCGTGCAGCAAAAGCTCTAAAATACATGGTGTAATGTCTCTGCAACGGAAGGCAGCTCAATGTCTGAACTTCCACAATAAAACCCATTTCTCATACTGTAATCTCTCTCATGACACACTGAGAACTCATTCTCTCCCTCTCTGTGTCTTTCTCTCCCGTCTTTGTGCTCAGCCTGTAAGGAGTCATCTGTGGACTTGATACTTAAGGGGAAATGCTTGTTCATAGGAGGTTTATCTATATGGGATGGGACGCTCTTCATCTGTCTCTGCTGAACGGGGGGAGTGAAGTGGCGATAAAAGGAAGTGAAACTTGGCTATGCTGCAGTTTCTTCCCTCTTCAGTTTTGTATATCTGAACAACTATTGTAGCCAAATGTGGTGGAAAATGAGACTAACAATTTTTTTTAAAGTTTGTGTTCATCAAAAACTTAAATGAATGTTTTTTTTTTTTGGTTTTTTTTTTTTTTTAAACAAGCACCAAACTGAAAATATTCTTAATACCCAGTGGTGTAAAAAAATGTTTTGTGTAAACTTGTCAGAAAATACAGCATATTTTATAACTGTTTTTTTTTGTGTGTTAAAATATTTATACAGATTTGTAATTTATTTTTATACCATGAAAATGCTGGTGTACTGTGGATTTTTGTGAAGGTTTGAATAGAACCATATTTACTGTGCTAATCTATGTTAACTGTCACTTTGGATTGAATTTTTAGTTGTAATTACATTGTACATGACAGAAGTCTTAACATATTATCCTATTTATACTTACTGAATGCAGTACTTTTACCTGTGTGTATGACAATGAAGTGTGAGGTTGTACCAGTCATATCAGACAATACTCTTACCCAGTCTATAGACAATACAGCATAGAAATGACTAACATTTCAGCACACACTCAAAGTGTAAATCATAACTTATCCCCACCACATCTAACATGAACTGCATATATCATAGTTGTTAGGATAGATTTACATTACTGCTATTTAAGCACTCAAAAGTTATTGTTAAAAAAAGGTGTTTTCTACTGTATGTTGTCCCTGTTGGAAATGGAATACTCTGTTTATAATAAAATGAAGGGAAACGACAGATGTTGACGAACACAAGTTGTTTATACAGATGAGGATGCAAGGTGTTTGAATGACAGAAAGGAGCAATGCATCCATTCTGGTATGAATATGAGTTCCTTATGTGTGCGTTGGAGGGATTGGCTGGGTTATTTGGCGTCCATTAGCAGAACAGCTTTGGGAGCATGCTGTGGAGGAGCTAATGACTGGGCCAGCAGGGCAGAACCCCTGCTAACCTCAGCTATTAGTGAACATGCCTGCAGAGAAAACTGGGTTCAGGGAGAGGTCCTCTACAATATGTCTGTCCTGCTCTTCAATATCTCATGCACTTACACACTCACACATACAAAATTCATAGGGAGTTAGGACTCCAGCATGTCATATAATGAGGCCTTCAGGTGTTGTTGCATTCGTTTGTCAGGGAAAGCACTAAAAAGTTTAATGGCACTCGGATGTTTTTGTGTGCTTTGTTTTGTCTTTCTCATATCTGCAATGGTCTGTGGCAGCTCTGAGAAGAGATGAGTCCAAGGTTATGCAGGCAACACATTTTGGGGTCATTACAGTAACGCCACCATCAGCCCGTCTTCCATTACTGTGAATTGCGATTTCTTTTTTTTTTTTTTTGTGTCAACAAATATCTTTGTCGGCCTTCTTAAATCAAGACAAATATTATAAATCTGTTAACTAAAAGATATTTCATTTTGCTGCCATTCTGTATTCCTGTTTTTTTTTTTCATCCTACAAAAGTTGAGCCAGCCTTCATATCTGAAAGGGTCTTTTGGATGCTGTTATCACTGATTGTCAAAACTTTACTACTGGGAACTGTAAGCAAAATAAGATGTCATAACTAATACATAACCCACAACAACAGGTCGTGGGGCATCACCATTAGGCCTATGTTTAAACCTTTTTACATATTTTAACTTTTTATTAAGTTTCTTGGGTCATTGCAAGTCCATTAAAAATGATGTAAAAAATGTATTTCTGTCCTCTACAGAACTGATTCTGTCATATGTGAAAGGAGCATTGAGATGCCTTTGTTGTGACTTCTGCAGAGGATTTTCATACTTCAGGATGTTGATGTTAGGTTATTGGTGTATTGGTTTGAAGGTGCAAAGTCCAAAATTGTGCAGTAACTCTTGAGAGTTAAAGATTATATTAAGTCTCATTTATCCAATTTTAACTGCTTGAAATCACATTTAACACCCACTTATTTTTGCTCGCAGTTTGATAAGTACAGTCTAGGACTTATCACAGGATCACAGATTTAAAGCTATCAGTGAGCAGGAAGTTCTCAATGATAAGCATGTACTGTGAGGTTAAAGATTGCACATTATTTATTTAATAATCCAGTTGCTCATGAGTCATAGTGCAAGACAGTTGAGTAGACCTATCAGTTTCTTGTATCAGCGAGTAAATAACATTCCCACAGTTCTGTCAATGACACTCAATTAATTAACTGCAGACCATTTGGCTGTGACAAAGTTGGAGTTGAGGTTACAAACAGGAAGTAGGCCAAATCTGCAGGGCTTTCTCCAATAATGATCAATATTACTCAGAAGGAAGACTGGCCTTTTTTTGCTCGTTTGCAATGTACTCTCCTTGATGTGCTCTTGCATTGAGATCTCCTTTTTATAGTTATATGTACCTTTACGTTAGTGAACTGCCCTCCCTTATTTTTAGTATTGTCAGTGTTTTCGACAGCCCCGGTCCAGCTTGTGTGTGTTGATCTGGACTCAAGTCTAGCAAAGTGCTTTATTTTTTGCTTTTCTTACTTTGAAAATTACTGTTACTAAGTTACTCTAATTCATTTTAAAATGAAGTACTTGAATGTGCCCCGACAACCCATGAGCGCCCATTCAAAACTACATTTATTGCATGGTTGTTTATTATTTTGACATATCATCACCTTGACCTGGAAACCTTGAGTTTGATCACCATTATTGTAAATCACTTTATAACTGATAATATCCAACTTTGGAAGCATTTCAAGGTTCAATTACCTTTACCCATGGTTGTTTGAAACATGTCTTCAGAAGTGACATTATTTGGAGCGAACAGAATGATTGATGGAAAGACTGGCAGGCAGATTTAGAAAGCGGACAGCAGCTCTGCCTGCAGAACCTAATCCTGCCTCAGTCTGTCTGCAAAGGAAATGCTGGGATGCTACCCTGAAGTGACTTCTGTTCACTCAACCCATGAGATGAGTTTCCCTCCTTCAGCTGCTCTTACTCCAAGATTGATGCCAATCCCTTCACCTCTATCTCAACTGGAAAATACCAGAGAAACCGTTTTTTTTTTTGTTTTGAATTAATCACAGCATGTTTGCAGATTTGAATTTATTGACGTCACATTCTTTATTATTGATCTAAGTTACATCAGTAATGGAAGAACATTACTGTACATTCTGTACTGTGATATGTGAACCTCATTAAGCCGGTCCATTAGTCATGTGTGACACTGTGCCTGTAAGTGTTGCCCATTGGTTCTGTGGTCCCACTGCTCAAACCTGGAACTCTTCCATCTGCTGCAGCTCTTCTTACACTTGGTCCTGAATCATCCATCTGAGTTTCTCATTGTGCACAAAATCCTTCCCTTTGCTTTGGCTACATGCACCGCTGTTTCAGTAAAGAGAGAAGGCATACATCAAGAACAAAAGCGATGAACTGCTGCTCTAAATCCTGGACTGGAATTGTTTTTCCTCACAGTTTCAGATATTTCAGAGAAAGAAATGAGTAGGACTTGTTCACCGGTAAACCTGAAGTTCAGTTGGGAGTATTGTTTTATAGGCTGATTTAATTATTGTGTTAGGCTAAAAGCTATTAATAGTCTTTAAAGTTGGGAGCGGTGGTCATCAGACTTGTGACCAAAACTTTATGATTTTTGCTTGTCACTTCATACTATAAAAAGTTTCACTGCATACTTTACTACATACATGTGATTTAGGATAACATATTTAACTTTAGCTCGGATAGTAATATAATCTTCTGGTCAAATGTATTCCTTTTCATCAACATTTGGAAAACAATAATTGGAGAAATCATATTGCATGAAAATGGCAGTTTCACATGCATCAGTGCGACAGCGACCCATATAAGGGATTCGTGCAAGGACCTGGAGCAAGATGCACATGGTGGGTGTCTGCAAGAAAGAGGACAGGGGCATATCAGCTGCAAGAGTATTTGTAAACTGCATAACTCTTCCTTTGTAGATGTGGTTTTAATTAGGTGTCCGTCATGTTTCCGATTCTTCGGCAAGAAGCCCTTGTGGTCTTTTTGAGTGGCCTCTCTATCTCAGTGTTTTTCTTTCAAGTCAATTTGAGATGCTGTAAGTCTGTGTTGTGCTATTCATAGCTGCATCTCCTTGTATTATTCATTCTGATGGGCTATTTATTTGATTAAGCATTGAGCACAGATATATTTTGACAGCATTTGGACCCTTCCATTAGTGCAGGCTGCATGGAGAAACGGTAAATAATCTATCCTTAAGTGGGCCTGACTGTTGACCCCTCCCGTCAACACAAGGACCTGATCCTATCTAAACAACTTCCAGCTGGGGAAGCCAGTCAATCCTTTGTGGTGCTCTCACCAGGTTGCAGTGGAGGGTATCCCTTTCTTTCAGTTTATCTCAGATTTTGTTGAGTTCAGGAATTTTTCTGTCCTCAGCATGGAGCAATTTGACCACATGAAGTGGCAGGAACTGTTGCTGCGGTGTTTGGCCACAAGTCAGTCGAACAGTCATGGCTTATGGGTAATGTCATTGGTGCAGGAACCTGTTTTCGGTTGGGGGGGAGGGATGCCTGGGATGCCCGTGATGCGTGCATGACAGCTAACGTGCATGCTAACTTAATGTTTAAAATAAACACTTTGTGCCGAGAGTCGGATGATACCGCTTCGTGCATTAATTACAGACATGGTTTGATGATGAGCAAGCATATTTCCCAAAATGTAAAAGGATTCCATTAATTTATGATGCCTGTCAGTATGTCTGTATAAACTGTCCAGTCCCAAAGAAGCACGTGGTTGCTTCCTCCGTACAATCAGTACAATAGACTCAGTTGACATCATGCAAATATCATAGCACGGCCCTCCGAAGGGGGAAAGTCAGTGTTTAGAGCTCATGTAAGTCATCATTACGGTTGAACTGCAAGCAATGGGAAGGCCTGCATTAATGAGTTAATGTCAAGCTCTGTCTTTGTGCCCGTCCAAGACTCATTCACTTCTGTTTCAACATTCAGGCTCTGCCATAGTGTCAAACGGCCCTTTGGCCATTTAACTACCATCACACTTCCTCTCTCCAGTCTCCCATCAGGCTGTGCAGCTGAACAATAGTACCAGCTTGTATTTATAGAGGATAGTATTTCATCAGTGTGTCATCAGCACTGGAGGAAAAAACGGCAACAATGGGGAGTGGAAGAAACACTGTATATATGATTGGGACATTATGTGTTTTCTGTTTCAGCCTGAAATAATGTTCTGTGTTTGGATTAGTTGTAAATATGTGTTTATATATCTTATAGGATCATGTTTGTTTTCTGGTGGGAATGAGGGAGGATCTGGTGGGATTAGATTATGTAGAGTCTGTAGAGAGCTCAAACTGTACAACCTCCAGCTGCTGATCATCATACGACTAATAATCACCAATATAAACATAAACCAATTATGCTCCGCTTCCAGACTAGCATTAATTTGTCTCTGACCTCTGCATATGATTTGTTTCGGATTTTTATTTATTCACATTTATTTATCTGTAAGGTTTTTACAGTTGAGTGCTGCATACAATAACATTAGATGAATTGAATTTACATCCTCCAGATTTATTTCAGTTTACAACAGAGGATACACAATTTAGCGAACTAATTAGACTATAGACTAATTTTAGGAGCCTCTGTGGCTACATTTCTGATTCAGTATCATCATATATGATTTCAGACTAAACTTAACCTGTCTGGTTGACGCGTTGATTCATGAGGGTCAAGAGAAGCGGATGGGATGATAGTGATTTCAGCATACTAAGCGCTGATGACAGATGCAGAAATAAATGGTTAGGGTGTTTCTGTGTTCTAAACTCTGTCCCTGGGGTAAACCAATTAGTGAAGGCACATTAGCAATGCCTAGCATCAGCTTCCCTTCTACCTCGTGTGAAATAGAATGTCTATCTCAGTCCTTTAGGTATTGTACCATAACATATTTCCCATGCATATGTCTCTGGAGGATGGATGTGCGTGTGCTACCGAGGTCGCCATATGGGAATAATGTCATGCTTCTTGTCTGCCTTTAAACCAATTCCCTCATGTCAGATTGCTTGAGATCATCCTCAACCTCAGATAGAACCACTTTCTCTATGACAAAGAGGACATATGAGAGAGAGATGGTGCAACACTTGTACTACTGTGCAAGATAATGTCAAAAAATATTACTCGCATGACATCAAGTTATACACTAATAATCGCCAGAGCAGCATGGCTTATGTTCATCAGCAATTTTCTCCACATCATTCTGGTGGTAGGCTAAAAAATCAAAAATCTTCTAGATAGAATTTTTTTCTCAAATGATTAGATACATTTGTCCTTTAAATATAATCGGCCTGCTACCTCTCCTCCTGCAGCCTTCCATTTTCCAGGCTTCAGAGATTTGTCAGAATTGCTGCCCAGCTCTCTGTGTGGTCTCTTTCTCTGTCTATCTATCTCTCGCCCTCTTTCCATCCCCTCCTCCCTTCATTATCTTCTTACGATATTGAGCATTGAGCTCTGACAGCTACAACTCCTTCTCCATTTAGGCAGTATATTAGAGTTAGATAAAAGTTCATCAATCCCTTATAGATTTGGCAGGCCAACCAACAGGAAATAGAATATGACCTGTTGGATTTACGGAGTGTGTGAATTGCTTAGTTATTGTACGCCAGCATGTTTCTTTGGGCTCACAGCAGCGCGCCGTGTACACATCGCAATGACACATTGCTGTCATGTACACAATAAACAAAGAAGAAATTATGCTGAAAAGATGTTTTATTAGGACATGTTATGGATCTCAGATTGTGCAGTGATAGAGCTCTGAGTAGAGAATGAGTTTATTTGAAGCTAAATATCTCTGAACAACTCAAATAATCTCTGAATAACTAAATAATCTGTGTAATAAACACTATCAAGCACAAAGTTTGCCTTTTATGATGGCAATGCAATCCTAGAGACTACAGGTACAACCTTTGTCTACATTAATAAACACACAAGATGTTATACATCTGCACAGTGTACTGTTGGCTCTCAATTAATTGAATTTAATAGAGCAACATTGCAATCTAAGAGAGGTCTTTATCTTCATATATATATATATATATATATATATATATATATATATATATATATATATATATATATATATATATATATATATACACACACACACACACACACACACACACACACACACACACACACACACCAACACACTTATTAGTCAGGTGGTTGCGATCTGCATAATTAATAATCAATCTGCTCCCAGACTAAATCAATCAGAGCAGCACTAGACAACTGTTTGATTCACCATAAGAGGATGAAAAATATGCCTCTATAAAAGGACTACGATGAAAAACACTTAATAATCAAACTATTTCATGGAATTGAGAGAGAGAGAGAGAGAGAGAGAGAGAGAGAGAGAGAGAGAGAGAGAGAGAGAGAATGTAACCATCTTAAAATCAGTAAAAGGAATATCAAGTTCTGTTAATCACACTCGGCTTAACGTATCTCGTGCAAATGAAACTGTTGAGGGAAGGAATGGGCATGTCACGCTAACTCTGGCATGGATGCTACCTTTTTCATCTATGGGCCAGCCCACCTCTCTGAATGGGCTTCCCAACGCCAGCTGCATTACCTGATATGGAATTAACTAGTGACTGTTGGTGTGTGTGAGAGGGTGCTTGAGTAATTTTAAACCATCAAACTAGCCTTGTGTAAAAAAAAAAAATAGTTTTGTTTGTGCAGTATTTTCAGAGGTAGGATCATGAGGCCCAAGGCAACATGAGAGCAGCTCTGTTGCCAAGTAGTCTATATCTTTCCAAGAATGGCTTTGAGGGTTTTGTACTTGTCAGAATTAGCAGTGTTTGCACACAGCCACAGGTAATAGCTAACTCAACCATGAGCCTATGTTTTTTTTCTTGCTAGTGACCACTTGACAGCTGTATCCACCAGATAACATCACAAAGCTTGGCTCTTCTTATATTAAAGAGATTCAAGATTTTTCCTTGAAGACAACATCAAAAGATATCTAATCTCTGATGACAAAGCTGTATATTCTCAGCACTATTACTCTGCTTTTAGCTGACATATTGCTGATACAAGCCCAACATGGAGCTTTTAATAGACTGTCATGACTGTTAAATGTTGCTTTTCCTTTCTAAATCTGTTTTCCAGGACTATATGTCATGTTTGTTAGTTGTTATTGGTCCCACTTGTGTGGTAAATCACAGTTGGAGAAACAATGGTTCAGCAGGAGGACTAAAAAATGGAGGCTTGTATAAATACCTGAGTAGGATTAATGTTGGCTGTATGTCAGTTTTGTTTTGGTCAGGCATTTTCATCCGAAGGGAGCGACCAATCAGAATACAGATTCCAGTTCAAAATATAAACATCAACATCATATTTGCTCTTTTAATGGATCCCAATGGAGGTCATCACAAATGAACATTTAATTAAATATTTGTACTGAGAAGGGTTTCCAGGTCTACACTAATCATCATCATGTCGTTGTTGGCCAGATGGTCTAACCTTAGCCTCACAATGAGATACATGACATCCACACATAGCAGCAGTGGCTAAAGGCATGATGACAAGCTGTCTCCTGCTCTCAGAGAGACTGAAGTAGGACATTGATGATAAGGGCTGAGTACAGAGCGCTGCGATGTGTCTTTGTGCTGCAGTTGGGGAAGACACGTGGAGAGGGGCCTTTGCAGCGTCCTGCCTCTCAGGGCTCCTTTGGCCTGTGTATAATTGATGAGTGGAGTGAATAAGAGATGAGTTTGTGACTGTCAGCCAGCCTGATGGGGATGGACAGAGCTCAAGTTTGGCTCTCCTCATCTGGCTGATGATGACAATGATGGTGATGATGATGCCCGGGTTTCTTCCACAACACTGTCCTGGACTCTGCCCGGCTTTGCATCACCACTATCGTCACCGCTACCTCTTCTGGATGGCAACACAAAGAAAGAGGGAAAGAGAGGAGAAGGAGGCGAAAGGCAGGGTTGGTGTGTGGGGGAGACGAAGAAAGCAAAGAATGGATAAAAAAGAGGGCAGAGGATAGGAGTGGGGGAGGGGAAGACCGAAACAGCTAGAGGGTGGAAAAAAATCACTCAAAAGAAATGACATGCAGATAAGACTTAGAGGAGGATTTGGTTGCAGTAGTGGCCTATAAACTGACCAGGTAAAATTATCCTCCCCTATATTTCTTTAATCATAATTAATCTCTTTGCATTTATCTCTGGAGAAATAGAGACAGTTTGGGTAGGAAATGTCAGGGAGGTCTTATAGGTAGGACATGTTAGGACAGGAGTGTGCTGCTATGGTATGAATATATTACCGGGGTTGTCCCAGAATCATTTTCAGTCTGTGTCCCCTTTTTGATAACCATTCTGAGACAACAATTTAAATATCAATATGTTTCTTCAGAAAGGGATACCAACAGAAATTGGACTTGTTACAGATTTGATGGAAAGAAGCGTTCTATAAATGGCTCACAATGGAATGCATTGTCTCTCCCTGACATGAATGCTGAATCTAAATTGTCATTGTCGTGTCCAGAGATTATTCAGATATGTACAAAGTTGCTACAAGGTAGTTTTAGTTTACAAAACTTTAAAGGATTGACCTTTGAGCTTTGAGAGGTGAATGAAAATTCCCTCCTGCAGTTAGTGAGGGTGAATTGTGAGATGTGATATATATGCATAATTTTGAGCAAATACATATTTGAACATATAAAACGAATACATCCACACATAGAAGCTTGCTACATGATATGCAAAACTAACTTCTGAACAGATAGTTTTGCAATTTCAAGGTCACAATTCATTATGTCTTTGCCAGATGGACCATCATGATCTAAAACAATGTAAGGGATCAGGTTGTGTTTTTTTCTTTTTCTTTTATCAACATTGTACTTAGGACAACAATTGATAAATAATAAATACACATTTCATAAAGACCACAATTTATTCTCAGTGCTTCAGTTTGGATATGAACGGTTTCCATTTTCTTTACCCTCAGGCCAAAATGTCAAATTTTGCGCACAATATATTTTGTAACCTAAGAAGCAGACTACCATTGGAGCACATTTATTCTCCCAAGGTGATAGCCTTTTTTTACTTTAATGACCCCATGACTTTTTCTGCGTACTGCCACCTACAAAAAAAACTTTTTACATCTTTTTTTCACCGATATCTGACTTTAGATTTCTCAATTCAAGTGTACATGCATATAGCATTTATAGTCTGTCTGCGCCATCCTGTGAAAGTGAAATGGAGACATGCTATGGGAATCTGCTGGTTTAGTCGATAGCTGTGGTGGTGCCACGGAGAAATAAAGTCTGCCCTTTACACAACCACTGGGACCGGGTGACTGACATTTCTGCTAATGCCATCACATGAGCTGTACCATTTCAGTGAAGACATGGACAGATGCCACCCTCTGCTCACACCATTGTGACTACACAGGAAACTCCATGTCTCGCTGTGTTTTCAAGTTAAAGCCTGTGGAGCCTTCTTATAGCTTCTTTGGAATTACGCTACCTCCTTAAACGTCATATGTTGAATTCTTCAAATGATCAGTGAGTGCAGGTGACAGCACGGAGGAAACGCAGGCGAGTACAGTTTAGGCTTGGACATTGCGTGGCCGCACCAAACATTGCATGGTGAAGCTTTTATGTGTTGCATTTTACAGCTTCAAATGAATCTCAGACATGAAAAGTTGCGTGTCTGAATGTCATTTACGGCTCACGTTTTACAATATATTGACTTCAGACAGACAATGCATGGTCCTATTTTACAGCACTCCTTGTAGCCTGAGGGGAGTAGGAGCTTGCAGAGCTCAAGGATTCTCTGATCTCTGACAGACTGTACTCTCCCTCCTCTACTTTGTGTCTTTTGGGGGAAGGTGTTAGTTGGATCTGAAGAAGGCGAGTAGGCAAGCAGTGTAGCAAGGGGAGCAGAGAGTTTTCAGCTGAGTCCAGCGTTTTTCTCTCTGCTCCCTGATGGCTCCAAGATGTTTTTTAAAGCAGCCGTTCTCTCTGCATTTGCTCTCTTTCTATCCCCCCCCCCCCATGTCTCTCTCCTCTCACATATTCTGCCCCCCTCCTTCTGCCGGCCTTTCCAACTTTCCCTCTCGTCAGGACTCACGTTTCGCAAAAGTGCTCGCTTCACCTTGTCTGATCGTAATCACCCCTCGTCAAATAAACAGTCGTTCTCCACACTTGTTCTCTTTATTTCTCTTATGCTTCTCCCTCTCTCCCTCCTCTGTATTTGCTCTCTTTGCTTCTGTCTCTCTCCCTCATCCTTCATAACTGATCATTCATCTGCTCTGATGTAGGGCATGTGTTTCTCCTATAATATACTGGGGTTGTTGTTTCTGCAGTGTTTTACCAGGGATTACCCATGCAAAATTCATGTGATTTTAATGCACTATAGTGCTAGTAAGACTCATTCATCTGCTCATTCACAAGGAGTCCAAAACATACAAGACAATGACTTGACTGAAATTCCCTCAGTTGAAGTGCAGAAATAGCAGTTAGCTGTAAGTGCTGTGTGAAAGCCCCTTTCCTTGTGCATGTGTGCGTGCGTGTGTGCGCATGTGTGTGTGTGTGAGAGAGAGAGAGAGAGAGAAAATGTAAAGACAGTTCTAGAGAGGAAAGGCAGAAGGTGAGTGAGGAAGTCATAAGTCTCTATGAACCTCCCCTCTTCCTTAGCTCTCCTGAGAACACAGGAACTTGACTCATATGAATGAAAACAACAGTCTTAATGGGAGACTGTCAGGCTCCATTCACCTTGAACATGTGTACACAGCCTTAAAGGAATACACCTTTTTTTTTTTTTTTTTTTTTTTTTTTTAAATGACTCAATAATTAATTTACCTGCGAAGTAATGAGAGAACATCAATATCGAAAATATCTTTTGGGCCCTGGTCCTTATTAAAGCTTTAGTGTGTAACTTTTTGATATTAATGAACGTCCGTTACATTCAAGCCATTGCCAAATGAGTTGCTACAAAGTTAATTAAGACAATCAGCTTCACACAACTCGCTCTGTATTTCTCTGTATGGCTATGTTCAGATGTTCCTCATGGGGGCGATAGAAACTACGCACTATAGCTTAAATGCTAACCATTTTAAAAAATAAAGAGGGATTGTATGCAACTGGCTTTATCTCAAAACTAACTGTGTATAAAGGTGGAAACTTATAATGTACTATCTCTAAAGCTAACTAGTACAACATTTCAAATAATGTGTACATCATTTTTAAGTAGTGTAATTTTTAATCATTTTAAAATAACGTACGTAATTTTAAATAGCAATTCTGTCTCGGACAAATTGCGATTTTGGTAAAAAAAGAAAATAAGACTTGGTGTATCCATTTATATATATTATAAAAAAAATATTTTTTTACATTATTATGTGTTTTGATATCTGCATCATTTCTTGATGTGACTCTCATTTTCTGCTGTAATCAGAGTATGTAAGTCCTAAAAGCTAAACTGTGGCTTGTCTCCAAAATATGAGCCATGAAGTTAATGATGCAACAACCTACACTTTGGAATTATTGACAGCTCCAAGGGGAATACCAATGTCTTTTTAATTGTTGATATATCGCACTCATCATTTCAGATTAGATTTGCCAAAAACATAAGGGACCTATTTGTTTGTTTGCCCTATTTGGGCATTTTCACTCGCCCTGACTAGCCTAAAAGTCGAGACACACCGACCAGACGGCCGACCCTCGGCAGAAAAGGCAGTTGGACTGATCAGTCTCCCCGAGTTGGTCAAAAAAGTGCCTTGGAACACACCAAAGCGACGAGACGTAATTCGTCTCCATAACAGCAGGCAGCGCTAATCTGTATTGTCGCCCAAAAATGAAAACTGGCAGCTGATTGGACGAACGCGTCATGTGGGTCTGGTTTCTCCGGAAATTCAAAGACAGACTGTCATGGCAGCTTGTTCAGAATACGATCTCATATTGTACTAAAATAGTTCACCGAATTGTGTTTCTGAGAACATTTTAAGTGAGAAATAGGCCATACAGTTGCTGATCTGTCTTCATTTCAGATCAACAAAGGTCAGTTTAAAAGATTTTCGTCAGATTTTGAGATACTCTAGTCACGCTCATTCCGCTCCCCGTTTCTGGGTTAGCACTCTACCAATCAGATGGGTCATTTGCTTCGCAGGAAGAAGACCCTGGCCGAGATTACTTTGCTTACCTCACTATAGACGATGCAGCTCTTCTGTCAGATATGCTCTCCTCTCCCGTGCTGCTGCTGCTGCTGGGGCATTTGGGTTAAGTGGCATCGGCACATCCAGTTCAACATCACGTCTCCTTAAGTCCTCTAATATTTCCTCATTAATGTCATCAACACATCCATGATTCATGGAAATGTTGTGTAAAACACAACAAGCCACAAAGAATGCTGCGACTTTTTGAGGACTGTACTGTAAAGTGCCTCCTGACCTATCCAAACACCTGAAGCGCATTTTCAGTATGCCGAATGTTCGTTCAATTGCACTGCGTGTTTGTGTGTGTTTTCGATTAAATAGCATTTCACTCTCTGTTGCTGGCATAATAAATGGTGTCATCAGCCATGTCTTTAATGGATAGCCGTTGTCCCCAAACAGCCACCCATCCAAGGGGGGATTCCCCTCGAAGAATCCCCCCTTGGATGCAAGGACATGCACATGGGTGCAGTCTATAGCACCAAGGACACCAGGGAACCCATACTTCGCCCAAAACGCCTGCTTCGCTCTTTCCTGGCTGTCAGGTGTGATGGGGAATTGGATGTATTCCCCAGCATGTCGGACTAGACCTGATGTAACTGCATGTATAGCCAAACTTATGGCATAATGGAGCTCAGAGGGTGCTGGAACGACCCAGACGCATAGAAATGCAGTGCCGCTGTAACTTTCACTGCAACGGGGAAGGCATATGGACAGGGTGCATCAGTCCCCAGCTCATCTGCCAGGAGATGGCAGACATCTGTCACAGCCTGACGGGTCAGGCGTAGCTTACGCCTACATTCTTCCTCACTGAGGGAGAGATAGGTCTGTCTGGGCCGGTAGACCCTCTCCCTCCTGCGTCTAATTCTCTGTCCCAAGACGTACTGCATCTCACTGTGCAATAGAAAAATTATGAGCAAGCGCAACTTAACTGGTAAGTTGCAGAGTAAGGTTTTTAATAAACTTACATGATGGTAAAGGTGATTTGCAGTCTTCAGAATTTTGTTTCCTAGTTCTTGACGGACCACTTTGTCAGGTGTCCTTATATACCTATGTGTCTTTCCACTATTGGTCAAACAGGTTAGTTTGATCCGTCATCAATTAGCCTGAATAATTTGGGTAAATGTGTACGCTAGATTTATGCCTTTTTTATGCCTATCTTTTTCACATCTTCATGGACACCACAGTGATTTCCCTCATGTGGTAATATTTTTCTTTGTATTTATGTATGGTTTGCAAAAATAGGAACTGCTGGGTCCGTGTAGATGAGAGAAGCAAAGTGTATGCGCGGTGTGCGCACTCTACATTACGGCCAAGCATGCGCCCTTAAAATAGCTCTGAATAAGCGCCACTGACTTTAGACTAGGTTTTTCCTGGTCAGTGGCGGAATTGTTTTCTGAAACTGCAAAAATAGCACTAGGGAACGTTTGCGCCTGAACCTCTTTTCGCTGAACCGCCCTCGGGAGCGCAAATTCATTCCCTAATTTACCGGCGTGCGTCTGTGGAGGTGCGCTGTGCGTTGGGTACAAAATAGGAATGATACATGCATCGGTGTACAAAGTCAATTGCGCTGGGTGCAAGATAGGGGGCCCTACATCATCATTGGGCCCATAGTCATTACTGCTGTTGACATGATTTTCACAACAGTAAAACCATATTAGGGACATCTGTGACAGATGTTTCCTTTAGATGGTGTGACTGCAGTTCTTCCTCTCTCTCTGGGTACAGGTCTCACATGAGTGTTCACCGACAGACAGAGACGTTGACTGTAAACACTGTGATCTGTTTTGATGACGCACAACCCAGTGCAAGTTCATTGATATGGAGAGGGAACTGAGGGCAGGAGCTTCCTCATCAGCAAATCAGTGATGTTGACTGAATGAAATCCAGACTCTACTGCATAGAATTTAAATGTGTGTGCGTAGATGTTCAAATGTGTGTTAGTTTAGTGGACAACTCGATGTGACGTGCTCTACTTTTTTTTTTTTTAAACCTTTATTTATCCAGGAAAGTCGATAGAGAACAATTTCTCATTTGCAACGACGACCTGTCACATTCACACAGTTCCACATTCATACCTGGAAGCTGCCCAGTACAACCACTGATCTGCTGGCCACTGAGCAACTCCACTGGAGCGGTTGGGGTTATGGGCCTTGCTCAAGGGCACCTCAGTGGTGGTAATGAGGGAGGGACAAGCGCTGCTGCAGTATATATCCAACTTAAAGGAGTACTTCCACATTTTGGAAAATATGTTCATCCACCTTCTTGCAGAGTTAGATGATAAGATTGATAGCTCATTCTCATATCTTTTGTGCCCACCTCTTTACGCTAAGCTAGACAAATACCCTCTTGGCTTTAGCATCATACTTAAGAAACAGGCATGAGCGCAGTATGGATCTTCTCATCTAACTCGGCAGGAAACAAATAAGTTTCAAATACTTTTGAACTGTCATTGCCCTGGCCGCTCCTTCGCTGCTGCTGCTGTTCATGTAGTATTTGATAAACAAGCTTGCCTGCTAGCAGTCCGATGATGGCACGTCAGTACGGCTTTTTGGAGGTGTGCATAGTGCTTCCTGCTGTCACAATTTCGCATCTCTTTGTTTGTTCTTCTCATATCACCTGTAACGCTCAAACATGGGTTGGGGTCATGCATTTCGTAATTGACGTCTCAAAACATTGCAGCATGTGTTTGTGTGCCTCCAATATGGCTGACAACCCACCGTTAGGGGTGCAAGATATATCAACTCAATATCGTTATCGCAATATCACGTTGCGCAATATATCTAGGGGTGCAAGATATATTGACTCAATATTGTTATCGCAATATCACGTTGCGCAATATTATATTGAAAGTGTCGCAATAAGTATGCAATATTTTTTTTATTTTGTGGAGCGCTGCGTCCCGTCCGTTGGCTGTGTGGCTTAGTTGTGTTAGATTTAGAGCCCGCTTGAAACACTGTAATGATCATGTTTCATTGGCCAGTTACCGTGCCACTTGCACATGTTAGTACACGTCAGCGTACGGGTCCACTATGTGACAAACCACGTGTGCATATTTCGACAGAGTGACAGTGTAAGTGAAGAAATAGATAGAGACAACAAAACGGAACGAATCAGATAAGCGAAAGAAAAGTTGTGTCCTGTTCTCTTTATTTATTTATTTTATACTGTACAACCAGTGGATTCGGTATTTGGCCGAACCCCAAAAATCTGGATTCGGTGCATCCCTAGATTAAATTTATACACTCAGGGGCCACTTTTTGTACAATTCATTGCAATTCAATACTACTGCTCTGTCATAAATTGTTGTATTTATCATTTTACCTTTACAAAGTTAATAATGTTAATTTTATGCTGACATTGTTGGACATGTGTAAATTCAATAATATGTTTATTATTGAGGTCATAGTTATAGGTGATGGACTACATTATATTGAGTTTTCTTTCCTGTTTACATACGTGAGGAGGGCAGAATATGCTGTGTTGAGCTTGGTAGATGCTTGCGGGGAGTGACAAGGTTGGAGAGATTAGGTCGGAGCCACTCACCAAACCCTGAATTCACATAATCACATAAAATGTGAGTTGCGTGTCTGAAATGGTGTCAGTGCAATTATGTATGTATATTCACACAAATATGCAACCATACAAAAACACAAGGTTAGAATGTCTCGCATATACCTTGAGCAATTACCACTTTTTCTTTCCTTTAATTCCTGTTTTACATAACTTTCTTCACATTGACACTGGAGTTCTGAGCATTGTAATAGAATAACTCCATAGGGAGAGATTTTCCTCTTCAAAAGAGATGGCCATGAATGTAATTATCGCACAACAATGCTTATAATTAGCAGGAGTACAAGCTGGTGCACTTTGGCACAATGACAAACCTTGCTCCAGATTGTTTGAATGATATTGCTTTTTCTTCTTGTAAAAATGTTCATTATCATATGATGAACTGTGAACCTGCCTCTTCCTGCTCACATCTCATTCTGTTTATTTCTCTGTCACTACAGATAACCCCCTTTTTGTTCTCTTCCTTTCTTCTGTATGTATTTCTATCTTCAAAAAGAATGTTTGCCCTGCTGTTTTTTGCCCTCTCTCACACTGATTAGCACTTACTGTAAAGAGTGCTTTCCATAACCCCCACCCATCCCCTCCTTCCTCTGTCCCTCCCTACTCTTATTAAAAACTCTCCCACTTTAGTGTCACCCTGGCCCAGGTCCCACTCGCCTCCGCTAAATGATCTGAGGCATCTATCTTTCTATCCTCCTTCCCTCCCTAACTCCTCTATCTCCCCTCCCTCTATCGTTACTGCTCTCTCTCTCTCTCTCTCTCTCTCTCTCTCTCTCTCTCTCTCTCTCTCTCTCTCTCTCTCTCTCTCTCGTTGGCTTGGCATGTAAGGAGTGACGCACAGCCCTGCTGTCAGGGGGAGATAGCAGACCTGACGCTGGCTGTGACGTCACCAGGTTATCGCCAAGCTGTCCTGCAGAACTGCTAAGATTATGGTGCTTCTGCTTGTAAGTCTATAAGAAAAATGCACACACGTTTCACACAAAACCCCAAACAAATTATCAGTACGCATGTCTTAGTGCCACACTTTTGCATGCCAGTCACACTCTGTGTAAATCCCTGACACACATTTATGAAATTAATAACATGCAAGATTTATCCTTTTCCCATGTGTGCAGCTTCAGTGCAATGCTCAGTGTCCCTTAGACTAATTCAAACAACCACCCATGAACAGATAGGACCCGACATGCTGCATATGCAAAAAGGAAGACTTAGGAGGAAGTCCTACTTTATACTCCAAAATCTCAAATGATCTTTTCAGCTTTAGACATTTATCTTTGTTTCACATGATCATTATCATTGATCTTGAACTGAATCTTGTCAAAACATGGAATCAAATATAATTAATCACAAAACATACAAAACCAAAAAAATGAGGGAGATTATATTTGTGATTTGTCACTGGTTCTTAAAATTTACTGATGCAATACTACTGACAAATATGAAAAATACCTACATGCAGTGATATTAGTATTAGCTATGGTTTTATGTATTTATTGATTGTATGCAACTTACAATTATTTGTATTAATGTTTTTGTTGACAAAATGTCAGAAAAATGAAAAATGTCCAAAACATCTTCAGATGCAGTCCAAACCCGAAACAATATTCTATTTACAATTATATAAAACTCATCACTTTAACTCCAAAACAGAGTAACACATGAAATATGAAAGATTAATTAACATTCCATAATTGAAAAATAACAAAAAATATATAGTATTAAAAATGAGAGCAATAAATGAACCAGTATGTGATTCAGTTGTGCCATCAGAGAATACATGATCAGCTGTGAGGCTGTGCTCCAAAGACCGATAATGGAAAAGTATCCCAGCTGTTTGACCATTAGTGGGGTCAATTTGGAACCAGTGAGCTCTATTGCTGCACCATCTCCTCCAGTAATGAGAGGAGAGCTGTGCTGTGTTTTCACAAGTGGGCAGTGGACCCAGACTGTTGATGATGGATGGATAGGGAGGTACCAACCCCTGGTCAGCTGTTTCATCAAGACTCTCATCTTGCAATTAACTTCTCTGTGTAATGTAGCTCAGCATAAATTCTTTCAGGAAGACCGAACAATAATCAGTCTCTCCTAAAGCGAATCAGCGCTTGAGGCGCTCTCCTTCTGATAATCCAATCAGGAAAGGTCAAAGATTCCATAGGCCAATCACAGCATCTCAACACTGTTTAAAAGCGCTTTCTCTCCCTGTGCTATCAGCTGTCATTTCAGAAAGGCGTCGTCCCTCCTCCTCCCCTTCCACCTCCCGTCCTGGTGGTTCTACAGCTGTCACTCCATTGCCTCCTTGGCCTGGTCTTCCGGCCTTCTCCACCGCCACCGGTGTCTGGATTCCATCGGGGGTTACATCATGGTTCCCTACCCCTATATATTAAATGTATTAATATATCAAATGTATTAATACAAATGTATTAATATAACGATGGAGTTCAATCTCCAATACTATGTTCAAATTATGCTCTTGTTCAATAAAACATTTTGCATATCTGCAAACAGTCTCTCCTGATTGAATTGGATATTAATGAGCATTTAAATACATAACTGTTTTTTTTTTCTTTCTTTTCTTCCTGTTTATCTCAACAAATGTAATTTTCAAGTTCTGTCCCAAAATCTGAAATGAAAAAGCAGCACCTTTGAACAGTAATGGTTGTACAGGGGTTTAAGTGGGTCAGAATCAGCTTATTCATTCAACATTCTCTTGGGGTTCAGTCCCTTATGTCCTGTCCAGTTTGAACCTTCTCTAATATGCTTCTAAAGGTAAGCTTTGTTCTTGTTCTTTGTTAATGTGACAGCTATATCCCTGAGGTGCTGTCAAAAGTACACCAGCTCCACAGAGATCTCTACAGGAAGAGAAAGCTTTTTTTTCTTTTCTTTTTTCAAATACAATTTCCAATACCTGATTTCACATTTACAGTCAGTCTTAGGGTAAACCCCAACCGAGTCCCAAACTGATTGGGACCTTTACTCACAAAGAAAAAAAAATGGCCACTTCAATATTCCTTTGAAGTGGAAAATCAGGCAATTGTGAAGTTCAGTGGGTTTGGGTGGGATTCACATGAATAAAATTGGATGGCCTGCTTTTTTCCATTTCATTGAATTCAGATCGGGACATGACGCCAGCTCTTAGATGTGTCGCAGAATTTGGCATCGCCAGTGATGGCAGAGAGACAGCTGTATCCAACAGCCTCCACCTCCATTAGAAATAGAAAACTCAACCACCCACAATGCTCCTGCATTTTGATAATCCTGTTCTTTGTTATAATTTATGGATACTTTTCTTTCATCTGATTTATATTCTCTGTTGCTTTCTTTTTTTTAAAAAAAGAGTAAAGAATGTTCCAAATGTCATATTGCTGTTTTAATATTGAACACAATTGTTCTCAGGATACATTGTCATCATCCTGCCCAGCACTTGAAAGGAATTCTTACCAGAATTGGGACAGCCAGACACAGGCAGATGTTTGGAGTTGTGTCTTGGTGTGGCCATTGACTATATTAGAAGACAAAAGAAACCGCAGGACAGGCTTCCCTAAAGTAATGACGTTGAGCATGAGCCGCTGCATTTTCCTTTGTGTTCACCAGCTTACATCAGCCAGCCATGATGCAACATGGCAAGTAGAAGAGGCTCACAATAGGCATCGCAATGTTGCAGAATAGCACTTTGAACATCAAGCACAATGTCAAATTTGCAGCTTGTCAGGAGGACTCAGAGTTTTCTTTTAAGCGGTGGCAAAGAGCTCATAGAACTATGGTTATTTGATCACACTCTCCCTCTGTTCACTCACTTTAGTTGAATCTGAGCTTTGGGGAAGAGGGATAACGTTACACTTGTGTGAATTTAGAAATGCTGGAAGATGAGATTGAATGTGCTAAGTAAAGAGAATTATCACACATTTGCATGAGTGTAGAACTTTCTTAGAGATAGTTTTTGGTGTATGTTGTGACACTGGCACTTCTCCAGCTGTGCACCCATACTGTTATCACGATCACACCTTTTCCTCTCCCATATTGATTCTGATACATATCCTTAGCCAATATCATGAGTTTATGTATCCAATCTGATTTTTCCATTTAAAATCACTCTGCAGAATTACTTAACTACACATCACTTCTTAACTGTAGGCCAACAAAAACAAACTGGGAAAAACTGTACACATATATCAGAAAATAATTGGCACTGACCTCAACAGCATTGGGTATGTGTATGAGGCCAGAGCCACACAGAGGGCCATGGCCATTTTGACTAACATCACTCACCCACTACACTCTGAGTTTTGCCTCCTACCATCAGGAAGGAGATATACCTTCCGAAAACGTGCCAGGTCTAACCGATACCTGAGATCATTTGTACCATCAGCTGTTGGGTTTCTCAACAAACTATAGGTCATCTGCCATCCCTGCCCATGTCACAGCACATATTTTTTCATTTATTTAAGTATAGTGTGCATGTGTATTTATGCGCTTATCTATACCTCCAGTTTGTATGTGTTTTTGTGCGACTGTGTTGGCTACCTGTTGTGAACCAAATTGCCCCTTGGGGACATTAAAGACGTTTCAACTTCAACTCCAACATTCTTTTTAAAGGAATATCACTCTCATGTCTGTCTGTTACTGTTAATATAAAGCTACTGCCAGCAGCCGGTTAGTTAAGCTTAGCACAAGCACTACTAAAGCTAATTAATTATCTTATATCTTGTTTTTTTAATTAGTTCTCAATATTATGAACTTTTTCTCTAAGGTTTGTGTAAATTTTTAGGATTTGTAAAGTTGAGTGTGTATTTTCTAGGGCTAGGGGTATCACAATTCTCCAAATATGCAATTTGATTTTACTTTCGATTTTACTTTTGATTTTAAGGTCACGATTCAATTCAATTTTCAATTTAAACTTTTCTTTTTCAGCAATGATGGCAATGCCACAATAAGAGCAACTAGATGGCAAAAGGGTACTACTTTACAACCAACAGTTGGAGTTTTTCAGAGTTTACAAGGCGCATCTGAATGCATCATGCATGAAGTCTTGTTGGAGCCTATTTATATACAGTCTGGTTGGAGCCCACAGCTCTACCCTTCCTTGTTTGTTTACATAACTCACAGGAAGGCAACATGTTACCACAGTGGTGACTTCAGGCAAGCAAAGGATTTTCCAGTTCTGTTGTTTCTCCGTTATCTCCGACCCTGGCAATGGCCATTGTGTCTGGAAAAGTGCAGCTGGAAGCTACTGGTAAGCTAACGTTACCCTGTGTCTTTAGCTGCATGCTACCAGCCGGTAAGCTATGCTGTGTCTGTTTTGTTTTTTTTGGACGTGCGCAAGTAGGCAGGGGTGGAAAGAGAAAAAAATACTGGGGGAATTGCCGATCCTACTTTTTATTTTGATTGATTTTCAATTTTGAAATCCTGACACCCCTAGTATGTTCGTTATTGATCTCGGCAATAATAGCTTTACAAAACAGTCCTAACTTCAAGTCCACTTTGTAGCTTTTTCTGAAGCTATTCAAACACATCGCATGGTCTTCATCAACAGATTTAAAGTTTAAAAACACAATAATGATATTTCAAATCAAAAGATTTTTATTTCTACATAAATATATAATATAAACAAACAATCTACAATATGTAGATACAGATATATCTGTCGAATATAAGCAGACATTAATCAGGCTTTATTGCATTGTTACAATTTTAAAACAAAAATGACTAAGAAATAGCATTTGACATGTTAGAGTCACTGTTAGATAAATATCACCGCTGGTAGCTGATGTAACATTACGTTATGACTTGTACATCCAAAGTTGCCTGCCACCCTCGCCAAATACTGTTTGCTTTACTGTGACATTGTGATATTGCAAGTCTATACTGTATTGAACAGCATGACGCATACAGTAACAATAATCAACCCTAACCTGTCACTTACATTCTTAGACATTTGTGTATTCAGTGTATTTATTTCTGTTTACTGTGTTTCTGTCGTACTTTGCTGCACACAAGCCTGCAGTCGAGCCATATTATGCAACACACAAGGGATGAATGAAACAACTCTTCACATGTAGCACCTGTGGCCCAGTTCTCTTTAAATGTGCAACATGCATTGGTCTCTTCCATAATGGTCTTTGTCAGTGCACTAGTCCACATTGTTACGCTAACTTTGATTTATAGGAAACTATAAGTAATTTAGAAGCATAAACAATTCTCCACAAACAATGCATGAGTCAACTGACAGAAGTGAAACAGTGAACAGATTACATGGAGAATGGATAAGAGGAAACCACCTGAGAATGCTAACAGTCACGTTTTATTACATTAGAGCTCTCGCCATCATAATATATTCATCATCTTAGAAAAAGCAGATGTAAAGATGTAACTCTGAAAATAGATTCATGGAAACAGATAAAGAATGCTCAGTCTTTAATTTTTTTCATGCTTCACCTCAAGATGAAAACCACAGCCCATGGTCCAGTTCTGTCAGGATAGATTCAAGAATTTCCACATAATTAGATGCCAATCCAAAACAATAATTGAAGTATAACTATCCCAAAAGAAAATGCTCAGGTTCAGTCTTAAGAATGAAATGGTCATTTTCTGAATTTATATCATTCAATTGTCCTGTTGCATCTTATAATGTGCAATACACTTTGATGTTATTGAAATATGATTTGGATTCTGGCTATGCATTGTGAGATACATACAAATCACATGATTATAATGCATGCAATCATACGTAATCCGGAGTTATTTACTCTGTCTGGCCCACATGAATCAAAGAGAATAATGTAAACAGAGGGAATGAATGAATGGGTGTGGGAATGGGAATAGCTTCAAAGATGCAGTAGTTTTCTTTTCATATTTCTAGGCTTCTTCTTCCTGATTGCTCAAAACATGACACAGCACCAGGCAGTAGGCAATGTCTGGTGATAACATTCCTCTCTTATCGGGATCTCACCTCACTGCTGTGATTCATCTGATAGTAAGTCAAATGAAGGAGAGCAAGGAGAGAGATGGCGACCACAATCCCTCTGTGCAATGTCTCCCTGTGCTTACCCCTGCTGTCCTGTGTCTTGGGAATTACTTTTTTGAAAAAGTACTTTTATTTTGTTGTTTCATTGGTCTGTGGAAATCACGACTAAATCCCTTTCTTTTTCACATCCTTCCAAAACACACCAGTAACCAGAGAGCCAATGTATTTTTAAAGACGGGAAGAATGAGGATCAAGCAGGAAACAACCTACGCGTTGTACAATGGCACAAAATTATACAAAAAAATGTCATGTGCATCGGCCTTCCTGTGTATTGCTGTAGACGTACATTTGTCCACAGCTCCCACTACAGTTTCAGAGAGGAATGGTAGCGCTCACCTCTGCACACCTGGCCAATCAATGTGTGAAGTGGGTGTGCTTGTGGGATTGTCGGTTTTGGAAAGTTTGAAAAATTGAGAGACACAGCCCCCCCAAATTCCAATGCTGGAAATGTGTGTGGAGCGAGTTCCAGATGCTGGCAGACAATCCTACAAGCACTTTGTTTGAAGCGTACTGACTCATTATCAGTCACATCTGCTTGTGTTAAGTGAAAACCGGTCATAGTTGAATTACAACAGTTCGGTGGGTAAAATAGGCAAACAAAGAACCTCAAAGTCCCATTGACATCCTTTTCCTATGCAAATCTCACAATTTGAAACTGCCGCTGAAAATGGGCGAATCTCAACAAAGCCAGTAGTTGACGTCAACTCAGGTGGCTCTACCTTATTTGGCTCTAGTCTGTACCTTTGTCACACCCCAAAATTTACATACAAACCACTTGTCTGAGACCAGCTGTTGTTCTGAATGTTGGTTGCTATAGAATAGAATAGACATTAGATTCATTAGACGTTAGACACTTTATACATTGTTCGTCTGCTATTTCATTACTAAATTCACTTCTGAGACTTTTTTATGCTAGAAATCAACTATGTAGAGCTCAAATATGGGCCGTTTTACGAAAATTGATGGCTAATTGCAAATTTGGTTCGACTGTGTCGGAGTTCTGATGTGACAGCCGGCGGGTGCCTGCCCGGGCTTGCCGCCCGGCCTGTCCACCTTCACAGACCCCGCTGTGAGCCGGCTGGAGCTCTATCAGGAGACTCGCGGACAAGAGGCGCTTATTTCCCCGATCATTTGTTTAAATAACTTAACACACATATCCATTATAAGATTAACTGGAACCTGTGGTTTTTCGAAGTTATAATGCTCCACAAGAGATTGCAGGCGTAACAAGCTCGCTGACTCGCTGTCTCCCCTTCTGATCAGTGCTGCTGTATGAGAAGAAAGCAGAGAGGGAAGGGGCTGCTCCTCAGTCACAGAACAGAAGAAAGAAGTGACTGTTTTGGCGGACACAAGAGAGAAAAACCTTTGCGTGCTTGCCGGACAATACTCGTGTCTTTTCTACAGAAAGTCGGCAGATTTGTCGCTAGTCGCTTTTTTGAAAAAAAGTCGCTAAGGGGGTCTGAAAAGTCGCTAAATCTAGCGACAAAGTCGCTAAGTTGGCAACACTGGAGCCTCTGCAGGTTCGCTCAGCTCATTGTAAAGAGGGGTGTGTGTGTGTGTGTGTGTGTGTGTGTGTGTGTGTGTGTGTGTGTGTGTATTAACCAAGCAATCAGCGTGCAGCTCATCTAAATATTCATGAGCATACCATATAAGGGAGAAAACCTCTCATTTCATTCAGGGCTATTTCACAGGGTTGCATTAGGGCACATAGAACAGCATCCGGGCCATTTTCAGCCCAACCAATGTTACATACCCTATTTGGAGATCTTAAGAAACAGTGTGAAATACCCTATATAATCATTCTATCACCCCTTTAAGTAGTAGATTATAAACCGTATTTTAGTTAGTTATTAGCAATATATATATGATTATTATCTCTCAGTGACAACTGAGCAAACTTCATCCACTGTTGAAGACTGAAGGTGGACCTTAAGTTAAGGTTTTGATCCAACTATGTACTGTAAATGGAGGCTGAGTAATTTAAACAAATTAAGAAGTCAAGGAGTTTTTAATCCTGTTTTTTGTCTACATTTCTAAATGTTTACCTGAAATTCTACACTTTAGGCTGCCACCTTTCAGATTATCCAACATTCTGGTAGATAATCTCCTGGTGGTGTCAGCACGACAGTAGAAGACCAAACCCAGAAGTGGCTTTGATAGATTACTGTGGTGCCCTCTGCACTATTTATCAGACCTCTTCCTTTTTACTGCCTGCATCTATCAGGCTCACAGTAGTTAAATACTGAAGATAAAAGCATATAGTGCAGGGCCCACATAAAAACAGCCACTCAGGTGATTTATTAGGTTGTCGTCCACCAAAGATCTGTGATTCTCAGGGCCACAGTGCAACGACTGCCCTGCCACATGCCATGTTGTGTTGTATCCATGAACACCTCTATTCACTGTGCCTCCTGGCAATAATTGTCATGTCCTTAATGGCTCTGTTGTTCGGCTTTGATGCATTTTTTTCATGTTGGTGAACCATGAAGGTACTCGGAACATGGTGTTCTTTTGGTAGCTAGCTGATGTCGCACTAAAGAGGCCAGCCTGTGGCACATGTTGCCTCACAGTTCGCTGTGCACAGTGCAAGTGACTGTACGGCTGCTGCTTTTTATTCACTCTTTGAAATTCAAAGGGTTTCTTGATTTGATAGGACTTGGGGAAACACATCTCCTGTGTCCTGCCCCTGGTTAATCTGAAGCTGACACTACGATGGTTGTTTAAAATGTGTTGCCTGCAGTTCTTCATCTTTATTTGATTGACATTTCGAGATAGCAGGGGCTGATGGAAAGGGACTATTTGCTCACAGCGATGCAGGAGGAGGCTGGGGAGCCGAGAGAAAGAGGGAAAAAGATAGAAAGAGAGATAGAGAGAAAATGGGAGAGCAAAGCATCCTGAACTACGATAACCTTAAGTCCTCCTCTGATGACACATGCTCCCATCTCTGACTGGGTTGGTAACTGTTTTTGTTGTTGCTCCAGGAGAAATGCCTACATATATATATATATATATATATATATATATATATATATATATATATATATATATATATATATATATATATATATTTTTTTTCTTTTTGAAGAACTTAAACAGATTAAATCCTTTATGCAGACCTGAATTATATATTCCAGGTAAAGAAAAGCACAAAATGTATTACAATACCCAACATTAACATGGAGAGCAGCACTAGAATTAAGCATCAAACAGGTGTACATTTAAAGTGTTGAAGTTAAACATTATAACTTTACTCCACATTGTTTGTTGTCAAAATTACTTGCTTTAGCTTTTTTTTATTAGGGAAAAGAATATTATTTCTAAAACCTGACGGTGTCAGTCTCTGAGAGGAGAATTACCAAACAACAACTTTATATATGGAATCCTGAGAGGATGTGTGCAGTCCGACTGGAGATAACTTGACCAGGCTGTTGATAGGGAGTCTGAGAAAAAGTGCTTTATGGACTCACTGAGAGTTTTATGATTTTATGATGACCCACTGTTACTACCTTTTTACTGAAACGTTTCACTTATCTGGTTTGATGAATTCCTATCATCTGAATGGTGATGTGTTGTGTTAATTATCTACTGTGATCACATGTGGATCTATTGATCTCTAATACTCTAGATCAGCTGACGTACATGTTGTCCTTGTCTGGGGCCACATATTTAATGCCAAAGTCTGAGTTAATGAATGGCTACAGTTTGAGTCTGTGTTACTGGCTTAAGTGATGAATTAAACCATAGAATAAAAAAGATGAAATCTAATATTCTGTTATGTGCATCACTGGCGATGGCTTGGACGTCAGTTTTTTTGAAAACATCTTACTGTGTGTTTGAGTGTCTGTTCCTCTAATGCGGCTAAGTGTAGCTTGTTGGCTTCAGCGCAAGGCTGAAATGTGAAACTGAGAATGTGTGTTTTGTCTTATTTTTATATATTTTTTTATTTGACCATTATTTAGCCAGGATTGTCTCTTGAGATTTAAATCTTGTCAAAATGGCCATACAGTACACAAACCAACACTTACATGAGGAAGAAAAGATGGAAAAACAATTAAAAGGCATTGTAAGACTTTAATGGGGGCATTCATGTGTTAATACTTCATTCACTCATGTGTGCGTGCATATGACTGTTTGTGCATGCATGCATGCTTGTCTCAGCCTCAAGAGATTCCTCACAGCCTTTGGCATTTTTACATTGCATCATGTTGTCTTATTTTATCTCTCACGTGAGATTAGGAAGGAAACATAGTGAGCGAGGCTAATGTGCATGCATACATTTAGTGGACTATGATTCTTGCATGCATTTTTTTTCCATCTTGTCGCTCTTCTTATTCAGGAAATTTAACATACACGCTTTCAGCTGCAGTAGACGCAGAGCCGGTATGTGATTAGAATCTTCCAGTCTGACCACAACCACCACTGCCGTCACCACCACTGCCACAGTCCTAAGAAATAGATCACCTCCAAATAGTGTGTTATGTAACGTTTAAACAACTGCAGATTTCTCTCTCTGCTTACTTTTTGAGAGACACAGGACCACAAGCGTGCCTGGAGGCCAGATGCAGATGATGGTCTGTCAGTTTGCGGACCCATGGTCAGGCCATCATGATGACATTAACACTCCAAGAATGTCTGTAGCACTCACTCTCAACCATCTTTCCACCCTCAGCCTGAGCAGTGTAGGCTAATTCTCCCCGGCAGAATGTGGATTGTTATGAAGGATTGCTTGTACAGTATGTCTGTTAAACCGCAGTGCTCGCTCTTAAGGTGAGCCTTTCTTTTCTTCTTCTTCTTGTGGTGTGTGAAACCCCTCACATTCTTTATATAGTATGATATTTAGTATTGGACAAGACTTTACATAAATCTTTAGGATGAAGCACAAAATAAAAGATTTTCCTTTAGTCATCAATCAGTTGTGATTTGAGGTGTAAACGTCTACTGAGTCATGTGTGTCATGGTGGCAACAGCAAGCTATCAGCCAGTTTTGACCATTGGAGCAATGCCGTGCAGCATCAAGCATGTCAGTGAGGACACATGAAAAGAGATTTGTCATGCATCACAGACGTCCCTCTGGATCTGCTCATGACATGCACAAGAGCTTCAAATACTTTGAGGGGGGGTTAAGGTCACTTCCATTGGCTCAATCTCACCACCTGATTCCAGTCTATCCTCCTCCTTCCTCTCTTTCTCTCACTGACCTTTTTTTGTGATATCAGCCCCGATGTGACGAGGGTTTCACGAAAGAAATATTTAGACAGATCACAAGCTTGAGCCCGTGCTTTGAAGCCCACGATGGTGGTGTTGACAGCAGCTACTGGAGCTCCTAATTAGGCTGCGGAGACTGCACCTCTGTGAGGGCTTCTCTGATGCAACTTGGAAGGCACCCAGCTAATGCCACCACACAGTAACACTGTGAAGATAAAGCCTGCAAAATGACTTATTCGTGTTTATATTGTGTCACTTACATCTCCGGCTTTACGTCCAAGATGTAATTGCTGACCACTTTGGAGAATAGCCGGGAGTTGTTAAAGTTGTTAGTACACTGATCTGAAATTTGAGGTTAGCAGGAGTGCAAGAACTGGGCTCGGCGTATCCCTCATGTTTGATGTACAGCCTGCTGAACATAAATCTTGGCTCGGAGTTCCGTCTTGATAAAATTTCTGAGGCAGGAAAGTGGAATGGCTGTCGCCTGTAAAGCCAGCTTCCTGTATGGAGCCTCGCTCTGCTGGGCTTGTATGAATTAAACATGGACCAGGGCCATTATAAATGACAGGGTCAGAACAGCCAAATAGGGATGTTGGAAAAACAATGCGACCAACAGAATCTATCATCTCTGCCAGCTCAGTGAAACTTTGTCAAGTAAGGCCAAGTCAGCAACTATACGACTACAGCTCCAGTGAACACTAATACTGAAACAAACAGAGCCTCATTCAAATGAGTTTGACAGTAATGGCTGTAGAGGAGTGCAGTGATGTAAATGATAATCTAAAAGAGACTGCTTATCACTAGGGCTGCAACTAACGATTATTTTCATAGTCGATTAATCTGTCGCTTATTTTCTCGATTAATCGATTAGTTGTTTGATCTATAAAAATGTCAAAACATGGTGAAAAATGTGGATCAGTGTTTCCCAAAGCCTAAGAGGACGTCCTCAAATGTCTTGTTTTGTCCAAAACTCAAAGATATTCAGTTTACTGTCATAAAGGAGAGAAGAAACTAGAAGATATTCACATTTAACAAGCTGGAATCAGAGAAATCTTATTTTTTTTAATAAAAAAATGACTCAAACGATTGCCAATTACGTTTCTGTTGATTGACAAATCGATTAATTGACTGATTGTTTCAGCTCTGATATCTTCTTTTATTTTTTATATTTTATATATATATATATATATTATTTTATTTATTTTTGTTTAGTTCAAATGATTAGTCAATCAGTTTTTAATTCTTCTATCAAACAAAAGCTTTAAAAAATCTATTTTTCAGCTACTCAAATGTGAGGATTTGCTGCTTTACTTTGTCCTATATGATAGTAAACTGATTCTATTTGGGTTTTGGTTGATGATTGGTTAAAAACACCATGGAGAAGTTTGTTGCAAAGTGATCGGATAGAAAAATCTGATTATGGTTGCTGAATCCTCTGTATTATGCACCAACCATGTACGCTTGTGTGATTGTCGCAGGAGCCTTAAATGCATTGTGGTATTGTTTCCCCTCTGGGCATTGGTTTCTCACATTTGTCCAGCCTCTCCCCTGCTGATGAGGAGGAGTCCATTTGCCAAGACTCTGGCAGCTCCATCCAAATCTCTCACTACGTAAAACGTGGACTCCTTGTTTGTTTCGTTTGCCTGAGCTTTGTTATCTAAAGCAGGAACAGTCACATTGATGAAGTGGACCCTTAAAAAATAGTGGAAGTTGACCAGAACACATCTGTTGGTTGGCAAATTATAATAAAGGGGAACAAAATCCATTATAAGATACCACATTCCTTACCCAGTGTACCATGTTCTTCATACATTGATAAAGGAGTTGGCTTGATTTTATTGTTGATAAATGTACATTATCCTGGATCCTGGTCTTTGAAATTAGCTCAAGATCTATCTGGGGCTTTTGTTGGAGGAAGACGTCCTTAACCTGCAGTATAGACTGATTCAAGGTTAAATGGAAAGCTTTTTTATGTAGTATTTTATGTATTATTTGTATGTACTAACAGAGCTATGTTGCAGTGATTATGGTTTTTCGCGAACTAAATGTGAGCTACTGAGCTATCACCAAGATCTTTTGGTGTTCAAAAGATACTTTTTTAAGTGTAGTTGAATATTCTAATAAAAATGTCAAAAAAATAATCAAAACTTAGTTTTGTTCTTTTACAGTAAAAAGGCATGTACATGGAATATATTTAAAATCTTGACTGTATTGAAACTATGGAAGCATTCTGATATTTTGGCAAGGATTTCATTTGCACTCCACTGCAAATGCAGGATCACCCACAGAAGTTTGTAAATGATTACTAATATTAGAACTACATAAAGACATCTACAAAGTGCAAAATACCGTAAGCAGATAAATAAGTAGTCTTAAATTCAGATTTGTCTTATTTCTTTTACATAGATTATTCCAAATCTGACTTTCCTTTTCTGCTGCAACATTGTTTTATATGTGTATCACATTGTGGGTGTCCTGTAGTGTTACTAAACAGTCATACTAACACTGTGTTAGTATGACTGTTTCTATCACATTCTTCCTTGTCAGACAGACTATCGTCTACTGTGGTCTGAAAGGTAAACAGGACCCAAGGGGTTCTGGGAGCTCCAGTCTGCATTCACTCCTCAGTGTCAGAATCAAGTGTTGGCTAATGGGGCCTGTCAAAATCCCTGTAGCCTAAAACCACCTGCCTTGAGAGGCCTTGTGTGTAGATGTCAACTCACTATAGTAGTACCCACCAGTCCTGCAGCTAGACTCAATACTGTGCTGTCACACTTGATTTATACACTATGTGGAGAGGAATAAATGCTACAATTAATCTTAATTAAGCCTTGGTAATCCTGACAGAACTCTATTAGATGTGACTTGTGTGACCTCTAAATTGAAAAATGTCTCTGTGTTGACTTGGTCAATATGGTTACAGGTCTGTCATCATTTAGATTTGAGATGCAACTATGTGGCAGTTTTTTTTTTCAATTTATAATTATCATTAAGTGATTTTGTATTAGTGTCTGGGTAGATGGGTATTATAAGAGATCCAAATGCATTGCACACACATACACACACACACACACACACACACACACAAAAATTACATTGATAGCATTCTAACATTGTTACTGTGCTTTTTTTTGACTAGTCGGTCATCAGAAAATTAATCGGCAACTATTTTGATACCAATTCATTGTTTAAATCTTTTTTCAATAAATGTCTTTGTAATTAATTGTTCATGACTTCTGAAATGTGAATATTTGGTGGGTTTTGTTATCTATGATAGTATACTGAATATCTTTGAGTTTTGGACTTTGACCCTCTCACTGTGTGTTGGGGATTTCAAAAATAGTAGGAGAAAGATTCAAAACATCTGAGCAGCGTAATACAGGATAAACTATATCAGCTAACATCATTGCAGTAAAGTTCCATAATATAATAGCTTGTAATATACTGTATATCAACCTCTTTACTTTGTATGTTATGTATTTTAACTATTTCTGTGAAAATTAACCCATGAGTCAGCTATTTTCCCTCTCAAGATCTATAACCTCTCTCTGCTCCTGGTGTTCACACATGCAGTGTTCATTCATGTTGCAGACACACTGCCAGTCGGTTGACTGATCCTGGCTCTTCCAACCTGCATTACCAGCAGCTGTTATGTGAATTGTAGAGCCGCAACGAGTGCAGGAAAAGTAAGGAAAGTAGCTGATGCATGATCAAAAAGTCTTGTAGTTGTAGAGTTTGGCCTTCTCTGTAAAAGGTAATTGTGTTTTCTTTTATTTATCCTGCATTAATAAAAGCAAAGTAAGCTAAGCACATTGCATTTTACAGCAGAATAGACAGGCTCAGATATAGCAGTTACAATATGGCTTTGTAGATTACTCCATGACATCAACGTGCTTACAGTCAAAGCTGTCTCTTCGATATCACTTCTAGCATGGGCTGCTGAAGCATCAGCCAGTTGTTGGAGCGAGTTAAGTATGGACCAGAGTTCCAAAAATGAGATATAAGATGGCAATTTTCCGACTGGGGCTTTTTAGATAAATAAATTCCAGTGGTTATTATGTCTCTCAGTCAGGGAAGACTAACCAACCTTATTGTATAAAATGTAGTGGTGAGTGTTGTAATTATCTCCTGTAATGAACCTGAGAGTGAATGCTAAACTGGATCTCAGGGCCTAAATGTGGAGACAGCATCATGTCTATAAAATCAACGTGATATCATGACTTCATGTAAACATACACGCCCACTTTCTTAAGCCCAGTGGCGTGTTATCTGTACGCATTTTGAGCTATCCACGTGTACTACGTGCAGACGTAAACATAAGTGGCATGTTATCATGTAAACATACACGCCATTTTCTAAAGCCAAGTGGCGTGTTATCTGCACGCATTTTGAGCGCTGTACACAGCGGATGGGTTGGGTTTAGGAAAAGAAGAAAGCGACGGTTGAGTTTAGGAAACGTGACACGCCTGACACGATCCTCGCTCTCCTGGGTGAAAGTCCTGTGTTTGACCTATCCACCACCTCGACCAACCTCCCTACGCAGAATTTTCGCCCTTTCATACTATTCGCTACGGCGTAAATTCATATTCACGCAATCCCAAGGTAATGTAAGTCAATGGAGGCCAAACGGCGTTGATAAACACACTAAAAAGCGAGTATGCGTCTTGATAACATGCCTATAATGGCATACGAATTGGTGTGTCATACATACGCCACTTCATGAGATCAGTCTGATAAAATTACCTCCTCATGAGACAGGATTGAGAGGAAAACTCTTTCAATAATCCTCTTCCTACAACTCAGAAGGAAGCTGCTTCTGTTTCTTTACATAAATGAATGAATGAATTTAAAAATATATGTAAAAATGCCCTTATTCCTCAAGGCTTTATGCTCAACAATGAGAAACCCTCTTGTCCTGTACCTTGAGCTTTAATAACTCTCTCATTACCACGTCTCTAAGTATACAGTATGTACATGTTGCCATTCCTTCAGACAGGTCAAAGGTCAGCGTCAGCCATGCTGTAGTGTCTCTGTAGCAGTAAGGGGGACAGGACTCAAAACCTTGTTAAACATGTTAGAAATGTTGTGCAAATATATTTCTGAAATCACAATCCGCACCATTTCTCTATATCTCTGTATATGGAAAAATGCATAAATGTTGTTTTATTTGCATTAATTTACCATTTTAAGACTAATAAGAGCAACTTGCAGTGCTTTAGAGGAAAGTTGTACTTTTACAGTGTCTAATTGAATAGAACAGCAGTACAGTATAAAATAGTATAATCTGTATGTGTCCTTCTATAACCTCTTTTTGAATAGCTATTTTGTGTGGCCTGTGAGAAAGACAGGAATGTGGACTTTTAAATGTACAACCAGCATTCTGTATTGACTCTAAAACAATATGGTACAAAGTACATAGAGAGAAGGCAACTACAACTCCTAAGAAAGCACCTCAACGAGAAACATCCAATTATCAAACTTAAACTCTGTTGTGTGCAGGCTGAAGCTAAGGATCTTAATAGTAATCCATTCAGTAGTTTAAATCAGTGGCATTTTGGATTCTTTGTCAATGTAGGTGAATCCAGCAACCATGATGCAGTGTTTTGTTACAGATATCAAAGTTTTTTACAGCTCTGATTCACAGCAGCTGAACCTTATTGGTGTGATATTGGGAGCAATTTGCCATGCCAAAGTGATGGACAAAACCAAAGGAATATAGTTAATGTTGGATATTATTAAAGCACCCATATTATGCTCATTTTCATGTTCATAATTGTATTTTAAGGTTGTACCAGAATAGGTTTACATGGTTTAATTTTCAAAAAACACCATATTTTTGTTGTACTGCACCGCTCTCTCTCACTGCTGCAGATCCTCTTTTCAGCTGGTCTCTGTTTTAGCTACAGAGTGAGACCTCTTTCCTTCTTCTTCTTCTGTACTATCTTTGATTGCACTCGCACATGCGCAGTAGCTCAGATGTAGATCATGTCAGCTAGCTAGCTCCATAGACAGTAAAAGAAAGGCTGTTTCTACAACTTCGGTCAGTTACAAGGCAGGATTAGCTAGGAGACTTCTAAATGAGGGCGCACATGTAAGTAGTTCTTTTGTAGATTATGGTGAACTTGTGTGTGTTGTATCAGTGCTTTGCTATTGAGAACGAGGTAGCATGCTAGCGTTAGCATTAGCGCTACGAGCTAATGGTTGCGGTTAGCCAGCTCGTGCCAGCAGTGCCGATTTTGAACAGCTCACCCAGAGACTGAAGGCAGGACACATTCAGAAACTGTATCTCACTCTAAACAGCATGGATGGATTTTTTTCTAAGTTTGTATGCGTGTGGAAGCACCAGAGACACAAAAGAACACCCCAAATCCCAGAAAAAGTGTTTTTTTCATAATATGGGCACTTTAAAAGAAAACAAAAAAATGTGGTTTAACACTTTTGCATGCACTATATATCCTTGTCACATTCTCATTAGAGGCTGAGCCCCCCTAACAAAGTCTGATCCTAGAATCGTCCCTGGTACCGGTATCGGTATTACATTTTTTAAACGATACCCAGCCCTACCTACAGGCACATCTTTTGACCATCTTTTAAGTGTGTTTATAGTTTGTAGTATTTAACGTAAATGTAGGCACAAGGCAGCCTAAGCTTTGGAGTGTACAGTTGACCAAGGGTGTCAGAGTGTGTGTTTAGCTGTGATTGGTGCATTGAGGGAAATAGGTGGTGCTTTGGAGGAACACCTGGTGTAGATACACATATGCTGACAAACTGACTTTACACTACTTTTCTGACTACTGCTCTCACTGTTGAAGTTCTCATGATTGGACAAATATGAAATCATTGCTCTCCATGTTAAATCAAATAGATTGCTCAATACATTTGCCAATGCATTGCTAAATCAAGACCGGAGTAACAACAAGCTGTGCTGGATTTTCTTGCCTAGCACAGATTAGATCAGTGCCAGGGCCTGATGGTTTGGTCTTTCTTAGAGCTCCAAGTATTTGGCTTTTACCACTTGGACTACGTTTAGGCCCTCTCCCCAGGGAACAGTCCAGTTGAGGCCAAGCAGAGTGGAGGGCTGCAGGGAAAGTCTAAGTTCAACACACACACACACACACACACACACAGGCAAGCACCAGGAAGTACAGACAGGAAATGACCTGGGCCTTTGGAAGTCATTAAACCCTTAATCTGATACCACAGGGATAGGACACACTTCAGCAGCTCCCATCACACTCTTCTGTGCATATTTTATTCAATCTTTCCAGTGAATGTTTTCAGTTTGTAATTTATTTATTTTTTTGCTGCATAGCAGCCTGTATTTGTTTGATTTCATTTATGATGATGTATTGTCTAAATAATTAAATCCATTTATGTGTTTTATCTTAACATTTTAAAATCCAGTCCATCATAGCAAACTCAGATAAGAATGATCTTGTCCCCAACATATTTCCAACAGAGAAATTATTATAATTATGACCATCAAATAAAAATGAAATCCTAATTTCTTTATGACATTTTCCATGTCTTGTCTTTTTATTTCTTTTTGGTTGTTCTGTGTGACAACAATGTTATTTGTATCCTCTTGAAGTCGCTATATGACACATCCCCCCATCATGCACATCAAACTAGTAGGACAGTGAGAGGTGCAGTGCACAGGTAAGGCAAAAGGGGGGTGTTTAAATTTTTAAACATATGCCATTTTAGCACTTTAATTATTGAATGTTCCTACTGAGCCGTGAATAACTTGTGCATAATGCAGACCCAGAGAAATGTTTCAGCACCATATTTTCTGAGAGATTTTGCTCATGTCTGTACTCAGTGTAGTGCTCATTACAGTTTCCTGAATAAGAGAAAAAAAAAACAGTCAGGGATTTGTGGCGTCACAGGTGTTTGAAAGTCAGCAAAATGTTTTGTCAACATAAAAATAAATTCATGGAAAAGATGACCTTGACTAAAAACTGACTGATTCATTCATAAGGACTCCTGTAGTTAAGAAAATACTCATACAAAAGCATGCTAGCACAGAATACAGACGACACACAGGAGAATCCATATTCCATTGATGTCCTTTGCCTCACCTTAGACCCACAGATTCAAACAACATACTTCCCGACTGTAATGGAACATATTTTACGAGAAAAAGTGCATGAGGCTGAAAACTTCATCACTATATTTCAGGTTGGGGCAACTCAGACTCAAACATGTGAACGCCTCATTCTCAATCACTAGTTCAACAATAACGTGTACCTCCGCTGGCTTTGCCTTTAAAGGGTAACAGGGATATGTTGGTACAGAGTGTCTGTGCATGCACTAAGTTCTTATAAACAGTCCTGACACGAGCTAATGTTCAGTGTATCCTGGGGCACACATGCCTTCTGTAAATTGAACCAAATCTGTTTTGCTCTAAACAAAAGAGGAGTCAGACAAAGCTTATCATCTAGTACTAGGGAAATGCAAGTACAGCTTTGATCCAAGAAATTCAATTTTTTTAATTTTATGCCTTCAAATATAGCAATGAAATCTAGGGTTTCGTGCTAAATTAAACACACGTGCGCTCTCTGTGCCAACTTTGAATCTCTGTTTAAACAATGTCAATCACAAAAATCCCTATTATCAACAAAGCACTGCATTTATAAATTAATCCAATCAAATGCTTTTGCTGAGCTGCTGTTAACTGACGGTTTTATATTTGTGTCAATTTCCATGGCAATCTAGTAAACATATTTAGGGTTTGAGTACTTGACAGACTAAGAGAAAGTGACATGACACGTGAACATTAAGAAAACAAAGGAAAACGTGGGGAGGATAAAGTGCTCTGACAAACACGAGAAGTGTTTGCATTGTCACCGCCATCAGTTTGACATTTCAGCCAAAACGTCTTAAATGTCTCCCTTTTCTGGGGTAGCACCTTGTGGGTTTTGGGGCTTGGAAATGCTTAGATTGTAGAAAATATGAATATGGAGAAAAATGCATTTAAAAAAAAAAAGAAGCAAAGTTTGCTGTTTTACTCAGGGAGGAAATATGAATTTATAATAGAAAGGTGATTTACAAACTCTGAGAGGTATAGGGCCTTGCACTTTCTTTTCCTTCAGTCCACCTCTACAGCACATCTGGATTTGCGAAGCTGATTATTAATTTTTTACTGCTACAGGCTTTAACTTATGAATGACATGATGTTTTGCTAGATATATCTGCTTGGATCTCTGAAACTATAACAGGGTGTTAAGGTATTATCGAGTAAGACGTATTTCATTCCTGTGTTATGAGGTACATCTTTAAAATTCTAAACTTATAGCACATATTGAACTCTGCAGAGGCTCATGAGCGGCAAGGATCATGTACGATTTTTCCCTGATGTTTACAACGCTCAGGCTTAACCAAATGACAACTGTAAGCTGTTAGAGAGGTTTCTCAATTTTGTCAGTTTACTTAAGACAGCCTTTCCTCCATTAAATGACGTCAAACAGTCACTGGGAAGACTAAATAGGCATTTTAAAGTCTGTTGCCGTCTACACAACTGTCCTAACGCAGTTTTTAATGGGTCCTCCTCCCCAGTTGATGAAGAGAGAGAAGTGAAGAGGCGGATATGCTTTATATTCTCAATTTAAGAGGCAAAAACGTTGCCTTAAAAGTCTCTGTTCAGTTTATTAACCATGTAGGTGTTATTGATAGAGAAGGGAACAGGAGTGGAGAGTGAGAGTTTGTAAATGGAGGCCTCAATCTGCCTGCTTCCTCTTGAGAGACCACACACTTTTTAGATCACTTCCTCCTTCTCTCTGGTCCAAGAACAGCCTGACGTGTGCCGGCGCCAAGCTCTGTGATGGCAACCAGGATAAACGGTACAAACAGCGGGGGATACATGGCAGCTTAAAAGCCTCTGTCCCAAATAAAAGTTACAAAAAAACAGAAACAGGGAGAGGGGCTGTCAGAATCTAGAGATGAAGACCAGCCATGTGAGATGCGAGCTGATTGGACAAAGCCAGGATGAAGCTGAGTGTGCTTCTGCTGCTTCTCGGGGACAGGAAGTCTGCTGTGGTGTCCTGTCTTCTCTCTGTCTCTCACTCTGTTTAGGTGCCAGTCGGCTGTCTTTGTCTGAGACTGAGCGCCAACCCTCCATAGGTTAGCCAACATTGAGCTGAAATCTCATTCTCTTCTTTTCATCACAGAGCTAAATCGTGTTTTACGGTAAATCACCTGACAAGTGATTCCGAAAAACTGACTTTTAAGAATGTCTGAAGTTTGCAGGATTTGGCCCCAGGAGAGGAAAGTTGACTTGCATGCTTCACTGAAAGACCACAGCTGTTGGCTGATTCTGAGTAGTACCCTAAATTGTTCCGTAGGTTTTTATCCTTGATGATTGTTTGTGTCTGGCATTTGAAAGACCAATAGCATGTACTTCAGATTCCTCTGTGTATGAAGTCCTCCCTAAGCATTCTCCAATAGCATATTTACAGTATATCCCAGGAGAATAAAGTGGTCTGCCAGCCTGCAATGTTACTAAATTATTACATATAACTTGGAATCTGACTTTTTCTCTCCTAATTCTAATACCTAAATTTAGGGTGCTCACTTTAGTTTTTTTTATCTATAAACCTCACTGCCTGGAATGTATTTGGATAATTCATATGTAAGGTAACATAAGACTGTAACGTCAAAAGACAAACACTTATCTAGAAATGGTGACGTTTGTACACCATACACCATCCTTTAAGCCTTGTCGATTATGCAAGCAGCTCATAACAACTGACAATTATGTTTCTTGTTAGGCGACTACCTCTTGTGATAATGTCATTTAGGTATGAGGATGGGTTGGTTTGTGTCCATGTGGCGAATAAGTCCAATATTCTTGATTCCTTTAGCTCTGTTTTTGTTCTCAGCCAACTCCTGAGGGAAATATTTGGCTCTTTAGCTGCTAAATGCTCTACTGTGTTCACCAGCTAGTTGCTAACTTTCTTTGGTGCTGAGCAGATAGAGTTTAGTTTTTTCCACTGAAAACAGCTACCTGCTGCTGCCTATAACAATGCTGAGAGCAGTGAAAGCGAACCAAAGCAGAAAAGTTGTCATGTGTTACATTGTTGATATAGAAAAAAAATGCCTATTTGTTCTAGACAGTGATATTGTATACAGTATATTGTTATAATCATGATTTTACCACATCCTGTAAACATTTGTGTGTTAACCAGGTCTCAGATAATCTATCAATCACGTTTTGTTGCCACAAAGTTAAAACGTGTGTCTCTAAAAGGTCAACAGCTCAAAGCCCAATAAAAGCATGCTTGTTTTTAGCTCGACAGTCATTTCAAGCTCAAAACAGTCAAAACAGTCGGACATCTTTGACTCCAGTTGGCTTGGAAATAGTTTCATCAGTCATGGGATTGTGTCATCCCATGAAGGTCCTTGTGATCTTTCAGTTGAAGTAAATCAACAAAACTTGGAGTTGCACAGTTTCTCCCGACAGTGATGATGGTTGTTCCCAGTAATTAGTTATTTAAACATACAGAACAAGGCAGAAGTATGTTGCAGTCAATAAGAATCTGTTTGATTGTTGTTTGTGATTATGCTCTTGGAAAAGGTTGTCCATTACCCTCATCCTTTTTTCCCGACTGGAAAGTTGCCGTGAAGCACTTTACCCATGACCCCCTGTTTCCCTAACAAGTGAATAGAGCCTAAGGATCTGTTTCTGGGCCTGAGCTCTCAGCAGCATTCCTCATGTTTAGGAAAACATGTAAACTGACGTTGAAAAAATAAAAGTGAGCAGTTAGCTCCCTTGGCCTTTCTCGGCTAGCCCAGATGCCCATATGAAAGCTGACTTTTGTGTGCTGGACAACTCTCATACCAGGTGGACGGCCGGTGTTTTTCCTGGCATGTCTTGAACAAACACAGACCAATTACACTGAGCTGTCTGGTGTGTCAAACCATGATCTACAGTTTTATTTTGCATTATTTGAGAAAGCTTAGGAAGTAAATCTGTACTCCACCGAACAAGAGAGACAGAGATATATAACACAAGTTCCTGCAGTTTTCCTGGGTTAGCATAAATCCCAGGCTCAAGCAGATATCTAGTGTCTAAGACAAGCAGCACGTCCCACGCCAGCTAACTGCCACATGGTCTGAATGAGCTGCGGTGGCAGATCAGCTTTGAAAACTTTGATATGAAATATTCAAAACTCATACATGCAACTTTCCTAACTCCCCTGAATATATATGCAATAAAATGTGTGGCTCCTTTCCCACTCAAGCCTTGGAATTGCATTATTCATCTTAGGCAGTGTTTCAACTTTCTCTCTTTCTCTGCCCGCAGTGCTCCCACCCACACCAGTGAATTAAGTACCCGTCTTCTAATTCAATCCCAATATTCTTTCCCATCATTCTCCAAAAACTGAACCCTACTAGTGTGCACATGTTCTGTCTGTATGTGCATGATGGAGACATATACAGTAAAAAACATTTTATTTAAACATGCAAGCAGATTGAGATTATATAATGAGTTTGTCCATAACAAAATGTATAATTGCATGTTATGTTGTTGCAAAATACTGTCCTGCACCTCTGAGTGTTATAATCTTATATATTATAATATTGGATTATTATTACCAACACATTAATTTGTAAGCAGCATTTGACTGTTGTAGTTGGTAGAGGTGGAGCTAATTTGAACTATTTTGTGAACTGTTGGGTAGTTTATTCTATACAATACATCACAGTTTATGAGCTCATTGTTTGTGTTTAGGTAAAATCTTAATTTGTAAGATAACTAGATACTATGGCTGTCACATAAATGTAGGTGGAGCACAATATTTCCCTCTGCAATGTAATGGTGTCAAATTCTAAAGTAGAATGAAATGAAAATTCTCAAATAAAGTTCAAATACCTCATAATTGATCACAAGTACCGTGGTGCATTACACCACTGACTTTTTGCATGCGTTATGATTATGTGCAGCCAATTTGACCTTTTTATAAAATAACAACCATCAATACATGAAGATTTTTTGTTATTGTTACTTTTATTTGTTTGTTTGTTTTCTTCAAAAGCCTCCTGTGGACAGGTGTAGAAAATTAGCATGTGTGCTAAAACACTCAAGCAATGCATCTGGTTCGTTGTGTAATTGTGATGTCCATGTCAAATAAAAAATCTAATAATACAAATTCTCCTGAAGCAGTTTTGTGCACTTTTTTTATTTGTTTAGTTGTTCAATAATGTTTTACACAAGATACATTTGTATTTGAAGTCCGTTAAAGATGCATAAAAATGAGCAACGATTCAGCTCAATGGTTCTGAATCAAAACCAAAACAACTATTGGCAGTCTCTGTACAAGCTTATTTTTTTATGGCGTCAGCTTTCAAAAATCCATCTGCTAAACCCCTGTGTGTGTTTGTTTGTGTTATTGTGCATGTACTGTATACAGACACACACTGTTTTGGTATGACATTTTAGTACCCTTCTTTTAGATACAGTATGTTACAGTCTGCCATGTCTAGAGCATCAGCAGTTTTATTTACCAACAAACACAGGAGGAAGGTGGCAGACAGAGCCTTTCCTCTTCAACAGTAGACAGTAGTGAACTGTAGGCAGTGGATTCTTTTCATTATTGATTCAAATGCAGATTAATTTCTCTATTAATCAAGACATTGTTTGGTCTTTAAAACATTAGAAAACTGTGAAAATCCTAAAGCCTTCCTAAAGGCCAAGGTGATGTCATGAGTTGTCTTGTTTTGTACGACTTACAGTCCAAATGCCAAAGATATTCAGTTTACCATCATGTACGACAAGGAAAAGCAAGTCCACACATTTGATAAGCTGGGATAATCAAATGTTTGTCAAGTTTGCTTGAAAACTCACAAATCGGTCAGTCAAAAATTGGCGCAAATTAATCTCCTGGTGATGGATTAATCGCTGAATCATTGCAGCAATAGATCACATATTCTTGTATTTGTCATATTACAGAGGGGAATTACTGTTTGCATTGATAATACTGGCTTTGTCTCATCATCTTTGGCTTGAGTATTTTATGTCAGTAGATATATGATTTATAAAATTGTATCTAGGAATCTTAATCCTATAGCTCTCTTGTGCTAGTGAATCCCTTGATTGTACAGTACATGATTTGAATTGGAATATTGATGGGAACATTTTGGCGGATGTTGAAATGATTGACCTAGACTCATACATAATGTAGCTGGCTCTACTGTAGGTTCCTGCTCCATTTTTGCCCTGATTGTGTAATACAAGATAGTATGGACTAAGTTTGAGTAACAATGTCAGGTCAGATCCATGTTTCTACAGAGAAAGGAAGCTTGTTGATTCCTCTGGGTGTCCAGCCTAGAAAGCCCCTATTCTGTGGACAACTTTGTGTGAACACACATGGGCAGATGAATGACTGTGTCAGGAAGTGTGTGCACGTGCATGTCTGTGTATATGGTGGCGGTGGTATATGTCTGTGTGTGTCTGTGTGGAGATGGGTGTCCACAGCCCCTCAATGGAAACTTGGCCATGAGCCGACCGTTGCCCATGAGGACTGGTAAACACGTTGCGATGGATCTCACTCTTCACACAACTGCCAAACACAATGTAAACTTGTTTCCATCACTCCATTCAGCCGCTCGCTGTTCTTTTTTCCTTCTGTTCCTTAGTCTTTCAACTCTGAATCACGCTGTATAACATTACAATGCCTGCCAAAGTGTGATCATACAGCGAGCTGCTCTTGATGTTATAGTTCAATTTAAGATTATTGAAAGCTATTTACAACCAGATTTGCCTGAAGTGTAAATCAAGTGTAAGGTATGTGATCAGTTCATTTTCATATCGGATATGACTAGAGCATAGGGGCTGCAGGCTGAAGTGGTTAAATGGTAAACAACTCTGTAGGACATTCACACTTCAGAGTATACATCAGATCTGTCCGCCACACCCAGAGGCCAGCGTAGGTCTGAGCGAGGTCACATCAGATGACCCCCCCATGCAATATCCAAACCAGATGTCTGATGAATTGCTCCTCATAAAAAGATTCCTCTTTTACAATGGACCATGACATTGCCAAATAGGGTAAGACGGTTACGTGCATTCCCCAGTCGTTAAAATTCTTAAGGGTAATTCAGAATGGCCTCTAGTTGTGTTTGTGGAGACAACTGAAACATTATTTTTTCACAGTGATCTTGTCTGGAGATGCTGTGTGCAGTGGCTCCTGAGGACTGCAGTGATTCATTTACATCTGGACCATAAAGTGATGCTTTTCGTATGGGGAAAGATGCAGGTTATGATGAGTTTCAGTCTTCCTGGCCATTGACAGTTTGCAGGAAAACAAGGACAGCTGTTGGCTTTCACAGCTGATAACACGGTGTTGTTTCAGACATTCCACATCTGGCAGAACTGTAATTTTTGTTTTGTTTTCCAGTTTATAACATAATCTGCATCATTTTATATTACATTACCACCAGGGGCGGACTGGGACAAAAATTCGGCCCTAGCAATTCCATCCCTTACCGGCCCAATTTCAGACGGGGACGTTATTTGCTTTATAATCAGGCAAAAATCAGGCTCACGTGAGTCGTGAGATTATGGCACCAGCAGCATGAGGCGCATTTACAGGCTTTCATAATAAAATAATACACACACTGGAGCAATTCATAAAACCTTCAAAGTGCGAAGACTTTTATTTTGAAAGTAGAAGCCCGACGGCACCAAATGGGAGGCTCCAGGCTGCAGCCGTACAGTCTTACATATTCTTGTCAAACCAGTGTGAAACACTAGTGTTGCCGCATTTTTTCTTTTCTTTTTTTCCAGCAGCCCAAGAGTGCACCGGCCCTTCTGGCATTCGCTAGAACTGCCAGATTGCCAGTCCGCCTATGATTACCACACAGATATAGTAGTGAAAGTAAAAGAGGACCAACAATGTCACAACACGAGTGCACCACAGTATCCTACAAGAAAAATGGATGCTTGCATATCCCTGTTTTCTGGCTGACTTCAACTCTTTCTTTTGTCTTGCACATATCTTCCGTATATCTCTTGTAAAGAGGGAATGTTTATGTTCTTGTCATCCATGAAATAAACCAGTCAGATGAAGCAGTATTTTTTCAATTCTTCCAAAGAAGTTACCCATGGGCTTTGATAAGGTGAAAAAAAACTGCTCACACTTGGAGATGGCAGCTGTCCTGTGTGATACACTGCATTGAAAGGGCTGTCTGGCACTCAGTAAGCATGTGCTGAAAGGTGACGGACAGGACCTGGCCTCCTCCTGCTTCTATCGCTCCCTGTTAGCGCTTCTTCTCCTGCCGTGCTTCCCACTAATCACAACTGACAAGGGATACACAGGACTCTGTCTACACCAATGGATAGAAAGAGTCGTGCTGACCTGTCTCAGCCTGGGGGAATGAGCACAGGTAGAGAGAGGATTGAGGGGAGGGGGACAAAAAAGCCCAAGATTTCAAGTACATCAGCATTAGAGTGCAGAGACATGAGTCCTGCTAAATATGCTACTTCTTGGTTTTGAAGACTGCAGGATTTCCATAAATTAATGAAGGACGTAGGGCTGCAAAAACAAGAGCATGGCATGACAGAGCATTCTCTATTAGAAACCCGTAGAAAGCTCTCATTTAGATGCTGTGAGAAGACCAGTGAAAAGCTTCAGAGTTGTTCAGAAATGTACAGTATAAAGTGTGTGTGTGTGTGTGAGTGAGAAAGAGAAAGAGAAAAAGGAGTTACAGAGTCGAGAAAAGAACAGACTAGGCTACATGCACAGTATGTACGTCAGCTTTTTTGTGTGTGCATCAGCAAATGTGAGTGAGATTACATGTGCTTGTTTAACTGTAGATGTCTACTGTATATATGTGAGAGGGTGTGATCCCATGAGAGCGGCGTTACATCTGAGGGAACAAACGTGTGCACCCTGAACTGGGAACACATGTACTGTAGTCATGCACACGGAAGATCTCCATGCTGAAATATTGATGGAGACCTTCCACTGTTACGCAAAACATCATCAGTGACACTTAAAGTGGGATGAATATTTCAATGACCTGGTGGAGCGGGGACATTAGGAGTCAAGCTGGAGGGCAACCACAGGACTATTCTGGGAATTTTACAGCACAACTGTTTGCATGAAGAGGTCCCATTTCTGGCATCTAGACACTTCTCCCTAGTTAAAGATGTATTCATGTCAAGGGAGTTTAAAGCCCTCAGGTTGGCTTGGCCACCAGAAGCACAAATCAAAATGCACCCATTAAGATAAAACATAGCCTAAAATGTACATATGTTCCAAAATACACCACATTTATTCCATTCCGAGAGGAACTCACAGGGGAAATGTAGGTCAACCCCATTTTATACAAAGAACCTGTCTTTGCTGCTGTTTAGAAACAACATTAGAATACATATATGTTTACAAAAAAATAAGGTATTCAAGACAGGAAACAAATCTAAACATAAGATCTAATGAGGACAACGCCTGCTGGGCTGGGTGAGGAAATATTTGGGGGTTTCGCTGCTGCTGTAATATCTTGCTCCCTGTGTGGAATCGGAACTCGGGGGTGTGAATGAGCTGAGACTCGCGGCTGGTTAGAGAGCTGGTGACAAGCACTCCGGATTTGCCCCTCAAACGCCTAGCAATAACAGTGACTCGCTTAACTGCTTAAATTCCTCAGCAGCGTTTATCCTCGAAAGTAACAGAGGAGCCTATATTATTTCAGGAGAGACCGGGAAGTTGTCAAACAATGGACACAGAGAGCGCGTTTTATCGCTGAATGTACACGGACCGGGACTGATGTATTGCAAAGACTGCTGCTGCTGCTGCACGGACCGGGCCGTGGAGTCACTAAGCGAAGGGAAGCGAGGACAGCAGAAGTCAAAGAGACGGCGCTCAACAAAGGAGAGCAAAGCAGGACGCGTGTGTGCAGAGAAGCAGTGCCCTAGATCTGAATAACATCTTCGTTACTCTGCCATTCAGGCTTCTTTCATGCTGTTTTAGACAGCTGTTTCTCAACTCGCACCTGGAAAAACAAAGGGAATGCATTCAGTGGCAGCACATCTCCATGCGTAAATGGACACGCATCTGCGCGCATTTGCTGTACTTTTTCATTATGCGTACAATAAATTATATTTGTTTTGTCACTAACTCATGTCACGTCCCATGACAACACTGGTATATATGCATTATAGACTTCCTCATACTTCATATCTGCCATGAGTGATGGCGATGCCTGCAGAATCTGACAGAACCGGTGCGCAGAGCAGCACTCATGAAAAAAACTTCAGCGCACCGGATCGCAATGGTTATGTGAAAACATGTGTCATCCCACTGTGCCGTGACCGAGATTACGAGTCGTGGGTGAGGCTAATGTTCACAAAAATATGGAGTTCCCAGAGACTCCGGAGTGCGGTGTGTGTGGGGTCGCTTTCGGTTTTTCTCGCTCTGCTGGTCAAATGTGCAGACTGGAAAGCTGCAGCCAGCAGCAGCGCTGACAACAGTCTCTCGCATTCATCGTCTCCCCTTCACTTCGTTTCAGGCTGCGCTGCGGAGCTGTTGCAAACTTGCTGGAGTGTTGTTTCCCCATTGTTTACCCTCGTATGTGCCTTCTTTTGGGTCGGTGTCTACTTAATCCGCTGCGGAGCTCTAATCCAGACCGCCCTCTCCCTCCTAACCTTGTGCCACCTGGGCGAAGCAGCGGCGTGGTCTCTCCTGGACGGGACAGATGAGCAGCTGTTTTCATTCACGACAGCAGCCGTGGTCGTGCTCATCTGCGTGGCCACCGGCGCACTCATGGTAGCACGGCTGAATCAGGGCATATCTGTGATCGTTTTCATTAGCCTAGTCAGGACTATTTCACTCTTCTCACTGCAAAAAGTGCGGGCCACTTGGAGACCGTACGTAGCGTACCTGGTTGGAGTGCTGGGCATCCTGCTGGCGAGGTATGCTGACAAGCTCCTTCCCAACCAAGGGAGACACAAGGAGGGCTGCACCTCTGTGACTGGAGCCAGGGAAGAGATCCCTGTATTTAAAAGGCGCAGGAGGTCCAGTTCTGTGATAGCCTCAGACATGGCAAACAGTCAGTCCAATAGTAAGTCACATCGCCGGACCTCTCTGCCATGCATCCAGAGGGACCAGGTAAGAAGTTTCTGTCCCGTTCAACTTTTCTATTTCTGGCTTGTTTTTCTCTTCCAATGATGCATGTTGTGTTTGAGGCAAGGGGAAGGGAAGAAAGCAGGGTTAGTGTACTTAAATAAGGACTGTTGCCCTTTAATGACGCTTATTAGACTTTTCAGTAGCCTCTAATTTTTTCATTATTATTATTATTATTATTATTATTATTTTTATTTTTTATTATTATAATTATTATTATTATTATTAGTAGTAGTAATAGTAGTAGTAGTAGTAGTAGTACTAGTATTATGGCAATGCATATACTATTGAGCGTTACACTTTTTTACATTTCATGTATGACATACCTGTAGTGTAACACATGCCAACAACAATAATAATACATACTTATACTTATTATTATTATTGTGTGTTTACATGTCACGCTCCTGTTTTAGATTGCAGTGTGGATATTAGAGTTTGCTAGAGTGTGATTTCATCATTGCTTGGTTGTTGTTGCTCTTACCTGCACAGGTCATCTTTGGACTGATATCTTGTTCTGTGGAGCCACTTGCAGCCATTGGCAGGCAAACATGAAATTATATTAATTTACAATATTTACTTTAACTTCTCCGTAACATTGTTATATAATGCTTCATTAGAAGATTTTTTAAATAAAAAAATATACATTATCTTCTACTAAAATGATCAATTAAGCCACATTTTCCTATTTAAACATTGCTCCGGTCAGACCAAGGGGATGATTTATTCATGTCGATGTATACAGTATAGTCTCAAGTGTAGCTCTCGTCATTTGAAAATAAAGTACCAAATTTGGTATTTTGTTGCTGAAGTGATGCTATTTTAGAACAGCTTTCAAGTGCTGATGAGAAAGAGAAGCTGAGGATACAATGTCAATGATTCATTCATCCCTAATTATTTATGTAAAACATTCTCGCAGTTGATCTGTGAGCCACTGCCACAAAACTGACAAATGCATTATTATCTTTCTGTCCTGGACTTTAATACCACTTGCTCCTCATCTCTTATTGGGGCTTGCTGTCCTTAAACTCTAGGAATGTAACAGCTCTGGCTTTTGAACTTCTTCTGATACTGATACACATGCATACCTGTGTTAAAAGGAGATGGTGGGGCTTCATTCAAGCGGACTTATATCAGCTCCTCAGCCCTCCTTTTGGAAAATCAGTGAGCATGCTGAGCATGTGAATGGGAAACAGACTTTGGAGTGATCAAAGCTCTCGTTGTGACCTGTGAGTGCGGTTAGGTTGGGAGATGAGAGGCTGCACTGTCGGCCCAGCCACTTGAAAGATGCCCTCAGCTCTCAGGGCTAGTTAGCGTTGTAGTGTGCTTATTTGTTTTTCTTTGTGGTGACACTCACACACTCCTGCACACACAAATCGAATATGAAAAGACTCTTTTACAGTTTTTACAGTTTACACTTTATTCTGATTTAGGTTTGATGTCCCAGCTGAAGCTTATTAAAGTGTCAATCATTATTCATTTGATATGCAGCAGTTGGTTTGCTGCAGTGATGGAGTGAGGATGTACACTTTGTTTTTCGAATCAGTAATGAGCTAGAAAATGGCTGGCCTTATAGTTTACAGTGAATAGTTACTGTATGGCTATAAAAAAGAATGTGCACAGATGACAGATTATTTAATACTCATCTGTATTCTGAAGTGCAATGCTGCAAATGATGGAAATAACTTTTTTCTTTCAAATATTATTTACATATACAAAGAGAACAATACATTTTGTTTATATATTTTTGTTGATGTTGCATTGGATAATGAAGTTATACCTTCTATCTAAAATCTCATACCTGTGATCATGCATTCAAAACAAGAAGGAAACTGAATATAGGTGAAAGAACAACATTTTTTCTCACTTCACACAGTGGTGTTTTCATTACGTTAAGAGTTAACATAGGCATAATATAACAAGCTGTAATAAAGTCCCTTTTTTCATTTGCAGCAATGCACTATTTCAAAGACACCTAATGTGAGAGGGGAATGCCATTATGCCGTTTGGATTCAGACTCTTCCACTTTAAGGGATTCAAGATGGAGTTACTCAGAGAACAATAAAAACAGCCCTAAAATCAAGACATTAATCGTAAACAGCTCCCATTGATGCAACTACGGCAATTTACACGTTTTGTCTGCTTTAGAATTTCTTTTTTTCTTGCAGTAGTGTCCCAATAAAAGCTGAGTAGGATGGAACTACCCCACAAACAAATTAGACAATATCATACAAAGATGCAAACATTTACAACATCTCTGACTCTCCTCTGCTCTGTCACCTCGGCCAGGCTGGAGCCCTCTGCTGAGAGGTGATCTCTATTACACGTTTCTGTTGTGGGGCATGAAAACAGCAGTGTTCAGACTGTCCTGATAGTATGTGAAAATTAAGTTAAGATTGTAATAGATTTTCTGTAACAAAGTGTTACAATTCGCTCTCATCACTGGAGTTGGTGCTAAGCAGTTGAACAGCCATGGCCTGCCTGTAATTGAGACACACATGGCGTACATATGCTGTCTTAACCGTGTCTTGTCTGTGTGGTCTCTAATGTGTAAACAAGCCAATGCTGACCCTCACTAGTCATCACCTTGCGCACACGGGGCTCTGGCCTCCATAAGGGGCGTCAGACACACGTTCGGGGGCCACAATGCAACCACCACATGGTGCTGGGGACAGCAGAGATGTCAGGCAGCATAAAGTGTCTACCTGACTCTGCCTGGAGGACAACATATAGGCTGACTGCATGGCAGTAACATAGCCATGATTTTCTAGTTACCACTTCTCAGTTAGATGACCTAAAGAGGCAGAATGATGTTGACAGTTCTGCACTTTTTCTGTGTTCAAATAGAGTTATGATGTTTTAAAGAAGCTGTAAGAGCGCCATGGCAAGGAGCAGATCTGCACTTTGTTGACGTGACAATGTTTGCATTAGTGCTGTGGGTCTGAAGTGTTTGAAGAATAGTTTGAGGTTGGAAGAAAGATTACAGTTGATACTTAACTTTGTTTTTCTCAGGAGGCTTCTCCCACAGACCATATATTCTTATATAAAGGCCCTTCAGATTGATAGTCACTGTGTAAAAACAGTTTATTCAGAAAATAAATAGAGCAAAGACGAATCCCTCTTTCTCTTCTTCCTCACAAGCCTTAAAGCTGCCATGTTGCCCTCCACCACTCTGCCAAAGCCATGCTCCGAGGCTATGCTTCACTCTGCACAACTGTAGATTTAATAAACAGCCATTTTCCCCCCTTTTGATTACAAATTGGCTGCCAGCATCTATCAGCTCACTAAGTAGGTGCATTTTGCAACGCTGGGGTCGTCCTTTCCATCATGAGCGTAATAAAAGAAAGTCATTATCAGCTGATCTGATAGCGGTTAACGGGGGCCTCTGCGGGATAGTTCTTCTTCTTGGGTTAATACAACATGACAGGCAGGTCTTCTGTATTTCAGCTGGGGATATTGAACTGGAGGAAGAGGTGTGGACTTGTGGTGTGGATCGCTTTTCACTGTGTGTAAGGAAATTTGAGTCCAAGGCTCTCCTGCGGCAGACATCAGCACTGTCATAGAACTTCCTCTCCTCTCATGCAGAGGAAAGCAGTCTGCACTCATCAAATGTTTTTAACTCAACCTACCTGATCAAAGTTTGAGCAGAGCTGATTAGCCAGGAAGGGGAGTGGACATTAGGGAAACACTTCTGCTTTTCAGATGAATCTATTTAGGAGGCGTCAGATGCCACTCCCTTTTCTGTCAGTAACTCCACCCCTCTCCACAGCACTCTGCTCTCTGTCCTTTTACTGACACCAACACAAATATTATCCCAACCAGAGGAGGAAATTCTTTCATAACTTGGATGATAAAGATATTCTTGAAATCTATGGTAATGACTTCCTGTGGAATGGGATCCAAACACAATTACTGTTGCTGTTGTAAATGTTTCCTGTTACTCTATTTTTGCTGCACCATCCATAATTGAATTGTGTTTTGGATGGAGGAGGTTGTTGATAGCCTGTATGGCAGTGATTTACCACTAGGCCACTGCACACTCATCCCAAACAGCTTGTTTGTATTCTAAACACATAGGCTCGTGGGATATGGGTATTTTTTGTACTTGTTTTTTGACTGGACTGGCCTCTGGGTTAGAAACGGTCTCATTGAAAGCCTCCCCCTGCGTTTGGAAAGGAAGCTGATATCCGCATGGGGTTGTGTGTCTTGTGATTGGGCGATTCACTTCACACTTTCAATCCCCATTCAGTCTCAGTGTATTAGCTGCGCTGTGCGTGTGTGAGGAGGCAAGGGGTGGAGGAATTGGGGTAGGAATAAAAGTAGGTCATTCAAGGGTTTGTTTAGTAGCCAGGCAAAAAAGCAGGCTTACTCTTACCCCCCTGAATGGTGGAAGAGTCTTGCGTTTGAATGATGCAGTGTAGCCACTTTTATCGCGCTTGCGCTCCAGATTTGTATGTGTTACCTCTGTAATATGTTGCCTACACAGCGTGAAACCACATTACACTGGGTTTTGGTGTATGCCGGCATAAATAAGAGCTTCTTGCCCACATGTTTTTGTCTCTCCAAACAAACAAATTCTGCATGCCAGCTCCCAAATGTTTAAAGGATAATTTTTTATGTATTTTTTTACAGTTGTAAAGTTTTAGCGAACATTTCAATCTGTTATGATAACATTGTACTCACCAAAGTAAATGTTAAGATTTGGTAACGAGGCAACATCACGACAGCAAAGTGTGATGGGGCAAGAAATGAGCGGTCAAATAATTGAGAGGTTGTAAAAAATGAACAGTTTAGCCAGATAATGTAAACCACTGTGAGAAAAAGTGAGCACACCTGAATTGCTGGTAATAATCTTAGTACGGTAGAACAAAGAAATTGTCTGTAAACTGTGATAAATGTTTACAACGAACAGTTTGGGTAATCATTTTACCATTAGCCTCTCTTCCAAAAAAAGTTTAATACTCCATTCATGTCTGTATGGTAAATATGAAGCTACAGCCAGTGGCTCATTAGCTTAGCTTAGCATGAAGACTGGCACAGGGAGAAATAGTTAGCCTGGCTCTGTTCTAAATTACAAACACCTGACACAATCTAACAATTAACAGGCTAGCTGTTTCTCTGTTTCCAGTCTTTATGCTAAGCTAAGCTAATCAGGGGCTGGCTGTAGCCTCATATTATCATGACAGAGGTATCGATCTTCCCATCTAACTCTTGGCAAGAACTCTAATAAGAGTATTTCCCAAAATGTAGAACTACTCCTTTAAAACCTGTATGGTCATGTGACTGCTTACTGCCCTATCTGTACTCTTTTAGTGCTCTTGCTGTTTTCCTAGATCTCAGCAATTAACTGTGTTAGAGGCAAAACTATGAAAATAAGACCCAAGTCGTAATAAAGCAGAATTACCCTTTAAACTCTACATTACATGGCTCACCCATCTGTGTCCAATTCCTTCATTACCTTCATTTACAGCAACAAGAGTAGCTTACATCCTGGTTCTTGCCCTGTGTCTCTGATCACCTAAGCCAACCAAACCAGAGGTCCAGGACTAAGCAGAGTACCCCCCTTTCCTCCCTACCCCTGGCACGACCACGTTTTGGCTCCCTACTGATTACCATGGAAATTATGGAAGGACGTCTGTGTGAGCATGTGTGTGCATGTAAGTGTGTGTGTGTGTGTGTGTGTGTGTGTGTGTGTGTGTGTGTGTGTGTGTGTGTGTTGCCAGCAGCTTGATGGCTGCCAGCTGCTGCAGGCTGAGAGGTTGAATCCGCTCGTAGAAACAAGGAGGGCCTCAAACCACAGACACAACCCAACGCAGCTGGAACTGCTAGACAGGCACAGGCCTCCAGTCCTGACACACAGCACACATATTAACACCTCAGGATCCAAATAACTGCCTCACATTTGAATAGAATATTTGAATCTCAAGTGAATTATGGATTTTTTTTGTGTTGAAGGGTAGATTACACGCTGTACTTTCTTCTTCTGCTGTCTGTTCTAGACTAAGACAATTATGTCACTCAAGTTTTCTGTGTTACCATAAGAGACCGACTATTTCAGTGATGGAGGTGAACAGAATGTTCCTGGCACAAATGTGTGTGTGCGTAGAGTACATGTGTGTGTGTGTGTGTGTGTGTGTGTGTGTGTGTGTGTGTGTGTGTGAGAGAGAGAGAGAGAGAGAGAGAGAGAGAGAGAGAGAGAGAGAGAGAGAGAGGCAAAGAGAGATAGAAGAGAGAGAGTATTTATGTGTTTGTGAGTAACTGATGCATTTGCATATGTGCATATGTTAGGTGTATGCGTGAATAGGCCTGGGTATTGTTTGGATTTTTTTCAATACTATAGCCAATATGATTCATGTGTTTCGGCACCGTTACCATAATGATACTTTAGTTGATGCATGTTTTCTACAGAACTCTTTTTTGTTTGTTTATTAGAAGCCAACATTCTCAAATGTTCAATGTTTTCAAAACCAAAGCAGAAAAATAGGTAGTAAACACATGAATAAACCAAAGCTATGTGCAGACGTGTGACATTTGAAAGTCCCCTACGACAAACAGTTCTGACTTTTGACTACTATTAGTACTAGTAAACTACTATTTACTATAAATAACTATAACAGCTTTATCAAATAAAATGTTTAAAAGTTAATAATAATAATAATCCACACTTTGATAGGAATGGTTCATAGGGCCCAGGTGCTGATAGAAGGCAGGAAAATGCAGTTTTCAGACAGTCAATTTTAGAAAAATTATAGAATTACACAGAAACTATTTGTCTGGACAAACAAGCAACACAGACAGGGACTGCAGGAACTCCCTACAAAACGTTACATCCTTAGTGACAGAATATTCCGAATATCAGCTTCAAATTATTGTTGTGTATGTTGTGCAGCACCGGAGGAGGTGCTGTAGCTTGTCATAGGTGGTCTCTCCCCGCTGTTCTGACTCTCTGTCTTGATGCCTGTGGCTTCCTCATTTTCACTGGAAGCTCTTGACAAGGTTGTTTGATGATGAAACAATGCTTTTTCGGCACGTTTCTAGTTTACTAAAACAAGTTGAATAATTTCATTCTTAAATAGGTACATCTTTAACTCGCCCAGGTAATTCTAGTGCAAATATGGGACCGGATCAAATAGAGAATAGGAGAAAAAGCTTTAAAAAAGGTAATCAGACAGAATTTTGTATGTCAAACATCTCGCTCCACCCTGTGCCACCTATGAGCAGCCATACAAGAGGCTTGCTAAAATAAAATAAAATTGGTAAAATGGACCAATGTTTTTTTTTTGGTATGACTCATATTGGTCAATACCAAAATGGACTGAAGTTCAATTCCCAGCTCTTTGTGTAAAACAAGCACTTGTGTTTGCAATGTTGAAGCAGTTTCTGCTCTTTAAAGGATGTGCAGTTTAATGAGTGCCAGTACATATCCGGTAGGACAGCACATCACTTTGGGGAACTGAATGCAGCACGTTTGGCTTTCATCTCTATTTATCCTCCTGAAGGGCCTTTTCAATTACACGAGGAGCCCACCTTTAAGACAGTGATCCCTTACATGAGGGGACATTCCTGTGCTTGCCCCGGCGCTAAATGAACTGGAATGTGCAGGTTGAGCAGACCCTGAAGGACAGGCCTGTGGGCCCATTCACCTAGCCCTCCCCTTCCCAGCCCTCCTCTCCCCGCACACCCTGACCTGAGCCAACACCACCATCCTGGGCTGTCACCAGGTGTGCAGCTGGCCTCTGCCGAATGAATAGACACTCTCACATCGCCCCGGGAAGTGTGTGCTCGAGTGTGTATGTGTGCATGTTTGTGAGAGGGAGGTAGAAGGAGAGAGGGGGGAGAGTAGTTCTAGATGTAAATAGCTGCAGTCAGTAGAATGTGTGAAAAACAAATGGAAGAAACAACTGTTAATTTCCCCTCTTAGAGTGTTCATGTGCACATTTGGGCGGTGTCCCAAAAATTGATCTCATGGCCTTTGATTGGTGTCAGGGTTCAGAGAGGAAGTGCAGCGAATCCCTCAGGTCCAGTCTGGCCATTGTGTCTCCACTAGAAACAGACCAGGCCACAGTCGCTGCTGCTGCTGCCATCATTCATTTAACAAGCAGGAACATTTTGAACCCTCTGACTGGGGCTGTCCAATAAATCCAAATATGGTCAGCTATTAATTGATTATATATTTCAGGAGCATGACAATGTAGGCTGTTTTCACTGATGCATGATTGTATTTATTAAGCCACTGCCTGGTTGATTAATTTGGCTTTAACTGGACAGGCTATTGCATACATTTTATATAGTATACATTTATAAACATTCACAAAGCATGTTATATCTCATCAAGGTCAAGCTCATTTGACCACTTATTATTAAGCTCATTTAATATGTCACAATGCATTATATTTTATAAACTGATCGTTTGTTTTGTATAAAAGCTTGATCTGTAAAGTAACAAAAGTAGCTCTAAATTAAACATAGTGGGGTGAAAAGTACAATATTTCCCTCTGTCAGCAGGCTGCATGTCTGTCTAGCTCCATGGCGTGGTGCGAGGAAATGTGTTATTGTAACCTCTGCCTGGTGAGCCCTCCCCGTCCGTCCAGCCCGCTGCCTCACTGGCTCGCCATGAGCCTGTCTGTCCCTGCAGCCAACAAGGCTTCTGCTGTTCCCTGCTCAATGCCATGTTTTACTCTCTAAATATGTTAGAGAAAAAAAAAAATCTGTCTGTACATCTGTCTGTCAGTCAGGTTAGTTCACCCCTTGCAGCGGCGAGAGTCTAAGGCTTTGGGTTAAGGGCTGTTTTCACACAGTCACTTTAAATAAGTCAGATATTAAAAGTGGAATGTATAGCTGTAGTGCTGTGCTGAATTTGCATGATGGTATACAGTGTCTATATGATTTAGTTTTTTATGAACACACCATGGCGTGTACGAACAAATACCAATGTTGGAATGCTGGTTATGATGCTCAGTTTAACAGTGTGGAGCTATTTCTGTACCACTTCGGTCACATTTCTTAATCCACTCTGCAAACAGAAACAGCTTATGGTCAGCTCAAGTAAATTAGTTATTTTTAATTGAAAATAGCAATACATGTGGAAAGAAGTAAAAAAATGAAGTAGCAGTCAGTTGGTTTTAAAAACATTTTTGATCTGCCATTCTAGTGTTGCCTTTTTATCGGTATTTGTTAGCACCATTCTTCGTAGAAAGATGCATGTGTGTTGGAAGTTTGCGCATTATCACTTATTAATGTGGGACACAAGAAAAAGTTTGGAAGAACTTTTTTTCCCATCAATTTGCTAAGCGCAGTGAATATTTAATTTCATTTTTTTAAATGGCGTCTCAAGTTGACATCCACTTGTAAGGTACATGGTGAGGACAAGAAATCAAGAGAGTCCCGAGATATTCCCACACTTGCGAGAGTTTAACGACACACTGTATTATTCAGTTTCAAAGTGTCAATCTCTGCTCAGTTGTTAGAGAATTGGTGAGATGAAGGCAGGAGCTATGGCTAGTCCTCAGTCCGTTCTCCCAAAACTTAGGCCCTCGGCTTTTTGTCCGTGGAGTATGATGAAGTGGTGACCCCGTCCAGTACGTCTTTTCTATACACTGTAACCACCTGCTGACACACACACACACACACACACACACACACACACACACATTTTCCTGCCTTCTATCAGCACCTGGGCCCTATTTACCATTCCTATCAAAGTGTGGATTATTATTATTAACTTTTAAACATTTTATTTGATAAAGCTGCTATTATTTATAGTAAATAGTAGTTTACTAGTATTAATAGTAATCAAAAGTCAGAACTGTTTGTCGTAGGGGACTTTCAAATGTCACATGTCTGCACATAGCTTTGGTTTATTCATGTGTTTACTACCTATTTTTCTGCTTTGGTTTTGAAAACATTGAACATTTGAGAATGTTGGTGTTAAGGTTCAGTTCTGACCCAAAACGCAGAGATAAACATATGGGACAAGTAATTCATTTTTAAAGGAGTCTTTAATGACCAGATTGTACTTATAAGAACCAACGACGGTTGAGTCAGGGCAGGAAAGCTCCTGGGCTGGTCCGAGGCTTGAGGCGGGCTGACAGAGGATAATCCAGGTAGGTCCGGGACACGAGGCGAGCAGGCAGAGGTGAGTACACTCAAGTACACAAGGGGAATCCCAGCGTGGATGACGAGACTGAATGGTGTGAACTGGAAGCACAACAGGAACAGCGGGGAAGGCAGCAGGTCTAGAGCGGAATCTAGATGGAGAACACAAGGTAAGTAGGAGCACTAAGTATAAGAATACTTCAGGACTGACAGGAAACACTGAGCCAAGATACCACATGGATTGTTGTAACAAACTGGCGCCGATGAGGTGATCAGCCCGGGTATATGTACTGCTGGGTTGAATCATGGAATGCGCTGCAGCTGAGCAGGTAGTTGTGCAGAGATTAACGGCCACACCCCTTGACCTACTTTCCTCAAACCACGCCTCCAGCAACCTCCAGGTGACAACCAACACAGAACAGACAGACACATAGGGAAAAGGGGAAAGAACAGACAAACGGGACGGGGGAAAAACAGCTGACCCATAACAGTTGGCTTCTAACAAACAAACAAAAAAAGAGTTCTGTAGAAAACATGCATCAACAAAAGTATCATTATGGTAACGGTGCCGAAACTCATGAATCATATTGGCTATAGTATTGAAAAAAAGGCCTATTCACGCATACACCTAACATATAATTCTAAAACACATAAATACTCTGTCTCTTCTATCTCTCTTTGCCTCTCTCACACACACACACACACACACACAAAGCAGATAGGCTAGTCAAGATCTCATTGATTTGTTGCTGCTATACTCTGCATTGCCTAGAGACACTAAACAATGTCGGGGCTGACATGTTTTTGTGTAGGTGACATCCGTTTATACTTGGCCACAATCAATGGCTATGAAGAGCAGGCTCTTCTATGCATATATATGTGTGTGTGTGTGTGTGTGTGTGTGTGTGTGTGTGTGTGTGTGTGTGTGTGTGTGTGTGTGTGTGTGTGGTCAGACAAGTCTTGTGTGACAAGATAGTGGGCTGTTGGATCCAAGGACCCCTTACTGCCCAAGATAGCCAAGCTCACCAGTTAATTACTTTATGTAGTACAAGCAGTAAACGCTAGCCTGACAAGCCAGACCCACATCAAGATGTTAGGTCTGGGAACTCACCATTGGCAGGGCTCAATCCAAGGGGCGGGATAAACGGTTGTCTTTCAAATTCCCTCTGCACTCACAGCCAACCAAAGCAACGCTAGTTGATAGATTAAACTTTTGCCGTATCCGGTCGGCAAAACTCCGAACACATCTTTGAAAGACCGCTGTTCGCCAGCAGCAGCAGCCATCTTCTTTGTTTTCAAGTAGCAGGGAATTCACGTGGAACTGTCACAACTCTGCCGTCCTTATGTTAAGCCCACCCACCGACTCTATACACAATGTGATTGGCCTGACCAGAATTTGTTTTTTCTAGCTCGCAAGCCAACGGAGAGTTGCTAGACTGACCCTGGCTGAAAATTACATTTGCTGCCACTAGGGTGGCGTAATGACATTGTTTCAGAAAACTTCAAATGGAACCTCCTTTCGCAGCCCTTCATCCACCCAGATAACACATGTTCTTTAAGAGAGGGTGAATTCAAAATGGGACCCACAACAATGAGATTGAGGTTAGAATAGGCGTACTGAGCCTTTATTTTATTGGTTATGTGCCTGGGGCTGCCTCAGGTTTCTCTCTACCTCCATAATGTTTTCCATTAGCTGCTGTTCCATTCATACTCTCACTGATCCCTGCGTCGTCTCCTCCGGGACCGGACAGCTTAAATGAAATCTGTAAACCTACTGTAGCACACACCTCTTCTCTTCTCTTCTCTTCTCTTCTCTTCTCTTCTGTCTGTTTTTTTTTCTTTTTCCCTGATCTGTTCTCTCCGAGGACAGTGGAAAGAGTGTCAGGTCTTCAGGCTCGAGGCAGTTTAGCAGCCTCAGATCCTGTATCACAATGATGGCTCTGAGACCACATTGCAGATTCAATCTTTTGTAGAGCAGTGCTACCAACCAGTGCTGTCTATAATTCTGCACTTCTCTTTAACCTCGCTCTCTTATTGGTCTCCTTTTTGGTTTGTTGACATTTTTTATCCAGTTTTTTTTTTTTTTTTCCTGTGAATAATCATCCCTTTACCTTGTGTCTCGCCGTCATGGTCAGACCCACTTCAGTGTTAGGATTTAAGAATTGTGAGAGGTTTGGCAGGTGATTCATCAAGGCTTTTGCTGAGAGCATTTCCATTATAAGGACATGGAATGGCATGTGGTGGTTTTGGCAAAGCTCCACAAACTGGAGAGGCAGAAGGACTTTTGACGTCATCGGGAAACGTGACCCACTTCTCAAGAGGCAAGGAGCCTTGAGCTGGTTGAGCAGATGTTGCACAGATGAGCCTGCGCGCACTCACATACAAAAACACACACACACACACACACACACACACACACACACACACAGACACACACACACACACACACACACACACACATACATATGCAGATAAAGAATTAACGGCACAGGATCTTTAGCCAGGTCTCATTTAGGTTTGTGGTTGTGCACTGGTGGGAAATGATGTGGTCGTCAGCATGACAAAAGGGAGGGTGTTAGTGGGTAATTCAGGTCATGTCAGATGGGTTTTCTTTAAACGAGTCTCAGAGAGGTAGAAAGGAACCTGAGGTAGCATCTACAGTATGCCGTTCAGCTACATTGCTCCTGTTATATAAGGTGGATGTAAGAAAGACGAGGTGATGTTGGGCCCAAGAGAAATGCTAGTTCAGTTCTCCACTGGCTCCATCCTGCCCATCAGCCAGGGGCAATCTCCTCCTCCTCTCTGCCATCGCTCTGGTGCTTTCAGACGTTACATAATGGCTTTTCATTTTGGTCTTTCAGTTAGTTAGACGTGTTACAGTGCAATAGGCTCTCTTTATCTCTCTGCTATTTGCACCTTTTATTGAAAATGTAAAGGTGCCCATCGTAGTATTTGTTCCAAGAGATTGGGTAGATCGTGCAGCTCCAGGCTGTCAGGCCATTCCCACTGGAGCACCACAAAATGCAAACCAAAGCTTTCAGGGCTGTCTCTCTTGCTACTTTTCTATTATCTTAATTTTAAAGCAGCTGAAATCAATATTTTATTTTATTAACCAGGGATCACATGTATGTGAGATGTGTCCCTTGTTGTTATGAACCCACAGAAAATGATCCTTCAACTTTGCAGTTCCCTTCAGTTCCCCTCCGTTAAACATTTTTGGTTTTATGACCCAATACTTTACTGTTTTGGTTCACTCTCACAGCTCTCACATTGTTGTTTTCAGCCGCAGCAGGCAACTATTTTCACGGGGAAAACCTTAAAAAAACACTGGACACTACCTGCTCAGCACCAAACTGCAGACAGACAAAGTTAGCTGGTGAACACAGTGGAGCATTTAGCAGCTAAAGAACCAGATCTTTCCCTCTGGTGTTGATGGAGACCAAAACAGAGCTAAAAGAAAAGTGAACATTGGAATTACATTCTTCATGTGAACACAAACTGACTCCAATAAATGCTAATGTTGCTCCTTGTCTGCTCAATGTGTAAAATAAATACGCAACCTTTTCTAACAATTTGACATATCAATTTAAATAATGATAGGATGTCACTGCTGTATTTACAGCTAGTTTCTGCTGCCCCAAGTGGCCAAAAACGTAGCAATTGCAGGACTTTTTCCCCATGCTTTGTTCCTTGGCTTTCCTACTGTCAGATCATTGGTTTTTCATGTTCCACCATGTGAATCTAAACTCGGTCCCCTGTGGGACATAATAATGTTTCATCTAATCTGATTTCACCTCCTATACCGTAAACCTGATACATACATCACAGTTTGTGGTGTAACTAATCCTCTACATAATTTGTGGTAATGAAGGAAAAAAAACTGGCATTTCACAAATTTCAGTTGATTAAATCAAATCGTGGATACAGTTCACATACGTTCACAATGCTTGCAGCAATTCTTCGTTGGAGAAAGTAGTGGCCTGAACGGACCACACCTGCAAAATGAAAGTTCATGTGATTTGTTTATGAACACCACAGGTTTGACTTATACTCTATATCAACTCATTTCAGGGTATTTTCCCTTGAATCTTTCTTTGTAATCATTTGGAGTGCTTTTGATAGATATTTTAGGATTTCATCTCTGTTGTATATAAGTCTCTCTGTCCATAATGTGGTCAGAGCATTTCTTCATTTAAAAAATTTGCATTTCTGCGCTATATGCCAAACTGCAGCTGGCAATCACATCCCAATTTCTGAGAGAAAATCTGCAGAATGTCCCGGATTTATGGAAAAGGGAAACATCAATGACTATTGATTTCAATCATAAGCTTGGCTGTGTGGTATTTATATGTTGATATTGTTTAGTTTTTAATCTAGCTTCGTTTTGGCAGCCATGTCCTCTTCCTTTGTTATTTTTTCCCCAGGGACGAGTCAGAGGCTATATCGCTTCAGGCAGATGTTGGGTCGGGCTTTTTTTCTGTGTGTTCAGAATTCAGCCAAAGTCCAGAAATCAAAATGGTGACTCCTCCAGTGAGAGACTGCTCATGCTCTCTATGATGAGCTTATTATTTCTGAAATGTCATTGGTAATGAAGATTGGTCACCTTCAAGAAGCAACCCAATTTACTGTGACTGAGGTCTTTACGTTTCTCGTCACGCCCTGCTCTTCGCATTTGTATACTCTGTTGCTGAGGCACAGTGAGCTGAGAGCAGACCAGACAACATGCTTATAAAGATTATTCTTGCTTCATTTCACATGTGCCGATATTGTTGCTTGACGGCAGGAATGCACTTGGATGTCGAAGGAAGTACAAACATTCGTGAAACACACATTTATGAAACACACACACCTGCGCAAAAGGGAGCCGGCGCCTGTGATGTTGCCACAGATGTAATAAGCACTCATTCATTTCCACGTTGGCAGAATGTTAAGACTGATTCAGGGGCTGGTAGATGAAAAGGTCAGCGAGCTTGTTTTGAGTGAGTGTAAGATTTCCATCATCACGCCGCACGCTCTGCCAGGCCCAGTCCAAACTACACAAACAGTGTCTCTGAAGCCCTTGACAGCCCCGATTCCGCCATTAAGTCAATAATCTGCCCTCACTCTCTCCTCCCCTCAGGACTGACCTGCTGTTAGTTTACGTCCTTCCTTTTTTACTTACCCTCAACAACGCTTGTCCAAACAGCAGCAGAACTTTCCCCCTTATGTGTTTCCCTTTCTCCCACCGTGCCATTTTCCACAATTCTTCCGCTTTTTCTCCACTCCGCACTTCTCATCACCGAGCACCTTTCATTGTTTCCAGACAGTGGTGAAACATATTGAAGAAAATGTGTGGAACGTTAGACTCTGTTTGTGCACACACACACACACACACACACACACACACACACACACACACACACACACACACACACACACACACACACACACAGAAGTAATTGTTCCAGGAAAGTGGCATCTGTGCAGCCCATTAGACAGGGATTCAGTGGACCTGTGCGGGCTTTTTACATATGGTGGTCAGCTGCTGGAAAGGAACTGGAACCAGGGGTCACATTTGAGAGAAAACATTAGGGGAGATGATGTATCATGTTGGACACACACACACACACACACACACACACACACACACACACACACACACACACACACACACACACACACACACACACACACACACACACACACACACACACACACTTTTCAAAGTCCTGTAGTGTCCTTCACCACTTTCCTGGTAGCAGTGCTTTGGCCAAGTCGCAGGGCCTGGCTGCAGGTTGGAGCAGATAGCTACCCTGCAGGCTGCAAATAAACCCTCACTCTCACATATTTGGAGCCTCAACAAATTCTAACACTCTTCTTCTCCTGGGTCACTCCTTGAATCATAAGCCCTGAAAAGTTTGACATTTGTTCATGAGTAAAGGGTGTGGGAGAGAGTGAACTCTGAGAGGCCTCATCAGTAGCAACATGGTTATTATTGCAGAAAAAGTCAACCCTACTGTAATGGCTGCTGAAATGGTTCTCTAGAGTGCAGGTCTACTTGACTTTAGTGAGAGAAGAGGAGAGAGTGAGGAAGACAAGAGTGGAGTGGAAGAGTGTTATGCAAAGATTTTTTGGGAATTAAAGTAAGGAGGGGTTCTTCTCTTTAGCCCCTGCAGCTGTGATTCATTAGTATATTTGTGTTGCTAGATCTGAGTTGACTTGACCATGTATGGACCCAGGCCAGGCCAGGCCAGGCCAGGCCAGAATACTTCCTAGTGGGACAACTGTTCTGCCCCCGTATCTTTGAACTTTTCAAACTGTTTTTATACCAGAGTGCATAGAGACATTCCAATTAAATGTGTAATGGATAAAGCGTGATTGTATTGCACTGTATTTATGACTCATAGTTGGTTTTCATTTTCTTATCTATTGAACATGAAGCTCCTATAAGTTTTATGTATATTTTGCTATATATTTTATTTGACATATTTTACTGCACCGGCAAACTGGTGAATATGAAGAAGGTTTTTGGCACTCAGCTTTTGTTTAGCTTTTTTGTTTAGGTGATTTGATGTGGTGTTGGTGTCAGAAAACGTGCCCCTTGGCGCAAATTTTGATTTGTGATAATGGGCTCTATGAATTAAATTGACTTGACTTCCTGTGAGGCCATGAGTTACCAATGGTGATATTACAGTATTTAGCTGAGCAGATAATTTTAGATTGGTTAATATGGTTAAAGACTAACAATAGACATATAACAATAAACACAAGAATACTCATTCAGTGTTAACGTAGCCAACATTTTATTCATTGCTGCCCGTGATCATGATGATAATAATTACAGTTTTCCCTCTCTGGGGATTAATGTGGGGTGAAAAATGTACAAAAATATTCTCCACAGTTAGGGGGGCTTAATATTATGGGGGCACTGGCCTCCCCTTAGAACCGCCATTGAGACACACAATATTTGACATAACTTCACATAAATTCAGTTAGGTTGAGTAGTGGTAGTTTGAGTACCTTGAATCATTTTACTGCCATGAAATTAGAGTAGATTGACCATTTAACTTAATATGCTACATTTATAAATGCAGTTGAAAGCAATATGATCACATGCAATGTGGTTATACTTTAAAGAAGTTAGTCAGCAATAAATTACATTTGGAAATGTAACTCAATCACCGTTTCCAATCATTTTTAGAGAGTCTCCCACGTTTTAAAAGTTATAGTCAGATAATATTATTAGAGCAAAGTTTTAAAGAAACCTGTTCCTTCTGGGTGGTATGATGTTGGTCACGGTGATATTACCAGAGAGGTATGGCCCTTTGGAAGGATCCTACTTAGGTTGTTTGAATAAGTGTCAGAGCACCTGGTCAGCGCCTCAGGCAGCGGATGTGGCTGCGCTTGCTGCATGAATACGAGACTCATTAAGTTCACTGGCCTGCCAGGTGGACTACAGCTTCTTTTAGCACATACACACATTGATGTATACATGTGCACTTTCTAATTGTTGCACAAATAAGACACGTTCACACACTTTGCAGGGACAGACAGAGGGAGGGAGAGCTATTGGGCTTGTAATCAGATTAAGTAAGATATGGTATCATTGTAACCAAATTAGTGATGCTGCAGAGTGTAGTATATCAGGTTTTAGCCGGAGCTCCGTCACATTTGTGGCAGAGAAGTGACATGGTGCAATTGTCCCAAATGCAATAACTGAACTTGCGTCATGCACATTAAGGACAGTCAAAAATATAGATACTGCAGAAGAAGATAGACTAATGCTGGATGAAGCTCACACATGTAACTTCATGTACAAACAGAGACAGACATATACTTCTGACTGGAGCTGCAGTTACAATCCGCCTTTTGATCAGTGCTAATCTGTCCCACTCACTGCAGACCCTTTTTTTTAAAAGAAAAAACAACAATGAAGAGTGTAATTACAAAGAGAGGCATCAGTTATTTTATGCGTTTTTAAAGTAAAAGTGAAACTCAAAGTTGGAATAATATTGATATTCTAGCAAGATATTTGCTTGTAATTATCATATTTAATATTTTTTATCTCTGTGTTTATTATGAGCATTGTACTTAAAAGACGAGTTACTTGAAGGCCGTCACATTAATGTGAAGGCCACAGCATTGATGTGGTTGAGCTTAAATATGCATCTTGTTCGCCTTATTGAGAGCACTGTAATACATTGGTTAGGGGGTGGGATTGTTTTGTTCCCCTCTCAGTCCAGGACAAAAGAGATACAAAATGGTACAACCACACCACAATGGTGCACCACCACATAACCAGCAGCCTCCCTCAATTTTCAATTATAAATTGTATTAGGGAATTCACTAGTGAGAAGCAGGGTTGAGCATCCCACGCCTAGATGGTCATTTAACGAGGTTTCAACAGCAAAATATGTTTTAAAAACCATCAGTGACACAGCATATGATAAAATCATTACTTTTCAACAGCAGTAAGTTTATGTCCGGAAATTTTTTTTACGTAGCCGTTTATCAAGATATCATACATGTGCAGCTGTTTTAATTTTGTGCACTGTGCATCAGAAAACATAATTTTTCTTGACACCAGAGATACACAGTAGACATTTGGAGTGAGAACTAAAATATGATCACAGCTGAAACTACTGGAGCTGGGCTTTATGAGATCTGGGGACTCTTGCCCTCTGTCTGGACCTATCTAATGGTCTTTGTGGTGGGAATGCGTACAGCCCCAGTATTGAAGTCTGGATCACGTTTGTCTCGGCATAGCCTATTCTTCTCTGATAGGCCCGTGGTTCTTAATTTCCAGAGTGACTGTTTATCCAAACTGTTTGCCTGGATTCTTATCAGCCCTAACAGTGTTTTAACTCCCAGTGGAGAATGTGTGGGAGATGGCGAAAGGAAGTGTGTGTTGTGACGCACAATAGTGTACATGTCAGCGTGCATGTTTGATGTACTCTGTCAGACATGGGTCAGAGTGTGTGCAGAACATGCAGATTCTGCCAGCGATATCCTGGTTGTAGTTGTGCCGATGAGGTTGTGTTTGTGCTCTACATTGTCAAGAGTCAGACTTGTGGTCTGCAGTCATCCAGGGGACACTCGCGTTGAAGTTTAAGTGCTGAGCAATGAGTGTTCAGGTTATTGCTTCATTCCTCAGCACTAACGTTATCAAGCAAATTGCACGTTTTGCATTCCAAATCCGGAGCCCTTGTAAAATTGTGACGAATTTACTGAGTCTAGATTGTAAAAATGTTCATGCAGTTTATCATAAGTCTGCTTTTTATTTAAGGTGGGGCTGCTACAATGAGTTGGAAGTTTGTGTGTGTATACAAGTGTGTTTCCATATGCTTTTATTTGTGTGTCTAGTGTATGCGTGTGTGAGTGCGTGTGCATATGCAAGCATGTGTGTAACCTGAGCTCTGGCCATCTCCCTGTGTGTGAGTAATGGTCCCTGTTTTATTGGCCCGCTCCTCAACAGACTCTATGAGTAATCACATAATGCCTGCTCTGACGTCAGAGCTGTTTCCATGGTAACACAGTGCTCCCCACTCTTGGGAGGTACGTTCATTTTTTTTCTTTCCCCCACATCTCGTCCTATGTGCACTCAAAGCTCCGGCTCCGGATGGAGACATTACTCCTCGAGCTAAAATCGCCTCCCCCTAATCTATAGTTTCACAATGTGCTCGTATGATTAGAGGGGCACACTTTGCTCTCTTTTACCTTCCACTTCTTTATTTCATCCCCATCTCTCTGTGTCTCACTATGAGCCTCTCCCTCTCTTACTTCACTGTCCCTATTTTAGTCATCCTCTCTTCTTGCCTCCCAGCTCTATCTCTTTCATGATTAGCCCCCATTTTACTCCATGTCTTCTTCCTTCCCCTATCTTTTCTTCTCTTCTCCAAACTCTGTAATGCCCGACAAACCACCTCTTCTCTTTCCACGCCAGAGTATTAATTTTTCTCCCTGCCTTTCATGCACTGTTGAATTTCACTGAACGGCTGACCCCTCTCTTTTCTACAGGCTCTTCCTATTCACAGTTTTACCTTTTCCGTTTTCATTCCTCGCTCTGGTGAGAGGACAGGCTCGGAAACATACTTCCTTGTGTATCCATGCCTATTAATGCAGCTCCAGCCATCCCCCAGGGGGCCAGAGGACAATAAAGCAAGTTCAGGTTTAGTTTATTACTGAATAGCAAAAGGTTTATCGTGACAAATTATCACTTGTCTAATTTTATGGTTGCTGGAGTACACAGATAATCTATTCATTTGTTTGTAATAAGTTTCACATTAAGTCAGATACGTTTGGATGTACCAACCAGTGTATATCTGTAATTCAAAGTTTATCAAAAGCTTTTGAAGCATCAGAGTTCTTTAGAGACTGACTTTTTTTCAAGCCTGAAAACCATCAAAGTGTCAATAATCAGGCAAGCCTCAATCTCTAGCTAGCAATGACTGTCTGGCTAGCCAAACACTCACACAGTGAAGCCGTTAATGGCTCTGTGTTATGTCTGTTGTCATTGCTCAGAGAGACCGGGGCTGAAAGCATTACACTGCCCATTTCCAACCCATTTCCTTCCCGTATTGAAAGTGGTGTATCGCAGCTCAGGAAAGAGGTATTGCTGTCTCCCAAACCAGCAGTGATCTACCGCCGCCGCTTTTTCATGTGGATACTCGTCTCCGTCACTCATCCAGTCAGGAGTGTGATTGGTGGCTAATAATGAAGACTGGCTGGTTGTCTGGGTGATGTGTTTGGGTCTGAAGCAGGACCACTGTAATAGACTCTGTGTCTCTTGATAATCAACAGGGCTTGCCTCACACAGGCGCCCGTCTTCATTTTCCTATCAATTAAACCCCAGTGGAAAACAGGCCGTCTGACACAGGTGCGTGTATGTGTGTGAAGTTTCTGTGGCTGTGTGTGAGAGAGGAAAAAGAGGCAGGCAGAGGAAACACGAGGGGTAGTTCATCAGTGTGTGTGATTCTGTGCGGTTTGCCAGAAAGGCAGCCTTACCAGATGACGGCCATAAAAAAGTGCTGCCTTACAGCTCAGCCCCGAGTCATGGCTGGGTTTCTGGCTGACTTGCCCTTGACTTGTTTCTGAGGCCCAGGGACAGTCAGAGCCATAGCCATTAGTGCATTGTTGCATGCGACTGGAGTTTTGACCCGAGAGCCTGGCAGCACTATCGAACCATAACCCAATGAGCCACAGTTGAGGGCATTATTGCCTGGGGCGAGGCCCATTCTGCCAACACAGGTCCCTGGTTTTGCACAGTTTAGCGTAGCACTGCTAGCTCAGCAGAGGGATCGAATCCAGCCAAGGACGAGGACAAGGTGAGCATAAGAGCCAGGTGGGGTGGATTTACACACTGCAAAAATGATTGGAAAGTGGGAGAATCATTGTCAAAGAAATAGTAGTCTCGCATTGATTGATCGTTGTGTCAGCACTGGAATATGGTCTGGCTACACTGCCTATCTATTCTGGGGTAGGGGGAAAAACGGTCTGGCTTGTTTCCTTCAATCACAACTGTCCTGGGCGGCACTAACCCTCGATAACAGATATAGCGAGAGGGGAGGAGCATCTGGCGCATGAGAGGTGCGCCAGATGTCATGCTTTATCTCAGCAATGTACATCCATCGAGCCAGACTAAAGAAATAGTTTGACAGTTTGGGAAATAAAGTTATCCGACTTCTTGCCAAGAGTTAGATCAAAACGTCAATACCACTCTTGTATTTGCCTGTTAAATATGAAACTACAGCAAGGAGACAGTTAGCTTAGCGTAGCATAAAGACTGGTAAGGTGAAAAGGCTAGGCTCTGTCTGCCTACCAGCATCTCCTAACTCACCTATTAACATGTTATATCTCCAGTCTTTATGCTAAGCTAAGCTAACGTCTCCTGACTGCAACTTTATATTCAACGGACAGATATGAGAGTGGTTCTAATTTAACTCTCTGGAAGAAGGCAAAAAAAAAGTGTCTCCCAAAATACTGAACTATTCCTTTAAGAGAATCCCTCTAATCAGTAATGCTGTTGTGTCACAGCCCATCAGTGTTAATCTACCAGTTGGAATAACAGTGTATAAATAATTGGAATGAAATGTGACACATGGAAAATGCACTTTTCTACTAAAACAATCTCTCTTCGACCTGACAAGAGTCATTTCACCATTGGCTTCCAACTTCTGACAGCTCATTATTGTTGCTGTGATTAGTTCTGGAATGTTGTAATCACTGACAGTGAATGTTTTGGATGTGGGTGCAGGTTGGGTTGAGGTCTATCTGCAGTTTTATTCCTTCGTTCTTGTCCTCAGTGTTTTACAATGTTACAGTAGCAGTGACGGCCAGATCTGAAAGCCCTCCGTTCACACACACACACCCCCAACCCCTCTTCTTTATCCCCACTGGTTGTTGCACAGATCCATTTGCTTCAGGCTAGAGCAGCTGTACTAATCAGGTTATATGGGGAGAACAAATTTGTTTTGGGGTCTGTTTTCCATTAGATTATTGTGCACATGCAGATATTAAACATGCAGATTTTTCAGATGGAAAAAAATTACCATTTGCCCAAATTTCCACAGTTCTTAACTCCAAGGTGGCCATTTTGTATTTACAAGTCTTGCACAGTACAGCCTTATCAACCATGCAGATGAAGCTGTTTATGGCTCAGTTTTATGATACCTCTATTCTCGTCTACCTCCCAAATTAATTGAACTACTTCCCGTTATACTGGATTATCCTTTCCAATTGGGCATTTTTTTTGCCAACATTGTGAAAACAATCTTGGCTGATGGTCATCATTTATCCAGACATTATTTGTTTCTACTTTTACATGGTCCTCGGAAAGTGCAATTACAGCAATTACAGATGAGAAACCGTAGCTTCAGGCTACAGACCCACTTTGTCAGACTTTTACGGGATGTGAACCTCTGCTGAACACGATCTTAAAACCAGAATTAATCTTTCTTTTCATTGTTTGATTAATTGTCCTGCCACCATTACTGATTGGCCAATTAAGAGAATAACAAATAAGGATTTGGACAGTGTAATGCCTGAGTGAGGTTACACACAGCCTCCATCACACTCTCCATCATGTTTTCTCTGCTTCTTCAGATGGTAGCAAGATGAGCCTGCTGTTCTGCGGTGTCTTTGGACCATGTCGTGGGGAGCAGAATGTGAAAGGCAAAGGTCTCAGCAAATTGTTTCCTCAGCTGTGCTGCAGAGGGGACTGTTTAGGAGAGGCTACGGATTTCAAAGCCCCTTTAGAGTTATGTTGTCTTAAACTTTCTCTGTTATGAGAGTTTTTGTGGCTTTCAGCAACAGAATGCATGACGCCACCATTTTATCCAGGAAAGAAAATAGTGTTTTCCTGACAAAAAACAAAGTTACACTGGTGTTTCCTGTATTCATATCCATGATCAAAATTATTGTACACATATTACACAAATGAAAGAAATTACCTTTATATGTTACTAATGTGTTGTCCCAGTTACATGTTAAAGGAAACCTAATTGCTGCTGTGTCTTGTTCTTCAACTCACTACAATTGCAAGAGGGGAAAATGACATTGTATGGGAACATTTGCTAATATGTTCAGAACATTTTGTGCTTCTCTAAGGTTTGGGAAATCAGGAAGCAATGCAGAAGTAATGTTGTGCATGGCTAGAGAAACAAACCTCCTTGAGCGGAAATTGTTAAAGAAAGGGGTCTTTTAAATGGCAAGTTCAGTTTTAAAGCTTCAAAATTAGTAGAAGGGGATGTTTTGTGGGCCTTTATTTTCCCATATGTGAGGTTAAACACAATTACATTGGTTACATTACATTGTTACATTTAGCTGACCAAAGTACCTGTACAGTGTGTCTGTGTCTGTACTGCACAAGGTCCATTGTTTTGTTTTGAGCTGCTTAAAAAAAGGGATGTTTAGTTAACCTTTACAAGTGTAAAGTGGGACACTACATTGTGTTTGTATTACCAAGTAATGTTGCATTCAGGTCAATATACCCATCTGTTGTTGCTTGATGGACTTGAGTTTGCCATATTATGCTTTCAGCATATGTTTTGAGCATACAGTACCTTTGTTTGTTTTTTTAAAGATTATTTTTTGGCTGTTATTTATAGGACAGCTGAAGACATGAAAGGGAAGAGAGAGTGGGGGAATGACATGCAGCAAAGGGCCACAGGTTGGAGTTGAACCCACGGCCGCTGCGTTGAGTAGTAAACCTCTATATATGGGTGTGTGCTCTACCAGGTGAGCTACCCAGGCGCCCCAAGCATACAGTACCTTTGAGGTTATTCTGGAGAATATTGTAGACAGTATTTGTTATTGTTTCGGATTGTTGCAATAATAATAAACATTTGCATAAAGCAAGCATATTTGTCCACTTCCATGCTGATAAGAACATTAATTAAGAAAGAACAATTAGAAAAATTACCCTTTAAAAAGTACATCTAGAACAGATAGAAAATGTGTGATTATTTTGTGATTAATTGCAAGTTAACTATGGACAATTAATTGCGAGAAAATATTAGAGGAGACAGGGTTGTAATGAGCAGAAAGTACAAAGCTAACATAACGTCAAATCCTATTGATTAGTACATGCCGTTCTGTAACTACTAAATTATTTACATTAGGTCGACATACATGCATTGAGGAATCAATGTTTTTGGTCATAGCTAGAATATATTGTAGTGCAAAAGCAACCAGAAAGCCTTTTCTTTAATGTCAGCCATGTTTCTGGTACGTGGTGAGTAGCTGTAACTGTTTAAAAAGTTAAATTTCCCACTTGCTTTGGCAGTCTGGGCAGCCTTTTAGCCCACACCTTGGCAAAACCCATACATCAAACAGATCATTTAACACCATTTTTCACACTATAGTTTAATCTAATAACTACATGCTGTAATGCTAGTACAGATTTAAACGATTCATTCACATACTGTATATTTACATTAACATACATACCGTAAAACTGTAGATCATCATTTCCACTGTTGTCCCCTACTATACAAGAGAGAAAAATACAATACAATAAGCGACAGACACGACACCAAACAAAACATACTGTAGTTTAAAATTGAAGTATTCATGCATATTTATGTAGTGAGTTGTTTGTTCCCTGTATCCATCTCCTGACAGCAGTTTTGCAATTATTTATGGATTCTATGTTTTAAGTGGAACAGGAAGACTATTTCAGGGAATAGCAGTTCATGAGCGCACAACTGCTTATGAAAACAGATGGCAGACACAACGTAGTGCTTATTTATTTTATCACGAAAAGATAAATATAGCAAACACAGGCCCAGTGAATGATTGCTGCTTTTATAATGTATGATCTCTGCTCCCTCTGTTCCGCAGCATCTGAGACAGTATCAGTGAGAACTGAGACTGATGAATGTGAGGAATGTGAGCTGACGTCACTGGACGTACCGTAGCTTCAGTCACGTGGCTAGGTAAACACAAGTAGCCGTTTGGCCTGTTTATGTGTGTGTGTGTGTGTGTGTGTGTGTGTGTGTGTGTGTGTGTGTGTGTGCGTGTGTGTGCGTGGGTGTGGGTGGCACCAGTGGCTCTGATCAAGAGGAACCAGGAGCAAAGTGTTCCTTCAAGAGAGTTTTTGCTCTGTGTTGTTGAATGTTGCTTTGTGTATTTTTACTAGGATTCCTTCCATGTTTAAACAGCAGACTAACAAAGTTTTTTAACAATGATTTTCTAGCTTGTGGTTTGCCTTAATGCTGTTCCAGCTCCTGAGCACACATGCATACATGGACACTATTACACATCTGAACGCCTATACATGGATAAATCCACAGACATACAGTGTAAACACACAAAAATGTACTGTAACTCACAAACATGCATTTAAACTCACTCATGTGCTTGCACCAGTTGTACAATGTAACTTAGTACATTTACTTTAGTATTTACATATTATGCTACTTTATATCTCTTCTCTGCTACATTTCATGGGGATATATTGTACTTTTTACTTCACTACATTTATCTGACACCTACAGTTATTAGCTACTATGAAGATCAGGATTGTACATACAAAACCTATATTGAGATTTTAATGTAAGAGGCACATAGTTATAATTAGCTTTGCCTTATCTAAGTACAATATTAGAAAACAGTTTATACATTAATGCAAAGATATTTTACAACGATGGCGAGTTAAACCGCTGGAGAGGGCTGCGATTTTTCTGCAGAGCAGAAGTCGGTCTAAACATGGCTTCAGTGCATTGTGCTGGTAATACTTACTTTTACTTAAAGCTGCACTAGTTCATATTTTTATATTGACAATGTATCCAATGACTACATGCAATGTGAAAGATCCCACAGAGTTAATTATCACCTGCAGTTCATCTCTGTTTTAGTTTATTCTCACCGCACTTATCACCCTCTAGACATACAGTAGCAGGAAGCTGTTTTCAGTAAACAAGCATTGAGAAACCCACTGTACGCTATTTGCCCACAAATGGTAGACAAGTTAGTGACAAGCTGGTGGACATAGTGGAGCATTTAGAAGCTAAAGAGACAGATATCTTCTCCAAAGGTTGGGGAAGACCAAAACAGAGCTCAAAGAAGAGTGAATATTGGACTTACATTGGCCCGGTGGCCAAAAACATTTAAAAGTTTTGCTAACATGCTGCGTACTGTATCTGCTTTGCTAATACATTCGTCAGCAACTTTATAATATGTTAATATACCAGTGTTGTGTTTACAGTCTGTTGTGCTCCCAAGTGGTGAAAAAAACAAGCTGCTTTAACTAAAATTTGTAATGCACTTTTTATTAATGCAACATTTTGGTATTGCCACTTTTACTTTTACTTTCATTACTGGCTTACAAAACATATAAACACATATAAAGCATGTATCCATTCACAAATTCACAGTTTGAAATAAATGTGCCTCTGCAGCAGGCTTGCTAACAATTGCTGTGGGTGGTCTAGTAACAGAGCTGTTGTCACTTTTCAGTAGTTCTCAACTGAAACCATACATCATGATATACCTTTGCCAAAGGCATAACTGCCACAGGACACAGTGACAACATATTATTACTGTATCTTTGGTTATTATCACATTATACATCACTGAGGGGAGCAGGACAGAGAGCTTTAAGATACTATATATTGTGTACTGCTTGCTAAGCCTCAGTGAGCCCTAGTGAGGGTGTGATCGAAGAAGATGGCTTTCTGTCACTCATAGAGCCTGCAGCCTATATCCCCAGAGGACAACCAGCATCTCCTATATCTTATCCTCCTGTTTGCTTTGTTCTAAGCCAGATTTTCAGGGTTGCTTTCAGCATGATGGTCCATTCCTAATGGCTCTATGCTTTGCTTCATATAGTAAAGCCCATCAGATTGTGTCAGGGAAGGCTGTCTCTTGTTCCTCTGTACCGTCATGGTCCCCACAGACCCCTGCATTCCTTCTACATGGGGAACTAGAACCCTCTGGGAATTCCACTGACAAAGCAAGCATTTTCGTGCTAATGGTGGAAAACCTGCCCATGGGGCTGACCTGAGCCTCTTCTAGAGGAAGAGGCTCTGTAATGCAAATCCTTCCACCTGCAAAAAGAGGAAGCAGAGATTTATGCCCCCACACAGGTACACACATGCTGTTTATTAGCGGCTGGCATTCACACACTTTCATGCACACACACGCTTTGAGTACATCAGTCAGTATATAGGTGCTGTCCTCACTGTATGTTTATATTTCTACAGCAGTGATTTATAATGGATGTAGGAATGTGATTGAAAGGCATATGCTTGAGCGGGCAGTCGCTGTCTGTTTGTTTACTGAGTCCTGTGGGAATCTTGACGGGATTGTAAATGTTCTATGTGCAGCTGAAATAGTGGGGGAGGTGTGTGTGTGTGTGTGTGTGTGTGTGTGTGTGTGGTCCTCTCTCTGACGAGCACAGACACAACACAGAACAGAGACCTAGCTGAGTCAGGCCTGTGAATAAAAGATGAAATAATGTATGCACTAGAAGCATCATGCATGCATAAATTCCCATAGTGCTTTCATGACATTGCCGTTGACTGAACTGTGTTCTCAGATTCTCATTCCCTGTTCCCTGCATTATCTCATAGCAAAGCTTAAGTTGAATACTGAAGCTAGAATGGTTTCAAATCAAATAATGGATTTCCACACGTAATTATTACGCTAAAACTAAGTTGATTCAAAAGTTCAGTGTGTTTGCTTTAGTTCTCATGTCAAAGTCAGGTCCAATGTGATTTGTATTTAACTGTTGATTACCTTTGAAATCCCCTCTTGACATAGATCTCAATTACACATAAAGCACATAGAGAGAATAAAGAATAAAGAGAATTTGTTGATTCCTTGATGGGTATGTAATTAGCCAATCAACAGGTGCAGTCACCAGGGGGAAATGTATCGACCACAGAATTAGTGACAGCGCAAGCTTAATGTCTGTATTTTACAGAGGAAGACAAGTTAGCTTAGATTTAATAAAGGAATTGCAGGGTCATTCTACCACAATTCTTCGAAACAAGTGTGCTGTGTGGCCATAGAGTAGTTGTCACACTGTGCACCGTTTGAATCAACTGTGAATTAAACCACACAAAGCCCACTGGCACCTTGCAGACTGAACAGAGCAGAGGCTTGTAAAACAAACAAACAAGTGAGTGCTGTGTTCCCTTCTCAGCTCTCCAGGCCCCAGCAGTAATCCTGACTGGACCATTATACACTAATGGCGTTGGCATACTGTTTTGAGGTGGACTGCCAGGTCTACCCAGCCAGATCCCGTCTTTTTCACCCAGCTGAATGTGCAGAGCTGGGAACCTAACTGCTTGAGAAGGAGTCGGCCAGAGCGCACACAAATAATGTGACAAAAAAATAAAAGATGATGCATTTTAATCATGAAGCCACATGGTTGAGGTTTAAAAAAAATTGTTATATCCGTATAGGCTTTTGAAGAAATTTTCGTCAGTGACACATTTCATGCCGTCGTGTTTGATAGTTTTTGAGGTCAGAATATGGGGTACTCCCATTGAGGTTTTCTCTGGGCCACGACATCCTTATGTCCTGTGCTTTCACCCTGGGAGACTAACAGATCTATCTCTGGTAGTGACTCAAACACAGGGTTTCTTTAAGGATCAGGCTAAGCCTCTCCCAGGAAACGTAAAGAATGATAAATCCCATATGTCACACTTCAGAAATTAGCAAACTCTGAGTAAGAAAGTGTGAAAAGTATGGGAGGAGTAAACAGTCTGCAGATCCAGTGATGATGTGTGAAATATAACATGGGGTCATATTTGTGCATGTGAGTGTCGGTAATACACATGCAAGTGTGGTTTTGTTCATTAAGTGTACGTGTTTGCTTTGCAGGCTGGTGCATATGACAGAGAATGTGAGAGCCAAACCGCTTTAGGTGAGCGTGTGCTAATAATCATTGCATACACACAAGTGTGTTTCTCATTCCCTGCACACAGCCCCCTCCACTTTGGCAGCCCACCTTGATAGTTCCCTTCCCTCCAGCGATGACGCAAATGACCCACGATGACTGACCCCCACGGTAAAACCTGTAAAACATTAGCCAGCTTGAATAGGAATGACTCTCCATACTCTCCGCTCAACAGGCAGTCAGTGAAGGATTTATAATTGTCCTCCCACTCAACGGCTGCTGTGCTCGGGGTGGATGTGGCAGAGGAGAAGGTGTGGCAAGGTTTTTGGAGTCACCTGGATAAAGTACCAGACAGTTTGGGTCAGAAATTTGTGTCTGCTTGTACCCAAGCCTTTCCACACTCTTTTCCTGCAGTTTTAGTGTATACTGTATACACCCCTATTAAATCTTAGCGCTTTAATGTCTATTTTCCTTTGCCTTCTGGCATTACTATTGCCTTGTGTCCAATTAAATTCAGGACAGCTTATGAAGAGATTTTCCAAGGAGGATGATAGTTTATTTAATGAAAATGCAAGAATGGAAAATACAAAGACTGAGAAAGTAAGTACATTATGGATAGAAAGAAGACTCACACATATTAACATAATATGTTTTTTAGTTAGTTTTTTATTAGTTGTAATGTCAGTCAAATGTATATACTTGGCATATGCTGTTTCAGTCCAAATACTTAATTTAGAAATCTGTAAGACTGACAGTTATAAAGAAAGTCTGTATCTACCAGGTAGACAAGAGGGTTCAATTATCAAAGCTTCCTGCACCCAAAGCTTAGGTAGAAATTCATGAAGATGTTTGAAAATGTAGTAATATATAATATACTGCAATATATAATATATACTAGTATTATATTTCAGTATTATACTACCTTTGATCCTTTAAAAATACATTGTCATAATTCTCTTTAAAAAAAAACTGTCAATAAACAAAAAGGACAGTTTCCTAAACATAGCTATATGACACTAATCATGAAAATACCTCCACCTGTGGGTGCAAAAGAAGATTACACCTCATTTTCAAAGCAATAATGTAAGGGTTAATGCCCGACGAGGTGTCAGACGCCTTCACTGAAATCCATTATTACGTGATAAGAGATACCTTCAAGGGCATTAACCCGCTTATACCATGGTCACTTACCAAATAACATTTTTTCATTTTAATGTGTTTTACAATCAAAATCTCAAGTTTCCCTGGTAACACCTGAGGGTTTTACTAATACCTGGAACAATCATTTCCATCCCATAAGGTTCTTATGCAATGCAAATGTTGTTCACTGCTCCAGTAAATAGGACAGACCTTAGATAATACTTGCCACGCTTGGCAAGGAGAGATATTTATAGTCCACTCAGCTCATAGAACCCTTTGGCTCAGACAGCTAACATAACGTGTCAGAAAGCTAACATTATGCAAGATTTAAATTCAATAATGACATGTGTACGGTTGACAATCAGTAAATATAACTTGACAGTATGTATAACAACAAGACAAGCTAGCTATCCAGCCATGTCATTGTGCCCAAATCAATATCAAGACTTTCATAAACAAATGATCCGCCATATGTACTGTCGGCCACAGCCTGAAGTAGCGAGTTGATCAGCGAATGGGATGTGAGATGATCGCTGTGAAACAAAGTCAGTTCAGAGGGGCAGTGTAACTTACTTCTTGCAGCTTGTGTACAGTCGCCATCCTGTGGTGTTCAGAGGATGAGGCACTAAAGGACTACACTCAGTGTTGTTAATAACATTCAGATTTTGTTTTTCATTTAGAACAGTAAACAGTCACTTTCACCAGATGTCGTTAGTAGGTGTCCTATATCATTTTTGAATGGACACCTTACAGCCAATCAGAATTTAATATTCACCCAGACCATGGTATAAGAGCAATATAGAGTTTACTGTGGCTCTAACAGCCATGAAAGTGAGTCCAAGGATCTTTGATTGTTGCCTTGATGTTGTCCTTACGGCTAAGCCGCTGTCATTTCTGAAGCCTTCATAGAGTATAGTGAGACTTAGTAGAATCTGACCTACTTTCTTTTTGTCGGCTGAAATGAAAAATGAGTGTGGGACACTCTCTGAGTCAAGCAATTCAGACGTCAGAATATCTTTGACAGATGCAGTGATAAAAGAACAAAGGAGGAATAAGCAAGAAAAGAGAGACCTCGAGGCAGCGAGTGTGAGACTGAGTGCATGTGTGTTTGCATTACGTAAGTAGGCATATGTGTGAAGTCATGACTTTGCAGACCTGATTGTAAGTGAGAGCAGAGTGAGTTTAATTGGACAAAGAGGTGGTGCATTAAACCCTTGGGTCAAGCTGATTGGAAATTCTGCAGACTGATCTGCTGGCCCTTCAACACCGCCTTAATTAACCCAACCATACTGTAAGATCAGCACTCTTCTCTTATTTCCTTCCCTTCCCCCAACCAGGAGATCTCTAGTTGGCAGTTATCGTAGCTGTGTCCTCAATGGACACTGAATTTGGGTCCCAGTAAATCCAGTGCACTAACAAGCTAATACAGCTACTGAAGATCTAAGTAGACACACATCAACTCCACTCATATGAAGCCAGTAATGAGGGACGAAATAGGACACGGGAGGCAGAGAGAGAAAGAGGGAGGCAGAGAAGAATGAAAGCCTGATCATGAATGAATGATTAAGAAACACTGCTAGCAGTTATCTTGCACTGAGCTATAATAGGACGAGGCAGTTTCCGGTTTCCTTTCAGACTGATTTTGAAAAGTGCTCTGTAGTAAGTAGATGACAGTGGATCAGGCTCATTACGAGGCGTCAGGTGAAAGTGGAGCTTCACTGTGGGTGCTGTAGCTTTAGCTCCTGCCACTTCACACCCACAGCGAAGTGGTTCTCAACTGGTTACTGGCGGGAGCAAGTCAAACAACAAGCATATTCCAGTAGTTTGTTTGTGCTTTGACACCATGATGTTTACCCAGCACCTCAGAGGCACGGCAGCTTGCTGTGGGCTGTGGCTTGGAGCCATGGTGGTAGACAGGGCTTGGCTGCATACTGGCATCCACGCTGCTGCCCTCTTAACACTCTGGGTGAGAGGAAGGCTGGGAGTTTACTTGGCTGGCACTGTTTTGAGTCATGAGAAAGCAGCTCATTTACAGAGGGCAGCAGGTCGGGCATATTTTGGCTGGCTGCTTTCTTTGTACGTCTGACATTTTCATATCATCTACTAAGGAGTATCCTTTTTATTTACATTTATGCATATAAATCTAAACAAACTGTCATCAAGCTGGATGGTAAAAGACAGGATTTCTCGTACCAAGACACAGGTTAAGTGATTTCATCTTAGAGTGAACACTATTAGAAATCGGGGACAAGATCCACAGTCCTTGTTTTAGGCAAAAAGGCATACTAACATTACTTACTACATTCGGCCGAGGCTAATATGAGGTTTCATCAATCTGAGTAACCCAAATTCACTCTGTATCTTAATCCTGGTAGACGTGTGAAGGTTATTGCTAGTGTTATCTGCAACAAACGAAAAGAGATTTCTGCCTCCATCCCAATACAGTGACGTTGAATGGAATTTTGTTTTTGGTGCTCACACCATTGATGTGTAAAAATTCAACAGCAACAGCTCTTTCCAGGAACAATGTCTTGGTGACTCACTGTGTACAAGCTTTACAGGTACAAAATAGTTCCAAAGAAAACTGTTGACAGTGAGGTCTGTGGTCTATCCACAGTAACTGGGTCTGGGACATTGTTGGAAAGACACATTGGTGTTGACGTTTTTAAATATTATTCTCTAGTCTTGTGGGCACCGTACTGGGGTGGAAGCAATAATTCCCAACCAGGGGATCTCGAGTTAGCAAGTAGAAACAGTAGTTGAAAAAATGGTTCAAACTTCCAGTTACTGCTACTCCTAATCATTTTTTTTATGGAAAGATCCCTTAACTTGGCTGCACATATGACAGTATTAACATGAAGCTGAACTACACTGTGATCATTTCTTTCGTGTTTGTTTCTTGAGAGTATTACTCTGCATCATGAAAGTACAGCAAATCTCCAGAATGTGTTTACAATGGAGCCAGAGTCCCATAACAATGCGTCAGACCTTATTGAGTGTGTTGTGTTACTCTGGTAGCTATTGTGCGATGATTGAAGGACATTCTTCCACTTTCATAGACACAAAGCATTTCTTTGTCCTTTCAGTCACTTATAAATCACCAGCATTGCTATAAGTGATGGAAAGCCACTGCTAGACCTGACTTCTTCTGAGTTATTGGGTGGCATAATGCATCTAGTAGCAGAGGGTGAAACAAAGGGCATAACTTCTACAAAGTTGTTATTTTTCCCAGTAGGTGCACTGGTGCTTTAGGACAAAAACAAATCCATTTGGAAATTTTACTGCTTCGGCTGTGTTATGCTGCCTGGAGGGTTTCCATGGAAAACCAGGAGATATCTAAGAAATCATTTATGTGTGGTTTTACCTCTTTAGACATAATATTGGCAGTGAACTATCATATGTTTTAAGTATACTCTACTCCGTCCTCCTGAAGCAAAACAAAGTAATAAAGTTTAAACAAGACTTTTTGTTTTAGCCATTATTGTTTGTAAGTGATTAACTGTCTTGAAAAGAAGACGTATCGCCCTTTTGTATTCAGTCACATTCTTTTTTTGCAGTGATATAGACATATTTTAGCCTCTGTGAGGTTATTGTCTAGTTCTACTGGGTTTCTTTTGACTCTCGTGACTGATATCGTTCCTTGTTGTCTTTAAAAAATAGATGATGTTTGTGCTACAGTAAATTATTGTTTATTCTAACGCTAGTGGTTTGAAACTTGAAAGCATATTGTGTTTACTGATTGTCAAGCACTGGTAAAAACAACAACTTTCAAACACAGTGGCACCAGACTGCATCTACTGTTTGATTTAGCAAGTGAGTAGCACACCATCCACATGTATTTGTTGATCAAATTGTTTTGAGCCACTCAAATTTTATGCTTAGCTTTGATTTTGTGTGGTTTTTTTTGTTTTGGCACATCAAGGGCGCATGTAGACTTCTGTGTAGTCTGGGTCTGTCTCTCAGAGCATGGAGATGAAAGGTTGGGTTACATAAGACCGAAAAGGCTGTTTATGTGTGTGCGCCTGGAGAGCCTCACTGATACTAGGACCTTCTAATGGAGCAGGACTCCGCTGTGACCATGGAGGAGCTGCTGCCATGTCTGATACTGTAAAAGCAAAACCTGCTGTCAGAGCAGTAAAGAATAAGACAAACAGCTCACTGGCTGGCTAATACTATCATTCACAGTAATTTACATCTCATACATTGGCCTTTTACACAGTTGATTGCTTGTTAACTTATTTTTCCATCTAGTATTGTTATTTTAATGCATGAGAAGGTACTGTACATGCATGCTTGATAGAGCTTTAAAGTGACTCACAGATATCATGCTGACGATCGGAGAATCTAGGCTCTTGCAGTCCTCGGGCTAGAAAATGGAGGATGAGTGATGTTTGTTGAGAGAGGGCAAACCCCTCGTACTGCATTTCTTTTAAAAAGAAAAAGTGTCAAATTGTGGGAAAACGCCGTTGTACTTTATGAATGTATGTTGTATGTGTGATTGTTATGATGGTGACCTTGTTTGTCAGGGTCACCACAGATTTGTGGAGCCATTACCAAAACACAGGATTTAAACCTGCTATGACTCCCAACTTGATTTACAGTACAGGGCTTTAAAGGCCCTGAAAACTCTCAATTGTCAAGCAGCATCTTACTCTGACCGATTCAGTATACAGTACAAATATACCTGTGTTTTTTACAGTCAAAAATATACTAACTAAACATCCTTATAATGAGGCAGTTAACAGTTACTTAACTATTTGTTTAGAACTAAGCAGCACTGTTGGAAAAAACTCGTAGCACTGGCGACCGAAACTCTCAATGTTTTCACTCACAGCATGACACAACTCAATGACCTCCTCTGACACAGTAAATTACACCAGAGTTATCAATTTGGCTCTTATACTGAGCCCCTTGCCTCAGTGTGTGCAGCAGCAATTTGTCACAGCGACATGCTGCGTTTCTCAGGGCTTCTCAGTTCTGGGGCAGAAAGCCCCAACAGAGGCAGGGGGGTTTAATGTTGACTTGGCTCTCCTGCAACGTGTTCACCAAAAATCAGTGACAGAGCTGCACTGATGCATTTGTTGACTCCCAAGAAAGTGGAAAACGGGTTTACGAGGCCTGTGGGAGGACACAGTGGCTGGTAATTAAACAGCGTAAAAATCCTCAGCCTCCACCAGGCCTTTAGGCAGTGAATAGGAGCTAAAGTAAACCAAACCTGACTGTGAAATTGCATTAGATATCTGCGCTTAAAGGTCCCATGACATGCTTCTCTTTGGATGCTTTTATATAGACCATAGTTGTCCCCTAATACTGTATCTGAAGTCTCTTTCCCGAAATTCTGCCACTAGAGCCAGTCCCACAATGAGCTTTCCTTAGTATGTGCCATTTCTGTGTCTGTAGCTATTGAGGAGGAGAGAGAGGGAGAGTGGGGGTGTGGCCTTGACCAACTGCCACTTTGCTCGTTTGAAAGCCATGATGTCTCTCTCTCATGGGTGGGCCAAATTCTCTGGGCGGGCAAAGCAGAGAAAGGGGAGGTAACCTTCCTCCTTATGACCTCATAAGGAGCAAGATTCTAGATCGGCCCATCTGAGCTTTCATTTTCTCAAAGGCAGAGGAGGACAGGGCTCGGTTTATACCTATCGCCATTTCTAGCCACTAATGTTAAAAAACCTCATAAAATGAAATGTTCATGCCATGGGACCTTTAATGGAAAGTGAAAACAATAGACAAAACCCATTTTTGCATTTATGAGCGTTTCCATTCCCCCCACACTTCCTTGACTCTTTGCATCGACTTTTTTGCATTACCACTGCTGCGCCTCCTCTTTTCTGATACAGCACAGTATATCACCATTATGGTGTTGCCTTTGTGAGGGGACAATGTTCTGTTGTAGGACGCTAACAGGAACATGATGTGCAGGACTGTGGCTTGAACATATCTCTTTTTTTCCCACAGATGCTCCCCCGCTCGGATTGGGACCACAAGAGAGGCTCCCGAGGATCACAGGTTAGCATTGTCCACACAAAAAGAGACACACTAGTAATGACAATAATGATAAACAGCTGACAGGAAAACACACATACAGGAACTAGCTCCCTGATCTCCGTCACTCGCCTACACACACCTTATAAATGACGCAAATAGCAGAAATTCTACCACTAACAAGCCTGTTTACACACTCATTTTGGCCCTGATTAAACAGCATGTCCAGAGGTGTCACTTCCCACCAGAGTCCTTTTCGAACTCTGTTAGTCTAAAGGATGCAGGTCTGTGATTTGGCTTTAAGGTGCTGCACAAGCCATTAAAGGCCAGGGAATTTAAACTAGATGGGCTCGGACACAAGGGGGCACAGCTTGTAGAGAGCAGACACACACAGCCACATCCTTGAGATTACCTTGAGATTAGGATGTGTGTGTGTGCGTTCGGGAATTTGTGCATTGAGCTGCTACAGAGCCACAGGGCAGGGCTCTGGAGTACAGAACAAACAATGCCCTTGGCGTTGACAGGGCCATATACAGTATTTGTTCTGTACTACATGTTCTGCTATCAAGAGGATGTCCTTTAGAAATGAATAGACAATGTGTCTGTGCTGACACTGTATGCTTGGGTTGCAATAAATGCCAAAGAAGTTGTGGTTGGTGGGGAAATTAGGGGATTTTTCATGAAAAGCACAGGATTGGGCTTGAAATCAAATTGCACACTGTGTAATTTCCTAGAGATGCTAAGACTCATATCGTGGTATACCCAAAATCAGCCTTACAGTATTATCCCTTTTGAGCGGAGACATTTTCAAATAGCATGTTACCCTTGTAAAATATTGTCCAAGGCTCATATCACTTTGTAATGTGGGGTTAGTAGGCAAGCACATATTATTTGATTGATGCATTCCCTAAGCTGCCATTTAGATTCAGTGGTCAGTTCAGTCTTTTTTTGAATTTGGATTGGTGCTCTGCGTTCGTCAGTAGAATCCTGTAATAGTCCAGAGACTGAGAAGACGTGTAAGAAGTCGAGGCTTATGTTGGCATTTCTCTCCATCTCGTGGCTATCTCCTTGGCTCTACTCTCTTGGACCAGGCTGTTGGTCAGAGAGGCTGGTAGCGCTTCACTATGCCATGGCACCTAGTAGAGTGTGTAAATCACACACTCCGCTCTTTAGCTGGTGACCAGAGCATTTGAGTGATCTCCACTGTGTCATAGTCGCCAACATGCACACATTAGCAGGCTCATTTTCCAAACCACGTCTTTTTTCTATTTATTTCCCCCCGTCCAAAGCTTGCGGTGGATGTTTTAGCTTAGGAATTGACAGTGAAGTTATGTATGGAAAGAGCTATTTAAATATATGTATTCCACTTGAAAACACATTGGTTTTGGAACTTTACCTAGGGAGATTATCAGAGAAAAGAGTGTTTGTAGGCCCGGATCTTGTGACTGTTATTGTAAATTACAAAATGGCTGGAAGAGTGGTCTGTGAGGCAGACAAGCCATGACATTGCAGTCATGTTGAAGTTTTCTCAAAATCACTGTGAGCACTTCAAACACTTGAGATCACCGTTTCCTATACTGCGGGTTTGGGAGTTGAAAAAGGTCACTGCCCTTTTTCTGGTTGGTCCCATCATGACAGCCTAGTAGAGTAGTGCTCTTGGGTCCTGTGGCAAGACTACATTTAAGGCTGAAAGAGAAAATATACTACCTGCGTTTTTTAATGTCCTCTGCCTGGGAAATAATTGGATCTGCCACAAATGATACAAAAGCATAAACATTTTTAAGCTCCTACTTTTTATGACGTGCAGCAGTAAAACACCTCTGAGTTGGTGCCATTTCTCAGAGAGAAAGTGAGGAATAGAATGACATTTTAACTTGGTTCTATTTATAGCATACCTATTCAGTTGGCAAGATTTTAAGAAACTCGTGACTTTGCCCGCTGCAGTGCTGATGATGGATATATGTTTGCACTTATATCATGCGGTAAATCCTTGCTCACTCATTGCCCAGCATAAGCCATCTGTTTTACCTCATGCATCTCTTTTGTTTGCCCTGTATTTTATGCCGGCATTTCTTGCTTCTGTCTCTACCAATCTGTCTGTCTCTTTAGCTTTTTGTTATCTTTGTTGGCTCCTGTGTTGGAATCAAACACCCTGAAATATGTGGAAGGAAAAACAAACCTCTCCTCAGAGATGAGATGGCTGCATGTTAGGGGACAATTGGCTTGATCTTTCCCAGTAAATCTTTAATGAGGCAGTTATTATTTTTATTTTTAAATGATTATTGTGCCGTCAGCGATGCCGCTCCGACTCCGTCCGCCATTGTTATTTTTTTAACAAGCCGGCAAAGGATTGTGGGTGATTTTGGAGCGCGAACTGTGCTCCAAAACGTAAGTGCTGATTGGCCGAAGAGAAGTCCTGTGTATCTGCGCCTCTATCTATCGATCGGCACTTGATTGCTCTTCTTTCATCCTTCAACTACCCGGATGTCTGTCACAGTAACTTGAAATTGAATTGTGAGAACTGAATGTGAAGATATATAGAGAGTTGAATTTTCAGTGAGGATCAGATTTTATTGGACTTCAGTTCCAAACGAATACATTCAATTTCAAATTATACTATTCAGATTCAGTTTTTCAATGCAATCATTAAAATTAAACAATACAATTTCAAATTATGTGATTCAAACTCAGTTTTTCAATGCAATTATTCAAGTTTAGCAATTCAAATTCAAGTTCTGGTGGCACATATTTTAGCCCATACTAGAGTACTCTCGGGCCGGGCCGGGTCGATATTTTCCGCCGCTATCCTCAGGCCGGGCGGACCCTTGATCAAGCATTTGTGTTTTTTTAATCATTACTTTATTAGCCTTATTCGGTGGGGAGAAAGCTATGCCTCTCCAGCTTCTCCCGTAGCTCTGGGTGTATGTCCTGCACTGACTTGAGTGTGAGGTAAACTGTGCTGTGTCTCCCCCATCTGCAGCACTGTTGTTGGCCAGTGCGTCAGCATGCAGACCGTGCCGAAGGACTAGGCCATTAATTAGGTGATCGAGACAAGAAAGTCTCCTATATGGTTCCAGGGCTTTGATTATGTTGCTGCCTTGATCTGTTACCCACACTATTCGGCTGAGGGAGCTAGGGTCAAGTTTTTTTTACGTTTCTTCATTCGGATCCATTTGCGATCCATTCCATTCTGAATAAACAAACAGCGCAGTTTACATGCTTCGTCCTTGTTGAATTACCGCTATTTATTAAGATAATTCTACGTCCCACGTATTAAAAATTGTCAGGTTTAAATCGGGCTCGGGCTCATAATAACAGTTAATGTGTCGGGCCGGGCCGGGCTCGGACGCAACGTGCACGGGCTCGGGTAGGGTCGGGCTTGATTTTTTGGGCCCGATCTAAGCTCTAGCCCATACACCCCTTTTTAATAAAATATGTAATAGCGTGTAATTGTATCCTGGCTTCATCTGAGGACCAGGCTCAGCACAGCTTCAGTCTGAGCTGACAGAGGGGTTGTAAGGGGAGTTAGGTCACGGTGGTGGTGTGGGTTTGGTTAGGAAGTGGAAAGGGCAGTGCTGCTGGGTGTAGTTTTGGCTGTAGGAGCTGAGGCAGGGAGCGAACAGTGTCTCAGTGGAGGTTTGTGTTACCGTTCTGCTGTGATTCACACTGTATCACTGCTCTGTTATTTTAAGTAGAGAACATCACCATCTCCCAGGCTCCTTTTCAAGTAATCCTTCTCGACTGATGCAATCAGGGCCATTACACTAACTGCACTGCCACTGGAGTAGAAAACTACACGGTAATGGTTTTTCAAACATGCAGAGAGTTAAATTAGATCAATCTACTAAAAAATATTGAATGCACTTAAGTATTTTTTTACTATATCCCCCAAGTTTTGCTCAGCACATTCCTATTTTTTGTGAGGAGTTTTGCGAGGGGTTAATTGCAAAATAAGCACCGCAGTACGTGTATCTGTGTGTGCTTTATAAAGAGCCAGAGTTGCTTATATTATTGAAATGTGTTTACTAAGAAAATCAAATATCTTTCATTCTCCAGTAGGCCCCTGAGGCATTTGTCCAGTATCTAGCTTTCCTGTGGGATACATTATATTCTCATCATTGCACAATTTTAAGAAGCCCACATATCACTGGTATTTTCCAAGAGGCTAAGAGGACTGTATGTTTAGATGAGGGAGCCGAGGGGTTAAAAGTGCAGAAAGTGGACCGTCTCAAAAATTGCAAAAATGTGACCTCTTTGTCTGTCTATCCCATTTATAATCATCATTAGACAGAAGGATCAACGTTTTGTTTGTTGCACCAAATGCACTTCATCTGTCTTCTGCAGTTTTTGGCAAAAACATGTGGACACAGCAGGAACACCAACAGTCATATTTCCATCGCTCAGTGTTGTTGCAATGTCAATGTTGATGGTGTTGTTAAAAGGCACATTTTGTGCATACATATATCCAAAGTTTATGGTTCACAATTTTAAATATTGTAGATGCATGTATGCACACCAGCATTGAGCAAGTCATTCTCAGCATTTTTTGTCATGTATTTTTTGATATCATATCATGGGCAACTGTGGTTTGAGTTAGTCAACGAAAAACACATTTTACAATACAATTTCCACACTAAACCAGCCCTAAGAGTTATTTGCAAATATTATTTGGTCAATCTTTGGTGCACATTACTGCAACTAAAGCTACACATACAGCAGAGTAGGGCCTTGAGTACAGAGAAGCTGTGTGGACAAACAGCTTTTCACTCTTCAGGAGTGATTGCTGGTTTGTTTTGACTGGCCCTTGCTTTGGTTTACATGAACTGCTGCACGGGTGATAATCTATGGCATGTCTATTGATGTACTGTTCTGAACTGTGTTCACACAGGTAATTAAGACCATTGATCATGTACACTGTTATTCATGGTAAAATGCCATAACAGAATGTTCATGCATGTTTTAGTATATGGCTTGGCTTGTTAAGGAGCCATAAAAACTGTTTATTGGTGCTGGTAGTTGTTTTTTATCAAATGCAGCATGTCAACAAAAGCTGGAGGCTTGTGACCAAATATCACACAAATTTGTGGTAAATTTGTAACCAGAGGTGCTTGCACAGGGGCCGGATTAGAAGGATCAGTGGGTGTGTCACTGGCATTAGTTGAAACTGAACTTTCCTACCTTTTCAAATCAGTGTGCCTCATGCCAGTTAAATGCAAAAGAGTGACCAGCCACAAAAATACCAAATGGCTGCAAGCAGGAAAGAATTCACATGCTCCAAAAATAATGCTTCTTGGATAGCACAAAGTCACAACAGTTAATCCACAGTGGCACAAAAATAGGCTCCTAAGTATTAAAAATAGAATGCATTTATCTCTAATTGACCCAACTGTAAAGGTGCCCTTGAGCGATTTATTTAACTGCTATGAAATTGTAATCTTCATTCACTTTTCCTTCCCTAAGAGCACCGGCCCACAGACTAAAGTGCAGCACATTGAGTTGTGTGACTGCTTCATTAAAGCAAAAGTTCAACATTTTTCGAATGATCCTTATAAGGGTTTCTTGCTGAGAGTTAAATGTGAAGCTCAATACCACTCTTATGTCTGTAAGGTAAAAATGAATCTAGAGCTGGTTATTTAACAGCTTGCTGCCTACAGCTAGCCTAGCTTTGTCTAAAGGTACAAAGTAAACAAACAAGATATGACATGTTAATTGGTGAGCTTTAGAGGTGCTAGTAGGCAGTTGTTGCCTTTGGACAGAGCCAGGCAATCTAGGCAGTCTTTGTGCTAAACTAATCGGCTACTAGTGGTAGCTTCATATTTACCGTAGAGACATGAGAGTGGTATTAATCCTCTGCAAGAAAGCGAATAAGTGTATTTCCCAAAATGTCAAACTATACTTTTAACACCTTCTTAGTGTTGCTTGATCAGGACAGTAGGTCATAGTTGTTTTCAGTGAAAACTACTATGACATACTGTGACTGACAGTGAAAACTTTTTACAGTCCAAAAGGCAAACATAAAATCAAATCTCACAGTCATCCAAAATCAAAAGCCAGTGTAAATTGCTGGTGAGCAGCTCATCCAGTGGACCAATGTATTAATCTGTCAGTTTGTCACTTTCCCAACGTGCAGGCCTGCCAGCTGTTTTTCATGGCCACAGACATTGTTTCAATGATCAGAAGAGAGACAGAGACATTTCCCAGATGTGAATGTGTGTTACTATGAATGTGGTGTAGGTCAGCAGTTAAAAAGAGCATACATGCTTTGAGATCTATTCAGAAAAAGAAGTCATTAAACTCATACAGTATACAGGCTCACTGGAAGGTTAAAATATATTGATTTTAACGACAGCGTTTAATGGAATTTACAAACATTGCAGATGTGTCCAATGAAAGAACATCCACCGTGGTGCTTTCAGAAAAATATAAAATAAAGCTTTTTTCTATGATGCTCACAGTGCTTTTTTGCCAGACAGGGGTCACTGTGTGGGGCTCCTATGTGAGCTGTCCTCTGTGGCTGACGAATGAAACTGATCATTTAACCTGACAGGAAATGCTTACAATACCTTTTGATGTTATATATTATAGTCCCAATCTGATATTTACAGGCTGTCCATTAATGATTCTTAAGTTTTAGGTTGCAGATTGTTGGTAGATTAGGAACATCAGGATGTACTTTTAAGGGATATATAAAAGCTTGGGCCAGGGATGGTCAGGACTTCACATTCTTTATAGTTCCCTGCAGTCAGCTTTGTTTAATAGCTCAAAGCTATTACTCCTCGTCTCACAAACATTCTGTAGGGAGGTTCAGAGACAGGAATTTCAAAGGTAGATATATTTTAACAGCACATTCTTTCTAGTGCAACAAGTTGTTGGCTTGTTTTTGTAACCGAGCAGGTATTGCCATTTTTTCAGGTCAATAAGAATAGTACAAATTCAGTGGAAGCAAGATACCCACTGTGTCCTCAAATCTCAAATGCTACCCATGCACCTGGAGCCTTTCACCACACTTTATTTTTCATGTCAGGTTTTGGGCATTAAGTGGCTTGCTCATGGTGTAAAATCTAACCCAACATATTCATCATTCCCTCCCCTTTTATGGCTCCTCAGGTCCAATTCTTTAGGTATTTTAGCTTAGTGAGACAATGCTCTTCCTCCTAGCACAATGTGTTTATCTGGGTGCACATGTGTGCCTCTGTGCTGCATGCTCAGGATGATACCCTTTGTATGCCAATGTCACTGTGTATTTGAATGTAAGTCTTAGCATATGTTGCTTAAGTTTTCACTTGACTTTTGTATTGGCTGTGATGTCAGAACTAGGGGTTAAGTTTGTAGAAGTTTCACATGAGTTGTTGTGTATGCACATGTTTGGAGATGCTGAGACCAGACAGATGTTCTCCAGCAGCTATATTCTTCTTAAACCCCCTCTTTAGCAAAGTCTTAAATCAGTCTGTAAATGAGCTGAGAAACATGTGTTTACATCTTGTCCCCACAGCATGCATTAGAGCAGAGTATAGGAAAGAGGAGAGGAAGGAGAAGATGTAGAGGAGAGGAGGGATGAGGGGTGTACAATAGTCGTCTGTCTAGAAACGTCCCATCAGCTGTCCCATAGGACGTCCCCTTGTCTTTAAAAGAGATTATCTTGGTCCCAGTGCCGACCATGTGTCAGATTTATCAATAAATGTGTGTCATCATCATGTGTGGAGGAATGCCTTCACACCCGTTGAACACACAGCTTTTGTCCTTTTGCAGACCAATAGGAAAATTGCATGAATACAGTGACTTATCTGATATGACTAGGAAAATAAAATATGAAACCTTCACTTTTGTGGAGACGAATGAAAGGTGTTCACACGTGTTGTTCAGGTCAACCACTTGTCACTTAGCCAGTGTAAACACAATAATTCTAGGTGCCTGGCAGCTGGTATCAAAGTGAACGGGACATTGGGGGAGAAAAATCTGATAACATTCTTTGGGGAAAAAGGGAAAGGGATTTTCTTTTTTAGTTTATTAGATACAATGGTTGGCAGCCAAGACTGACCTGTGTTTAGTTGTGGTTGTTCAACTGCTCTAGGCATAGCAATTAATAGTGGCTTGTGAACTTTTCACTTTACCCTTCAAAAACAAAGCTGGCTCACAATACTCTGGTGCAAAGCAGTGGGGCAGACAGGGCAGAAACAGACGATGGCTGTTGGCCGTCTGAGGGGTCAGGAGTGAGGAAGTCAAAGGTCAGGTTCTAGCTGACACATTGCTAATGTGTCCATTCATTAAGCATCAAGTATTGCACAGCTGTGCTAAACATGTTATGACCTAATGTTGTTGTTCAACTCCTACAACTGTGAAGTACCACTCCCTGCTCCTCCTCACGATTTTGCTTTTTCTGAGTTAAAAGGAGCCATATAAGGTACAGAATAAAGCCTTTGATGTGTGAGTCGATGTAAGTGTGCTCAGGCGTGTGCTACCACAATTATTATACACTTTACAAAACTTTGCAGGACCTAAGTCCAGACACTGTGATTGAATATGTCCTATCATAGTGGTTCAACTGCAATTGTCTATTGTTTTCTTACTTTAATATTGTTGTGTTTGGGTATTGTTTATAGGTATAATTTGTTTTATTTTGTGCCATGTTGTTTTTTCCCTGAGCTAAATGCACTTTTGAAACATGATTTGGTTATGGCTGTGTACACCATCATTGTCCTCATTTAATACATTCTCTATAAACATGAGACAAAGCTTCTGACGAATGTGAATGCTTGCTGCTGGGCAATTGGCCTCCCTCATTATTTTTGAATGCAGACTGTGATAGTTTTCAAATCAGTCTTTGTTCAACGCATTCTCATGAATGGGTTCATATGATATTGTACGAAAAGTTACGCACACATTACTCGGCTACAGAGCTCCGTGCTACAGAGCGGCAGTTGCTAGCTGTTTAAGCCGCTACAGAGCTTCATGCCGCCAGCTACAGTGCTCCGCATTGTGCTCCGCATTGTGCTCCGCCAGGTCAGCGGTAGTTGGTGGTTCAGTTACCCGAGAATAGAACTGTGAGCCAGGTACAGAGCACCGCGAGCTGCCGGTCTTGGTGCTCCGTCAGGTCAGCGGTAGCTGGTGGTTCAGTAACCCCAGAATAGGTGACTGTGCACTGGGTACAGAGCACTGCGAGCTGCTGATCTTGGTGCTCTGTCAGGTCAGCGGTAGCTGGTGGTTCAGTTACCCCAGAATAGATGACTGTGCGCTGGGTACAGAGCACCACGAGCTGCTGATCTTGGTGCTCTGTCAGGTCAGCGGTAGCTGGTGGTTCAGTTACCCCAGAATAGATGACTGTGCGCTGGGTACAGAGCACCACGAGCTGCCGGTCATTTCGGCGGAGATTAGGGTTAAATTGGCAAGAAAAATTGATTATGCGGCGACGAAAGTTAAGTTTAGGCACCAAAACGACCAGTTAAGTTTAGGAAAAGATCATGTTTGTATTAAAACACTCCCAAGGAACACACATTTCCCGGGTGAAAGTCTTTTGTTTTCCCCGGGAAGCGAACTCTGCTCCCTTGCTTTTAAGTCCTGTACACGCTCACCCATCAGGGTACTAAGTATAATCCTTTTTTCATTTTAAGCACTGAAATTCGTATGATTTACACGTTGTTTTTCCTGTGTGCACCACATTGACTGCTACTGTATAAGAACGTGGCTGGCTCATGGATGTATTTGTTTTTCCGATGTCCATAAAAACAAAAACTAACTGGAAAACTGCTCGTTTTCATCTGTTGTTTTTTTGTTATTGATGTTTCCATTTTAAACCAACAGCGAGAATACAGGCTCATATTTAGAACGTGCATAATAATTGAAAATCCGATGGAACACGGGTCTTGTTTATAATGTTATTTTGGTCTTATATGTTAAAGATCAAAGGTGACTAAAACCAATGTGCTCTGGACTGGAAGTAACATTAACTTGTCAAAATATTGTAACATAACATAAATAAACTTTATGAATACATTGTTTGCCTATAGCTTGTCAGATTAGGCTAAAGTTAGATATTTAGGGTTATATAAAGTATTCAATTATTTAATAATAATTTTAAAATCACATTTTAAATGAAAGTAAAAAGGCATCTAAACCCTTGTGTTGTCTTCGGGTTAAATGTGTCGTGTTTTCAAAGTTTCTTATAAGAAATATGGGTTTTTTTCAACAAACTTAACCAAAAATAACAGGCATTGTTCCCTTTCATGCTCTTCGAAGTAAAAATTATATTCACAACTGTCATAGAATTTTGGGTGTTTTATTCAATTTTATAGCATTTATGGTCTTCCCGGGTGAATTTTGACCTGGTAGTGCAATTGGGCACTATTGTGCTTTACAGAAGATAAACATACACATGCACACAAATGCATGCACGTGCCCAGACACACAAACACCCACATACACACATTCACCCCACCACACACACGGACACACGTGCATATGTAAGTATGTGCATGCACACACACACACACACACACACACACACACACACACACACACCATGTTGCAATCGGGTAATGTATCATTGTGCTTTACAGCAGATGAATACGCACGCACGCACGCACGCACACGCACACACACACACACACACACACACACACACACACACACACACACGCACACACGCACATGTGAGCGTGCACACATCTTCAAAGCTACAGGTTTGCAAACTTGTTCTTATAACACCTTTGATGTGTCTTTTCCTAAATGGAGACAATACATACATACAACACATACGTTGGCTCTCTGTTGTTTGTGAATAAAATTGCATCAGTTAATTTTGATCTTGGATATCCTGGCTAATAATTGCCATATACCAGTCTGTTATAATCCAAAACAACTAATCATATATCCTCATTTTACTCAGAAATTAGGTATAATTCATGTAAATGAGGTCTGTTGACCATGAATGCAAAATATAAGTGTAAAACTAATGAGATGGAATGAAGTTGGATAAAAGGGGTAACACAGAATTGAGTGATAAATTACTTCATGCTTTATGAACTGGTCAATTTAGTTATGCCAGTAACATTTATAATGACCCGGGGAGGACAACAAGTGCATGGTCGACAGGAAGACAACTGTTGGGAATTCGTAGGTGTACAGATTCAATCATTGGCAAATTATCAAAGATGTTTTATCAATATTAATAAAGTTATGAATATGGTTATTAATAACTTTATCAAATCAACAAACAATCTAAACGGGGCACCACCCTGGAAATCAGGGACCAATAATCAAACTGTGAAACAGTCTCATTTCGGTGGTATTCCCTTTAAAAATACCGATCTGGATTAATTTCATTAATTTAACTAGTATATTTTAAAGGAACAAAAGGAATCATGAATTCGAGCACTACCTGTTTCAACCAGCAATTATTACGACAAAATACACAAAACAATCACAGACAACTGCTATTTAAAATATAGTGGAATTTATTAACTTCAAAATCATCAATGGCCAATCAATAATCCTTTGATCAATTAAAACCAATATACCCTTTTTAAACTACAACAAAAAGCAAACAAGACATGTCTCTGTGTGGGTGCTGTGTGTGTGTGTGTGTGTGTGTGTGTGTGTGTGTGTGTGTGTGTGTGTGTGAGAAAAAGGGGGGCGGGCGGTGAGGAGATGTAGTCTAGCCCAAAGACTACAAAAATGGCTACTCCTGTGAGCTGCACAAAACTATTTAGCCTCACGAGGGCGGTAGTGGTGCTAGGTGTAGCCAAGGGGGTAAGCTTCGCTTCAGAGCTCGAATCTCCTATGGCGCCATTTTGATGCTACAAAGCGATCACCCGACGTTAGCATTCACACAGACCAGACGTGAATGAGAGAGTCTCCAGTACACTTTAAATTGTTTATTTAAAAAAATGTCTTCATCACTTTGACATGTTCAATGGCAGCTAATGTGGTCAACCATGTCACATACAATATTGTGCAAAGCAATTAAAAAAAAGCCCTTATATTCTTTGCCTTTTTTTACTGGCTGATGTAAGATTAAAGTAAAAGTAGTCAATAACGCCACACATAATGCTAGGAGAATGCAGATTTTATTTAAAATGTGATTTTAAAATTATTATAATCCTATTTTTATTTTAAAACAATATCCATTCTTACTCCCTTTGTGGCTATTAATGAATGTTACTCAATTAAATACTTTATATAAACCTAAATAATTAACTTTAGCTTAATCTGACAAGCTACAGACAAAAGCTAAAGTATCTTGTTTTTCTGCCAGTTATTACAGTTCTCATACTTTTATTTTGACACGTTAATGTTACTTCCGGTCCAGAGCGCATTGGTTTTAGTCACCTTTGATCTTTAACACGTAAGACCAAAATAACATTATAAACAAGACCTGTGTTCCATCCATTCCAACTATGCATGTCATAAATATGAGCCTGTATTCTCGCTGTTGGTTTAAAACGGAAACATGAATAACAAAAAATCAACAGATGAAAAAGTTATTTTTTGTTTTTATGAACATTGGAAAAATGGCAAAATGGAGCTCATAGTTTAATTTTTTCGTTTTGATTTGAAACGAAAAACTTTTTATTACACTTTAGTACCCTGACCCTCCCCGACCCCCTCACACAGGAAAAACAATGTGTAAATCATACGAATTTCAATGCTTAGCTTTTCGTAGCTTTTCGAAAGCATGGTTCATGAGAAAAGGCTGCTTTGTTCTATCAGCCTAGCTGTTGCTGTGATATATGTTATAAGTAAATACAGACCAGCAGTAAAAGTATTCAGATCCTTTACTTAAGTAAAAGTAGCAATACAGATATGTTATAATACCCCATTACTAAGTAAAAGTATTTAGTAAAGACAAGTATGTTTATTATTAGCAAAATGTCATTATACTCATATCAAAAGAAAAAGTATTTATTCTGCAGGCGGAATGGCCTCCATTAAAATATTATTTTATAAAACAAGTAGCTCAAATCAAGCAATGATTGCTTCATAGCCGTAATATAATAACTACATATCCTGGCTATGACATCTAATTCCTTTACCCAATACGTATCACTCCCATGATCCATTGTTTATAAAAAATATTGATTAGTGGAACTTTAACATTAGTATTTGAGTAAATACACTTTGTCAGTTTCCACCACAGCCACAACAGCAATGGTGTTTATTTTCCACTTTCTCTGTCACCCTGCAGTCATCAGGCACCACTATCATGGTGGACATAGCAGTGATGGGAGAAGCCCACGGACTAATCACAGACCTGCTGGCTGACCCCTCACTGCCCCCTAACACCTGCACCTCACTGCGGGCCGTCAGCAACCTGCTAACCACCCAGCTCACCTTCCAGCCGCTGCACAGGCCACGCCCTACTTCCCTGCTTAACCCCAGCGATGCCTACACCTTCTCCGACTCAGAGGAGGGACCTGAGAAAGGAGAGAAGACGTCCATCCATAAGGTACTGTAAGGACATACATGAAGTGTCCTGATTTACACTTTACTGGTAAGATATGCAGTACTAGGAAGTCGAGATGAAAGTGAGGATATTTCACCCAATATCAAAAGTTAGAACTGTTAATCAAAAGTAGTCATAAACGTCCGTCCGCCGTGGAAACGGCTGAAATAATCCTTAGATGGAAATGCAGGCCACTTTATTAGGGCCAAATGATTTATACACCACACACATGTTAATCTTTTAGTCCATGTTTCAGCTAATGAGTGCTTCCTGCTCTCAGAGCTTTTAGCATCAAATGAAGGAGTGTATTTTCATAGAGTTGAGTGAAGAAAAATAGAACACGTCTACTGCTCCGAGCACTATTCTCCCTTTCATAGCCACAGCTGTGTCAACATGACAGATGTGCAGAGCCAGACAGTGTGTGTGTGTGTGTGTGTGTGTGTGTGTGTGTATGTGTGTGTGTGTGTGTGTGTGTGTGGGAGAGGCAACATGAAGGTGAACGCATCTCTCAAAAAGGTAAAAAAGAGGGATGGGTATGTGTCAACGAAACTGGAACCCCCCACCACAATTATGGATCCAGTTATTAATCTGAGGAAGATACCTGTCCTGGCTGTCTTGGAAGCTGGCATGTGGTCGATGGCTGCCATGCCGTCAAGCCAGTTGCATGGTTGACAGGTGTTTTTTTTTACATTGTCTGAACTTTGTAAAGTAGTTAAGACAAAATACGCCTGTTGAGTGGCCAGTGAGGCTGCACTCATTAAGACTCTGCTTCCCAGAGACAACGTGCCTGGTTCTATCTGCCCGGGAGGTTAATAGCAGGAGGAGTGAAGGTGGTTAGTGCGGGAGTGGAAAGCCCTGCGCTTGCTTTTTTGCCTCCTGGCTAACAGTTTAAAGTCCATCCGTGCATATTGATGCCTTTCAAGCATTTTTCCAAAGGCCATTTTCTGCCCAACACAGGGCATGATCTCTGTGCTGTAAAAAAGCCACTGCATTAGAAGCACATACTGTACAAAAATCAAAAAACATGAATGACAAAACACACAACTAATTATAAAAGGTTACACCGATCTCACTTTTCTCACCTAAACAGTTATAGAGATAAGTCCAAGTATAGACTTAAATTAACAGTGACAGCAGCAGGAATGAGCTGTATTTTTACTTTTCTTTTCTTTTCTTTTTTTGTGACGATAGCCTGGTTTTTGCCATGCTGCTGCCGATGGTGATGTGTGTGTGTGTTTCTGTTATGTGTGTTTCTGCTTTTGATGCGTGTCTGCAGGAATTTTATTAGAATTGAACTATGGTGCTGCAAAATCACACCATAGCATCATTAATCCACTTTTAAAATCCAGAATTAAACACATAATTTAATGCAATTGTAGTATGCACTATACAAAACACATTAGTAATAGCGTATATGCTATTTTGTGTGCATAAATGTGTCAGTGTGTGTACATATAGTACGCTCTGATTGTGCATGGCTCTTTTGTAGGTATGTGTTTTTTTTGTAGTATAAATTTGCGTACATGTAACAAAGAGTACATAGAAGTCAGTAAAATGTCCACTAAACTGACCTATACCAACAGTGTGTGTGTGTGTGTGTGTGTGTGTGTGTGTGTGTGTGTGTGTGTGTGTGTGTGTGTGTGTGTGTGTGTGTGTGTGTGTGTGTGTGTGTGTGTGTGTGTGCTTGCACTCAATATATGACGCCTTGCTGTGAATGGGCTCATTCAGGATTCTGAGGCGATCTTTACTAGGTCACCCTGCAGAAGACTGAGAGAGAGAGAGAGAGAGACTGCCATGTTTAGCGCTGCTGTCCCAAGCTGCTGCATAGCACCGAACAGATGGAGGCATCAAAAGGGCACAGATCAATGGGAATCCCAGAGAAAAGAAAGAAAAGAAATAAAGAAAGAGCAAAAAGAAGGCAGATAAAGGAAGAGACTGAGAGAGCGAGACAAAAGAGACTTACAGAGAGAATGAGAAGCAGAGAGGCTGTGTCTGTGCAATGTAATACTGACGTATCTAATAATGTACCATGTGTGGCATCGTTGGTACAGCTGCCTGTCAATATTCTCCAGTCAGTGATAACTGTGTTGATTCTCTTTGGATGCAATGAAGGAAAAAATAAATGTGCTTCAAATCATGAAAGATTTTCCAGGTTATATCAGCTGCTTAATTTGTTTCATCCAGGGCACATTCAGGATAAAAAACTGTCTCATCTAGATGATCAATTTGACTGCAGACAGAGCGAATAAGCATTAACCTTATCTCACAGGCGGGAGTACTTTTAGAGCCAACACAATTACAGTTTTTTTTTATTCCTGCAGTTAGTTATGGGTGAGGATTTAATCATTTATAAAACAATAATAAGAAGGGTGTGTGTGTGTGTGTGTGTGTGTGTGTGTGTGTGTGTGTGTGTGTGTGTGTGTGTGTGTATTTTCCTGTGTGTGCAGCGTCTGAGGCGGAGTCTCCACCCCGGTCTTTTGAGGAGGATCTCTTCCACGTGGACCACCACCACCTCCGCCACAGGCCTGCCCAGCATCGAGCCCGGGCCCGTCCGAAGGGACCGCAGCGCCAGTATCAAGCCCTACCATGAAGCACTCACCTGCAGGTACCTAACACCTAGCAGGAACTACAGCTGAATGACTGACGTTTATTTGTTCTTTCTCAGCATACACCTCTCCTATACTCAGAAACTAAAGATTTAAGAAAGATTTAGCAAATGTAGTCTCATTTTTACATTATTCCTTGCTTGCTGTATTATTTCTTATTATACTGTTATACTGTATGAAAAAAAAGTTTTCTATGTTTGAAGCAAAGCCCTAGAATTTTGTTGTTCAGTATACTAATTAGGTCCTACTGTGCAACATTGTACTATAGATATACACAACCATGGTACAAATGCTTTAAGGAGGACTTCTACAATGGCTACCACAGTATGACAAATGTCTCTGAAGGTTTAGAGGTTTATTACCAGCAGTGTGGCTGTAGTTATACCAAAGACAGCGTGAGTGAACAGTAATGGCGCAGCAGTTCGGAAGAGGATGTGTGTGCTATGGGAGCCAGAATGGAAATATGCCCCACAGGAAAACACATTAACCTGAATAACTAAGACACACATCAACTCTCCGCACAGTAGTGCTGAAGATAGCATGAGAAAGAGGCTACAAAGAAGTAGCATGGCTCAGAAGGAGATCTGTATACATGTGATATTAATGGTATTCTTTATTTTTATTTTATGTAATTCTTGGGGGAAGCTGTTGTGGGATAGAGAACGTTGCAGGATATGTATGAGTGTTTGTGTGCATTAATGGCTCTGTGTGCATGAAAGCATGTATTTGTGTGGTGCGATTTGTGCCTGGATGCACTTTGCTTTGCAAAAGCTGTTGAGAAAATCTGGCCTGGTTATTCTATTGTGCTCAGACAGGACTAGTACACATGCAGTGAATCAGTAGAAATGTCAAGACACAACAGTCCCGTATTGTTGAAAACACAACAAATAACTGTGTTTCTTTCTGCTGTTTTTTATTTCACTACTAAATCACATTGATGCAGTAAATCTAGAATAAACACAGGTTCTTGATTTATTATAGTAAGTATGATTACTAAGTGAAATTTCAGCATAATTTACTGTGATAAGCGCAGAGATTGCATTCCTTACAATTACTTTGTGATTACTGTGACGTTGTGTTTGGATTATCTCAGAATGGCTTGTGTTTTTTTTAATGAATTTCAGTGAAGAAAAAATGGAGATTCAGATTTGAAAATGTTCAACTGTGCATGTTTGCGAGTACTTGAATATGAGTTATTGTGCATACAATGTTTTTATGATGTGGATGCACAAGCAGTAGTCGACAGCACATGCTCCCTGTCTTTAAAATATTAACTATGTCTGAACAAGAAAGAGTCTCTTTGTGCTTTATCAACCTTATTCAGTTTGTCCCCTGTCGAGTTTGTGTCACGGGCATGAAAGTCCTCTGATGGAGATTCTCTGCAAATACAGATGCTTCTCTAGTATAGGTTTGTGTATATATGTGTACGTGTTGTTGTATAAAGATAATTTAAATTTCAGAAGAACTTTAATCAGATCTCTTAACTGAAGCTGGAGCTTAATTATTAATGTGTAGAAGAACTTCAGAAAGCCATGTCTGATGTCAAAGACATGCTGAAAACAGCCTGCATTAATTCAAACAATACAGTTTCAACTGATGGTAATTGTTGTGTTATTCAGTTGCATTTGTTTGGAAGTTTATGTGCAGACATACAGAACAGATGTTGGGTTTTTCCCTCTCTTATTTAAGGCTATACATGAAGATTTATTTTCAAAATAAAAGAAAGTGCAACCTGTCAATAAAGACAGAATACATCTAATGAGCTTAGTTTTCTGGAACTTGAGATTTAAATCAGCTTGCACACATACTTACTGGAACAGTCAGTTAGATAAAAACTAACTCACTGCTGTAAAATGAGCCATGACTCTGCAACTACATGGCCTATTTCCCACCTCAGATTAATTTAGAAATTAATTTTGTGTGGATCATTTTGGCTGAAATTAGATGTTTCCAAAAGAGTTGCAATGTTTTTTAGTTTGGAAATTAGCAGTCAGCTTGTCCGATCAGTTGTACTGAGTATAGTTGGTACTGCTTGTGTATATACTTATGCACAGCTTAATTCATCCAGGTTGTTGCCAGCCTATCTTTATTTGTTTAGTATTTTTTTGTTGTGAGGAGATTTGTTTCATGGAGCTATTAACTGATTATGGCTGTACTGTTCCTGTAAACACATGTGGCTCCTGTCTTCCAAGATAATTATTTAAGCCGAGCTGTCTGGAGTAACATGCTAACTAGCCAGCCAGACAATGCCTGCAGCTTATGATAGATAGACACACCTACAGTATTTGCTCAGTTTATGGCCATTATCTGATACTCATGTAGATTAAAATATTAGGTGCAATAATATTGCCATTTTACCTCTCTGGCACATACAGCAGTTCTTTCTAAGTGTTTAAAGAGCAGATCAGTGTTCTGCTGCGTCCATTGAGACACATCAAGTGACACAAAAACTCCATAATGTATTCATCTTTACTATGTTAAAATAAATAATGTGTATGAAACGTGAATTGACTTTTCTGCAAAAATGTGACCAATAACTACTGCAATTTGTTTTAATATACAAAATACTGCTACCATGATAACACCATGAGGCCAAAAGTAAAGAAATAGTTTTCGCAGAGGAGTTCTGGGTTTCCCTGCAGAGCCCTGATCTTAGACGTATAATATACAGTGCTTTCCTCAAAAAACAATGTATAGACTAATACAAAATGAATCCCTCTCAATCATCACTTATGCCCTGCTAGAAGTGTGTGGTGTGGCAGAGACCCTGCCCTCTGCTTGGATTTTCTCTTTTCTTCCTATATTGGTGAGAGCAGGACGTTTGTGGGCGCCAACAAATAGCCTTTGGGCCCCACGTGGGTGTGTAACCCCCAGCCAATAAAAGCGTGCAGGTTGTGCAGCCCGTTCTCATTCCCAACTGCTGCTTTGCCCATCGCATCTCATATTGACACACAAGTCTAACTGACACAGACACACAGAAACAGACAGGATGAAGCTTTGCATTCACTCATAATCCGACAATGCCCATTTCTGCGTATATATAATCTGGGTTGAACAGAATTCAGTGTGCCTGTGTCCATGTAGTCTGCTGTAGGGGGTGATTTACCCTGCACATTTTTGCACATATCAGTGTGTGCATTGAGTACATTCTTTTCTGACCACTATGAAAGCACATTACTTGCTGATTCCCGTGTAACCACTCACATTTAAGAGTTAAGAGGATTTATAAGCACTCAACACTTTCCAGACGTTATTCTTTGAAGGGTAGAAATACTCATGAAAGAGCTTTTTGTGACGTGTGACATCCTCATACTAATACAAACTCATACTAGTGATATTGTTTAAGGTGAGTTAGCACTTAAAGAAAGACTACCCTCCTATTCACTTGTAGGACAAATTCTGAGGTAGAATTTTTGTTTTTAATGATTTATTCGAATCTGTTAGTGAACAATTGTAAATATAAAGGTACAATATGTAAAGAAAATAAGATTTCATCATAGTGTTACAAACTTCTTTGGAGCTTTGGTCAGGGAGGAGTCTTCAATACAAATTATGTATCTGTGGACAACATAACTGTCACATTGTGTATCTGCTTGTTGATAAAAAGCAGTCATAAACAATCAATACATAACACATTTGTTAAAATATTTACACAACAAAAAAGAAGAAAGTAAATACAAAAAACACAAAATGAATTCAACACAAATAAAAAAATAAATTAAATAAAACAAAATGTTACCGCACTGAGTAAAAACAAAATCTGCAAACATTTTTGTGTTGTGTCTTGAGCCCTCTCAAGAACTGTGTGGGCTGCGTCCGTCAGTGACTTGTTTGGGTCTGTTTGCACAATGACAGTGTGATACTCGAACAAGTTCTGTAAATGTAAGCACACTGAGCAGCTTCTGTACACAAAGCCCTGTTGCCTGGTCATAAAGCTTAGCCCAGCCCAGCAGCAGGCCCCAGCTATGGCCACTTATGGCGGTGTGAGTATAAACAAACACCTGGGCCTCTCCCCAGTCACCAGAACCTCACAATTAACACACGCGTGCGCGCGCGCGCACACACACACACACACACACACACACACACACACACACACACACACACACACACACACACACACACACACACACACACACACACACACACACACAGTCACAGCTGCTTCTTCTGGCAGAGGTTATACAGACACAATTGGAGAGTACAGAGAGTCTCTGGGTTTAGTTTACTGCGGGTGAGAGGGCTCTTTTCCGAGTAACAATTCATTTAAATTTTGTTTCAGGCATCTTCAGTGTCGAGCTAAAATACACGTAAACAGGACCCATGCCTAATGACAACTTCTTGCTGTTGTTGGGGTTAAACCTGTGATAGTTTCTTAGCAAACAGCAACCTGCCAACACAGCATCTCTCAAGTGGGCTTTAACACAACAATCACGTTTTGGGGAGTGTTTTTATAAAATATGTACTGTAACCTGTATTTATTATCCCTTTTGAGAGCTAGCCAAGACATAGTAACATAAGAATTTATTTACAGATCAAACAAAACATCAATAATCATTCCTGATATGTAATGAGTCCTATCAGAAAAGTGAAAGGCAGAACTGGTTGGGGAAGAGGGAAGGAGAGAAAGAACACATTGAGGGGAGAAAATGAACACATGGCTTCAATTGCCTTCTCTCTGCTCCATCATCAAATCTGTAGAATCTTAATTAGGACATTAGGCTTCTTTTTTTTCTCCCTCCTTTTTCCATCATGTCAGCCTTCAGTGACGTACATTGTTCAGAAGGAATAACACCAACTTCAAAGCTACAATATCGCCTTTTTTATCACACAGACCCGGCAAAAAGGGGGTGATTGAATGCCTTCCATTTCCCTCAGCCCCGGCCACTGTGCTGTTATCTTCTTCACGTCATCTGGCTTGAGAGTAGGTAGATTACTGGAAGCAGAAATAATGGCTGCTGTGTTTATCGTGGCTTGGACACTGTCCTTTTGGGCTCTGAACCAAAGGTAATCTGTCAACCTGCTGTGAGTAGTTGAGTATAACAACTGGGAGTAAACTGCAGTGGAGAGGGGAGCAGGCAGAGGCCAGTCAGAGCTCATTGCATGGCTCGAAACTATTAAGATAAGCAACATGGAAGGAGAAGGCTGTTCTCAGAAAAAGCAGACAATGTTGCAATTTATACAGTATTTCCTATTGCAGGATAATTAACTTGATGAAGGTTTATTCTGGAGAATGCCAAGGTGCTTTGGTATGAGCACAGGAGTCATTTTCAACTTCACAGACTCCCAATTGACTGTTGACAATTCACTTGGCTGTATTTAAATTTGTTAATATGATGTGTAAAGCAAGAAACCAATTTAGACCTTTCATCTTTGTATGACTATTCTTGTTTAAAAAAGCATACGTTTGAAAAAAAGTTAATTATGTTTAAAACGTTTATTTTACTAAATAAAAGTACTGTATCTGCAAAGTCACAAAATTAGTATACAGAATTTCTAGAGCTGAAGAGATGAGTTGATTAATTGACAGAGAATTCATCCACAAATATTTTGATGATCGGTTAATATAAAGTCATTTTATAAAGCAAAAATATCAACATTTTACAGTTTGATGTTTATCAAATAGGAGTATTTGCTGTTTTTTTTGTCTTCTATAAGGGAGATGTACGATTTTTGGCTCAGTTGAACGCACAAAACAAGCAATTTGAAAAAATCGTGAGAGAGTGAATAAAGAGAAGGAGCGCTGTGAATCAGAGGAATAAAACACTATTTTTGAATTGTTTTCAAGGCGGTTATGATTGTTTCAGATTGTTTATGTTCTAAAGCACAAATAAACACACACCTCAGCGGGAAAGTGCAGCATTGTTGGATAATGAATGTGTGAATGCAGAGCTTCATCCTGTTTGTTTCTCTGTGTCTGTGTCAGTTAAACTTAAAAAAAATAAAATAATAAAAATAAACATCCCAAACTCACGAAAATAATAAGAAAAGAGAAAATCCAGGCAGAGGGCAGGGTCTCTTTAGAAACAGACAATACCACTTCTAGTGGCTCATAAGTGAGAGAGAGAAAGAGAGAGGGATTCATTTTGTATTAGTCTATACATGTACCTTTAAGGTTGGAGAAACGTTATTGTTTTGGTTAAAGAATTAAAAAAAACTGCACTCTGACTTGAAGCACTAGACAGGATGGGTTATTTTTTCAATACCTAACTGAAACCATGCTCTTTTCCTAACCTTAACCAAAGTGTTTTTGTTGCCTAAATCCAACCTGACCACACAACTGAACAAACATATTTGCAGGCAGTAGTTTCATTCTTCCCAAAGGTATCAGGCAAAACAAATCTTTAGTATATCAACACCATTTCTTTGAGACAGTGTTGAAACAAAAACATACAGGAAAGTGTATTTTGTCTTCGTACTGTAGGTATATCTCACTGGGACAGTTAAATTACTGTAACTACAATGCTAACTACTTTAACTACACTTAAGAAGCTTTTTGTGATAAAAGCAGAGTCACTTGATACATGACTGACAGATTCCTCGAGTGAAAATGGTCGGCCTTCTTATTTACATTCAGAGCTGAAGGCTCAATGTCAGTAGCTGAGGCTATTCTGCTGCATGAGCAGAATAGGAAGATTGTCTGCCAGTTCTTCAACTTTCATTAAAAGTAAACCTTTTAAGCCAAGCACTGCTGCCTGCCCAGACCCCCCTGACAATAATGTACTAACTGTTCACCCGCCAAACTATCAAACTATTTTATATTCCACACCTGCTAGGCATTACACACAGTGGTCCAACATGGCCATGCAAACACAACAGAACTCCCTTTGTTGGGGCCTCAGGACCATTAGGCAGGGTGGGTACAGCTCAAAAGTGTTCAAGAAATAATTTATCAGAAGAAGATAGACACACTACAGGGCTTTGTGCTCCCTGTGACACCATGCTCTAACGGCAGGCATTTCCTGCCCTGAGAAGGCAGGTTTTACAACATTTAGGGAGAGGTATTTTAATTGGAACCACCTACAGCCTGACAGTGGCCTCAATGGAGAAACATGGAAAAGCTGTTGAGAGCAGCTCGGGAGGCTCCCCATGGTGTCACACAGCTAACTAACCAGCACAGGCCAGCTCAAGGCTCTTTCCGTAAAAGATAATATTTGCTATTTGATATATAAACCAGTCAGTAAATGTGGATATTTCCATCTGTCTCTCAGATTGTGGCTTGCAGTAAGCCGTTCCAGTGGCTGATCCTGATTTGTCGTTAAGCTCAAAAAGGGTGGGCTCAATTTCTAATGAGTCATTTATAACAGTGCAAATACCAGCAACTGTTTCAAATTTGTTTTGTTGTTTATTCTCATTGCATTGTGTTAATGTGTGCATCCATTACATTCATTAATGAGTATTTTTCTTGAAGCATCTGTATGTCTGTTTCATGTTGGGACAGCACAGTAGGAATCCCATTATGTTTTTTTTTTCTTGACAAGTTCTGTTTGACATCAAAGACAGATGAAGTGAATGGCATTATTCCCAATTCTTTGACACAGCTACAGACAGAAAAGGCTTGCACATCTTGCTTTCTACAAACAAACACACATGTAGTATTCTGTATTTGTCCCCCAGTGATTCTTTATTTGAACATTTTCTGTTGATTTCGGTTTTTAACACTGTTCTGCCAAACAAAATCAACATTTCTCTTTAATGCACTTTATCTCTAACCTGTTAAACCCCTCTTGTCCACAGCTGTGGGAGACCATACATCAGACTGGGCCATGGGGAGGGTTCTATAGACAAGGGAGACAGGGTACCACGGTCAGGTATGCTCTCAGTCTTCTTTCTTCTTATCATTACCGGTACCTCCAAAAAGCATATGATGAGTGCATGAAGAGGGCATACGTATATACTATATCACAGTGTTTATTTATAGGCAATGATATAGAAGCCTAATACAGTAGATATTCAAAACAAAAAAACTCAAAATGCATGTTCCATAGTGTACAGCTGCATAAAAACCTGAACAAACAAATTACTTTTGTAGCCGTGTTACATAAAAAATGCAAACACACATTTCCAATGTCTTGTGTCTGAATCATTTTCTTTTTTTCTTTGGTTCTCCATACAAAACAACTAACCTAGAAGTTGTGAAGACAAATCAATATAATTTCAACATAATACTCATTTTCAGCTTAAGCTTAAATTTTTAAATTCTCAGTCACTTATAGTCAGGGTAAGAAAAACATTCACTGTTTTGCACCAGTATTCAACAATCAATCAGTTAGAAATCCATCGTTGAAAAAGCAGTTTTTCTGATGATACAAACTCAAACTACTGTATAAAGCACTGCTGCCGCCAGACACACTGTGAGATATCTTTTGAGTAAGGGTGTGGCAGCAATCACTAACATGAACCACTGTTAATGAACAGGAGTTCTCACCCTCTCTGGGAATTTGACATAGCAGAAAATTGGCTATAACAATTTACAGAGAAGTAAATTCAAAAACCTGACTAGATCAGTTTATCAGTTCCTTTCAGGCTGCAGTGTGACAGCTCTTTGTTTTTACTTTTACTAGCAGAGGACCAAGTGTTGGTGTCATCAGACTATGAGAGCACCCACGAAGCCAACCACAGTGACAGCAGTGATGTAGCACACACAGAGGAGGACACAGAGGAAGGAAAAAACCCAGCCCAGAATGTCATCCTCCATCCACTAATACCTCCTGAGGTAAAGCGAGGCAGAATTACTGCTCATACAATAAACAAACCTACATACATTATTAACATTGTATTTGCCTTACCACTTCTCATTATGTGTCACAGGACAAACCAATGCTGGCTCCAGAGCCATTAGTAATGGAGGACTTAGAGCCTTTAATGAGTCAGCTAAATAATTGGAACTTCCCCATCTTCAGTTTGATGGAAAAGACCAATGGGAAATGTGGACGGATCCTTAGTCAGGTGAGCACATCCAGGAGCACCAATGATTAAGCTCAGAGGTCAGCCAAAGTGTCAATACAACTTTATTATTTGCATAATGATACTATGATTTGGACACCATTTTAGCAATAAAATGTTTTAAAGTAATACAAATACTTAGTAACATTATGTTGTTTTGCAGTCATAAATGAATAGGCTAACATGTAATTGCATAGTATTATCTACAATATTATAATTTATTGATTATGAGTTCCATGACAGTACCCCTTTTACATGTAATGTGTTGATTATCCATGCCTAGTGATGTTCACAGCACAGACTCAATTAGATTTTTGTCTTTCAGGTCTCCTACAGGCTCTTTGAAGACACTGGCCTGTTTGCAACCTTCAAGATTCCTGTACATGAATTCATGAACTACTTCCATGCCCTTGAGAATGGTTACAGAGACATACCATGTAAGCTTGAACATCTCGCTCCTTCTCATGTTTTTTAATTTTGCTTCAGTTTACTTATAACCTTGTTTGCAGCTGTAACAATGAAATCAGCCACTAGAGGGTAGTATCACACCGTCATATATGACTGTATGCAGCCTTTACGTTGTTACAAGAAACATAAGCAGTCTAACAGTGCACCCTGGTGGAGAAGATTACACACACTGAGCAGACTTGTTTTCTTTCCTGACCCAGATCACAACAGGGTCCATGCCACAGATGTGCTGCACGCAGTCTGGTACCTCACCACACAGGCTGTGCCTGGTCTGCCCAGCCTTTTTACTGACCATGGCTCTGCCAGTGACTCAGGTGTGTCCATAAATGCAGACATTTGCTTGTCCTGGTGGGGGTGCTAGTGTGTATGTGACTCTATTAGTCCATAAAAGTATGATGGAAGTTGTCACATAAGAACACATAAGCTCCCAATACCTTTTTGTTCACTTTTTATAACTTTTGTTAAGCCATTTATTACCATAAAGATCTATATGTAGGCCAGACTTTTTTATTTAGATATTTCCATCTGCCTGCAGCTTTACTGTGAGCCATCTCTAAATGTCAGAGCATCAAACCTGCAGGAGTGTGTGTTCTTATCCTACTCACAGTTTGTATTATCTTACTCAGGCTTTTGGCACTTGCATTTACGTACCAAACACTATTTGAAGTCTAGAACAGCATGAAATTGCAGGCAGATTAGAGTTCCCTCTCACCCATATTTCCATAACCTCATTTGTATGCCTTACTAGGGCCATCCCTTTGATCCACATATAAGTGGATTTGAATGTTCAAGAGTGTGTTTCTGCGTGTGTGTGCTCTAGAAGAGTGTGTGTGTTAAGGCATATGCACATGAAAGTACATCATGTGTAAATTTTGCCACCCTGCTCTTCACCCTGCTCACTTTGTCTGTTCCCCTGTGGCTAGACTCTGACAGTGGAATAACACACAGTCATATGGGCTTCCTGGTTTCAAAGACCTACACTGTGTCAGAAGATGGTTACGGCTGTCTGTCAGGCCTCATACCTGCTCTGGAGCTCATGGCCCTTTATGTGGCTGCCGCAATGCACGATTACGACCACCCCGGGAGGACCAATGCTTTCCTCGTGGCCACCAGCGCCCCACAGGTACTCGTGCTATTCAGCCTATAGTAGAGAACAGCTTCTGATTAGGATCAAAGTCAGTGGAAGTTTGGGCGCCTGGGTAGCTCATCTGGTAGAACATGCACCCATGTATAGAGGTTTACTCCTAGACGCAGCGGCCACGGGTTCAACTCTGACCTGCAGCCCTTTGCTGGATGTCATTCCCCCTCTCTCTCCCCTTTCATGTCTCCAGCTGTCTTATAAAAATAAAGGCCTAAAATGCCCAAAAAATAATCTTTAAAAAAAAATCTGTTTTTCTTTGTAATCAACAAGATGATCATTTGATTGTCGATTTTCATAAACTGCACTGGCAAAGCTGAAGCGACTCATCAGTCTGACAGCATAATCAAACAATCACCAGTTACAGTAGCTTCTTGTTGCTTGTCAGAAATTGACAGGTGTTGAGGTTGGATTTGTAAAGTTCTGTTCTATGGAGTATTTTCTGTCTAGACATATCTCTTCAATGTAGATATGTAGGCTGTCATAATACTGAAAGAGATCTGAAAGTAGCACACAGTATAGTGGCTCTAATTTTCTTGATCATACTTTGGAAGCATGATGTGGTTTTCTCATTTCTTTCAGTGTTGTAGTGAATCTCCTACATCAACCAGTCTCTCTTTTTTAGTACTGCATGTGCAGGATTGCTGACTTTATATATATAGGCATTTCTGTACTTGTTTATGTAAATGTGAAGTGCTTGTGTGTTTGCAGGCAGTGCTCTACAATGATCGATCCGTTCTCGAAAACCACCACGCTGCCTCAGCCTGGAACCTCTTCATGTCGCGGCCAGAGTACAACTTCCTCGTCAACCTGGATCACGGGGAGTTCAAGCGTTTCCGTTTCCTGGTCATTGAGGCCATATTGGCCACTGATCTGAAGAAGCACTTTGACTTCCTGGCTGAGTTCAATGCCAAGGTAGTTCTAAAAACATAACTGTTTTACATTAAATATTGAAAAGATGTACATTTTAGATATGAAGAGTTTATGGATATGGTGATTAAATCCGTTGATAATGTTAATTTGACAACATCATGAACTTAAACTTCTCAGATTGTTTGTTGAACATTAATTTAAGTATTTTTGGGGGCTTGAAATTATAGGTCAATGCTTGGCTTATGAATACCTATCCTCAGATATGAAGTGAAATGTTTTCATTTGAATAGTTTTTTTATTCTGTTGTCTTCAGAAACTTGATTGGCTGAATAATGAGTTGTCTGGTAAACTTTAAATGGTAGCAGTATTCTTTAGTTTTATGAGTCAAGTATGTTCTGTGGAGGTGCTTGCCTCATACAGTCACACCTCAGCTCTTTTATTTACTGAAAAACAGCTTTATTGAACGGGAAATGTCCAGTGTTTTTTGTAGAACAGGTCTGTTTGTGTAGAACATTGCAGCACTTGCAGTATGTTCAGCTCACATCAACAACACAAAGCACCCTGCAGCTTCTTAAGAACTTGTTTAAGCAGAATGTTGGCTTTAGATTTGAGGTTCTTGTGTTTTTCCCATTGTGAGTATGAGTACAATGGTGGTGCTCGATGGCCAGGGCCTGTCAACTAGCATTGAGCTTGCTGGCTTGGCAGCAAACGTAAAAGCAATGTCTCTCACTGTAGTGCACCCTGCTCTGCTCTTCCTGGAAGCAAATTAGCTTTCTCTGAAGTACCCATCGAGTTTCGTACTTGATCTCTAAAGCTTCCTGAATTATTAGGTTAGAATGGTAGGACTCTGGGAGTCAGTGGTGCTCCTTTTCAAGATCTGAAGCTCATTAAGCATTACTAGAAATAAAAAAAAAACATTCAAACAGTGTAGAATAGTAGAATATATCTTACACAAACTTTATGTGATCATAACATATTTAAAGCATAGTAATTAAAACCTCTACATTTTTAAATAAAGCACATTTTACCAGGAAAATGTCTGCTCATGTACCTCGTAAGAGGTGAAAGCCACAATTAAAAGGCCTTAAGTTCTCATTGCTTTTGTCTCATCGACAGTGCATTCCAGTGTTGCTGTCTTCTCCCTGATTAATTAACCCTCTAGACATTAATATGAATATACAATCTTTGAACAACAGATCTATGGCATCACATTTACATAATATCTACATATCACACACTGTGCCTGCCAACATAATTGAATATGTTAAAAGTCAACATGTCTGTTTGTTGATCCCCTAGGTGGGTGATGATCCATCCACAGGTATTGATTGGTCTAACGAGAATGACAGGTTGCTGGTCTGCCAGATGTGCATTAAACTGGCTGACATCAATGGGCCTCTGAAGTGCAAGGACCTGCATCTGCAGTGGACAGAGGGCATTGTCAACGAGTTCTACGAACAGGTGTGTGAACCCACTCTGATCGGAACTTGTTTTTATTTGCTAAACTAAAGATCAATGTTCTGTCATGTTTACATGCAGGGGGAACACACCAACACAAACACCTGTGCAGTATAACACACTATCCAATACAATACTTACTTAATACAATAAACCTTGTTGAGGGTTTGGTTGAGGAGAATGTTAAGGTGTCAGTGTCATTGTATTTTCTGAAGACATGATTTTATCATTTTGATTTTAGTTTATTTATTCATATAACATATATGTTATTGTGTCTTTCAGTTAGCCCCATCCCACCCTCCTCATCATTGGCAAGAAGAATGTAACACTTTAAAAACCTATCCTCTGGCCAATGACCTATGACCTTTGACCTATTTTATTCTGAAATAGTTTAGGTTCAGTAAACAAGTAAACATTTTAACAGCTTTAAATGTAACACAATTTCAAGTCCTGATAGCTGCAGTGTAGACATGACATGACCTGTGATACCACAGACAGACAGACAATAGATGTATTGCAGCAGAAAATAGTCCCCAAAAAAGACTTTCTCCTGTTTAAGTTACATTTGTTGTTTGTTGTCGGCCATTTTCTTTTAAATAAAAGTGTTTATTTGTGATTTTAAAAAAAAAGATCTACATATTAAAGAAACGGATGGGCTCAATGTTAGGAGCATTTTTGGTTTTGATCTTTTCATGGGATTAGTTCAACAAAAATATAGAGTAAATAAATTGTATATTGCCAAACTTATCCTTTCAGCACCACAACTACATGCCTTATCTTAAACTTAGCATGCCTATCCTAACCATAACCATTACATTAATGCAATTCAAACCTTTATCCTGGAGTTAGTGAGAACCAGCCAGAACGTCCTTACTATGCAAAATGTCCTAATTCTTCATATCCAAAAATCTAACTGCTGACACGCATGCACGTACACACACACACACACACACACACACACACACACACGCACACACACACAGGTGGTGAATATATTTAATCTACTTAAATTTCTCACAATGTTTTCTCTGTAGAGGAGCAGAACAGAATGACTCCTAGCAACATGCTGTGTTTCAGACAAATTCATTCTATTTTGTCTCAGACCCCATAGAAGCAAGTACAGAAACTGAAATACAGTCCTCCCTTTCTCTATTTGTTCCTCCACATAGACTTTGGACTTCAAGCTTGATTGATTTTGCTCCCTCTAATTAATTTTTCATTCTTTTTTTTTCTGACATATTGAGATAGTAATGGCAGTGCAGTGCTCCCTCTGAGAGCTGTTTTTGTGTGAGGAGCTGTCATAATTCCATGACAAGACTTATGCATCTGTTCAGTTATGTATTCTACTTTTAAATTTTAAATTGATATGGTATTTATATAAGCCAAGGGAACAGTAGCGACAGTAAAGATATCTGGTCATTTTTTCTGTAACAATGGGCTATGATTCACATGTGTAACGTGAGGGTTCGGTATGTGGTGGTGGATCACTCTTTATGAGAATAAACAGCAGGATGGAGACAGATGACTTTCTCAAGCGGTACTTTACTTAACACCACTCACAACAACAACACTTCCTTGTTTGGACCTTCACGTGACTGAACTAACCAATCAGAAGTGAGAACTTAGACTGAGGTAAACGTGAGGGAATCAGAGAGGCAGATTCAACAGAATATCCTGACTGTGTTAAATATGTAAACATGTAAATATGTAACTAATAATTGTGTAACATAAATATGTAAATGATTAACTGACTAAACATTGTAAATACATTTCTAGTAAATTAACTCAAATATAAATTATATTAAATTCTGAGCCTTACACCTTTCAAATACGAATTAACTCCACTTCTAAACCTCTATACAATCAATCATGTGTAATCGTGGCCTTATTTTCAATACATACTCCATGGTCCCTGACTGAAGAATAAAGTCATGGTTAAAGATGGGTTTGGTGGCCGGGTTGGATCAGTGGTAGAGCAGGCGCACATATACTAAGAGGTTTATGCCTCAATGCAGAAGACAATTTGTGACAATTTCCTGCATGTCTTCCCCCTCTCTCTCCCTTTTCTCACCTAGCTGTCATGTCATAATTAAAGGTGGAAAAGCTCAAAAAAATAATCTTTAAAGATGGTTTTGTACTGGACTTGATTTAATTATACTGTCCCCATCATCAACAACTATGACCTCAATGCTAAAACATATAATTAAAATAACACCTTTATGACTGTCAAAAAAGAAAAACACTGACACAAACTGAACATTATTGGCATTATAAAAGTAGATTTTATAGCAGAACAGTTGGATTGCATTAGATTTTACAGGTATACCTAATGAAGTGGCCACTGAATGTACAGTGCTGCCCCTATCAAACAGAATCTAGTCATACCTTCAGCCTAATTTCAGCCTAATGCCACCCTCAGTGACCTTTGTTACAGTATGTCCCCTTGGCACTGAATGGCTGCTAATCTCTGCTAATTGCATCTAGGTCACCCCTATGCACCCAGCTACTTCAGATAGGTGACACAACCAGCGTGTTACAAGCCACTGTGAGTTCCTTGGGGGGAAATGAGAAATGCTCTTTAATGACAATAGTTTTAGGGCTGCTAGATGTGGTAATACAGACAGGGTGCCCAGGTGCAGTCTGTCTCTGACAGCCTTGTGAGTCCAACAACCTTAAAAAAAGAAGCAAACCAATACAACTCCTCCTCTATACAGAACATGTTCAGGCATGTATGCAAAGCATACACCATCATACACAAACACTTTGTCATGGAGCACAAGCAAACATGTCGACAGAGCCTTGAGGATAAGATTTGTTTTCCATGCTGACAGGCTTTCTGAAATTGAGTATGATGTGTGAACCAGGATCTGGGTGTCTTGAAACTGTATTGCAGTAACGGATGAATCTCTGGACTCACAGAGGCTTACACTTAACATTTATTGTAAGTCCTACTGCCAAATATGAACAGTCTTGTATTTATTTGGATAGCTACATTAGAATACACCTGGCAGGGTATTCATAACACTGTTTCTTAAACATATCTCAAAGAAATGAGACATTTGGGAAAGCTAACCTTTCAATGCCTCTGAACTCTACCCATCTGTTTAGGATGTAGCCATGGTGACAGCTGGATCACAGAGCTCCTCCACTAGTTTTATGTCCGCTCACCTCCTGTCAAGAATTTCCAACAAGTTGCAAATCCATCACAGATCCCATCTTTTGATTACTCTTATTGTGCTTTACATTAGCAGCTCACTGCTCTGCAGGAACAAAGGCATTCTACTGTAAGGTGTATGGGATGACACTTAGGGTCAGTTACCAAGGCTGTTGTTCAATGCCGTTTATAGAGAAGTCATAGACAGCACACATGCTGCTGCCCCACAGCCTTCCGCAGCCATATATTCTATATTCCTATATTCTTTGGGCCTTTGTGTAAAATACTTTCATGGATGCTTTGGACACATTTCTATGCCCAGCTTTAAAGTGCCCATATTTTGAAAAAATCACTTTTTCTGGGATTTGGGGTGTTATGTTGTGTCTCTGGTGCTTCCACACACATACAAACTTTGAAAAAAATCCATCCAATTCTGTTTAGAGTGAGATACGGTTTCTGAATGTGTCCTGCCTTCAGTCTCTGGGTGAGCTGTTCAAAATCGGCAAGGCTTGTGACGTCACAAGCCGAAATGAGCAGGCTAACCGCAACCATTAACTTGTAGCGTTAGCATGCTAACGCTAATGCTAACGCTAGCATGCTAATGCTAGCATGCTACCTCGTTCTCAATAGCAAAGCACTGCTACAACACACACAAGTTCACCATAATCTACAAAAGAACTACTTACATGTGCGCCCTCATTTAGAAGTCTCCCAGCTAATCCTGCCTTGTAACTGACCGAAGTTGTAGAAACAGCCTTTCTTTTACTGTCTATGGAGCTAGCTAGCTGACATGATCTACATCTGAGCTACTGCACATGTGCAAGTGCAATCAAAGATAGTACAGAAGAAGAAGAAGAAAAGAGGTCTCACTCTGTAGCTAAAACAGAGACCAGCTGAAAAGAGGATCTGCAGCAGTGAGAGAGAGCGGTGCAGTACAACACAAATATGGTGTTTTTTGAAAATTAAACCATGTAAACCTATTCTGGTACAACCTTAAAATACAATTATGAACCTGAAAATGAGCATAATATGGCTGCTTTAAGCTTCCCTTTTTTGTTCTCCCTGTTACACCATATATTTTGAGTTCTGACAGTGTCTCAAATAATTGTCTTTGGTTTCATCTCTCTGATGCAGTCGGCACTAACCTTTACATTCTTACACTATTAAGACTCAAACCTATCCATAATTGTGAAACAAATAACCTAGGACTTGATGGACGTAGGCTTGACATCAATCCGACGTCTGTTCTTGTGGAATCTTATGTGTGTTGAAATTTTAATCATGCCATGTCTTGGCATTTATGCACTAATGTGGGACATGCTTAATGTAGGGTGATGAGGAGTCCAGCCAGGGCCTTCCCATCAGCCCCTTCATGGACCGAGCGGCACCACAGTTGGCCAAACTCCAAGAATCGTTCATCACACACATCGTGGGACCACTGTGCAACTCCTACGACTCAGCCAACCTCATGCCTGGACGTTGGGTGGAACCCAACCTAGAGGCAGAGGAGCCAGAGATCACGGAGAATGAGGATGATGAGGATACTACAGAGGAAGACACGTCCACCAGCTCAGAAGCATCACGTAAGCACTATGGTCTAAAACAAAGCTATAAACCTGAAGTAGTGCCACAATCATCAACTGGAGGTGATCAGAAACATGTAGCCTAGAATGCCTGTTTTTGTATGAAATCGTTTGTTGTTATCATTTATTCACTCTGAATATGGATTTGATTATACAATATAATATACTGCAAGACATCAAACAGTGGTTTCTCCTCTGAACGATGGGAAATAAATTAGTTTAGCAGATTTATGTAGCTGTAGTGTGTATTTATGATTTATACAACATAATCAAGTTTTTTTTTTCTCCAGAGAAAGGAACTTCCAAGAAGAGAAGGAAAGTCTTCTGCCAGATCACCCACCACCTGCTGGAGAACCACGAGATGTGGAAGAAGGTAATTGCAGAAGAGGAGGCCCAGAAACATGGCCAAGTAACAGAATCTGTCCATTTAAACAATGTAGCTGAGCCAATTCTGGCAATTCACGAGGAGGAAGAAGAGCCAGGCAGCAAAGAGGAGCTAGTTGAAGGAGAGGATCCAGAGGAGGGAGTGGAGGAACCAGAGTGGCCTGTGTCTCCGCAGGAAAACTCTAAACCTCCAGAGGAACTAGCGGAGGACCCACACTGAAACAGCCCATGGGAAATATGGCATCAGTCAGGGCAAGGACATGAAGAAGTATATAATGTTTTCGTATCCTATCAACTGACTCCTGTCTCCTGCCAGCACATCACTTAGACACAACACTGTAGATGTTTGGGAAATGTGTGCCTATACAGAAAAAAACAGGGTGGGAAAATTTGTGCTTTACACATTTTATCTGAATATCTTGTTTCACCAAACATTTAAAGGAGCTTTCCATATTGCAATACAGGATTATTTGTGTACTTTGGGATACAGACTCTTTTGCTACTGTCAAGAGAAGAGGAAGACTGCTTGCACAGACCCCAACCCAATGTGGTAACACAGGACTGCAGAAATGTGCTGCCAATTTATACATAATTATTTTCTGAATGCAATTATAATATATATAGATCACAGTTACTTGTACTTGTGTTTCAATTTTAGCAAGAGTTTTTGAGGTCTCACATGGGCCATAATGTTTTATATATATATATATATATATATATATATATATATAAAATATATATATATATATATATATATATATATATATATATATGGATTATAAAGGGAGTCAATCAAATGAGGAACATTGGCGTATCTTTTATTCCTTTCAACTCCTGCCAAAATGAATCACTCACCCATAGGCTTTAGCATATGAAATAATTATAAAAAAAATGTGTCGCCATATTAAGTACTTTATACCTTTAGGTGTAGCCATATTACTTTAAGGAAGAAGACTCAAGGCTTCTTACACTCTGTATTTATGTGTGTGCGTGCGTGTTTGCATGTTTAAATTAGTGCGCCTACATGCACAGTTCTTCTGCAGAGGACATAGATAGATTCAGCAGATTTATTTTTGCCATTTCTCCCCAAGGTAAATATAGTGGTCATTACAGTGTTACACTGTCCCATGTTGCAGCACTGACAAAGCAGCAGAGGGTGTTGGAAATGAATCTGTGCTGAATACAAGACCAAAAAGGGAATACCAGTACAGAGAACATACACTAACACTACCAAAGTATTAAGGGAAAATATGAGGGGAAAAACAACAAAACATGTAACCCTGCATTCATAAACATACAGAACCAGAAAGCATAATCTATTCAACAGAAAATTATTAAAATGCATAATCCTACAAAGTTCTTTGAAAATGCCCATAGGTAGACTAACTAATACACTTTTTTCTTTGTCTTTTCTATCAATTTTTGACTCTCTGACTATGTATTTGGACTCAGTGTGCTGTATTATTATTACTCACTGGTCCTCATTGTGTAAAAACCTGCAAATGATGCTGACCTTTAACCCTCAGGAACACCTCAACTATTTAAATTCAAAGTAAACACCTGTATCACCTGTGAGGACAGTAAGTTACAAATGTGCAGAGATAGTAAGCTAGTTTATAATGCGTTCATAAAAGGCTTAGAACAAGGCTGAAGCTTAAGTCACAACCCCTCGCTTTTCTGCGTTGACTATTATACTGTAACATCTTTCTAGATAAATACAGTGAATCTGCTGTCAGGACTTCAGAGTGCATCATTTGGATGGAGTTCTGCAAGTGAAAGTCCAATCTGATAAGGCTTTGAGAGCCGAAACAATAATCTCTGAGGCTAACTACTGTAGCAGTTTTTACGCTAGTAAAAAAGATGCTTTTCTTTAATGTAAAGGATATGCATTGCAGTAAAGGTTAGCTTTTCAGTAATGGCCAAGATGACTACGATGGCAGCATGTGGCATTTAATCACTTTTACTCTTTGAAACATCAAATTTGTGTGTGAGTGTGAGTAGAACAGACATTTAAAGAGAAAATGGCGATTATTGTTAGTTGTTATGGTAATGTGTGTCACACTCATGTATCTATAGAGAGACACACATTTTCATGATGACTTACCAATAGAAATTTGAAGCAATTAAATCCGAAATTCTCAATTCCTCTCTAGCAGCAAGGCAACGGACATAGCGCCCAAAAGATGCCTCATCATGCTTTGTGCTACTCCAGTACTTATTTGTTGCAAAACCTCTCCTCAGTGAGTCTCGACTTTCTGCAAGTTGGTTTATAAGGAAGTTTATGTGGAAGTTAGCCCGCTACAATGATTACAGTTCTTTGCAATGGCAAGAGTACACATAAAAATGGCTGCCACTCTGACCATCCTGCTATGTTGATTTGAATGGGAATGTCTGTTCTACTCTCATTCTATTTCTATGGTTCTGACATTTATCTCCTTGTGAATTTTGGCCCACATTGGCCCTAAAAATTTGTGTAGCCCCTACTTTCAAAACACCATGACGTAAACCAATTACATAACAAACTGCACAGTAGCTTGAGCAGGATGCAAAATGTCTCTAAAGAATATCCCACTTTGCTTCAATAATTCACATTTACATAGAAAACGTGTTTGAGATAGCATAAGTAGATCTTGAGTTAAAGAAGTAAAGTGCTCTACACTGAGTTTGAATTTTCTGTCACACACGAGTGCAGTGAGGTAATATGTCATGAATGATCCACTGCTAATCATGATGAGTTTTCATGATCTACATGCACCTGAATCTTTTATGCACTGGTATCTCATGTACCACTGCTCTCTATAATCTCATTTCTTTAAAGTGATCTTCAAAAAAACTGCACAGCACACAAGTCAACCTGTAGACAGGATATGATAGAGCTTTCCTGTGATTGAAATTACATTGGGTATAGAACACCATGTCCTAGTATCCTTGCAGATCCTCTGATACTCTATTACCACACAATGTTCTTGGCTGTGGTGAATGGTGCACTATGCCCGTAATGGCCTGTTAACTGCTGCCCTGACTCTGCTACAGTGTGGAGGGGCTCAGGAATTACAGCTGAGGCCACACAAGTTGAAGATAATTAGTTGAACCACTGATTAGACAGATAATCATGTATATCAGGCCAAACTTGTTAGCAGCTACAGAATCAGATTTTTTTTTTCTGGCCTCTAATGATCGTGTGTTGCCTCACTCTTTGTATCCTATATACAAAATGCCTGCTGTTTTCTGTATGTTGTCTGCAATTCATACCTAATGAGCTATATAATCATCATTACAGACACAATGAATACATTTTATTCAGCTTTTGAAAAACCTGATAACATATTACCAATGTTATGCCAAGCTATTCAATACAACACAGACAGCTTAACCAAAGTGGTCCAGATTTAGAAAAAAAAACATCTATCATATGTGTGTAACTTCCACTTCTAGTTCTATTTCAAGCCTCCAGGTTGTACAATTATATAATTACTTATTATTAACTCAAACTCTCCAATGCTCCTGCTTTGTGAATGTATAAATACAGTATGCAGTGTGCGTGAGAGAGCAAGATATTGTGTTTTTGTGTCTGTGTCTATTTACATTCTTTCATTGGCATCTCTAATGTTACTCTGTTTTGTATTTAGAGGCTGCTTTTACTCAAGTACAGTAGAGGTGGTGGAATAATGAAGGGTAAAGTGATGCAGTAAATTGTGTTTCAATTCTTCTCAGATACTCAGATGAAATTGTTATTCGCAGAAGGTCCTATAGCATATTTCTCCTTGCGCTTCCTCTTTGATCTGTCAAGTGCTTTGCCTGCAGATCAGAGATGCTCACTTGCAACAGTAGTAGAGCATTCATCACACAATGTATCTCATCTTTAAAGGTGATGGGATTCTGTCTACTGGGTTATTTTGTTGATGATCTTTTTATTTTATTTTTTTAGAGTGGACTATGTATGCATTTTGCCCAAGTCACATCAGTCTTAAGTCATTACTTGTGTTTGAGCTGATACAGTATATCAGCATTGATAGTGTATTTTTATTTCTTAATTGGTTTTATTTGATTGTCATACTTATTCACACATGTAGCATACGTAACTCTCAGAACCAAACAAGCTTTACAATTATGTAAAAAAAGAAAAATGAGACGAGTATTTTTATATAGTTGACACGATTAAATAATTGCTTTCTTCTCACTAGTACCTTGCACTTACCACATGTACTAATACATACACAAGGAAGAAATTGTCCAAATACACGGTATTTGTGAAAGTAAAACCATTAATTTTCTTGCAGGTTGATGCTCCATTTTGTACAATATACGTATATGCTGTACAGTAAAGAAATTTTAAAACTACAAAAACTCTTTTAGATATACATTATTTATTTTTACCATTTTGTAATTTAGACACTATACTGTAGCTTCAATATTGCCAGACTTACTGGAAGTGCCTATATTGGTATTATGTATCATACAGTGAATATATTTGAAGATCATTAGAAGTTGTCACAAACTGAACCATGTGGATGTTGTAATGTGAATACATTGAATTACAAGACTATAATTTCTGTGGTATCACAGTGTCTGTGTTGTGATTATTTTTCATCTTTCGATTTATATTTAGAATCTGCTTTATATTAAAATCTACAAGGTACATCATGACATAATTTCCTTACAAGTTTTAGGTGCTTCATAAAGACCATACTTGAACTAGACAGTCTTATCCATTTTCTAATCATTCAATTCTCAAATTTGCCTAAATTAAATTGGTTAGCAGACCACAGATACTCCCCTCTCTGAGCACAGATGGAGTATGTCTGTCCATGTATGATACATTGAAGAGGAGGGTATGAATAGAAGATGATGAAGATTTTACTTAAGGTACACCTGTATATTCTCACAATGGGAATCTCTAATTAGACCAAAAATCACATTTTCTCCGTTGAGATGTGTCATTGTGTGTGAGAGTAATGTGCATAAGGTTTTGCTCAGAATATTGTTTTATATTATGTGAGAAACTGTTAACACTTCATAGAGAGAGTGGGGCTAATGTATCCATGCATGTTGTCTGAGCAAAATAATACAGTCCCTCTGGTAAATCAATGTCGCAACATGCTGCAGGTTTAATAGATTCATAATTGCGAAAATTTGAATCATGGCTTCGCATGAAGGGTTTATACCGACACATTGCAGACGTTTGCTACAACATTTCACCGCTTAAAAACGTATTAGAGCTCAGTGAAAATGTGGGACATGTCTGGCAAGTAGTTTTTTCGCAGCTCTCTTTAATGCATCACGTGTGTGCTCAGTGGGCTATATCCACCCTGCCGCTTCCAATGAAACACAACACTGTTCTCCTCTGCCGAGGAGCATGTAGCCTTCAGTATGAGTACACTTGATTAGAAGAGGATCATTTTATGCCGGTGAAGCCTTTTGTCTCTTCTACTTCAATACTCTTCAATTTGTATTTTAAAATAAGAAGTTATGACGTCGTGAAGGGACAGGGTTGAGGGTCCGAGTTGGGTAAGTATGATGCTTTTTATCGTGAATATTGTTTGTCACTGAAAAACCATGCGCGTATATTTGTTTCCTTGATATTTTGTTTATTATCAAGACTAAATGCAGTTGCGGCGATAGGAGTTGAGATAGTTTAAACAGAAACTATCCCAGTGCAGCAGGTGCGTTAATTTCCATCCACCTGTTTTTATGTACATTTTCAAATTTGCGCATAAAAAAAATACCTGAGTGAAAAACTCGGAAAATTCGAGAAGAACAAAACATTTCACAACAAACGTTTTTGACTTATCGATAAAAGCAAAATGCGAGAAAGTGCAACAGACTTGGCGTACATGAAGCATGTGACTTAACGCCACAAGCATGTGACTTAACGTCACCGATGAGACGAAAAAGGCGGCAGACGAAAACGAGTGGAATTTGTATTCAGAAAAACTGTCCTGTGTGGACTTCAACAGTATCAATTGTCTGAATCCCATACTGACCCTGGAGAGAAGGTAGCACTTGCAAAGTAGCTTTTTGAATTGTAAATGGAACATTATGGCATAAAACAAATCAAATTGCAAAAAAGCACTCAACAGAACTTCTCAAGGAAACATCTGACTGACATGAATCATGTCATATGATTAAAGCCCTACAGCTCTTTGCACATTTTTCTGTCAGTCATCAATAAATTCTGGTATTCCTAAGCCTTTTCTAAAAAAATATCTCAGTATCATCAATGCTACTGAGGGAAAAATGTGCCTTCCAACCACGACAACATTTTCTTTAGTTACGTGTTCAACATAGCTGTCATACCTAGCTACTAGCACAGCCGAGAATCACCTGGGTTTAGAGGTTTGACACATCCTGCAACTTCATAAGGAGGACAAGACTAGATGCTGTGTGCAGTCACTGCACTGTAGGGCACTACAGTAAATTGCTCCATTTCTCAAGATACTGTAACGACACTGTCTTATGTTTTAAATACACAGGATACAGTGTGCATATGACATTGTTGGAGTTGATGGAAGGCACCTTGAAGGAGCAAGGCTAGCCATTTATCCTTGCTTCCAGTGTTTTAAGCTAAACTATACACATCTTGGACTTACAGTAGGCTATCTATTGTTAATGCAGATGTGAAAGTGATATTGACTTTGCTTATGTGTTTGTTAACCTTATTGTAGTCCAAGGGACATGCTATTCCTAACACATACCATAGTGTCTGTGAATAATAGTGCTGTTTTAAATAAAGTATAATTGCTGTTTAGAAAAATGGGCGTGACAGATTTCGAAATCTAAATTCCTTCCAATAGGTGTCCGTGAGGACAACCACGGTGAATCATCTAAAGAGAAACCTCAGCTCAGTCAAAGTGCAGTTGGAGGCAACCATGAAGAAAATGGAGGATACAGCCACAGGCAGCTGGACTCTAGCCAACAACCCTACCTCCTCTACAGTGAAGAACTCCTGCCACCCCAATCTAAAGGTGTGTGTGTGTGTGTGTGTGTGTGTGTGTGTGTGTGTGTGTGTGTGTGTGTGTGTGTGTGTGTGTGTGTGTGTGTGTGCGCGCGCGTGCGCGACCTGTCAAGCCCTTGTTTTGACTTGCAGACAAACCATATATCATTTTTACATGAAGACATGTACATAACACCATCTTCACTGAACTAAGATGCACATGTTCAATTTGGGTTTGTTGTGCACCAGTTTAGTCAAAACTTTGGCATATTGTAAGTGGCTTTCCTAGTGGTATGATGAAAATGTGGCCTGGCACTCTTGTTTTCATGTTTTGCGTAAAAACGGTACAAAACTACGAACACTTGATAAAGATTCTATGTATCAAACTTGGAAGTACTTTTTTATTTCCACAAATCTTTTCTTTAAGTCTTGTGGAATATTTGTATACCATGCAAAGATCCAGTTTTGAAGTGGCAGAGAGGGAAAATACTAGATTATGTACAGTTACACAGGCCAATGGGGACGGCGTAGTATAGCGGCGAACAGTCATGAGAACATGTCTGTGTTCCAGCCTGAAAGGGCAGAGGGCTACATGTCTGTCATTTGACTAGCCTAGAGGGGGCACATGAATATCTCTCCAATGACTGGGATCACATGTATGTAAAAAAGTCACAGAGTGCATATGTGTGTGTGTGTGTGTGTGTGTTTGTGTGTGTGTGTATGTATGTATGTATATGTGTATATATATGTGTATATGTGTGTGTATATATATGTGTGTGTGTGTATATATATATATATATATATATATATATATGTATGTATGTATGTATGTGTGTGTGTGTGTGTGTGTGTGTGTATATATATGTGTGTGTGTATGTATATATATATATATATATATATATATATATACACACACACACACACACACACACACACACACACACACACACACACACACACGTGTGTCAGTTAAACGCGTTATTAACGCCGTTAACGCAAACCCATTTTAACGCCGTCAGTTTTTTTATCGCAAGATTAACGTTCTTTTTGGCCTAACAAACTTTGTAGTTTTTTCACATGCTGTTGCAACAACTAGTAACGTTAGAAAAACTACAACACCACACCGGATCTAGCTAGACCGGAAACAAAACAACAGACACACTTGTTTGGGCTTGCGAGCCGGCCAAAGAGTAGTACATACCTGCAAACTAGTCGCTTTTCGGCGAAAATTGCCGTTTTGAAGGGGAAAATGTCATCCACGTGAATCGTGTAGATCCGAAGAGTTTTTATTTGGGGGGGGGGGTCCGAGACCCGGTGCTAATACGGCACCGGTGCCTTAACGACCGTAATCTACTGGACCGAATAGCAACGCGGATTTTGGTGCCTTATTTAGGTGCCACTTAAATGCCTGCGCTTCTCTCTGATGCTCCGAAAACAGACGTTAGAATTTATAAATCCAGGATAACCGATAAAGCGAGGCTTGAACTAGTCTAATCAGTGCATCCTGGCTAGGTGTGTTTCATGAAGGCCAAGCCAGGCTGAGGAGGAGTGACTAGGTCAAGCCAGGATAAAGTAATTTGGATAGATGCACATTCACGGCTTTCCTTAACAGACCGCAAGGTCGATCACAGATTTACTGATGCTAAAATGGAGAATATGCATTGTTCATACTTTATACAGAGTGAGCAGCAGCTTCTTGTAGATGTATGATAACGTGAAACACATTATTTGTAAAAAAGAAACCCGGCCGCTGTAATGAAACAGCCAGAGAAAGCATAGCAGATGATCGCAGACTGACTGAATGCATAAGCAGCCTAAATATATACATTAACTGACCACTGCTCTGAATTGAAACCGCCATATTCATACCATTCAAGGATTAGGCTACTAGGCCTAATCATTTGCACAAATGAACAGTTGTACTCTTTGCCTTAAAAGTAAGCAGAACATAATGTTACTCAGGAAATTTACCATGAAGATCAATTTTCTACAACGCTAGAATATGATGCGTAAATATATTGTTTCTCCCTCTCTCTCATGGGTTAAAATATAAATTACCTAAGTCATTAACTTCCATTGGTCGCTTTGAATGCAAAGTGTGCAACTGTTCGTTTTTGCAAATGACAAGTGACTCATTGAATGGTTTCAGTTAAGAGCAGTTGTTCGTAAATGTATATTTTTAGACTATCATTCAGTCAATCCGCTATTATCTGCCACACTTTTTCACAAGTTTTTTTTTTTTTTACAGAGGCCGAGTTTCCTTCTTTACATATTATATACTTTGCTGCCTCGTATATATGGACATAGAAAAGAAAGACACTGAAGAAATTGGACTCTAAAATCTAGAAACTAATAAAAATAACTAGAACTGCAAGCAGTTATGACAGGGTCCAAGCCTCCCGGCACGAGTCGCCCCTGACGACCCGGGGAGCACGCGAAAGCGGGACCCAAAGCATAACGGTGGGGAGCCGAACGTCGGGAAATATCGAGAGGTGTGAGCCACAAGGTCTGCGGTACATTGCGGTTGCAAATATCCCATTAACATTGAGTAAAAGGGCCAAAACTGGTCTACGTTGACTATAGCTCCCCCTAATGGCCGATCTTTGCCAAATTTGGTACAGACCATCGCAAGTTGAACAACAATCTCAAGGTTTGTGATGGTAGCATTTACTGCGGCAAAGATATTGCCATTGCAAATTTCCCATTTAAATGCATTATTTGCCAAAACGCGTCTACGTTCATTATATCGCCCCCTAATGGCCGATCCTCATCAAATTTGGTACAGAGCCTCAGAGTGGGATGTCGAACAATAATACCAAAATATGCTAAAGTTTGTGTTTTATGGCTTGCTACGAAAATTAGGTTGGTTGTAAATTGTGCATAGTTTAACGTAGCAAAATTACGTAGCACGACCTAGGAGGAGTTAGGACAAGTTGGTTTTGCACATTGCGTGATATTGCGAAAAAAATTTCTTAACGGAAATGGACGTGGCCTACATCATCAGATTCAGCTCGATTCAAGGAACACGTGTATGTAATGGTTTCTAATGTGTATTGTGGGAGTTATAGGCAAAAACACATTTGATGTCATTATAGTGCCCCTAGTGGTCCATATGTGTAATTTGTGTGTAACGTATGTGAGGTCCATGAACCATTGTACATCTACACTGTAAATTTGAAGTTGCTCACATTAGTGTAAGTGGTGAATCCAAACCTGGTCGCATAGGCCACACCCACTTTGACGAATCAGTACCCCACTGTAGGGGTGGCCTCAGGAGTGGCCCTAGATGGTACCCTCAAAATTTCGAAAAAATCGGATGAGCCGTTCATGAGATATAAACTTTTTGTACTTGTAGGGCCCCCTAGTGGCCAAGTTTTGTATAATTTGTTTTGGAGGCCCGGAGGGTCATGGCAAACAAGAATTCAGGGAACGCGTGAATGTGTATTTTTAATGTACGATGTCCGGTTTGGGAGTTATAAGGCCAAACGTATATTTTCTGCTATAGCGCCACCTAGTGGTGGAAGTGGGAGAATTGTTTTGTCCGAGGTCCTTGCAGGGATCTGGACCAGTCCTGAAAACGGCACCCCCCCACCATGTACAGTTTAGGCTGTAGCATCACTTATAGGCTGAGAAAAATAATAAACCTTAGGAAAACAATAGGGTTCCACAGCTCCGCTGGATCTGTTCCCAGCCCCCTCGGGCTTGGACCCCTAATTAAGTGATAAATGCTATGCACACTGTAAACATGAATGTAACAGAGTATATTTATCAGTTATTTCCCCCAATTAAAATAAAATAAATATAAGGTCAAAAACCATTGGGGTGTCCTTTCCCTGTTGTTACATGCACGTACAGTAGCCTACAACACTATATAGTTATTGGTCCAGTGAACTAAGTCTATAATTTGGGAGGATTGTACAATTAGGATATTGTCTTAAAATTGTACAATTCTCCCAAATTATAGTCCCAGTTTACTGGACAACACAAATTGTGTGATAAGAATGCCAAATACAATGCACATGGAAGAGGAACAAACATGTAAACAACTAAAATAATTTAAGGTGCATTGGTCCACCCTAGCCTTGGTCCACTATTTCATTAGCCTTTTCTAATTATCTCAACAATTGCCGTAATATATTCATCAAACTTCTAACAACAATATGTGAACAGCAGTTTTCATACAGCAATACCACACAATGTCACATGAATAATTATAAAAAATAATGGTCACAACTTTAAATAACAGTGCTTAACTGAACAGCAATATGTACCTGTTGTATTTTAATGCAGGCTGATAATAATAACGTAAAACCTCTGCTGAGTGAACAGAAAAGGTAGCCTGGTCCTACCAGACTCTCGTACATTTCATTTGTACAGAGAGTCTGGCCACTCTCCATTGACAAGACTCTGTTGAAGTTTAAAACTACTGGATCTTCCCAGAGCCACTCTGGATCTGCCATAACCAATTGCTAACGTTTGGTCGTGACGTATGTCATGCGCATGTACAACAAGAGGGGAGACCGACAACTATCGGCTTATATTTAGCATTAGCATCGCTAGCGTTACCCTTAGCCAACTCCTTCTCCACTAACGGAGCGAGCTGGAAAATCAAACTTTTCCCGAAGCCCGTGGGGAGGAGGGCCACAACATCATGGCCACCAACACAACTCAGCAAATATTGTTCTTGTTCGGGCTTTAACTTCTGGATATTCGGCAGCGTTGCCAGTGTGCCACAACGGACCAAATGGCTTCGCTCGCATCTAGCGCACAACCTCAATGTCATCGTTCTCAGTCACTCCCTCTGTTCGCTGATTGTCCGCCAAATATTTGGCTGGAGAAAACCCAAGAATATACCGCAAACCAGACGAAGTACTGAAGGGAAATGAAAATTGAGCCTGGTCAGGAGCAGGCTAGCTGCACAGAGTAAATCTCGATGGTAACTTAGGTGCCTTTGCTTTTGTGAAACAGAGTCAAGGCTAAATTGAGCCAGGATAACTGGGAAATCCCGGCTTAATCCGCTATCTAGGTTTTGTGAAATAGCCCTCTGGTCTGCGGCCAGTGTTTATGTGCGTGCGTGTGTCGGCCCGCCCCCGCGAAGCTCCGACACGTAGACAGCAGAGGAACAGAAGAAAGTAGCTGCATCTTCACCACAATGAAGGCTGAAAAACAGAACTACTGTATATAGCAGGCGCGTAGTCAGTAATGGGCCAGGGTGGCATTGGCCGCCCACTTTACTCACTGGCCCGTCCTGCCAAGTTTGATCAAAATACATTTTGTTATGAAAAATATTCAAATATATGTAAAAAAAGAAATAGTAACAGAACCAGTTGTGTGTGTTTAATGTGTATTTTCTTCTGATTAAAACGAAACAGTTTAAACCATATAAGGATCAAACAATTAGGACGCTTTCGTAACGTGGTTGGTTGCTATGGTAACAACAGGCAGACTCTCTGGGCTGCGTTCAGCAGCTAACGTTAGCTAGCTGGCTTTTTAGACAATGCGCCATGGATGTGTTAAGCAATGTACTGTTAAAAGTTACCGCGACAACAATAGCTTGTCTTTAAAGTGGTATGGACAGTTTTCTTGGATGGAATACAGTGTAAATAAAGGACGAGCTTTTCTGCAGCATGTGCAGACATTTCCCCAGCGGAGCTGACGGCCCATCAGCGAGAGAGGAGTTTGTTTGAGTGCTGGCCCTCACAGAGAGTAACATTAAGTAAAACGTGTTTCATGCTTCTTGCGTTATTAATTAAGTAACCTAGTAACCTTCCTATTTAGTAAGAAATGGTGAACACTGATGATGGCTTCTAGCTGAAACGCGTTTGTGTTTTGCCCACATTAAAAACTTATCTGTGAGTGACGTAGTTTTTAGTTTTCTTTGATCCTGTCACTATCGTGGACTCGATACACTGTCTAAGATTTGGTGCCTTGCTGGCCACTTTTCATTATATCTTTCATAATTAAAACAATGCTTAGCTGGAAGTTTTCATTCTTTGATTTTCTTTTACTGCTGGTAGTGCATTTGCTGCTCATGATCTGACCATAGTCCTGAAGCAACAATGCTGTTATGAATGCACAAAGGATATGTTACATGTGCGATTTCTGTCTGATGTAGGCTATTCTATGTCATGCAGTATGTAAACACCTTCTCTGCTGTTTGGGTTCATGTTTAGTTGCCACTTTGTGCAATAAAATGGTTAATTTTATAACAGTGCTGTGCAGAGCCAATGCTGCTGGTTCTGCCGGTGCAAATATATTTTTGCCTGAATAGGTTAAAATCGACAGGTTTTTGTCTATATTGTTGTGTACAAACTTTTAGACAGAGCTAAAATTGTTGCTGTTTTTTTCAGTTTGTCCTTTTTGCTACGTCCATTTTCATTTAATCATCCAGCCCTATATAGCTAATATATAATAGCTATACTGTGGCTGTTAGCATTTCTCCTGTGCCTTGATTTCTTATATTCTGAATAAAACGTGTCTTCTGTGTGTTGGTGTTGTTTAAATCCATTCATTATTTAAACATCTACTGAAAGTTATTCTGGTAGGCCTAGTTGACCCCAGCTCTTTCTACCCTTTGGACTGGGTATAAGTCGCTGTGAAAAATTCCTTTGACAAAGTTTGTGCTTCAGTAAAATAGGTCAGAACAGAGGGTCTGTGCCTCTTTATTGGATTAGGTAGCACATTGGACAATAAACAAAAAGCTGCTTAGTGAAATATTTGAGCAACTACAAGCAACAATAATAAGGAATTCCAGTCATGCTGCCTTTTGTCCATGCATATTGTTCTTCCATGTGGGTTAATTCTACAATGAACCTCTCAGTGAGGTTTTTTTAATAAATGATGCACTTCGAGAAAAATAGTTTTTGCCTACTTGTAGCACACACATGTTGCTAATATTCACAGCACCATTCGGCATGTTTGTTTAGCCCACATTAGGATTGTAAATACTGTACATACCTCAGATGGAAGTGTTGTGAGATAAAGTTAGTCATACTCTTTAATTCTTGTTGAAAGATCTTTCTATTCCAGTACTTGAACCATGTAACCTGACAAGCCAGATGGTTTGTTAGAGCGAACAATCTAAGAAGCCGTCATTGGAAACTGTTTGGGAAATGACTTTCAAAAAAATAACTTGGCAGGTGATTGGATGAACCATCAGTCTATCATATCCTCCATTGTTGTTTTAAATGAAGGCAAGTCCCGCCATACGAAGCAGCTCGATTGGTTGGGGTTAGGCATTGACCTTGAGTGGTTAAGGTTAGGATAGCCGATTGGTCAGGGGATAGGACCTGAACAAATTGGGTTACATTAACTTGTGTAAGCATGGACGCCTGGCCAATAGCAGTGTGTGAATGCTATTGAAGGGCGGGCCTTGCCTCGAAGTTGCGTGGGTTCCATAAAAATGCATCATGGCCGTCACAAACACCTAAACACCGCCCGTAGCTACCAGTAGCTCCTCACCGGACGCTGATTGGTTCGGTGGGCTGGTAGCTCAGACAAAAACGCATTACTTGAAGCCTGACAAGATGGATTTTTGTGTGGTATGTAATCTTGCAATTTTTGCGTGATATCGCAAAAATCAAGCTGCCGTGCAAGGTAATGAACCATGTGGACATCTGAGATATATATCCAGGTTTTAAAAAGTGAATAAAAAATAAAACATTTGTAAATGTGCACCCTTTGTTTGTTTTTATTTATTTATTTATTTTTTTGGCTTTTCCGCCTTTTAATTTTTTGACAGGACAGCTAGGTGAGAGAGAGGGGGAAGACATGCAGAAAGTCGTCACAGGTCGGATTCGAACCCTGGACCTCTGCATCGAGGGATAAACCTCTCAGTATTTGTGTGCCTGCTCTACCCACTGAGCCAACCTGGCCAAAATGTGGCCCTTTGTAACAAGAGCTTTTGAGGAATGTATCTTATATAAGTTCATTCTAAAAGAACAATTTTGGTGCAAACCAGATTTAAAAGCAGGAAGACAATGTAATGTAAACATTAATCATAGCAGGTATAGATAATGGATGGATTAATGTATACTGTATATAGTCATAGAGTGATGCCAGTAGCAGCAGATTAACAAAATTATATTAGACATGGCAAGAAGAATGTTTTAAGAAGAGATCTGAAATGATGTTGCTTACACACCTCACTATTCCCATTTCAAAAGGGTTCCTTTTTACATTATGGCAAACTACCGACACCATGATGCTGGTGTAAGGTTTCCCCAAGTCAACATTATTAATGCAGTCATATTAGAACCATAGTGCCGCAGCGTTCCTGCAGAAGCATTATATATCAAAATATAATCTGCGGTATGAATGGTAAATATGCACTTTACATCAGAGCGAAGCCTGCCCTTACATTGAAATATGTATTAATCAGCTGCAGACCACCCAGGTGGTTGCCATAGCTCCACTGGTTCCTCTCAGCTCCTCACACTTTATTATCATCCGTCACCACGTTAATGCTGCAGAAAGTGAGACTTTTTATTAAATTTGGCAATTTTATTTTTCTTTGGCTGTATGCACATTATAAGCAGTCTGAGTTGCACTAAACACTGTGTTGGTTACTTAATCTATATACATGAACTGTTAAATAAATGCTGAGAAACGTCATTACGTATTTATTTTTTAGGTTGGACTAGTTCATTACCCATGTTGTACCAATGTAGGATCTACATGTTGTTAGCCAATATTACATGTGATATGTCCTAAGGCGTAATACCTCACCATCTACTATTTTATTTGTGCTTTCACTTGGAGCCATGACCTGAATATAACATATGTTTTCAGTGTTAAAACCTTTGTCTGTTACTGCAGCTGATTTATAGATCATCATCATAAAATGCTCATCAATCACTGTTGATATTTTGAGACTTATCTGTGAATTGTATTGAACATTTTGGAATGCTAATAATGCCATTATTGTCAAGACCAGTGGTATGTGAATTCAGAGTTGCTTTCAAATGAGATTAAAATAAATTCAGCTGACTGAAAAAATTGTGAAAAACTGGAGCATGTATGCTTCTCTTTGGAGCTTGGAATAATTTCACCCCTAAGATTGCAGGCTATGGTTACCTCTCACCTGTTTCCAATTATGCTGCATGTCAGTCGGTCTGTTGGCTCATAGCGCAGTGGATGAGTCTGTGTCCTCGCAGGTTTGGCTTCTCTAATCCTCCCTTTGTTACTGGCTGTCAGTGTCCGCAGGTGGCTTAGCGCAATACACTGGTCCAAGCTTTAACAGCCAGCTTTCCCTTTGCAAATGTGTATTAGCACTGCACATTTACGTCATACGTAGACATACACTCACTCAGAGAAATACATGCACAAAGTCACATCTAGTGCTTAGTAAGATGTACTTTTTTTTCATTGTTTTTTTTAAGTTACAAAATGTATATGTTCCTCTTTCCTCAGCCTTTAGAGTTTGACTTTCTTAATTTTTGTGTCTCCTTTCCACTGTGGCTGTGAGATGTTCAAACTGTCTTACCACTACTACTAGTAATAATAATTTTAAGATTACAATACAGGTTGATAAATTCTTTTGAAATTAAAATGTAGGGGACTTCAGGACATTGTTTGACACAGTGTGGTGTCTTCTCTTTCTGTATCTCTGTAGATGTTCGTTGCAGCCTTGTCCTTTGCCTACTTTGCCAATGCTTTATCTGGCAGCTACATGAAGAGCACAATTACACAACTAGAACGACGATTTGACATCCCCAGTTATCTGATCGGCATCATAGATGGGAGCTTTGAAATGGGTGAGTTTCTTAATTCCTTTTTGTCTGTGTCCCTCTATGTACAGGCTAAATAGTTTTGAAGCATTTATATCCTAATGCAAGTAAGCCAAAAATATGTTCTCAGCATGCACGCAAGCTTGACACTATAGAATATATGCATCCCCTTGAGCTTTGATTCGTCACAATAGTCACCTACCTTTTTGACTCTAAATAAACGAAACATCTTTTCAAGAGTACAGCATGTAGGCTTGGAATAAGGATGTATTCCAAGCCTACGTATGGAATACAGCCTTTGTAGAATACTATACTAATTGAAATTCTCTCAACAGTAGGTCTCATAGTTTTGGCCTTGACTCATCTCCATCTCCTTTTCTGAATATCTCAACCTTGTAGGGAATTTGTTGGTCATTGCCTTCGTGAGCTATTTTGGTGCCAAATTCCATCGACCCAAGATCATAGCAATCGGATGCATCCTGATGTCTTTTGGGACCTTCTTGATTGCCATGCCTCATTTTATCATTGGCCGGTAGGCAAAGTGTCGTGTCTGTCTGCATGCATTGGAGTTTGCAAATTCCATTCATGTATTTCTTTGATTTAAAGTGCTCATATTATGCTCATTTTCAGGTTCATAATTGTATTTAGAGGTTGTACCAGAATAGGTTTATGTGGTTCAATTTTCAAAAAAACACCATATTTTTGTTGTACTGCACATTGCTGCAGCTCCTCTTTTCACCCTGTGTGTTGAGCTCTCTGTTTTAGCTACCGAGTGAAGCATCACACTTCTGTTCCATCTTTGCTGGGAGTCGCACATGCGCAGTAGCTAGGTAAGGACTATTAGCTAGTAGGGCTGAACAATTTTGGAAAATAATCTAATCGCGATTTTTTTTCACCAACATTGCGATTTAATATGTGATTATTTTTTTAAGCTCTTTGTCTTCTGTATTATTCAACAAAGACAAGCAATACATCATTGTATAGTATGAACAACACAAGGTTAGATAGATTAAACAAATTGTTCTTTCCTGGAGGTCAGGCCTGTATGTGATGATGAAATTAGGTGATGCATGAATTTATATGAATGACATCTTTTCTTTAACTACTTCAATCACAGTAGTATATTGAGCACTGACCAAACCTGGTGTAAACATTCATATGAAAGTCAGAAACAAATCACACAAACTCAAGTGCAGATTGCAGAAATATAAAAACAAATATGTGGCTTTACCACACTTAGTAGTATTTAGATTATTTAATTGTTACACTTTTTAAACACTGTCTTTGAACTTTACTAGACCGTTAAATAAGTAAAAAAAAATATATACAACGGTGTATTTTTTTTACAGCGCACACAGAGGAGCTGCCTCCAGCCCCTCCCCCTCATGAAGTTGCGTGCCGTGTGCATGACAGCATCAACGTTGCACTTGATCAGAGAGGCTATCGTTACGTTAGTAGTAGCATGCTGCTGGTGGTCTTGCCGTGGGATTAACAGTACTAATAAAACCGTTGAAACAACGCGGCCATGCTGTTGTGAAAGCTCCCTGAACGTAATTTATCAGAGTCTTGTTGTTACCCCTCTCCGCGGCAGTCTCCTCCACTCCATATCTTTATAACGGAGCTAGCTAACTGGAGCTAACCACTAATCAGAGCTAATCGTTGCTAACCGAGCCTTCAGTTCTCCGTGCCCGTATTCATTAACTGCATGTATGGACTCGAGCCGAATAAAACCCTTCATTTAGCTAAAATGGCTGTAAAAGTTTTAAACTACAACTCAGAGTTGTTTGAATGACAGAAATCTGCTCAAGGTACGGCGTAGCGTTAGCATGCCAAGTTGATGCTTTCTCTGCGGAGTGCAGACTGATTTGCTCTCGTGAGTCACGTGACCAAATCGCAGCCTTTGTGATTAGGAAATCGCGCTTTAACATATCGCGATATTATTGCAAATGCAATTAATCATTCAGCCCTCCTAGCTAGTCAGTTGCAGTTGATTATGAGGGCGTGCCACGCTAGCAGCTAGGTGAGCATTATAACGTGTTACAAAGTGATGCCTATTTGTTACGGAAGTAAAGGCTGGATTGCAATAGAGCTGTTTGGAGCGGTTTGTGAACAGTGTTTTCTGTTTTCTTTGGGGTAGACTTTGGGCTTTTTTACTTTTTAAACCTATAACGTGCACAAAAAGATATAAAACACAATAAAGGAAAGGGAAAAAGCCAAAAAGCATAATATGAGCACTTTAAGTCTTGAAGTCTTGTAGTGACAGTATTTCTTGCACTTTGAAAAAGATGTATGTATTCGTGCTTCACATTGTGAGTATCTAACGATACCTGATGCTTTCTCCCTTCCCTTGTTTAACAGTCTCATTGGTATTTTGTACGCAGCTATAAGATCGAAACATCAGTTAGATGGTCAGTGAATTCAACCAATAACCTCTCTCCATGTCCAGCAAGTTCTGAGTCCACCAGGGCAGGTGACAGACCCTCTATACTGCCCTCTAGAGGTAAGAGGTGAAGTAGTGTGCTTAGTCAAAGAAACGCATAGCTTATTTCTTTATTTACAACTTGTGAATATGGTCAAATCATTTTTTACCAATACTATTTTCTGTATTGTTTGTTCTGTCTTGGGACCCACGTGTGTGTTTTACATATGAGGACATTGTCAGACAACCCGAAAATTTTGACAATCGCAGTAAACTAGTCTACTTTGACATTGCAGGAGTTGTCTCAGTGTGACGTGGTACACCAAAACCAGTCTCATTATGGTTAATATGAGTAACAAGAATGTAGTAAAAGCAAGTGTGGTTTTTCAATTGTTCCCAATGAGGACAAAGCATATGCCGCCGCCCAGTGAAAAGGCGCTGCACCCAGCAGCTTTTTCAGAGTGCTCCGCTTTTTTTGTGCGTCTGCGCCGAGCACTTCTAGTTAAAAATCTCTGAACTTTTCAGGAAAAAGCGCTGGTGTCATCACTGTTGCTCCTTTGACAGAAAAGCCCATTAGTGGGAACAGGATATTGCTGATTGCGCTTTTGTCACTGTACGTGTCGTAAGCTTGTTGTTAGTTGTGTAGTCAACCCTCTGTTAACTTAGCGTTAAGTTAGCTACCTATGTACCAACGTTAATGTTGTTGTCATAGAAACAAAACCCAACGGCAGAACTCCCCAGCGCCTTTCTGCCAGAGAAAAACATTGTATGGATACAGGCCCTGAGTTCGTTGTAGTTTTTTGTTAATGTGTTGTCAAATTTTAAGGGTTTAAATTATACATTCTCAAATCATTTTTATGCCTTCGAGCCGGCGACAGCTGTGGCCGGGGTTTTTGGCCATAACTTGAGAATTGAAGCAGGCTTCAGTGTTGTGAGCCCAGTCCCATTTTTTATTGATTTGGACTTGATGATGTCTTTACCCTTCCTCTCCCTGGATGACAACCAGGACAGGGGGCCTCCTGTTTATCTGGTAGTCCCCCACAAGCTCAGTGATTTTGCTGATGCACCATGTGACGAAGCTCTCATCAGTCCTCTGTACTCCTCTCTAAAAATAGTCTAAGTAAAGCCAGCATGTTTCTCACTGGAAATTATTCACTGGAATCATACATGTACATAGTGCTACCTTCCATTTTGCCAAAAATACACTTAATACCTTATTAAATTCCTTCAAAATCTATTAGTATGGACAGACATGGATGTAAACTGAACTTGACTGGTTGGTGGAGTCATACAACCACAAGGCGGTAATTCTAGTTCCTATTTCATTTTTAACTGTAGGCTGTGAGCAGGACTCCAGTGTTTCAATGTGGATCTATGTGTTTCTGGGAAATGTCCTGCGTGGGATTGGAGAGACTCCAGTACAGCCTTTGGGAATCTCCTATATTGATGATTATGCACAGTCAGAGAATGCTGCCCTCTATATTGGTAATGCACCTTACTCACTGGCTATGTTAGTAGCTTTGCACAATACCAAGATTAAGGTCACTTTATTTCCAATGTAATTCATTCAAGTAGATTTTCTTTAGATTTGTATAATTGAATAAAATCAGTTTATATAATGGCAACCAAGAAATCTTTTGTTGTTGTTGTTGTATGTATCGGCAGGGATAGGATTACTAAGGATTAATTGGGAGTAGGTGACTACATGTTTAATTCATACAGGCTTTTTCTAAAAGAAAAATATACTTGAATTGACTGTATTATATAATGAAATGTATTGCAGTACAAATACTAACTAAAATTAATCTTAAAAATGTAATCATTGCTGAATTGAGCCCAAACATAGGATGTTGTGTGTGTATGATAGTAAGTGTTGGATGTGGTTAAATGAAAATACAATTCTTTGTTGTATATTCTAGGATGTGTCCAAACTATATCAATTATTGGTCCTGTCTTTGGGTACCTGCTGGGGTCGCTGTGTGCCAAGATCTACGTTGACATTGGCTATGTGGACATGGGTGAGTAAGCCATCATCTGACTGATAAACTATGACTGATTTAAATAACAATGTTGTGCTTGGTAAATTGCTGTTGCAGATTATCTTTTGTTAACAATGCAGACATGCACTCACACTCCTCTATGGAGAGTTGGATTTAGAAATTGGTTATTGTACATGACACAACACACCTGCCAAGTGGAAATGAATCATGGCAGAGTAAATCCTGTAATACAGTGTAATCAGACTATTGTAAATACAATTCAAGTCCAGAGACGACATGAAATGTTTCCTTTGAACATTTACCACAGGCCGAGATTTTAAGTGTATGTAAAACCCTTTGAAACTGACTCTGTATATACATTGTACTTTATACTTTATTTATAACCTTGCCTTGCTGTAGAACTGAAAGTGTAACCATAGTAAATGAGAAGCAAATTAAGCTAAATGAATCCACATACTGTACTAAGGTTTTTTTGTTTTTTCTCTCTTCACAGAGACGGTGACTTTTACCCCTGGTGATGCCCGCTGGGTGGGGGCATGGTGGCTGGGCTACCTTATCGCTGGTACCATCACTCTCATGTCTGCCGTTCCTTTCTGGTTCCTGCCTAAATCCCTGCCCATGCCTGTAGATAAACATGATACAAGTTGCACTCCAGAGCACACCAGGTTTATCAAAGATTCCCCAACCATGGAGCACAAGTTCAGACCTGAGGAGCCGGCTAATTTCCATCAGATGGCCAAAAGTATGATAATAGTCACAGCAAGTTGTAATGTTAGAAAATTGGAATGTTGTGCAATGGCATCGTAATTGTAATTCGGAGTCTTTAAGGATGTTAAAACTTTCTATTTTACTGCTATCACTGTTTTTCACCGGAGTCTCTTTTACAACTACTTCCTTTATTTCCTTTATTAACCCCTGTGATGCCAATTTAGCAATCATGTTGCTAGATTTAGCAACTTTTAAACTATAATTTTTCAGAATGTTTAGTTTTACTAGGTAATAAGAAAATAAAGCAAAAAATCTATACACCTTGTTTAAACTTGATAGCTCTAATCATTCAATAATCATACACCTTGGTCTGTTTGTTGTTATGGTAATAAGCCACACAAAAGAGCCAACTACAATTGTTCATGTGTGGTTTTATCGTAGGTTTTACTATGTAACAAGACAAATATGAATAAAATAAAGATGTATAAAAAATATCTGATCATAAATCTAAACTAACAAATTTCAAATCATATTTTTCTCCGAGATGGCCAGTAAATTTCAGTAATGTCGTCACAATGTCATTTAGCAACAAATCGACCTGCCTGTTGCAACTCCCCCTGAAAATTTGTTGTCAACACTGATTAACTCACAGTATTCTAACTTTTCAATCACAACTGCAAGCTGATTTTCTTAAAAACTTATGAATTTAAATTGTCCTCAGATTCATGAACAATCCAAATATACAAAGGTTGTAATTTTAAACGTGTTTGTGGGTCTAGTTTTGAACACCATATGCTTGTTATAAATGCAATAGTAATCTGTAAATTATGAAAAGGTTAAGAAAAGCATAAAGCGTTTTAAGCGGTTTTCATAAACTTTCCCACACAGAATTTGTGCCCACATTAAGGAGTCTCCTTGGAAATCCTGTGTACATCACTTTTTTATGCGTGACCATCATTCAGTTCAACTCCCTCATCGGGATGGTCACCTACAAACCCAAATACATTGAGCAACACTATGGCCAGTCCACATCAAAAGCCAATTTTGTCATGGGTAAGCTGACTGTTTTGATAATTCATAATGTTTACCTTGGATGTTTTTTGTCTGGTCATTTTATCTTTGTAGATGAATTGTAGAGACTTGTTAAAAGCCTGTGCTTCTTCACTGAAAGGAAAGTATTTAAGGATGGTCATCTTAAGAGTTTCATGAGCCAGCTTTTGATGAATTTTTTAAAGCTCCAACTCCCACATCCCTCTTAAATAAACGCTGCAGCTTCGACAGCCAGGTTTACAAAAATCATTGGACATTCTGAAATGACAGTTTGGCTTTCATTTAAAAAAGCACACAGATTGATGAGACCAATTATTAGGTCAACCTGATGGAATTGGAGACAGTGTAATAACAGCTCTTTTCCTCCACATTCTGCATTTCTTATCCTCTCTGCCATCAAAAGTAATTTTCATCTTTCACAACATGGACTAAGTACACTTTGCATGAAATATGTATGAGACTACTTTCATATGGATGAGTGCTCTGACTTTGATCCCGTTTGGAGAGCGATGTTGCTGTCTGATGTTGCTTGTTCTTGTTGTATCCTATTGTAATCCTTTATCCCTTTAAGAATCCCTTGTATTCTGCGCTTTGGCTAGGCATGATCAACATCCCGGCTGTTGCCCTTGGGATATTCTCTGGAGGGGTTGTCATGAAGAAGTTCAAGCTGGGTATCATGGGAGCAGCTAAATTTGCCTTTGGGACCTCACTGCTGGGCTACTTCCTGTCACTCTTTTTCTTTGCCATGGGCTGTGAGAACACCAATGTGGCAGGCATCACAGTCTCATATACCGGGTATGTGATTTGGAGTTCTTTTTGTGTTGCCTTTTTTTGTCTATTTTTACATTGCATGCACAGTACTGGTTGTGGCTTCTTATTTGATAAATGTTGAGCTGTAAATAATATATATGCATTTTATTAATGTTGTCACATGCAGAGTGGAAGGCTTGTCTTATCAGGAACAGTCTCTCTTCTCTGACTGTAATTTGGGTTGCTTGTGCTCAAGACGGGAGTGGGATCCAGTGTGTGGAGAGAACGGGATCACCTATGTGTCCCCCTGCTTGGCTGGATGCACCGCCTCCTCTGGCTCCGGCAGAAATATGGTCAGACACACACCACTGACTTCATGACACATCCATATTTCTCAGTATAACTGCTGAATAACATATACAGCCTAATATTTAGGCTTAATCGCTGTGATGCCTACAGAGTAGTACATGACATTTAAGTTGATTGCCATGACCATTTACCTACAGGACAAGTGTTTTCTGCTGTGCTGCAGCTCATCTATCATTCATGAACTTTTCTTCTTTGTTAGGTGTTTGACAATTGCAGGTGTGTAGCGCTGGTTGACACCCAACCCAGCAACCTGACAGCCACTCTAGGCCAGTGTCCACGCAGAGACAGCTGTGACAAAATATTTCCTTACTTCCTGGCTCTGTCTGTCCTTAGCTCCTTTATCATTTCTCTTGGGGGAACACCTGGCTTCATGCTGCTTGTCAGGTCCGTCGACAACCTCCTTGTGGAATCACTAGACTCATTCAACATGCAGCCTATTGTTCAATAGCAATACATCATGTTGTCATTCTTGAACATATTACACTTCCTGCTGTTATCAGAAACATTTGATCACTTACATATGATACAGTAATCATTAGTGGAGATATTTCCTAAATAACTAAAACTGTCAGAAATTAGAAGTTTGCATGAAATATTTTTTTTCTACTTTTGCACCTTAAAGCATCTTGTAATGCTGATTCATAGCGTTTTGTTACATCTTCCAGTACAAAGAGTGTAAATCATTGTCCTCCTTTAAGTGTTGCAGGGTTTAAAAGTCGAGTCTCCTTTAACCTCTCAGTCTTGTCTCTGCAGGTGCATTAAGCCTGAGCTGAAATCCCTTGCTCTTGGAATCTACATGTTGGCCACTCGCACCCTCGGTGAGAACCGTTGTTGGTATTTTGTACATTACTGTCTACTTAGCGTGAATTTAAAACGCACAGAAATCTCCCTAAGATCTACACTACAAATTGTTACTTGAAGCTCATTATATCTAAGAATGTTAAGGATCCTATGCAAATATGCAAAGTATGTTATGCAGCCTTAAAGTTAACTTACAAATTATGAATATCTTATCTTGAAGCAACCCTTCATGTGGTCTTTGTTTGAAGTAACAACTTATTTTGAATTGCACAACAGCTGGAATACCAGCCCCTATATATTTTGGAGCCATTATTGACACAACATGCCTCAAATGGGGAAACAAGATGTGTGGAGGAAGAGGAGCATGCAGAATATATAATACCTCAGCTTACAGGTAATTTGATCTGTGGGGCATTTGTTATGAAACGCTGTATGTAATATCCACTAGGATGCCTTCTAAAACTCGAAAGGGTTCACTTTGAAACAAGACAAAATGTCTGTTAGCTGCCCTGTGAGGCTGCAATGCTAATTAACAAAATTACAAAATGGAAGAAAAACAGAGAGACGGTGTTGCTAATATTAGACCCTTACTACTAGTGGTAACTAGTCTGCCACTGGTAGCTTGACTCTGTCCCAGTTTGTCCCCTAACAATATGTTTTTTTCCCCCTTGTTTGCAGGATAGTGTACCTGGGTCTGACACTGGGCCTAAGGACAGTCTCCTTCCTCCTTTGTATATCAGGCTTTGCTCTACTCAAAAGACATATAAAGAGGGAGGAGAAAAATGCTCAGACCAATGGGAGTGGAGAGTTGGAGTCACTAAGGAAAGAGGAGAACAGCTCCATAGACTGTGAGCAGTTTATACCGGCCTTGGACTGCAATTCTGACAGAGAGTCTCACTTGTGAGCCTTAGCACAACCTCTTCTCTTCTGACTCAGCTCCATGGAGCACCTCAGATGTACAGAGGAATACACTGTGGACACTTTTCATAGCACACAGTGTATATTTGTACAGGGTTTTTATAGATGGCAAGTCATTTAAAAAAAACATGCTATTTCTGGAATGTATAAATGTATGCGTTTGTGTTTTTCATGAATGGAAGACTTATCGAAAAAAAAAAAGTGTTATTGTGCTGTATGTTTTGTTTGTCTTCTTTTAAATTTAAAAAAGATTAAACTTGAAAAAAATGAAAAAAACAGTTCTTGGATTCAACATATACTGTATTAAGGTCCCAGGATAAGATGGTTAAATGCCATCATGTCAGTCGTGGCTTTGCTTTCAGTTCAGAAGACTTACGGACATTAAACGGGTCCGTAGACCTTTTCTGTGGTGTAGGAGCTGTGAATGTGTTAAAGTAATGAATAAGGTCAACAAGCAGATCAAAGCTTGAGGCAGCACAGCTGCACAGAACAGCGAAAGTCTGCCTGTTGGCATACAAAGGGGAAATACCACTTTTGTCCAGATGTAAGAGAAAGCATTCCTTCAATTGGATGTATTTTGTGTCAATGTGGTACCAGCCTTTTCAGTGACTTTAATGATTGATCTCAGCATGACAATGAGGAACACACTATCTGGGGTTTTATGTGTTTATTTGTCCTGCATTTGTCATACACCAATCAAACTGTCAACTAATTACAAAATGTCAAGAATAGTTGAGCCAACTCTAAATTTTGTCAAGTTATATGTATTGGGTTTGATTGTAGATCTACCATTCCAGAATGCTGAGAACTTTTTTAAGAATTTGAACAGAGATGTTGATCATCAACACATCAAGTCAAGTGCACTCTCTCATTGAACAAATGAAACGACTTTTGTGTGGCTTTTGCTTTTGTCTGTTTAAATCTGACCTATGGCATTTGCTGCATGTCATCCCCTTTCTTTCTCCAGACTTTCTATCTTTACTATCCGAAAAAATGCATATAAAGTAAATGCATATAAATGACTTAATGTACAGCATGTATGCATTAGTCATTATGTGCTTACAGGAAGACTATTGCGGTGGTCTGGTGTATGCAAACATTGCATTTTGCAGTGACATAAAATTTAGCATAAAATAATACATTTCTGGGTTGTCTGGTATTAATATTAAATGTTAGCTTTCAATTCATTTGTACACTTTAACTAATAATAGAGTAACATGCACATTTTGTTTTTTGTTCATGATAAAGACTTTAGTAAGAAGATGTCAGCATGCTCCTGTTTATCAGATATACTGTAGCCTACCGTTTGTTTAATCCCATCAATTAAAAAACATGCCTCGGTTCAAACTTCAAAAGAAAATTAAAGTTGTAAAATATAATACAAACATTGCCTCTGGTGGCATACTGCATACAGCACACAGTTGTAGTAATAAGAATAGTAATAAGAAGAAAAGGTATCCATGTACAGAAGAAATGTGTTCTTGTGGTTATTGATCCTTTTTGTCTGCAGGACTCTGGAAATTCTGTGGATCAAGTAAAAGATTAAAAACGAATGCACTCCAGTATTAGTAGGGTTAATATACAGTATTTTATGATGCACATATAAATTACATATGTATGTGACGGTGTGTGTTTACCTGGAGTTGATGGTGTTCCCTCAATAGTCTGTCATACTCATGTGCCAGACCTTTGGCCTGCCTCCTCATGGCCTCCACTTCAGCATGAGACTTGCGCACAGCTACACACACAAACAGTACTATATCTATCAATTTCTCTATATATCACCAGTGCATCTTAAAATTAGCTTCTATCATAATACCACAGTTCACGTTTGTATCCAAGAAGTGACCTGTGATGGTCCTTGCTCTGCAAATTTTTAATAGTGTTTTCTTATAAATCTAGTTTGTCCTGAACATTTTATTATAAGAACAGTTCTTTGGTTTTAAAAGGTATAACTGCAGATCATCCTGTAAGTGATGATTACTCACCCTCCTCAGCAGCTTTCACTTGATCCGCCAACTTGTCAGCCTCCAGCTTCATTTGCTGGGTTTTTGCTGACATGGATTGTTCCTCATCCAAGAGAGCCTGCGCACAAATGATTCTCCTTAATTACCAACACCAGACAACCGTGCACATTCAAAATACAAATCACAGAAACGGTACTCTGTGAAGAATACAGTATGTATTAATGCCTACAAACTTTTTTTTTTTTAAAGATTATTTTTGCCTTTAATGATAGGAAAGCAATGAAAGGGGGAAGACATGCAGGAACTCATCCCAAGTCGGACTCAAACCCTGGACCTTCTGCGTCGAGGTATGAACCTCTGTATATGTGCGCCCACTCTACCGACTGAGCTATCCTGGCTACAATGCCTACAAACTTGACAAGGTGGACATGAGTCAACAAACATTTTGAAAATGCAAAGTAATGTTATATTGAGGGTACGCTAAACTGCAGTAGATATTACATATTGGGGAAGAAAAGGAAACCGACTATAAGACAAAAGTATTAGTTCTGTCATCAGACTCTGATTAAGTCTCACTTGTTTGAGCATCAAGTTGTCATCCTGATGCAGCTTGGCTGCTTTGACAGCACTGTCCATTTGTGCCTGAAGACCTGAACTGTTCTCCACGGTGATAGCAACCTGGTTTAGCAAGGTGACAATCCGACGCATGATACTGTCATGAGTTCACAGGACAGGAAAAGATAAGAACCGGAAGGGGAAAAAAAGACAGGACGTTAGAAAGTGAAGTGGATAGTTGTGTGGAATGGTAAAGTAATGTTTGTCTTTGACCAAGGTCCCAAAATTCTGTTACTCTAAATAAATGTGGAAGAAAATAATACGAACAGCCAGAGGAAGAGAGAGAAGCCAGATATGTAGAGGTTCCTCTGGGCTCTGAACAGCTTCATGTGGACATTGTCGTACAAATTTGGGTTCACCTTGGCGTCGTGCATGGGCTCAGGACCTGAGTACTTCTGCACCTCACGGACAGCATCTGAGAGTGGGCAGGGGGTGCAGAACCATGACTGAATGTAATGACTGATGCTTGCTGCGCAGGACTGACCATGTCGTCAGTCTACTCAGTGTTATTCAATCTCTGTTGCTCACAGCAGGTTGCTTACCAAGGAAAAGAACAATAAGAACCATGATCATAGTAACGAAGCACTTGTTCCAATATGGAGATAACCAGTTCCATATTCTCCAGCTGAAAACCGAACGCCATCTATGAAGTAGGTCAAAATGACACTGTGAGTGTAACATAAAATAGGCTACAGTAGATCTACCCAGAAAGGACATGCATGCACTCTGCTGGTGATTTGTGTGAAGTGTCTTTTTTTTTAATTTTTCTCACTTACAATCAAACTCTTGCATAGGATTTGTTTTTGTGATTGATTGAGAAAATGGGCCTCTGCACAGGAAGCTAAGCATGAGTGCTGAATGAACTTCTGATTGTTTTGGGTTTGTGTGTTGTACTGCTGTACCTCCGTGCTGATATGAAGGGTATACACAAGATAAGATTGACTACTATCTCTGCATAGAGGAAGAAAGCCACAGCCGTCCACTGGAGAGTCATTGTTACTGTGGTTTCCTGAAAAGAACAACAGGTTTAATTAGCTCCATGTATAGTCAAGTCAAGTGATTTAATTTGTATAGCACATTTAAACGAACAACAGTTGACCCAAAGTGCTTTACAGGTAGAGCAGGGAAGGCAGAAACAGTATGCCTTAAAGATACATAATCAAGTGTGCAAGATTCCATGAATGTAGGTAGGCAAAGGTAAAATCAAATAATGTAACATAGACATACAGTATAATAGAATATAAAAAACAGAACTGAAATATAAAGATTTACATGGTAAGTAAATTCTTCTATTATCAAACATATTTCACCATTGAATAAAATAATCACATACAACTATAATAATCATTCCCACCAAATAAGTGGCTGTGGAAGTCAATGAACATGCAAAAATATTCATATAACTTTTTGCTTACCAAATTACAGTATGTATAGCATACCGTATGTACTATGCTATTCTTATATTGTAGAGTGACTTTTTGAGCATACACACAAGTGTTTCTGTAGGTCTAATACATAAAACAGGCATTCTGCAGCAAACATCCATAACCCATTTGCTATTTATAGGCTTATACCTCTAAATGTATTCTTACTTCCAAGCATTAGTATCATCGGCTCATTGTGTTTAAGAGCGAGAGGTGGTCAATCTATTCCAAGCAATAAACAGAGTTGTTGGCTTACCAGACAAAGTTGTACGGTCAGAAGAATGGGAAAGTCCAGACACGCATGCGCTCACACACATTCACAACAGCTGCTGGTGAGCATCTGAGGAGCTACAGCCGTAAATAAAACTCTGCTGGCTAGTTGACATCATCGGTCTGCCGCTTTGGAATTGTATAAGATCACAACCTGACTGACTAAACTAACCAAAAGATTTGTTTTCAGTCTACTGAATGAGTGCAAGATTTTTTATTTCCTTCTGCACCCCATTTTATTCCTGGTGTGTGGCGTGTGAGCTTGTTTGCTGAGGTCTTCTCAAATTTCATGTCATGGTATAAAAATAGTCATGTGAGGGAGGGACACTCAGTTTCTCTATTTGAATAATAATTACGCCTTGGTGTTTGTTATTCATCCCAAAACCTCTAATCAGACTCAATATCTCTTTAGATATGCAAGCTGACTTTTGTGACAGGGCATTTTCTCCACAAAAGAAACCAAACAAATGTCCACAAGGGGGCGATGTTATCTAATGACATAATATAGATTTGCACAGGGCAGGAAGTCCTGTATGATTTGCAGGTAGAAGGAGATAAAACAGCCGTCAGTGTGAATAAAGGGCTCAGTTTACACACCAGCTGAATATAAATAGTTACTGAAAATAGCAGATATAGCTCATTACAAAAGCTCATTCATTACAAAAGAACTGCTCTTTTTGTCTTTGTGCGCCTGTTAAAAAGGAACACAAACTGCTATTGGTTTGCTCATCTTGCTCGTGAATGCATAAATTGCATGGGTGTTGCACATCATCAACAGAGACTAAGGGAATTCTGCAGCGCAGCCTTCAGTACACTCTCCTTCCTTTTGAATAAAGAGGGTTTTCTTCAGCTCCAATGACTATTCTGTGTATTTTCTCCCTCTCCACTGTATTCAGCTTGCAGAGCGCATTCACACAGGCTTCCTCTGTGAAAGAGATTGATAGCTGCTATCCTCTTTAACTGCATGTCTCAGGAGTGCTAAGGGAGCAAAATGTTTACAGCTGCACCCTGTGATAGCTTTTTGAGAGTGGCCAAATAACTGTAGCAGAACTGAATATGCTTTGATTGCTCTCCTCTCCTCACCATTTCAGAGGTCATAGCTCAGGAGACTGAAGAGTCATTACAGCAAATGCCTGCAATAAGCAGATGGTCAGGCTACAGTGATAGTGTGCTTCATGGAGTGTGGTAACCTGAGAGCTCCATCCATTTTATATATTGTCTGTCTATACACATTTGACAGGTACAGTAGTCAGTGACAATGCATATGGACTTCATAAATGTTATCTCAAATATTATGTAAGATTTTTTCATATGATTTAGTTGTTTTTTTTGAGCCAGGGAAGTTTGCACAAACTCCTGTCTGCTTTGTGATCCCAGGACATTACTTCAGTCACAACCTAAACTTGTGACCGTAGCTGAAGGTTGAAACGACTTGTAAATTGAGAGTCTGCCTTCAGGCTCAGGTGCTTTTGTCACTTTAATGGCCCAGCATCCACCACTTTTAAGCAATTTGGTACACCTACTTGCCTGTCTCGGCCTCCATGTTGCCCTCACTTGTGAACAACTCAAATCAGATCAGGACCACGTGGGTTAGGACCATCATAAGCTCCATATTGGTTACTAATGTTGCCAAAAGTGGAGTACCTACATAGCAAACACCCCCAGGTGCCACAAAGGCATCTTGTTCTGTTCACTTTGTTCTGTTTCTTTTTTTTTATTTAACCATTATTTATTCAGGTATGTCGATTGAGAACAAATTCTCATTTGCAACGACAACCTATGAAATTCACACAGTTACACATTTATACCTGGAACCTGCCCAGTACAACCACAGTCTGATCTGCTGGCCACTGGAGTGGTTGGGGTTAAGGGCCTTGCTCAAGGGCCACCACTGCCCCACTGCACTTACCAAAGGAACTTACAAAAGTTCTTTCAAAGTATACTTTCCTGCCTACATTTCCCAGCCAAAGTCAGTATTTCCTCACCTTTATGAAAAATGGCTGAGCAAGTGGCTGGGTTGGCTCAGTGGTAGAGTAGGCGCACATATATTTAGAGGTTTATGCCTCGATGCAGAGGTCCAGGGTTTGAATCCGACTTGTGACAAATTTCCTGCATGTCTTTCCCCTTTCTCACCTAGCTGTCCTGTCAAAAATTAAAGGTGGAAAACCCCAAAAAAAAGTATCTAAAAAAAAAGAATACCTGAGCAAAGGCCTGCAACTGCAGAGTTTGTATTTTTTCTGGCATGTTGGTGACAGGGCACTCAGCTGTGGTGCACAAGAAGCAAAATTCACGCATACCTTACACACAGGAGTGACAGCCATACACATAGAGGGAGAAGGAGACAAGGACATCATTCACACACAGGGACAAAAACAAGAGGTGAGGTTGAGTCTCCTGGAGGAAGAATATTCAGATTCCAAATGTCTAGCATGAGGCACCGCAAAGAGCAAGACACTTGGGCATACTGGAGGTGTTTGCTATATATACAGTAGAAGGCCCTATCTTCTAGGGCTGTGCAATTAACCGAAATTTAATCGTGATTATGATATCGGCTCCCAATGATCACAAAAACAGAATAATCAAGAAAATCAATTATTTAGCTCATTACGTTTTGCATGTAAACTCTTATTTTCTCTTGTGTTCTGAATAAAGAAAAAAAAAGTTTTAAGGCAAATTTCACATTTATAGGTTTTTTTTTGTTTTTTTTTACTGCTGATTTATTTAACTTTTCCCACTGTTTTATAAGTTCAATAATGGCAACATCTTTCCAGAAGTCAACGAGTAAAATAATCGCGATTCAATTTTCCCCCATAATCGAGCAGCCCTATCCTCCCTGGACAAGGCGAGGTAGTTGACTTTTGTTTGGCCATGTTTGGAAGGAGTCAGGATTTCTCTTTGAGTGGCCTTTTTGCATGCAACACATTTTACAAGACCCCACCGAGCTTTACACACAAACATTTAAATTAATTTCTTAAAGATAAAATAATTAAAAGCAGCTTTATTTTTACATCTGCAAGTATAAGCTGCAATTCCTTTCCATGCCAAGTAATGGCGCATGTCTAGAAGTGCAGGCCAGCCTGCTAATGGAATTTACTAGCCACAGGTGTGTGAAGATGGATCCAGACACAACCACGTGTTGGGCTTTCGCTGGCTCTGCCCACTAGGGATGGGCGTATCGATCCTGTGGTATCGATAGATCGATATACTCACGCTACTCATTTGGCATTGATTTCCTTAAAAAAATATCGATATAAACTAAAAAATAATAATTGGGGGTGTATGCATCACTTTCAGCTGTTTTAGATTACTTACTTAAATTACTATGTGCCGGGACACCCCTGTACCTGGCGGCATATTGAGCTGGCCCATGTCACGTGACAGTGAAACCAACATGAAAAACATAGCTAGTAATGTTCACTCAGCGTTTTGTTTTGTTGTTAAACGGTGTGTAAAATGAGTGGTGACGTTAAATCACCGGTTTCAGGTAACGGCACTGTCTATTTGCTGGATGGTTTCAAGGTAACGGTCGGTAGCTAACATTAGCAGATAAGCCCGTGTCCAGTTTTACGGCAGCTGCAGCAGCGTGAGGACGGCGCCTTCAAGCAGCCCTCACCAGCCAGCTACAGCGCTACTGCGCCGCCGGGGAGCTTCAACACGTTAAACAGGGCAGATGAAACCACTCATGAACTATAAGTTGTGTTTAATGTCGTTCAAGAGGATGGCAACGTAGCAAGCAAACACGATCAAATTAAAGGTAAACACCCTTTAGAGTGCTCTAAACTTACAGCAAGTCCCTGTGGCTCAATGGAGGTGGCTAACAGCAGTGAAGCTAATGACAACTTCACAACACAATTCATTTGGATACAAGCGTTGCATTATGGAAGATAGATGGGATTCTGAACAGCGATGCCCGCGCTACACACACACACACACACACACACACACAGCAAAGCCGATGTGTGTGCGTTATTTCACGCAGCACATGTAACTGATTGGACACGATACAGATTATACATTATTTACTGCCGCTGGCGCAGATGAACTAACGCTACACTTGTTACTGTAAGTAGCCTACAATAAACCCTCTATGATTCAAAAGTCAATAATTATCAATAACCACCTACCTGTTCTACATGCATACACATGTAGAAATCGATATTTCAGTCTGCGCTGTCCACTCTTGTCCACCGCGCTGTGCAAACGCAGCTCTGCTCTGCAAATAGCGATTTTTTTACAAACAAGCTAAAATGAAAGATGTCAGTTTGTAGTCTAACTGTTTATCTTAGTTTGCAACGAATCTTGAATTTTGGACAAACTCTTGTAAAGTTGGCTACTGTCTAAACGAACCATCCTCTCCGCTGGAGTGGTATGGAAAGCGTGTGGATAAGACCAAAACAGATACATGTGGCTACTTAATATGCACGTGAATGACGCCTCACTGTGTTTTCAATTTACTAAGCGACAACTGTACATGTAGTAACAGTTAGGCTATGTTATGAAAAAATTCAGTAAGTATCCATCGCTACTGTAAAGGAGAAAAAAAAATCCTACCTATCCCCTGCTGCCACTGGGAAAAAAAATAAAAATAAAAAATAAAATAAATTCCCTATCGACCCATGACCTCAACTGACAACCAACCAGAACCAAACAATTTTTTTTTTTTTATACCTGATTATATGCTAAACTGCATATAACGTTACTTGATGAAGTTTCCACATTTGTCTTGCTAGAAGTTTTTATAGCAAAACATAGCCAATGTGGAAATACGATGAATCCATATCACAATCCACATTCACGGGTAGGCTACCAGTAATCGTCTTGGGTAGCCTAATGTTAGAAACTTAGAAAGCAGCCGATGGAGCCCTCAGGACAGTTTCATGGTTGCTATGAAAACGTAAATGCACACATCATGTAACGTTATACTCTTAACTGCATCCAAATGTGAATTGGCTGAACACTGGTTTGTATAATGTTTTTTTCTAGTTTTTCTTGACAACTGTCTTTGATAACAAGCTGCCATGTTCATGATGTCATTTCAGCATTTGATATTTGTACATGCATTCATGATGAAGAGCTTTCCGTTTTTCACAAATATGTTAAACATTACAAGCACATGAGAAATGCACAGCTGAGAGGATTAGGCTTCAGCTAGGCACAACCATATTTTGACACAATTCTAATAGTTTTGGAAATATATCCAGTAGCTTATGGTTGTGCTTGCAGATTTGCATATCAAAGTAAATAAGTCAACTTTATTTCTAAAGCGCCTTTTAAAACCAGGTTTACAAGGTGCTGTAAAGTGCAACATTGAATAAAAATAGAAAGTTAAAAACGGGAGATAATATAAAAGACTGGACCATTAGAAGACTGGACTACTGGCCTTGGCTGAGAGCTGTGCTCTCCAGTGCATTTCTAGTTTCGTATAGAACAGAGCTGTCTGATTGATGATGGTTAGGATTATGGTTAGGATATAATTCATAGGCAGTGAATTTCTTGAAATAGCCATATTGTTCTCAAGTTTGATCTAGAGGCAAACATACAATATATGCAGATTCAATATGTAAACGGATAATATCAGCCAAGATTTGACTTGGAATTGTTAAACAGCAACAACAAAAACAGACATAATATTATTTTGAATTGTAAATGGACCATATTAAGGATTTAAGATGTGCACATGTCTGTTGGTGACAGCATGCACAACATTACATCATTCTTTTGAAAAGAATTACCTAAATGCATCCGGTCAGCAGTTAAACAATGACTAAACTCTTAACCCTTGTTGCACACTTACATTGAGCTACATCAAGCTACATATACTAAAACAGACCATAATTATCTACAGGCAAATGTTGCATTTTGTTTGTTTTGTATGTTTGTGTAAACGTCTCTTAGATGTGGAGGATGTGAGTGATTTTGAAACTGAGATTGCTTCTGAGTCCAAACTCAGAACCAACACACTAACAGTGGGTGTTGCAGTTTGAACAATGCCTCTTATTTGATTTATGATATATAGACTGTGTTTTGTATAATGAAACAAGGCCAGATGATGAACGATAGTTACGTTATTGTAACTCCAGATTCTATGAGTATAGGCGTAGCCCTCTAAGCCACGCTATTGGGTGTATCCCTTCGCGCATGCGCAGTCGTGAAGATTTTCTTTCCCGCCCTAGCGTGCCGCTCGGGCTTCAATTACGTCCGCAAATACTGTATATAAACAGAGCGGACCCGTAGCTCTGCTCCCAACATAAGCTTTTCCTTCAGCTAATGTAACTGGAGCAGGTGGCCCGGATCTTAGAGGGCTACGCCTATACTCATAGAATCTGGAGTTACAATAACGTAACTATCGTTCTATTTCGTATAGGCTTCGCCCTCTAAGCCACGCTATTGGGTTAGGGCGAAGCTGATGTAGTCAATGCCACCTGCGACCCAGAGCCCACAGTGGAACATAGACTAAACTTTTTTTCCCTCTGTCTCTCTCTCATGCACTGACAGGGGACTGTATCAGATAACCCGTTATCTAGGTAACAGGGCCTGCCATGGTAATAATTTGGCCTAGCCGAGAGGGCAGGCGTGCATGATTGGTGAGGGTAGTACCTGATTGATAATTATGGGACGTCCGAGTCCCTCCCAGCCACCCAGAGTAGGGGGGGGGGGGGGGAGCACCCCAGGCAGTGCACATGCAGTGGCACATATCATGATTGTAGGCGTGCATGGCAGTGAGAGAGGATGTGTGATAGCGACAAATATATATATATATACATATGTACATATATACATAGGCTACACATATATGTGGGACGCCGCTCTCCTCTCGGCACCCGGCCCATATACGACGGGGCATCATCCGTCATTGAGTGAGGATAGGACCGAGTGAGTCAGAGAGGGCTCGGACATATCCCGCAAATAGAAACGGATGAAAGGGCATGGGGATGCCCAAGAGGCTGCCGCGCAGATGTCGGCTACTGACATGCCTCTGAACAGAGCTGTTGATGCCGATAGTGCCCTTGTAGAATGTGCCCGGATGCCCTGGGGGGGCTCCGCCCCCTCCGTGTTATAGGCTTGGGTGATAGCCTCACACAGCCAGTGAGACAGACGCTGTTTAGACAGGGCCGCTCCTTGGGAGTGTTCCCTATAGTGTACAAACAGCTGTTGTGTCCGCCTTATGTCCGCCGTGCGTAAAACGTACTGTGATAACGCACGCACCGGGCACAATCGGTGGGAAACCTCCTCCACGTCGTTGTCATGAGGCGGGGGGAAAAAACCCTGGAGGGAAAAAACCCTCGACCGAAAGGAATTTGTTAAAATTTTCGGTGTGAAAGAAGGGTTAGGCTGTAGGGTGGCTGCGCTCCCGTCCCCTCTAATGGAGAGACAGGACGGTGAAACTGACAGCGCACATAAGTCGCTCACTCGCTTGGCTGACGTCAGGGCAAGGAGAAGCGCCGTTTTTAGAGACAGCAACCTGAGAGAGGCTTGTGCCAAGGGCTCGAAAGGAGGCTTCCCCAGAGCTCGAAGCACCAGGGCCAGATCCCATTGGGGAGTGAGAGAGCGCACGGCGGGTTTTTGTCGTCTGACCCCTTTCAAAAAACGCTTTACTAGGGGGTGCGCAAAAACCGTTCTCTCTCCATAGCCTTCGTGGCAGGATGAAATGGCCGCTGCGTAGGCTTTGACTGTGGACGGAGCCAGGTCGTTATCTACCAATGTGTGGAATATCGCGCCGTCCAGCTGTGACAGGGCGTCCTCGCGCCACGGCAATTGCCAAGGGGGACCCGCCAGCAGCTGGACCAGTGTCGCGCTCGTGCGCTCCGGCGCCACCAAGATGACCGACAGATTCTCCTCCTGGATGCGTTCCAGGAGACGAGGAATCAGAGGGACCGGGGGAAAAGCGTATAGGAGGGTTCTGGGCCAGGGGTGGTGGGAGAAAGCGTCCACGCCGAGGGGTGGATTGTCCCGTGCGCTCAAGGAAAACCACAGAGCGCACTGTGTGTTTTCTCGTGAGGCAAACAGATCCACCTCCGCTTTCCCGAACCTGCTCCACAGCTTCTGAACAATAGTGGGATTCAATTTCCACTCGTTGTGAGAGGGCCCTCCCCTCGACATTAGGTCTGCCGCCCGGTTTAGTATCCCGGGGATGTAAACAGCCTTGAGGGACTGTGTGCCCACAGCAGAAGGCTCCTGGCTATTTCCAATAGCCGGGCCGAACGTACGCTGCCCTGGCGATTTATGAACGCTGCTGCAGTAGCATTGTCTGTCTGTACGACGACATGTCTCCCTGCTACCACCGGGGTTGTTTCAAAACTTTCAGCACCGTGTACAGCTCCAGGCAGTTTATGTGTGGGAGAGGGGGTGGTGGCCATTCTCCTCCCACCACCTGTGATTCGCACATTCCTCCCCAGCCAGTGAGGGACGCGTCCGTGTACACTGTCACGTATGATGTCACTTTGCCCAGGGGAACCCCAGCTGACAAGGTCTGGGGGTTCCCCCAATATGACAGGTCCGACTGTAGGGAAGGAGGAATGATCAGCATTCGCCACTTGTGACGTATGGGGTCGATACGCTGACGGAGGAACCACCTCTGGATTTTTGTCATGTGGAGAAGCCCCAGGGAGACCACCATGTAGCCTGCGGACATCATGCCCAGAAGGCGCATGACGGACAGCGCTGACACCTTTGCGCGTGGTGTGGTGCGTGACAGGAGAGAGAGCAGCGCGTCTTGCCTTGGTGTTGAAAGCCTGGCTCTCATAACAATCGAGTTTAACACTACGCCCAGATAAACTATCGATTGTGCGGGAACCAATGAGCTTTTCTGCCAGTTTATGGCGAAACCCAGTGTCTGCAGGTGCCGCAGAACTGCCACAGTGTGCAGCGCCGACGTTTCCCGAGAGGGAGCCAGGATGAGCAAATCGTCCAGATAAAACAGGACTCTGACGCCTTTTTTCCATAACGGCTGAAGCGCCGTCTCCATACACTTGGAAAAAGTGCGGGGGGCCAGTGAGTAACCGAATGGTAGTCGGTTGTACTGGAAATGAGCCCCACGGAAAAAGAAACGCAGGAATTTCCTGTGTCTGGGAATGATTTGGATGTGAAAGTATGCGTCTTTCAGATCCACAGATGTAAACCATTCTTGGTGGCGCACGCATTCCAACACATGTCTGATAGTCAACATGTGGAATGGACACTCCATGACGCACCGGTTGAACTGGGACAGGTCGAGGATGGGGCGTAACCCACCTGACTTTTTTGGAGTGAGAAAGTACCGGGAATAAAACCCCTCGTTCTCCTCCCCCGGAGGAACGCGGGAAATTGCTCCTTTTGACAGCAGTTCCCGTAGTTCTGACGTCATGGCGTCTGATTCTGCCCGGGATGACATGGTTGTCTCCAACACGCCCGCAAAACAAGGCGGGGGGGAGGCGAACTGGAGGGTGTAGTCCCGTGATATCAGTTTTGACATCCACGAGTCCATGTGTGTCAGCCTGATCCATGCCGCACTGTGCTCTGAGAGCGGGCGCGCGCATGTCTGTGTGTTGTTTACAGACATAGCTAGCAAGAAGCGCAGAGCCCGTCCCGCCGCTGGGCGAGACATGAGTAGATCGTGTCGCCCAGCCCATGGTAGGGCCCTGTCGAAAGGGTGGCGGGTCATCGTTGTCCTTATCCCGCTGGCATAGCCGGGGGGAGGAGGATAACTGGGCGGCGCTAAATGTAGCGGGTGAGCGTATGCTCTCGCCGTCTGCACAGTGAGAGAGCGGCGGAGCTCTGCGAGCAGCGGTGACCTGGTGTGTGCTTGTGTGGGGAACATCTGTCATGACATCAGCGTAATGTTCAGTGGGAACAAGGGCTAATCGGTTGGATGGAAACTGCTCTTTAGAAAGACTGAAGTGGCCCTTAAAAGGGTCGTTGTGTTTCCGGTTTCCAACCGTGGAGGGACAGACGTTCCCCGCGCCCTGTCATTGCCACCGTCGCCGCTACTTGCTGGGTGGCTCCGGGGGCGGGTTTGACCAGGTGGGAGCCGCCTTCATGGTCCTCCGGCCCCGTGAAACCTGCCGGTCAGGGGCCGGCTGCCGCTGTGGGGGGGCAGGCAGGGGAGCGGAGGTCGAAGCCTGGGAAGGCGCAGCCGTAGCAGAGGCTGTGGGGCGTTTCCTCTTATGGCGGTTGGTGGAGCGGTGACGCTGCTGATGGGGAGCCGCTTTCCAGGAGCCAAGCCGCCGTAGCCGCTCAGCTTCCTCGGTCGCCTGGTGGAGGTGGGACGTGGCTGTCTGTAAGCGAGGCCCAAATAGACCATCGGGAGCAATGGGGCCGTACAGAAGCTCACGTCTGACCTCCGTGGGTAGCTGTAACATGTGGAGCCAGATATTTCGCTGGGCCACAGTCTGCCATGCCTGGATCCTCGACAACGCCACCGTGGTCGCCGTGGTGAGGATGAGGATAGCGGTCATCGCTTTGCCAATCTCCGTGGCTAGCTCCGGAGGAAGAGCCTCCGGGTTGGTGGCCATGGCGGAGACGGCTGAGGCTAGCAAGGCGATGTTGTTTTGCGCCGCCAAGCCCTGGGCCGCACATTGGTGTGACCGGTCAGTAACCTGGGCGCAAACCTGAACTTGGGGGGACGGGGGGGTCGGCTTCCGGTGGATTGACGCCAGGCTCTGCTCCAGGGGGGGGACCGAAGGGAAGCCTGCCTCTGTGTCGCCATGGGGCTGAGCGAGAGCCTCCTCCACGAATGGCCGAAGCTCCGTGAAGCGTGGCCAGAGTGGGGCCCGTTTGGACGGCGGTTCCTGGGAGTAGACGTCACGGCTTGAGGCCGCGAGTGGGGGCTGGAAGCTCCGCCGGGAGCACTATGCCTCTCTGGTCCGCTGCCTTTTTAATGATGTCCGGCAGGTCCAGAAAAAGAGCCTTGGTGGTGGAGGGTGGAGCCGCCTGTGGCAGAGGGGACGACTGCTGAGGCGGTGCCCCTGGCCGTTCTGGAGACGGGGAGAGCCGTAGTGGAAAGGCATCAATCCCTGTCTCGTGTTCCAGTTCTCCCAGCGGGGAGGAGGGAAAACCGGAGAGGGAATCGTCATTCGGGGGAGACGAGTCATCGGACCCGTGCCCGTCAAAGACGCCCTCTTCCAGCGGTTCCAGGGCGTCGACGGTGTCACGTCGGTCTGCCCAGCTGCCGTCCCCCTCTCCGTCGACCTCAAAAGCCAGAAAAGCGTCCGCCCGCCGTTGAAGCTCTTTAGAAGGCAGGCGGGCGCAAAAAGGGCAGGAGGCGTCGGAGGTGAGAGCCTTGCCGGCGTGAGAAGCACCGAGGCAGGTCTCGCAGCGGGGGTGGAGATCCGGCGAGAAGATGTAGCCGGTCTCGCAGGAGGGGCAGGAGCGGACGCCGCTGGAGCCGGAGGTCTTCATAACCTTCTTCATAACTGCTTGCTGAAGAAAAAGTGGGAGCAGAGCTACGGGTCCGCTCTGTTTATATACAGTATTTGCGGACGTAGTTGAAGCCTGAGCGGCACGCTAGGGCGGGAAAGAAAATCTTCACGACTGCGCATGCGCGAAGGGATAAACCCAATAGCATGGCTTAGAGGGCGAAGCCTATACGAAATAGAATTCACAGTATATTTGCAATGTCCTCGCTGTATAGACTTTCCCAGCAACGCTATTTTAAGTTGAACGTACATATAGGGGGTAGGATCCAATTTAAAGTTCTTGTTCTGACTTATAAAGCTTTGCATGGTCAGGCACCTGTTTACTATATATCTCGGACCTGCTCCATCCTAGCAGGTCCCTCAGGTCTTCTAACCAGGGATTAGGGTTGCACGATGTTGACAAAATGTGACATTGTGATATTGATTATGAATATTGCGATATCGATATTAATTTTGATATTTTTAAACATATGTAAAATTACAAAAGTTACAGGAAAACGCATCAAAATAGATTCATAACAAATTAAATAAGTTTTCTTACAACACAAGATTTATTTCAACTGACTGGTACAACATGATTCGTTCCGTTTTGTTGTCTCTATCTATTTCTTCACTTACACTGTCACTCTGTTGAAATATGCACACACGTCACATGGTACGCACCATAGGGTTTGTCACGTAGTGGACCCGTGCGCTGACGTGTACTAACATGTACAAGTGGCACGGTAACTGGCCAATGAAATGATGATCATTGCAGCGTTTAGTGGCTTAGTTTGCAACTAAGCCACACAGCCAACGGACGGGACGCAGCGCTCCATAAAATAAATATTGCATACTTATTGCGACACTTTCGATATATTGCGATAACGATAATGAGTCGATTTATATCTTGCACCCCTCTACTGGTGGTCCCACGTACTTGCTTAAAAACTAAAGGTGACCGTTCCTTTGAGGCGGTGGCTCCAAACCTGTGGAACGCCTTCCAATTGTTTTGCATTCTGCAGTCTCTGTTGATGCTTTTAAAAAGCAACTGAAGATGCACTTGTTTAACCTTGTGTTGACTTCGGGTCACATTGACCCATTTTAAATTTTTGTTTTATATCAGAAAATATGGGACGTAGAAATAAGCGCAGAAAATGTGTAGAAGAAAAATTAAAAAATGTAAAACGTTGGAAAAAGCAAAAACAAACTGTGAAAAAAAGGCGTCAAAAACGTCGAAAAAAAAAAAATGTTTTTTTCAAGGTTGAAGGGAAGACAACACAAGGGTTAAATTCGTTTGTAACTTTGGGTTTTAGGTTTTAATATTTTAAATGATTTTCATTTCTCTTTCAATTATTTTTCCCTTGCTTATTTTCTGTTGGGTCCTACTGTATTTTTTTTTTTTTTTTTTTTTTTTTTTTTACAAATGTTTATCATGTGAAGCACTTTGTGACTGTCTATAAAAGGTGCTATGTCAAATAAACTTGTATAAAAAAACGAGTTTCACAGAGAGCTACAGTAAGAAGTTTAGTGGGAGTTGTGTTAACTGTGATTCACAAAACATTATGGGTGGGAAATGTTGAGTATCAAAGAGGTTAACATTACTTTCTTTCTTTTTTAAAGATAATTTTTTGGGCTTTTCCACCTTTAATTTGACAGGACAGCTAGGTGAGAAAGGGGAGAGAGAGAGAGTGAGAGAGAGGGAAGACACGCAGGAAATCGTCACAATTGTCATTGCAATATCAACTGGCGCAATAATCACATCACGAAAGGGGGCGACAATTCCCGGAGGATGTTTTTTTCCAAGGAAGTGGTGCGGGAAAAAGATAAAGCATCACACTTTGTCAATGCATATGGCTATTTTAATTACAAGAGCAGTGGTTTGTCCGTGCTTTGCTGATCTATAGAAAGAGTTTTAGTGTGCCACATGGTGAAGTATTTTAGGTTTTATGGAGGAGACAGACCGAGAACTTAGAGGATGAATCACTTCATGTTGTATAAGTAAAAGCTGCAGGATCAGCTGTCTATACTGTTTGTGGCATGCCATAAGTAAAGTGAGGATAAATGTCCATGACAAATTTACTTGTAGAAAAGAATGTTTTCCCACCAGTCGTGCCAATTATAACAAGCTGATGCAACAAATGATTGATTATTTTAATTATCACTTAACTTGATGATTATTTTCTTGGTTAATCATTTGATCAATAAAATATTATTTATTATTATTATTATTATTATTATTATATTATACTGTTTAAAAACATTTTTTATTACTTAAACAATTGACTATCATCAAAAACTATCAAATAGTTGCATATTATTTTTAGTCAATCAACTTATCATTTCAGCTCTAGTAAACACTGGAAATGTCCAACAATAAGCTACCATGAAGTACCAGTTTCGTTGAGCCCCACCTATGGTGGCCAAGACAGTTTAACAGAAATGCAAAAGCCACAACACAAATGCAAAAGCAACAACGGAAATGAGCGACAATGAAAGTGACCGTCTACAAGTGTCAGCTGAAAAAAATAAAGAGCATTTCCAAATTGTTCCAAATCTCTGCACAAAGTTTATAAACGGTGTCCTTGGCTTTCTTACTGTGCCCACAGAGTTGTAAACTGGGCACAGATGCCCTCGGATTTGGAGTGGACCATTCTGCTAACCTAGCTCCCAGGGATTAAAGCTTTTATTTTTTTAATTTGACAGTATAACTTGTGACACCACAATGATTAAGGTCCTAAGAGGTATAATTGTTGGTAGTTGTAATTGATTTTGTTTAAAAATGCAGAGTTTTATGGTTTATTGCTGTTTGGAAGACTAAAATAAGCTAATATAGTGTAACGCCGGCTGGCACTTGTTGCCCTAGCAATGCTATACATTTAGGTATTGGGCTGAATGAATGGAAACAGTGTAGTCAAGCTACATTGTAAATATGAATCGATACACAGTGTTTCCTCTATGTTGATTTTGGCAAAATTTCTGTCGCCACGGTATCAGAAATAGGGCAGACGCACAACAGGGTTTCCGCTATGTACCTGTAGCAGCGGCGCACCGCTGCTCCTTCAGCTGTTTATGAAAAGTCGTAATTACACGACTCTGCAGCGCCGTCTGCTCTATTGCACTATAGCGAACTGTCATCCGCTCTCTCTCCCCTTTAGGGTGAGCAACTGGAACAGTGACAGGACGTCATCACTCGCGAAGTCATGGCAACCAAATAAACAACAGGGCGAGTACACTTGTCACTCAATCTTAGGCAAAGTGACAAACAGCGACGAAAGCCGCGACATGATATCCGCACTCACGCGGGTGATATCTCGCATAAGACTCTACCTTAAACGGGTCACCAGTTATGAAAGGGGGCGTGGCTTAAGCATAGGGGGGGCGGCCAAACAATCACCAATGAATAAGGAACTGTCTGCTGAGTTCAATGATACCTCACACAAGGGTCTACATCAAACGGGTCATAAGCCATAGGATGGGGGCGTGGTTAAAGTATAGGGGGCGGCTCAGTATAGACCACACGTAAGTTTCATGTAAATCGGATGATGTTTGTCATATAAGGCGGATTTCCTGTTGCCAGCGGGCGGGCGCTATGACCAAAAGTCAATTTTGGCCGGTAGATGTCCTCAGGCCTGGACCCTTGTCAAACCTGAGAAAGTTCGGGCAGATATGACAATGTACACTAAAGTTACAACAACTTCTTCGTTCATCGATAAATGCTCAAAATGGCTGCCACGCCACTCCCACACCGTTTTTCTTTTAATAACTTTTCATCTTTAAGATATTGAGATGGTACAGACCAAATTTGAAGTCCATCAGATGAAATCTCTAGGAGGAGTTTGTTAAAGTATAGCACCTTGACTTTTAGGTCTACTTCCTGTTGCCACTAGGGGGCGCTATGACTTTGAGCCAATATTGGCCTGTAGATGTCGTCAAGATTGGACTCTTATGAATCCTGAAAAGTTTCGAGCCAATTGGACAATGTACACTGAAGTTACACCCACTTCCTGTTTCGATGGCGAAACGCACAAAATGGCCGCCCCGCCACGGCCATGCCCTATGACGAAAAGTTTTTCTTTTAATAACTTCATCTTTAACGTCTTAAGATGGTACGGACCAAATTTGAAGTTGATCGGATGAAATCTCTAGGAGGAGTTTGTTAAAGTACGACGTGGAAATAGCCCAAATCGCACTATTTTCGAACTTTCAATTCAAAATGGCGGACTTCCTGTTGGGTTTAGGGTATGGCTCCAATGACGGTTTTTCGTACGTCTTGACATGCTACATATGTGTACCAAGTTTTGTTAGTCTACGTTAAACGTACTGCAGGAGCTACATTTTTTAAAGTTTTGTAGGGGGTGCTAGCGAGCCATTTTTGTGCGCCTATGCCCGAAACCCTTAAAATACGTAAATCTTTACCAGACTTGATGCGACCGCCAATTTTGGTGAGTTTTTGCGTATATTAAGCCCCTCAAAAAGACGATTAATTTGCCGGAAGAAAGGAAGAATTCCTTCAGTTTCAATAAGGCCTTCGCCGCTCGGGCCCTAACTACTATGGGCGTCGAAATTAATCATTGCAACGTGATGCGGACCTGGACGATTCTGCATCGATGCAGGGACATACCATAATTGATTATTGCCTACTGATGTCACTTGTTGATTTTCAGCTCGCTGCTTTTTTTGTGTCTGCCTGTGTGTAAAATGAGCGGTGACGTTAAATCATCTGTTCATGGGCGTAAATCTGATCTAACAGTAGGGGGGGACAATAAATAAACATAACATTTCTGAAGAGCAATTTTGAAGGGGACACAAATAATACAGCCACAATTATACTCGTAGAGGACATGTGTACACAGAGGAAAGCCTTAATACTATCATTAGTGTAGCATGGAGACTGTAACATTATCCTTCTTTTCAGTGGTTCTCTTGATTCAATGAAAAAGCTGACTAAATTGACCAAAATATTCTTCTTTAAAACCATGTATTTATTTTAAGTTGTTTACAATCAAGCCACAAAAATACCTTAAAACATAATGACTTATTTTGAAAAAGTGTCCCCATATAAAAGAAATACAATACTTTTGTACGCTTGTTAAATTAGCTGATCATAATGTTAATTAGTGAGTCACTGGTAAAGCTCATCTGCTAACCCTGACAGCCACATGAGCCACACTGTCTGCAGCAAACCTATTGATCAGCCACTTAACATCATATTGCACAAAACACAACTGTAGATCTTCAATATACAGTCTATGATAATAACCCTAATATCAGTTCACACACATAATGTTAGGCTTATCGCCGTGGTAACGTTAGTTGTAGTGGGTGCATTTCTATCCAACAAGCTAGGTAACGTTACATTAAATTACATAACATAGCAAACTTTTTGTCATGACTAATTCAGTAATTACTCAGCATCATTTCCATTTGAGAAAAGAACAATGTCATCCGATGTTTAATGTGAATAAAATAGCCTTGAATCGCCTACTTACTACATACCTGTCACTACCTGATGTGACTGAGTCAAGTGCAGATCCGATTCCTAACATACAGCAGGCAGTGGACCAAACCACTGTGAGGCAAAGGAGGGGGAACTCAAAATGTTCCTAAACTTAAACTTAACTTTTTGGGGGTTTGTGTTGTTTTACTACTTACACAGATATTTTAAGTATACATCTTTGTTATTTACAATACACAGCATGGTTTTCTAGGGGGGGACAACCCTTAGATGGGGGGGTCCTGACCCTCCCGACCCCCTGGGATTTTTATATAGTTCTATTTTATAGCAATCGATTATCTGTTCAAAAAATGTTCTATGTTCTGTGCAAAATGTAAACTGTTCTATTAAAGAAAAGATAAAAAAAATAAATAAAAAGTGTGCTGTAAAATGGTTAGAAAAAAATGAAATCGGAATCGGCTAAAATCGGTATCGGCAGGTCAAACTCAATGAAAAATCGGAATCGGCCTAGAAAATTCTAATCGGTGCATCTCTAGTTTTTACCAAGTGCAATCTTTAGCTTCAGCTCAACGTTGGAAGCACAACAGAATTAAAAAGAATTAAGAATTCCAAAGTTTTTATTAGGGCTGCAGCATTAACACGTTAATCGCGATGCGATTAAGGGCCGAGCATAACGCGTCAATTTTTTTTTAAATAGCATTAATCGCATGCTGCCATTTATTAATTTAGTTTCACTTCACTCAGCTTCGCGTCGTGCCTAACAGGCTACTATTTTGACCCTTTGCCGCACTTTGCCATACTTCCTCGCAACAACACATCCTGCTGCTGCAGGCTGCAGGCATGATGGAGAAAGACAGCAGCAACAAAATTCTGAACGGCGCTTTTTATTTTCCAGAATAACGGGTCGAAAGCCATATGCACATTGTGTAAAGCCAAATTCAAATATCACCGAAGCACGTCAAGCTTAAGTTACCACCTACGAGCTAAGCATAGTAGTACAGTTAACGTGACTCAGGTTGATGCTAGCAGGCTCAGGCAAAGCACTATTTTGGAGAGTGCTACTTGCCGGCCTGTGGATGAAACCAAATCCCAAAAAATTACTACCGCTCTTGCAAAATGGGTGGCAACTAACTGCAGACCTGTCAGCATCGTATAAGACTCGGGTCTTAAAGACTACGGTTGGCATGTTCTGACCCGTCTTATACATTGCCGTCGAGGGGGACAGTAGTTCCACGCATACACAGCCTGTACGACACAGAGAAAGCAGCCAAACTGGAACTGCTGCAAAGTGATGCAAGGTGATCACTGGACGTCAGTAAGTAATCAAAATTATTTAGGAGTTACTGCACACTATATTGACTCTAGATTCAAATGTGTGACTAGATTCACACATTTTTATTTTGTTTACAGTAAATAAACAATAAACCAATACAAATCTTAAAATCAAGTTCATAAAGTCACTTCCTTTGCATTAATTTGATTCCCAATCAAGATACACTGTAAGAATTGCTTTCCATTGTTATTATGTACTTAAAAACAGTTCTGAAATGCAAAATAATAGAATTTTAATCATGTGATAAAACATGCGCTTAATCGCAATTAACTATAGAAATTCAGCGATTAATCGCAATTTAAAAAATTGTTTAATAATAATCGTTTGACAGCCTAGCAACTGTGACTTTTTTGTTAAAGAGCCAGTTAGTGCACACCTTTTTTTTTTTTTACTGATGATTCAACCATAATGAGCAGTCCATCCAGGATTTTGCTGCCTTTTTTTGAGATTGTTGCGGCCCAAAATGCCTGATTTTGCGCAAGCTTTTGTAAAAAATTGCAATAAAAGTTGCAATGTCTTTTGTATTTTTGTTGCAATGAAGTTGCGAGAGAAAAAAAGTTGTGATTTTTTTGTTGTTGGTGTACTTCTTTTAAAGGTACACTGTGTAGTTTATTAGCTAAAATCAATGTCTTCATTCATAAGTATGTCCTCATTGGTGTAAAATTACCTCTGCCAATGATCTGACTTATCCTTGTAAACGAATAATTTCTAATCTGTATTTACATTGGACGGGCAAGTCCAAGGAGGCTTCCATGTTGTTCCGCCATTTTGAAAAACTATAATCGCTGAGAGGGACATAAAGCACTAGCCTACCTGTCTAGCTAATCTGTCTAAGCTGAGAAGGAGATCAGTGAGAGGTATTTGTCACTGCCCCGGAAAACAAAAAATTGGAAGACATGTCATAGCTTCTTGGTACTGGCTATCGTAATTGCAACACACATTTGAAAAAGCAAGGCGCTAGAGAGCACTATTCGTTTGAATGCAAAATACAATTTAACCGCTAGATGGGAGAAATTCCTACACAGTGTACCTTTTTAAAAATAAAAAGGAAACTTGTTTCGGGGAGAATAAAAGTACTCTGGGCTGAGTTTTCCTAGTAACCTTACCAAAAAGGCTCAGGATGCTGCAAATGTTGGTATAATATGAAAATGGCTGGTGGATTTAACACAAAAATGATTATTAAATAATAATGTATTGAATTAATCAAAATTGAACATTTCTGTCAGTGGCTTGTTGATCTTTACATTGTTAGTTCATTTCCTATCCTGGCCTGAGACACACATTCATATGGTTTGATAAAGTACTTATTAGACTTTAACTTTAACGTATCATTGCACTTACAACAATGAGCGTAGCTGTCTTCAATTTAGGTCATCCTGTACGTCTCATCTCCGTTTTTTCCTGCATCCACCGTGTGTGTTTGTGCGCACGTCAGTTGCGGGGGGAAATGAGCAGCAGGCCCACCCACTGCAGAGCCGACAGGATTGAAACCGCAGCAGCTTTCAGCGACTTTAGAGTGAAAAAACGTTACAGCGTACATTGATGTTAAAATGTATACAGGTTGGCAAGACGGTCTGAAATGTTTTGCACGGTCTTTCGCTGTACGTTTGGTTGGTAAATGTGAGATGTTTGAGTCACACACGTCTCGTCTTCGTATCTTTTATTTTTATTTTTTATTGACAAAATGCAATATACAAAGAATCAGGTAAACAGTAATAGCACATCAAGTGTACAAATTTATGAAGATATAAAAAAACAAACGATGAAAGTCTCGTCTTCATATCAGAAACAAGGAAATGAATTTGCCGATATACGTTTGTTACGTCAACCCGTTCTCACTCCTGCTTGGTCAGTGGCTCTCAAGAGTCACATACTGACTCAAAGTCTGGCATGTGGGACTGCTGTGATTGGTGAAGTTGCGGGAAACTCCGGTTATTTGACAAATTTGCGGTGATTGGTCAAAATTGTGAGTTGCACCGAATTCACGCTGATTGGTTGAATTTGTGTGAATTGTTGCGATTGCGACTTGCGAGGGACTGAATGAGTTTTAAGTCCATCCAACCCACAGACACGGGACTGGCCCTCCAGCCATGTCTGACTTCTTTTTGTCCTTCACATTTTTGGTTCAGTACAATAGTCTGTCCCTTTTGTCTTTGTTGAGCAACATTTCCTAAAGGACAATTTTAACAATATAATGGCACATTTCATCAAATGTAAAATTCTTACGCACTAAACAATCTCTATAACCCCGCTTGATAACATAAGCATTTATTGTACTATTGCCAATTTTCTCTTCATATAAAATCCAGGATTATATTTTTTCTATTTTTAATTTATAATACTGCAATAATCTATTTTCTACATTAGCATGCATTTGAAGTTGCTTTTCCCTGTTTACGCCCCAGGATTCATGTGATGTAGACTGGATAATAAAGGAGATCACTTCATGTGTCACTAAACGGCTGCTCTCTACTGATACCGACAGGGAACAGTAATCTACACAGCAACGACTATTTAAAGGTAGACTGGTGTGTTATTTTTTGTCCAATACCACCATTAAGGTCATAGCTAGTAGAGGTCATACTCCATTGTCTGCCTTTGATTCCTGGTTTCTATCTGAGCCATAGATTTTCTTGTTGAGAGATTAAAGGTTTATATCAGAGTCATATATCTTCCAGCTCTATAAAGTGTCCTTCCAGCTCTCTAAATGTGGCTTGGTGAGAGTAACATTTGGAAAATGACCACATGCAACAATTTTTCAAGCTGTGCTGGCTGGTGTGCTCAATTCACTTTCTTCTTCTCTACGATAGCAGACTTAGAGTTGAGTGTTTGCTGACCTAATGCAATAGAGCCTCCATACGGACAGAGTAATATGATTTCCCAGGCTTTTATTCTGTGTCTGTGGCTGGATAGAGAGGAGCCCTAAAGAGATGGCATCTGAATTGGGCATAGCTGCATAAGAGAGGCAGCCATTGAGTGAGAGAGGGAGGGACATGTATGTGATCACAGTCAAGAGTCTAAAGGCTCACAGTTAACCTCTGCTAGTTTGGTAGTGTATTGACCTATTTCTTTTTCTCTGCAGGTCACCTCGGCTTAGAGGTGTCGTGGCGATTTGCTAACCTATCCAATATGCTAACCAGCAATGCTGACCTTGAGATGGCAGATATTTGTAAATGTCTATATGAAAGTGGTCCCATGTGGGCAATGGACATGAAATTACGTACAGTCAATATAGTAGCAATCATAAGAATAAGGGTAGATTCAGAGTTTAATTAAACAATAAAGTAAATGCTTGCCCCTCACAATATTGGATTATTTGGAATTATATACAGAAGAAAAGGGGAAAAATAAGACACATGAGATGAGACAGTGTAAATTGGACAGCATTTTTGGAAGTCAGTCACATGCTAAACTGAGCATCTTTATGTGTGTCACATTGAATGTAAGATTACTTAACATATAATTTTGGTATTTATTTATTTTAAGTCCTTAATAAGATAAGTACCTTGAAAAGCAAGGTATGTCCAGGTTCTGTTGCTTTTTCTTTGCCTTGGGTGATCAAAAATTGCTTAATGCAGCTTAAAAGTTATATTAGATTTCATTGTGATAATGAGATTAATACAAAATTGAGGTCACTGTCATTGCCTAATGTTCTACACAACATTTTACAGTCCACCCCAAAGCTCTGAAAAATGTTTTGGTACAGATCTAGTATTTAAGCTGAATATTTCAAGAGTATACCGGAGCACATTTCGCAACTACTTGACAGAAATATGCTATTTTAGGTAAAAGTGCATCCATTCTGATCTTGAGTCTGTTATTTGTGACGTTTCAGAGTTCTGTTGTTGTACTCCAAATTGGGTTTTTACCCCAGTTTGATAAACTACTGGGCCAATCTGTGCCTTTTATAGATTGGACCAAGGTTAGGAAGTTCATCTAACTGTGCCAGAGCCAGAATCCAAACAAATATAGCAATAAGCGTTGATTTAAAAAAAAAAAAAAAGGTGGAGCTATGGAGCCTGAAAATGAAGCTGACTAAAAACAGAACACCACCATGCATTGAAGGCATTTCTTTAAAATAAAGACATTTTTGCAATTCTCCCGAAGAGTTTAGAAAAAGTTAAATACTACAAAAGATTCAATACTTATTGTTGTTTCTCCTTTGATGGCCTCAGTGTGTGACAGTGGCACTGAAATAATCAATAGTTAAATGAACATTGCTCTATATGTTACAAAAACAGCATCTAACATCAATGAACATGATCAACTTGAAGCCAACTGCTGCTGTCCAGTACTCACACAGCTTCAGTTTCGCTAAAAATGACATCAAGAGAACAGATACATCAGTTTCAGTAATTAGTGAGAGCAAAATACCCCCCTCCCAAACAGAAAATGACAAGAAACAAGAAGTGAATGTCAGACTGAATAATGCAGTGGTAACAAAATGGCAATTCAGTCAGAACATCAGGCTATTTTGGTTGTGCTTGAAAGGCCTTTTTGCTTAGCCACTGTGGCTGCACCTCAGGATGGAAAACAAATGATGACCTCAAAGTCTAGTTACTGTAAATAGTATTGGTCTTTGAGAGGTTATTTTAGAATGTAATCAATACAAATGATTTTTTCAGTAACACTGATGAGGTTTGGAATAGTACCTGACATTTGAGCAGAGGTCTATATTCAGATTTAGAACTTAGCTGGTAGTGTCATTGTATTGGTAACAGGAATAAGTCTTTACATTTGTATACTGATACCCCACCTTTGAGGTTTGCCGTCAAGAAGTCTGACTCATATACATATGTTTGTTAAATGTATCCTCTGGCTCAGTGTTTCATCTCATAGGTCATCATTTTCCCTCCCCTGTCGGCTAATCTGTTGCTGGCTGTGATCCCATTTCCACTCTCCATCACAGACATGCCCTCAAGGTAGTAGTACTGTGACATCCAGACTGCCTGTTTACAGCAGGGTCATAAAGAACCTTGCCTGCATCAATATTCCCACATCAGCCCTTTCTGTTGTGCTGCAAACCACATGCTGGCAGCCAGAGAGCATCTGATCGAGGTTGTGTAATCGCTCTGGTAGCCAACAGTCCTGTGCTCTCAGGATCTAAAGGGCTCTTCACTTTTCTACTATACCTGAGACAGCAAAGGCATGATAAGCTCATTACTAAGATATACTGTGAAGTACAGTTCGCATTTGTGTGCGTGTGTGTACCTTTATGATTACATGTGAATTAGGCCTGCACGATATTGGAAAAAAACTGACATTGCGATATTTTTTTTCATGCAATATAAAAAAAAGACACATTTTTACAAGATGACGTAAATAGCTCTATTTGGAAATAATAAATAATTACTACTAATTATCACTACTGGGGTGATTTTGTAGGGGAGTGCATCTACATAGAAAATAAAAATAAAAAAGGAACTTTTCTTATGTGAACCATTCTTTGTTGAACTTTAATGCTTTACAAACACCAAAGCAAGTAAGCGCTGTGACTACTATTCTGAAGTGATTTTGGAGAGGGAAATTAGATGGTTAAATACACTGGTTGACTGACATGACACCATTGTATTCATATAATACTATTAATCCAGGCTAAAATGAATGATAGTAATAATGCATGCATGTTTCTTCCTCTAAATTTCAGGTTGTGGTTGACTAGCGGGGCCTGCTTGTTTGTTAGACAGATTAATCAACATTGATTGTGATTGGTGGTATGCTGTGCATGCAGACCTGCATGTCACACACTAGCAACAAACTGTGTATCCAAGACCACTTAAACCAGTGTAAATTACGTTATATCAAAAACAGACTGCTGTTGTAGATTAGTTTTACGTTTCCAGCTTCGCAGCTTCGAACCGTAACATTAGTTGGGGCAGACGCCTTGTTTCTTTGGGCTAACTATATTAGCTTTAGCCTGGCTGGTAGCAGCTTTATGCGGTGAAAAAAGGCCGGGAGACGTCGTGATAACATTGCATTAATCAGGTGATTTATTTTGTCCTTGCAGCGAACATAAAACACTGACTACTATAGCTTCACTACCCATGGAAAAGTATGTGCATCACTGTGTCAGCAGCATCTGCCGTGGTACTTTTCTACACACAGAGAGCCTCACTTACCATAACAATAAACCCCGTCGGACTAACGGTACATCACATACACACGCTGCCCATATGGCTACCTGTCTTAGGGTCGCCAGTAACGAGCAAGTAAAAGGAGAATGGTGAAAGTTTACTTTTCTATCAAGCAGCAAAAACGTTTTAGCGTCAACATCGCAACTTCCTGCGATGTGACTATCGCGCATGTGCACGTCACGATGTAGACGATGAAACAAAATATCGTGCAGCCCTAATGTGAATGCACTGTACAGTGTAGAAATGTTAGAAAGAATGTAATCTTTGACTCAGGGAGCGGAGCATGGCTTTATATGCTAATTGTAACTGCATCTAGATTCAGCATGAGGGCGCAGACTGAATGTAATTAATTGAGGTTCTTTTCTTGTAGATTATTACTACTGAAATTTTTCTGCAGCTGTATGAATAAATTATTTGTACTTATTTAAGGCAAACTTGGTTCATAGACAAATTGAGCCAGAAATACAAGGCTGGCTGAATTATAGTCTACAAGCAGCAGCTGGGAAACACAACTTCACTATCTTATTGATAAACAAAGGAGGAAATGCACTATGGGTAGACATACACAGGCAGAGAAGAATAATTTCATTATATGTTATTTGTGGATTGTAAACAGAATTTTCTATTAAGCTTTAAGATTTGTGCAGTAGTTCTTTATTGCAGTTATGGATTTGGTTATTTGGAGAGCATTGTTTTTCGGCTAGTATTATTAAAAACAGACAATTCGATAATACAACCATTTTCAACATTTTCTTTTAGTTTGATTAAATAACGTCTTTATGAAAACAGCATCTGAGGATTCTATTCACTTTTAGAGTTTGTTATATTTTTTTCGTTGTATTCAATATGTGCTCTCCCTGTCACAGTCCCTGTCCCACCATAAACTCATGCTCAATTCATTAAAACCAAAATAAGGCAACTGTAGATTTTCCATTAGGCTCAAAGATGTGACCGTTAAAGGGAAACAGACTAGGCTTTGATTACATCTGGTTTATGTCAAACAAGGTGATGAGAACCATGGTCTTCTGTTGTGTCTGTGGAATGCAATTGATCTTTAACTCTAAAAGCAGTGATTATGAACAGTACACCCATAGCTTTTCGGCCATTATAACATACATCATAACAAACACTACTTTTGCTACTTCCTTTCCATGCCTGTCTCTTCATGTTTGACCTGTCATCTACCTTCCCTCAGAGGGCTTGCAGGCAATAAGGTCAGTGGTCACTGGGGACCAAGTGGCATGGTGATGAATGGAAGTAATCTCACAGTTGTTACAGAATCACAAACACTTTACTTGGGGGAGGGGAGAATTGGAGGCCTTTTGCTGCGTTAGGTGACTGAACACAAAATGTATTATAAATGTACATATATATATATATATATATATATATATATATATATATATATATATATATATATATAATTCCTACTTCTCTCTTTCTATTTATATACCCTATGCTGTACATATATTATGTATGTACACAATGCACTGTATGTTGCTACCTTTACAAAAAGCCATGCAATATCTACAGTACAGTATATGATGTATATATGAAACCTACATTTGTTCTCAATAAATAGTAATAAATTATCCACCTCTTGATTTTGTACATTCTATTGAACATATTTACATTACTGCTTTGGATTAACATTTTCCCTTTTTCATCATGACCTGATGTCAGTTTTAGCTGCTTTTATTGACTGTAGACCTTAAAGATGAGGAGTTCTTTCATTCCACGTCCTCAGAAGACAGACATTTTTGTCGGGCATCTTTGTCCTCAAATGTCACCTTTTTGTTCCTCTTTGGGTCGATCCAGGAGTTGTGGATAATGGCATTATTAGGGGTAGGATCTGCCTCAATGATCGACACCACTCGCTTCTTCATCTTGCTTTTCAAGACTTTCTGAAACTTCTGCCTAGTAAAGGCATAGAGTAGAGGGTGAAAGATAGTGGTCCCATAAGCCATGACCAGGAAGCCCAGTCTCAACTTGACCATTAGGTCACTGGGGCCCACACTCAGGATAACTGTGTTGAGCACTGTGATGGGCGTCCAGCACAGCAGGAAGGTAGAAACAATCAGTAGGGACATCCTGAAAACCCTCTTTTGGCGCTCTCGCCTTTCTCTGTGGCGCTTAACAGCCCTACGCAGGGCGATGATGACCGAGACAGAAGTACGCATTCCCAGTGTGGGGTTGCGACTGCTCTGGGATGCATCTGTGGCCTCTTGCTGCGTTGTCATGGCTGTCATGGATGGCCGCTTTTTCCTGCGAGCCTTCTTCTTCTGTGAAGCGTGGAAACGCGTGCCAATGCGAATATTGAGTGCCTGCAGGATCTTTGAGTAGGTGATGAGCATGACAACGACAGTAAAGAAGAAAATAGGAATCTGAGCAAGCAGGTGGTAATAGAGGCCGAGTTCTGTATAGTACTGGTTAGTGTGGACCACATTCTCCACCACTGTCTGGTTCAGATCAGCATGGCCCTGGGCGAAGAAGCCCACCTCAATAAAGGGGACGAGGAAACTAACAAAGGATAGTACCCAAATGGCAGCCAGCAGGGTCAGGGCACGGCCCATTGTCAGCACCCTGTTGGCTGGTTTGACCGAGATGTCGTAGCGATCAAGGGTGATGGCAAGCACATTAGCAGCAGTGGCGACACTAGCAAAGGAGACGCAGGCTTCATGGAAGCAGCAGACGAGGGCAGTGTCTCCCTCCAAGGAGAGCAGCACCACCACAATTGTGAGGGGGATGCAGCACACACAAACTAGCACATCCAACACATGGAGGTTCATAGTAACGATGTTACTGACAGAACTAATGAGGTTCGACTTCATACAGTAGAGGGCAAGCACAGTGAGGTTAGAGCTCATTCCCAGGAGGATTTCCAGCATGAGGAAGCCAGTCAGGGAGACCTGGAAACTGACAGGATAGGGATTTGGGCTGGGGGTTGCCGGACTCATGGTGCGACTGATGGGTTCAGTGTTGTCGGTGACCGTAACGTTGCTCATGGTGGCTTCTTGTTTCGGGCAGGGAAGGATATGCATTATCCTGTGTGTAGGGAGAAGAGAAAAAGAGAATTCATGAAGAGGAAAAGGAAAAGAAGAGGTTCATGTTTGTGGGTCTCTAGAAAGTTGTAATTAACACACATCTGAGAAATCTTGTCAGACTAATGCGGTGTAGTGCAATGTAATGCAGTTATAAATATACAAGGAAGCCTTTTAAGTTTTAAATGAGAAGTTTCAAATAAAAATGCTGAGAGCAGAAGCTTTAATAGTGCCTAAACTTTCTTCCTTGCAGATTAGATTGTCTCCCAATGTGCATGACATGACTAACTAGTAACTATCTTGCATCAATCAGCTTCTACTTTTGTTATCACCATCCTCAATCAGACAGTTACATCCACAGCGGAGGCACATAACAGAAACACCTTGGAACAAATTCAGTTCTAATAACCTCACAGCCCTAATGGCTTAGTATGTTGAGGCTTTCTAGTGGCTTAGTTGTGGCTTAGTGTTCTTTCGAGTCTCTGCTGAACAGCACATTCAAGCTGACATATGTACTCATCATTTCTGGCAGCATTTTAGTCATGGCCAAATTACAGGAGTTGCTTCATAACTGACAAGAATATTCTGTCAGAAGATTATTTTTTAATTTTAAATTTACTTCATCACCAGCAGGCTTCCAACTCTCAGAGATGCTCTTTAAGATACAAGATGTTTGTTCGGAGAGGACTTCAATAATTGAAGGAAACTGAGTGCACCAAAAACATTTGCCATTTGAAGCTAATTAATATTGGTTTTGATACACATGCCTTCCACGATAAATTGAAATTACTGCAATAGCACATGCAATATTAAATTCATCCAACCTCCCCTAAATAAATAAATCCAATCTGTACGGGGTTCTAGATGACAAGGAGAAAAACAAATGTTTTTGTTTTATATTTACCCTTCCCTCCAGCACTATCTGAATACCAAGGCTGCGTAATCAGGCCATAGAGTCCATGTTGTATCCACAGAGACAAGCATCACATCTAAACATAGCCAGTGGAAAAGTGTTTCCGCTCCAGCAGAGCCCCCCCAGCGAGGCTTTTCCTTTCACTGCTAGTCCCTCCCAGAGAGGCTGACAGCCAGAAAAGCACCTGTCCGTCTCGCTAAAGACTGTCTATGGGCTGCCAGCTTTTTTTCACAACCTTAATGGTAAGAAAGCTAAAGAATCAGCCACCTGCACCCAGTGGATTTTAGAGAATAATTCTAACGCTAATGTCCTCTCCAGACTTTTTCTACGATCTCTGGTCCGTTTTCTTTGGCGATGTTGGGAGCGCTGATGGATGAGTGGAACAGGGATAAGATGTCGGGGCCACCTCCTGTTTATAATCTCATGATATTCCCAGGCAGGAGAGACCCATCCAACCAAGAAAACAAAGAAACACAGACTCTTTCCCCTGTGCAGGGCTGGAATGTACTGCTCATAGTACAATGATCCAAATCCTTGCTTTTTGCTTATTTGTCCTCCGTGAAAAGAGAGTCAGATCTGTAAATACAAAAAAACAGTTACATCCATTAGCTTGTACTCCAAGAGGCAGAGTTTGTCAGCCGGCCGTGTATATTCTTTAGTGTACACCATAGTAATGTCCAGAATCTTTCCAGGAGAGGTCAGTGTGTCCAGGCAGAGTATAGGCACATGTCCCCGCTGGGAGCGCTAATGGAACAGGCCTTCACTTTCCACTTTACTCCAGTCTCTGTACACCTGGTTCCAGCTGCCATTGACATGAAAATCGAGCACAGGTCTCCAGTTTGCCCCTCGACATGCTCAATCCTCAATGGAGATGGCGTGAGTAGAGCAGATTATTAGTCCATGTGTGTCCAATCACCATGACATGTGATCACTGAGACATTTGTGATCACCAGTTTTTATGTGCATGGAAGGGGGGTTGACTCAGCGATTCAGGAGAAGGTCATCCTCATGAGGTAGTACAGTATGAGTGAGTTCATCAGAGAGCCTGCGGTAGATTTGCAAAAAGATCCCAGACAAGAATTGGTCTTTAGGTAGCAGGAGTTGCATACATTATCTGTCTGTCCTTCAATGCCACATCTTTCTGTCTCAGTGACCTGAGGAGAGAAAGGATAGAGTAATGGATGAGATAGAGAGAGAGAGAGAGAGAGAGAGAGAGAGAGAGTGAGAGTGAGAGTATGAGGAGTAGGACAGGGAAGTGTGGGGGATGCGTTGGTGAAAATAAACATATCCTCAGCAGAGAGGCGACAAGGAAACTCTCATTAGCATAGCAACAAGCCTCTGATGTCTTATCATGTTCCTGTGTATCGCCTGATTCACTTTACATCTTTGTTATTGCATTTACATAACACTAGCACTTTTAAAGGGCTTGCACAAAAGTAACTGGTATTTGACATCCCAGCATCCTGTTTTCGGGTTAAAGATTAACTTCAGTAATATTTATCTTTTCTTGTTGTTTTTGTGTAAATAATTACAGGACAATGCTTAGTGTTAATTACTGTATGCCACTTGCGTACAGCCACAGTGGTGCTAAAATGGTCATACAATTTTAATGATAGGCCAGACTTGCTTAGAGCCTTAGCGCAGTGTGATTTCTTGGGGAACTTGTCATACAGACATGGATGCCCCCTCGTGTATGTGATCCATGTAATCTCTTCAGAGAAAAATGTCGGTCATTCTTCAAGGTTGTTTCATTGAGATATGTCATACTTTACTGTGCCACAATGTCAGCAGAAATGATCAATCAGTGCCATGCGTTTAATACCAGGCAAGACAGTGGATCATGCATGTTATTAAGATCCACAGTTTGTGTAAAATTATCAAGTTTCTCATATCATTCAGCCTGACAGTTTGGAATGTGTGTGTAGCAGCTACTTGGAATTACAAGTTTAAGACTGAACATATTTTAATCAGTTATTAATAGGTTTCACTAACTATAACCATATATTTCTAAATAAGTCAACAATACATTATAACTGAAGTAATTCAGGAAATGATGTTGATAGTTTCTAATCCCATGCATTTGTTGTGGTGACAGATGTGTGGCATTGAGCTTTCTTTGCTGTCACATACATTCTTCTCACCTTAGTGTTGTAAATCAAACCAATAAGTAAAGTGCCCCATCAAAACACAGCAGAGCTCACCATGCAGGGTAAACACTGATGCTTTGGAGCTGGTCCATACACCACGCTGTCCCCTCTCCTTGCAGCTCTGCAACAATCTAGGTCGACCGATTGAAACAGCTGGTTTATATTCTGCTCCCTCCAGCAGCAATCCAAGAATTGGGATTGAATATTGATGAACATACAACGGTCACACAACTGACAGATGTTCTTTCCCTCCCAGACAGAGAAGAAGTCCACAGAGATTAGTCCTGACAGGGATGTTGGTGAGTTTTTTCTTCTCCGTTTGTCCCCCTTTTTTTCTTATCCATCCATATGGACATGTTTGTGAATACTCACCTCACCAACTCTCTGTTGCGCTTCCTCCCTGCCTAACTGTCTAGATAGGAGTGCGAACCATCACACTCCAAGTATCTCTCTATATCCCGCTCTGCTCTCCTCTCTCTCTTCTCTCTCCCTTGTTCTATGTCTCTCTCTCTCTCGCGCTCTCTCTCTCTCTCTCTCTCTCTCTCTCTCTCTCTCTCTCTCTCTCTCTCTCTCTCTCTCACTGCAGAGGTTTGCAGTGTTCCCCCAGTCCTGATTGGTCTTCTGTAATAGGCTTAACCCTTTCCTCTCCAGCAAGGGGAGGTATATCCTTTTGTTCTAACTCTATCCTCTCTTCCCTGACAGTGGTGGTGACATCCCGTGTGGGGCTGTAGTGATTTGGAAAACAGCTTCTTCTTTGCTTTTACACAGGGACTTTAGATGACACTGCGATAACACACAACCTGCTGCATAGTCGTAGAGGCAGACCTGTTAAAGGAAAAACTGCAGAAAATGCAGGATTGATGTATTAATTAGCTCTGTCACGATGTAATGAACAAGTAGTGTGTTTGTGCACTGTAGGGGGTGGGGATGATGAGGATGGAGAGCCAGCAGAGAGAAGCAATATTTTTTGTACTGATTTTGCGCACATAATGCCGTGTGCAAGTGAGCATGAGAGGCAGCGAGACTGACAGAGAGGAGATAAATTCTTGCAGCTGTGAGTGGGAGAAATGGATTATACACAAAAGAATGAAAGTCAGAAAGGAAGAGATAGATAGTGGCTCTCTGATTGATAGTTTCAATTAAGTTGCACCGTCAGATCAGTAAGAGGTTGACCACCCTCCATTCCTTTGTCAAGACTCATTTGTCAGGTGCAATTATTGCCAGAGGGCATCTTGGTACCTGACAGCCTCCAGTAAAGAAGAGGGGGGGCATCTGTTGTGCTGGCATGGCTAACTGATAAACGAATGATTAAAGCCCACAGAAAATACATCAAGTGTCTGATGGTGACAGTTAAAAATAGGACTTTACCAGGCAGGCACATGTTCCAGTTTGTTTTCAGGGCATTTAAAGTTGACTTGCTACACTGGAACAGGGATCAAAGGTTAGAATGGGTTGTGAGCTGTTACCTTGGTAGTAAGGAAACAATTTGTCTGCTAATAAATTGGTTGATTGACAGAAAATAAATAGACTAGTTTGATAATCGATTTATCATTTAAATACGTTTTTAAGTGAAGTTTTGAAGTGAGTTTTGTGCTCTGACGAATTGTGGTTGACATTTTGGCAACATTTTGTTGACTAAACAACTGATAAATCAAAAAAATATTCCACACATATACATGTATAATTGATACATGTTGCTGAATGTTGACAATTGGATGTCTACATTACTCGCATATAATGTTGCCTTTGGATCGTGCATGTCGGAAGCGACATGATAAGCCTGTACCAATATAGAACAAATTGGAGGTTAAGGGGAAAACCTCAATTACAATATGGCATTATCGAGGGCATCGGATGCATCCGATGATCATAGAGAAATATGTGTTTCCCTAACATTTTACACATGTAAAGCAGCACTTATTTACTTAGGATTAAGAAGAGCAAATACTTGCATGTTTTTAAGCCTCTCATCAACACTAACTTTCACTGGATCTTCACATTGCATGATACGGAGCTTGGGACACGTGTCGAGGAATTGTACGTGTGTGGATGGAGGAAAGATGTGAAGATTGATGGAAGGCGGGGAAAGAGAGCTTTTATTCACGGTGGTCGGTGTGTAGTTGTTGGGTAGTGTGCGTGGGGCTTTTGTACATAATATATCTATTTGTAAGGTTCATATTCATACAGTATGTGTTCTTCGGACAACATGTTTGTGTACCTCGATGTATGCACCCAACATCAAGTACCTGCTTCTTATCCATCTGCTCCATCTGAACTCCGCTGGCTGTCAGACCATAATTACACAGCAAATCAGTGCAAAACAGCGTCTCTGTCACTGCCTGCAACTCAATGCACTGTGTTTCATAAGAAGCATCCTGATGAGAGTGGAAATTGGACATGTATTTGAAAAGACAGGACTGACCACTTGACAGCCTTCTCACGGCTCTTCAGGAATCCTCCTAGTTTAAAGAAGGGTAAATATGGTGGTACAAAAACACTGCATTCCCAAAACTTTAGAGTTCAATAGAAGAGTGATAAATATTTCATTCCCATTAATATTTCATCCAGCTTTTTCTCTCTGTCCCTAGACTCCACTGTATAATATTCACTACAGTTTTTACTCCCCTTCACTCTGAGTGCCTGTAGACATCCATGGTTATGCTGTGTGCAGGTGCCTATCGATACTCAAGTGTGTGCATTTCTTTTCTTATCCCACACTTACTACACATGCACACCCTCCTTAGCACTGTGTGTGTGGCGTGTCTGTCAAGAGGACCCTCTCTGGCCTGAGCTCATCAGATAAAGAAGATGCAGATGTGCCGTCAGTGGCCGTCTTATTTCAAGCCCATGCTTTGCATTCCAAACATCAGCAGGCTATCGTGCAATAGTGGGTTGAAAGCTGGCTGGCCCAGAGGACCCAGCACACAGACTTTTATCCTGTCCCTGCAGCAAGCTTCCTGCAGTTCCATTTGGTGCCACTGTGATTTGCTCCAGATTGCACCAGTAGAGAGGTAGTCCAGCGCTAATGGAGTGGCTGGTTTCAAATGTTGAAGCAGTCTGCTGTCATCTGATCTATTTAAATTGTCCTTTTCCCAAAACCTGAAGGACTCCGGGCCCAAACTCACATGGGCCTGGGTGGTCATACAGAAATGGAGAAAGATTATCTTTTTTTTTAGCATTGGTAAAATACAGAAAATAGATCAAATTAATTTGGTAACACAATAGATTACAGCTCTCTGCTTATTGTGTAATTACTTCTCAATTATTTTTTAATTGTTGTGCACTTGAAGAATAATTATGTGGTACAATGTTATTAAAAAGGGAAACAAAACAGAAAAATATAGAAATGAAGGTGTAAAGATTTGTAAAGAGCAAATATTGCGTTGGAGAAAACAGACTGATTTGTGTGCCTGTGGTCGTCAGCAGTTTGTTAGTAGCCTATAGTAGTTGTCGAATTAAGGCCTACTGAATTTGTGGAAGTTCAGTTTAGGAAATATTCACCAGAAAATGAGAATAAATTGTATTTCTCATTTTAAAGAGTACCTTTACCTAGTCTTGCCCTGCCAACAAATGGTGACAACATGCCTTTTGTACACCCTGAGTACCTGTGATGCACCGTGGCACTATAGTAACAAGCTACATCACAGTTGGGTGTGGTATGAGTAGAACAGAGCACATAATATGCCCAGCTATGATGTTCTATGTGGTCAGAGGTGTAACAGACCTATACATTTCAACCCATAGAGGCTGCGGTGCTGCTATGTTTCTCCTCCTTCCCATATCTAGTGTGGACTTACTTTAAAAAATAAAAATAATACTGTTATTGAAATTTTCCCATAAAGTGCTCTTTACACACATAATTGGCTGCAATATTTTTGTTTCTGTCATTTAGGGTTTTTTTTATTGTCATAATCCTACAACTGTTACTTAAATGTTGATAATAGTAGGTGCCAAAATTTCTCTCTATAATTGTGTCTCCCTCTCTCGTTTTCTCGTACTTCCCTCTGCTTTAGTTAGATATGAGCTCTGTGTTCTGCCATTCATTTACAGTCCAGGTGGTATTGTGGGTCAGTAAGGTTAGAGCCATAAAGTTGAACTAGCTGTAGTCAGCTGTTTAACCCTGACCATGGGGTTAGAAATTGTAAATACAGCCTCTTCAATCCCCACCCCCAACCTACACACACCCACTTGCATGGGACATATTCTTTGCGGTTTCCTGCTGTACTGTGACCTCCTAACTGTTCTCTGTCACGGAGATGAACAGCTTCTTTTCCATTAGCCCCTCAGAAGTCGGCCACTTCCTGTCCGGGCGCAACATCTGTTTACGTTTGTCATGTCAGAGAGCATCGGCCAAGGCGTGGGAACACAAGGCAGTGCATGGGGTCCCCCACACTCACCCATGGGGAGGTGCGATTGCAGTAGAGGGCTGAATCTTGGGAGAAGCACGTAGAGGACAACCACTCACACTTGAGATAAACACACATGCACAACTTCATGCTCCTCCCTACAGGCACTCAGCAATTGGAGCACTCAGTGTTTGTCATCTCATTTCATCTGTTCATGTTGCTACCCCTGGGAGTTCATGTTACTGGAAAATGCAGTTTTCTTAAAATAGCCACTCTCCTTCAACTACTAGTTTAAGGACTTCAATATCCATTTTGTTTTCATTGACTGACTTGAGGTTAACTGGGTCAGTAGACACCCTGGAGGCTGTATATCTGTGTGCTTGTCTTAGTGCGTTTGTGTTAATAAGAGCTGAGACTGCCGTGTTGTCTGTGGTCTAAGTCTGTCAGCCCATTGGCGTTTCTGACTGTCTGTCTACTAATACAATGCCTTATCGCTGTGTTCAATACTCTTAGGGGACCAGGCAGAGAGGGAATTCCCTTCTTGAAAGAAATTGACAAAGGACTTATTAATGGAGCACAATGACATGATTATGGAGTCATGGTTGGCATTTCCTTCAAGTAATTTCTCCCTGTTGGGTTAGTTCAACACTAAAAAGTTGAAAATAGAGCTTAATTTGAAGTTAGCTCTGCTATATCTAGTTAATGAAAACATTGATAGTCTGGTATTGGTTTTATTCTGTCAACTGTTTTTGAAAAGCACTATATTTTGATTGCCATGTAGCAGTGATTTAAAGTTCCTATAAGGCTACATTAGCCACTTTCCGACCGGAGGGATTTTTGCAGTTCCTAGAACATAAAATTCCTAGAACCCTTTTTTTCTCGTGTTCCGACTGGACCAATTTGGGGATTTTTAAGTCCCTCTGGCCGCAGTTCCTGTAACTCTTTCAGCTCCTACTTCAGGGCAGGGTCTTTTCTCTTTTCCCTTTTCAGCATATGAACCTAGGTGAACGAGGGTCGGGTTTCCGCTACAGACAGACCAACAACGGGACAATTTTAACAATTTTGTCCATCTTATTCATCACTAATTTCACTTCTGACAACGTTTTAGGCGAGAAATTAACTGTTTAGATTTCGAATATAGGCAGTCTTTTGCTTCAAAGTTTTCGGAGTTGAGAAGCTCCATGAAGTGAGGCGACAGCCTGCAGGCGACAGCCAGCAGGCGACAGCCCCGGCCGCTAGCTCGTCACTCGGCCAGTTATGCTCAGAGACCCCGCTGTAAGCTGGAGGTCTCTCAGATCGGTCTCGTAAATAAGAGGCTTTTATTTCGCCGTTGACGGTTCGTTTCTTTAAATATCACAACACATGTCCATCATAAGATTAACGGGAACCTGTGGTTAACTGTCTTTTCGGAGTTAAACTCCACAAGTGTGTCCTGCGACTCGCCGGCCGTCTCACACACACACACACACACAAACTCTCACACACACACACACACACACACACACACACACACACACACTTCCACAGCGCAGCAGGCAGAGGCGGGGGAGAGAGCTATTTCTATCGGGAGACTTGTTTAAATTATGACAAATATGCTATATACATTATATTTAGTATTTAATTCATACTTTTTTTGGTGTATTTGTTTTCTGATTTTAACGCTATAAAGACCGTTGCCGTGCTTGCATCACTCCCTTACCCCTCCTACCAGTCCCTATGGCCACTTGGCCAGTGCGAATGCAATTGGAAAAAACGGTTTTGGGGGAGAGTAGTCAGTAGATCTGTTTAGAAGTGGACTTTTCCTATAACTACGTTCCTGTAACTACTTGGTTGGAAAGCGGCTATTGATGGTGATGGTGGGGGCGTGTGTAGGCGAGTGTAGTTTGAAGTGGAGGGAGTAGATGCTAACAGCATGCACATTGGTACAGTACATGTGAGACCTCGCACCAATGTAAAGAAGGCTTTGTAGTCTGAACACTGTGGCCTTGTGGTTGCTGGTGCCAAACCATGCTTGTTTTTCTTTTCTGTATCTCCTTTGAGTTGTTTTCTTTAGGGGGATGGAGGGATCAACCTCAAATACATGGGCCAGTGAACACCAACAGGAGGCCCACTAATAAGCAGAGTTACTCTTCTTTGCACACGTACGCATGTATTCACACACAGGCCCACATGCAAACAAACACACAAAAACAAGTATACAATGTACATTTGCATGGATACATAGTTACAAGTGATCAAAGACATACAGTAAGCTATACTTTTTAAGGAAGCTCAACTCTTCCACAAAATTAAGAAAAAAGCCAACTAGGGTTTTCTGCTATCGTGAGAGTAAATTCCCTGTACAGTGATTTATTTGGCTCTTGACAACTGTCCTGTTTTAAATTAAATGCCTCCAGGGAAGGGTTCCAATATACACCTTGTAGATACAGTATAGATGGCATGACACAAGCCTTTTGCTATTGTTCCCTTCCTCAAATTGCCAATTTATTCCGACTCATGTTTTGTGCCTTCGCCTGGTTCTCTTCCTTCCCACTTCCCTAGCACCGAATAATAATTAGCCAGTGCTAGCTGTCGACTTGTGCCTGTCCCTAGTCACTCCTTGTCAGCTAGGACTTTCCTGTCTTCGGCCCACCCCTAATGGGCCACTGCCTTGGCTCTGACAGCCAGGACGACCCTTTTCTTTCTAAGCTGCTACCTCTTCATTAAGGCCTTCTTCGAGCTGCTGTGGCACAAAGATCAGCACCTTTTTCCCTGTGTCTGTCACACCAGCTGGGGATCTTCACAGTGCCTCAGCTCCTTCTCCCACCCAGGTCAATGTCCACGTCCCACAAGTATCCACACAACACCTCAACACTCATGCACCTGGCGGCATGGTGGCGGCGTGGAGCTTGCATGACTCCTCTCCCGTTCAAAGTGTAAGCTGAATGGATCTGATGCTGATTATTCTTATCCTTATAAAAGGAAAACCTTGATCAGCCTAACTTTTAATCCACACGGCTAGATGTAAAGAGTCTTGATGTGTGTGCCACAAAATGTGAAGCCAGTATCTTTTTGTGTTACTTCTCCACTGTTTCAATGGAAGGAAATTGATGTCAGTTACATGTAATTAAGAGTTAAATGCGGCACTAAGCTGCTCATTCTCGTTCTGTATACTGTAGTGATGGGGTTATGTGTGTAGCAGTTAATTGAGCTCTTTATTATACTCAAGGGTACATAACTAAACCTTTGACAGGTGTGGAATAAAAGATAATTAATCTTGCCATTTTGAGAATTAGTCTGATGTCCTTAAATCACTACCGAATATTTAGCCTTTTTAGAGTATCAGAGACACTAGGTGTATTTTAGTCTCCCATGCAGTCTCCTGTGCATCGGTGGGATGACTGTTGCTCAGAAGTGTGACAGCCTGTGTGGGTGGCAGCAGTAGAGTATTGGCCCTTCCCATGGGTGTACCAGGCTGTTGCCCTTGATTGTCTGGCAAATGGTCAAGGTAACACAGGGCTGGTCACTACCGTCAGCACTTCTCACTGTCAAGGCACACCACTGGGAGACTGAAAGTGTGTGTATTTGTGTGTAGATGCATGTACAACAGAAGGTAGTGTTGATGTTGTGGGTACTCTCTGTGTATCAATATGAGTCATGTTAAAGTAGATTGCCAAACTATTCCTATATAACCAATGCATCCTTGCTGATGCCACAGTGGTTGACTCATACACTGCACTGTAACATGTACATCCTGTGGTGAGTGCTACTGTATGATCAAATACTTCAATGCGATACAAGAAATGAGACGCTAGTTCATTCGAAAGTGGGGAGAATATTAATCAGATCTCTCTGTGGCATTTAGTTATTTAGTGATCATTTCCATTAATACATGTTTGCCTCCACTGTGAATTAGTCTTTCCGTTAGCATGAAGGGTGCTGATGCTCTCAGGCTCTTACTCATCTCTGCAGAATATGAATTGATCGTACTTTATCCAGGCAGTGTGACTTTGAAATTGGAGAGGAACAATGTAAAATAGTGGTGGGTGAAACAATGTTAATTCTACAACAAAGTTCGGGACCAGGCTATATGGGTTTTAAATTAACAAACAAATACTGAATAACGTTAGTTCATTCATCCAAGCTTTAGGTTTTTGAAAAACTGACAGCCCTAGTGGAAGACATGGAAAAGGTTCTATCGCAGTATCGTATTATTTACTCAGTAAATTTTGTGGAAGAATGGATTTGAAACTGTTGATCATTTTTTTGGCTAATCCAAAAATTAATTTTAAATTTGATACTTTACATTGAAGCAAAGGTCATGTAAATTCATTACTGCATAAAGCAGCAGTCCTATTAATTGATTTGCAACATTGCCCACAATGGCCAAATCATAGAAATAAAATTAACAGAGAGGCCATTGAACTGTTTGCCGTGGTCATTCAATCAGTATAAAACAAAGTGGCGATTGTTATCATGGTGACAACACGAGTCAAATTGTGTGCAGCTTGCTGGAAGGAGAGCGGCTCGACGCAGCTCGGGAGAGGTTATCACGATATTCAACAACATTATCGCATATTTTCCTTATATCGTGCAGCCCTAGTATATGGTCGTCTCGTCGCAAATCTTTGGTCTGAACTAGGCTTTAGTTGGCCAACATTAGCTTGCTAACTCACGCAATGCCCGCACGCCGCACCTGTCACAGAAAATGAGCCGAACAAAGCTGTAACTTATCTGGCTATAACAATGTGCATTGTGTGGATGAAGCATTAACTTGTTAAATTTTACTCATTTAGCGGGTGCCTCGTAATGTTACTACTCCAATGCTCGTTTGTCAGTTACGGCCATTCGGTTTAAATACAGAAGTGTTGCCATGACAACAGTGCACATAAAATTGCTGCGACTCTGACCATTCTGCTATGTTGATTTGAATGCCTTTCTATCCATTTTATTTCTTTGGGCCAAATACAAAAAAAAATATTAAAGGGATAGTTAGCAAAGTATATTCACAATATAGAGAAATCTATGATGGTTGATCAATTCATATTATCAAATCGCCCTCTTCAATGTGAAATCACCTTGGGACACCTTTAATAAATTTTGTCTGGTTGTAATATAAAATATTATACACTGAAGCTATTACTATGATATACTAAGACCATGTTAATGAGTTCTGAAACTGATAGATATGTTCTTAGGGGTATTTAAATGTTTGTTGTGATAAGCAATGAAGGCACAGGGACTTATAAACAGGCAGTTTTGTGGGCCCTGTAGAAAGCAGCCTCGTATCATTAAACAAACAGATTAGATTTTGGTTCCACTTGACAAACTGACTTCAGTTTCTTTTGCTGGCTGGATAATCGGTAAAGATTGGATTTCTGCTAGGTTCTGTAAGAAATGCACAGGGAGGCTTTAGCAAAACAAACAACTGAACTTCTCAGTCCTGATTCAAACCCTCTTTTTACACAGAGACTAAGAATCACTTCTACATGAAATAAAACCCTCAAATGAAACAATTGAGCAACAAAGATATTTTTCTTTGCAATTTGATTGATTCACTCTAGAGGTAAGAATATATACCTAAAACTGATGTTGAAAGATGTTGAACTGATTACATCGATTGAGTGATGCGCTGTCTTTATGACAGGAGTGTCGGAGTGAGTAATCAATGGTGTCCCCAACAGGAGAGATCTCAAACAGGAAATGCATGATCTAGTGCCAAACATGGCAAGCAGATGGCAAGCAACAGGGCCCTGTCAGTCCAGTGTAGGGGTTGTGTATTTGGAACAAAATTTAGGAAAGAAACGTCCAGGATGGATGATATCACGCCATCTGTCTGCATTACAAGGTGTCATTTTTAGAGGGTGGAAAACTCGCTCTTGCTCTTTCTTAAGATCTGATCTTTACAGCAGATTTGCCTCCCCTGTCTTTGAATTTTTATGTCACCAAATCCCACAGTGACAGTTGCATAATTAGAGCCCGAGCGCCGACAGCGGCGAAGGCCCTATTGAAACTGAAGGAATTCTTCTTTTTTTCTGCAAATGAATCGCCTTTTTGAGGGGCTTAACATAGTCAAAAACTCACCAAAATTGGCAGTCGCATCAAGCCTGGTGAAAATGTACGTATTTTTAGGGTTTCGGGAATAGGCGCACAAAAATGGCTCACTAGTGCCCCCTACAAAATTTGCGGTACATTTAACGTAGACTAACGAAACGTGATACACATATATAGCATGTCAAGACGTACAAAAAAGCTAATTGGAGCCATACCCTTAACGCAACAGGAAGTCCGCCATTTTCAATTGAAAGTTCGAAATTAGTGTGTTTTTGGCCATTTCCACGTCATACTTTAACGAACTCCTATAGATTTCATCCGATTGACTTCAAATTTGGTCTGTGCCATCTTACGACGTTAAAGATGAAACGTTATTAAAAGAAAAACTTTTCGTCATAGGGCATGGCTGTGGTGGGGTGGCCATTTTGTGTGTTTCGCCAACTAAACAGGAAGAGGGTGTAACTTGAGTGTACATTACCCAATCAGCTCAAACATTTTCAGGATTCATAAGAGTCCAACCCTGAGGACATCTACAGGCCGATATTTACTCTAAGTCATAGCGCCCCCTAGTGGCAACAGGAAGTATGCCTAAAAGTCAAGGTGCTATACTTTGACGAACTCCTCCAGGAGATTTCATCCGATCAATTTCAAATTTGGTCTGTGCCATCTCAAGATCTTAACGATGAAAAGTTATTAAAAGCTTCAGTTTTTGTCCAGTGGCGTGGTGGCCATTTTGGGCATTTATCGATGAACGAAGAAGTTGTTGTAACTTTAGTGTACATTGTCATATCTGCCCGAAATTTCTCACGATTGACAAGGGTCTAGGCCTGAGGACAACTATAGGTAAAAATTGACTTTTGGTCATGGCAACAGGATATCAGCCTTATATGACAAACATCCGATTTACATTAAACTTATAATGTGTGGTCTACATGTGATACTGAGCCAGCCCCTATACTTTAACCACGCCCATGTACTTAGGTCATGCCCCTTTTATGCCTTTTGAACCGTTTAAGGTACAGTCTTGTGTGAGGTATCATTGAACTCAGCAGAGTTTTTTGATTGGTGATGTTTTGACCAGCCCCCTATACTTTAGCCATGCCCCTTTTTTATAACTAATGACCTGTTTGATGTAGACTATTGTGTGAGGTATCATTGAACTCAGCAGAGTTCCTTTGTCATTGGTCATGGTTTTGCTCGCCCCCTATGCTTAAGCCACGCCCCCTTTCATAACTTATAGACCATTTGACACAGACTATTGTGTGAGGTATCATTGAACTCAGCAGAGAGTTCCTTTTTAATTGGTGACGGTTTGCAATGTCCAACAGTCGTGCAAATACACGGGCGCATGGAGCGGCGTCCGCCAGTAACCCTGACGCGCAAGGAGGTGCGAGGGCCTGTCCAATGCAGCTTTAATGATGTTTTGTTTTAACACAATTTGTTCAAGGATACAATGTAGTGACACTGATGTAGGGTTGATTGATTTTAGAAAATAATCTAATTGTGATTTTTTTTTTTTTAACCAATATTGCGATTAAAAAGCTTTAAGCTCTTTTACTGCTTTATTATTTAACAAAGACAAACAATAAATCATTGTATAGTATACACCTGAGTTTCCGTTGTCCGGTAATTACCGGTCATTGACCAAAAGAAAAAAAAACGAGGACCAAAAATTCTAATTGTTTCTCTAATTCCCTCTGCACAATCTGAATTGTGTTAAAATAGGCTACAGTGATTTTCATATCTTTTGTTATATTAAAACAATGAACAATCTAAAAAAAACAAAACGACATTGCGCCATTGAATAACACTGCAATTGAATGCAGGAATTGACTACCGTAGATTTACAAACTACAAACGGCAAAATATAAGCGGGAAAGTCAAAGCCATGGCGAAACAGGGAAATATTGCGAATTACTCTATAAAACCAAGCAGCTGCCGGTCTACCGTAAATTAAGCCGGGGTGCAGAAGTGATGTTGTTAATTTCTCCTCAGACGATTGTGACATGCATTGGAAGAAAGCTGCCTGGTGAAAGAGGCACTGAAGTTCACACACTTAGGGAGACATTCCGGTTGTTACCAAGTGGAAAGGAGTTTGTCCGCCTACACACTCAGAAGACCAGGAGATGTGTCTGGGCCTGGCTTAGAGGCTGCTGGCTTGCTCTACTGTAGCAGGTGGTGCACATTTTCCATTTACAAGAAAACACTAAGTGTGGGCAGCAAAGAGGTGGTGCTGTTATCTATTTCTGCATCCAACACAGCCGATCTGAACCACTTTGTGGCAGTATGAATGGTCACGCTGTATGGATGTTTATTCTGGCACAATGATTGGACTCAGTGATATTTCAAAAATTATACAAGATAAAATAGGAAAAAAAATGATTCACATTTCAATTAATATCTTCTAAGATTCTGACTCGATTCACAATTTTCAAAAATCTATAGTTAATTAAATTAATAATCAAAGGTGAAATTGAACTATGAGAGCACTTGCACTATTTTGTCTTAGAGTCAGTTCTTGCTTTTTTTTTGACAAATGTTTTTATTGACTTTTTCAATTACAATACAAAGACCCAAAACAAGGCACATAAATAAGTACAATAAGTACAAATAGGCACTTGAAGATATTCCAAATGTAGATATGTTAGTGGTATGTTTAACTGTTATGACTGACTCTCATCATGGCATTTAAGGAAAAGAAAAGAATAACACCAAGGAGTGACAAACATGTACATGCACATATGGACATCCTTTGTGTGCATATAGAATGCTCAGTTTTTGCTTTTACTTGCATGATTTTCTTTTTATAGTTATTAAATGAGCATTGTTGGAGGATGCCTGAGGCCGAAGATTTTTATTGCCAATGTCTACTTCTGTTATTGTTGTTCACATAACAAATATAGGACCTTTAACAGTGCAACACCTGGACTTAATAATTAGCTTTTTAAGATGCAGGTGAAGTTTTTTTGTAAATACTAAGTAGATCATCATCTAAATTTAGCGAAGTAAAGCACCGAACTCCATTACTTGCAAACGAGCTGACCAACCAACACACACTATAACAGAACTTCAGCCAACTTGGTTTAGTGTGGGAAATGAACATTTTAGATTTTAGTACTCAATGTATTGATTCTGGTGGAGTCCATAATTCTGTGTGTGAGCAACCGAAGTGATGGTGGACATGAACGTGAACTTGTGTTATCCTCTCAAGCTGAGAACATTGTTGATAATAGGGTAAAACGACGTTAGTCATGTGAAAATGGTTCTGATTACACAAAAGCGACGAGCAGAAAATTAAGCCAATCTGCAAAATCTGCCAGCGGTTGGTGCCAACCAGGACGGGAAACACAACAAATCTTTTCCATCGTCTGAACAGGTACTGTCCCAGCGACCAAACCTGAGTTTCCGTTGTCTGGTTATTACCGGTCAATTGACCCGAAAAAAATGATGAGGAGCAACAATTCAAATTGTCTCCGGTCTGAATGACCAGTGGAAAGAATTCCCTCTGAACAATCTGAATTGTGTTAAAATAGTGATTTTCATATATTTTGTTGTATTTAAACCATGAACAATCATGTTTTTTTCATTTAAATAAATGACTTTAGACTGTAGGGTATGCGATAAAGGAAAAAACTACATGTTGCGTTCTCGCTCTGATTGAATGCAGGAGTAGACAACCGTAGATTCACAAACTACAAACGGCGACATGCAAGTGGGAAAGTCAAAGCCCAAGCCATGGCGAAACAGGGAAATATTGTGAATTACTTTATAAAACCAAGCAGCGGCCGGTCTAACGTAAATTAAGCCAATAAATTGCCAGCGAAGATGGGTTGGCACCAGCTACAGTCCCTCTCATTAATGCCACAAACGCACATTGAGATGCCATCTATATGATGACAGCCCTCCGCAGTTACATAGGCTTGACTTTCTCATCAGTAATACCTGACAGTGGACACCTCGAAGGGCATTACCATGGTCACTTGCCAAATATAAACATTTTTAAACATTAATTCATATTTTAATATGTTTTACAATCAAAATCGTTTCCCCTGGTTACGACTGAGGGTTTGACTAATACCGGGAACAATTATTCCAGGTTCTTATGCAATGGAAACGTTGGTCACTGCTCCAGGGAATAGAATGAACCTTTAGATATGACTTGCAGCCCTAGCAACGGGAGATATTTATATTTATAATTTGCTCAGCTCGTAGAACTCTTCAGCTCAGCTCCAAGCCAGGAAGCTAATGCTATGCTAGCAAGATTGAAAGTCAATAACATTGTGTACAGTTGGAAATCAGTAAAAATAATTTGACAGTATGTTTTAACATCAAGACAAGCTAGCTATCAGCCATGTAATTGTCCCCAAAACAATATAATGACAATGAACAATTGTATCCGCAATGTGTAACGTTACTGTAGTAACTGTAGCTGAAGTAGCGACCTGAACAGTGAACAGGATGTGAGATAACGTTATTCGCTGTGAAACAAAGTCAGTTCAGAGGGGCAGTATAACTTACTTCTTGGAGCTTGTGTGTCAGTGCCATCCTGTGGTGTTCAGAGGACGAGGCATTGATGCAACACAGTGTTGGAAATAACAGATTCACATTACCTTTTTGTTTTAATGTAGCACATTAATTTAGAACAGTAAGCCGCCAGTTTCACTGGAACTCCTTTAGTAGGCGTCCTATAACACTTTTTTTATGGCCAATCAGAATTGAGTATTCACCCAGACCATGGTATAAATGTTAATAAACTATATTCTAAAGTGTAATTAAACCTCTGATTTCTTCAGGCTTCAGTCAGTATGCACTTTGAACGGGCAGTATCAGCAAAATAATAAATATCGTAATAAATATCGATATCGATCAAAATGGGAAAATATATCGTGATCACATTTTTTGCCATATCGCCCAGCCTTACATGGGATAGTAAACTTGGCTGAGGAGCAAATAGACCCATTCTTTGGAAACATTACAAAGGTAGTTTTATCACTGCTGAATAGTATTGTCTGTCTATACAGCTGTATTCCACCTGGAACCATGTGGATCATTGTTATATGTGAATGTTTTCTGGCCAATATAAGATGTTCTTTGTACTTTAGAATTTCTTTTGATCAAGAACAGGCTGAGACCTTTAATGCAAGTACATGTGCCCTTTTTTTTTTTTTTTTTTAAACAAGTGACAGTCTAAGGAATCCAAAATGTCATGCAGGACATTTTCAACTATAGATAAGAAACGCCAGCTCAGTGTTGCCTCTTATCTTCATGACCCAAAAATGCTGAGGAGAACTCAGTGCGGCATTGCCCTGATTTAGATGTATTTCACATGCAGGACCGATGGAAGGTGAGTAAAAATGAGAGAGGAAAAAATGCATGGAGATGATCCCTTCATTCATCCAGCAAATACAGAAATGGTGATATTATGTTAATTATGGAGATTATTGAGCCAACCATTGGTTTTTCCGCAATGAGGATTAAGGTGGGGCTGCTTGGGATTTATAGTCTCTGAGCTCTGCTCTCATGGTCCCTGATTGGCTGAACAGTGAGGTAATTCAAAGTTAAAACCTTGGTTGATTTTGACTGTTGCACATTATTCAGTAGTATTATCAATGCTCTGAGCCATTCTGTATGTGAATAACCCCATCTAGCCTTGCAATGCAAAGTAGAGATGAGGTTTGTGTTGCGTGGGATTATGCATGGTGCCAATTGTAAATCTTATCTTATCTTAATCTTGTAATATCCCTGTGTGCAGCTCAAATACGAGAATACACTTCCATAGGTATGCAATATGTTTACGTAATACATTCACATGACATGCATGCTTTCTTCATACTGAATACAAAGGCTGTCCCATCCAGAGCATAATGTACACAAATATAATTAGGACCGCACGGTATTGCAAGTTAGTGACTTGACTGCAGGTTAGAATTTGATATCTTTTTTATGCAGGAATAAGTTATACGCCTGCCTAGAAACTTCCATAACTCATTCTACAACCAACTTCGCCATCATCATTGTCACAATAATATTTCAGTGCTACATTGTATAAATGCAAATGAGGCATCACTAGAAGGATGGCACAGGCTTTTCTGTGTGCCCCCGCAGTTGATATTTACACTAAACTGAACACTGATGCTGAGTAATGTTTGATGATGGGCCAAGCTTGTCCAATTCCCAAAATGTGATACACTCCAGTGGCTCAGGTCATTATACTCAGAACGAGCATGCTTTAGAAAGCATTTTTAACGATAGTTCTGTAATAAAGCGCTAGACATTGCATTAGACTAATGTGGAGTTATCAGTTTTCTTACTTAAGATATTATTTAGTTGTCAGTGTCACCACTGCATAGATTTGTTGATTTAAGCCAAAGCCATATTGTTTATACTGTCATGGACATAATTTAAATACATCTGCATTTGAAAGTGTGACTCTCCCTGTGTTGCAGAGTGACAGTTCAGGGATGAAGATGGCAATATGTTAGCTGAAATCTCTTTATTTCCAGGAGAAGTTGGATATTGGTATTCTGTGTTTTACAGTGTGAGGCTGGAAATGGAGATACATCTTTGATCCAGAAATACTTTCACCTTACAATTTATGTTGACCCTGAAACACTGACAAAATGTTTGATAAAGACATTACTATTTCTAGAGCCTCTCCTTCATGTTGATGTTGATGTTGATGTGTAAAGTTTCAGTCTGGTTTACCCAGGCAGACATTCAACTCGCACATTGCTCAAAATGACAGATTTTTCTGTTTTGCATCTTTTTTTTTTTTTTTTCTTTTTTTTTTTTTTTACCTCTAACACCCCCACCACCTTTCCTTTCACCCCCACTCCTATTACCTCCTGTTGGGCAAAAGAGCTAAGATGGAGGGAGAGAAGATGACTGTTGTTGTTTTTAACTGTGACATGTCTCCATGCAAGTCATTATTAAATTATTATTCATAAAATAATTGGCCAGAACCGTCTGTGTGAGCTATTTATAGAGCTGATTGCTGTTTTGTCAAGGAGCAAAAACTCTTAGAGCATTATTTGTTCCCCTTTCTAGTTTACCCAACTGAAAACCTAACCGAAGTTTAGTTTTCATGAGGCATCTTAGCACTGGTTGATTTAGTTTGCCCCAAAACACTGGTCAGATGCTACAGTTTTGCTTGTGTGGTAAATACAGATATACTGTATATATACAGATATAAGTCTAAGGTATTGATTCAACTGTCATCTTACCTCTTCCAGTTGAAGTCTCAATTTACAGTTTAGAGCCAGCATTCAAATATGTCTAATTCTCTTTAACTGTCAGCCAGAGATATTAACTCCTTCTCTCTTCTGAGGATCTATCTTCCACTTAAGTTGGAAATCAATACGGACCGGTGAGGCCGGTCACTTATACTGGATTAGACATGAGCAGTGATCCAGCTCAGACAAATAGCTTTGCAAACACATGGACTACTGTTCTTTTGTCCCTCCTGACCACAACATTACAAGCTCCATTAGGTGTGTGTGTGTGTGTGTGTGTGTGTGTGTGTGTGTGTGTGTGTGTGTGTGTGTGTGTTTGTGTACGTGTGTGTACGTACACCTGTAGTGCTTAGCATGCACTGTTAAATCCTGAACAGTGCCCTTGAAGGTTGAAAGTGTGAATGACAAAAAGAGGGAGCCAGAAATCTAAATGGAAGAAATGAGAAAGCAATCAGATTGGGGACAAAATGATTTAGCCCTCATGGTTTATTATAAGCCCAGAGCCTTCTGGTGAATATTACATGCAAGCGTTAGATTAGAACAGATGAAAGTGAAACTATCCAGCCAAGTTGCACATAAACATATTGAAGATTGAATTGCACTTTGTCTGACAGATGCATTTTTTGGAATATGCAGTTGGGAAGACAGCAGAAGGTGAAATGAGATTGCATCTTGCACATGCATGTAGGGCTGCACGATTATGGCCAAAATGATAATCACGATTATTTTGATCAATATATTGATCACGATTAATTATCACGATTATTTGTTGATTTTTAACCAAAACAAATTTTATTGTCACATAGGCTAATTATAACTGCTTTCACATCCAAATTGTGCTACATTCCTCCTTTGTTGAAGGATACTATGAAGGACCGCTTTTCACACATACATGTTTGCCGTGAAAAGATACAGGCAACGCAATTTTCTGTTCACGTTAACGGCGCATGTTAAAATCCGGTGCCAATAGGGCACTGGTTCCCGGTATCTACCGGACGAAACGCGGATTACGGTGCCACTTAAATGTCTGCGTTGCGCTCTGATGCTCCAAAACAGACGTTAGAGGCAACAGAAACATCGCTGCATGTCACGCTAGTAAACACTAATAACATGTTACACAGCAGCTAACGTTAGCCTACCATTAGCTACAGTAGTAATTGGATTAAACACGGCTAAAATGCTGACAGCTAAACGGTGTAGTGTGACTGTATTTCACTGTAGAGGATTCCAACAGCGGGACGTACAACAGTCTGCCGCTAAAGCTATGAGCTAAAAGACTCAAACTAGCACTGGTCACTGCTGTTGTCTGAAAAACAACACAGACGGGACAAAATGTTGCGTTTACTGGTAAACCTTGTGACGATTTATGATCGACTGCTATCTGTGGAATTTTCCTCATGTTACTCTGTCCTCTGTGACTGTCTACATCTAAACTAAGCTGTGCGGTGCAGGGAACAACTCTGATTGGCTCATGGAGGCACGTGATCAGAGAGTGGTTTACGGAGCTTTGGAGAAAAAAAAACTTTGATATAGAGCGTTCTATGAACGGAATGAAGCATTTTAAATATTGTTCGATCACGTGAATTTGATCGTGGAAAGCCAAAATTGTGATCGTGATTAAAATTCGATTAATTGTGCAGACCTACATGCATGTGGGATTAGGCAGGTGGAAGTGCTGGCAGAACGCTTTCACAATCATTAGCCTCTGTCAGGTTACTGTTTCTGCTGAATCAGAATATTGGGGTGTGGTTATGTGAACTTGCTGTAAAAACAAACAGAAACAACATGATGCAGGTTAGGTTTGAGCCTATTTGCATGACAATAAAGAATTCAATTTCAAACACAATTCGGAGCTTCGCATGTGCTGTAGCAGGGCATCTCCTTATAAAGCGCTTCATCTCCACCGCAGCATGACAGCATGAGAACATGGCTGGAATACAGGATGTGACAAGGCTGTGTGGTTAAAAACAGTCGGCTCTCATTAGTATGCAGCACAGACCCGTCTTGTCTAGCTGGACCTTTGCAGAACCCCCCCTCCCCAGAACAGCAGTTAAATTGTCTGTAGTAAATGGAACAGCTGAGACAAACCTGTGCCCTTTTCTACACAAGAAGATTTATCTTGTGTTGCTGGATTTGCTCCACACACAGCAGTAACAATAGTCTAAAATACAGGCGTTGTATGAACAAAAGGGTCAAAGTTTAACTTCACTGTAATATTGTTACGAGAAAGATAAGCAGAGAGACAGAGAGAGAACCTTATTAAGACCTGTGCTCCAGCGGCTTAACTCTTAACTCCTGAGTGAGTTTTATCAGAGAAGGCCATTCAAGCATGACCACAGTAATGAACCTATTAGCCATGAAATTGACTTTTCTGATAAATAAGGAACAGATGAGAGTTTAGGGAACCAACTCTGCATTTCAACCCATTTGTTTGAAATTCATAATTACAATTGAGCATTAGTACATTTAAAAAAAAATGTTGGATGTGCACACACAAGTCCTCTTCATCAAGTTTTCTACTTAGCCTCTTCTTTTAAGTATGCTGCAGAATATTAATTGGACCAATTTTCTGGGTTAAAAGCTTTAACCATATGCCATAGCCATTGTTTAGAAGGTGACCAAACTGCATAAATAGTGGAATGCTAATATTCAAGGCAGTGTATCAGCACACGACTCAATCAGCAAATGCAAACTTCCCTGCATCCTGAAATAGCATTTTAATCAACTGCTGTTGTGACACTGCAAACTTCAGGACCTCATGGTGCAAATGTCTTTTGTCTGCCTTTAATTACTGCTTGAAGATAAACGTGATTTGTCTTCCAACACATGACTAATTTAGGGGGTGTACAGTAGGGGCATAGTCAGACAAGAAGTAACAATGGGCCTCATGGGCAAGAACTAAATCATTTAAAAGATCTTGTCGGATTGTCCAATTGTTTTGTATATAGAAATTTCTCTACATTGCAAATTAAATTCTCGAGTTGTCCAGGCTTGTAGTACTTGACCACCTCCCATCCTAAGTCATGGGTTGCATTGCTTTCGCAAGACGCTGTTTAGCAAATTCACATCAATCGTTTCCCTTGTTATTCTGTTACAGTACATTACAGTACATCATTACAGCGCTGCTCTGACGTGTCTTTGGCAACTGTATTAATATTTCCTAATTGTTTCAGGACCTTTAATATAACTACTGACACTGTTAAATTTGTTACGTTTTCATCTGCTGCTTTCTGACATCAGGACTTTAAGCTTATCACTGTGAAGTAATTATTTTACTCTTTAGTAACTTTTTTTGAGGAAAAATGGAGCGGAACAGGAAGTCATGTAGAAATTTAGGGGCATCAATTATGCTAATGTTCAGATCTCATGAACGCGTACCTACTCATGATCAGATTTCGTCAAATTGAAATGAGGAACTTATGACAAGTTTATGCAGTTAAGAGTATTTGATGAATCTTACTTGGAACAGTTGAACGTGCAAGCTCTGACTGAAAAAGGTAAGAGATGTTTAGGATGACTATAGAAAAATGTCCTTGCATGAGATCTGTTGACTGTTCTTGATTTGCAATCATATCAACACGATTAAAGCTTTGAGTGCCTCCCATAGTGACAGTATTTTGACCAAATCTATGCCATGTGGTGAGGCAGTCGTGTCTTTTCTAAAACAGGTGATTTGGGTATTTTACTGGCTAAGGAGTAGAATACCAATGAACTTCAACTGTCGCTGGTGTGAAAAGGGGACAGAAAATCTGGGTGTATACAGAATGGTCCACAACACTTTCCCATTTGCATGGGTATCTTGTGACATCCAATCAACATATCCCATTGTGTTGAGTGTCAGACCCCAGTTGATTGATTGTAGTCCTGCTTTGCACCCCTCTGCTCAAAGCTCAGCTCTGCAATGACATAAAGGACACACAGATGAATAATGCATGTCTATATCAACCCATCTTGCAAGCACAATGCCAGGAGGGAAAGAGATAGATAGAGAGAGGAACCGATGGACAGAGAAATGTATTTCAAAGCTGATAAAGATGGGCACTGTACATGAAATTAGAAGTCATGCCATAATCTCACAACATGTGCAATAAAATCATTGCAACCAATGACTTTCATTAAGTTAGCTACGCTAATATAAAATGACTGCTCGTTTTGAAATTCACTGTGAGACTGAATAAAAAATAAAAATAAAACTTTCAGAGGGTAAAGTCCCCTCACTAGCTAATCCAGTTAAAGGTCCATTTTATTCGTTGAAGGTCTTCCTATTGTGCCATTCGCTCTTCCAGAAAAAAACTGAATTATTCAGCACCAGCTACAATAAAGTAAATTTCATTATTGGAGCAGAACTCAACATCGCCTTGGAAAGTGTAGAAAGGGTATTGGTATAGGGTAGCTTTTAGCAATGGCGACCGCTGAGGGAGCTGCAAGGCATGGAAAGTGAAGCGTTGGACAGGTACGTTACGTTTTTGTTTTGTTTATTTGGGAGGGAGGATGTTTTGTTGTTTTCAGGAAATGTCTAACATGTCTAATGCAATTTGTTATTATAGTCATATTAGCCCAATGCTAACATTAGCTTCACTGTCGATATAGGCTAACATTACTAGTAAGCTACACTAGCTAACGTTTTACATATTCTTATCTAACAAACGCTAATTTGTGTAACGCAATATGGTCGCAAGGGTCTGAACATGTCATTTATACATTGGCTTATCATAAACGTGCTTATGCAGACCCTGCGTCGACAGTGTCAAATTTGATGTCGAGACCTTGGAAACACGGATCGATGAGACCACCTCTCCCTGCTGTGTCAACTATTGTTTCACCGCCTCTCTCCGACTAGTGAGTAACGTTAGGCCTATAGCTTATGCAGAAGTGAGCATGGATTACAATTACTGTTCTCTTTGATTGGCAATACATACACATAGTTCCGTGCATAGCATCAACGATATTTTTACTACATATTTGCACCAGAGAAATGGTAACAGTATTGTTTTTTCATTGTAGGACAATCACTGCCAGAGTAGTTTGCCACAGCTGATGATACTGCCACATCCAGAGCCAGACCTGTCTGCTAACACTGGAGCCCTGGACAAAGTTTTGATTACTATTTATAATTGTAGTTTTACACCATATTGGTTGTAATTATTTTGTGAGGCATGTACAGAGATGAAATATGTCTTGATAGTTGTAATAACATAAATGGAAAGTAATTATTTTTTTATTTGAACAAAATATAAAAGCAAAGGGTACTTTGTACTGTTAATTCCTCCTGGGAATAAATACAACTATGGGAAACTATGTAAATGGTGTAGCTGTTTGTAAAATGAAGGAGGTTTGAGGAAATTGCAGTCCTTTCTCCACTCTGCTCGTGGTTCTCGTGCACGTCTCTGTGTTGGGGGGAGCGCCGAGGGCAGGGGTGAGGGGTTGGACGGAGCCCAGAGGAGATGCTACTTTCAAATCGCGCTAGCTTCTCAACCTTATTAACCCTGCCTTTAATCATATGATGTGTCTTGTGTGAGTGTTCTTAATAATTGAAACTAATTAAGATGCATGACACTCAATAAATTGAATGTCAAATTAGGTATGCACGCTTTTGTGTAAAGAGGTGTATAAATGAGGTACAATCCAAGCCACAGTAGATCAAGGAGAAGCCTTTGAGAATAAGTGCCTCATTTCCACGTTCTACCTGACACAAGTGCCACAAGGCTGAATTTCAACCATATAACTATAAACTGCATGTTTTTTGTCAGTATCTACAAGCACTCTAGGGGAGGGGATGTGAGGAGAGGCTCAATGCAAAGATTATTTTTATGGGCATTTTCGGCCTTTATTCTTGACAGGACAGCTGAAGACATGAAAGGAGAGAGAGAGGGGGAATGACATGCAGCAAAGGGCTGTAGGTCGGAGTCTAACCCGGGCCCGCTGCATTGAGGAGTAAACCTCTATATACGGGCGCCCGCTCTACCAACTGTGCTATCTGGGCGCCCGGCTGGAGACAATATTAAAGCATGATCAACCCTTGGAATCGACACCATTTACTGTGTATTTTACTACTTTACAATGTTATACAGGCTCTAGAAACGGCAGGAGTAAAATGTATTTTTATATCCTGGAGTAGAGAGGAATCATTAATAATTAGAATAATTTTGACTGTTATGTATCTGCCTCTTTGCCATTCTTTTTCAATTATGGAATCTGCACGAGACATCAGCAACCATGATGATCATGTAGACAAAAATACAAAATGCATATAAATACCATAAAAGGTCCTTCACAGACAACCCACCCACTCACACATGGCGTTATGTGGTGTCTTGTGTGGCTCTACACTGTTTGCAAGCCAACAACAGAGTTAGAGTAACTTTCCATATTGTACCTCAGTTTAAGAGGGGGAAAAGCATAGAGTTTAAAAAAGCACATAATGGACTTATACGTGTACTTTTTCATTTTCTGCTGTCATATAGAGTGCAGCTGCCAGTTGCCATCGATTAGGTGTGCTGTTACACCGAGGTAGTTATGGTTACTTACTGATGTCCAGTGCTCTCCAGTAAGTGCAATAAAAGTACCAACTGCCTCACTTTCGTAGCTTTTTCATCTTGTACAGTTCATGTATTCTTGTAAAAATAGTTTCCCTTCAAAGGTAGCTTGTATGATGGGTCGCCTGTATGATGTTTTAAAACCCCCGGTCCTGAACTATGTTGATGGGCCTGCAGTCTGTAGCGACCCATTTAGCGATTGCACTAGTAAGCTTTGCTGTTGTCGTTTTGTTGACAAATTTGCCCCGGCTATACGCTCGTCAAACTGCCAGTGTTGTTTGACGAGCACGGCTTGTTGACCCTGTCTCAGCACTAGCATCTTTGCTAACATCAGCAAAAATGTGTTTTGCCTGAAGATGGTACTTCAAACATTTTTATAACGAAAGTTTTTATAACGAAACTTGCCATTCAGCAGAGCGGGCAGCGTCTCCTCTGTCATTGTTTACTCATGTTTGCAGAGCCACATCTATCACACCCATAGACAGTATATAAGAGTGGACCAACAGATCCCGTTGCTCTGGGCGGAGACCAGTGAAGGCCAATAGAAGCACTTTTCTGGTGATGGCTAGGGTTACTACGCAGCCTCCAACTGAGCTCGAAGACGTAAATGTGCCGTGAGCAACCTGTCTGAAAGTTGTAAGTCTTCTGGTAGCTGTGCCAAGAGAAATCTCAATCATTCCCAATCTTGCAGAGACGAAGAGCGTAGGTATATGTAAGGAGATAACATAGGCACAGGCTAATTACTGCTAACTAAAATGCTAGTTAACATTAGTAATTACACTTAAACAGCTAATGTGAGACGAAACTGCCTGCGAGCTTCTCCTGTACTATACGGTAATTTCTCTACTGTGCGACAGTAAGTCGCGTGGTTATGACACAATCGTTAGCCTATTTTTACAAAAACGTCTGCTACAGAGCCATAACGTGAGGTACAAGGTAATGGAGCCTTTTATACATTGTCGTGTTTCTTTAGAAATAAACAATGGACGAATAGAGTCTTTAAACGCTTCAGATGTAAAGTTATTCTCTGTCAAAGTGGCACCAAAATGAATGGCAGTCAATGGAATGCTAACGGGAGGTGATGGCTTTGTAGCATTAAAATGGCGCCATAGGAGGTTCGCGGTTCGAGGAGAAGCTTACCCCCTTGATCACACCAAGCGTAACCATCCGCGATGCGATAACAGGAAGAGGTTGGGGTCAGACTTGATGAAATGATTACTTTGCGTTAAAAAAATAATGCGTTGTTTTTAGATTAATCGCATGTATTAATGCGTTATTGTTGACAGCGGTAGTATAAGTATATCCAAGACGCATGCGATGATCATGTCATGCAACTGCTGAACTGCATTCAGTATGAATCTCATATTTAGCTGAAACAGATTGACCACTATTTGAAAAGCCCAGACAATAATTACATTGCTTCCAGCAAGTGTTGCCCATTGCAGAGAAAGATTTGAATATGACCCAGTTTTAGGAGATTTACTGGTGTTTTGCTGACGTCACTTGCTAAAACACTGAAGGGCTGACAACTTCAGCATGAAGGTAAGACATCTGTTAAAATTTTATACCCTGTGCAGAATGCAGAGTTGTGGGAACATGCAGTTTTGTCCAAAGCCTCCTCAACCTCAGCATAATACATTTTAAGTTACTGATTTCAACTGACTCTGAACTTTGGTAATGTTTTCCAAAATCCTTCGCTCCAAATATCTTATACATCCTATTTTAAAGCATCTGTGATAGAGAATAGTTAGGTTGCTACATTACATGTAATCTGATTCTACATAAGGCAGTCACTCATGATTAGCCAATAAACATTCCAAACCACAACAAACCAAATAGGTCAACAGCAGCCCAGTAACATACTGTAATACACCTAAATTTACAATTAATGCTCACAAGCCATTAACCAGGTTTTATTTTAACAGTATAGATTATCTTTGTTTATACACCTAATCGAATAACCTTCCTTTTAGGGACTATTTAATAAGAACACAGACTACTCAGTCTCTTGAGGATCTCAGAGTTGTGTTGTAATTATTGTGGCCCACAATGGCTAAATTGCAGCTGGCTTTTCAAAACAAGCCACAGAATTTATGATTGTTAGGATTTGGGGCAAACGCTGCCTTAGAAGACTAGTTTTTGTGAAATAAAGTCCTCCCAACTGCAGTTATAAGAAGGAAGTTGGATTGTTGAAACTGAGGTTTGAGTTTTATTTGACTTGGATGTAAATGGAATATTTTTTATACATAGCATCAGTGCAGATCCTGACCTTATGAGGTGTATAGGGTATTGGCCATGATGTGACCGATCCACAGTAGATACTGTTTCTTTGTCAATGTCATTATAAAAATTCTGTGTTTCCACTGGTCCATCTACTCAGTCGTGGCGGGCTGCAGCAATCTCTTACGTTAAGTGATTCCAGTGAGTACAGCTTTTTATATTTAGTAAAAACTAGTATCAGATTGGTACTCTACTGTCAGCAGATGCACTGATAATTGAGGTATGGGAATTGTTAATAGGAGGGATAAAACTGCATCGGTGCATTTCTGTCTTCCAGTTTGACTGTTTTTTGTGTAAAACTTGTAAGCTCTTGTAAATATTTCAGGGATTAGCAAAATGTGAGTTCATTCTATTAATCACAAGAATGTGAATTCCTGAAAGGACTAAAGAGGAATTGCTGGTGTCTTGTAAAAGCCTCTTGCCTAAGAGTTGGGTGATTTTCATCACTATAATAGCTGATTACTTAACATAAAAATAAGAGATTGAAAGATACATGTGAGATTTGTTTGTTTGCCTTGGTGACGCTAGAAAAAGGAAACAAACTTGTCAACTACAGTAATGGTGTCTGGTCAGTAAAATATAAGACAGACTTCTGTCCTCGTAAAATATGTTGCTAGTTGATCAATTTCATGGTGTGTTCTTGTCCTTGTACGTTGAATTCCCCTGAGGCAGCAATTAGTCCACAGTCTGTCAGCGGCTAATGGCTTTCTAATTGAGTCTCCACAGGTAGTGTACCTGTTGTGGGGGTTAAATGGAAACCATGTGAGCAGGACACAGATCTCTACCATGTTTATTTTTTTTTCTCTTTGTCATTTCACAGTGACCAGCAGGAAGCAATGTCCTATAAGTGTCATCCTTTGTCTCCATCTGGTTTTCACCCCACTGCTTCATATCCAGCATGCTGTCATGTCATGCTGTTCAGCTCTGACATCTATTTGACTCCTTGTTCACAGAAAGTGTCAAAAATGCATCAGCACATCAAATATACACCTGCTTTTGTACAATGTTAAGATTCCAAGTGACACAATACAGTATTTAGGACTTTGTAAGCACACTTTTGTGCTGCGCCCTTTTCACTAACAATATACTGTATAGGTTTGTAAAGCACAGTGTAGAAACGATACATTATATTTTAATCCATAAGTCACATGCATGTAATTCTTTTCTGAACTGCTAATTGACATAGCACAAAAATAAATTTTAATTTACAGTATCGAGTTTGTCAATTTTCTGGGTATATGGGTACATTTTATGTTGCAAAACTGCACCAGTGCTTTAAAAGTCCCCTGGCTATTGCAACACCCCATTTCTTCTTTCATTTTTCTTAAAGCCTCTCATTCCTCCACATCACACATTTCTCTACACCCTGCATTTTGTTGACCCTCTTACCAACTTCAATCTGTTTTCCAATATCCCTCTTCTAAGGTCCATTTTAAACTTTCCATTATCATTCCCTTGGAATGTGTTTTTTTTTTTTTTGGAGCCCAATTGCCATCTCCAAGTCCATCTCTATGTGCCCTTTTGAAAGGCTTTCTATTTTCTGACCAGACTGAAGGACACCGGCAACATCACCCATCACCTGCTATATCTTCCTAATAATTCTCATATTTTTATTTTTAACATTTGTGTGGCAATACTGATGTCCTGACAGTGTTCACTTAAAGCAAAGTCACATTGCTACAAAAAACATAAAATTAAAGTCTTGTCTCCTTTATTCAAATCAGCAGCACTCTGTATTGATCAGAGTGGGGAGTGCATTAGTGCCTAAACATGGACTCTCGCTCTCAGGCTGGTAAAGCAATAAAGGGGCTATTGATCATGCTGCTGATCTGACTGCTGCCTTTTTTCTATGTGTATGTGAAGCTTGTAGTTGCCAGGTATGATGTGACATGCTGCTCCAATAATATCGTCAGCAGGTGATGCACTACATTGTTTAATGTGCTGAAATTTCATTATTATTATGATATATTATTAATAATATACCTGCAATAATCTAACTATTGATACAGTATGTATTTTCACATTGAAATAATAGCACTATAGCGTTTAAAAAAGAAAATTATAACGAAACGCAATGTGCGGCGGCCGGTGTTGATAGTGAGGCGCACCTCCACACATTAGTCTATGTGTGGGAAACACTGATGTCTCAGGCTGTACCACCTAGTGTCATACAGTCTCTCCCCTGAGCTAGCTGCAACAGCCTGAAGTGTGTAAAGTAAGATGTAAACAATAAGTACCCCAAATCATCTCCAGACTCCATCTGTAACTTGTAAACAAAATAAGACAATCAGGTATAAAAAAGAAAATACAGCATCTCTGTTCTCTGCAAAGACGAACTAAATTACCTGATTAATGCAACTTTCTCACGACGTCTCCCGGCCATTTTTCACTGCAGAAAGCTGCTCCCTGCCTGGCTAAAGCTAATATAGTTAGCCTAAAGAAACAAGGCGTCTGTCCCAACTAACGTTACGGTTCGTAGCCGCGATGCTGGAAAAGTACCACTAATCTACAACAGCAGTTGTAGAGACACTCTCTCGCCTGTACTACTGTAACTGACTGGTCCTCTAACTCTTGTGGGTCGCCACCACTCGCCATACTTGTCCTTAGTGCTGCCATCTCTGACTCATTAAAACTGCATACATAGGCAGAGATCGGCTACATAGGCAGCGTGCCAATCAACTTCAGAGCTAAGGCGGGGCTACAGATTAGGTGTCCCTAAAGAACCCGCGTATCTAACCGTAGTTCCGCATTACATTAGTTCCACATTACATTAATTAATTTGCACGCAAGTTTTATTTATTTTTGACCGTGTATTCTCCGTGTAAATTCATGCACCGAACCGTGACGCCCGTACCGTTTCGGTTCAATACGAATACATGTACCGTTCCACCCCTATTTTGAACATTAAAGCATGTAAACATGTTCTAGTAGAAACACAAAATACAAGTATGAACCTGAAACGGTATATAATAGGTCTTCTTTAAGTTGATCTGCTTAAATTAATGCTATGACAGTTTTATCTGGGAGGTTACGTCTCCTGAAATTGATGTGACACAATCAGCTAGAGAGAACATGTATCACTTAGCTGTAATTGTTGTTGGAACTACAGAAACACTACTTTTACTGTTAGAGGAGGAACTTCCCTCAAATATCATCTTTGGCTGAGTACAGACACTGGCCAAGCCAAACTGCTAAAGTTTAATTTTGTTTAATTCAAGTTACTCATGGAACTCACTGTAGTAAAGCAGTGCAGCACTGCAACACTGCCAGACTTAGGAGAACAAAACAGTGAAGAAAGGATCAGCATTTGAATGGCTTTATTTTAGCTGATTCCAGTCCTTTAAAATATGCGTGGTCGGCCCCCATACCGATGCTTAGCATTGGTGCGAGACCAATGCTAACTAATTTATAAGAATCTTCACACAAATATTCAGCCAGGGACCTACCTCAGGATCCTGTTGGTGGACTTCAGTTCAGCGTTCAACACTATCATACCTGAAATCCTTACCGCCAAACTCTCTCAGCTCACTGTATCTCCTGCCATCTGTCAGTGGCTCTCTCCAGCTTCCTGACTGACAGGAGTCAGCATGTGTGGCTGAGAGATGTCACATGATGTCAACTTTCTGGGCTCCCAACATTTCCCAGGATCTGAAGTGGGAGTCCAACATCAACGCCATCCTTAAAAAAGCTCAGCAGAGGATGTACTTCCTACGGCAACTGCGGAAACATGGCCTACCACAAGAGCTGTTGGCCATCTTCTACACTGCTGCCATTGAATCCATCCTCTGCACATCCATCACCGTTTGGTTTGGTTTGGGGCCGGCACAAAACAGGACAAACGCAGATTACAACACACAATTCGGACTGCTGAAAAAAAATCATTGGTGCCCCCTGCCCTCCCTCCAGGACTTGTACACTGGTAGGACCAGGAAGCGGGCAGAGAACATCACCAAAGACCCCACACATCCTGCACACACTCTCTTTAACCTTCTCCCCTCTGGCAGGCGCTACAGATCGCTGCGCACAAAAACAACCAGACATAAGAACAGCCTCTTTCCCACTGCCATCACTCTATTGAACTGCGCATAAGTGCGGTCATCCCCACTTTAACCACTCACCCACTTCTCTACACATTACATACTTATCATTCCAATATGCATCTTGCACACTACTTTGCACTATTACCTTTCACACTTTACATCCCACTCCATGTGTACTTGTCTTCATAATGTCTTATTTGTATATTTGTATTTTTGTATATTATGTTGATATGTGCCTATATGTATATTGTTGTCTCTACTGTACAGTATGTGTCTATATTCTATTTGTCTACTGAATGTTTACTACCACATGTCTATATGTTGAATGTATAGAGAGTTAACACCTACCGAAGTCAAATTCCTTGTGTATGTACAGTAAGTATACTTGACTGATTCTGATAATTTATGCCACACATTACTCTTCACATTGCTCCTCATATGCTATTACTACAAATTATTCTGTACACATTTTAGAATAAAGTAGTATAAAGGTTTAATTGCATTCCTGTCCTGAGTTTCTGCATCAGTCTTGTCCTCATGGTGTCACTTAATCTCAGCGTTAAGACAACTAATTGCCCGCTCTCTTGTGTGGTACAGGGCTATTTGTCTCCCTCTGTAACATCTTTTAATTATGAATAAAATGAGATCTTATAATGTCATTGCTCATATTTTACCTCCTATTCACACCACTCTGTCCTTTGGGCTTCTGGCACCATTTGTATTATATTGTGTAACACTATTATGCAGAAATTAAGAAAATGCTTTGAATATCTGAAACACCACCACCATTTTCTGCACCGGTCTTTGTCCATTATGTGTGTCTGATAATCTTTCTCCTAAAGTGGTTTTTAAAATAGAAGTTACTATGTGCTTCTGTATCTCTTTCCCACTCATTTTGCTCAGAAGTGAAGCAAAAAAAGTGTGTGGGTGGGCGGGCGTACTTGTCCATGTTCGGAGTGGGTTTTTAAGAGATGTGAGATTATGTGCATGTAAATGATGCTGTATATTCTGTTGTAGTTCAGGGACATGTAGTTTATTTAGTGGACAATCTCATTACAGTGATTATGAAAAATCTCATGATTTTTTAGGTTAAGTGACATTTTACTGTATGTTCAACAGGTCTCTTTAATGATGTTGCCCATGATGGGAGGGCGTGCATGTGATTGTGAGAGGGAGAAACAGAAAAAGCAGAAAGGTGGCTGTGTGTGTTTAGAAGGAGGTGAGGATGAAGGAGGAGGGATGTGAATCCATGATTAATGCAGCATTGCCCTTGTATGTTTCAGAGAGGAGAGAGGAAGGAGGTGAGCCTTACAGCATTAGCATTCTGCCCGTGCTCCTGGAGGAGTCTGCTATCCCCCTGTACAGATGCTCCACTGCCTTTCAGATTACTGAATAGACATTTCTCAGACACTTCAGTCTGGATGCACACCAACCAGCTGTTTTCCAAAACTGTTTTAGGTCCACTGCATACTAGTGAATCCACTTTATGCGTTTATATAGTTAGTTATGGTGTGTCTATTCATCTGACTTAAGCTGTGTTGTCTCTTCATAGATATCATTTTAAAATAGTGAGTGATTACTTGGACAGTCTGTTTGCTACCTCATTTTATTATTATTATTTACATCCCTAATTGGGGTAAATGTAAGGCACAGGAGAAGTAAAACAGCATTGCCTTCAAGTGGCAAGGTCGTATAAGGGCCTGATTTTGAGGGGAGTTCAAAACTCACGTATGAATTAAATTTAAATCTTTGCTATTCTGTGCTGCCAAAACCCTTTGGGATGTTATTTGGAATAGTGACAGTAGGCACTGTAGGGTTACTGGTATGCAGAGCAAGGCGCTCCAGCACATAGATGAGCTGCTGGCCTGACAGGGAAACTTTTGACATTTCTAGTCCTGTGCTGCATTATAATTTTAAAATATTAGCCTAACAGCAAACTACATCACAAACTAAACTTTTGTTCTGTGCATCTCTGAGCAGTACCAACTCTTAAGTCCACACTACAGACAAAGGTGTCCCAATTTACATTATGTTGCCCTCATATGTGACACAGATCTGAATATGAGCAACAAAAACCTGAGGGAAGCATTTTTTCAGATTAAATTAGGACAGGTTTTGTTATAACGTCATTACAGAGACAATGAATTTACTTAAGCTATTTAAATTCAGGAGGTACGCACATTTTAAATAATTATTCAACTCAATTTATACACACATTTAAAAATGTGTGTTCTTTCTGCGTTTGTATTGTTTGTATTCAGAAGCCTATTTGCCCATTTCCTTTTTTCGTTTTAAAAACTGCTATACTGGGGTTCGCTAATTTACATATTCTTAACGCGACTACTGAACATGTTGGCTGTGGATCAGCATCACATTCATAAGTTAGGTTGTTAGAGAATGAAACCCAAATACACACAATAAGCAGTTACAGACATTATGAAAATACAATTTGACAGCTCATTGCATGAAATTGGATTGGAAAATGAACCATTATGTACCGAGTCAGTACCTCTAAATAAATCAAACTTCTTTAATAAATGAAACCAGAAACTAATTCATACTTTGAATGATTCTTTGGACAATTGAGTTATGCTTATGGTTTGAATGAGTGTGATAAGAAGCTATTGCCTGAAAGATTGGTGTAGGTATGAAAATTGATTTTTTATCTCTTATCTATGTTATAGTGGCTCAGTGCCAGCTCACAGAGTGTGTCATAGGAAAGATTGGTTATGTGTGCTACTAGTAGTGGAGCTGTTTACGCATGCCTTTTTGATCCTTAGAGCTGAGACGATCACAGCTGCCTTTGCACCAATCGATTCCCACGTTTGTCCTCCAGTGCTTGTTGTCCTCCACTGAGCTAAAAAAAAAAAAGTTTGCACACACAGCTTGTTTGGGTAATTATTTCTGCTCTCGCCTCAAGTCACGTATTGAGCTGAACCTGGCAGTAATAATTTTTTCTGCTGTGTCTCAGACAGGTACTGCTGATTGTCCCTGGCTTACTTGTTGTGCTACAGTGTTTTTGACACTTTACAATAGCTATCATTCATAATTGCTAATAAATACAATAAAGTTATTTATGTATACTTATATGGTTTGAAATATTTACCATCACCTTTTATCAGTTTTTATAGTATTCTTAGTATGGTACAGTATTGTTATGTATGTATGCCGATGATTAACAAAAACTGTCAGTACAGATATTAAAATACGTTTTCACTCTCGAATATTGAAATTGGTATTGGCCTCAAAAATCTGAACTGGAATGCATTCCACTCTATTTTTGTATTATCACACAAATCAGAGTAAACCCATTTGGATTACACTTTACTAGCTAACGTTTTTTACCAATTGCTGATCAAAACAAACGGCAGGCGTCCACAAAATCTCCTACAACACCACCTTTGCTGTAGATCTGTCGCTTCTGCAGAGGGGGACGTCATGCAGAAAAATACTAATTTCAGCTTTAAATGTAATGTTTGACCCTCACAAATGCACTGCACATATTCTTAACCTTCCACACATCAATTAGAAGGTCACCATTATAGACTTTTTTTCTTTACAAACTGGGAAATGAATACAACTAAAAACGGTTTCAAATAAATTTAAATCGAATTTGAATGATCTTAAGATAAAAATCAGTGTACCCTGTCCACAGCTGACCTCAGGTGTCCTGTATTCCTTGTATAGTGATTCAATATAGTTAAGGAATTTTGTGTTCTGCCACATGTAAATCAGTTTCTGCATTCAGTTATCAACCCACATTCATCTGTTTACATGTTCTACCTTTGACACTATCCATATTTATCTAGCATAATTTATATCTGCATAATATTGTGGATGGACTATATATTGTGGGATTTATAAACATTGTTAGTCAAAACAATGCATCAGCATCCTTGAGACAACTATGTTAAGCTAGGTAATTTTCATAAATTGTCATGAATTATATTTTTTTAACTGCAGTCTTACAGCATCATAGTTATTTAAGTTAATAGATAATCTAGATATGCATACATTAAATGCTGAAAACTGCTGTTACTCATTCACCAAACCGACAAGACAATGGCCATTCATGAAAGATAGATGTGGAAGTGTCAAATCACATTATTGTGGAGTGAGGAAAATATCCAAGTTTCAAAATGTAAGTAAAATGTATCTGTGATGAAATGTTGAAGAGTCTTCAAGAGTTGTTTTGATGAGAAAACAAGGCCTTCAGTTTCTGCCTACTCATGTGTAGGACTGCCTGTCTGAGCAAAGACTATCGGCCTCTTTTGCACACAGACCAAGTATCTTTGTTGCCCTCTGCTTCGGTGCACTGTGGAAATGGATGACAGCGTAAATATAAACACGGTGGAGTTATGCACCACAAACTCTAGAAAAACTCTTTTTTGTACTGCTTTGACTTGTGCTTAAAATAACCTGGGTGACATCTTTGAGTGAAGGTTTCGTGGTAGAAATGTCACATGGGTCAACCATTAGTCAATGAGATTCTCTGGAAGCGGGACCTGTTATTGGTCCCATGACTTCCAGCATTTCCCAGCACCTGGATCCCAAAGTGGGGTTTGTGCTGGATGCAGGGATTTGATGCTTTTGTTTGATGCAGCTTTAATTGCATTACCTGTGGTGTAGAAGTCAGGTCCTCCACCTGTCTTTGATACCTGACATGTTGCTCTTTAGATAACATTTCCATTTCATTCCCTTCCTTGTAGGCTCATAGGTAGGGTTTGTTTTCACTTACTTCCTCCCTGTCACCTTCAACCACAGGACTATATTTTTCTCTGCACACATGTTCTCCTTTATTTATCCAGCTGTATTTCACTGATAGGCAAAATTCTCTGCAAAGTCCTTTGGCCTGAATTAGGAATACTTGTTGTAATTAAGCCTGTGCGAGAACTGTAACGATGATTTATCTTTAAAAAGGTACATGCATTAATCCAAAAGGCAATGATCTCAGTCCCTCAGAGAGTCATTTAATCTCATCATGCTTCGTAACAGCTAGAGCCAGATGGATACATTTTGACGCTGATACAGATAACAGGTTTAAGGAGTTAGAAAAATATGTAATATATATAGGCCGATTTTTTTTATTTTTGTATTAACAAATGCATAACAAAGATGTTTTGATAATTTTGTGATTGCTGTTGGGTATATTTAAAGCTTGCTCCCTAGCAACTATTTCATCGTCATTTCTCATGCTTAATGTACATTACCATGTTACCTATTGGAGTGAGATCATAGTCTACCTTAGCTACCAGTTTCATTCCATACCTCTCCCTACCCCCTAACTCTGAATTGATGAAGAATTTACTGGATGAAAGATGTACATATAGGGTTTTAGTTTAAAACATCAATGCCATCTGCCGACCTCTATCAATGAATATCCTGTGCATTGAATCATCATGGAAAATTTCACAAGCCTTATGTTCTCAGACTGGGTATGTTTTTTCTAAATTTCACTGTCAGAATCCAAGGTTGATGTTGGCCAAAGCCATGATTGGGTTATCACTCTTTGCTACTGCATCTTGGACTCTAAATGATTTTCTCTCCTGTCAAATTGTAAAAGGATTAATTATCACCATGGCTAAGGACAGAGCACATAAAATGATGTTGATGGAGCTCAATCCATCTTAACATGTGCAAATGTGTGCACAGACCCTTTGCTAAACTGTAGCCTCAAGTATGGATATAAATTAGCCATAAACTGTGTCTAAGTTGTCTATTGTCTATGTTTATGCTATGCTCGATAATATACTTTTTCTTCTGTTGACTATTGGTGTCCCTACTTCCTGGTTATCTTATTAACCTCAGCCATTTCTTCATCTCTGTGAACGCTGTCTGAACTCTGTTCACCTAATCAGGGCTACAGTGTACTTAATGATATCTGTATTTCTTTGGGCTCAGGGTTATAAAACTGCCATCTATAGTAATGTAAATACATTACAGTCCCCAATCTTTCCAATGAGATTTCATTTTTCAATGCACATGGATGCACATAGTGTTAGTCCTGTAGGACCCAAATGTACTGGAGGCAGTCTCTCGTTGCCTTATTTGTCATGGAGCAAACCGTGTATTATGGTCCTCCTACTGTGCCCGAGGTTTGAGGCTGTTATCGTCATTAATTCTGGGCTCAGCGTAGTGTTGCTGCAAACCATTACAAACCCACACCTCCATCTTGGCTATGTGGTGATGCATTGCTTCACACTTCTCATTAATAACCCTTGCTGTATATAGCTGGGAGGGGGAAGAGACACTGAAAGAGGGCCACAACAGACGATGAAGCCTGCTGGTCCACATAGGCACAGGGAAGCAAAAGCAATTGATGGCAGTGCATTGGAGGGAGAGATAGACCACCTGCACAGGCTAATCACTGTGATAATCCAATAGATGGGCTAAAACAACATACATCTTAAAGTAGTTATTTCTACTGATGCTGGGAAATGATTTGCTAGTATTTAACGACTACATGTCGGGTGTAAAGAGGTTCTGAAGTACAGGACATTAAGCTTTTAGGAGATAAACTGAAAGTTATTTTTGGTTCAAAGTCTGTATTATAAGTAAAAATAGCATTCCGGTGTCCCTTCTCTGGAAAGTGACTAGTAATAACTATTTATGGGGGTACTGTGTGGAGTGCTACTGTTTTTTAGAGATAACCCAATGTTTTTCTCTTGTTTGCTTTCCCAAGTTTGGGTGGAAGTCAAAAAAAAGCATTAATTTACCAAGAAACATACATCTAATTAGATCTAGCTTACTGTCGAAAATCCAAAGAATCAGTGTTGAAACCTTGGAATTACTCTTAATTATGACGTTAGTAAAAAAAGAAAGCCAGTGACATTGGAGACACAACATGTAATTTATGAGTGATAGACCTGTAGCTTGCTATAAGATGAGGCAATGAAAATAAAGAGTTTTTGTTTAACTTTATTTTAGTGGAGGAAACCAAGTGGGAAGTAGATTGGATAAGCTGTTCATGAGATATTTCAAAGGCACACACACACACACACACACACACACACACACACACACACACACACACACACACAAACATTTACTCAAACACACACACACTCACAGATGCACCATTAAGATGGAAGGATTTATGTGCCTGTATGAGGTGAGAAGAGGTCAGGGTATTGTATGTGCCTTTCAAAAACAGCAGTGATATCATCATCCCAAAACAAAACTATCACTGACCACTTGAAATCTTTGCTTCAGACCAAACCCAGATGCTCTAGAAATAACAGTGGCCTTGTTTGTTTGATAATAATAATAGCAGCGGTAAGAATCAGATAACAAGCAAGGGCGTCGATACAGTCTACTCTTTCCCGGATTTCTCATCCCCGGAGTGTAACTGTTGTCTGTAGCTGAAGCTCCGTTTCTTAGCTTAGAAGATATTGTTTCCCCAAGTGAGGGCTATGCTGTTTCTTCTTTCATCCTCCCTCTGCACAGCTCTGAACTAGACAGCCTTTAAGAGAAATGGTGGTAGGGGAGAGGTAGTCAGATTTGTTAAGTGGGTACAATTGGGTGTAGTTTTCTCAATGGACATCCATGAGTAATAGTAGCCTTGCATTTCATTGTTCACCTTGTTAAAAATGACATTATGCACAAATGAGTGTAATAATATACACTGAATGTTGTGGACTTTGGGGAAACAACGGTGGTCACCAGGTTAACCTTCCCATTGTAGATTTTCATGCAGTAGTGTATACAATAATTACTTTTGGGACATTATTATAAAAACAGCATCACTAACATAAATAAGTAGATGGCTTATATAAATACAACTTAACTAAAGTGCAATTTAAAACTTGTATGTAAAAAAACAACGCAGCCAACAGTGTCATTGTAAGCAGACAAAATCAAAATGTCGTCATAAACAAACAGAAACATCACAACTATCGTCCCCGTCTTCATCATCACCATCATCATCATCACTGTCACCATCCTCATCATCAAAGAACAACACCATCATCATCAAATGAGATTTGGGAGACATCTTTTACAGAATACTGATTGAGGTCAGAGACTTATGATACAACCACTGCCACTACTAATAATTATAATAACCATCACGGTCATCAACATCATTAACATGACCAATGTTTCTTAATTGCACAACTTGTTGCAAAGTGCATGCTTGTAAGATAAAAGTTCAAAGTAAATGCTACTATATAAACACTGTCTTTGCTTAATTAGCTTTTTTTTATAATTGTGAGCTGATAAAGCCCAAAAAATAACATAACTGCTTAACCAACTGAAGCTATGGGTAGTGTTTTTTTTTTCTACCTTGTTCATCAGCTACCACATTGGTACTGGGAGCAAAAAAAGATAACGTAGGGTGTTCTAAGTCAGCACTGATGGATACATTCTCTCATCCTGACCACCATGACATTACTTACAAGGTAACATATAAAAAATAATGCAGTGTAACAGTTGTCTTGCAAATGCCTGGTACAATGAGGGAAGAGCTGTGCAGTCCACAGCTTTACTTCAAATGAGCCTGAAAGTGAAATAAATATATAAATCTCAGAATCAATTTTCTTCAGAAGTGTGTGTCACAGTTCATCATGCTCCATCATTGACTTCAGAAATTGAAGTGAGTGAGCCACTTACAAATGTGACAAGTGTGTAAGACCAGCCTTTTTATGTCTCTTCTTGAAACTGTATTATACTGTGTATCAGTTGTGTGTCTGTAACCATGTGTATACTGCACATCGATCATTTCCCACATTTGGCAAGTTTTTCCCATGCACATTCAGGACATTTTGAAGCATACAACATCAGTATGCTTCCCTGAGACAAAATAAATGTGTAATGCAGTTGTACCTTTCATTTTTACAGCCATTGAGGCTGATTGCTTTGTGTAGTGCCTGGCAGTGATTTTATCAGAGATGTGGAAATCTTCCTCTTTGAGCCTGTAGCCCATTTTGCAGAGTAAAAACCTGATCCTACTTTCTTTTTTTTGGTGCAGCTGGAAGTTGCTTTGTCTGCATTTTGCCACTTTTAGGTCACTTCAAGGAGTCAGGTCAATTCCCCTTTTATGCTGGCTGTTGTAATGATACCAGGGCTCTCAACCATCTTTGATGAAGCTGCAGTTTGTCTGAATAGTGACTGATGAAGATCTGTTACTCACAAAAATCAGTGATGGATAGACTAGACTTAATAGCTAGAGCTTTATTGCGTGGATCACAGCACATCTGGTTCGAAACAATATAGTAACAACACAGCAGCAGAGTGATAATGACATACATGTACTGTAGTAGTAAATAGTGCTACAATTGTATATTATTAAAATAACTGGTATGTCATCTTTATCACTGTATTGGGTTGTAAAGGTCTTCAGGGGAATACTGCATCTATATCCTGCGTGTACTATAGAACATAACCACACAGAAAGGATGATAGTACATCTAACCTCTAAATTGTCTCTTGCAAATCCTGCAGAGAACTCATGTCAAGCCGTATCTCTGACAGTTAGAGCAGCAAATAGCTTGGTATTTCCCCTCACACTTTCCGTATACACTGAATCTGTAAAAAAAAATGTAACTGGGCTAGTCTCCCGGCACACGGCGCTCCAGAAATACCTGCAGGTGATAACTAGCTGAGGTTTTGTAGCAGGTGTCCTGTCACCTTCACCATTATGTATGCATCATACCTGTGGGTGGAGGTGGTAATTAACTGTTGCTTTGTCTTTTTTAGAACGTTGCCATGACAGCTCTCTCTGTGCTCTCTTTCTTCTCACCTTTATTTTCTCAACTGTCATCTACTTCCAGTGCTGTTTTCCCCCGTGTGTAATTACATTTATTTCTCTTTCTATTGTCTTTAATTTAGTATATTTTGCATGTAGTGATTCTGTAACATAATAGGAAGGAAGTCAACACAGAATCCTCTCACCTCACATACCAGTGCATGTGTTTGTGTGTGTATTCATGAGTTTGGGGTCGTCCTCCTGACAGACAGCACCTTCCATCATGGTCAGATCAGGTCACAGGCTCTGCCCATTAGGCTGTGGCCTGCATGTAGCAGCACAGTGTCTCAGCTGTCATCCATCTACAGAATGTCAGTGTGACAAGCGCTGTCCACTTCGGCAGCCTATAGCCCAGGTCTGTGGCTGATTATTTTCTTGTCTTGTCAGTCAGCACTTTTTTTTTTGTTTGAGTTTGTGCCACAGTGTATGTATTCAGCATTTTTTGAGTTTTTGTCACAGTGAGTTTTTGTCACAGTGAGTTTTTACTTACCATAAAATACAATGTTTTATGGTAATAAAGAGGCATGGTTTACATCATAGGCTGTGTACTTGCACATCTGGGTCACATAACAGTGATATATAACAAAAGATGTTTCCTGGGATTCATTTAAACTTTGTTTGAAAAAGTAATAAATAAAGAAAATTTTATTATTTGACTAAAAGAGACAATTATATTGTTAATCGCAATTATTTCCAGCAAAATGTTTAATTGTTACAGGCCTACTTAAGTGTTGTTCCAATTGTCTGAAAAACTGAAGTGATCTTTGTGAGATCGACCCTTGGAGGGCTGAAGGAGCGAATAAATGATGGTTGCTCCAGTGGTGGATATCACCCACAGTGCATTGCAGTTATGCATTTGGTGCAAGAAAATATGTACAACCGCTAAAACTCCTGCTGCTGACCACCAAAGAAGGAGAAGATGAATATATAGATTTTTTACTTTTTTTATGTTAGCTTGATATTTTACTGAAACATGTAATATAACTTATGTCAATTAATATTTACTTTATACGTTTTATTTACTAGATAGTTGTATGTGTGATTTCCAGAGATGGGAGTAAGTCACACATGGGCAAGTCACAAGCAAGTCTCAAGTCTTAACCTTCAAGTCTCGAGCAAGTCCAAGTCATTTTTTGTGACAATCAAGCAAGTCACAAGTCAAGTCATACAAAAGTTTCCATTTTTAAACAAGCTAAAGACAGTGGTTATGAACTGCTGGAGTTTTATTTGCATTTTTTCCTACTCAATATTCAACAGACGTTGCGTCCAAGCCACAACATCCATCCATCCATCTTCTTCCGCTTATCCGGTATCGGGTCGCGGGGGTAGCAGCTCCAGCAGGGGACCCCAAACTTCCCTTTCCCGAGCCACATTAACCAGCTCCGACTGGGGGATCCCGAGGCGTTCCCAGGCCAGGTTGGAGATATAATCCCTCCACCTAGTCCTGGGTCTTCCCCGAGGCCTCCTCCCAGCTGGACGTGCCTGGAACAGCTCCCTAGGGAGGCGCCCAGGGGGCATCCTTACCAGCTGCCCGAACCACCTCAACTGGCTCCTTTCGACGCGAAGGAGCAGCGGCTCTACTCTGAGCTCCTCACGGATGACTGAGCTTCTCACCCTATCTCTAAGGGAGACGCCAGCCACCCTCCTGAGGAAACCCATTTCGGCCGCTTGTACCCTGGATCTTGTTCTTTCGGTCATGACCCAGCCTTCATGACCATAGGTGAGGGTAGGAACGAAAACTGACCGGTAGATCGAGAGCTTTGCCTTCTGGCTCAGCTCTCTTTTCGTCACAACGGTGCGATAAATTGAGTGTAATACCGCACCCGCTGCGCCGATTCTCCGACCAATCTCCCGCTCCATTGTCCCCTCACTCGCGAACAATACCCCAAGGTACTTGAACTCCTTCACTTGGGGTAAAGACTCATTCCCTACCTGGAGAAGGCACTCCATCGGTTTCCTGCTGAGAACCATGGCCTCAGATTTAGAGGTGCTGATCCTCATCCCAAGCCACAACAGTTTAAATGTATACAGATAAAAGCACAGCCTAAAACTGATATTAGGCCAACAATAAATCAACATACATATTTGTTCAATATGCCTCAAACATGACATCAAATCATGAAATTCATTCAAACAATTCAAGTATAATGGTTTCTACGTCAAATAATATTCTTCAAACATGCCTCACTTTTATGGGACAGAAACACATCCTTTAATCTTTCCTTCTCTTAAAGAAAAAAAAAACATATTATTTAAGAGTAGCTGAATCCCACCACCTTTGCGTAATTTGGAGAGATTGACTGAGTGTATTTATCACATGGAATGAATAGTATATGTTAATATTTGTCAGTGTATTTGTGAGTGAATGTGTGCGTGTTTGAGAGAGTGAGTGAAAAGTTATTAATATTGTGTGTGTGTGTGTGTGTGTGTGTGTGTGTGTGTGTGTGTGTGTGTGTGTGTGTGTGTGTGTGTGTGTGTGTGTGAGAAAGAAAGAGAGTGCAGTTTGTGTTGTGTGTGTGTATGTATGTATGTGTGTACCTAGTTTTATTCGCTCTTACCGCCACCTTGAATAAAGAGGGGAGGGTGTGCTTATTCATGGCCCAAAACTGAAGGGAGTTCTGTCCATCATAAACGTCAAAATAGTGGTTCAGCTGAATATGGGGACTGGAACCTGAATCTCTCCCGATTTGAAGTGTCTGATGAAATTCGACGTCGTGGTGGTTGACGTCGGACAATTTTGTACTGCAGACCTTGCAAACTGCCGTTTGTTTCTTCTTTGCCTGGTCAGATGTGTAATCCTTATAGCCAAACTTTATTATTTTCGGTGCAGAGGGATCCATGACGTTAAGTTACTAGCCGTAGCCAGTCTCGTTTATTGCAGGTCTGCTGCTGCGTGCCGCGTCATCATATCAACGGGTTCCGCACATGTAACAGCACTAAAATCGTAAAGTTAACTCCTCCTCAATATCAGAGGGGAAAAAATATATATTTATTAAACAGAAAGTCAAGTCATTTCAAGTCATTTGACTCAAGTCTAAGTTAAGTCTCAAGTCATGAATATCAAGTCAAAGTCAAGTCGAGTCTTTAATGAATGTTTATCAAGCAAGTCTCAAGTCCTAAAATTTGCGACTCGAGTCTAACTTGAGTCAAGTCATGTGACTCAAGTTCCCCATGTCTGGTGATTTCTTTATTTACAACATTATTTGTAAATGCATGGAAGAAATTCAGTTTTTGCGAGATGTAAGCATTAATATCAAATATATATAACAAATAACAAATTTCTAAATCTGAAACTCCTGCAGCTGGTTACCAAGTCTCATTGAAATAAGTTTGTAGGTATTTATGAAAAAAGCAGTAATAATACTTTTTATAAAGAATATTTGTATGCGCCTTTAATATAAGAAATAGGCCTATACTGTACAACAGGGACGTCGTTAGGCCTATTTTAGGGGGGCTGAAGCTACCCCAAAATGTTCCTAAGCCCCCCCAAATAATAAGAAAAATAATAATTAGATTTTATCTAGAATCAATCTTCCTTCACCATTCATCTGTTGGTGTCACCGTGCACTGCAGTCTGTTTTATTTTTATTTCACGAACTGTCAACTGGTCGAATTGGCAGAGTTTTAGAGAGAGGCTCACGAGCGGCCGCTTGCACGGTAACGGTATGTGGACGAGCGAGGTAGAGAGCTACTGAAGAGAGAGAGCGCCAGGCAGCATTAAAACAAAGCAGTAAATCAGAGAAATAAAATGTTGTTTTCGCCGATTTATCACTCGAAATGCAACTGTAGCAAGTATCTCACTATCATTAACGTTATCCAAATTCATAATTAGAAACAACAAATAATATATCCAGCTACAAAAAAGCCGGAAAGTCGAAAGTTAGACAGAAGTACAAAGAGTCAATGGCTATGAAGATGATATACCGTCTTGTCTCTTCTCATTGGTTTAAACTGGCAGCTTTCGGAATGCTGCAGACCGCTGTGTTGCAAGTAGCTGCAGGATTTATTTTGTCTCGTCGCAAATCTTTGGTCTGGACTCGCTACCCCACACACAGTGAGTGATACAGAGTGAAATTGTAATTTGTTGTTAATGACTTTTACTTGCTTAACTTTAGCTACATTTACTTGAGGTAAAGATAAAGGAATATTTTAGTTGGCTATAGAAAACATTAGTCTAGCTAGTGTAAACGAGTGAAATACAAGAAATAGCTCGCCTAGTAAGGTATCCGAAGCTCTCTATTCTTTACCATTAATATAGTCTGCTATCTCTATAGTATTAAAAACAATATCAGTCCCTAAATATCATAGTGTCACTGTTAATGCTATTGTACCAGTATATCCTTCAATTTATTGAACAAATGGATACTGGAAGATATTTTAGGAGAGAGAGAGAGCCTAAACTAAATTATTTCATGATATTTATTATATATGCTTGATTCTGACCAACTTAACTTTCTGCATTCCTTTGCTGTAATAAATTAAACAAGTATGTAGATGTTGCCTTAATGCAGGCTATATATGAGCATACATACATACATACAAACATACTAGAACTTTTATTCATCTCGCCATCAGGTTATTGAATTCAGACATACTTTAAATCCTTGTCAACCATCTTGCAACGAGCTAGTTCAGCGTATCATGCCTGACTGGAGTAGTGTGTTTTTCTTTAGTGGGAAGTGGGAAGGGCAGACAGCATGTTGCCTGTTTCGTCATTTGGGCTGCCTTGTTGAGTGCAGCGGCACTGAGAACATTATATTTCACACAATTGAAGCTCTTTTTTTAAAAATGAAATAGGATTAGTCCAACGAATCGTTCGGTTTGTAATGCGCACCTAACCGAAAGCCTCGTACCGAACAGTTCAATACGAATACGTGTATCGTTACACCCCTAGTAATTAAATAGTCTTATAATGACCTGCAACTTATCTAATAGAGAGAGGAATTAGGTATGGTATTACTTTACCACACATTTACACAGGCAGATAGAGAGTGGTTAAGTCTTAGCCTAAAGAAGAACTCAGCAGGAGCACAGTCTGGCCTAAGTAAATCTCCCCATGCAGCTTTGATGTATTTAAAAGCTAACTTTAGAGTTTGTAAGTAAGATTTTGCAAGGGAAAGTTTTGCATAGCCTGGGGGCTAAGCCCCCCCTGTCTTTCAATCCTAGTGAGTGACGTCCCTGCTGTACAATAAGGAAATTGCATGACATAAGCAGACATAGAATGAACATAAAAACGGGGATAGAATGCGATAATTAGTAGAAAATAAATAAAACGCATTTGAAGCAGTAGCGATAAGCCTAGGCCTACAACTGGCGGTCGATCTGTATAGTTTGGGCTGAAAGTGAACGAGGGCAGGTGTGTTCCATTTCACTCCACCGCTCCTGCCCTGCCCATTTTCCCTCTGCTCTCCAAGTGGCCTCCGTGCGACGTATGCTATGATGTCATACCAAGGGCTGAGGGGATGTGAAGGAGGACATGTTGAAAAATACTAATACTAAAACTAAAACTATTGAAAAGCAGCCTTAGATTCTGTTTTCACTACAAACTAAACCACACTATTTATTAATTAATTAATCAGCAAATTATTCACTGATAAAAATCATTATTTGCAGCAATAATATTCAATGTCTATCAGTCCAAGCTAACCACTGACACATGCTATTGTTTTTGTCAATGTACAGTACATGTCATGCACACTATAAAAGTTACAATTTTAAAATAAACATTAAACAACTAGTAGCCCTACTTTTACTTGTGTTTTTCTTTGTTGAGAGAAAATATATTTTAGACCCAGGCCACCCAATTTGGGGCCCTCGGGGCTAGAAGGGGGGCACGGGGTGGCACTGGCCGCCCCTGAAATATAATTTCATATATTTCATAATCTGCATATCAAATATAATATCAAGATTAAAGGGCAGTGTTATTATTTTTGAAATTGTATTTTTGCATAATAAATGTAAATTTTCGTTAAAATATAATACATTTTCACATAACATCAACATTTATTTGTGGCCCATGGCCTTCCATCCAGATACATTTTTAGCCCTTTATATGAAAGATTTTGGGCACCTCTGTTTTAGACCATAGTTTGTTGTTTTGTATTGCTTTTTTCAATAAGATGAAATCAGGCACAACAATACCACAAGCACAGCCTCAGAAATTAACCTGCACAATACCTGTCTTACATAGTCTGAAAAGCAAACATAATAGTCTTTACATAATTTGTTTCAGTGCTATTGTGTTAGATTGCCTAACATTATGTGTCTGTCGCCTGTACGTATCAAGTATAATTTGTCACATTAAAATGATGATTCCCCTCCCTAGTCCACTGCCACTATTTCCTGACAAAGTAATAAAAGGAAATGGCTGCCCGTGGTGAACAATTTAATAACCAGGAGAGCAAATATTAATGTTTGAAAGTAGAAGTGAGATATCGTCAAAAGGTGAGCGTTAGTTTAAGAGGGAGGTGACGTTTGAGTGATGATATCTGAGGTCTGTGAAAGCTCTTCTGTGTCTGTTATTGCACTTCAAATGGAGAACAGAGTGGATGTAGACCAGACATGCCAACATTAACATGCTCCTGGAAATCACTCATGGTTCCTTTTTTTTAGGTCCATTTTGATGATTGCCGGTAAGGCTCAATCACTTGTTATCGATAAAGATTTTCAACACCTTACAATATGTGATTGTTTCGTCCATATTTAACCGTCAAGAAGTTGCTTAGAACTGATTTGGATTTGATTTTACAATCATATATCGTGCTAAATTGCAGAGCGATCCAACACAAGGCCAGCTCCGATGTCAGAAGAATGATATAACAGCATACAAATGGTGGCTGCACAGGACATAAGCCTGTAGTGTGATAAATCTACAGGACCATTAGACAGATAGCCAATCTAAATGTTACAAGGCTGTGAGGGCATGAGTTGATCAACTTTGCCCTCATAGATGTTTTATTGAATTTTGCACACAACACCTCTACAACTACACAATAAGCCACACACCTCACATCATACCGACTCTCAATTCTGCTTCCTCAAAAAAGGCAGATGTGTTTTCAGTGGAGCTGAAACAGATGGGTCGATTGACAGAACATGTTGATACTATTAATAATACTATATATTTCAATATGTCACCTTGGGCTTGTGGAATTTGTGATGGGCATTTCTACTATTGTCTGTTTTTAAATCAATTAATTGAGTAATCTTCAGGTAAATTGCTAATTCAAATATTTCCTAGTTTCAGCCTTAGTTTCTCAGTGATTTCTAGACAAAAACTCTTTGTTGACTTAAACAAGTATTATTTATTATTATATTATGTTATTATTAAATAAACTAAATGTTGTTGATTTTTTTTAATTATTATTATTATTATTATTATTATTATTACTACTACATTGGCCAACTTAATTAATTCCTAGAGGGAAACTAGTGTGGTCACCCATGCACAGTAACAAATAGCAAAAGATACAGAAGTCACAGTCACAGCAGACAACATATGCAAGAAAAAAGTCTGTTGATGAGCCATGGTCCCTCCAGCTAAAAGCATCACAGAAACTTTATTGTATTATTAACAAAATACGTTCCTCCAAGCTCTGTGACAAATATATAATCAACTTTCCTGCTATTGACATATAAACTTCACTAAATCAAACTGACAAAAAGTACACACTTCTTAGAGAAGAAGTCTAAAAGTCTTCGAAAAATTAGTCCCAAAATCACCTAGTCTCCTGCAAGACCAGTACGTTTTTGTTTTACAGTCTGAAATTGCAAATGAAAATAAAGGCCACTTAATTGAGAACAGAGTTGTGCCAGTGTTTTGGAGGACCAATTTTGGATGTAATATACACATGTGATGGGCAGACCAGCTATCAGGGATTTGCCCATATCACAGGCAGGATTAGAGCAGTAGCCTATTATGTTTTCATTGATGTCCCCAAAGATTCAATAACAGATAAGGCGCCCATATTCAAAGCAGTGCTTGCTCACCTTCTTCTGTGTCCTTGGCATAGGCTAATTCTCACTCATTGTGGCATGTTTATGGTGTGAAGCACAGGTTGACTGCCAGGTTACAGAATTCATCTTTTACTTTGGAATTATGTGTGTGAGGGGGCACTTTGCACTAGAGTTGTCATAGAGATTACTCACTTACTTTCTTTCTTTTGTTCTTTTGTTTTTTTTATCTCCGAAGGAGAGCAGCAGTACACAAACAAAAAACACTGAACAAAGACTAGTGCAGCAATCTATCAAAATCAAAAACAAAAATAATCAAATATCAAAACACAAGTACTAATAAGAGTTTAAAAAAAGTATGCCCTTTGAACATGCATGCATACAGTGTGCAGATTCAGTGTGCCAAATGGAGGTTATTATAAATTATATGTACAAAAGATAAATTGCACTTTGCCAGAGTTACAGAGAATGTAAGTGTGAGTCCAGTTACAGTGAGTGCAGAATGACCTCAGCAGCCTCCAAGTCTTGGGACAATATATACTATGAGGCCACAAACATTTGTCAGAGATTTTGACCTTATTGTTTACTGTGGCAACTATCCCGTTAATGTATTTGGGTGTATTCAGTCATTGTGGGCAATGTTAATTGAATACATAGCCCAGCTAGCAGTGTGGCTGTATGGATCATAGCATTGGTCGGTCTACCGCTTTGGTTCAGACTAGAATATCAACAACTATTTGATGGAATTTGGTACAAATATGCATGATGCCCAGAGAATGATTTTTTATGACCAGCCTCATAGAGCTTCTAGCATGGCTATAGACTCTTAGTCTTGTAAATTGATGTATATTGAATATACAGGATTAGGCAAATAAATATATTCCTCTGATTATTTAATACATAATTTCATACGTCAGTTTTTAATTGATTTTAAAGAATCTAAATTAATAAAATTCAATTTTATTTATAGTATCAAATCATAACAAGAGTTATCTCAAGACACTTTACAGATAGAGTAGGTCTAGACCACACTCTATAATTACAAAGACCCAACAATTCCAATAATTCCCCCAAGAGCAAACATTTACTGATATACATCACAATATACTGTACTGGTAAATTATATTTAAAATTGTATATACTGCAACAGAGGATTATGCCCATACTTTTTACATTTTTAAAAGAATACAGTAAAAGTGCAAAAGCGTGCACACGGACCAGCAGCCACCACAGTATACTTACAGTCATAACATAAGCCCTTCTCACTGCACAGTTACAGCTTAATTACAAACTCTCACTGCTTCTTGATGGAGATCTGCAGTACAGTCAGTCAGTAGCTGGTGAACTACTCCATGACCCATTATCATCTCTGTAGTTGTGCATAACTCTCAAATACAAGTACGGCCACACCATATACTGATCATGACAGCATGGCATACCCCCCGACAGCTGTTCTGCTGCAGCGGATGTCATGTTAGAACTGGTAGCTTCTCTGTTTTGATGAATTAGTCTGCTGCATAATTTCAAATATCTTTATTGGTCTCCTGATATCACTGCAGCTCACTTCAGGCAAACAGCTCACACTACTCACATAGGCTCCTGAGCATATAAGAAGGCAATAACATTAGATGAGCGTGCAATGGTGAGTTGTTGACAACAATCTATCTTTGAATTCACCCTAAAATATGTCAACAATCAATGACTAATTTCCTGTTGAGATCTTACTAACTAGCATTTTATGGTGTGCTATAGGAAAATAAATATGTATTAGGCCCACGTTTACTCTCAGTAGATCACTAGGTGTCTGACTCCGTCTCTCTCTCTCTCTCTCTCTCTCTCTCTCTCTCTCTCTCTCTCTCTCTCATGTCTTGATGTCTCATTAGTGGTGTGCTCTAGGGTTATTGATCCCTGGGAGACGTTAATTACATTATCAAAGCTTGAGTTGTATCTTTCGATAGTAAACACAGGAAATGAGGATCTGAGGCTTATTATGTTTACTGTTTTGAATCATGTACTGGCTTGAGCCTCTGTCTGAACCCTGAGTACGATTTCTTAGAAAATACTAATCGATTAGTCTACAGGCAGTATTAAAAGCTCACTGCATCTCATTTTATGACCATTTTCACAAAAGGAATAGCTTTTGCTTCCTAACTTCCTCTATATTATTTCCATTATATTACTGCGTGTAAAAAGTTACCTTCTTTTTCAACAAATGTGACAATCATTTTTTTTGATTTCTCGTTCAGGTTATGCTCATCACAGTTTCTAAGAATGGATCACTCCAACTCTTTCTTTCCCTAAACCAATCCCAATTCCCAAACTGGATATCTGCTGATACTATGTACCTATCTAATAGTCCAAAAAGTAAACTGGGATACCACAATATGTAGACTATAGTAACATAACGCTTTAATTTAACATCGCTTCTCAATTATAAATGGGGCCGTTCATACACCCAAAGTCTTTTCAGGCTTGTAAACATAAACTATACAATTTTTGCAATGTAAAAATGCATCAACCTCAGGTTTTTAACAATATCCAGACCTGAGGGCAGACATCACATTCAGCTTTACCAAACCGAAGAATTTCATAATAAGTAACATACGAAACAACTGCTTTTATTCTGCATCGATAAATTCTGGCAGATACCCAATACATTTAATAAGGTGAGTGTGTTATGATATGTGGGGAATAGTGGATCCAACCGCAGAGAGCAGGCGAGGGAACGTTTGATCTTGAGGATTTATTTAGACAAAAATAACAAAGTACTCATCAACAAAGGGAGTCCTGAGGCCTGTACTACGAAGCAAGATTTGGCGTTAACGAGCTAACTTCAGGTTCAACCCAGGGTTTTCTGTACCACGAAGGTGGATCACTTGTTATCGGGTTCAATCGCCGTGGTAACTCATGCTGAACACCTAACCTGGTCGGGAGCAGGTTATGTTGGAGATTAGAGATCAACGGTGTAAAAGCACCGCCTACTGACCAATCAATACTCGACTGATAATGACGTCTATGGGGTGCCGAATGTAAAAGTTCAGTTAGAATTTTTTAGCTGATAAATTTTCAACATTTAGCTCACTTTCCTCACATTTAGCACATTTTCCTCACATTTGAAATAGAAATTTTATATATATATATATATATAATATCTAAATGTTAAATCTAATATGTTATATCTAAATCTAAATGTTAAATGTAAATCTAAATGTTAAATATATATCTAAATGTTAGATATATATTTAAATGTTAAATCTAAATGTTATATCTAAATGTTAGATATATATCTAAATGTTAGATATATATCTAAATGTTAAATGTTAAATCTAAATGTTATATCTAAATCTAAATGTTAAATTTATATCTAAATGTTAAATGTTAAATCTAAATGTTATATCTAAATCTAAATGTTAAATTTATATCTAAATGTTAAATGTTAAATCTAAATATTATATCTAAATCTAAATGTTAAATTTATATCTAAATGTTAAATGTTAAATCTAAATGTTATATCTAAATCTAAATGTTAAATTTATATCTAAATGTTATAACTAAATCTAAATGTTAAATTTATATCTAAATGTTAAATGTTAAATCTAAATATATCTAAATCTAAATCTTAAATATATATCTAAATGTTAAATGTTAAATCTAAATGTTATATCTGAATGTGTCGCCAAGTGTAAAGCTTCACAAGCAATCTAGCTAGCTCACACACTGCAGCCGACATGTCATCTGAACAGGCAATTCGAGACTGAACAGCAGTAGGCCTGTCACACTATAGCCACATGTAAGTAGTTTTCAATACTTTGGTGACATTACCGTATTTTATTAACCTGAATTATGTTGCTATATTAGCTTGCGAAGGAGCTATTTGTTGCTAACGCTAATTTATCTCAAAAAGCAGAAACGTTAGCTAACTACTGCCAAGATATGATTTCACTAGAGACCAGAGAGGTGTTGTAAGACTCGTCAAGTGTTGTCATGTGTTTACACTGTCTTACAATGAAACCATATCTTGGCAGTAACATTAGTTAGCTACTGCTTTTTGACATAAATTAGCTAGCTAACATTAGCGTTAGCAACGGATAGCTATTTTGCAAGCCAATAAAATATAGCCTTGGCAAACAGAATTAAGGTTAATAAAACACGATAACTAGCTATGTAACCAGTATTACAAACTTCTTACAAGTGACTGGATTGTGACATTTTAGTTGTGTTCGGATGAATATGTTGGATGCATAACTGGAATTTATCCATGCTGGGCTAATGTTAGATTGCTTGGGAAGGATGACGTTAGTCACACACGGAGATATGTAATTCAAACAACGGTATTGTGATTAACACAACTATTAATGTCTGTAATATACCGGTCGGTCAATAATATAAAATACTGTAGATCAGTGCTTTCCAATCCTTCTGGTCTGAGGTCCCCCACAGCCCTGTCATATAAACTCACATACCCCGCCCTATCAATTCCCAATGTGTTCACACTATTTATTATATTAAAGTGAATATTCTTACATTTTCATGCAATTAAACTGTAAACATTTAGGTTGGTTTGGTCAGAAATTCTACTAACTAGACCTTTTACTTGAAGTGTGGTTAATGTTTCAAAAGTCATCCATTACTTTTAGCTAATCATTTCAACTGTTAGCTAAGTCAGTGGGCCACTTTTAGCTATTTTTTTCTACCATTGATTACTTCGCTATATGTTTTAACATATGTGTTGAGCTGTTTTAGCTGATATATTGTTTTAAATCAATCATAATTCAATTATTATTTTGATTAGTTAAGCTGCTCCACAATCTTTCCAAGTATCCACTGGCTACAGCAGAGATACCCCTTGCTGGGGCATCACGGCAGGTGTTGTGTCAAAGAATGTTTCCCTGTAGATGTGTTTCCTGCTACTTGCGATCTAATTGGAGACAAACAGCCAATCAGAATTGACCTTTTGTGCAGTGCGATTTGAAGCCACTGCAGTGGGCGTGGTTTCCTTGGGGATTTGAATATTTTCTAAATATTTAGCTTTACACTTGGCGACACATTTAGATATAACATTTAGATTTAACATTTTACATTTAGATATATATTTAAGATTTAGATATAATATTTAGATATATATTTAAGATTTAGATTTAGATATAATATTTTGATTTAACATTTAACATTTAGATATAAATTTAATATTTAGATTTAGATATAACATTTAGATATAAATTTAACATTTAGATTTAGATATAACATTTAGATTTAACATTTAACATTTAGATTTAACATTTAACATTTAGATATTATATATATATAATTTCTGTCTCAAATGTGAGGAAAATGCGCTAAATGTGAGGAAAGTGAGCTAAATGTTGAAAATTTATCAGCTAAAAAATTGTAACCGAACTTTTACATTCGGCACCCCATAGGCGTCACCGTTCAAAGATCAGCTGGAGCTCGGTGCGCGGAGAGAGAGAGGTGCGCTCATAAAAGTTAAAACATTTAGAGACCGACAACCCCGCTAACATTCCCTGATGGGTATTTTTATGAAAGATATAGATTTTCAGCGGAGGGAATTGCGTATAGGCTATTTGTTGGCTTCTTGAGCCGTGTGTTGCCAATGCGCACATCGGTTTAAATTATGTTTTTATGTTGTTTTTTTTTTATTTTCTCTCACGATCGCGTACCACTGCCAGGGTTGCAACTGAAATAAAAGCCTAAAGCAACAACAGTTTATGGAAAGCAAAAGTGTAATTATATATGATCAGATCTTGTGCCTGACTGATGGGGAAGTGACCAGTTTAGTCTAATGTATTGTAGTGGGTGTACTGTACTGTATCTTGGCCAGAATCTGCCTTTGGGGGGAGGAGGGGTGCATATCATAGTGGGGGGTCTGGGTGTCCTCCCCAGGGAAGTTTTAAGCATCAACGACTTCATTTCCTGCATTCCGATACACTTTTATGCACCAATTTATGGTGAAATACCTCCATTGAGGCTGTGTGAAGAAAAAAGCACAGATGATAATTCAAAATATATCAAACATATAATGGAAAGTATGTTGTTACGTGTCATTGGGCATTTTTAAGTGGGTATATGGAAATCCTGGAGCTTACTATCACGTAGACTACACCACTGGAAGTGATATTGATAGGATAAGCGTTATGATTTACGCATAACAGCGTCAGCTTTTTTGCCAGCTTTCCTTCCTGCATTTTGCCTGTAAAACCATGTCTGTGTTCTTCATATTTATGTAGAATTATAGTTTGCTCTTCTTGTTTAAAATATGCAGCTCTGGTAGATGTTTGTGATTGGTCATGCTGCGCAAACACCGCCTCTTTTATGTGAACACGCGCACCGCTGGATTGGTAAACCCTGGGTTGATTGAACTAGTTGTTAACCACCGGCGTGACACAGGTTATGCAGGACCGCGGTTGTTAGGTTAGGTGAAGCCGGATAACTGAAATAAATCCAGGGCATGTTGATCTTGATTCGTAGTACAGGCCTCTGAGAGGAGCAGGCAAAAACTAATCTCAGAGTGTAGAAACCAAGAACAGGGAATCCAAAAAACAAAGGTAGTGCAAAAACCAGGAACTGCTGACAAAAAACTCCAAGGACAAGAAGACAGGACTGAACACGACTGGGAACTGACATGCTGACACAGTACGGAAACAACAATCTGACAACAGACAAAGGGAATGCAGAAACTAAATACACAGGGTAAATGAGAAAACAAGGAACAGGTGACACTAGGGCTGGGGAACAGGTGCAACACATTAGGAGTGGGCAGAGTAATCAAAAAAGGCGGGAAAACAGGAAGTAAAACTAGATAAGACAAGGGAGAAAAACAGACTATCAAAATAAAACAGGAAACAGAACTATAAATTAAAGCTGCAAGCAGCGATGGACGGGCCCTCGCTCCTCTGCGCGCGTCGGGGTCACCGGCGGTAGCCGCTCCTTGCGACCGTGCATTTGCGCGGCACTCAGACACCACAAATCGTCACCAATGAAAAGGGAACTCCCTGCTGCGTTCAATGATACCTCACACAAGACTCTACCTTAGATGGGTCAGCATTTATGAAAGGGGGCGTGGCTTGAACATAGGGGGCGGGCCAAACCATCACCAATGAAGAAGTAACTCTGCTGAGTTCATTGATACCTCACACAATGGTCAACCTTAAATCGTTCAAATGTTATGAAAGGGGGCGTGTCTTAAGCATAGGGGGCGGGCCAAACCATCACCAATGAAGAAGCAACTCTCTGCTGAGTTCAATGACACCTCACACAAGACCCTACCTTAAACTATTCAAATGTTATGAAAGGGGGCGTGGCTTAAGCATAGGGGGCGGGCCAAACCATCACCAATGAAGAAGCAACTCTCTGCTGAGTTCAATGACACCTCACACAAGACTCTACACCATACAGTTCATTAGCTGTGAAAGGGGGCGTGGCTTAAGCATAGGGGGCGGGCCAAACCATCACTAATGATGAAGCAACTCTCTGCTGAGTTCAATGACACCTCACACAAGACTCTACCTTAAACAGTTCAAATGTTATGAAAGGGGGCGTGGCTAAAGCATGGGGGTCGGGGCAAACCTTTACCAATAAAAAAGGAAGTCTCTGCTGAGTTCATTGATACCTCACATAAGACTCTACCATAAACGGGTCACCATGTATGAAAGTGGGCGTGGCTAAGCACAGAGGGGCGGGCCAAACAATCACCAATGAATAAGGAACTCTCTGCTGAGTTCAATGATACCTCACACAAGGGTATACCTTAAACGGTGTAAATGCTATGAAAGGGGGCGTGGCTTGAACATAGGGGGCGAGCCAAACCATCACCAATGAAGAAGGAACTCTCTGCTGAGTTCATTGATACCTCACACAATGGTCAACTTTAAATCGTTCAAATGTTATGAAAGGGGGCGTGGCTTAAGCATAGGGGGCGGGCCAAACCATCACCAATGAAGAAGCAACTCTCTGCTGAGTTCAATGACACCTCACACAAGACCCTACCTTAAACGGTTCAAATGTTATGAAAGGGGGCGTGGCTTAAGCATAGGGGGCGGGCCAAACGATCACCAATGAAGAAGGAACTCACTGCTGAGTTCAATGACACCTCACACAAGACTCTACCTTAGATGGATCAGCATTCATGAAAGGGGGCGTGGTTTAAGCATAGGGGGCGGGCCAAACCATCACCAATGAAGAAGCAACTCTCTGCTGAGTTCAATGACACCTCACACAAGACTACCTTAAACGGTACAAATGTTATGAAAGGGGGCGTGGCCTGAGTAAGTGGGCGTGGTTATATTATAGGGGCCGGCTCATTATCACATGTAGACCACACATTCTAAGTTTCATGTAAATCGGATGATGTTTGTCATATAAGGCGCATTTCCTGTTGCCAGCGGGGGGCGCTATGACCAAAAGTCAAATATGGCCTGTAGGTGTCCTCAGGCCTGGACCCTTGTCAACCGTGAGAATTTTCGGGCAGATACGACAACGTACACTCAAGTTACAACAATTTATTTGTTCATCGCTCAACACTCAAAATGGCCGCCACGCCCACACCGTCAGACGAAAAGTTTTTCTTTTAATAACTTTTCATCTTTAAGGTGTTAGGATGATAGAGACCAAGTTTGAAGTACATCGGATGAAATCTCTAGGAGGAGTTCGTTAAAGTATAGCACCTTGACTTTTAGGCCTACTTCCTGTTGCCACTAGGGGGCGCTATGACTTTAAGTAAATATCGGCCTTTATTTGTCCTCAGGGTTGGACTCTTATGAATCCTGAAAAGTTTCGAGCCAATCGGACAATGTACACTCGAGTTACACCCACTTCCTGTTTCGGCGGCGAAACGCACAAAATGGCCGCCCCGCCACGGCCATGCCCTATGACGAAAAGTTTTTCTTTTAACAACTTTTCATCTTTAATGTCTTAAGATGGCACAGACCGAATTTGAAGTTGATCGGATGAAATCTCTAGGAGGAGTTCGTTAAAGTACGACATGTGGAAATGGCCAAAATCGCACTAATTTCGAACTTTGAAATCAAAATGGCGGACTTCCTGTTGGGCTTAGGGTATGGCTTCAATGACGTTTTTTGTACATCTTGACATGCTACATATGTGTACCAAGTTTCGTGAGTCTACGTTAAACGCACTGCAGGGGCTCAATTTTTTTAACATTGTAGGGGGCGCTAGCGAGCCATTTTTGCGCGCCTATTCCCGAAACCCTTAAAATACGTAAATTTTCACCAGACTTGATGCGACCGCCAAATTTGGTGAGTTTTTGAATATGTTAAGCCCCTCAAAAAGCCAATTCATTTGCCAGGAAAATAATAATTCCTTCAGTTTCAATAGGGCCTTCGCCGCTGTCGGCGCTCGGGCCCTAATAACCCCAACAGAAATATACACAACAGGAAACAGAAATATACACCACCATAACAGAAATATACACAACAGAGAACAGAAATATACACAACCACGACAGAGTGCATCCCTAACAGTTTCCCATAATCCAAGGTGGTGTCTTCACATTGTCCATAGTCCAGAGAGATATAGAATAGAGAGATATAGAAGATATAGAATAGAGAGAAACAGCAAATAATCTTTTAGAAGCTGGAACCAGAAAATGTTTGGCATTTGTTTTAGTCATGCTAACGCTAGTGGCTCTAGAGATGGTCGGTCGGTATAATTTTGTACAGACATTCATGTCCCAAGAGGATAAAACTTAATGACTTTGGTGATCCTCCAACTTTTCCTCTAGTGCCACCAGATATATTTTGGCTTTTAGTGAAATATTTTGACAACTATTGGTTGGATTGCTGTGAAATTTAACGCAGACATTCATGGTCCCCAGAGAATTAATCCTAATGACTTTGATGATCCTCCAACTTTTCCTTAGTGCCACCAGATTAGAGCTGAACATCGTTGCCCGAACCCGATGGGTCACGATGTTCATGTTTTTTTATAAAATACTATTCTATGGCTTTTTTAAATAGTTTGACATACATTTAATGACATACTATACTATGACTTTTTATAACATACTATGACTTTTTATGACTTTTCATGACATACTATACACTAGACACTCAATTTTCAAATCTCTGACATGACTTAAAATGATTGTTTTTTTTGGAAGGAAGAGAAAAACATACATTCAGCAACGATCAATACAATGTTGCATGTGTTGGAGAATGTTCAGCGGTAATGTAAGGTGTTTATTAGGGTTTAGCATGTAAAAACACTGATTCAAGTGTTTTCCTCACTGCATCAGAATATTGGCTTCAGCTTCTTCCGTATGATCTGCACTTCATCATCAGATTATCACCAACATCGTGCCACTTTGGAGTGCACTCTGTATCAACAGCCCACTCCTGAATGAAGGTTAAATTACGTAAGTGAGCACAGATTTCTGATTATTGTTCAGTGTTGCTTGCCCCCTTGCAGCTGTTATGGGCAGAACCACTGTAGCTTGTGCTCCTGCAGTGGGTTTAAAATTACTCTGTGACTGTGTCTGAGTGAAAGTGACAAGATAACATTCACTGCCTCTTAATTGGCTGAACAAAAGAGAAATATTGACAGTTTTTTTAGGTCAAGTGTTGAGCTGTCTATCACACTTGTCGCAGAGCCAGCCAAACTCTGAGTGTTCAGCAGCAGAATTATGATGGTATTTTAGGTGGGCTGGTAGACCGGTCAGCAGTTCGATCCCTGGCCCTGCTGTACCATGTCGAAGTGTCCATGGGCAAGACACTGAACCCAGAATTGCTCCCGATGCTGCGCCGTGAATGTGTGTCAATGTTTGGATGTCGCTTTGGATAAAAACGCCAGCTAAATGAAATGTAATGTAGGTGGAGTTAAAAAAAAACAAAGCACCAACACAGACTTGTCACCATAATCACTGTAGCATTTCATTTTGAACCAACTTAACAAAATGATTGAATGTGCACACACAAAAGTATATATCTCAATAGGTTTTAAGAAAGTTGATTATGTGGACTGTTAAAAGCTATCAGGACATGTGGCATAAAAATGTCTAAAAAGAACACTTTTGTCGCACACTCCTTTGCCACTACGTAATGTCTTTAATATCAGCTCCTTTTTTCCTAAATTGACACAGTATATTGTACATTGATTTGAGACGAGTGACAAGTGAGCATGAACATGCAAAGAGAATCCCAAAGTATTTCTTGCTACATTTGTTCGTGAATGATGATGTACCAATATATAAAAAATTAAGACATGTACTGTATGAATACAGCTCCTTTTTTCTAACAGATCATACAGTACAACAATTTTATAGTAACAAAATAAATCCAAAAATCAATGTCATGCATCCATAACAAAATACTATTTAGAGATCACTGCCACACAAACATGTTTCTCTAACAAAGGCAGAGAGTATATCGCTCAGTAAATTACTAAAGCTAATTGCCCCTAATTAGAAAGCCTTGATTAAGGTGCAGCTTCTGATTTAAGAGGAAGCCAGTATTGATGATGCCTGTTTCTCTCCATTCTAATAGTTCATTTTAGTATTCATTTCCTTTTAATTGTTCCTGTCAAAAGACCTTGTGCATAAATGAAAGCCATTTGTGCAAAACTAAACCTTTCTCTGCATATTGCCAGTGGCATTACAATAATAAGAGGAATGCATTATTTTTGCTGTACTTAAGTCTTCAACATATGATTTCAAGGACCAACAGATATAAGGTTTCCTTTGTCCCTGCTGTCATTCACGTGTTAAACAGTAGATAGTATTAAACTGTTGTCTGTAGATTGCTCATTTGCACAGATAGCTTAAATTGTTTATTTGTACTTTGACCTAGACGCTGAAGAACCTCCAACTGAACCACTTTGTTAAATACAATATGTCTTGTTTTTTGTTATTATTGTGTACATCGGTGTTTATGTGTTTTGTATGAATCCAAATTTCCCTGCAACAGACAATAAATATACTTTGAACTTCTTCAAGAAAAATAACTTGAAATCTAACTTGCCACAGCTTTGATTGATTGCATGTACATTTGTTTTTAGCCTAAATTAAACCTCAGTACAGCCGCCATTAGAAATCAAAGGTTAGAAGACCCAACTGTGTGTATTTTTACAGCAGCATGCCGTGTTCCTTCACTGTGTGTGCGAAGTAAAGTTCTCAAATGGACAATTCTGCTTCTATATTGTGTAATCTGCCTCATGACGGTGACACATTGTTTTAATTTACAAAACTGTGACAATATTTGAAAAATGCTTTTAATTTCTGGCAGCAATAACTACTAGTCTTTTAGTGCTCAATTTAAACTTACAATAGTGGTGAGGAAGCATATCCGACACAACTTCCATTTCCTCACAAACTCCATAAAGTATTCAACTCTAATCATTTTGGGGTGGCCTGTTATGGAAATGCTATAATTAGATTCCAGTGCTTGAGAGGCTTGCAGGGTGTTGATCATTGTTATTTCATGAAGCATACAGGGCTGTGAAACTCATCCTTTCAGACTAACCATTTCTACTTGGAGACAACTAACCGATGTCCATACATCATTTGAGGGATTAAACATATAGTAAGGTAAGGTAGTAACTGTTATTTTTATAACTGCAACATGGTATTTTCTTAAACCACAGATTCAGTATGTTGACCTTATAATCATGTTATCCTTTACAAAGAGAGAATTGAGATGAGAGATGTTTATATCATAGGGGGAAAGTGGCATGTCTTCCACTGAACAAAAATGGAGTTACGGCACCCTCTGGCTCTCACAACATCTATTGCACATCTGTCCATCCTGGAAGAGGAATCCTTCCTCAGTTTCTCTTCTTGAGTTATTATTCCATTTTTCCATCATTAAAGAGGTTTGTTTGGGGAGTTTTCCCTTATCTGAAGCGAGGGTCGAAAAGGAAAGATGGTGTCTTATGTTGTACAGATTGTAAAGCCCCTTGAGGCAACTTTATTATATTGGGCTATACAAATCAGAATTGACTTGAGTAAATTGTCAATAATATTGCATATCATTACCAGTTGTTTTTATAATTTCTTTATGCCTGTGCAAGCATCAAACCGCAAGGTAAATTAAGCAAATCTTTTACATCTAACTGGATGTTGTGCGAAAATGCAAGTCTTCCTTTAAAACAGTCTTCAGTTGAAAGCTTATGATAATGTGTTCTTTCATTTTCCGTTCCTTTCAGATCTCTTTTCATCTCTAGGGGAAGAGGCCAGGGTCCCAGTGAGCACAAGATTCAATGAAAACCTTTAACACTGTGTCTTTCAGCCCAAGAGTGAATAGTCTTGCTTCAGTACAACTCCTTGGAAGGCTTTGTTAGCATATGTGCATGTTGGTTTTGTTGTCACAGAGAAAAACAGAAGAATAAAACACACTAACTGTGCTGTTACCTGGAAACGTCAGACTTTACTGGCCGGAAATTCAAATCAGTAGATATTCAAGAGCTCTTAAAGCTTGAGATCCAATTTGCCTGGTTCATCATGTCACTTAACACACTTATTCATGAGAGGAATAATAATAATTCAAAACAAAAGATGGGCAAAAACATATATTCACAAAGCCAAGCATCCCGACAGGTTGATTACAGTTTATGAAAAATAATGAAACACTTGGATAAGATGCGAGTTTAAAAAAGTATTTATAATATGATACAAGGATATTTTGTGCAAGAGGTTGTTGGGGCTGTGAAACCTGTACATTATCAACAAAGCACTTAAAATTCGAGAGCAACCTGAAAGCAGAACACGGCTAGTGGGCCATGAATGTGTCAAACGGCTAACTGTCAAGATACTAGCTGTAATATTCAAATGGTTTGCACCGGTATACAATGGCTGTATAGGTTTAGATTACATATTTATATAAAGTGCAAAAGATACAAAGACTTCCAGCGAAGGTCTGAAGTGCTTTGTGACTGAACCCACCACCACATGCTGAAAGCCCTCTCATCATATGGCCGGGTGGTTGGGCAAAAATCTAAAAACTTGGCAGGGCAGCATCACAAACTGTTGACAATAGTCGAGCTGCAGAATATATACTGTATTAAAAAATGTATGAAAGGGTTACCAATTTGTGCAATATATTGAATCTTACAAATATAATCCATTTGAACAGTTGTGAAAAAGTTAGCTAAAATTCCCCCTTTTACAATTATAAATAGACACTTGTTGTTTACTGCCCCTTCTACACTGAAGCATAGCACCACAGGCTTTCATTTTCCAACCTTGAAATGAAATAACCTGGAATAAATGAGGAGGTTCATTCTTATATAAGGGGATTAAGACATCTTTGAAATTAAAGATATTAGAAAATATATGCACTGTTAGTGACTAGATTACATGTTTTGTTTATAGTTCATAATTCTGGTTTGTCTCTAATGTTTTAAGGTTACAAAAAGAAAGTGAATTCAGCATCACAGTTGAGTCTCAAGAATACAGGAGAGCAAAGAGGCATCAAGCACTCCATCAAACTCTGTCCAGCACCTCTCCATGTCAAAACACCAGCAGCTGGGGTTTCTGGGGGATTATCTAGGTCTGCTGGGAACCCTGTTGAAAGACAACATAAAATGATGAATAAAAATAATTTAACATGCAATGTCAGCGTACAATGTGGATGTTATTAAAAAAAAAAATAAGCTACTAGATGTTATAGTACAGTGACTTTTCTCCTTACTGAGTTGGTTCTTTTACGTTTCCAGCAGTCTGGATTGAGTCTTTTCTGCTCCTCAGCCAGAGCCTTGGCCTCCATGGTGTACATCCTCCTCTCCTCATTCTTCATCTTCTTCCACTTGTCACCCAGGATGACACTAATGGCTCTGGAATTTAAGGTGAGAGTCAGAAGATCAAGGACTTTCATGCCATAAAAATGTTATTAAAAAAGATTTAAAAAGTCATAGTATAGTATGTCATAAAAAGTCATAGTATAGTATGTCATAACAAAAGTATGCCATAAAAAAGTGCCATTTAAAAGGTCAGTAAAGTATGCCATTACAAAAAGGTCACAGTATAGTATGTCATAAAAACTCATGAAACATATTTTTTTTATATTTTATATGGCCTTAATTGTCGCTAAATTGATTTATCAACCTTTAATACTTTTTAAGACCCTGAAAAATGACAAACGATTTGATCAATTTAGGCCTTTAGTTTAAGGCAGGGTTGCCAACCTCAAGAGCTGAAACAGGGACCTGTGGCTTTAAATGAATAATTGACCTATAAACATGTTTAATGGTCCAAAAAAATATAATTACATTGAAGACAAAGCTTGATTATACTTCTACCCTAGAATGATTTTGAAAGAAACCTAACACTAAAAAAAATAACATTGTCTTGCTGTAGCGAGAGAGATCTTCTATCTCACATGCAGTGGAAACCACACTGGCTGAGACATGATTGGCTTAAAAAATTGGTCCAAAGATGCATTGCTCATGGGCTCTTTAATGGTGGGTTTTAAAGGAGAGAGCATTACTCATTCAGTTTTGCTACCAAACAAACCAAGACCATTGCTGTGTTACTTTATCCCCAACATTGGGGTCTCATCCCTATTTTCCAGCGGGCGCGTCTGTGCTCTGTGTTAAACTACAAAGCTTCACATATAATGACATGGACTTTTAATCTGTCACTTTGGGCTTGACAGTTCTAGCCTGGTTCACTCATTAACAATCAACACAAAGAGGGTCTCTGTTTTTAAACTGTCAATACACACTGGGCCAGATGTACTCATGCTTTTGCGCCCACTTCAGGCGTATTTGTTTCGTATGATAAAAGCATGGTGAGGTATGTACAAACAGGCCACACTGAGGTAAAGCGCAGACTGCCTGTCTTAAACTGAAAATGGCAAATTGTGCTTTTCCGTGTCATGCATATCCATTCATTGGAGGGTCTAGGGGAAAGTGGGAGTTTCCCATAAAGAGATGGGAGGGGAAGCGTAAAGTGCGCCTAATTATGTATTCTGCGGTATGTACAAAAAACGCCCATGAAAGCCACAGTGGTAGACACAGTGGGCCAGATGTACGTACATTCGCAAATGTACGTACATCTGGCCCACTGTGTCTACCCTCATTCTCTAACAGTACCTCTGCTTCATAAGCTAACATGTCAACACAAAACGAGACTGTGCTGTAACAGTACGGTCATATTATACTTCCACCCTACGAATTTTACTCCCTCTCTCATTCAGGCAGGTCTCTGCTGTTTCATTGTGATCTCCAGTCAGCTCCAATGAACTTGCAGTCGGACATGTCCACGCTGGTCAAAGAAACACTAGTTTACGTTCAACTTCTGGGATTGCTCCTGTGCAGCAGGAAATTCCGCCAAATGCATGTATTTTCCGTTTCCTTCCGCTTTCTTTGTGTTGGAATTTTAAATTTGGTGGATTAATGAAGACTATTATTGACTGATCTCTGCAGGGTAAATTGACACACCTGTCCAATCTGAGTTTTCTCTTGCACGACTATTTTGCAGCGGCTCTGTGCGGAGCGCCGCCCATGACGATTCTGATTGGTTTAAAGAAATGCCAACAAACCAGAGCATGTTTTCCTCCCATCCTCGAATGCCATTTGCGCGCTTTGAAGGAGGGTCTGGCAAAGCGAGACTAAAGAAACACTGACGCAGTGTGTGCCATCATGCTATGTACATTACACAACTAGACTACAACTGTCAAAAGACTTTCATAGACTGTTTACTGTTTGTGATCGCTCTGCTAAATATTTATTTACTACACACACCTGGACCTGTGACATCACATCCTCTTTCAGGAAATTATATTGAACACAAGGCTAATGTGAGCGTACTTAAAAATGTGACATGGTAATATAGAAATTCATTAGCCTAAATTAGATAAGTCTGCGATACAAAACACTATTTATAAGTGCACTGGATCTCATTGACTTTTGCATACCTGTTGTCCTTCCCAGGATACATCTGTGTGTACTCCACTCTGTACTTCTTGGCGAAGAGCATGAAGGCATTCATTGGCCGCTTGCATTTTGTAGGCGTGGCACCACTGGCTGTCCCTGAGGTGTGGCTCCTGTTTGATTTGCCAGTCGAGGATTGTGGAGAGCTGGAACGCTCAAGTTTATCACAGTCTGGACTGACAGCACCCCCACTAGACAGGGAGGTCCTGCGCTGACGAGCCATGCTGCTGAGAACATACACTGCTGAGGAGTCTAGTGGGGTGAAGTCATAACTGCAGGAGAAAAGAGAGGCAGACATTAATATTGTGTTTTGTTAATCTATCACATTTTACTGCAATTAGTTTTTTTTCCAGTGTGTACGTGTGCTGTTTGTTACAAAATGTCACCTTGTCACTCGTCAAAAAATGTCTCAAATATACAAATACTGGATATGTAAATGATTGTAGATTTGCTATATAATGAATAACTGCAGTAACATATTTATAAACCAGTTATTTTGTTTTTAGAATACACACCATATTTTTAACTCATTTGTTTATTTTATTTAAAGCGATATAGAAATCATCTATATCTTCGCACTTCTAATCGTCTTGTACGATGATTAGACGTCCTCAAACGTCCTCAAATGCCTTGTTTTGTCCACAACTCAAATATATTCAGTTTACTGTCATAGAGGAGTAAAGAAACCAGAAAGTATTCACATTTAAGAAGGTGGAATCAAAGAATTTTGACTGAAACCGATTAATTGATTTTCAAAATAGTTGGCGATAAATTAAAAATCGGACAACTAATTGATTATTGCTTGCTTTTCTATTTAGCTTTCGGTCTGCAACTTTACTGATTTGATTAAATTCCACCGCTCTCATAGTGTCACTTTCAGCCGCAGCGGGCAGCTGTTTTCAGTGAAAAACAGCAGGAATATTGTGTTCAAATTGTGATCCCCAAGTGGCCAAAAAGGTTATTGCAGGTTCGAAGCTGAGAGGAGCTGCAGTCAGGTGACAATTCTCTGCACATGTATATTCATCACTACGAGCGACCCCTTTCAAACTGTCACATTGTCATTTTATACATTGTTATATAAATATATAAATTACAGCCACTTTAAGTTTAGTTATAGGAGTGTACCTTCTGAAAGTGTCAAAGACGACAGAGTCATCACAGTTAATGGCTTCTGGGTGGTTTGGTGGCAGGCACACATTGCCCAACTGCATCTCATAGCAAGGGATCCCATGGTGCACCACAGTAAGGCTCGGATAAAAGGAAGACCACCCTGAAAAACACAGATGGTAAATTACAGATTACTTTGATCATAAAACTGTTTATTTAAGCAAAAAATGAAGTATCTTGCATTTGGCAAACATTTGGTCAGTGGAAGCTTCTGTTGGCAAAGACCAATTTCACATATTACAAAAAAAATGTTTTTGACATTTTGCCAACAAAGCTGGAGAACACAACCTGCAGTCAATGTGCACTGATTTTGAACAGAAATCTAAGAATTCTTTTCAAAAGATTTTATTTTACCTTTATTTTTGACAAAAAATGGGTGATCCAATCGGCATTCGGCTGTTAAAAGGCCGTCATCGGGTGAACCAGGGTCAAAGGTCAGTTTAAGAACTGCCTGGCCAAAAGATAACGTCTCTTCGTGGCTCACCAACTTCAGCCCCTCTAAACCATATCTCTGTAAATGAAGCAAAATAAAAAAAAAATGGAAGAAAAGGCTTTACTCACCAGCAAGATGAGCTTGTGGACCTCACTAACAAAGAGGAATTGGTGTTTAAACTACTTGGTGCCTGATCACTTGGTTTCTATGATACTAAGAGACCACCACTGCAAATCATCAAGGATGTTTTGTTTTATTCATGCACTTAGTTACTAACTTTCTGTCCCTCCACTGTCAACCTGGCTGCCACCTTGTGGCCATTACAAGCCATTCAATTCAATTCAATTTTATTTATAGTATCAAATCATAACAAGAGTTATCTCGAGACACTTTACAGATAGAGTAGGTCTAGACCAAACTCTGTAGTTTACGAAGCCCCAACTATTACAGTGGTTGCCTCAAGAGCAAGCATTAGCAGTAGCTATTGCGACAGTGGCAAGGAAAAACTCCCTTTTTTGTTAGGAAGAAACCTCGGACAGACCCAGACTCTTGGTAGGCGGTGTCTGACGGCACCAGTTGGGGAAGTGGTGAATGGTGGCAATAATAGTCATAATAAAGATAGTGAAACAGTGATCACAATGGTAGTCATAGTAGTTCATGTCATAGTAGGGCACAGCAGGGCGTTACGGGGTGTAGTGTGGCACAGCAGCCTGGGTGGACGCGGTTGGACGCGGCAGGATTAAGTCCACTGACATCACACTGCATCATGCATTCATCTAGTCATTAATGCAGCAATACTAAACATAAGGTGTACACAGCAGTAAAGTATTCCCAAGTATAGCCGATTCTTATGAATAATTTTAAGAAATACTAAAGTCACTACCTTAAAAGAGGAGGACGATGGCATCATGGTTTCATCATCTGAGTCATCATCAGAATCCCTGAGTTCATCAGCTTCCTGCCACTCCACATTAGGACCTCGATGGAAGCGCAGGCGAGTTCCTGAATATCAACACAACAATGTGACATGATAAATAAGCAAATGTGTGTTGATAACAAGAAGAGAATGCTGGAAAATGGATGCAATACTGCGGTTTGGACACCTGAGGTCAGAATTTCTTTACAAATTTTTGCTTGTACAAATGTTTACTCATGCTCGACCTGGGGTCCGTTTCAGAAAGCAGGTTTAGTGAAAACTCTGAGTTTGTTAACCCTGAGATGAGGGAAACTCTGGGTTTTCCGTTTCAGAAAGAGAGGTAACTTAACCTCAGAGTCAGTTACTATGGTTACGGAGTCTGTGAACCTAACCTGGTCGGGAGCAGGTTTTCTTCAAGAAACCTTGAGTTTCTCTCAGTCTCCTCCCTCTGACACAGTGTCAGAGGGAGGTGACTGAGACAAACTCAAGGTTTCTTCTCTCTCATTTCCTCATTCATTCATTCAGTCTGTATCAGGTGCATTTTAATGCAGTTTGTTATCTGCATGAATAAAAACTTAATAAATAAAACTTATTGTTAGGCAGATTAAAACGTTTTTTTCTCAAACATGTCATGTCCTTTTGTCGACGATCCCGTTGATGAAAAAGCTGTATTAATTCACAGAGAGTTTACATCGGGAGATGATATGGATATATATATATATATATATATATATATATATAGGCTAATATTATAAGTTAACTGTGATTAAATATGAAATTAATACACTGTTAATGCTTACACATTGACTCAAGCAGCAATTTTCTCCCACACCAATTCTCTCTCTTTTGCAGCAGCAGCCGCTGTACTTTTTTAACGAAATACATGTTCAAACTCGCTGTTTGTGCGCATGAGTATTTCCGCCGACCCGTTTGTTTGTGGTTGTTACCATGTTACCATTCATACTGCCTTTTTATTGTGGTGGTGGTGCACGCGGGTGAACCTACTCCGAGTTGATTGAACCAACTCATATCAGCTGTTCTGAAACCGAAAACTCAGAGTTTCCCATCTCAGGGTAAATCAACTCAGACATCAGGGTTAGACTCAGAGTTTGTTAAACCTTCTACCTGAAACTGACCCCGGGTTGTAAAGAGAGGAGCTTTTTAGTGTTAAAGGTGCTCTAAGCAATGTTGGGTGACGTTACTTCTTGTTGACATTCGAAGTATTGTCAAACAAAACTGAGGCTAGCTCGCCCCTCCCTCCTCCTCATCCTGTCCCCTCCTCCTCATTCCGTCCTTCCGCGCACTAACCCCCCAACCCCCACCCCAAAAAATCCTTCTTGTCGGTTATTGGCTGGAACGCTGGAACACTGTTTGTTATGTTTCGTGGTGCCGGTTGGCACAGTTTGTTTTTGTTGCCGTTTGTGGAGCCTGAGCTGTCTACAGAGAACGCGTTTTTTTACAGTGTGTTCAGGGGACAGGCAGCTCGCGGATAGTGAGGAGATGTTTGCTGTATGTGACAAAAAATGTTGTAGCCTAAAAACGCGTGACATCGCTTAGAGCACCTTTAACAAAAGATTAGCGTCTGCACCTCTACAGCTTCAGTCCAAAACGGTCTTGATTACATGTCTGGTTATCATAAGCACACTTTGAGGGCAGAGCAGTTAAGCAACCAATCAGTACCGTTTTGACCACATTAATTACAGATCTATTCACAAACATTCCAGAAGAGTTTCCCTTAGGATAAAGAATATATAATTGTTTCTCAACTTATATTTGTTTTTGTTTTTAAATGTGTTTTACATTTGTGTTTATACATTACTGATGTAGATAGATTTAAGAAATCATGAATGAATGGCTTGTTTTCTAATGGGGAGTATGTACTTACACTAGACTGTGGATTGTGCATTTAAGTTATGAGGCATAATTCTTAAGACCATTTTTTTCTTTCAACAAATTCTTAGAAAAATGTAGGTTTCACTTCAATGTTTCACTTTAAGGTGTTAAGTGTATACTGGTGGATGCATACAGTATGTACATGGTTGTGTACATATGCACCTTTAAGGAAGCAATGCCAGGCTGTGGAGGGCCAGTTATGAGACCAGGCCATGTCTTCATCATCAGAAAAAGATGAGGACATTGAGAAAACTCCAGACTCTGATTCACTGCTAGCCTGTTGTAAATAATAAAAAACATCTTACAATGACATCAGTAAAATAAACAATTTTTGTATACATGTCATACAGAATGTTCTAGGAAATAATCACTGGGTCTGCAAAAATGGATGATTTTTAGGTTTTCAAAGGTGAAAGGTTACCCTGACACGCCTGCGCTCCCTGAGGTGGCCTCTGGACGGGTTGGGTGCACTACTGGCTAATGGGGGACGGGCGTAGGAATGTAAACTATTACTGTTGCCAAAGATGTGGACTGGAGATGATCTGGAATAAAATGACAATGTCATAAATATATATCATGGTCATATATAGTCATTGGCTACACTTTATATTTTCAAGTAAAATATAAGTGATATTTATAATCTACAGACAGCTGATTAATACGTTGTTTAGCACCAGCAGGGGTATTCAACAACACAAAGTTAGCCAGGTTTACTGTGAAAATGATTTTGCAATATCCTGGTTGTAATAACGTAAACATGTTGGGTTATTTACTTCAATAAGTGCAAAAAACTCAACAGAATTTTAGAAGATATTTCATAACATTTTATACATTATTTGGCTAATTTGCCAATCCTGCTTTGTGGAATACCCACCCTGGGGTACTACGTACTTATGTGCTAACAGGGGTTGTCAACTTCTCTTTGAGTTTATCGCTGTATGCACTCATCAGACTGTTGATTTTCATGGTAGTTGGCCTTGGTACGAACCTCTTATGTGGGACGCTCTTCAACAGGGGGCTCTGAGGACTGGTGGCAATGTTGGCGAGCTCAGTGAGCCAGTTGGTGTTGGGGGAGCAGCTGAGCTCCTGGTGAGACACCCCTGCTCCAACCTGAAATAACCCTGGAGACCTCTGGTCCTCTACCTCCTGCAACTCTGGCATGTCATCTAGGGAGAAGTCAACAATAATATCCATAATTGATGTAGAAAAGTTCAGTTTACTTAAATGTAGAATGTGAATTTTTGCTGGTTTATGATTTTACCATAATCCATGTGGCACCCAGGTGAGGAAGGCAATTCCTCGTTGCACTTGAGTGGATCGAAAGACTCGTCCATTCTCACAATGTTCTGTTGTTCCTCTATTTCTTTTAACAGGTTGCAGGTCAGTTTACTCAGCTTCCATCGTCATATTCTGCCACATCAGCTGATTTTATGCTAAACAAAAAGGGACAACCCGAGAGCTTTACAATCTATTTCCAATGCTGTTTTTAAATTAGACTTAAGCAATAACGACATTTTTTGTAATTGCATACATACGTCTGAATGGTGTTCAGCGGTTTTTTGTTGTATTCATTGACATAACGAACGGATCCATAGAGTAAAAAACATTACACATAATCCGTAAAAGGTTTAGTCCGCGGAAAATAAAAAAAAAATACCCCAGGCAGTATGTTATCATAGCAAGACATGTCATGCATTGCATGCATCAATGGAAAATGTATGAAGCTTTTAGGGATTCCTTTGTTCTGAATCGAGACAGTATACCTCTGTGACTAGTCATGTGACCCGCTGCGTGGAGGCCTTGTTTATAAACTTAAAAAAGGATCTGGCGCATGCGTACCAGAGCTCATTCATTCATAACTGCGTAGCAAAAGTGAAAATTAACAGAAATTCCGTTTTGAAAAGTAGCGTAATAGAGGCTCGAAAACACGAAGTTGAAAATGTTTTAAAGAATATCAATGACAGGGTAAAATAAAGTCTTTGTCTGATATATTTGGCGTCATGCAAAGTATTTTTTTTAAAAATATAAATATATATATATATATATATATATATATATATATATATATATATATATATATATATATATATATATATTAACCTGGGAACATAAAATGAATCAGTTCACAAGGAAGAACTAACGGTTGCTTTCTGACAACCCATCATGGTCGCTGCAAGCTCTGACAAACCGTTGCTTAAGACTTCGTAAACGCGGATATACGAATGACATAGTTAGCTAACGTTTCAAAATGATTATCAAGTATAAAAGACAGTTTGAAGCTCGGGTCTACTGTTTTCCCACTCCTCAAAATCAGCAGCAGCGTCCTTAGTTCAAACGCGGAGGCTGTCGTGTTTAGTCTTATGATCTAGCTAGCTACATTGTAAACAAAAGAATGTCAACAAGTTGAGGCATGACGCAACCTCTGCCCCGTTCAAAATGAATGACACGAAAACCCCGAGGCCTTTAAAGGACATTTTTACACGAATCGAGGCAGATTTTACCAATTGAAAGACTTGTTTTGTATGTTTTGATACACAAAACTACTGTCGGTTGGGCTTGTTACCACCAAAACAAGCGTCACAGCAGAAAAAAAAACATAGTCGAGTCATTCGACATCAAATAAATGCGTGACAACCCCGCTAAAACACCATGGTAGAACTGTAAAGACACTGATCACACAACGCTTAAGTTAAAATTGAGTTCGAACCTTTAATTTCTTCGAAAAAAAAGTAGTCAACTTCCCACTTACCAAACCTTGTCGCCATCAAGAAACTCTCTGGCATTCACTCGAAGGGTGGGAATGAATGTTTCCAGACAAAGCCTCCCATTGGTGAATAAGAACGTCAATAACAAGAATCCGGGTATTTTATTGGTCGATACTGTTGAGAAAAATATTGAAGGTGGAGCCTAGTTTGTTGATCATCGTATGATTGGATGAACGTTCATGCCTGTTACTACCCAGTAACAGCTGATTGGCAATGACAGGAACAATACATTATTTTTCTATCTTCAATGTTGATACTGTCTATGGTTGCAACTACAGCAAGAAGTACATTTTTACTCACATTGCTTTCTAGATTATTTGTCCTTTCCCTTGTACATAAAAACAATTGCTTTAACTGTTTTATTACAACATATAGTTAATGAACGACTGTAAGGAATGAATGAAAAGCTTTGAAAGTGTGCTATTCCATTATAGTAACAAATACTTATGTAACACGCAAATATAAAAAATGTTCTTTAATGACATGAAAAGTGAAACATGCCGTACTTTCGTCAGTATTATGGGTTTGCCTTAAAAATTACCAGCACTACCTGCACAAAGAGGGGAAATAAATTCAGAATGTTTAAATGTTAAACCAGCTTTAAACAGTTTAAGCTGCAGTAAACCACAGACAAAATACAGAAGACTTCAACTAATTTTTAAAAGAGAGAAGAGAGAGAGAGGAGACCCACTTTAGATTTCTGTTTAGAGGGAACATTGAAATTGTTGGCAGAGGTAGACAGCAATAATGGATATCATAATCATAATGTATGTTTCACTGACACATAAACAATATGACTTAAACTTTACATTAAAACACAGAAAAATCAATTGTTTCAAGACACTGCCTATAATGACTACAGTCTAGTGGGGCAACTAGTTAAATTAAAGCTGGGCATATATAATAACAGTAAATACTCAGTTTTTAATTGTACAGCAATGTGTTGTATATTCTTACAAAACTATCAGCTATCTTTCTGAAGTTTTTCTTTGCAAAAGCATAGTATTAGGCTAACAGCCACAAATACACACTTACCAACAATGATACAGTTTATGAACATGTATTCAAGGGATTAAATCTTATAATAAACATAAATTAATTTTGTAAAAGTATTAAAGTACTGCCAAGTCTACATTCTGTTGTGATAAAAATGTGAAATATGTCATTATATTAACTTATTTTACACATGTTTAATCCTTTCTCATGTTGGGGCAGTTTTCCTCATGCTGCGAGTGTTAGTGCTCTTGCCAAAAACAACAAGAGATTGTGACATATTTGCTTACACTTATCCAGTAAGAAATTAGTTTTGGCATCTGATTTTGACCAACAATGTAAACAAATGTGCAAACAATATTATACTGTAGGTGTAAATATAATACTGTGGAGAAAAGGTGAGGGTTAACAAAACGTCTGACACTGACAAGTTTAATGTTCGCTTACATTTTTAGGGTGAGAGTCGTGAGAAATCTAATTCAAACAAGCGTTGAGCAATTCTGCTTTGGCTTATTTTACTTTCGTCATAACACTCGGTGGCAAACTCTGTTAAAATGAATGAAATGCCTGTTATTTATCTGACACACAAATGTTGAAGTGGGTATTCACATTTGTTGTAAGAAAAGCCATTTAAGTGATTATGGGGGAAAAAACTCCATACAAGCCTCTTTTTATTTTAACCACCGATTCATGGTCCATTGGAGCTGTCTGATGCACTTTGTTGCTCAATATCAGTGCTACTTCCAAACAGGGTGACCAGCTGCTCCTCATAGTTAGCAATGTTTCTCTTCATGATGTCCATGCATGGGCCCAGCAATCTCTCGAAAGCTTTGATGTCCATGGCTGATTAAAAAAAAAAAAGAACAGAAGAGAATAATAATGAGTGGTATACTGAGAAGTCTACATGCTGGACGCAATAAATGAATAATCATAAAATTGCACAAAATATACCCAAGCATTTGACGGTTCCCACAGCATAGGCTGATGCAGCTCTGGGCTTGTTTGTGACGAGCGCCAACTCCCCAAAATACTGGCCCCTAGAGCATGTGGCAATATCCACCTCCTCATCCTCCTGGTCTTTTTTCGTCTGGCAAGAAAGAAATGCACACTTTAACATACCAGGACACGCAAACAAAGTTTTCTTTCACACTTAAAAATGAATGGTAGACTGGGCAAACATACCCTGCTTCTTTTCATGGTGATTCTAACTTGGCCAGACTCAACAATGTAGAAGCGATCTGCTAAATCACCCTGTAATACAAAGCCCAAAAAATAAGCGACTCAGTGTTTATAAATTCTCCATTGCATCAGAAAATGAAATTATCAATCCAAGAACAGATCATACAAAGAGATTCATCACCTGAGCAATAATCTGCTGTGAATCACTATACACCTTGGTGGATATTACATCCACTACCTTCATTCTCTCTGAGAGCTGTGGATGAAAGGATATTTGGTTAACAATGGTTTTACTGTAAATGCATACTGCACTTTCTTCACACTGGAGGACAAAGCTAATCTTAACCTCTAATGATGTAAGCAGTGGTAACGTTTCAATGAACGCCTCATACAGCCTCCTTTTCTTGGCATTGTTCTTCACTATAATCCTCCTGAATGTCAGACGATCCTGAAACACAGATTCAAAGAAAAGGAAAACATTCAGGTGCATGTGAGACACAGTGTTATCCTGCCTCCCTGTGTTTTTGGAGTATTTTTTGAGTATCAAATGCCCCTCTCTTTTCTCTTGCTGTAAAATGTTACTTATTGTTTGTGATGACTCATAATACACATAATGGAGAAATAATCCAGGATGCACAGAACAGAAAGTCTTGCATCACCATCATTTTTATTTGTTGTGCTTACTTTCCCTGCACCTTTTAAAAACTCAGGATGGCTGGGTGGTAATACTCATTTACATTTTGCCCACAGCTCGAGACTGTTCTGGTACCCTTTCACCTGACAATAACGCATATGAAACAACATTTGGCAGTAGGGGGTGCTGTAAACCAGTTGTTAAGTAAGCAGAGCATCTCCTGGAAACCATTACACCACTCAGGATAACTCAAGCAGTAGCATATAATGATAAACCTTTAGAAATATCTCAGTTGTATGTTATTTCAGCAGGACAATATATAATGATATATATTTTAGAATCAAATAATGCCCAGCAACATGTAGATGACAACATGCAGTGGTTAAATAGTGTACTGTAGGAAACATACAAACAAGTTCCTTCTAGCTGGGAACAAAGAATTCCCTACCAAATTACCAAACATGGCTTTAACCTTGTGATGATGTGGTCAGTAGAGTGCTAGGCCTGAGGACTTAGCGTACTGGAGCTTTAATATCCAACCAAGCTGCCACAAAGGTAACTGTATACAATTTGAATGCCAGACTTAAATCAGACTCTAATTAAAGCTCCTACTATAAACTACTGTTTGCTTAGAGGCCCTTCAGCAGCACTGTCCCTCCTCGACCTCTGGGGATCGTCGGTCGAACAGGACTGGCTGCTTGTTCACAGACTCAAACACGCACTACAACAGGGGTCAACAGGGGATACAGATGCAACCTGCCCGGTTTGCACACAGATGACATAACAAAGCTGTTACCCACAGTTTAAGGGCACGACCCTCACTGAGTCATTAATAAACAAGCTGCTTCACAGATCGAGTAGCAACTGAATATTCACAACAGCTGTTTTGGACAGAATTTATAAAGTTGTTGGATGTTGTTTAACCAAAATGCTGAAATTGGAATAACAATTAAATAAAATTAGCAATGCGGTTAATACAATTGTTTTCACCTCGACTTGTGTCTTCTCCATGATGGTGTCGACAGCCCCAGTTTTCACATTTTGAACATTTATAACATGTATAACATAACAATTACAACATTTATAACATCTTGAGTACTCATTTACATATGTTCATCTAAGGTGCTAGTACTCAGTACTTACTTCTTGTTGCATTCAGTGGGTTTTATACAGTATGTTATCTCAGTCAGACAACATGATCCCACCTACTGCATGGTGCCAGGTGCCAACACTGCCACAGACAACCTGGATATTTACTGTAAATCGTGACAGCACTGACAGCACAGCATGTTATAAAAACCTGTGCACGGAGCCAACTGTGCTCTTGCATTAGGAATCCTGGTTTACTCACTAGGCACCAAAGGGCTCCAGGCGAGGTGGCGATTATTGTGGCTGCCCTGGGGGTGTGGTACATCAATGCCAGTTCTCCAAAGCTGCCTTGATTGTCGTAGCAGCCTACAAGCTTGTCTGTGCCATCAACCTTCACGAAAATGTTAAACGTCCCACTGAATGAAAATACAAAGGAAAAATTGACAATCAGAAAAATAATAAACAGAGGGCAGCCATATTGGTGTGTCCTGAAATCTTAAGTCAGCAGGAAATATATATATATATATATATATTTCCTGCTGAATATATATATATATATATATATATATATATATATATATATATATATATTAATGTTTAATGTTTAAATTTAGTTTGTTTGTATGTATGTATGTATGCACCCAATAACCAAGGCAAATTCCATGTAGTTCCACTACTGTGGCAATAAACTGCTTTCTGTTTCTGTTTTCTGTTTCTGAACATTGATTTTACGGATTATTTCACAAATATATTATTTTTTTAAGTTATATATAACAATCAACAATCAGATTCAAAAATAATGAGCAAGCCATGTTGTGAAATCCACATGCAAGATCACCTTTCAATAACATAAAAGTTGTCCCCATCATCATCTTGATCAATGATGTGCTCCCCTTCAGTGCAGAACTTCTCAAACATGGCATCCAGCACCTGAGACATCTCTTCCTGCGATTGTGTGAAATATTAGTCAAATATATGAAATTCACGCCTTGAAACAATCATGCATCACTCAGCGAGCTGTTTTAGCTACTTGAAAATAACCATCTTTACAAATCATACATAGTGCACTGAGCTGCAGCAAAAAGCTGTTGGCCTCAGGCCATGTTCTCCTTTGTGTAATTTAAGAGATGGCAGAGCACAAACCAGAGGACTCCAGAGTGCTTATGGTATAATCCACTCACCGGATCCAAATTCTTAAACAGAAGAATATCCCAACATGCTTGCTGTAGTCTCTGTCTCTGCTCATCGGTTTTTGGATGGGTGACCTACAAATTGAAGCACAGGTTTTGTGACATGACTCTATGCTTGCCAAAACATTAACGTACACACAGAAGACTTTATAATGTTGACTCAGTTGTTGATTCAGATAAAATTCTAATTATTTGTGGTAAGAAACACAGTTTACCCTTGGCTCTTTATCCTCGTCATCTTCATCAGGATTGAACGCTTCAGCACACACTGCATGACAGAGATCAAGCGGACACTCATTACCAGAAAGCAAATTCATAAAATAATTCCAATTTCTGACAGAACCTTTGGAAACAACAACATTTTAACTCAAATGCTTAAGAATGAAGCTTCTTATTCAAGTGACCCAGCAGCAAAAGTCAAATCCAAGTGGTTATTCTGCAGTCTCATGCAATAAATCTTTCAATAAACACAACTTTTCTTGTGTGGGGCTTTGGGGGATGGGGTGACGGTGGTGGCACTCGCACCGCATTTCCTTCCTGTGTTTTAACAGCAAGATACTGTAGTAATAACATACTTTTATTTGAATAAACCTAGCTTCTTACAGGACACACAAATACTTTATATTTCAATTCATAAATGTGGGAACCTTCACTCTGATTTTGCAGAAACATAATGCTTAAACCCTTGCAACCTTGTTGATAATATATATATATATATATATATATATATATATATATATATATATATATATATATATACCCCTGTATCAGTATTTTATTAAATATTTTATTTTATATACGTACAAGTACTCTTACTTTGGTTTAATGTTTAGTCTACTATGTAGAGGATGTTAATTTTTCCATCTGAAGTGATAAAAGGTAATAAATATGCCTCAAGTGTTACTAAATACATTAACTTGCTCATACTTTCCATTCAGACTGTCAAACATGCAGATATATCAGTCCTAATACAGCAATTTTTGCTAGCCAGAATGTTACTATTATGAGGAGCAAAAGATTATTATTAGTAGTAGTACTTGTCCTCATCTCCCTACCCACGTCACTTACTGATATTATTAACCAGACTTGAGACAAAGTGGTTTAACAAACTCTAATAAATCAGCTCTACTATATAAGTTAAAGACAGTGAGAAAAGACAGATGAAAAGAAATGTCCTAAATCACTCGTATTACTGAAGCAAATCTGACGTGGCCTCAGTATTCATGTGTCAAAAAAGTTGAATATATTTCCAGCACTGACAATGTCCAGAGTTTTCCTCTTGACAGAACAGGCTTTAAACAGCCAGCAAATGACAACTTACCTGATACTCTTCTGATGAATCTGTTCATTACCGGGGCTGCAAAAACATAGAACATATTAACGTGTTGGATTTCATTATAAAGTTATCTATGTCACAGTAAGTGAATCATTACTAAAAAAGGTAAGGTTAATGCGCTGTGTTTCTGCATTAGTAGTACATGTGTAGTGGAATACATCCAGCCCTGTGCTTACTAAGGATCCATATTCATTTGGGTAAAACCTGAATAAGGACAGCTGCTTTGAAGTGTGTTTGAATCAAATTTGAATAAGAAAAATATTCAAATGTAAAACACAGCATAAATTGCCAAGCTCCAACACAATAGCCTCAGTATGTTATATCCATTAGATAGGAGGTCTCATCCATTTATAGCCTGTCAGCCAATGTTGTCTGAGGAGGCTCATTGGAATATCATTAGACAAGGCACTGGAGGTGTGATGGGGCGCAATCCTGATCCAAAAATACTACAATAGTTAGTTTATTGACTAAATATACTGTAGTAGTCCTTATGTAACCATTGCAGCCAGCCTTGCAGACCCTACCACTCATTGGGATGCTGTGTCAGAGCTCTGGGTTGCTATGCTACTTGCTGCACCTTATTGCAATACTGCACCGGCCACTGTGTTGAACATGACCACATGTGGAAGCACAAATTAATCTAGGGCGGTAAAAGTCATATTTTGCATTGCTTGCATCAAAGCAGAGGGTTAATGTTGTACCTTTATCTGCTTTGTCATATTGTTGATACACCAGGGCCCATCAGGCCTGCAACTGAAACTGAAAATATTGAAATGATCTAGAGGTGCAGGGTCTGTCTAGAAACACACAGTTCCTGCTTTACAGCTGTCCTTATTACAAAAACGTGTCTGCACAGATGAAGCCCAAGACACGTTCATTAACCGTCATTCAGCCTCCGTGACCATATATGGCAAATGACAGAGCCGTGGTGGATGCAAGGTGGCGAGCGCTGGAGCATCACAGCGCTTATTCTTATTCTCTCCCACTGAACAGAAGCCGTGCACACAGCGATACATGCTCATTGCTCTAATTAAATTAAGGACATCCACTGTCACACACCCTCCTGACATACATTGAATCTATTACCTATGAATTCCTCGTCATCGTCGTCCTCCTCCTCCTCTCCGTTTTCCGAATCGATCTGCATGGCTTCGTCAATGAAATTGACAGCTTTTCCCAGTCTTGGGGCCGAATTTTGGTCATTGCCAAATGAGGCCTCTTTGGTCTCGCTTTCCTTCAGCTGGGTGAAGTACTGTAATGCAAACTCGAGCAAATCCCTGGGCTGATTCCTCAAAACTTCCACGGTAAAGCTCTGTAACAGCTCCGTCAGTCCTTCAGGAATTTCTATACTCATTCCTATTATCAGTCTATGAATGTGGACAAAACCGGTTTGCTGCGAATTTAAAATAGGCCTAATCAAACCGATAAGATGAAATAAGCCAAAATCAGCAAACGGGTGTAGTCAGGCCACCCAGTCAGCAAGCCATCCAGAGCGAATCCTTTCTTTTCCTTTAATGAAAATGGCTCTGGATTTCGCGTCCAAGCATCTTCTGCTGCTTCTGGCTACAGGAAACCCACGCATGTGACCCAGGAATCCATGGCAACCACCTATCCAGGGATTGCGTATGAGCATCAGCAGCAACAGCGCAGAAACTGCAGTCAGTCGCAAAATACAAATGATGGGAAACCTCGTATCAGCGAGAGATCGACTTTCACCGAGAGATGAGATACATGTTGTCTAGTAGGCCTAGTAAGTTTTAAATTTCTTTTTTTTATGGCCAACAAATGTGTTTATTTTCACTGCTATCCAATGTCTCACTTAATACATAATAAATAATTCATAGTCTAATGAAAAAAGGGCATATAGCCTACAATAAAATACAGCAAGCAATAATAGCCTTACTAAATATAAAAATGTGTTATCATAGATAAATAGGACATGGGGGGGGGGGTATATAGACATATATTTGCTATAGGCCTAGGCCTAAATAATCATTAATTTACTGTACAATCGATCAGCAGGTAAACAATTAAACCGCTGCTATGTACAGGAATAACAGTAAAAAAAAAAAACAGTCTTGCATTCATACTCGCTTAATTCCAATCATTAATTATATTCATAAACTAATTAACAGCTGTAAGACAAATGCTCATTACAGAGAGACTGTAATAGCACCAGCAGTTTAGGGCCTATTTCTTGTTCCAGAGGGAGAACATTTAACCCTTGTGTTGTCCTCGAGTCAAATTTGACCCGTTTTCAAAGTTTTTATATCAGAAATATGGGTTTCTTTGAACCAAAATGCCCAAAAATAACATGGATGCATGGATGTACGTGATCTTTGCACGTAAAATTAATGATTACTTTTATTGAATTTTGGGTGTTTTATTCAATTTTATAAACATGTTTAAATGGTTTTAAAACAGTATTGTGACTAAACTTTGACATAAACCAGTCTGTGATTCACTCAACATCCTTTGATCTTAACTATTAGTCAAAATAATTCATAATTTCTGTTTTTTTAACTCAAAAATTAGGTATAATGTAATTTAAATTAGGTTTATTGATCAAGAATTTAAAAAATAAAACATTGAAAAAAGTGACAAAAACCTTTTAAAAAGTGTCAAAAGCATAAAAAAGAGCCAAAAACACTGGAAAAAGCGTAAAAAAATTCAAATTCACTTTTGACCTGGATGGACAACAAGTTCATGGTCGACGGGAAGACAACACAAGAGTTAATAAATCTGATGCATATTCTAATGTCATGGGACCTTTCAGAACATTGTGAGTCCCAGGCAACTACTGTATGCTGCCAGAAAGTTCCAATCACACCAAATACATTTCCTTGTATGTGAAACCCTACTTGGCAATAAACCTGATTCTGATCTGAAGTAAAACATGATAGTCAACACACATACATATAGTTAATCATTTACATGGAAAAGCTGTGACAAGTGATGCAGTCATTTGGGTTTTAAAACTATTGATCAGTACATCAGTAATTATGAGTTATGCTTCTGAAATGGATTAAACAGCACTTTTAAGAACCTAGACCTTCCTTTACACTTTCTCACAATAGAAGAAAACCTATTTCTGGGATATACATGTGCCCTTAAAACTGTAAACTGGTTACTCTTTCTCCAACTGTGCTCTCAAATGTAACTACTCAGGTTACTCAACTCTGAACTTTAAACACAATACAGCTAATCAGGGAGAAATAGAACAGATTGCCAAATGTGCAACAATCCTCCTTTGTGTGTGCCACATTGTAGGGATTATCATGCTGCATTGGACTTTCATGGTAGAAAGCAGAGGGCAAAGAGAGATCAAGGAATAATTTTACAGGTAAGCAGCAGGAAATCACTTGAGGAAGTAAAAACAATGTACCAAAAGAGCACAGCTATTATCTGCCATGGTTGTCTGTGGCTTGGCTATGGGACCCCTCCCCCTTCTGTGGCCCATATCTGTCGCTCTTTATTAAGAAAGCACAACATTTTCTCACTCAGGCGAACATATGGGAGCACGTCCGTGGAGTGACCTATAATGCAACGTTGCTGCAGCTGCTTAGCTGCTAGCTCCCACACTCACCATTCAAGACCTTTTACTTGGACGTGTGCGGTACGAACCCTATCACGGTACCTATACTGTAGTAAGAAGACATCAGAGACAGGTGTTAGTAGAGAACAAGCACTGTGCATCAGCACTGCTCTCTGAACCGTAGATCCTGAAGATTATTTATGCTTCTCAACAGACCAATGGAGCTTGCAGCTTTGGAATTATAACACTTCAAAATGCTAAGAACTTCTAAATCATCCTTAGGTTGCACCAAGAGTTTAGATTTTTATTTACAACGTGCAATAAAGAAAATAATGAATAGTTAAGTTTGTGGTTTACTGTACAGGAATTGGTCTCTATAGACATAAGGCTCAGTATTTACACTGTATTACAGGAGGCAGTCAATCTGTCGTATTTGAAGATTAGTTGAGAGATGTTGATGACTGATGAGAATATACACTCTGTTTATTAGGCAGTTAAAACTAATGCAATCTAAATAAACAAATCCTACCTTCATGAAGGTTATAATGCTCAGTTTTTGTTAATTCATATTTAGCCCACCTACCTTGATGTCTAAGAGGTGAACACAATTGTAAAGCCACCAGCAGTATAACACAATACAAGCTACATACAGCTTACTAAGTGACAATAAAGTTGAGTCAACACCTCTCTAAAGCACTTTCCACAAAGACTAAACAATTGAATTCTTCTGAATGTACAATACATGCTGCCATCTGCAGCTAAAGACAAGCAGTGTAGGGTGAAGCTACAATTCAAATTAAACTACAACAGAAGCTTTAAAAGCTATTTTACTCAATGTTAATGGCTCCGCATATTCTCACCAACCAAAGCTATGTATGAGTATGAGAACTACTGAGAGGTATAAAACAGATGTGACTCATGTAAAACAAATGGACAGTATCTACCATTTCCAATAGCCTCATTTTTGGTAGCAGTATGACTCGCTTAAACTAGCTTTCAGCTTTGGGTATATAAACTCTAAAAGACAGGGTGTGGGAACTCATTCATTTCAAAATGTGGGCTAGCTCTGCCAATATTTTACACATCCAAAGGAAATGTGCTGACTGGGTAATACCCACACATCTACCACATCATGCGGAGTGTTTCCTTACTTTCTCAGCAGTTAATATCTGCTATAAAGCCAAGAAAATGCAGCTCCTGATACTTATTATGGGAAAGATAATGAAGGGGATGCTTCTTCACCAGACCCCTTTAGCCTCTTCAATGATGTGAAGTGCAGTTCGTCTTAGCTTGTTTATTGTACAAACATATTAAGACATCAGACTGAACTGCTTTAAATATTTTTTTTGTGTGTGATTTATATAGTTTTTAGTGAAATATCACCTTTTTATGACCAAATAACAAATTGTAAATAAAACCTGTTCATTCACTAAACATACATTGTGACTGATAAAAAAAATATGATGTGATTAGTGACACTGAAATAGTAAAATGACTAAAATTGTGAGGTAAATGAATGATGTCTGGCTGTGATAGGTAATATGGTTCTTACTACAGTATCACTTTGAAACAAAGAGGTGTTTTCCTCACTTCTACAGTGCTAATGTTACTGTGTTTGGGACAGTGTGAAGACACATGGCTGGATACTACTCTAAAAATATAGTTTTACAGTTTCTGACTGAATGCCAAGTTTTAGCATTGCACACAATATTAAAAAATAAAATGGTCAGAAATCTTGCCTTTTAGTAACAACTGTGTAACTAACTTTAGCCTATCTGTAAACTCAGCTATCTAAAAGTGAAATATGATAAACTACAGTAAACACTGTACTAAAGCAGTCGCATACAACAGTCCTGCAATAAATCCTCCTGTCATGTAGGTTACAATGTTCAGATTTTGTTGATACTGTTTTAGAGAGGTGTAGGTTCAACTGTATGGTTATTTTGGAGGCTGCGTTTGTTTGTGTTGCCATTGAATTTCATTGCATTATACAGAGAGCTGTTTTTGTTATTTAGCCTATCCTCATTGATATAAATGGGTTGAAATGCCTGTCAGTATATCATTTCTAACCGTCATGAAGGAAGGATTTATTGCAGAACTGTTGTATTAGACTGCTGATTGACTGATTACTTTCAGCAAGGTGTACCTAATAAACTAGCAATGAGTGTAGTTGCATGCAAATGTTTTGTCTTCTTTCTTATAAACACACCCTATGGTGCCATTCATATTTTCAAGATGTGGGGGACTGTGCCATCTACTGGGCATGATCTTGTAATGCAATGTTAAATACATTACATCATATTTTCTCTTTACATCAAACAATTCTGGTGAATCATTCTGGTGTTTAGTCAGATCATCCATTAAACAATGGAAACACCTGCAGATCCATTTCCTGAAGCCCAATCACAGTGTGCTGGAAGGAACACACGTTCCATAAGAGATGCTTTGAGCACACACAATGATTAGATCCTTGCAGGGGAAAGTGGTCAACATTGTAAATATTCAGGAGATGCCAAGGTATCTCATTGTATATGTGGCATTACATTAAAACTGAAACATGAAATCATTTTAAAGTTTTTCTTTTCTTGTTAGCATTTTGCTAGCATAGGATGATAAAATTGACTGTAATTACAAGCACAATTAAGTGTATCTGGAGATGCCTGCAGGTTATATGTCACTCATTTTTAAATTGTGCAAAAATACATATTATTTAATAACAATTGTTTCCTATTGTGCTTTATTGTAGTAAAGAGGCTTTGTAAACCATAATAAACCTGGGCCCGGCTTGGGTTCATTAATGTCTTTCGAGTTTCCACAGCAGACAGCTGTTGAGATAGGCCCATACAATTTGCTCTTATCAGATTTCAGAGTCGTAACCAAACCACACAGATGCTGATAAGTCTCACCCTTTCCCTCACACCTGGTCTGTATTCAGTTTCTGCTCTCCCAGTAAGTGATTGGTTAGAGCCCTGCTGAGACATATGTGCTCCCTGATATGACCACATTTCTGCTCCCAGGCGGTGGGTGGACCGTCCTTCCAACAACTTGATTCCAACTTGGACTTGTATTTATACACCCTTTTGGTGACTGACAAACTACAATAACAGTGAAAGTATAGCACCCAACAACTCTGTCAGCAGTTGAGTGACTCCTACCTGAATAAACTGCCTCTCGATAGGTTTTGTTCACTTTCTATAATGAGAGAAAGACCATCATTGAACTGCTGTTCAATGAAGACACAGTACAGTAGGCACCCTCTGCTGTATGTAAAGCCTTACCGGTAGGATCTCTCGATTTGGAGGGGCTGTAAAGAAACCAAAGGTGATCAGCCGTGCCCAGTTGCTTACAAGTTTTAATCAAATGTTATGTATTCTGCCTTAAAATAGCAGAACACATAACAATGCAAAATAGCAATGCTGAGAAACAAGAAAACATTTCACAGCAAAACAAAATGGAATGATGACAAATGCCACCTTTTTTAAAAGTTTCTCTGCATGATTCTGCAAGTCATTAAATCATTCAACATTAAAAATGGCAAATAGCTTTCACCATAAGATTTCAAATTCATTTATTCACTTACAGTTTTGCCTTTTCTTCCTTTTGTCTTGGTTAGCATCAGGGAGACATGCACAGCAGTGTTCCAGAAGGTAGGCCAGGACAGCCAGTAGTTTGGTACCATGGGTAATATATACAGTACCACATATGCAGTACAGTAAATGTGTTGTCGGTTTAGGTCATATACAGTGGATGAAATAACAGACTGCAGTGAAGATTGTTCCATTATTTTGTTTAGTTTTAAGAAAACCTCCGAGACTATTTCTGACGACGAAAAACTAGAAATTTGAGCTCGTCGATTCAAGGTTTTCACCCTAGATGATCCATGTGAAAAACATTTTAGGTTGTGCAAGAAACTGTTTTTATCTTGTTGGAAAGACTGAGTTGATATTTTGTATTTTTCAGTATTTTGTTGGTTTCCCTTGGCATATTCAATTTTGCTAACTCAAAGTGCTGATGGACAACCGGCTCTTTGTACCTACCAAAGAATCTGCCATGCACTTATAGAAGTGCAAATTTCAGTTGTTATTCACACACACACACCACAATAATCGATCACCTTCATCCACAAAGCAATATGTTGCTTTTCCCCCCTTTTTACTTACATAAACATCTCATTTATGCTTCTAAGTCAAAGCACCTTACTTTCAGTTGCTTGTGCATTTTTAACATCAAACACATGTGTCCTTTTTCCAGGAAACATTTATTCGATCAAGAGACAGGATCGCTTCTTTCCATAAACAGGTCAGTTAAATATTAACAAATTTACAGTCATGAGGAATGTAATAAAAAAACAAAACCAAAACCAACAATGATCGCCTTTAAAAAACCCAACCTAGGGATCCCACCCAGGATAACGTCGACCACGGTGGCGCTGGAACAAGACTCAAACCCATTTCCAGCTCCATTGTTACATGCTCTTCTATTCAGTGCTTCACAGTTCATCTTTGTCTGATTTTGTCTGTAAGAAAACAAAATTAAAAGTTAGTTATGAAGAAACAGCCATAAGAACAAAATACTCCCGATTTCTTTACTTCACATCCTTAAGATGCCACAGCATGTTAAGTCCTCTCACCGTTTCTTCATCTTCGTCGTCTACAATTTCCTCTTTATCTTCAGAGTCGTCCTCTGCTGGCTCCTCCTCTGGCTCTTCTGGCTCCTCCTCTGGCTCTTCTTCAATCTGTAGAATAGTTCATCATTTTTAACACAACAGCCCCACAATCTTTATCCATCACTGAGCTGACTTAAAATGACCCGACTGGGCAACCGGAAGCAGGTAGAGAAGCCTAAAAGTTGAGGTGAAGACTAAAACTGTGCTATGCAAGCGTTTCCAAAGTAATACAGAATGTGGTAGGTGGCATCAACTTGCCTGTTCGTCCAGGGGTACATTCATGCTGAGTCGGAGCATGCGCTCTATCCTCTGTCCATAAGCCTTTGTGTCTGCAAGTTGGTAGCCTGAGCGCAGCGTGGCCGTCTCAAACAGAACCACAGCCAGATCTGACGCAGTCTGGTCCTCACTGTCTTCCTGAGGACATAACATTTTTTTTTAAATAAATAAAAATCAATTATTTGCTCAGATTGGTAAATTTTATGTCAAAATAAATGCTGCACTGAAACCAATTAATACATGTTATCATAATAGAAAATGATTATCACTAACAGAATAACTGTGTTACCATGTTAGACATGCAGCTATGTTAAACTTGTTGAAAAACTATGTTGATGTACTATATTGATGTGAATGACCTAACATTTTTCTTTTTGGTAGACAACTTTCAAAAGGCAAGTCCAGCGCCACTTTATACAAGTGGTAAGTTATTTTATAGAATTACACAATATGGAATCATTAAAATAGTACAAAGATAGAAGTGACAGTGGAGAGACTTACATTGACTCTGTTAAGCATCTGCTTGATGAGGGGATGTTTTGGGTTGATTTCTAATGTTTTCTTCTGGCTGGCGTAATAGCTGAAGGAAAGAGGAATTACCATGTAAGCTCAGTCAACAGGCAGGCCACAGCATGTTATACATTTGCATTTTACAACCATGACAATAAGCATCAACATCACTGAAAAGCACAGGGTCATTACTCACTTTGTGGAAATGTCTTTTCCTGTCTGGTAAGCCTGTGCCTTCATGATCCTCTCCATGTTTCCTGACCAGCCGTACTGGCTGGCAACCAAAGCGCAGGGTGAGTTGGTTAGCCTCTGAGAGAGGATAGCCTTCTCAATCTGTGGGAAGGACAGCATCATATTAAATCGTGTGACGATGGAATAGACGTAACTCCGCAGCTGCAGCCACGTTTTATCACGTCTGTGGCTGGTGTTTATTTCCTATGTCATGAATATTACAAAACTAATTCACTACCTTGTCCTTCAGGGCCTTGTCCTTCAGCCAAGTGGTGAGAGGTTCATACTCCTTCTCCAGGGCCTCCCTCTTCTCCTTGGTCTTATCACTCTCGTCAAATTTAACACCCTCTTTTGCAACGTTCTGGAAGCGTTTTCCATCAAACTCGGGCAGTGCCTGGATGCAGTACTCATCCACAGGCTCTGTCAGGTAGATCACCTCATAGCCCTTCTTCAGCAGCCTCTCCACAAAGGGAGAAGACTCAGCCTGCAGAGGGAAAAATAGGACAAATGATCAAAGCCAGGCTATTACATTTACACTGCGATTTACATAATTGAGCATTTTAACCTGACCAAACAACATACATGTATACAAATACATCCACTCACCTCCTTTCTGCTGGTACCAGCCATGAAGTAGATCTTGTCCTGCTTCTCCTTCATGCGCTCCACATACTGCTCCAGGCTGGCCACAGTTGTTTCACTGTTGGAGGTCTGGAAGCGCAGCAGCTTGGCCAGACGGGTCCTGTTGGAGTGATCCTCAATGACACCCAGCTTGATATTGGTTCCAAACTCCTTCCAGAACTTATCGTTGTAATGCTCCTCGGCAATCTTCTTGATCATGTCCAGAGTCTTACGCACCAGCTTCTTGCGGATAACCTGAACAGGGGGGAGATGAGCTTTACATCTTTTGTCACTTTCCCTTTGGATTTAGTTTGATATTCCTTATTCCTAACCCTCTTTATTTTATTGATTTTTTTTAACTTTGCTCTCTTCCCCTTTCTTCTTCCTGTAAAGCACTTTGACTTTTTATAATGTGCTAATCAAATAAGGTTCCTTTCCTGCTTGATATCAATAGTCTTTTTGCATCTAATTACAAAACATTTATAGACCAGTCAGTAAAGACCACATACATTATCATACAGTGTTTCCCATACATTGATCTATTTGTGGCAGCACACCACAGTATCAACTTTGACCGCCACACTGTTTTTTTTTTTTTTTTTTACTATTTAAAATGGGTTAAAAAAAAAAAAAAAAAACTTAGAGTTGTGCTCAGCACATTGACTCACTCAGCTCCTACTTGCCCTGCTCACTATTGAATGAAATGTTATAACACTAAAAAGTGATCTTTACAGATAAAGTAAAAAAAAAAAAATTGGTATTTAGATGGTGTTTTATTAATGTTAGAGGGGAAACTCACCTTAAGCAGTTTGTGTTGCTGCAGAGTCTCTCTGGACACATTCAGGGGAAGGTCATCAGAGTCGACCTAGCAAAATAAATTTCTATTATTCACAGCGCACATGCTATCACGGAAAAGACCAAACAGTTCATATTAGCACATGACTGTCTCAAGAGTTAAAAAAAAATAATAAATAAATCACTCACCACTCCCTTGACAAAGTTCAGGTACTTGGGCATCATGTCGTTGAAGTCATCTGTGATGAAAACTCTCCTCACAAACAGCTGTGATAGAAAGACAGAAACCAAGTTGAGGGTTTTCCTGAATATCATTCTATAAGCACAATACAATCCCTTAAAATGATTACTGAAGTCTGCTTGAGGAAAATACCTTGATGTAGTCGTTCTTCTTGGAGCCATACTCGTCAAACAGGCCGCGGGGGGCTGCAGTGGGCACGAACAGGATGGACTTGAAGGTAACCTCACCCTCAGCCGTGAAATGGATGTGGGCCAGAGGGTCTTCGCTGTCCTGTTAGCGGAAAACATATTTTAAATGAATCAAATTAAAACATGTTGAGCCTACAAGGAAGGCACAAAATCTACAAGTGCTACTGTTTAGGTGCCTACCTTAGAGAATGTCTTGTAGAAAGCGTTGTACTCATCCTCCTCAACCTCCTTCGCTGGTCTCTGCCAGATGGGCTTGATATCATTCATCAGTTCCCAGTCCCACACAGTCTTCTCAACCTACAACAAACGAGATAGGACATTTTCAAAAATGGCCCTTCTTTGTAAAACAAAGAGACCAAATTATTTATGTATTAAAATGACCAAATGAAATAGCATCAACTCAGGCTATGGCATAATCAAATATGTTTTACTGCCTCCATATAAATCATATTTAAAAAACACACACACACACACACACACACACACACACACACACACACACACACACACACACACACACACACACACACACACACACACACACACACACACACACACACACACACACACACACACACACCTTTTATGAACCTACCTTCTTTGTCTTAGGCTTCTCTTTGTCCTCCTCCTCTTCCTCTACCTCAGCCTCCTCTTCAGCGGCTTCTTTTTCTGGTTCCTCTGCTGTCTCAGCATCTTCTTCGATGGGCTCCTCAACTGTCTCAGTCTGGGATGTTGATGGGAAGAAATTATGTAAGGGCCATTTGTTTACTTCCACATTTTGTCAGTTTTATAACATAACTTTGCTGGGAACAAGTGAGTCAAAGTGTGGGAGGAAATGTTTCAAGTAATCACCTTGCTGGCCCAAACGTAGATGGGGAAGTTGATGAACTGAGAGTATTTCTTGACGAGGTTCTTGATGGTCTCCAGCTCCAGATAGTCTGAGGCCTCCTCTTTCAGGACAAGTCTGAGGTTAGGAAAAGATGGGGAGGATTACATTTTACAGTCAATACATTTGAGAGGTGTAAAGAGCAATATAACCAACAGCAGTTGATCATAAAGTTAAAAAAGTAGCTAAAATTGCTATAGGTTATTTTAAGATAATTAAAAACAAAACGTAAACCCACGTGATGGTGGATCCCCTGCCCAGTGTGTTCCCGCGGGGGTCCTCAATAACAGAGAACTGACTAGAGTCCGATTCCCAGATGTGCTGGGTGTCATTGTTGTGTTTGGATGTCACAATGACTTTGTCGGCAATAAGGAAAGCAGAGTAGAAACCCACACCAAACTGGCCAATCAGCTCAGAGGTTGACTGTTCCTCAGCCTGCACATCTGTCATCTTGTTGAGGAACTCACTAGTGCCGGACTTGGCAATGGTGCCCAAGTTCTTCACCAGCTCCTCTTTGGTCATTCCAATACCAGTGTCAGTGATGTGGAGCATGTTCTTCTCCTTATCAGACTGGAGATAGAAATAATACAGTTACAGACAGAGAAGACAAGAAGGACTGCAACATACAGTAAGTATACTTCTTGTGCATACTTTTATTTTGATGGTCAGCTCCTCATTGGAGGCCATTGCATCCTCATTGGTCAGAGACATCAAGCGGATCTTATCTAAAGCGTCAGAGGCGTTGGAAATCAGCTCCCTAAGGAAGATCTGAAACAGATACAAAAATCATTTGATCATTAGTTTAAGATATACAGCCATAAGGTTGATACAATAATCCTGCCCAGTCTGAGTCCAACCAGCAGACACACCGTGTCACCCCCTCCCCCAGATCTCAAACAGTGAGTGACATCAGATGACAGAGACCCACTGGTGTGACGTTAAGTTACCCAGTTTGTTTATTAAGAGGCGGCTGATAGTAACTGTTCAATATTTCAAATACAAACTGGATTCCATAAAGTTTGGTACGTGTCAGTTTAAATGTGCGCCTTGGTGGCTTTATTTTTTATTTTATTTTTTTTTTAAATGATGTTCATATTGAATTTCTTGTTCTGTACGGCCTGAAATATTTTACTGAAGTGAAATAAAAGTGGCAATTTAGTCAGATTACAGGCTAGGGTAATGATATAACTATGCTTTAATTAGTTTCATACACACTCAGTGACCATTTTACTAGGTACATCTGTAAAATCTAATGCAATAAACTCAGCCATACATTCTCTTTATAAAATATACTAAAGTTCAGTTTTACTTGACATTGTCAATGAGGTATTTATTTAACTATATGCTTATTATTGAGATGGTAGCTTGCAGTGGTGGATTTTAATGTATTAAGGTGGTTTTAATAATATGCCCACCCCATTTACAAACATGTGGGGGGAAAAAGAATATTAGATAAAAACACAATTCAATATACCACTAACTAGGGCATCAATTATAAAGATATCATTGAATTAACACCTCTCTGATACAAGTAAATCCACCAAAATCAGTTTGCAAAACTGGTGATACAGTACATCAAGATCCCATTTGTTCCTGCTCACCTCCTTGTTCTTGTAGAGGGAGTTGATAATCAGCTTCATCATACGACTGACTTCAGCCTGAAAGACATGTTTTTCTGACTTGTCTCTGATTTCCTTGATCTGAGCTGCATTCAATCCATCCAGCTGGATAGCCTCCTCCTCTCTGGGGACAGTCCGATGCACACACAGACAGGTGAGATCAGGGAGGTGCACAGCAACAAATCATAGCTGCCAACAAACAACATGCAAATTTGTTCTCCCCTCTAGGGATCTGCATCTTTAGTTAAAGCCAAGGCACACAAGATTCCGTTGTCTTAATGAGGGATGTGCCGTAAACGTTGCAAAGCTTTGCCACCACTACAATTCAAGGGTTGCTATGAGCATTTGTGTGCACAAGCTTGGTCATGTTGACCTTGTACTGTTAACTCTAGGTTTAGTCGACCTTTCCTCATAGGGACAACCACATTTCACTCAACAGGCATATTCTGAAAAGATTTGAAGTGACACTTACCTCTGCACCACCTCATCATCTGTTCTGGAGCCATCTCTGCTTTTACCTAAGTCCTCTTCTACTGCCCCATCGATGTCAAGTTCATCCTCTGCCTTTACAGCAGCTGCCAAGGGACAAAAAGTTGTTGTTTGTAAAGATTACTTACAAATTACTACAGGTGTATCTAGAGAAATATTCAGCATTTAAGAACATTTAATTTAGAATGAAGCTCTGCAAAGGCGTGATCGAAATCGCCAAATAAGTAAGGCGCAATGTTAAACAGGCTGGCTATTTCTTAGCCAGAATATGGATTTTACATGTATACAATAGCAACGACTTAAATGTGGATGTTAGCTAGCATCAAAAAAACGTTACCATACATGGTGTTCCTACTAGAAACGTCTGGAAAGGCGATAACAATAACGGATACTAGCGTTGTTACAAGAAATGTGTTGAACCAAAGTCAGCCATGCTGTCTATCATTAACAAAGAGAAAATGAAGCTTTATAACTATAAATATATGAAGACTAACGTTATTAATGAATGAGCTAAAAATAAGCACAAACGCAAGTTAACGCTAGCTTACTGGCTAATGTTAGCTAAAATGTTGGGTAATAAAAAGTGAGACGATACATCAAAATCTTTCCGATAACGTTAACGTTACTCACCAAAGGCAAAGAGTGCGAAAAGAAGACCTATCACGCACACCCGTTTCATTTTGAGGTAACGTTATTGCTTGACTGCCGATCTGCAGCTCCTGAAACAAAATCTGGGAAATAAGTGCACGCAGCACTGCCTTAACAAGAGAGACTAACAAGCTACCTCTTCCACCAAAAGAGCCCACTCTATTAAACCCGTGACAACCGACCAATGGCTGCGCACCACGCACAACCTTTGGCCAATCACAGCCGAGTCTCCTGTACATGTTGTCCAATCAGATTCATCAACATAAGTCAATACCCGAAAATCGTGGCTGGACACCATTGGCCAAGAACGAATAATCAGCACATCACTTCCTAAAATTTACTTATGGGAAAAAAATCTTTGTCAACACGTTAGTTAAACTTTGATTTTCTTATGCCATGTCACAGCCTCTGAAGCTGTAGGACAATGAGTATTATATTGACATTGACATCATTTGTCACTTACTGTAGTATTATGTCTGTGTCTGTTTCAGTCTAATTTATATAATGTGTATCTACGTATATGTATATGGTATAGTATCAATGCATTGCCATTCAAAGTGTGGATTCATTGTACTTAGATATATGCAGCAATGGAAGCATTCACTAATGATGACTACACATTATCTGCACCACTGATCTCTGTCCACAAGATGTCGCTTTTAGTGAGTTATGCAGATGATGGCAAACCGTTTTGTTTTTAGTTTTTTAGTTTTTTTTTTTTTTTTACAAATACACACTCTAAACAATTTGTGAAAATCTGAGATTGTGTCATACTAATGTCACTAATGGTTGGATGTAACATTATCATACAAATATGCACATTATTATGCTGCTTGTTCAGCCTGTCTGATGGGTGTGTACCACGGTTGTGTGAGTATAGGATAAGGTTACAGTTGCTAAATAGCAGTTATAGTTTCATTTTGTGTGTGCGTGTGTGTGTGTGTGTGTGTGTGTGTGTGTGTGTGTGTGTGTGTGTGTGTGTGTGTGTGTGTGTGTGTGTGTGTGCGCGCGTCATTGGCCCTTTGATAACACTTGAAACCAGTGCTTACATCTATGGCTGTATACACTTTCATGCACTAAATGGTTTTAACAAAGCATAATATTTTTCCAAAAGAAACCCAAACCCTTAAATATGGAAGCCAATTTCGAGATTAAGTCATAATGTAGACTTTCTATGTCAAACTTAAGACTTAGTCAAAGGTTTGTTATACAGTTTTTTACTTATCAAAACAAAAGTGATACTAGGTCAAACTTTGAACTTTAAAAGTCAAACCTATGTGATATTAAGATAATTAGAACGATTCCTCTCTAAAGATCCTAGATAATGAGCTAGAATCTCATAATTCTTTTTAATTTCTGTCAGATACAAATCTTTTTTATATATGCTATAACAATAGACTAGAACGAGGCATTTCATAAGTGTGCCAAAAAAACTAATTCATGTCCTAGTATCTGTCATAATTTTGCTTTAAAAAAGTCTAACATTTGATTAATTATCTCATTATTAGGACTAAGTATCTCATAATTTTGATTTAGTCATGAGATACTAAGTCATAATACAGACGTTCTAAGTCAATACTATGAGATTCAGTCAGAATGATGATGTCATTCCTTTTTTTTTAAGATTATTTTTTGGGGTATTTTAGGCCTTTATACGACAGCTTAGACATGAAGGGGGAGAGAGAGGAGGAATGACATGCAGCATAAGGGCCGCAGGTCGGAATTGAACATGCAGCCGCTGCAGGGAGGACTGAGCCTCTGTACATGGGGCCCACGCTGGTGAGCTATCCAGGCACCCAGAATGGTGATGTCATTCCTAACGGTTTATCTATTTTCCGGCTTCCATACGTTTAATTATTTCTGAAATAATTTTCTTATTTCAAATATCCAGAGAAAGCCTGCTGGCCGTTGCTTTACAGCAATAATAATAATAATAATAATAATAATAATAATAATAATAATAATAATAATAATAATAAGAAGAAGAAGAAGAAGAAGAAGAAGAAGAAGAAGAAGAAGAAGAAGAAGAAGAAAAAAGAAGTAGAAATTTGTATAGCACCTTTCATAGAAAAAAGGTAGCACAAAGTGATTTAATAATACAGTAGCTCGGTATAGTGGGTCCTTTCCTGGGTTGATGCATATTTAATGTATCTGGTACATAGGCTGTAAATATGATAGGCCTATTACATCATTAAATTATATCATAACATTTACAGTCTATGATCTGGTAACATATCGCTGCTGTTTGGTGGACAGTAGGAAGCAACTGAACTCCAGACAAGTCTTATAATACATCCCTGCTCTATGCTCCAGACGCACCAGCCTCTGATTCGCTGGTTGGCTGGGTCTTGTCAAACGCGGAAGTGACGTATAAAGCAGGACACTGGTATTTATTTACAGACGAGCGCGGCATCAACTGCATGCATTCATCTGTGAAAGTCCCCCGCGACACACGGGCTGCCACCCTAAAGATTAGAGTCATGGCGCCCTTGTCTTTGTCCTTGTCTCTTCTGAAGCACAAGAACTGTCTGCAGAAGGCGAATATTTTCTGTAATGTATTACAGACTTTACACCACCGGCCATTCACACCTCGCTTATGGAAACGGAATTTTGGTGCGGTAGCCCATGGAGTCGGTCAACTCCTGTCACAACAACCTAGAGCCAAAAGCTACGCAGCATCTGTTTGTAGTAGCTCTTCAGACGGTCAGGACATGCCAGAGAGGCTGTGGTCTGTTTACAATGAGACCAAAAGGCAGACTGAAGGTATGGACACTGATAAAACAGCAGCATTCCATTAATATTATACAGCACTGCGGTATATACAAAACTGTTGTTGCCTTATAAACCTGTTATGACTAATGTTTCCAGCAGATTAATGCACCGACCAGTTCTACAGCCTCACATTTAGCAGCATTTCAAACGAAAAACGCGTCCTGAACATACCGTGGGCTTGATACATTGTAGCTATAGCTACAATGTATCAAGCCCACTTGATACATACTTTATACTGTAAAACATAATGCAACTCAAGATTTACCTCCAATATCTTATTTATTATTATTTAGGGATCAACCGATACTGTTTTTTCAAGGCCGATTATTAGTAGTTAATGAAACCGATAACCGATATTTTTAACCGATATGCATTTACAGTGAAAATACAAATCTTTAAGTCAAAATTAAGATTTTTGGAATGTTACAAACTGTAACATAAAACTTTGTTTAAATGCTTTAAGCAATTATTTAATAAATTAGAAACTTTCAACATCATACACAGTAAAAGATAGTCAGATAGTTTTGTGGGACATTAAGTCAGACTCACTGGTGAGTGAAACTGAAGCAGAGGGACAGACACAGAGCTGTAGCAGAGCCAAAGTAACATACTTTTTAATTAATTAACTTTATCGGTTATCAGGCAAATAAAACGCTGATACAGATAATTTGCAGACTGCCAAAAAACGGCCAGGGCTGATAAACTGTTAATCCTGGATTATGCATATTTAATACATGCATCTGGTAACATTTCACATATTTTTAGTGGATAGTAGGAACTGAAGAGACTGAATTCCAGACGCATCATAAGTTCACACCATGAATACGCATATTCATTAGAAAGCGGTGGTACTGAGAAATAAGTAACAGTATTTGCAAAAGTCTAATGTGCAGGTACTCCATATCGTTGTTTACTGGCCTTATTCAGAAACCAAATCAAAAGCCTTTATCCACCACCTTCAAGACAGTTGTACTTCTGTCCTAAGATACACCATATTAACAAATAATGTTCCCAGATGGAAGGAAACAGCAAAATAACCTAATTCTCTCCTCTTAGGTTTGATCCCAGCCATTGCTGCCAACTCAGTTAACCCTGACACCATTTTTGCAAACAATGAGATGAGCCTGCGGGACACAGAGATCTATGGCTTCGACTATGACTACACCCTGGCGTTCTACTCCAGGAACCTCCACACCCTCATCTTCAACATAGCACGCGACATTCTCATCACTAACCACAGGGTGTGTGACCAGCGTGACCCTTTAAAACCTGGCAATTTAAACTTATTTTTCCCCCAGATACAGACAGGATCATTCTTCTCGGCTGTAATTGATTCGTAAAATAATTGAACTACACACAAAATGTAAAAATAAGAGCAGGATCCCACTTGAAAAATAGTGTCACTGTGCCATTGAGCTAGGCATTTAACCCCACAAACATTTTCAGTAGAGCTGCTAAAAAAGTAGAAACAATATGCGAGTAGAAATTTGTGTTTATGGCTGAATGGGTTGGAAGGAAAGCATACTTTATATATCCCTCGAGGGGAAATTCACACACATACTTGAGGAAATATCCCCCCACAGGACCTATGGAGAGATGTCAGAGCAAGGGGGCTGTCTCATAGGATGGCACCCCGCGCATTTGGTGGTTCAGTGCCTTGCTCAACCTTGGAAGTGCCCAGGAGGCAAACTGGCACCTCTGAAAGCTACCAGTCCACACTACATACTTCAGAGTGGCATTTGAACTGGTGGTTTCCAAGCCAAGTCACTACAGACTGAGCTACTGCCACCCCAAGTTAGAGTGCTTTAATAATAGGCAGTATAATCACCCCACATTTAAGGTTGAAACTGGGCTACAACTGTGTTGCACCATCCAGCACTGTTTTTACCTACATAGGGCCTTGTGGTGTACTCCATTGCAATCCAATTGTTTTATGATTCAGTAGATCTAATGCCCTGTTTTGTTGTCACTGCAAATCTTATACCAATTTTTGATTTTCTATTATATTAGTATCCAGAGGGTCTGCTAAATTATGAGTATATTCCTAATTTTGCTGTCAGAGGACTTCACTATGACGTTCAGAAGGTGAGAAGGTCTTTCCTTATCTAACTCAAAAACTAACAGTTTTATATTTTAGGCTTATTGCTTATTCATGATAATTTTTGTGGACATATTTAATGACTTAAAACAGGCACTGCTGATGAAGATAGATGCTTTTCACTACATCCAGTTGGGAACTGTATACAGGTATATGTGCACTGTGTTACTTCTCACATCAGGGTAGTGGGTAATAACTAATACACTGAGAACACTGTGTGAGTATAACATGCTTTTCTCATCAGGCTACAGATTTAGACAGTTAAAGGCAATCATTCAACATTTCAGACTACACATCTTACAGCTTTTCTGGAGTTTATCATCATTTTAGGAAGTTGCACATGCTACAAATGACATTAGTGTGAATTATATTAATGTCAACGGATTTGATATTTTGTGTTTCTTCTACAGGGGTCTTCATCCAGTTCCTGATGAGGAAGTAATTGCCATGTATGACGGTTGTCATGTACCTCTGGAGAACATGAGCGACTTCTATGGCAAGGTAATGAACATTTCCTATCTTATCAATGACAAGATGGACGCTACAGAAATAAAAACAACAGAATATAATGACGTTTATCACTGTCCTGCAGAGTTCCCATGGCCACACCATGAAACAGTTCATGGACATATTCTCCCTGCCTGAGATGAGCCTCTTGTCCTGTGTCAATGACTTCTTTATGAGGCACAATATCGACTATGAGCCAGTGCATCTCTACAAAGACGTAAAGGTGAAATATCTTATTATTTGTCTACCGTCTTTGATCAATGCTTTGGGAAAATGGCATACAATATTTGCAAAATCTGACAAGTTGATTCAGCATTCAGCAGCACTCACTCATTATTGTATTACCCATGGGTCAATGTGTATAGAGACATTAAATCCAGCCATATGTACATGCATGTTAATGTATTTACATGTTTGCAGTGTGCTGTGATGCTCAAGCCATTCGATCCCATCTTAATTTTAGCTCTGAAAACGGTGTCTAATTTTAGTTGAGTAAGCCCGCCTCCAGCCATCTGCGTCTGTTCTCTGGTGGCTCTGTTGCGTCAAAGGGAGAGGGGAGAGAAATCAGCGATGCGTCTCCCTTTGAGGGCAGCTGTCATGCTGGTCCTGTCTATTCTGTGTAACACTGTAGCGTGTTTGACAGATCACTGTCATTAAAAGCCCTCACATACGCTCTTATTTCCATGAGTGCCTCTTATATGTTTTCAAGGACACCCCGCTAAATCTTTTTTTCCTGCCGAGCCTGATTTATTATTCAGCATTAACCCTGTTTTTTGCTCACTTTCCTTTGACTTTTGAGTACATCAAATAATCTTTGTGTATGATAAACTTCCTTTAAATGTGCGACTTTGCAAGGGAGAGTATATTTACTCTTTTTTACTGATTCAAAAGCACAGGTTACACTTTTGAAAATGTGGTGGAAACTTACTCACTGTGTCACCAAAATAACTAAACTCCAGGGTCTGCTTTCTTCATATTGAATTTGTATTCAGAGATGCACTGTCTTTGTGCTTCCAAGTCAACAGTTTATATACAGAGCAAAGTGTTGCTACTGGAGCTGAATGCTAACATCGTGTCACTGAAGTCATGACTTCCTGGCTGAGGACTGTTTACTATTTCCTCTTCACAGGAAGCCATTAGAGATGTTCACGTTAAGGGCATTATGTACCGAGCCGTGGAGGCAGATATTGGTAATGTTCTTTGATTTATATTACTTTGTTTGAGATAAAAGCAATTGTGCTTAGTTGTTGTCAAAACATAAACAATTAATGTAGAAATAATGAGGATGTGATATAGAAATAAAAAGCAGTTTTGTCTGTGCAAATTAAATCAGCAGCACCCACCTTCCACCCTCTCTCTGTTTTCCCATTTCCCAGAGAAATACATTTGCTATGGTGAGCAAAGCCACGCCGTGCTGAAGAAGCTGTCAGAGCATGGAAAAAAGATGTTCCTCATTACCAACAGCCCATTTGACTTTGTGTAAGTGTGAGCAAACAGAGTGCAAGTAGTTGTTGCTGTGATTAGTAAAACATGTCTTTTATCAGTGTACTAATATTAAATGGGTGCCACTGTATAATGCCTTAACTTCCACACATCAAAAGGCTTTCCATCTGCAAGTATTTGTCATTCAAGTCATTGACCATGACCCTTTTTTGAAGTCAGGCTTGACTGTACAAAATGATTTGCTATGCATATCCAACCTAAAAAGGCTTCCCAGAACTCAGAAACATTAAACCTGTGTCCTTTTTACCAATGCAATGTTTCAACCTTGACGTCCTCCCGGATCTATATTAGTACTAACATAGTACGAGATGGACATTTTATTGCTGGTGAATCGCTGAGCCCTCAAGTCTTTTTTTATAGTACCTTTCTGATGAGCTTTAAAATGTTGCTGACTAAGCGGTCCTGTCACAAATCAAAGCCTAAAATGCCAAAAAAATCATCTTTAAAAAAATGTTTCTGACAATGTGAATCTTTGTCCTTCTCAGGGACCGAGGAATGAACTACATTGTTGGGAAGGACTGGCAGGACCTGTTTGATGTTGTGATCGTTCAGGCCGACAAACCTGGTTTCTTTAATGACAGGCGAAAGTAAGTGCGTCTGTGGCTTATACTACGTCCATGCTGTGTCTCTTTTATCCCACTAGGGGCCTCGCTGGGCCACACTGCCAGCAGTTACCAGTAGTGTATGTTTGTTTGGGAGCTGCCAATATTGGCTAAGATGTGTCTTGTGTATTTTTCCATAGACCTTTCAGGCGAGTGACAGACAAAGGTGCATTGCTGTGGGACAGGATTCACAAGTTGGAAAAAGGAAAGATCTACAAACAGGTGTTGTGCCATTCATGCCAGTTTAAAATTCCTGAAAAATGTCTTCTGAATACACCTTATAAAATACATGTTTCATTATTTTTTAAACATGTGTTTGATCTTTATAGGGAAACCTTTACGAGTTCCTGAGACTCACAGGCTGGACAGGATCCAAAGTGCTCTACTTTGGTGATCACATCTACAGTGACTTGGCAGTAAGCAGTATCCAGGCATATTTACAACAGATGACCCATTATAACTACACAAAACACTGTTTTATGAAAGATTAGAGGGGAACCCTGCTTTGACCATGCCCAATTTAAGATAAGTGTGTTTCTCCTGAATTTAAAGTGCTGACGCTAATCTTTATATGCAACAGTCTAAATCTTAACGTTCTGTTAGAAGAAGCACATAAGGAGATGCTGAGTAAATGATTGAAGCAAAACAAAGATACTTAAATAACTGGGTTGAGAATGTAATTCTTCATGCATTAAACCACAGTTACAGTAGCTCTGCATTGGGTTTGGTTGACAGGCATTTTAGTCAGTGCCTTGTGATATATCACACCTATCAAATCTACAGCAGTGATACACTGCACCTTTTTATACCTGTAACCTAGTAACCTGCCAACCGCCCCTCAAACTAGCATCAGTTGTTTTTACAATGAGTTATGACTTAGATATATGCATGTGTCTGACCAGCTGTAAATGATGGTAATTAAATACAGATGCCTTGCTGGTGTCAGGCAGCCAGCTATCAAACATGTCAACTTGTGTATTTAGAAAGATGGAACATGGCGTTTGTGGTTTAACCACAGCTTACAGCCAGCCTCTCTGGCTGTAGGATGAGATTGTTACTGCAAGTGGACAGAAGCATCTCTGAGTTACTAAGGACTTACAGGGGAGGAAGGGATGGAGCAATATTTTATTTCTGCTTCATGCAGTTTTATTAAAGAAACCCAAAAAATGTTCTCATTTTCCTGGATCCATTTTAGCAGTTTGTCAGTGGCCCGTCTTACATACTTCTTACTTACTGATACAAGGCTTAACTAACCTGGGCTCATAGAACGAACAAAACACAGCTACTAAAGGCTAAACTATTTTTTTTGTTAGTATTTACAAAAGTTGTGTTGTTGTGTCTAGGGCTTTGACGGTATAGTTTTTTTCTTACCGCAGTGAAGAAGCAACGTACCACTGCGGTATTGCGGGTAACCGCAACCCCCTTACGAGAGTAGCGTAAGTTAGAGCGAGAATGGCAGGGTGCCTTAAGTGAGTGACGTCAGTGCCCGTGTGGTCGCACAAGGAAAGCGAGCGGTAACGGAGAGTAGCGTATGAGTGCCGCTGTGAGTTGTGAGTTGTGTCACATGTCAGTACTTTGGCGCTAACTACATTCACTGAAAGACCTGTCGAAACACACTTCCATTTTACAGGGTTTCCGCGGGGTCTTAAAAAGCCTAAAAAAGTAAAAAAATTCCAAATAAAAAATGTAGGCCTTAAAAAGTCTTAAATTTGTATTGTGTAGGTCTTAAATAACTTTCAACAGGTCTTAATTTTCCTACGTCCATGTAACGCTACCTCTAATGCTCATTGAAATGTTCCCGCAGCACTTTAGAATGTTTTTTTTTATTCTGTGGGGTTGTAGTTCTTTCTGTCGCTAGTCCAAATATAATTTGCTGTATTACGAGTACAAATGAGACCAACATGCAACTTATTTTGCCAACAAGGAAATCTGGGAATTGTTTCAGACAATGTTTCTGGAATCTTTTTTTTTGATGTCGTGATATAGGTCTTACATTTTATTAATCATGGTCTTAAAAAGTCTTAAATTTGTCTTGATGAAACCTAGAAACCCTGGTTTTAATTATTGCTGTTTGCACTGGTACAGCCTTTACTTGAGCTTTAGGTGCATAACTGCAACCAATTTCAATAAAAAAAATCATCTTATTAGTACAACAGCATTGATTGTGTATTGGGCTATTAGCATTTCTAAATACATCTAAGTAAGCAACACTAGGCCTAGTGTGACTGTGAAGTCATACAGATCTAGTGTGGCATTGCAGTTGTGCTGCTGACATGCTGTTTGCTACATGGCCGGTATATACAAGGTTTATTTTTATAGCTGTCTCAACAGGTAATCATAAATGTATGACACAGTGGTATAACAGCAACAATACACTCAAATTCAGGCTGTACTGTATGATATGTACTTTAAGCCTGCAACTCCAGTGTATTGTTTATAGCACTCCCTTTTTATTGCTTAATTCCTGCATGTAAAAACATGATTCAGACACTAACACAAACAATTCTGGTCCGTGTTGCAGGATCTAACGCTGAAACATGGTTGGAGGACGGGCGCCATCATCCCTGAGCTGAGGAAGGAGATCAAGATCATGAACACGGAACAGTACGTGCACATGATGGCCTGGTTACAGGCACTGACTGGACTTATCGAACAGATGCAGGTTAGGAGACTCATAAAGACGTTTGTGTTTTTCCCTTTTTGCCTCTATCCTCAATCGGTGTGCTTAACTTCTTTGCACTGCTCCCAAACAGGTACATAGGGATCCAGCATCTCAAGCTGTCGTTGAGGAGTGGATCAGAGAAAGAGAAGCCATGAGGTAACGGAGATAATTACTTCAGCAATCAGGAGCAGCTTTGATCATTTATTGAGATCTTGTACAACTGATCAAACTGTATCTTGATGGTATGAATGTTTTCATGGCAGGTCACAGACAAAGGACATCTTCAACCCTCAGTTTGGGAGTCTGTTCCGGACGTACCACAACCCCACATACTTCTCACGCCGACTCTCACGCTTTGCTGACATCTACATGGCCTCCATCAGCTGCCTGCTCAACTATGACTTCCAGCACACCTTTTTCCCTCGCCGTACTCCCCTGCAGCACGAGTCCCCCTTCTGGCCTGAACACAGTCCTGCTGGTATTAGCGTCACCTCACAGCTCAGCAGGACCAAAGCAGAGTCCGATTAGAGAGAGAGAGAGAGAGAGGGTTAAAACATAAAGACTAGGATTGGATAATCTAAATTGCTGATTTAATTAGTATTTGTTAGGTTTTAAGATATGGCATTTTAGAAGATGCATGTGACATTTTAAGATATGTACAAACTGGTAATGTTTATTAAGCTTAAAACTACTTAGTTACATACTTCCTCTCAAAGAATTCAGTCCTAAAGAGGACCAGGGCACATGACTGAAAGAGCATTTCGACGTTTTAATTTAAAACATGGACACCTTGTATTTTATATTTTTATCACAAATAATTTGAATCATTGAATGCACTGATTGTTGTGAAAGTATGCAAACATGCTGCATGCTGCACAGTCTAACGAATAGGGGGCAGTCACACATCATGTCTATCATGGATCTGGTATCAATTGTACAAGATTATCTTTTCTTTTTCTATCATTTGCATCTGTAAAACAACAATAGACTGTCAGTAAAATGGGAATACTCAGATGTGACATTTACATTATAAATTCTGTTGCCTTAATGTATTTTTCACATTACTCCAATGCGTATATTTTTGTAGTAGCCTAATGTAATATATGGTAATCTAGCTTTTTTTAAATTTTGCATCTTAGTTATTTTCATTTTGAGCTGTACAATGTGATACACACTGCACATTTGTGTTCTAAGATCTTTGTAATCAATTGTCTGAACCAGTTCCACACAACACAGCCTGTATACTGAATGTCTTATTTTAGCACATGAGAAATGTCCGTTTGTCAGCAAAAAATAGAGCATTGTTGCTATATTTAGCATTTAGCAACTGTTGCTATTTGACTTTCATGGGTTTGACACTTCTGCAAAGAATGCATGAAATGTTTTCACAAGTGCTGGTCTACGAAGACTTGAGATGAATATATTTGATGTATAATCTGAAAAAAGGGAATTCTTAAATACCAGTGGCCAAAACCTCATGGTTTATTTGCATTTCTGTAGTAGTTAGTAAATATGTGTTGAAGTGTGTTCTTATTTCACTATTTATTAAAATACAAATGCTTTATGATCCGAGCCAAGTGCTTATATCATGAATTTAAAGCAAATTGATATGGTTGGATAATTGTTATGTAATAAGATTTAATTAGCAGGTACTGTATTTATTTGTTGAATGTGTAATCCATTTGCATACTATGCTATTTTTTCCTTCTCTGTCAGCTGTATTTAAACAACAAATAAAAGGAAGAAACATTTTATAATTTGAAAATTAGTTTTCAGGACTAATTCATCCCTCCTTTATACCCCTCAACTTTCCAATTACCATTATAGCAGTGGGTTTATTAGGATTAATCCATTCAAATCGTGTTACAGACCAATTTCCCATATTGCATTTGGGGCAATTGTCTATCAGGCAGGTGCACAATTTGATCCGAGCTGAGTGGTTTAACAGGGATCAGAAATGATAAGATCGATCACGCTGTGTCCTCTTGAGTGTCCATGGGTTCAGTCTGCCCTCACAGTTGTTTCACCAAAGCTGGACTTCATTTAGGCACCATGGACAGCAACAGCAGCTCTGGCTCTCATCCATCCATCTACGCCGAGGTGGTGGCTATTACGCCCACCATCTTCCCTCGGGTGGGCTACAGTATAATTTCTTTCATCATGTTCATCAACACATTGTTAACAGTTTTTAACAATTGTCTCGTCATAACTGTGATGCTGAGGAACCCGTCTCTACTCCAGCCTACGACCGTTTTCCTCAGCCTTGCGGTGTCTGACCTCATGATAGGCCTGTGCGGATCCCTGGTCGTCACCATCACTAACTACCACGGCTTTTTCTTTATTGGCGACACAGCCTGCGTGTTTCAAGGATTTGCAGTCAATTATTTTGGTAAGTGGAGTTGTGATAGAGCAGTTTATGTTGTATAGACTTTTTGAGAGCAATTTTGTTTTCTTTGTGCCTTGAGGTCTGTCATTATAAAACACAAACATAATTGTAAGTTAAAATATTGATCCTATTGTTTCACTGCACTTAATCTCAGAATGTATTGTGGCTTTACACACATTTATATAGGCCTCTGTTTGATGCTTTTTGAAAACGTCTCTTAATACTGTTATCAGATTTGGCAAATGTCATGTTTATTTCTTGGGGAAAAAATTGTTTTGCTGACTTGAAGTTTATTCTTTGGACACAAACTGTAATTCAAATTACACTTGGGTACACTACGATTTTCTCAGTTGATGGAGTTTGCTCAGTTGTTCTGGAGATATTGGAGATGCTCGCTATGACAACTGAACAAGCTCCATACCCTGAGAAAGACCATGAGATGTAGTTAAAATGTCCAGAAAAAGCTAGTAAGTGGACCTTTAGCTGACGTTTTTGTTTTGTTCATTTATTTCCCTTTCCTAGGTTTGGTGTCTCTCTGCACTCTGACCCTGCTAGCCTACGAGCGGTACAACTTGGTGTGTAAGCCGAGAGCTGGTCTAAAGCTGAGCATGCGGAGAAGCATCGCCGGGCTGCTATTTGTCTGGATCTTCTGCTTGTTTTGGGCAGTGGCTCCGTTATTCGGCTGGAGCTCCTATGGACCTGAAGGGATCCAGACCTCCTGCTCTCTGGCCTGGGAGAAGAGATCGTGGAACAACTACAGCTACCTCATCTTCTACACACTCCTATGCTTCATTTTCCCTACTATAGTCATCATTTACTGCTACTCCAAAGTGCTCACATCCATGAATAAGGTGGGCTTATGATGGCTTCTGTTTATTACACTTTCACACCATAAGAACTAGGCTAGATTTAAAATGCATACCCACCATCCTTATCTGTTTGCAATTTACCACCTACAGACTAAATAAGCTATTCGCTTTTAAAGGACAAATCCGGCGCAAAATGAACCTAGGGGTTAATTACATAGGCCTATGTGTACCGTACATTACCGTTCATGTAAACAGGCGGGCGCCGTCTTGGGAAAGCAGTCACAACCAGTCGAACGACGAACGCCGTGCTTGAGCTATGTTACTGGTTATTGGTTGAAGGTCTTTTTAATAAACTGTCTGTACACTTACAAAGTTCTCAATGCTTCGGTTTACATGTAGGGACCCTCATTATGCTACCGAGGAAGTGTGGTGCTATTTTGAGCCTTGTTAGTGGTATAAAAATTAGATACCGATTCTGATACCTGAACTTGCGTGTCGGCAGATACCGAGTTCGATCCGATACCAGTGTGTCATATATTTTATTAGGTTTTAACAACTGTATACTACTATCCCTGTATGGATGTGATATGATTTCTATCTTTGTTGTCGGCCTGGCTCACGTTAAACTCTTTGTGAAACATGAACAAACACAAACAATGAATGCCCCAGAACTTTCTTTGAAGCCATTCTGACGCTTCTACTGCCTCTGGAGCATCGCCTGTGGTCCACCGACTCATTGCTATCTGGGTACAGTTTGACAGTTATAATGGAAAAAGAATAAATAAACTACTTTAACGTAGATTTTCTTTAGGGCTTTATTACGTGGTATCGGATCGGTGCATTAACTCCAGTACTTCCCTATACCAGCATTTTAGGCAGTATCGGGGCTCATCTCTAATAGAAATAGCGATTTCTTTTTACTTTACCCTCTGCCCTGACGACTAGCGTTATAAACTAATTAGCGGTTTACGATGAAACTGGTCACATTCGATTAGCATGAAACATATCCCAGAGAACGGTCGACTCTGTACACATATGTAATTAACCCCTAGGTTCAATTTGCGGCGGATTTGTCCTTTAATGGGTGTCAAATTTCCTTTCTACTCGTAGCTGAACAGGAGTGTGGAGCTCCAGGGTGGGCGTTCCAGCCAGAAGGAGAATGATCAAGCCATCAGTATGGTCCTGACTATGATCATAGCTTATTTTGTTTGCTGGCTGCCCTACACTGCGTTGTCAGTGGTGGTAGTCGTGGATCCAGAGCTCTACATCCCTCCACTGGTCGCCACTTTGCCCATGTACTTTGCCAAGACCAGCCCTGTCTATAACCCTATCATCTACTTCCTTACCAACAAGCAGGTAAGCAGCTGAAGTGTATATCTGCTGTGAAATTGAAATGCAAAGGCTGAGTATGCACACAGATAGGCACAAGAAAAAAAGATTTGAATTGCACGTGAAATCAATGCTCATATATTTCCTAAATGTTGTGTCCAACAGTTCCGTGAAGCCGCTCTGGAGGTGCTGTCGTGCGGCCGCTATGTTCCCCATGTGCTCCACACTGCCAGTATCAACATGCGCTCCGTCAACTCGCACAGCAAGGTGTTGCCTCTGTGACTTTCTCTGGTGAAAACAAGAAGCTGCCATGGTTGTCAGTGTTTATTGGTGTCCCATCACGGACACAGTCACACAGACCTGCACATCTACAGGCCCATGTCTCTCAGAGAGGTCTTCACTGTAGCCCAGTGAGAACAGAATCGGCACAGAGACTGTTAGCTGATATTGAGGAGGTGGACAAAATAAATGCAATTCCAATCCATCCGGCAAAAAGTGCTTATTTTGTTAACTTGTTAGGATTATATAGGAGCAGGGTTGATTCATCTGAAACTGATTTGTTTTGGCATTTTATTATTTCATTATATTGCAAGGTATTCCTGTATTTATTGTCCATCCCATTTTTCTAGAACAATAAGAGTATTCAGTAAGATGGTTTTATTTCTGTGACTTGTGACTGTTACATTTTTCATGTTGATGTTTGCAGGTGTGTACTGTACAGTATGCATGTAGGAAATTACCCAACCATCCAATATTATGTAAATAAATGAAAATCAATGTCAACAATAGACAGCTCCATCATGTCATCAACACTGACAGTTAGGCCAAATAATGTACAACTCCTGCCTTTTGCCACCACCCACACTTCCCACACATATTAGATTGCTGCAGTGTATACAAATAACATGAGTATATATCAGTTCTCCAAAACCCACAAAATCAAAAACATGGGAAATGTAGGTGCACTTGTTAAGTGAGCCTGCTGCACGTCTCACCTTGTGCATTATAATGAGAAGTTAGTCAGGCAGTAAAAGACTTTTGCCTGGCCTACTCTGTGGTCTGTCAATTTCTTATTTGTATTATTATTTTTACATTTGTGAAGACATTTCAGAAAAGGATGACATAATGATAAAGTCTGAGCATGATTTAAACACAGGATGTTGTGTCTTACATGGCACACACCTGAGCTCACACTGCACAACAATGCATCACTGAATAAAGATGAAGTAAGAGGACACAATTACGAGAGAGTTGTAACTAGTTGTAGAGTTGGTGCTAGCAACTAGGATGATTCATTTTTGGCTGAGGATTTAATTCACTCTTCAATAGTTGATGATTTGATCTAAGAGTGACATTTATTGATTTACTCTATTTCATTGATATGTTTTTTAATTGGTTCATATTTGTTTAGGGGGGCAATTATTTGATTATATTTATTAAACTATGATTAATATTAATTAATGATTCTGTCACAATAAACCTTGCAATCTATCCTTATTTTTCCAAAAACTGACAAAAAAAATTCTCCCGTGCCAGTTTCCTCCAGACATGACGCTAAGAATTGATTCCAATCAGCCAACATCTTGTTTCTCAGAGTCTGTAGGAGCTTTGTTTTGCGAACTCCAAGCAGGTTGTCATGTCTTTCACTGAGGAGAGGCTTCCGTCTGGCCACTCTGCCATAAAGGCCATTTCGGTAAAGTGTCACAGTGATGGTTAGCCTTCTGGAAGATTCTCTCATCTCCCCTCTGGAGCTCAGCCAGAGTGACCATTTCGGTTCTTGGTTGGTCACCTCTCTTAACAAGGCTCTTCTTCCCCAATTGCTCAGTTTGGCCAGGCAGCCAGCGCTAGGAAAAGTCCAGGATGTTCCAAACACTCTTCCATTTAAGATTATTTTTGTGCTCGTGGGAACCGTCAATGCAGCAGAAATGTTTTTGTAGCCTTCCCCAGATATGTGCCTCGACCAGACTGTATAAAATAGGATGGAACTTTATTTCCCAAACTCACACAGACACCTTTTGTTCAATTATCGCTCTAAATTTCAACACTTCTCACTTAAGTTGCGTGTTGACTTTGGTGCATGCCCGTTTAACGTTGGTAAGCATACGGTGCTGTTAGCTGGGTGTCTTGCTCCAAGGCTAATCCCTTCTGTCTATTGCTAATTAGCGTGCAAATAATGCTAACGTTAGTTAAATAAAATATTAGCATTTCACTCAACGAAAAACGAGTGCAGACTTCTTGGAGTGTCTGTTGGTACAATTAAACGCACAACAAGCCACATCTGTGTCGGATATTTGTATGAATAATTCTGCGAAAGGCACAAAAGCAGTTGGGAGGATCAAGTGTCTCGAATTAGCTTAGCTGAAGTGACGGGGACACTGAGCAGAGCTGCAGCTATGCGGCTACCTTCCTGTCACTAGTCACCTGTCACCCGAAGTGACCACGCCCTTAATTATGCATTAATTAATTACGCATTGGCTTCATATTTCCATAGACAGTGAAGGAAATGGACACAGCAACGCCATAGACTTCAGCCAGCCTGGTTGCACAGAATTCCGTGAAATGATCACAAATTGTTAACAGCACATTACGTGGTGGTGGCACGGAATGTGTGAAAAATCCGTGTAGCCACCACGGAAAACAATGCCAATGTAAAGTCAATGAGAAGATGACGTAGCATTAAGAGCGACTAAGGTAGTGAGTACTATGTAAGGCCGAAATTCTGCATAAGAAGGTTGGTGGGGTGGTGGATGGGTCAAACAACAGGACTTTCACCCAGGAGACTGGGGTTCGTGTCCCGCATGTCAAGTTTCCTAAAGTCACTTCCTTCTTTTCCGTCCCGTTCTTCCTGCGTGTCACAGAACCGTAAGCCCATCCATGACCTTTTCCTTAACTTAAGGGGCCGTGTTTATTTAACGGAATTCTTCTGTGGGCCCATCACGGAATTTTCGACGATCTGTGTTCATTTCACGGAATTCTTCCGTGGGCCCATCACGGAATGTTTTGCGATTCCGTGAAACTGCCACAGATTTTGAGTTAACCTTCTAACACTGTTCTGGTCAAAAATGACCGATTTACACATTCCCTGTACCATAAAAATGACATTTTTCATCAGATTGCCTCAAGACCTTATGATATCCTTCACAAAAGGCATTTGAACACATAACATTCATTGTGACTACTTTCTTTGAATTTTGAGTGATTTATTCAACTTAGTCACACTTCTTTTGTTTACGGTCAAAAATGACCGCCATAGGAAATTAATGGGAAAGAGTATAATTTTTATCCAGGAGATAAAAGACATCTCCATACACACACTCCTACAACTTTCCTGTTCTTGTGTACCTAGTCACAGGTGCAAAGCTTCCATTTGCAAGGGACACTGCACCATGACTGCAATTTGCCATTTGTGCGTGTGAACCCCCAATGTTCGCACTCACATGCATACACGCACACACAGAAACACACACACCCACACACACACACACACACACACACACACACACACACACACACACACACACACACACACACACACTCTCTCACACACACACATACTTTATGTTGTCAATTTATGTTGTCATGTTGCCACTTGTGCATGTGAACCACGCACACACATGCATGCACGCACGCACAGAAACACACACACACACACACCCACACACACAGAAACACACACACACACACCCACACCCACACACACACACACACACACACACACACACACACACACACACACACACACACACACACACACATATGTACACTCACACACACACACACACACACACACACACGCACACACACAGTTCATGTTGTCATGTTGCCACTTGTGCATGTGAACCACCAATGTTCGCACACAAATACATGCACGCACACACAGAAACACACACACTCACACACCCACAAACAGACAGATATACACACACCCACACACACACACACACACACACACACACATTGTAGATGTTAATGTTCTAATAAGGTTCTTTTACAATAAATATTCTATTAAAAATACTTTTGTCAATTGTATTGGCATTTATGTTAAAATAAGAGCAGTTAAAACTGTCCGGTCAAATTTGACCGAAAACAGTAAATTAAGGGGGGTAGCAACAAACAGTGTTTAAAGGTTAAGGAGCTGTGTTCATTTCACAGAATTCTGTGAGATCAGGTTGACTTCGGCGGAGACCAGTGAAGTCAATTAGAAGCACTTTTCTGGTGATGGCTGCTGCACAGCCTCAAACTGAGCTTGACGACGTAGATGTGACATGAGCAACCTGTCTGAAAGTTGTAAGTCTTCTGGTAGCTGTGCCAAGAGAAATCTCAATCATTCCGAATCTTGCAGAGATGGAGAGCGTGAGTATAGGAGCTGTCCATGAGCGTTGGAGCAGTTTCTATTTTGTTCCGATGCTTTCATGGACTCTCTTTGGGCTTCTCCCTTGACTGTATGCCTCCACGACATGTCCCCCCGATTACCTGCGAGCTTCTCCTGACTATACGATTAATTCTCTACTGTGCGACAGAAAGTTGCGTGGTCATGACGCAAACGTTTGGCTATTTTTAAGAAAACAGCTGCTACAGGGCCATAACGTGAGATGCAAATTAATGGAGCTTTTTATACATTGTCGTGTTTCTTTAGAAATAAACAATGGACACATAGAGTCTTTAAACACTTTAGATGTAAAGTTATTCACTGTCAAAGTGTCGCCAAAATGAATATCAGTCAATGGAATGCTAACGGAAGGTGATGGCTTGTTAGCCCGAGAAACTCCCCATACGCTTTCCTGATGCTCGCTTACCCCCTTGCATATTTCACCACCAGCAACACAATCCTCTCTCTCTGAGCTGTGCAGGCAGCTTCTTCGACCTCATGGATTGGTTTTTGCTCTGATTGCATTATCAACTGTGAAACCTTAGACATCATGTCCAATCAGTTACATTTACCACAGACCAATCGCGGTGTAGAAACATCTCAAAGATGATCAAGAGAAATAGAAAGCACCTGAGCTAAATTTCAAGTGTCATAGCAGAATACTAAATTCAGTTTTTTCTTTTTAATAAATTTGCAAAAAAATCTAAAATCCTTATTTTGCTTTGTCATTATGGGGTATTGAGTGTATATTGATGAGTTAATTCATTTACACAATTTTAGCATTAGGATGCAGCATAACGAAATGTGAAAAAAGTGAAGTAGTCTGAATACTTTCTTAATGCACTGAAAGTAATTTCTATTAGGCTACTCTACATACACCTTTTGTAAATAATATGTTAGGCCTTTATCCGTCCCATGGCAATTGTTTGGCACGCTGGATGTAGGCTAAATATTATAAATGGTAATCTGTTTCTAAATAAAGCGCTTTTTCATTTGCAACTCTTTTGTCTTCTCGTTTCTATTTTAGCAAGTTGCTCATTATGTTGTCACAGTTTATGGTGTCCTAAAATATTTACAGTTGTATGTTTTGCACCAAGACGTTTGATGCATGGTTTTGTGTTTCCCCACAGTTTATTTTCCAGAACTTCTAGTTTTTACCTACATGATTTTGACAGATATTGGATCAGTCTAATATGTAGGATGGTCAGGAGGAACATGTATTATGTTGATCTAATCCCAAATTTGGCATAGTCCATAAGCCTGCACATTTGAAGCAAAGAGCATTTCACACTTTATCTTCAAACAGGATTACACAGTGTCATTCTATAATCCAGCAGCAATGCTCACTGTATTTCCTGAGCCAATTCAAGAACTCCCAAGTCATCCATCTGGCATGCTTGATGCAAAGCTTTTTTCTTTGTGAGGTACTGTATTAGATTAAATGGACAGCTGTTCACTTCACACACATACTGTGATGCATATCCTATGTATCACAATGCCATACCATCATCATTAGCCTATTGCATTTCTGCTCTGAGCCATTTGTTGGCTTTTTAAAGTTCTGAATCAGGATTGAGATAATAGTGACGTAAATACTTTTCAATTAACAACCATCCTTTTTTCCAGTTGTCTATGCTGTGAATACACTGCACAGTCTTTAATGAATGTGAACAGTGAGGACTCCCAGGTGACGTGCTGCTGCAGTGAAGTGATAATGAAAAGGGCGGATACTTGTCCAAGCTACAGGTTCACCCATTAACATTATTCACTCAGTGGAGAATCTCTTGCCAACAAGTGAAGCTAGGCTTACTGTATGTTCGGGAGGCGTAGAGAGAATGAAGATACTGAAATGAAGAACTAAACATGTTAAATCTTTGAACCTGGAGATGAGAGGCAAGCTTACACCTGCATGGGACTCTGGGAACAACACCATTTGGGAGGAATACACTGACATCGCCTTTGTTGTGGCAAACAGCTTGATTCTGTTGATCACTTCTGCTGTGGGGATTGCAGCAAATCTTTTTGTTATACTGGCAGTTCATTACCAAAAATCACTGCAAACTATGAATAATGTGCTGGTGGTGAATCTGGCAGTCATAGACATTCTGAGATGTGTAGTTGACTGCCCCATTCTCTTAACCATCGTCACGACTGTGTATCAAAGAGGATATGTGGACGAGTTGATCTGTGATACACAAGTGGCCTTTTTCTCTTTCAGCTGCTGCATCCAACTGTTGACACTGGCCTGTATAAGTGGAGAAAGGTACCAGGCCATTGCCCAACCCTCCAAAACTAGTCAAAGGCGAAGACGGATAATGGTACTGATTCCTCTCACATGGGCCTTGGCTATTCTGGTGGCTGTTTTTTGTGTGATATTTGTCAAGGACTCACCCGTGTATGAAAAATGCAAAGGATTATCAAGAGTAGCATCCTCCTCCTATGACACCTTTGGACTTTACATGTTGTTCCCACTTTGGGCAGTTTGCTTTAGTGTTATCATTGGATTCTATGCTCGCATATTTATCCTTGTGAGATCACACAATCGTAAAATATTTGACAGAGGTACTTTTCCTCTTTCAAAAACAGACAAAACAAAAGATAAGCAGAAGAAAGAAGAAACCACTGCGGTGGAAAATGGACACGGAAAATCAGAGCAAAACCAGACCCTGAGCAAAAGTGTTGTTCAGGTGGAACTAGTGACACAAGCAGAACCAAATTCATCCAAGAAAGATTCTACAGCTGCTCTACTGGCCTCAACAAAAGCTCCACAATGTGCCTCCATCAGTTCAGAGAATAAAAAAGAGTTAAAAAATACATTGGAGATAACTGACTTGGAAACAGAACAACATCACCCTCCTGCAATGCCAGCTGCAGTGCAGACTGAGGAGAAACCTTTTAAAACAGAGCAGTCCAATCCCTGTGGTGCGAACGTTGAAGCAAACTCATCAAATGGAGATGCTGCTGCTAGTGTTCAGAGCTCAACCACAAAGCCGCAGAAGGTGTCAAGCAATTTTGACATAGAAAAGCAGTCCAAAGAGAGAGTAAAAATTGACAAAACGCCCTCTGAAATGAAAGAAACCAGCCCCCATGTTCCCTCGTCTGCACAGTTAGAGAATACAGAATCCACTCCTGTTTTACTGATTGAATTAAAACAAGCTAAGAACAGCAATGGAGGAGAAAAATTGACTGTAGATGAAGTGTCTTCATTACCTCCCGTCATAAGTAATGTCCCTGAAACAGAAGCTACAAAACAAAACATGGAGGTGGAAGGTGCTGTTTGCATGATGCCTTCCAAAGCAAGTAAAGAGAGAGCGAAAAAAAAGAAGGAAAGTAAAATGGCAAAGCGTGCTGGCTATATTATTATAACCTTCATCTTATTCTGGCTACCATTGATCACAACTATCCTGATGAATGCTGTTCACAGAACACAGGTAAGTATTTGTGAGACAAGGATGCAAGTTTTTCTGGCATTTTGTATGTCAAAAAATGTAAAGTTTTTCTTTGTAGTATAACTTAAACTGTAGTGTGTAGTAGGGCCTCTCAACTGTTTCTGGCCCCTGAACTCACCTTTAGGCTCCAAAAACACACATCACGTCATAATGCCATATATACAGTATATATATATATATATATATATATATATATATATTAGCATGCATATGTGCTGCTTACAACATCAAACAAATTGTATTTTTTATATTTTATATCAAACTAATTCTCTGAACCCTAGGTTTAAAAGCTGTGTAATATACTGTATATTGATAGCCATTACACAAAGTCTTCTCTAATGTTCTCTAACACTTTTTCATTTTCTATGATTTTTTCAGATAACAATCATTCGGGACATTCAGATTCTGTCAGTCTCTATCGCCTGCATCACATCACTAAGTGACCCAATAATATATGCTGCAGTGAACCCTCAGTTTCGGACAGAGTTTTATAGGCTTAAAAACAAGTTTTTGTCCATATTCAATAAAGAATTATAATATTTCTACTTCTACCTACTTCTGAGTGGCACTAGACCAAATTACCATATTCAATATTCACTATGTAACTGAATAATAAAATGGTTAACATTTTTCTAGTCATTGTTAAAATATTAACTAAAAGAAACCCCAGACGTCAAAGTGTGAATTTTGATTTGGGTATAGGAGGTATATTATGTAATATGCCGCTGTGTTATCTTAGATTTAATGCAGGCTGACTTTGCAGCAGTTACTAAACACTGCAGAGCAGAGGTGCTGCATGCTGCTAGAAACAGCCTGGGCCGACACAATCAGCTCAGCAGGGGGACGCTGCCAGCATTTGTTGTCAAACAATCACTGAGGCCTGCTTGTCTGTCTCCAGAGACCCTGCAGGCAGGACCCACCACTGGGCCAGTCAAGTCCTCACGTGTCCTGGCAGCACCTAATTATTATTCCATCCTCTCATTGGTGATGATCTTTGAGTAATCAGGCAAAATGTTATGAGATCTACCTTATTGTGCTCTCATAAGAAACAAAAGACATGGGTCATTTAATGGATGTTTCAGTAGAGCTACAGTATTTATTCTAACCACTGCACCAAATGCACAATGTGTGATCATTTGTCCTTTTTCCTTACCTCTTATATATGTACTCCATGACAAGGTTTGCATTTCATTAAAAGCAAAGCTTTGCAGAATTTACATCATAATATACCAGTCTCGTTGTGTTTCCTTCCATCAATCTCATTTTTACTGACAAACCTCCAACAAGAAGACAGACTTTTAATAAAACAGAATTCTGCAATGACAGCATGCAAATCCTTAATTCAACCAGTTAACAGACAGAAATAGTATGCCAACAACTGTCAACTAAATCTAGAAATAAGAGGAGCCAACTTCAAATGCAGTTGATAAAGTTCTAAATGAGATATTTACAATATGAAAAATGTACAAAATGGCCCTTTAACACAGTGAAATTTACCAAGTCTCACTTATTATAATGAATATTATAATTTAAGAGCAGTGCAATGGAATTGATGTTCAATACTCTTTCATATGGTTTTCCAGGTCAATCTGTGTCCACATCAGGGTTAGTATAAGTTAAGTGTTGTGGAGAACATTCACTTAGATTTCTACCTTGTGACCTAATTAATATGTACCCTGTATTGTTCTCAATGTCCATTGTTAATTAATGACAGTGACTTTCACATAGATCCATACCAGGTTGTCAAATATGTAAGTTAACACAGATTTTGTCATTTTGACGTTCACTTGCACATTTCAGAAACATGTCAGGATGCGTTGTATTTTTTACTCATCAAGCTATGAAATCAACCAGTTAATGAGTCAGTTAATGAATATTCACAACAGTTATCCATTCCAGTGGATGCATGTTTTCTGAATTTACAACAGTGAGGGGACAATTAGAAACAGTGTAGTTGAAAGGTTTCAAAACAATCTATTTAACTGGGTGGTGATTGTTTCTAATATGTAAGTAGATGATTTAATATTCACAAAGATGGTCCTCAGTTAATGAATATGTGTGCTTTGTCATCAGAGGCTATCAAGAATGACCTTTTAACATCTGCCTTTCCTCCTTAGTATCAGAAGACAACAAATACAACTACATTACATGTTCAAAAATAAAGTTTTTTCAGTATTTTTAGGCAACAACGATAACCACGCAATACCAACACTTCCTTGCTCTGCTGTGCTTAATGGCGCAAGATGTGCTGGTTTGCTTTTATTTCCAAGGCAGCTGTCCACATCATTTTAATACCATGCAGAGTGTGACATCAGATGAGATCACTACTTCAAAAACCCAGATTTTATATTTATAATCCCTCTAAATTATGGCAGGTTGATGCTCGGTGGTCCCTCTCCTCAGCATCTGGTGCTTCTTGAGACCAGTTAGCTGATTAGATAAGCATGACATCTACAAGGCAGATACTCGGACAATGTTGCTCTGAGAGTATGCGGTGGTGGTGGTGGAGCCGTGTCCGTCCGATGAGGTTACCACCGGTACAGATAGGCTGACCATGGAAGGAGTGATGTAAGGTTTGTCACATTTCAAGGGCACAGTCTCATCAAGTTTGGCATTCAGGCTAGAACGGCTGTAAAAGAAACACAGGATGAAAGAGGATGAGAGGCTTGACCTTGTGAATGTATTACACAAGACTTTATTTCACAGAGTTCTTTATTCTTATACTGTACAGTATAAAAGCAACGATACAGAAATATTCATGTTCTTTGTACAGAGTAAAAATGTAAAGGAGCTTTGGCTTATGTTGCTCATCAGTTTTCAGTGTGAACCTCCGCAGCTTTTGTCAGTCTAAAGAGAATACTGTGGAGGACTGTGCATATAAAGGTTGATACTGACTATATACATCAAATACAACAAAAGAATCCTCACCTGTATGAAATCTTTCACACTATGGTAAATGGGCGTTAGTTCACCTAATTTATGAAGTAACAAGTTTTCTCACTTACCACTCGTGGTATCAAGAAATAATAGTTTTGGTTTTACAGCACATGCCTGTATTCTGAGATATCCAGCTCTGAGAATTATGCTGTGCCCCAATTTAATAGAGATTAACCGAATTTCATTTCAACTGCTTACAACATAAAAAAAAATACATTCAACAGCAACACCAGATACAGTGTCCTAGTTGCAGTGGATTATCCACATAACAAGCTGTTTTCACAGAGAGAAAGGACTATTTATTTGGTAAAAAGTAGTTCCACTGAAAACTGCAATGTCTGTGGATTAACAGTGATGGGACATGTTTCTATTTTTCTTTGAGCACCACAAACACAATTGAATTCACTTTTAATGTCTTTGGTTGGAAGCAGAAATCCCAGAGACAACCATAAATAAATAAAACCAAAACTATACCAATAGAGGTAGAGGTATAAGTAAAATAAATAAATAATTTGGCTGAACTTGACTATCACATGCAATGTGAAAGTGCCTCACTTATGAAACCCAACATGTCAAAAAGTCACACTTGCTTTGAACTTACATGTGGTCACTGTCCAATCAAAACATGTATCTCCAAAATGTAAACATTTCATTAAATAAGAAAAAACAGCTTTGTTTAAAGGTTCATGACAAAGCATTTTCGATCATTCAACCTAAGAACTAAGAGAAATGTCAGAATCCACAAAAGAACCTTCTGTTTACCTGAAACCCTAAAAACTAAATATGGAGATATTTTTCATTGGATAGTAACAATATGTTGTTTTTTCTTACTTCCTTATAATATATACTTGTTTATATATCTGTATAAATGAATCCATGATTTAATTTCCCAGCGAGGAGCAGCTGTGTGCATGCATATTTGTGTATTTGGTGTTTGTGAGTTGAGAGAGACAGAGATGTAGAGACAGACAAAAGAGCTAGACTGAGATACTACCTGTTGGCCACAGGCCTCTCTCTTATCTGTATGGTGCTGAGCTCCTGGTTGTTTGTGCTGGGCAGGCTGAAGCTGCTCTTTTTCCTGTGGCGCCGAGAGCAGCACGAGCTGAGGCCGTGTGGAGACGAGGACAGCGAGGACGCACGAGACCCTGACTTGTTCATCACAGAGATCTCCATGCAGTTAGCCTGAAACGTCTGCTCGTCCACAAACTCATGGTTCTGCAGAGGAAGACGGTGGAACATTTTGATTCAATGTTGCTCATGAATCACTCTATTACATCAATGATTGGCTCTGCTAAATAATGACTAAAGATGTTTCACAGTAAAGACTAAACAGACTGAACAGAATCCACAGCAAAATTGTTTAATAATTGGAAAATGAATCATCAAGGGAATAGAAATATATTGGCCCAGATGTTCTTATTAAGTGCCATCTGTGAAAACATTCACAACTGTTATGACTGTGACAAATGAGAATGACTTGAAGGTCAGGCTTCAAGTGTGTTTCAGGCTTAGCCAGCAGGTGGCAGAGTGACACTACGCAGAATCAGATGCATCGTGACTCCTTTCTTATACCTCCCCTCTGTCACTCCTGCCATCTATAAGGCACACCATGAGAGACCTAATATATTTTCTCAGACAACCAGCAAGCCTTTCACTGGGGGGGAGGATCATCTATAAGGAGGGACAATGATTTACTGCCTGTCCATGTCTCTGTGCAGGGTTTGGAGTGTAGAACTCATGTCACACCCAAGCATTAAAGAGGCTCTTACTGTATCTCAAAATTATAGATAGTGTTAAAATGAAGTATGCTGCTTTGTTTGGAGGGAATAATGTTAATGGCTGGCTGAGTCATGTTATGTTTAGCATGTAATGCTGGCGAGGGGACTCAACATTTCCCAGCCCCATTTACAGCTATTTTTAACTCATGTTGCATATAGAATAGATTGTGTACAGTTTGTGAATGGATGAAAAAACTCACTTTGTTTCAATTTGCAACACACTGTAACAGACTGTCACTAATGATGATACAGCACAGACATAAGTGATGCAATTTAACATAAAATAAACAATTTTTCACAGTGAGCTATTTCAAACTGTCTAAAGTCTGTTACCAAGATAATGAGAATGAAAGATGCCAAAGTGAGTGGCAAAGTGAGATTTAAGTTTTAGAAAAAAAAAAGATTTTACCGTGGTTTTCTCCAGGCAGTGCAGCAGGTGATTATGTTGGCTCTCAAAAGGAGGGCTGGGGGCCTTCGCCACCAAGGCTCGTCCTGCCTCCTTGGAGGCCTTGGAACACACAAAGTAAAAAACAACAACAGTGTAGATGAACAGGTTTGGATTTTACATAGAAACATAGTCTCAGGCAGCAGCTAGCTCTGTGATGTAGTGGAGAGTACGCAAAGCATTGAGGGTTGAAATGCTGATCTGTAGCACGGCAGCCAATCTACTGACAACCTAGTGAGATGGGGATGTTTTAGAGATGCATAGAGACAGTGGCTGACTACATGTTTGACTGCTGGTTTTACCATTCTTTCTCTGATTTGGTGAGAATAACCAAAAAAGTCAAATTAGAGCTCATTTCAGTGCAACAGCAGTGGCACACTTAGACACAGATCGAACAGATTGCACCAAACACATCACAGATTCTGGACCACAACAACACTACACACTTTGATGGAGCTCTGCACAGCTCTGGTATGGAAGGTATGTTATGTTAGTTACAACCTTGATGCTCTAGAAATAACACACAGAACACACAGCAGATCATAAACAGAGTTTAGAGGAGATGCGGGCCGAGCAGACAGCCACCATAGGCAACCTACTGTCCAGTAAGCCTTTGGTTCCCTCCTTCCCCTCCAAACACTGTTGGACAGACATGCCGAGCTTGGTCATGAGTTAGTGTGACTGTAATGGCTGTGCTCCGCCAGAAGGCAAGTGTGCCTGCCTGGCCCTCCTGCTGTTTGGATAGAAAGAGAGTGTTGAGGAAGCATGTCAATGCTGCAGCTAAGAGGTGTGATGTAAGAGAGAGGACAAATACACTGAAGCACTGGAATGACAGCAGTCCCTGTGTTACAGCATGAACAGCCCCCCCTCCCCAGTGTGTGGTGGCATGGCCCCCGAGCAGAGCGGCATGCAAGCGTCAGCATGGCCCCGGTCAGTCAGCCCCCAAGCCGGTGCTTGGTCCCGTTACCTCCTCCAGTGAGTTGATCAGGAGCCCATTTTGTTTGTAGCGCATATAGACATTAGTGCCTCGAATCTTCGCAGCGCGGATTTTACCAAGCCGAGCTTTCTGTTTGAAAAAACAGACCTCTGTTTTAGCCTCTGACGGTTTGTCTGTCACACTAATTGACTCTGGCAGCCACAGTATTTAGTAGGGAGAGGCCATGCTTAACTCTATGATTAGGAATTTTTGCCTTAGCAAACACTTTTAGAAAGAAATGCACATATTGCTATTGAAAAGCTGCTGACACTATACTCTGAAGATCATTTGTTCAGTCATTGTCATTCCCTCTCTTATTTCTTTCTCCCACTGAAATACATTCAAGGAAGTTGAGCCCACCCAATACACAGAAACACAATAAAAAATTAATATTCTGGAAGATAGTGTTTGCCCTGTCATTCTGTTACGTGCGGATAAGACAGGCAGAGGAAAGAGGCAGACAGAAGCAAAATAAAGAGAGATAGAGAGAACAGGGAAGAGAGAGGCAGTGGGAGGGGGAGAGTAAGTACCCTCTGGGCTCGCCGTTTCTCTGCCCGCTGGCTTTGGTGGTAGATACGGCTGAAGTTTGACACTATGACAGGGACAGGCAAGGCGATGACCAGCACCCCACTCAGAGAGCATATGGACCCAAACACCTTCCCCACGATTGTTTTTGGCACCATGTCACCATACCTGAAATACATAAAACAGACAACAGTGAGCACACTGTGTAGAAAAACAAGAAGAAAAAAAATTCCTTTGAAAGAATCCGCCCTGGAGGCTTGTTTCATCACGTTAAGTTGTTGTCTGTTTAATGTTATTTTTAATAGTCTTGAAATAGTTGAAGTGACCTTGGATTATTTCACAACTTAAAATACGAAGTCACACATTTGAAGTGGGTGAGGAATAAATAGGACTTTTCTGAAGTCTCCTCTTCCTGGCCTACTTTCTACATGCCATCGTGATGTTCCTCTTTTAAAACCCTGTTTCATATATAATTACACACCTGCTGGCACCGACTAATGCTTTCACATCATGACCAAATGCGCAACGTATCCCCTGTGACCTCTGTAAGCAAAACAGCTTGAGAAAGATACGGGGAGTAGTATCACATAAAGTCAAAGCAAAATGGGAAGGGAACAGTGTGATGCGAAACCCTGGAGAAAAGGTTTTTGAATGTGTGGGCCTCAGTAACAGGCACTCGTGTGATTTGTTCTTCTTCCCACATCAAAATGGACCTTGAATAGTGAATGCAGATATGCAGTGAAACCATCAAAACAATTATGTTCGAGATAAAGCGAAAAGCTACTCTTTGGAAATTGTGCACAAGCACAAGCACGACATTTTTCAACATTATACAAATGTTGAACAGGCTACATTCAGCATGAGCAGATTAATGGTTGTACATATGTCAGATGGGACTGAATCATCCCCATTAAATAGATTAATGTGCCTGTCTTCTATCAGGCAGTCGGACCTGTCTGCGTTCAAGGTAAAGCTAAAATCAAACTGTCTTCATGATCTTACTTTCTTTACATTTGCCGACATGTCCAGTGCTGCTTTCTAGAGGTGGAAATTACAAAACCCCTGCTTTGAATTGTTTTCGTTTATTCGTTATTTCGTGATTTCTTTCTTCACTAAGAACTTGCAATACCATTAAAATGCACTTCAGTGCGTACAACAGTAGATGAACCAATCCCTGTTCATAGTGACACAATGTTCAGCACTGATTCTGTTCAGTAGTAACATTTGTTGTATGTTGCTGGTTCAAACTTATACGTTCAGTTCAGTACAAAACTATATACAGACACTGTTAGGGTAAGGTTAATGGCTAAGCAGCCAACTACGTGAGACAATGTTATCGTATTGTGATTGTTTCTGTGGCTTTGTGGTCTTTAAATATACTAAAAGCTACTGATGTGTTTGTGACAATGGTGATTCAGTAGAGCTGGTTCAGTTTAAGTTGGTTTTGAATTTCAGTGTTTAAGATGTGTTCGTACATGTACTAAACACCTCTACCACTTACCAGCCAATACCACCAAAACTAACAAAAATAACATTGATAACATTTTGCTGCATTTAGACAATCTGTTGCCACATAGAAAGGTGATTATCATTCAACATCACAAAATAATTAGAGAATAAACCCTGACTTCTTCAAGGCACAAAACAGCAAATTATACCCACAAATCATATGAACATAACCTGCATGCTCATGAATAGCCATCTGCACACTTTAGGCCACAGGCAGCACTGGGACTTTAGAAAGAGAGTGCAAATAAATGATTTAGAGCATGTATGTTTTCCTTGTCTTCTAAACTTCCCTCTATGTGCTGCTGAGAACCTGCAATCCATATGAATCCATAGGATTGCAGGTGGGTGAGATGAATGATCGAGACCCTAATGCGCAAATGACCTGAGAAGACCATTACCTCCTGAGAGTAAGATGAATGCAGGTAGGAAAGGACATCAGCATTGCTCAGTGGCTGTGACAGCCGCGTGTCTCTCAACTGAGGCAGGGTAATGTGAATGTATCGCTACACGGGAGGTTGACTTTTTCATAAATTAAGTTGTCTAATGCCCACGGCCGTCTGCTTGAGTCATTAGCCTCAGGTTTCCATCACGTTGGGCCCAATAGCCTGGGCTTTTACAGAGCTTGGGCGGAAAGATGTAAAAGTGGACATTTTAATATCATGCTTGATGGGACTTCATGTACAACAGTTTGCTTTCGAGTTGCGTAATCTTACACAGATGTCATTTGTTTTACAGTTCATTACAGGTCAAGTAATTTTCCTATGTAATTACCGACGAAGCCTGACAGCAGGTGTCCATTATAGATTCCGGATGTACTGCTGAAAACTTATTAAGAGATCCACATAAAAAATGCAGCAAAGCTTTCTCTCACATAAAGGTGACTGCTCACATGTGTTTTATTCTAATGGGAGGAGAGGCAAGGTGCTGCTGGATGTAAAAATATGTCTGAACAGTCATCTGTGGAATGCAATAAATTGTGGTCCTTTCTTTTGAAAGCAAAGCAGTGAGCAGGTGAAAAAAGAAAGGAGCAAGCACACTCTGGAGAGAAACCCTAACAGTGATGGATTGTTCATATGGGGAAAGCTGAGATGCACAAAGCTCTGCCTCCTGGATGACGGCAAAGGCAGGAATTAGCAGCAACAAGAGATTAAAGTAATGTTGCTGCTTTGTTCTTGTTGTCTCTGACTACCAGGTACCCACGTTTGCTACCCTGAGCTGACATGGGTGAGACACAAAGATGGATGGCCAGATCCTTATCCACCCTGCAGAGGAGGAAGAGGAGTGTCGGAATGACTGAGTATCAATTCCCCAGTTCCACCCACCTGAAACCATACTGCGCTCGCACTCGCACCGATCTTAAAAACAGCGCATTCTGTACAATTGTCCTACAGTCAGATGACAGCATTGCAGATGAAGCCCGCCGCAGTGAGACAGACGGAAACTGGGGGTTCGCCTCAGACGGTGTGTGAGAAATGTCAGACTTAAAGGAATATTTGAATTCTAGAAGCGGGGGATGAATGTCCCCGCCCCGGCTCAGATAATAGACCAATCAAACATTCATGAGTCCCTGTATTAACCAGTGGCAGAGTTTGTGCGGTTGACCTTAAAAACGGTGTGGTATTCCATCAGGGGGTGCTCTGAGACAGATTTCTGTACATGACCTCACCGCCTCACAGCGAGTGGCGACACCAAAAGACATGGACACGCCTGGACACACAGGAACACACACACACACACACACTCACACACACGACGCACACACGCATGCATGCACACACACACATGTGTAGTCACAAGTAGTCACAAGAACATACGCTTGTGTGTGTGTGTGTGTGTGTGTGTGTGTGTGTGTGTGTGTGTGTGTGTGTGTGTGTGTGTGTGTGTGTGCATGCGTGTGTAAAGAGGCCTTTAATTTGACATCTAGTTAAACCAATCCCCCTTCCTAAACAAGCAATCTTGTTCCTTGATTGTATTCCAGAACCCTGTGTCTGAAATCTGACTGCCATCTGGTTAGTGGGAAGCGAGCGAAGGAGAAGGAAAAAAAAAGAAATCTGGATGACTTTACAGACACGTCATTTGTTTATTTCTCTTCTCAGAGACAGGGCAGGTTTTCTTTTTTCTTGAATCAAACAAAATGAAATGAAATATTTCCAGGAGCCTAAATTGTAAAGTCTGACCTCATCTGATAATTTGCACTGCTGCATCTGCTGCAAATAAATAAACCAACCTATCAAAGAGTTTGGGGGTTGGCAGGGGAAAGGCAACACTTACATAAAAACCCCTCTTAAGTGAGGAGAGCACAGGCCTAAGTTTCTGATGTAATCATCAAGGTCTAAACTTTGTCCTTCTGTCCCACCAACTCACACCCCAGTTGAGATGAACGCCAACAGATTAGCAGGGCTGACAATTAGAATCTAAGAAGGATTGTGGCAGATCTTTCAGCTGAGAGGGCTTTGTCACCAGCATTAAAATCCAATCATCCACTGGCACCTCTGTCATGTTACTTCTAGCTTCCACTTCCTTGGTTTTACCGTGAAATTAAGTCGCCTCTTGCAGAAGTCACTGTAGTAACGTGCAATAATAAAAGCAAAGGGAAGGAATGGCCTTGCAACATTTGATTCCACTGATGTTAGCGATGATGGTCAAAGTGTTCAAATGAAGAAAACCCTGTGATAAAGATACTGGAGCTGCTGAACTGTGTAGTGACGTTCTATTAAATCCGTCATGGTAAAGACATTGAATCTCATCAAACTGCACTTTGATCTACTCCACTTTGATATTTCAATGAGAAGCAAAGGAATGAAACTAATTTGATTAATACATTAAGCATTTTGATTCGTCAGCTGATTAGAATCAAGACGAATTAAGCACACTGTACTATCTCATGCATCATCTAGATACGTTGTTTCATGCCAATAATTGCTCAGGGGCCTGCCATCAGATAATCTGAATCTCAAATTAATTTTAATCTCACCTTCTTCCATGAGACTGATTTAAATTTGCACCTCACTCTGCGTTTGTTTCTTAGTATCTGCAAGCGAGGGAAATCGCTGTGAGGCACATTCACTGGACTCACTGGCATCTGTTGTGCCTGTTGTGTCACAGTGGACTAACTATGAAACGCTCTTTGAGATGCTAAAACAAGAAATTCATTTTAAAAAGCACTTTATTGTGGAAAAAATGTCAAGGTCAACCACTTTTAGTCTGACACGGCTTTAGCATTCTTTATCATTTCAAAAAGACAAGATTAGTGAATTCCAAACATGCTTTCTGCATCAGCATGTCTTTGATAATTCGGTGAAGGCATGATTTCTTTCCTTCACCAACCATCCAATCGCACACGAGCTCCCTATCAGTGCTTCCTGAGGTAATTCACTCACTCAGTTTCATAGTTCAATGGTTTGTACAGCACAGACAAGCCCTCCAAACCTGTGAGACCAAAACCTGTCAATTGTCCTGAAACTCCGATACTGTCACTGACTGTACCAATCAAAAGTTGATAATGACAAAGAGAGGCATTGAAAGAGTGCAGGGACAACGGGAGAGTGGCAAGGTCAGGAAGTATTGGATACCCTTCAAATTGGTGAGATGTCCTGCTGACGTGATGTAAAATGTGAAGCCACAGCAGAGGATCAAAGAGTGTCAGAGTGGACACAATATTAAAATGTTATCTGAGGACCTGACATAGAAGTGATGGAGCCCTACACTGACCAACCGAGAAAGGCTCCATTTCTTTACGAGTCATGACAAGGAGCAAATGGAGCAATGCTTCAAGACAAGACGGTTCTCTGTTCCTTCTCCACAAGGCTGAAAGAGCACAATATTCATCCTTGCTGACAGTTAAATAATAGATGTATCAAAAAAATGTAATTTTCCTCCTGAACTCCATCATGCTCATACAAGTATGAACTCAGAATCTGAAGAAAACGGATTACCCTGCCTGCATGTCAGCATGAGGCATACTAACATGAGTGACAAGAAGATATCAATTTTCTGTGGTGTATTTGTGAAGATCGCAAGATTTATGGAGTACTGAGGAGAGGTCTTGAGGGTTGTTGTGTCATATTAAGAACTCTCATAAAAAATTGAGTGTGTAAAAACAAGAAAGGAAAGGCTATATGATCGTTCTTTTCTGTGCCAATAGGCATCATGAATCTGACCACAGAGTAAGAAAAGAGAAATGCAGCAAACAGAGACTGCTGCATTTACAGATAAACAAGGGTAAGTAAAGGAAAACTTTCTCTGGTGTACCATAAATCTATATTATTGATGAAGCAAATGCAAATCTGTTTTGTGCTCTTGGTCAGCATGTTGAAATATTAAGCACATTCTGTATTTATCTATCTCCACCATAAACAGACTGTAAAATAAAATTGTGTAATGCCAGAGAGACTGGCAGCATCACTGGTGGGTATCACCCTGCAGGAATTTTTCAATGCAGTGGCACGGCTACAGTATGTACCACTGCAATACAATCCTTGGGGGAGATACACCACAAGGTTTCAAGAATCAGAAGCACAATAAATGAACATGAGCTCCAACATGATCCCTAAACACCACGTATCATTCCTGATGTTCTGCACTGCATCTCTGGCTGCAGCCTGGGAGCACAACATCCAAAACGCTACCTCTCTTGGGTTTGGACACCAAAGACTGATGGGATTAAGAGTGTGTGGGCTGATAGGACTCTGCTCTGATGCTATCCCTCAGATATACATCATTATAGAGGGGGGAATCCCACAGGCGCTGGGATTAGCCTGCTAGATTTTCACTGCAGGTGATAAGGGAATGAAGGAGAGGCTGGCAGAACTACACAACATAATGGGGAGATGGGAAAGCAGAGATAGGAGGAAGCCTATGACCGCACTGCCTGGTGTAATACGTGTGGTAGGAAAAACAGAGCACTCAAGTATGAGCAACTGCGAACAATAGCTACAGGGAAGGACAACTTTGAGATAGGTGAACATCACAAAAATGCACAGACTACAGTGCTCTGACTGGATGTTGAAATACAGTAAAATGAAGGGCAGAGCAGATGTAAGAGATTCGTTTTCATGCTTTCCCCAGTCCAACTGAGATTCAGTCTCTGAAGATTTGTGAAAGGCGATGGGTAGAGCTGAAGGTTAGCATGTGAAGTTCAAGGAAACAGCAGTGTCAATGTGGCTTTGATCTTCCAGCTGGAGGTTCATCGTGGAGTCTCAGGAACTACACAGAACCAATAAAGGCCAGTTAAATTCCTCTTTTTTTGCACACACAGATAAACCCTATAGAATAATCCCTCACGTATAGCTTTGGCAAAGGCACCTCATCTCTCTCTCGCTCACATATCAAACATGTATTCCCTCAGCCCTCCAAATCCCAGCTTAACCCTCACCCCGCGAAACCAGGCGGCTAGTTATCACCGCAGCTTTGACATTAGCATGCACGCCCTCTCTCATTTGGGAGATCTTCTTAAGAGTCAGGGATGATAAAAAGCTTTCTTCTCTACCGCTCTTCCATTCTTGACTTTGACTCACCCTTCCTCTGCCTGGACCTGTCTGCCTCTAACTATGAGATGGAGATGAAACGCTTCATTCTCTTTCTTTTTCTCCTCCTTTTCTATTATCTTGCAGTGCTAGCACAGCCCTGCTTGACATTTTTCTTTTCTTCTGCTCTTCTCCAGTCTCTCAGTCTACTGTACACCTGCTGACACTTAAGAAACAACTGCTGTCCTATGCAAAAAAACAGCCCTATTCCACTGCTATTATGTGCCAAGTCACATTTACTTCAGCTCTTCATTGTCATGATTACAACCAATTCCTTGTGGCAATTTCTTTTAATTACAAGATGAATGGCTGTTCTGTATTAATAGAAGTTTTTTACAAGGGTTAAGTATCCACATGGACCCATCAAATACTGTAGTATGCTATCCTGCACACAGTAGATGTGAGAGTAATATTTTGTGTGCGTCATAGGGAGGTCTGGATGATGCAAGTATTCAATCAGTCAGGACATGATGAAACTAGGTAAACTGAGTCAAGCATTGCTCACAGTCTAATTTGTCATTCCATGTTTAGATTTCTGCCATCCTCCTTACATTAGTTTAGAAAGCCAGGGGCTAAAAAATATATTCCCATAACGTCAGTATAATACTTTGATAATGCATTTACACTGCTTCGTGGCTGAATGGGGAGGGCAAAGGAACATGAAAGAGGGGTTGAAAGCACGAAGGGGCGCCAGAGCTATGGATTATGAGAGAACGTGATAATAAAATGAAATCATCAGACACTCAAGCGATTATGCTAATGAACTCATTCCATATTCATCATAGGTTAATCGGTACGCGGGTGAGAGAGTGGTGGCATTATCTTGAACACAGAAAGCTTTGATCAAGCAGGTGGCGAGTTACCTCACATGAGGTGGGATTAAAGGTGAAATCACTGACATTTATAGATGACCAATAAGAAAAACATCTGTGTTAATAGCAGCATTAGTTATGTATGACACCTCTCCTGAGTGAGAACATAGTCTCGTCTGTGAAAGAAGCTCATGCACGCTATAGATAAATAAAACTATAACAGTGTAAATAAAAGTATATATAAAAGTGTAACCCTTGTGTTGTCTTATGCCGTCCACCATGCACTTGTTGTTTTGCCGGTTTATGAAGCATATGGTTTAAATGATCACCCAATTCTGTGTAACATCTTCTAGCCAACTTCATTCCAATTTATCACCACTAGTTTTACCCTTATTTTTTGGAATTCATGGTCAATAAACCTCATTTATATGAAATTGTACCTAATTTTGGCACACTGCAGTAATATGTTAGGATTTGATGTGGGGATTTGATTATAGCTTTGTTTTCTGAGTCAGAGCTACTGATTGACAGCGAGGAGTGAAGTCATCACCATGTTGCAATTTAAGCTAGTTGTGAACCCAATTCTAACTTTGGGATGTTCTTACTTTTCATTCTTAAAGATGCACCTTGGCTATTTTACAAGATCAGTTTACTCGTCACAACATGCGTCCACTCTGCCAACAAAGCAGTTGATAAATGCTATTATTATTTGTCTAAAGTCTATAGCTTTAAAGGGAGATTCCTAAAGTCATCTCGATGTATACTAGGAACTACTTTTTTTATTATTATTTTGGCCATCATTTTCTCAAATATTTGAATCATCGTTTGGCCCAAAAAAGGTTATAAAAACAAAACAAACTTCATCACAGTTTCCTAAGGTCCAATGTGACTTCTTCAAATCTCAAAAATATTGAGTTTACCATAATGTTGTTTTTGTTTTGTATTCTGTTGTTGTTCCTCCTCACCATGGACCAAACTTGCCTCCTACTGGCGCATGCTGTACATAAGGATCAATGCAAATGATCAACTAGTATCAACCACATGAGATTTCACAGTGACCCCTGTGACCTTTTGTTGTGTGGTCAGGTGATGAAGGAGAGTAAAAACGTGAAAGTTCTTGCGGATTAGTGCCTCTGCATTGGAAAGGGGAACTGGTCCAGGAGCCTCATTACACTGACAGCAGATTAGTGCTCTGCAGTGCCAGAGCAGACGGTGCAAGATTAACTTTGATGTGCGATTCCACACAGAGCAGCCGCTGGATATCAGCTCCCTCCACCAAATGGCCTCTTAACTCTGAGTTTGCAGCGTGTGCATTCAGCAACAGTATCTAAAAATCTGCTTTTTTAACAGCCACAGAACAGAGTCACTGGATTCTGGACCCAGTGAATTTGTGCTCTTGGTAATATAACACCTACCGTAAAGAAACATTTACATGGTGTTTAATTCAAATGTGCCAGTTTTAGCATTTAGAGCTGTATTTACTGATTATTTTCAGTACCGATTCATCTATTGAGTGCCAATTTTAATTAAAGGGCCACTCCACCAACTTTACACATGAAGATTAGTTTCCTCATGATGAGGAGTACTCAGCTTGTAAAAAACACCATATGGTATGATGTCTTCTGTGGCTCTGGAGGAGCTTTCTCAAGACTAAGAGATATGATGCTGTCATAGTGGTGTCATCAGGGTTATCTGTGCATGGAGTCTTTAAATTTAAACCACACGTCCTGAGTTACAAACTAGAAGTGTGGAGTCTAAAGAAGTCGGTATTCACCAGTCAGGGAAGGATTTTTGTTTTTTGTCTCTCACTTGCCAACACTAAATTAAACAACTAAATTGTGGAAGTACCCCTTAAATCTGTTAACTGTTTTAAGTATTAAATGTAAATGTCATAATTGAAAATGCCCATCACCAGACCTGATGTCTGATGTCTTGACCAACAGTTCAAAAGTGAAAGGTTATTTAATTGCGAATTATAGAATCCAAAGAAAAGCAGCACTTCCTCTCATTTGAGAAGATGGAACCTGTGAATGCTTTGGTATCAAAACTACTGAGCTTGCATGCCAACAGATTAATCTGTCAGACAACTGAGCAAACTCTAAAGCTAAAAAAGCTAAAGTAGTAAGTGGACATCATATGGAATTGTTTAGTCAAACTACTATTCCCAAAGTCAAAAAATAACATGATTACTTGACTATCATTCTGCAGTCTCTGGGCAGGTCAATGTCACTATAAAAGCTTAAAAAAGACTTAAGGTAAGCAAACAAAGTAATGCCCAGCAGGCCAAATATATAGGATAATATGTTATGGGGAAAGGATCGATTTTCTTCATGCTCAACACCAGAAAACTTCTAGATTCTATTTAAGTTGCAACTTTAAATTGTCTACATCAGCTTTTTACACCAAACAGCTGCAGCCCCTCGTCTTCCTGTAAATGCAAAACTACACTCTCATGCAGGTATACAGTAATGCATCGCATGGGATACTGTACAGAAAGTAGATACAGAACTCAACACAGAAATGGCCTCAGATTATTTGTCATACCAGTGAAATATACATTTTAAATTCCTCATTCCTGTCTTTGAAACAAACACGTAGGTATAAATTCCAGCCGTTTAAAAAACAAAAAACAGCTGCAAGTTCAAAGGAACACTTCAAAATCTCACAGTGAAGCTGAGAGGAATGGCAGAGGTTGGGATGAGACAGAAAGAGTAGTGAAGCGTAAAAATGTACTGAGCGCTCTCTCAGAGAGTGTGGACAGCAGCCAGGCTGGCGACAGCAGCCAGGCTGGCGACAGCAGCGAGCCCAGATAACACCGAGTACCAGGAACCAGCGAGAACCTGTGGGGAAGTATTGGGAAGAGCAGCATCTCTGCTAACAGATGCTGACTGGCCCCTAGGGCAGAGTAGAGCTGCTAGCTGCAGCCATATCCACCATCTCCCCACCTGCACCACGCTACTTCATGGGCATGGGGACATCATTAATTTTCCCATTTCACTCCACAAGACTTCTCCTGTCAAATCAAAAAATGACACGAAAAATAATAACTCAGGGCCATGGGCGGAACAACACAACCGAAAGGTCATTTTGCCGATGAAAATTGGTCTTGCATCCACACAATCTATCAGTCATCAACATGCCTATATAGCTATGTCTACTTGCACAGCGGGGCTGGCTGAAGAAAGTATGTGCACTTAATGACATAACTTCGATTATTTATAATGTCTTCGTCACTGCAGAGGACAGGTCACCTGATGAATAATGATGTTACAGTAACACTCTGAAGTTAGGCGGTGTAAAGGCACAGCTTTGGCTCAACCACAGACAGCACATTCAAATGTACCGTTAACAATCGTGACTGAATGAAGGTTATTCATTTTAATCACACTACAGCACGCCCTCCCTCCCACTATCCCTGGGGATTGCTATATTTAAGCACTTTTTCATTTCTTCTCCTTTTTTTGGTCTTGGCTGATGGCAAGGCAATTGCTTTGTGGGATGTCTGCCCTTGAAGAATCAGACAACAGAAGGAGATATTTTTACATACTGTAGATGTGGAGTGAGAGCAAGTTGTATCAAATTCAACGCGTTCCTCTTTGACTGTGTAGTGTTAAGAAATCAAATCACAGGTGCTTTTTTCCAGCTTGCTTTCTAGCTTTTATTTCTTTCTTTTTTAAATGTGTCCCCTCTAAAACAGAATTGATGTTGGTTTTGTACTTATACTCTAAGATTAGCAGTCTTTCCTGAGGGAGAGAGAAAGAGTTGGAATGTTTGTCTCCCATCTCTCCCATTCATTCGCCCGCTTTCTAATTGGACTTCTCCATCTGTTGAGGTCTACAAATTGTCTTCTGGGGATGATAAAGCTAAAACATCCTATCAAACACACAAATACTTCAGGGACATACTTCTTGGAGTGCTGCCATACCAGGCACTGAAAGAGTAGTCTGTGTGGTGTGTGTGTGTGTGTGTGTGTGTGTGTATTTGCCTGTGTCCTGTGCCTGTAGCCTATAAACAGATGTCCAGCAGCATACAGCTTGGAGATAAGTAGATATATATGCTGAACCTTGATTTGAAGCTGGCAGGATTGGCTGCTTGGAAAATGAATCTACCAAACAGCAGATCTGTTGGTATTGAGTGACATACTTTAATAAGAATTATTTCACAAGATGACAAGGTTCCCAAAATAAAATGTCAGTAGTATCGACTATATGTCTCGTGCACATCTGATAAATGTTTCTCCTCTGCAGTCCCCAAAGACAATATTTTAAAATTTTAAAAATGGCAAGTTTTTGGATTCTCTTCCAATTCTTACTTGGAGTCGTTAATGATATGAGAAATTGTGTTCCCCACGCTTGTCTCTTTACATCCCATTGACTGGGAGTTGAATACTCAGGAGTGAGCAGTGGGACGTATGACAGTGTATTTATGGTGATGATTACAGCCCATTAACTTTGATGGATGCCATTTCATAGAAAAGACATTGGGAGGTGGAATGGCGGAGACGCAGTTTGTTTTCTCTCACCAGCACGTGTACACAAAAAGTTAACGGTAGCAAAGTCCATGCAAAATGGAATTTTGCATCTGAATGAGACTTCTTCACCTTTGGAGGTAATTGAATGTCACATTAGAGAAGCTGATCTGTCTACCAGGAAGCTCAGGCAGGATTCCCTCGTGACCAGAGGACAGCAAGGACCCGAGGATCAAACATCACCACACATGCTAACAGCATTTACATCATAGATGTACATAGTGTGTGTTTCCTTGCATGTGCAAGTAAATGAGACTAAGCTGGATCTGGAATTGACTGCAGTGCCTGGCTTTTTTAATGCTAACTGTCTGAGCTGCTTTCTTCTCTCTCAACTCGTTTGCTTGTCTTTGCCTTTCGACCCAAATGTGTGGCTTATAGTCATAATGAGACACACTCCATTTGTCTGTGGCCGTTATGTAAAGATAAAGCTATGCCAGAAATCTAACTCTTAAGCTCCGCCACAGGGATTACGCACAATTGGCTAAAGAGAAAAATACAAATAATAATCAACTGTTTACGGTTTTCCACTAATACCTTTAAAAAGAAGGGAAAATCCCCACATGGAAATGCAATCCTTAAGCAGTTGAGATACTCCTGTGTAGGACGGCTACAGACACAGGCAGGAAATCCTTTAGATGGGAGTCAAACCCACACTTCAATAACACCTCAGTGAACATATCAATCTACAGTAACCATCATCTATCCCATTCTAAATAAAGCTTTTTTGAAAAAAAATGTTGCCATTTTTAAGTCAATGAAATCCCACCATTACAGCATTAGAAGGCATTGACAGGATAAGGATTCATCATTTCAAGGCTTCAATATGCTTACCTGGTGTGACCTTGCTAGTTGGTAGCCTAACTTCCTCACTTGTAGTGTGTATTCACTACCTGCATATAGGCTTTAAAAGAAATACCTGAACCGAATACACAAATTATTTTGTTTTGGAACTTTTACATTCTCACAAGTATGGCTTGGGAGCATCTGGCCAGTACTGGAAGAAGTCTCAGGTTCTTTTCTTAAGTCAAAGTAGTAATACTTTAATAGAAAATACTCTGTACAAGTAAAAGTTAATTCAAAAGTTTGCTTCAGGGGTGACCTCTAGCTCACCCAGTAAGTGCATTCGCCCCATGTTGGCTGAGTCCTACAACGGCGCAGGGTTCAAAACTGACCTGCTGCCCTTTGCTGTGTGTTATCCCCCATCTCTCTCCCATTTTCATATCTATCTGCTTTCAAATAAATGCAATTTATTAAAAAAATAATTATTCATATTTCAGAATGTCCCCTTTCAATTTTTCATGCATTCATGTGTAAACAGTATTTTAACAATGTTGGTTAATGTGAGCCTAATTGTAACTATTGTATGTACTGCTGGGGTATTTTAATGTAGACTAGTGTATCATGTTTTATTTCTTGATCAAATGTTTTGTATGTAAAATCTAAATCTCAAAATAACTACAGCTGTCAAATAATTGTAGTGGAGTAAAAAGTCAAATATTTCCTTCTGAAATGTAGTGGGGTCAAAGTATAAAGCAACATAAATAATATAAATACTTCAAAATTGTACTTAAGTACAATTCTTGGGTAAATAGAGTATAATAATAAAATAATGTACTTTCCACCACAAGATCCTGCTGTGTGACAAAATGATAAAACTGGAAAGCTACAAAACAATGACAGCAAATTGTCCTGAACTGAGCATCTTTTAGCAGTGATATAATATGATCTGTGATAGCACACTCAAATGTGAAAGTCATCCAGTGTGATGGAAGAGCAAGACGTAGTAGGTCTTACCATTTTTAGACTTGTTGTACAGTTACCTTGACAGACTGTCACTACTACTAGTCTCTCTTTGCCAGACCATCCACACGCTGCGGAGTGGAGAAGGTTCTAGTCCACATAGCATCCTGGGATGGGAGAAAAACGTGCGAGAGAAAACTCAGATTGGACAGATAGTCTAGTTAGCTGTCTAAATTTACCCTATAGAGATCTGAGGACCATAGTCATCATAAATCCACCGTAGTTGAAGAAGCGGAAGGAAACGGACATACATGCATCTGGCGGTATTTCCTGTGGCACCGGAGCAATCCCGGAAGTGGAACATCAAGGATATAGACTACTACTACTACTACTGCTACTACTACTGACAGTCCAGCTCTGTGAGGCTGTACTCAGGCACAGGGATGCTTTGAGCTAAATGCAAGTATCAGCATTCTAACATGGTCACAATGTTAGATTGTTGATTTTAGCAGGTATAATGTTCACCATATTCACCATCTTAGTTTAGTGTGTTATCATCTAATATAAACATCTGCTAATTCGCACTAAATACAAAGTACAGGTATTTGGTCATAAACCAAAGAATTGGACAAATTAATATTTTGACCGTGATGCCACTTGATGAAACGTTAATGGAGTTCTTACAACTCATCCTGAGGGGAACATGAAGGTCTGTACAAACTTTCGAGGCAAGCCATCCAACAGTTCCAAAACTTCAAATGTCAACCTCATGGTGGCACTAGAGGAAAAGTCAGGGGATTACCAAATTCAGGCAGCGTCATCCTCTCTGAACCATAAATATCTGTACAAAATGTCATAGAAATCCATCCAATAGTTGTGGAGATATTTCAGTCTGGACCAAAGTGGTGGGCCAACCAGCCGACAGACAAACATTACCATTCATAGAACCATGCTGCTAGTGTGGCTAAAAAAAACAACTGCTGTCTGTTTATGCAGAAACCCTGAAAAATACTATGGTTTATCACCGTCATAGTAAATTACGCTGAAATACAGACAAAAGACAGACACTGATATGTGAAGTCTTCAACCTGCCTTGTGGCTGCTCTGAATTTACAGGTGGCGGGCACAATAAAAGCATCATCACCATTTCCCTTTGTGAAGATTTAATGCTCAATCCCTGTTGAGACTCTGGCAGTGAAGTGTTGATTTAATACTGTGGTAATTCTTTAAGACCATAGTTTGCGGTAATTCAGTTACATCATATGGTTGTGTGTGATTGACATTTTGAATACCTCCATAACAAGAACCAAAAGCTAAAAAAAGAGCACTTTTCACAAGCAGGTAGTTATTGCAGGGCTATTGTATTGGAATGCTTTATATTGTACAGGCTGTATTGTGTCCACCACCAATATACAGTAGCATATGATAGTAACTGTAATAATAGCAACTGATAGTTGTAATGATGATTGATAGCAGAATAATAACAGATATATATATATATATATATATATATATATATATATATATATATATATATCTACAAAGTCTATTGCACTTCATTGATCTATTGAGTGCCAATTTTAATTAAAGGGGCACTCCACCAACTTTACACATGAAGATTAGTTTCCTCATGATGAGGAGTACTCAGCTTGTAAAAAAAACATTAGCAGAAATGGTCAGCTGAACGTGTCTGAAGGTCTGAACTTGACGTAACATAATAGCACTATATGATCGCCAATTAATATGTCATGAATCCATCTGAGACCGCATGAAGACAGGTAAAGAAGAGGAAAATATCAAGAAAGGCTGATACACCTGTACATAAGAAATTACTTTGAGGTGAAAGAGAATAATATAGCCCTGGAGCACATGCCCTGTTTAGTTTCTGTTTGACCAAATGGCCTACATTAAGTGATATATTTAGCTATTTATAGAAGCTGGGGCAGACAGGAAACAGCTGCCATGCGTCAGGGTGACAGGCTGACATCCCTCATCTCAACAGGACCTCCCTGCCAGGCAGGCAGGAGGAAGCTCTTTATACCTCAACTGAAATGGGACATAGCCTCTTATCATTCAGACTGCATACAGAAACTAATATTCTATGGAGCCTGTGGCAAAGACTCAACATTGAAACTGGGTTAACAGTGGCATGTATGGGCAGCTCGACTTGAAGCCACACTTGTGTGCTTTACAGAGATCTGTATTCTGCCTTACAGTGAATGCTATGGATTTCATTCAAGTGGGATCAGTATTGATCATAAGGAGCTTTTATTGTAGTATCCTGGCGCTGTAAACTGGCACAAGATGCCTCAGCTCTGACAAAAATGAGACAATTCATCAGTGAAACCAAGCTTTAAGCTGACAAACAGGCTGAATCAATATTCATGACTTTGCTGTGAAGCTGTTCACGTTGACATATTATGAATGGGCTGTAAACCAAATTTCAATTAATGTGTTCACATCAAAGTTTCACTGCTCTCTCTGAAACTGATGGCAAGCTATGCCTTCTGTTTGTCTTTGGTGCATGAAAGTCTATATTGATTTCAACGCTCTTACAGGATACAAGAGAGTAACTGGTGTTAACATTACACACTATCATACAATGAAAGTGTGTCACAGTGAATGAAATGTATGCTACACATTTAAGTGTACAGACTTTAAAACTAAGGTAACTGACAAGGTAAAGGATTTCTCTCATTTCACCCAGTTTATGTTTTGCTGAGAGGTTTTAAAAACAGCACAACTTTCATTTTAAAGCATTATCTAGTGATATCACTCTTCAGATGAGGTGTCAGACCAGCAGAAGTTACATCACTCTTTGAATTCTTTTTAGTTCCCACAGCACACTGACGATTTCTGTTAGCTACAATCTCTGAATCTCTGCTGATCACAGATGTTGGCTTGTTGGCTGAGGGGCGTTTTTGATAAAGAGACAAATGTCAGGGGGAGGGATACTCACAGTCTGGCATTATAAAAGCTGGCACCGTTTCAAGATGTTGTGTTTTGCTATGCTGTCCCATGCGCCTGAGAGAAAAAATCAGTGCAAAGTGCAATTCACCCCTCCCAAACTCCTCACATTGACGGTTTGGACTATCATCACTTTCCTCATAACTTTTGTTCCCACATCTGTACTGCATAAACGGATTTCGAGTTCAGGAAGGGGGCAAAGGCTGGATTGAGTCTGGGAAATGCAGCATTATGAATGCTGGGTCAATGTTTACCATAGTGACAGTGGCATCTAAAAATAAAAGAACAACTGTTTCTCCCTCAACCAGCATTCATAACATTCCAATGCGGGGAGTAGCATAATGTTCAGACAGGCATAGCGGACATTAAAATGTCTGCCTGTTCTTTGTATGCCGATTAGCTCAAGTGTAACACAGAAGTAACAAATGCAAGGCCAGTGACTTGCATATGTTAAACTCTACAAGTTGTTTTTTTTCTAATGCTAATGTGACCGTGTGGGAATTATTCATATCAATTCATTCCTCTGTTGTTTCAACACCATGTTGAGTTGATAATTAGTTGTCTGACCTTACAGGGAAACCCTAAACCTTGAAAATGTAAACAGGTATGTGTGACTACAGTGAAAATGTTGTATTGAAAGTGAGGCCTGACTAAAATGAAAGACATGAGATGACACAATAGAATAAAGAATAACCTTCACATTAATAAGAGGGAGAGCACTCAATCCCAATTTGACAATGCTCTGATAATGGTTTGGATAGGTTTATAGAAACATTGTGGTTTGGGTTAAAACAACTACTTATTTAAGATTAGGAAACAAACGTGGTCATGGTTAAAAAAGAATGTGTTGACCCATTAATCCATCCCAACCTCCTCCCTATGTGAATTTTGTCAGCCTATGATAGTCATCTGACTTCCTCTGTTTCTCCTGTCATAATTACTATGGGTGCCAGAGGGTTTTGTCACTCGAACGTAAATGTATATTGTTTTGGGGCACTTGCTGAAACGACTAATGCTAGGAAGCTAAAGCAAGCATGTGGTTAGCTTAGCTTAGCATAAAGACTGGAAACAAGGGAAACAGCTAACCTGGCTCTGTCCAAAGGTCACAAATTCTGCCTACTAGCACCTCTAAAGCTGACTAATGTTTGTTAATCTATACAAAAACTGTAAAAATGTACGAAAGGTTAAAACGATTTCTTGACCGGACGCAGTGACTAATAGGACGCCAGGAAACGAAACACAAGCAAATGAAAAAAAAACTAAAACAGACACTGCAAACAAATAGACACAATCAAATCAAGAAACTCATTCACTAACTTGACACATAATTTATATAAAGAAAAGTGCCGCAAATGAAAAAAAAACAATTACCCCACAATTACCCCTTGTTAGTCTGCCATCATCTAGGGGCAGAGGGGTTGTTTAGTTGAATATGTTAGTCTAGCCTGCCTGACTCATTGATCCTTTATCAAGTTTGACCCCGACCATGGCCCTGAAATATCAGTATTCTAAATGTGTATTGAGAAATCCATGGCGTTGTTCGTGGTGCTGAAATAGCAGACAGATTTGTAATTGCGACTTTTTCTCTGAGTCCCTTCTGCCAAATTCATCTTAGATTTATAATATTCTTTAAACTATATAGCTAGAGGGGTGGTATTAAAAAAATACAGAACCCAAAGAGTCGTTCATGGGGCGGTTCGCATGTAGGGGGTAAACGAAACGAACCTGGTCACCCCTGTTAAAAATTAACAAATCACCTACTGATGCAAGGTGTTTAGCATATTTCTCCAATAATATTTGAATCATGATATTGCAGTATTTAAACTAAAATAAATATAATTCTTGTGTTTGTCAGTTTTTAGTTATTTGGAAAGACATCACCTTTGTTGTGTTTCTGCAATTGCAATGTGCATTTCTGTATGTTGTGTATGTATTGTAGAGTGGTAAAGATATTTTGAGGCATTGTGCTGTAGGGGTGGGTGCATCGATACCTAAAGGATTGAGAATACCGACAGTCTTACTCTGGGTATCAATACTTGAATACATAGTATCAATACATAAATAAGATTGATACAAAAAGAAAACTGAATAAACACTCTTATTAATGCATAGACTCTTTGATTCTCTGCTGTTGTTGTGTGCATGCACATGGTGAACAGTTCGTTAGCTTATAGAATTCACACAGCACACGTTTTTATTTACCATTAAAAACTGATGGAAATATATTCAGAAGTAGCTTATATATATATATATATATATATATATATATATATATATATATATATATATATATATATATATATATATATATATTTACGATATGATGATAATGTTCACCTCATAAATCATGACACGTGGTCCTCCCCTACATGAAATTACATTACCACCTTTAATAATGAAAGGTCTCAGATTTCGATATCAGTGATTCTGGCCCTGGTATTACTTGGTATTTGATTGAAACCAAATTTTGTGGTGTCACCCACTGTGTATCTCTCAGTCACCATAGCATAGCCTCTGTAGACAATTAAAAAAGTATGCACCTGTGTCAATGGAGACTAATAATAATAATAATAATAATAATAATACATGTTTAGAATAACGAACTCAGCATATAGTCTGACAGTAATTTTTTTACATTTATTGTGATCCTGACATGACAATTGTATGGATCTAATGCTAAGCACAGTGTTATCCACTTAGAATACTGTTGTACATTTCAACAAAGTGATGAGGAGGCATTATGTGTGGCTGCATACCAATCTCCATGCCCGGACAAGCCATTTTCATCTGTATGTAAATGCTGAGTATGTAAATAAGGCAAGCAGCACCAGAGGAGAAGATAGCTGTTGGGCTTGGGTTTATCATTTGCACACCATTTGATCCACTGATCTCATGGCGTACACTTTACATTCAGTATCTTTTACAACATATCAACTTTCAAGATAGGACACAGTCACATAATAGGCAATTTTTCCCCATTTCATTCATTCTCTCAAGCTGGGTCAGGGTTTCTGGGCTGTTAGATTGGATGGAAGTGGAACCAGGCAGAGAGAATACTTTCTAACAACAATGAAATCGAGGTAATGTGTTTTCTCACATATCTCCTTATTTCCTAATGCAGTAATGCTGCATTCATTCGGAGTAACTTTAATCTTGTTCTGGAAAACTCCATTAATCTTTGACGTTGCTTGCAATACAAAGAAGAAGGTGAAAATACTGAGTAGTGGAAAAAACACTGATAATATATTTTATGTCCTCACACTACGTTACCCTGACCCAAGTGCAGAACATGCCAGTCTATTTCCCTGATTAATGCAGCACATTCAAAGTGAATTATTGAAAACCCCCCCGCATGGAATGAGTGTTATTGGTGCTGCCTCGAAGACGGGTTGTGAAAGAAATCAAATCAAATGGAGGGACAGGCATTTTGTCCTTGCCATATAGATTATTTATCAATCTGACCATCCGCAGTGACGCATGCCTGCTTTTAGAGTCAGTTCACACACACAGTATCCTCACATCAACCTGGCCATAATCTGTTTTTCAGTTCAGGGTTGACTGACCACAAATACATTTTCTTTTTGACATTGTATTATTCAATAAAAAAATATATGTACTACCATTAAAATGTTATTTAAGGTGCAAATGAAAGTCTTTGAAGTTTCTACCTATTATTAATATGATGTAATAAATCTGTAATATATGAATGCCTATAAAATGTTAATCAATCATTCAACTCACACCTCCACAACACCCTTTTAAATCTCTAGCTGCCAGTATGAAACTGTTTCAGTGTGACGAAAACAAAGAGAATAAAGAAGATGCAGGGGCTTGCATATTTTCAATTTACCAGAAAGAAAGAGCATATCTGTTTGTTTTTTCACAGATTCTGTCTTTCACAATGATCGTAATCTCCTCTGAGGAAGGCTGCCTGTTCCCGCCCTCACTTTTACTCTTTCATTTCGCAATCATTTGCATGGGCAGAAAATAGCTTGCACAGAACACATTTCAGTGCCAGGTTCCCCTCATTAAGTCACCTGTCACTTCAGGACCATTATACCAGCCTCATATTAGCATCACCTCTCCTCCCCAATAAAGCACCTGGAGAGGCACTCTGAGCCTGCAGGCTAATGGCAGCCTACACATCTCACATCAGCCACTTCTGCTTTACACAGTAATTCATCACATTGCTCATAATGGATTGCTGATTTTCATAATGTGCATAACATACACAATGCCAAGTGGTGTAATGTATTCTACTGAACACAAAAATTACACCCATTGCAGTACATAATCAAACGCACCAAATGTTCTCGCTGACTGTCGTGCTCAGAAGAAAAAAACAGAGTGAAAATCTGCTGCATTGGCTGCAAGGGGCATGAAAACTTATCCAACAACACAAGTACTATATCATCAAGAATGCATTCGTTATCTCATGGGTACAGAAACAGTAAAAGGCCCTCCAGATTGTTCTTGCACATTTCCATTACATTTGACGTGTAGTAAAGGGGTTGAACTTCAAAAAGATTTGCTCTGCACTATATCGAAGCATGAAGTTAATGCTTTGCATTGAAGGCTTTGATTGAAATGGGGTTGAGGTGTCAAAACTGGAAAGCAAGATAATGGTTATACTTCTGGTGGTTTATAGGCCGACAGTGACCCTCATGTCTGTTAACCTCATCTCCTCTGTCTTATAAATCCTATCCTGAGAGGTTTATAGGTCTCACTTGTCAGGCCTTTCCAGTCGTATTTGGTGGGTGGAGCTGTAGCACAGACAAACGACATGGTGATAAATTCTGCATCTGTTGAGTGACTACAATGTACAGCCGTTTTTGTTGCACCACAGGACAATGCACATAGTAAATGTCATGACAAGCCAGTAATTTGAATTCTTCTCAGAATTAGGAGTGGCTGAAAGAAGGATATTGATATGAGGATTGGGAGAAAAGTCTGTGTGTTTGAAAAATAAATGTTTGTGTTGAATGCTAACGTCTATTATATCTATCAAAGGTAATGTCTGTTTGTGTCCAGAGGAACGTGTGTGCCTCTGTGCCACACTAAACTCTGTCCTCCCCACTCCTCTTCCCTTGTGGGTTGCGCTTGACTTCCACCGTTTTCACAGCTGCTCTCAGCAGTGCACTCCATTACACCTTAAATCACTTAAAAGATCTGAAGCAACAAAAAAAATCCTCTGCAGTTAATTTACCCTGACTGTGTGGATCATCCAGAGAAAACAAGAGCAAGAAAACACTGCAACACCTGATTCCAGCCTGACAAATTGGAATGCTATCTTTATATTGAAATCTATCACTGCCTTAAATGGACAGAATTAAATCAAGTCACAAAATTATACTCTCAGACATTAGTGCAGTTTTCAGAGATATTGCAAAACGCAATACCACGGATAAAAATCTCATATTTTACACCCAGTCACACAATTCTTGAAGATCTTGGCAGGAGCATTCTGACAGAGACAGATTCTTCTTTGTTAGGTTTCCGAAAGCAGCCACAGAGATTAGGCTCAATAAATAAAAAGGGATAAGTGGGTCTTGTCCTGTGTTTGGTGGCACAGAGCAGTAGACACACAGAGGCGTGACACGCAGCTGCACAGTGCTATTGATTCTCCGCTGGTCTCCAGGCACCCTTCCTTTTCATTCAGGCTGCCTGCCAAGTGCCTCTGAACAGGAGCCCCTGCTCTCCCAATGTCTGCACGTCTGCTTAAGCACAATCAATGGACCATCAGCTGGGAAGAGAACACATGCCACTGTCTTTACTTCCACAGGGTGTGAGTCAGGGAAATTGAAAATATATGTAGTGGAAAGGCATCATGATACCATGCAGGCATAAAGCATCATTGACTATCAGAATGAAATCAAATGCCTCAAATGGAGGTTACAGCCAGCAGCACCCCCGCTAGTCTTTAAAGAGCTTATTTGCGTCCGAATGAAAATACTACCCCATTCATTTCTGACTTAAGTAACTATTTGTTAGACATGGATACATTTTTATGTATGCTAAGATCTGAAACAAACCATAAGAATACCTCATTTCCCCTGATCAGACAAGCATTTGAAGGTTACTGGAGGAGAGTACAACAGATATTTCCCTCACTTCAGTGTGTTCAGCAGACAATGACAACCACAATTCAGCTCTACTGTAGGGTTGTATGTTTTTTTGAAAGCACAACTCAAGACAATGAAAAATCATGAGGAGCCGACTTTGTCTTTCAGTGATGGGTATTCAGCCTCTCCATCGGTGGTCCACTATGCAGCATTCTGCACCACTGCAAGGCTTCAGTTCAGGTTGCAAATCTGTCAGCCTGGCTGTCATGATTCACAATGGAGTGACGGAAACGTCCCCATTACCAAGGACATTTCAGTTTTGTTCTCCCACGACAGAACATCTTTTTCAAATCCATCTTAAGCAACACAAAGAGGATTACCAGCTCCCCAAAGATAAATAATGTACACTCTTACACAACTCATCTGCGCTTTGAATCTGAATGGAAAGCATGACCATTGCAGCATTACGTTTGAGCTGGCAGCTTCAATCACCGGATCGTGCATATCACTGATTATGCACTCATTGGTCATTTCGAGGGTGAGTGGTAGTTTGACTGGTATTGAGTGAGTGCACGGGGAAGCTTTGTATGCCATTAAGAAGACAGGAAATCCACTAACTCAGTGTCACCAGCTGCATGAGGGTTGATAGAGAGAGGTTGGCGTAGTGACAATAAACAATAACTATTATTATTACAATAATATTAAGAAGAAGATATGTTGCCTGCAGAGCTGAAGGGTAACCAGGTGTCTGCACCAATGCAAATATGAGGATCAGGGAGGATCCATATCAAACACATAAAAAAATCAAGAATATAATTCAGTTTGTTTGTATGAAGCATGAACATTCCTGTATCAGTTAAACCAAAAATAATACAGAAAAGTGTGCATCTAAACTTTATATTCACATAATTATGCCTGACACGTCTCAAGCACATACACAAGTACACACAGCCAGTGGCAATTTGTTTTGCAATGTTTGATCTGTGATGTTATGACTTTGAAATTAAAAGAGAACATTATTTCAACAGGACCTCATTTCTGTGTCATCAGTGAAGAGCAGCGCGTGAGGGCTAACATTGGCTGAGTGGCTGTTCAATCTCATACGTGCAGCAGCGAGTAAAGAAGCAACCAGGATATTTTTACATACAAATTAGAAACAGTCCGATTATTATTTCCCACTGTATAACTCAATAATAGTGCTTCAGGCAGTCAAACGCCACATTCACTTTATTCATTTGAGCCGATAAAAACCAAATGGCAGCCAGTCGGCTCATTGACAACTATTTTTCAGCACCTTGGAGAGTGCACTGCTCCAGAATGTGAGTGAATAATGAAATAATAATAATAATAATAATAATAATAATAATAATAATAATAATAATAATAACCCACGCGAGCATCTCAGCAGTTGAGTGCGTTCATCAATACAAATTAATTTGATGTAATCGTTTTAACCACTTTTAATTATTTTATGCTACATCAGCACATAGTACAGCTGACGTTGTTCATGAGCATGAAATTAGCATTCAAATATTTACTATACCTCGTTAAAGGGAGAGAGAGAGGGAGAAGAATGAGAGGCAGAGAGGAGGAGGGTGTGTGTGTTTGTGTGTGTGTGTGTGTGTGTGTGTGTGTGTGTGTGTGTGTGTGTGTGTGTGTGTGTGTGTGTGTGTGTGTGTGTGTGCAGTCTATACATCTTGTAAACTACTGCCTTTAATTCAATCACTGCACATGTGTGGCCTGTAATGCGGTATGCAGGATCTTGGCCAGTTAGGAGCTTTTTTTGGTCTCATGAGCTCTCATGTAACATGGAAATAAAAAATAAAAAGACCCCTCCGCTGTCTGTTTATTGACCACAGTGTTTGTGTTCACTGCAGTAACCTTTCCAAAAGAGCCCGTCCAATAATGAACCTTGAAAACAGACAATGACAAGGCCTAACCTTCGGATAAGGGCTGCTTGTGAGGTGCAGGCTCATTGATAGGCAGTGAATGGAGCACAGAAGCCTCTATAAAACAGACCACTCCTGCAATCATATTGGCTGAGCCGCGCTCGAGGCCGTTAATATGCCCACTAGATGCACACCTGTGGCCGCACGAGAATTAGTTCAAATAATGGCCGAAAATGTTTGATAATTAGGCTGTACGCTAATTTACTACTGCTCAAGAATTAGAAAAATGTATTTTGAAATGAAATGAAATTGTGGATTAATACATGGTATTACTTTAATTAAACAATTGACGACCTGTTTTGTACCGTGTTTTCATAAATATGGGTGTTTCATAGAGGCAATAAGCTGTTTGATGCGGTGATAAATGGTGAGTTAAAAAAAGCTTATTTTATGGACTTACAATATGCAGCCACCTACCCCAGTGTTGTCATGGTGACAATGGTGTACCAAAACGCTGCGGGGATACTGGTGAACTTGCTGGCTGTGGACCCCTTTTCTGCATAAAACATGACCGTTGCAAAAATAATGATGGCCATGGTGAGGGAGAATAGTAGGAAGCCCAGCTCGGAAGCGCAACTCTTCAAGGTGTAGCCCAGGATGCGCAGCCCCGCGGAGTGCCGGGAGAACTTGAAAATCCGAAAGACCCGGAAGACTCTCAGTGTAACGAAAGCACCGCTCACCTGGTCATTATCAGTCATGACCAGGCCAATGTAGTAAGGCATGATGGCGACCACGTCAATGACGCTCATCACACTCTTCATGAACTTGTACCGACTGGGAGCTGCTATTAGACGGAGGAGATACTCAACCGTGAATATCATGACGCACGCAGTGTCTAAACAAAAGAAGGCCAGTGCGTAACGGTCGCCACAGGACATCTCCTTTGACCTGTTGGGCAAAACCCCACACGGAACCGTCTCCACCACATTGGCCATCACTGATATGGCAATGAAGAAGCCTGTGACATAGTAGAAGACCAGTGCTAAGGTGCTGGTGTGAGGGTTTTCAAAAGCCCGCCACAGGAACTCCCGGTACGTGAGGTTCACCGGCGGTGCGTCATTGCTCATGTCCATCTCCTCGTCGTCTTGAAGCCTCTCTGCATTTTCGCGCCTCCGGTCCTTGTACTCCTCATAACAGCAGTCACCAATGATTTCGGGGATTATACCAAAGAAAGCGAGCTCCTCGTCGTACGCTGCTATGCATTCCTGGCGCGGATAGTGTAGTTTCCCTGTGCGGAAAAAATTGAGGATATGTCTAAAGATGTCAGGGTCACGGTCGAAGAAGTACTCGTTTGTCTCTTCGTGGAAAAAGAAGTCTCTCTCCGTGCTCCCCAGCAAAGTGTCCGGGTACCTCTCTAAAGTAGTTCGCCACGTCTGAAACTTGGTCCCACTCACGTTGAGGATGATGAGCCCGTCCTTGCCTTTCGTCTTTTCTTGCGGAGGGATGGGCATCGGGGTGCTCGCCACGGGCATCCATCCTATGGCCGCCGCTCGGGCGAATGGGAGCCATGCCGCTACACCTGCTGCCATGCTGGCCTATAGTGTTTAATACAACCCTGCTCCGGTTATTACAGTGCTATGGTTCAGAGATGAATTGCATCTGCAGGAAGAACAGCAGATAGAGACACTGGTGGTTAGGCTTCGGAAGCTCCAAGGCTAAACAAAATGTGAAGAAAACACACAAACCCATTTACTTATACTGCCACTGCGCTTAGCACTGTTGAGTATCACTCTCAAGCCTTTTCCTCATTGTAACTGTTCAGTTATGGAATTGCGGCAGAATATGAATTGGATTTCGAAAACGTCACCCATCAATAAGCAGGACTGAAAGTAAAAGAAAACCACCCACCTTAGGAAAGGCTGCTATTTAAACTGCATCCACGGTGAGTTTAATAAAATACCTATCCTCGGAAGAGAATACTGCAGCCAGACGATAGAGGAAAAACAGTAGAATAACGTCGCATCAACAAGTTAAACAATTCGAGCAGCAGTTTCTCTGCAAAGTGGTCAGTCGTCCAAGTGCGATCTTTTTTCTCTCTTCTTTCCATCCGCAAGGCAACGGTGCTCAGTTGCGTGCGTTTTTCCTCGCGTTGCAGCTACTCCTCAATAAACTCCTGTTCCTCTCGTCGACTGCAAGACCACCCTCCCCCTCCTCATCACCGAGCCCCGACTGTGGAGAGAAGAGAGAAAATCATATGCAGAGAGAGGAGTGGTCCTATCTGCACCCAGAAATTCCTCTGCTGCTTCACTGTGGGGAGACTAATCAATGCGTAATGGTAGTCAAAGTAGGCGGCATCTCCAGAACCTCAAGTTAACGCTTATGTTTGTGTTTCCTCTCGCTGCACACCGTGAACCCTCACAATTCGACTTACCCCAAATGTATGTCACTGTATATGATACAAATCATGAAATAAATAAGGTGTCTTATTTTCTGTGGAGGTCGTATTGGATGTGGGATTTCTCTGGCCTCATTAATGCACACAATCCTTTGAAGTTTTCCTCCTTTTTTCTTTCGAAAATCCATAATACAGAGAACAAAAAATAAGTCTAAGTTTGGGGAGTTAAGAGTTATATGTTTGCTTTGCTGTTTAAACTCTTACAGGATGCCATGCACGTGGTTGCTTGGCTATATGTATTTTAATTTCAATATTTGGGCTTAAATACGGATTTCAGACCTGTAACAAATCGTGATGAATATTGTTTCTTGGATTGCCTCGTTCTGTGATGCTGCACAACGGAGTTACACAGCTTGAAAGGTCAACATAATCGAGCACTGACATTTTCCAAAATAACCATAATCAATGAAATGTCTCTTTTGTTCTATAACACAACACATCTTGGGATTTGAGACAGATGCGTACACTGTGAAGCATGTGTTGCTGCGGGGACCGAATTTGGCTTCAGATCTATGTATTAGGACATGCAGAGCACGTTCCCACTGAGCCTTTTTCGGTCCCGTTTTAACCAGTTATATTTTCAGCACCACGGACAGCACCAAAGCTTTCAACATCTTGGCATACATCACTTTCCTAAGCCCCTGTGTGCGTGCAGGTTACAGTTTTCTGGTATCTTTTAAACTGTAGTCACTTAGCTGTAGATTTTCTCCAGCTTCAGCTGAGCACAACATGGGTCATGGTTAAGTACACACAGCTGCTGAGCTTCTAGAAAATGGACGTTCTCTTTGACTATTGACACAGTATCCAATCCTAACAGAAATTAGATGTAGATTCATTCTCTTAAAAACAAATACCACAGCTGTTGCTCTTATTCAAAGTACTGTAATTTGTAACGAGAGAAGGAAGTGGCCCAGTGTCTTGTTCAAGGACAGTTTGACACTATAAGTGGTTGCTGATGGACACATTAAACGTTGTAAGAGTCAGACCTGTGGCCTTTCGTTGTGCAGATCTTCAGCCAGTGCATTACATTCACACCCAGCCTCTGGCCCCCTCTGGCACAATGCTGAGTTTTTGTAGGATGAATGCACAGGACTGTCAGAAGTCCCATTAGTGTATGCTGAGCATGTCAGAGCACACCCAGTGTTCAGTTTGAGTAGTCAGGCCCAGGGGCTATGTATTCATCAGGGCATTTAAATATTCCAGCGGTTGCCAAATGGCACCAAACACAGGCGTCCCAGCTGAGTTGGATGCCAGACTAGTTGCAAGCTTGTCAGAGCACAGATAGCCACAGTGTTTTGATTTAAAAGGTAGTCAAAGTGGTTATTGAACATTTACATATCCTGTAATGTAAAAAGCAATTTGTTAAAAACGTTCTGAATTTCAGATTTTTCTACAAAACATGGTAATATTTGCTTTAGAAAATTAGTGTGGGTGTGTGACAAAGAAAACATACATGGTATTTTTTTTTTTATCTTTCGTTCTGCATCCATTTGGCTTCGGTTTGTAAATTCTAAACTATCTGAAATTTTAATTCTACATTATTATTTGATCTTTCTACAAGTAAAAACAACAGTTCTATCTTGTTTTTCTCATAGTACATTGACAGATACATTATATAGGACTAGTCATTTTATACGGTTGTGGTCTGAGGTGTAGTGGGATGGTCAGAATGACTCCATTCAAGGTGCTGACATACTTCATGAACATGCCGCTCCATTCCAAGAAGTTCCAAGGTCATTTCAGATGATTGGTGTTGACACAGAGCTGTGTAGATGATTTAATTACATCGTCTGTGTGTTTATGGATTTACTCTTTGGATCTAGTAATTAGCATGTGTCCTCAACAAGGTTGAACAACTCATCTGGCATTTTTGTGGTATTTTGTGTGGACATCAGTTCAAAGATGGAAACTGCTGATCTGGATGTAGATACGATAAATGCATACATCTCAACAAGCATGCAGACATGGTTTTCAGTGTTCCAGTAATAATAATACATAACCAGGCTCTTGATCTGTACAGACAGATAGCGCCTGTCAACATTTTGAACTTGTAGCACTGAAGTAACGCTGAAGCCTTTGGGATTAGGTTGTGTAACAGGATACATTTTGCAAACAGGTCCTTAAGTGTGCTTAGTGTTGTAACTCACAGGCAAGCATTCAAAACAGCACACACAGACGCTATGATAAACCTTTAGACTTTCATGCAGGCTCTCACAACACACAGACATATTTTTTGCATTTGATCCATTGGCAGTAACAGTCTGTCCACTGTAGTACACTGGTGCAGCCCACACTGCCGCCTGTTTTCTGTATTCTATATTTAGTCTGGTCCAGCTCACTGATTGAGATGATTAAACAGATGAGTCCCCTTCACTGGAGACATGCCAGGGATTGTTAAGGTAGAAGTGAAGGGGCAGCCGCCATTTGATTCGGGTCAAGAAAAAGAAACTCAAAACATTTGAAACTATTGAATTGATTTTGTAAGTTTAAGGCAGAAATAACAGCAGAATGAATCATCTGTAGTACAAATATTTGCTTCAATGCCTACAATGCCTTTAAAGACAATCATATAGGCCAATGCTCTGCACTGTGTTGGTAGTAGGACATAGGTCTGGTTTAACCTCATAATAAACTTCATTTTTATGGAGCATTTCAACGAGATGCAAAGTTCATGACAAGCGATAAAAGGGTAATAAATAAAAAGCCAATAGGATGAGCAATAAAAATCCCAGAAAGGCAGAAAAAGGTTAGAGATGAATAAAACAGGCAAATTACACACAGTACCCTATTTCAGGCCTGCGAACACCCAGGCATGTTTTATGATATGCTGCTAATGAAGTCATGAATCGTCCTAGTGACCTCTGGGCACAATGACATGCTGATACCCTCAGGTGAACAGCCCACAGCCACACAGCCCATCTCCCACCATGTCATCTTCCTCAGCTGCCTCTGCCTTTCCTCCACCCTAATGAGTTATTGACCCCTGTGGATGTGTAAAATAGACTAGGTCTTCTTGGTTCTTTATTGCACATAGCAGCTGGTGTGTTTGTGTGTCTGCATCTCTGAGTCTGTGTGTGTGTGTGTGTGTGTGTGTGTGTGTGTGTGTGTGTGTGTGTGTGTGTGTGTGTGTGTGTGTGATTGTGTATACATAAGCATGCATTCCTGTGTGAAGCTATTTAAAATGTGCTTTGATGTGTGTGTGTGTGTGTGTGTGTGTGTGTGTGTGTGTGTGTGTGTGTGTGTGTGTGTGTGTGTGTGTGTGTGTGTGTGTGTGTGTGTGTGTGTAAATCTGTAATTTAACAACTGCTAATTGTCAGAAAGCTTCAAATGGGCCATATGGGTGCGGTTCATAGCACTTGTAATGTTACCTGTGTTTTGTTTTTTTTTTAGCATTAAAAGCATATTCATTAATATAACTCAGAGATAAGCCAAATGTTTAAGCCTGTGTTACTAGCACCATTACAGGCTGGCAAAAACACAAAAGTGTTGTTTAAATATGGTCCTACTCATTAAATCATTCTATCATTTATATACAGTACATCCTGGATGGAAAACAATGAGATGGGGACAAGTGTTCCACCCACTAGTGCCTTTTTAATTATTTTTCACCTAGCTCGTTCACACTGTGTCTATAGGGAAAGTAGCTCTTGTCATCTGGTGAAGAGGTGTAGAAGGGATTAGAACAGAAAGGGAGGTGTCTGTCACTGTGAGTGCTTGTGCCTATAGCTAAAGCACATACACTGCAGCATCTGTCTGGGGCTTTGAGAACCCCTCAAGAACAGTACATCAGTGAATGATCAGCCATGAGTTTCTTAACTCTGCACACGGGCACATCGGCTGAAAAATGTAAAGTGCAGCCATGAAACTAAACTGAACCAAACTTTTCCTCACCTTGCCTTGTCAGTTAAACCTTGTAGTATTTATTTTGGCCTTGTAGCAGTACAGAAAAATACAGATGTAAGTTTATCTCATGGTGTGTAATTAAAAACCAAAGACAGCATGGCGCCCAACTGGCAAACCCTTATTGAAATAGTAATTACAAGGACATTGTATTGTTTACCGGCCTCATCTGTTAAAAACAATCCCCATGTACTGCAGAATCAGAATCAGAATCAGAATCAGAAAGGGCTTTATTGCCAAGTACGTTGCACATACGAGGAATTTGTCATGGTGTTGTTGGAGCATGTCACACATACAAATATAAGAAGGATAAAAAGAATATAAACAATATAAGTATAAACATATACACACAGTATGTATTAATAACGATAAAGTATTTACAGTGGGGTGTGGAGAGAGTCAGGATGCATTCCGGGCCTTGTTAATAAGGCTAGTGGCGGAGGGGGAAAAACTGTTTATGTGGCGTGAGGTTTTGGTGCTGATGGACCTCATCCTCCTGCCAGAGGGGAGTGACTCAAAGAGCTTGTGTCCGGGGTGGGAGGGGTCAGCCACAATCTTTCCAGCACGCTTCAGAGTCCTGGTGGCGTATAGGTCCTGGAGCGGCGGCAGATTGCAGCCAATCACCTTCTCAGCTGACCGAATGACACGCTGCAGCCTGCCCTTGTCCTTGGCAGTGGCAGCAGCGTACCAGATGGTGATGGAGGATGTGAGGATGGACTCAATGATGGCTGTGTAGAAGTGCACCATCATTGTCTTTGGCAGGTTGAATTTCTTCAGCTGCCGCAGGAAGTACATCCTCTGTTGTGCTTTCTTCACGAGGGAGCTGATGTTCAGCTCCCACTTGAGGTCCTGGGAGATGGTAGTTCCCAGGAAGCGGAAAGACTCCACAGTGTCAATTGTGGAGCCACAGAGGGTGATGGGGGCAGGTGAGGCTGGGTTCTTTCTGAAGTCCACAACCATCTCCACTGTCTTTAGAGCGTTGAGCTCTAGGTTGTTTTGCTTGCACCAGGTCACCAGGTGGTCAGCCTCCCACCTGTAGGCGGACTCGTCTCCATCAGAGATGAGTCCGATGAGGGAGGTGTCGTCCGCAAACTTCAGAAGCTTGACGGACTGGTGACTGGAGGTGCAGCTGTTGGTGTACAGGGAGAAGAGCAGAGGAGAAAGAACGCAGCCCTGGGGGGGTCCAGTGCTGGTGGTCTGTGAGTCGGAGACGTGTTTCCCCAGCTTCACATGCTGCTTCCTGTCAGACAGGAAGTCAGTGATCCACCTGCAGGTGGAGTCAGGCACACCAAGCTGGGAGAGTTTCTCCTGAAGCAGAGCCGGGATAATGGTGTTGAAGGCAGAGCTGAAGTCCACAAACAGGATCCTGGCGTAGGTTCCTGCGGAGTCCAGGTGCCAGAGGATGTAGTGGAGGGCCAAATTGACTGCATCGTCTACAGACCTATTGGTTCTGTAGGCAAACTGCAGGGGGTCCAGGAGGGGGTCGGTGATGGCTTTGAGGTGTGAAAGCACAAGGCGCTCAAAGGACTTCATAACCACAGAGGTCAGGGCGACGGGTCTGAAGTCATTAAGTCCTGTGGTCCTTGGCTTCTTGGGGACAGGGATTATGGTTGAGGTCTTGAAGCAGGCTGGCACGTGACATGTCTCCAGTGAGGTGTTAAAAATGTCTGTGAACATTGGTCAGTGCAGTGTTTCAAACACCTGCAGAGGTGTTGAGCAGATGCTATGTGAACTTCTAAACACAACGCTTTTAACAGGTTCTCACACAGTCTGTGCAGTCGCACCCCCAAATTGAAAGGACGCTTCTTTTTTTCAACAGTGTTGAAACCTTTATGTTCCAGCTGGTTCTAATCACTGAAGTGATGGCTAAAATGCAGAAATTAGCTGTAAAGTGCAGCTCAATTTCAGCACAGACATTAACCAGCACATTCAGAGTTCATTGCCCATCATTGGTGCACCTAGATTTGTATGACAGTTATGTTGGAGCACAGGTAGAAAAAATATGATCTAATCTGCTTCAGCATTGAAATCATATTTGTTTGGCAGATGTGAAGGGCCACTTCATTGGATCATGTTCAGAATTTCATTGCCATTTCAGCTGATTGATACTTAAGTGTCACTGGCTTCAATACAGTTGGCTCACTAAACTTCTCTCTAATCCCTAAAGCTATATTATACTTGTTTTAAGGCATTCAGACTGTCACTAAGTGCCACGCTAGCTACCCTATAAGCTTTAATTCCTAGAACACCATCGCCATCATTACAAGCCACAGACAGTGAGACAAAGGGTCAGGAGGGGATCGACTTGACTTGATGCAGGGTTGTTTGTTTGGGCAGTGGCAGTGAGGGCTTCTTCTGACGTCATTTGTCGGGACTTGGCGTTGGCTAGCCTGACCAGTGGCATTTGCTTTCCCACCATGTGGCCCCTGTACTTTGAGGCCAGATGGCAGATGATGCCTCCAAAGCAGACGACACACAAACAGTCATGCAGGCCTATCCGCACACACACACAAACATGCACACACACACACACACACACACACACACACACACACACACACACACACACACACACACACACAGACACATTTATATAAGCACACAAACACACACACACACTGCAATCTAGTTTCCCTTCACTCAGCAGAGAGAGGGGCAAAGCAACAGATCGATTTGTCATCCAAAATAATTTATAAAGTCCTGATAGAATGCCAGAAAGTAAACTTGGTGAAAAGTGGATGTATTATGATTGGACCCGGGTAGATCGATGTGTTCCTCTCGCTGTGAGGCTCAGCTTGTTTGTTTAGGTGGAAATATCATAATTAAAGGCACAGCACACAGCACTTCCGCCTCTCCTTTATCTGGACTGCAAAATTTGTTTCTCTTCTGCTCTCTGTCTCGTGTCCCCTCCTTTTTTGCTTGTGTTCCTTAGTCCCAAGTGAAGGAATCGTCAGTCATCTGTGAATAGTATTCAGTGGAAAAACCAGGGAACTGAGATTTGTCATTGAACTAGATATCTCGTGATGTAGTCCAGAGGCCCAGGGTTGAAAAGCAAAATTGAACACTTTGTAGGTGTATATAAGTGTGGCCTATTAATCCCGCTGGGAGGAGGCAAATCAATTTACTCCCTTTGAAAGTTTTTTCAATCATGAGCATCGCAGCTTTGAGGAAGACTAAATGAAGGAGGGCTTTCTGTAAATACATCATATCAGTAAACTGCGATAAGCATCAGCACTTTAATCTAAAGCTTCTTTGAGCTGCATTTGTCATGTGGTTTCTGCTTTACTGTACTAGAAAGAACACAAACCACAGAGTCACAGGACATCAAATGGGCAGAGAGATGATGACAGGAAATGCACATGGTGATCATTCCATAAGAAAGCCCAGTGCAAGCTGCTTCTCTTTGCATATTTCATTATTTCCACATTCGCTTCCCACTGCTTTTGTTTTGTAACCCACCAGACTATAAATGAACAATTATTTTTCTGTGGGGAACGGAGCCCAAGCAATCCTGAATTTGACCAAATTAATGCACACAGCATCATATTGTAAGCTGATGTTTTCACCAGTGACAATTAAAGGAATAGTTCGACATTTTGGGAAATATTTCGGGCAGAGAATTAGATGAGAAGTTCATATCTTTCTGTTTAATATAAGACTACAGCCAGCAGCCATTGAGCTTAGCTTAGCATAAAAATTGGACACAAAGGGAAACAGCTAGCCTAGCTCTGTCCAGAATCTGCTACCAGCACCTCTAAAGCTCATTAATTAACACATTACATGTTTGTTTAAGCCATACAACAACTCAAGTGTATAAAAAAGATCATGTAGCAGACTATTTCTTGGCTGGGAGCAATAACTTCCTGTAGTCGCTGCTGGTTGCCTGGCAACTACACAGAGCCCAAATTTGTTTTGGCACATAACCCCCATGGAACAAAGAATTTTCGTTTTTACAATTCAATTTTTGTATGGATTAAACAAATGAGGTATGACGTATTCTTTTTTGAACTCTAGAGGTGCTGGTAGACCGATTTTGCGTCGGACAGAGCCATGCCAGCTGTTTGTCTCTGTTTCCAGTCTTTGTGTTAAGCTAAGCAGCTGCTGACTGTTGCTTCATAGTCAATGGACAGATATGTGATATGTGGTATTAATCTTCCTATTTAACTCACGTATTTCCCAAAACGCCCAACTATTCCTTTAAATGTATTGATGTCTAAGAATTACAGCAGCAGCTATTTTAGAGTAATGTAATAATGACGAAACCTTGTAATCGACATCTTTAGTGATGAGAGTGTGTGCAGTAAAAGTGAAAGACCAGTGTAGATATGGATATTTGCCATAAACTCAATTGAAATTCCATTAAGCGCACAATTGTCTTACCCTTAAAAGAAAATCTTTACATGGAACAGCTTGATACAAAGATAATTATGTATTCCAGTCTTGCAGAAAGAGCAATGTAGCAAATGAACGGGTGAGCTGCAATGAATAACGAGATAACCTGCCTATTAAAGATAAAAGGGAGGTGTTGAGGTCATCAGCTTCAGAGCAACTGCTATTGGATGGCAGTTCAATTTAAGAGGGGATGGACCATACTTTGAGAATTTTGTAATTAATCAAAGTCCCCCTTTTAAACTCAACTATTTCACTTTCAATTTTATCTTCTCGTCTCCTACGTGCAAAGCCCTTGTGTGATGTGAGCCCATATCTTAATTACTCTCAGATCACTGATACACCCCCCCAACATAGACACTCACGGTATCTCTTGAGGAGACAGAAAATCATTTTACAGCTGAGCAGATAAGTCCCTTTGCTCCTTTTAACACCCCCCTAGCCAAAGCACATCTGACAGTATTGTAATGACAGACAGGCAGCAAAGGGCCTTACTATGATAATTCCTCGGCTACATACTAGTAATGAGGCCCCCACACCCGTGATGGATTTCAAATTGAGCCCTGCAAAAATATTATAATTTTAAAGAAGACATACATTGTTAATATGTTATTAATGGCAATGGCTGCTGGAACTGGCCTGCTGCTGTAGAGGTTTTTCAAGTTGAGTGAAGGATCATTATCGAACGTATGTTTGAGCATGGATATGTGCATTTGTAAGCGTTTACTAAAGATGTGTCCTGCTTTATTACTGACCTATAGTAAGGCCACTAATCAGTGAGTCTAATTTGATGTCATGTTCTACTTAATACAACATTTGATCTTATTTGGTCGCCTGCAAGAGAATAGTAGAGTCACACTCTGTGGTTCACCCCATTTCAAGTGCAGATCAGTCACCCAAAGCATTCAAGATGTTATGTGGCTGGTTTTCTCTTGCTCTTTTTTTTTTGGTTCTGCTGCTGTGATGCAGCCAACTCCCTTTAAAGGGGTGATAGAATGCAAAACTGATTTTACCTTGTCATAGTTGAATAACGACAGTACGGGTGGGTAAATAGGACATACATAGAACCTCAAAATCCCATTGACATCCCTTTCCTCTGAAAATCTCACAATTTGAAACTGCCTCTGAAAACGGGCAAATCTCAACAAAGTTAATAGTTGACGTCAACTCGGTAGTTCCTCCTTATTTGGCTCTAGTCTCTATCTTTGTCACGCCACAACATTTACATAGGCTACACCACTGACCTGAGATCAGGTAGTCTTCTGAATAGGTCGCACATATCTCAGAAATTGTATACATTGTTCATCTGCTATTTTATCACTAAATACACTTCTGAGACTTTTTTATGCAAGAAATCAACTATGTAGGGGTCAAATATGGGCCATTTTATGAAAATTGATGGCTAATAGCAAATTTTGTCCAACTGTGTGTCAGAGTTTAGCGGCAGGTGCTGCCTGGGTTGCTGCCTCGCTGCCCGGCCTGTCCTCCTTCACAGACCCCGGCCCGCTGTGAGCTAGAGGCCGGCAGCCCGCGGTGATCCATACCCTCGCAAAGTCACTGTTTCTGGATTACTGGACTACCAAATGCTGCTGCCCTGACAGAGCTCCAGGGCCTGCAGCTCCCCTCTTCCTGCTTAATGGCCGGTGTGTGTGAGTGAGAGCGCGGTCAGCGAGCTTGTTACGCCCGCAATCTCTTACCACAGGTTCCAGTTAATCTTATAATGGATATGTGTGTTGAGTTATTTAAACAAACGATCGGGGAAATAAACGCCTCTTGTCCGCGAGTGAGCTGGATGGAGCTCTATCAATGGGAGCTAGCTTGCCTCCTCCTAACAAGATCTCTAAAATTCACAAAAATGCATTAAATTGAAATCGGACAAAAATTTTAGCTAAGCTTTGTAAGACCTTAGGGTAGCTGTGATATACATGCCGTGACGAAATTCAAAGTGTAAATATACTATAGTTATGCCGAAAGTGTAGTGGCGATCTTTTCCCATAAGATTGAATGGGACACATAGCAGCTCCTCCTAAGGAGACCCCTCAAATTCACAAAAATGCCTTAAATTGAAATCAAAAACAAAAGTGTTAGTGTTAGTGTTAGCTTTGTAAGACCTTAGGGTAGCTGTGATATACATGCTGTGACAAAATCCAAACTATAAATATACGATATGCCGGCAGCTCTGCGGAGCCCCGAGCCCCGGTAGTCCAGTTACCCAGAAACGGTGACTTTCCCCTGGGTATGGAGCCCAGCAGGCTGCCACTTTCTCGTCAGACTGTGTGGAGCTCTTGAAGTCCGACACGTCTTACCAAATTTGCAATTAGCCATCAATTTTCGTAAAACAACCCATATTTGAGCTTTATATAGTTGATTTCTCGTATAAAAAAGTCTCAGAAGTGAATTTAATAACAAAATAGCAGACCTCTTATAAGTTTCTCCTAATGTCAGCAAAAAATATGAGACCTGCTGTCTCGTCTCCAATGTATGCGTATGTGGTTCGCTCAACCAATCAGCGCGCAGCTCATCTAAATATTCATGACCATACCATATTTGGCAGAAAAGCTGTCGTTCCAAATAGAGACATTCCACAGGGATGCATAAGGGCCCAAAGAATAGCACCTGGGAAATTTTCAGCCCAACCAATGTTACATACCCTATTAGGAGACCTTAAGGAACAGTGTGAAATACCCTATATAATCATTCTATCACCCCTTTAAAATGAGCAACACTGGTAAAAATTATGTTTCATGGGTAATTAAAGATTTGTGCACCTGTAGGAGCGACTGTGAGGGCTGTAAAAGTGATTGCAAAGGTATGTTTTGTTTTTTTTAACTCATGAATATGTAAATGGAGAAAAGTTTGGACACTGAGCATTATTGAAATCTCACGAACACACTGTCAGAATTGGACTCTTGTTCACACAGTACACAGTGAAGGGCCTGGAGCTGCTTGTCAGATATTATGATGGCGAGTAGCACATACAAGCTTTAGAATGACACAATCCAGCATATCTTTTGATGCTAAAATAATTATAAATGTGTCCTTCTATATATAAACCTGCCACATTAAAGTGCAATATTTTGATATGCTAAGCCAGGGGTTCCTTTATCTGCAAAGGGAAAACAATGCCAGAGGGCAATGCTGGGGCTTTGAGCTTAAGTCAGGGGCTACACTGACAGCACAAGCTGGTGGATAAATTAAACTGGAGACTGAAATAAACACAAGGTGAACAACCAAAACTGAACTGCTGATATTAAATATATTTTGACTTTCTGATCTGCCTGAGCACACACGGATACATTAAAGCACTTCCATTTTATTGTGCCTTCTGTCTAAATGATAGTAGTAAAACCAAATTTTATAACAATTTAAGATTATCATCATGGTTGGGCTTACCATCACGAGTATAAACATCATTAGAACAACTATTATTGCATAAAGCAACACAAATATCCACCTGCAGCGGTTTGGTTTTTCTCACTGGCGGATGAATCAGTGCGCAGTTGTCTAATCACCTCCTTTCACTCTTTCAGCTTGTTACTGGCTAATCATGCTCATTTAAATGGCTCACATGTGTAATTACCGCCGTCAAGCAGTCCCAGGCCTAACAGGTCAGCTTGCTTAGAGGGCCAAGCCCATTATGGAGACATTAAGTTATGATCACAGCTGTAGGCCAGCTGTAGTAGTACAACCCCGGGGAACAAATGCCAGCCTTTCTCATTGGGAAAATAAAGTGTTTGTTTAACATAGAATGAGGTGTGTGTAGTGTGTAGCTTCGATTAGCATAAATGACCATAACTCATTTGTGACTCACCAGTGGCTGCTGTTTCCCAATCAGACCATTCAGTGAAACTCATTGGACCTGATAATGATAACAATGACTTTGTGCTTCTGCATAAAAATTATAATTGTTTTGGTGAAAGCCAATGATGGTCATGATGAAGCAAAGCTCATGCAGTTGATTGTGTGTTATTCCAAGACGGAGCAACGGAAAGAAGGAGGGAGGGACAGGGATATTCAAGTCTTAGGAAGTGTCTGTACTTAGCGTACAAAAAGGTTCTCATTTAGGATGCGGAGAGTGCAGTGACACTCAGAGGATTAGCTGCCGTGTTTTCCATAAAGCGCTCTCAGGACACCTTCAAGTCTTTCTCACTTTCCCTTTAACTCCCTGTTTCTTCTTCTCACTTTTCTTTTACTCTATTGCCACACTCCCAGGAGGTGAAAGAAAACAGCCCTGAACTGTTGGAAGAGAGGAAGAGGAGGAAGTGAGAACAGGATGAACATTAATTCACTAGGTGTTTCACTAAGACATTTGTGTGCTTGCTGCATGGGTGTGGGGATACACAGAAAGACATCTGTGAATGTCATGGTTCCTGCAGGCTATAAACCAACGTTAAAAAAGCAGTGCAGATCCGCAGCTGGATTGAACCAGTGTTATGGCCGTTTTATGGACTGTGCCCATCCAATCAGAGCTCTAATTAAGCAAGAGCAGTGTGGGAATGGTGAGAGCATAGCACTTAATAGCCCTCAAGATTATTTTGTTGTTTACTAGAGCCAAAAGACTTTACACTGTGTGACTGCTGCAGCGCCATGTTGACACGGCTGTTTTATGAGCAAATACAGTTTTTTTCAGCTCCTTCTCTACTTAAAAGAGTCTTGGTGAGGCAGACCCAGGAGGCTGTACATTCTATTTCATTTCCATTTGAAAAACAGTGCAGTGGAGATGACAAATGTGTGAAGCCTATTGAGGAGCCTTCAGGGCAGTAATGTAAATAACAGAAATTAATCATCTTTTCCAAAGAGGGAGAAGCACGCCTCACAGTCACAACAAAGGTCACAAATACGGCCCACGCCTTCACATCTTCCAAACAAGAAATGACAGACTTCTGACACGCCACTAAGGTTTCACTGTGCGGTCTGTATGTGTTTTACGGTTTACTAACTGTGTTTTTATGTTTGTATATGAGTGTGTGCAAGCATCTCTCCGTGAGTGCTTTCTGAATCTGCCTTTGAATTCTTTGGTGTGTTTGTGTGCGAGGTTGTGCACGTGCATCTGCATCCACATGCATATGTGCATGCACACCTCTATTGTCTGTTTGAGTGAGTGTTTGGTCGCAGATTCGCAGGATACCTTTTTCTCTGAGGCTGAACCATCTACTTTTAGCTGACAGCAAATAGTTGAGCAGAACCAATTTAATCTTGTTTTTCAGACCAGGATGACATACGGGAGAATAAAGCAGTGAAGCTTGTCCTAACTCTCCTGGTGGAGGCAGTCACTACGGGCAGCCGTACACCGAAGAATAGATGGTAATTGCAATGTGTTGATTTGAACTTTATAGGCATCATGGGAAGCTATGGCAACACTGTGGTATTAACATACACTGGGCAAAGACACTGCAACCTTCTCATAGTTAGTCTAACAGCTTCCAGGGAAACTAATTTGCAGCTTGGGAAAAAACTACCTGACAGATCGATTTACCAATTCTACCCACAATTAATGGACGATTCACTCTCATTGAAAAAAGAATCCTCTGGGTAGATTCAGCACAGGAGAAAGGGAGCACAAATGTTGCTCTCCCACATCTCATAAATGTCACAATTAAAACCAACCACAAGCTCTGTGTACATTACAATACCTCTCGGGGGACAGCTTGACATTTGGACAATCATGTCGAGTTTCTCATCACGAAAGAAGTTGGATTTTATGTACCCTGAAGAGCTTGCGCATTGCAGTATTATTGGACTCATTTGGAGAGAAAGAGGTAATTGCATTGAAAATAAAGCACTGCAGAATGTTGCACATATATTCATAGCAGCCAAAGAACCACTGAAATAGGGTTTTTCTATGATGGCGATCTATACATAGAGCTGTCTGAGCTGAAGTGTTGCTGGTGAAGAGCACACACCAGCTGCCAGTGTGGGGAAAGAGAAGAAAATAGCTTTCATCATAGAGGGGAGAGGACTGTCGGGCAACGGGAGGCAGAGACTGAATCAGTCATACATTTTCAAATAAATTCACATGGGTAAACAAGAATTTGACTGCAGGAATCCAGAGTGGTATGTAACCAAACTGCTCATCCTCCCCAGATAATCTGCAGATGAGCAGAGTGAAGCTACAAGCAACAAATCCTTTCAGCTCCCAGAATTCTGTAGAGTCCAAACCAGATTAACAGTAGATTTGCACCAAATAGTCGATGAAGATTTAAAGGAAAGTCCTCCCCATTGTTTTACATAACACCAGGGTGGATGTAACTGCACTGGGGTTGACCCCATCTAGACTTTCTCCATTTTGAATGGCTGAAGCTCGGTAGCTTAATTGTTGCCCTGTTGCTTATGTTTTTGTTGATGGACAAAATTATGGGATTTGACTAAGAGGATTAAAATGCCAGCAGTTAATGAGACACAGCTGGGACTGGATCATAACAGACAAAATTGCACCCCCCATTGGAGTTACAAATCCATAAACACATAAACAGACAACACATGTACACATGGGCAGACACATCAGCACACAAGCACATATGTGGTCCCCCCCCCCCTCTTTCTTTTTCTCTCTAACACACACCTAGAGGCCAGGAGACAAGCTGCCACTCACTCATACTGTATATAAAATGCTAATTACACAGGGTTTATTGTCCCATTCAAATGAACCAGATTAATTAATGTCTTTTCTGCTGGATTTGAAGTATTTAGCCTAAAAGGACTCACTGAGAATAATAGCATAATTGTAAGCTCTCCCTATTCCCTTCTCTTTTAATGTTGGTTATAGGGACGATGAGGCTTCTGATGTTGTAAAATAAATTAAAGATTGATCCACATCTCATTACCACCTTGATCCATGTTATTATGTCTTATAAAGTTGGCTACTGTGACAGGATAAACAAGAGTAGTTGGCATCTGTTAGACAAAATATGACTGATCTCTCTATTCTGACATTAAATTAATACTGATACATAAAGCAAAATTGATTGCTGTTTTTTGCGACTTGGGGGCAAATTGGAACAATCTTTAATCACAACACTGATATATACTGGGCCCCTGAAACTAATAATTCTTATAGGCACAGTATCGTCTCATATCTTCTATCTAAATGTCACCTTGTAATATTTGATGCTAACTATAGGATCCTTTATATGGAACAGAACTTGCTTTCATTAAATGGTCATGGATTTATTTATTTTTCTGTGATCCGTCATGAGCATTTCTGTGAACGCATTTGTCTTCCAATTTTTCCAAAAAGTCAAACTTTACATCCTTATCTTTCCACTCTTGAGTAATGACAAGTCTACTGTATGTATCTAATGGGATGTAGGTTGTCTGATGTACATAAAATGTTAATGATATTCTTGGACATTATGACCTTACAGCCTGCAGCAAACCCACACACACTAAAGATAACATGCTTGATTAAATTCATGGGGCCCGAGATGGGCTTATACATGACACTAATGTGGCCTGAACCTACATGATAATGTAAAATGCATGTTAATAAACAGGCATCTAGTTTAAAGATTCTAAATAATGTAAGCAACACATTATTAATCACTAGCTGAGAGCACATCTAGAAGACAGAGTGCCTGCAACAAATGCATTTTGAAATAAGTGTGTGCGTGTGTGTGTGTGTGTGTGTGTGTGTGTGTGTGTGTGTGTGTGTGTGTGTGCGTGCGTGCGTGCGCATGTGTGTGGGTGTCCATCTGTGTGGGTGTTTTAATCTATGTACATCTTGTGACATTCGCACGTGGCAATGATGCATTATATTATATTTTCTCATACAGCAGTCAAAAATGACATTCCCAGCATCAATTTGCTGTGGCATATTTATTGTGATTCCTCTCATCTTTCAATCTTATTGAGAGCCCAGTGTTTAGTTGGTACATTCAAAAGGGAGTGACTGTATTATAATCAAACTTTGACAAAACTAGCTGTGGCTCTACTGCATGCATTAAAGGAGAATTCCGGTCGATTTACTGGTAGTAGCCAGTCCTATTAACTTACATTGTAGCTTGTTTCGCCGTTGCCGACTGCAGTGATCTTGTTTAATACTGGACCAATGTCAAAGGAAAATATTTCCTCAATAGTTTTAACTGTATCCGATACTCAATGAGCTGTTGCAGAAACAAGCCCAGCCTGAAGCAATAAAGCAAAAGCTGTCAGATAAATGTAGTGCAGTAAACATTACAACATTTCCATCTGAGGTGTAGTGGAGTACAAGTATGAAGTAGCAGCAGGGGCGATTCTAGGATCAGACCTTTAGGGGGGCTCAGCCCCTATGAGAATGTGAATGAGAAAAGTGTTAACCCCACTGCTGTGACAAATTGCAAGAAAATTAACATTGAACTTACATGAAATGTTATCATATTTGCATTCTGCATAAATCTCTGCACACCATTACTCTGTGAAATATCTCACAAACTCTTCACTCAACACATGCATCGGTACAACAAGCAGTCCCTGAGTAATCCGGTTTTGAAATTGCAACAAAATTTCTACATGGTCTCCAACAATTTAATCTCATGTAAACTATTTATGCCAGCACAGATATTTTTTGTAAATTGCTTAGCCAGTGTATTCCACCATAATGGTTATTATATTGCCAGATTCCAGATAATCCCACTTACTTATATGTATCCCACTTACAAATATAAATATATATTTCTACTGGTATGCTTCCTAGTGACATTAATGCAAAAATATGAAGAAAAAAACTATTCCACCTTTGTGTGCATGGTTAAAATTCTGAAGTGTAAAATAGCTCAGGCTACAGCACAAATATTCCCATTCATAGATATATGAATAATCAAGTCTAACCTCTGAATTTCTTTTCAAAGTGCACCAGATTGAGGCATTTAAACGTTAAAATACACACAATTTTCTTACAGGGGAGCATACCCATGGAACCCCCTAGGGGAGCTTGTGCCCCAGTGCAGCTCTAGGTCTAGTGACGCCCCTGGGGCAGTGTCCCTGTTTTAAGTTTACAAATATAAAAAAATTACCTGTTTTGGAGGTATTTATGCTTCTGATCTGAAAATGTCCCCGGATTTTGTCTCAGAAATCTGGTCACCTTATGTTAAGAGGCTAAAAGCACGTTTAAAACTTGCCCTGTTTCAGCCTCCTGGGTGCTAACGCTAGCAGGAGGATAACACATTGTAGGCAACACTGATTGTTTTCATTTTTCTCGCTACTACCAGCACAAGTGAGACCTGCTAGTCAGGCAGATAGAAAGGATAAATTGCAGAGAAGCAATGTTAATCAGAGGGAGATCACAGAATCAAGGCCTGTAAATGTCACCTTTACATGGTGTGATGTGGGGTGACTGATAACCTGTCCGTTCAAAGTTTCCCTATGGTCAAGCCACAATGACGGACACGACATCTCACCATGCAATGCTGCCTGATTGTATGAAGATTCAACAATTAAGGCCAGCATTTGTTTAGGCTGTAAACAGTCAATCTGCTCTGATATTTGCAAACATGTTGCCCTTTCAAAGCTCAAGGGCCACAGCATTATTTAACTTGGTCTGATGCTGTGATGAATTAGTGAATTTCTGTGAGTGTGCCCTGAATTCTATTATGCTAATATTACCAGACGGCCCATCTGCAAGCAGCATCAAATAGGATGCATTTCTGTTCAACTGAGCTATTTCTATCCGATGGGACATAGATTTAACCACCTGTACCCATATTCTAATACAACATTATTTTCATAGAAACACTGCGGCCATGACTGGAGAAATACTCTGTAATAGGAATTGGCATACTCACAGAAATGTAAAAAGCTGTGCATGTGGTGCCCAGTGACCCACAGGGCCCTATCATCGCTAGGTTAAAAGCTGATTGAGACCAATGACTTTGACTCTTACAGTAAGAGGGAACAAAAAGTTATGCCTCCATTTCAAATCAGCCTGAGTTTCAACCCACACACAAGACATGCTTCAGTGATCTGAGAAATTACAGGATACCACCCCTTCCAATTTCACCATCACTGGACCAGACTGTTGCAGGCTTTTGAAACAATTACCCCAAGGGGACCAGAGTAACCTTGTTTATAGCTCATTGAGCTTCCACAGTTCCAATTTCGCACAGGTAATTACAACATTGTTATCTTCTCCTAAATCTTCACCAGAGGTGTTATCACAAAAAGCTACCTTTGGCTCAGCTGTTTGCCTTTTTAGACACTGATCAAAACACACACAGTATCAGTATGCCCATGCATTTCTTGGACAGGCTTATGTTCGTTCTCCAGGTGTCATGACCCAGCGCAGCCTGCTCACCCAGAACACATCAGTCACACTAACACACATCTGTCGCACCGGTCCACCCACTCCATCACAGCCGTGGCTGGTCTCTCTCCTTGAATGTCCCGCCCCGCTTGGAGAGGACAAACAAATCTTCTGATTTGCCTCTAATCTGCAGTCTACCCTCAGCGTGGGCCACCGGCAACCCAGCACATCAAGGACAAGCACTCCACAGGGGGGGTATCCATTAGCACAGCATCCTGCTTCCAACATAGTGTGGTAGGGACAGGGCAGAGGGATTCGCTCCAATTAGAGATGGAGACATGGGGACTTTGCCCCTGACACGTCCCTGCTGCTCCACAAAAGAAGTGTGAGCACACCTTTCTCATACAAAGGAAGGCTTTCCTTTCTGTCATGTCTCCTGCATCGAGCTGTTGCTGTTCATTCACCTCAAACTATTTTGCACCATGCTGTTTTCTTTTCATGTGTGTGGGGCTGTCTGTAAGTATATGAATGGCTGGTCAAACTGATGCGTGTGTTTATGTCTATGGGAGAAAATGTGTGTGATATTGTGTATGTGTGCTTGCTCTTTGGCACAAGGGTGATAATGCTATGTTGGGGTGGTCTTTGGCATGCATCTCTCGTCCGAGGCTTCTATTAACAGAAATCCATCCCTCTATAGAGTGCAGCCTGTTCAGCTTGCCTGTACTGGGTTGAGATAGGTTGGACTGGCTTCATGCTTCATGCATTTGCATGCTGCATGAACACAATCTGCTGACGCCCAGTGGGACCTCCTTTCGTCCATTTGCATTGTTTTTACGCTCCTATGCAAAGTGAACCAATTTGTGGTCATAGTCCATCTGATTTTCAATCAGGATTTGTGTACATGAGAGGTAAGAGACACAGAAGAAAGCATAGCAACAACACTCTGCTATGAATATTTCATCTTTGTTCTATATGAATAAAACACAACATGTTCCTGATTCAACCATAGGACAACATACCTTTCACTGGTCTCGTGTGTATTTGTCCATTCTAAAGCGGAGAGATGAGCGCTTAGATATGAATGAGCCTTTCTATTATAAGACTGCTTCTATTGAATGTAAACGCCACAAATGTAAATGCCTGTAAATGCAAGTGCAGCCTTCAACATAAACACAGAAGAAAATCTAGTGTATTTGGTTGATTATGGAGTGTATCAACTATGCATGAAGCAATTACATACCAGGGCCTGGGGCTCGGATAGAAAACGAATGGATGAATTCCTACAACGATCCCCCCCCTCCACTCTCTCTACATGTCCATTCATTAATCCAGCCGGGCAGCCATTTGTTTGTGCAAACATTCGTTTAGCTGTTTGTTTGTCTGTTCGCTCAGCCATGGAAGTTTTCCCTTTTTTTATCTGCTTCAAGAGACATCAATGTACTGTCTTGTGACCCAATCTATAAAGATTTCCATCTGAGTTAAAGAGACTAGCTGCATTGATAAAGAAAGGTCAAAGGTGGAAAAACAGGCCCCAGAACCATGCTTGAGGTGACAGAAGTAGTGAGACGAAAAAATAAACTACTGGATCTGCAGAGGCTTGGATTGATTGGAATTTAGAGAGAGGGAGGAAAAATGAAATTGGGGGAAGGGAGGGAGAGGCTGGATCAGAGTAGATTGAAAGAGAGAGGAGAGCAGGAGTCAGCATGATGGGGGCAAGCCAGAGAATGAGATTTTTGCCCTGAGAGCACCAACTTCAAAAGCTTTTGGGGGCATGCCTTTACACAATTTTACTCTTAACATAATCCAAGAATTCTGAGAATGTGTGTGTGTGTGTGTGTGTGTGTGTGTGTGTGTGTGTGTGTGTGTGTGTGTGTGAGAGAGAGAGAGAGAGAGAGAGAGAGAGAGAGAGAGAGTGTGGATGGGGATGAGAGATATGTAAGAGAGACAGAAGCATCTCCGTGGCAATGCCCCCATTGATCCTCCATGGAACAGAATTAATAAGTCATCACCCATTTTGTTAAGTCCAACATTTATGATTGCTTTGAAGGTTAAACTACACACTGCATTAGCATGCTCTAAATGAATTTGGAGCAGAGATTGACTCATATGCAGTGTGTGTTTTTTAGGTTGTCTCAAATGTACTTTTTTCTTGTTTGTTTCTGTGTTTTTGTGTGTGTCTGTGTGCCTGTCTGTCTCCCATTCTTCCATCTGGATTCTTTTAATCCCATTCTCTTCCTTTAATCCATCTTTCTTCCTCTCCCCATCCCACACTCTCTTTGCCCCCCCCCCACCACACACACACACTTCTCTATCTCCCCCTCTCTGTCTCTATCTCTCTGCTTGCTTGATCGCTGCTGTCTGCATAGCGAGGAGCTGTATCTTCCACGTGGTTGTGATTCACTTGGCAGCCACTCGAGATAAACATGTTGTGGTGGACAGACGCCTGGGTCCCGGTCCGGAGGAGCAGGCTGACGTGGGTGGGCCCTGCCCAGGTCCCAACGTCAGCATGGATAGCCACTTGGCCAGATGGTCCGGAGTTGAGCTCTCGCCACTGTTCATCAAATGCACCCACTCGCTCTGTCTTGCCTCGCCATGGCCCCCAGCATGATGTCACAGTGGAACCAGAGAAAATTAGCACCTAATTATAGGCTCCTCTCTGTGAAGAATAGTACTGGTGCTGGTGGTGTGTGTCAATGTGTGGAGGCTGGGTGGTTGACTCACTGTGGGACTGTGGCCTGTGGACCACGCAGAGGACATACAGAACACATGCACAGGCCATGGAGGAGATACAAGTGGTGACACACACATATGTACAGGGACACACACAAGCAAAAGGCTAAAACTCCTTTCTGGTTGATTTGTCCTCAGCAGGGTCCCCCACCCCACCCCACGAGGATGCCACAACAGAAACCACTTGTGTTCCATCGCTGATCCAACAGGATTAATTACACACACAATGGAAGCTGATACCTCTGGTTTCTATGCTCCGCAGGCTCCCTTGTGTTATGGACGGAGTAGTTAATCTTCACTGGGAACAATGGAGATTTTGTACTGGTGTATTTGGTTGAGACGTAAAGGAGAGCTTGACTATGCTGCCATCTTGTGATTGCATTTGAACCAGACTGGATGTAAATGAGAGGAAGGATATCTTGGATTGCTTCATCAGTGCAATACTAATCCGTAATGTTGAATTGATGTCAAAGGTAAATAAAGGGCTATAGGAGAGTCACTATCATGAGATTCCCAGATGTAAAACAAAAAATGAAAAGCTTTGCAATCTATCTATTAGATATTGCCCGGATACTCAGTCGAGAGACTCTGTGATCAAGAGAAAATATCCTGACAGCTGCTCAGACGGAGGAACCAGCAGTGGTCAGAAAATAGCTACATGAAGAAACTAAGAAATGCCTTCTGCTGAACTGGCGAATGGCCTGCCACCACTGCGAGAAATTAAATAAATTATTGTCTGGAAAGTTAGCAATTAAATTTTTATTAGGTCTGCAAAGGCTTACCAAAATAGCTTAATATAACAAAAACAAAAGTCAATCTCTCATTCTTAAACCATACAAAACCATATTGCATCACACTTTAATACTGTTGATAACTCCCAATGTCTCTGTGTTTACAACACAACAGAGGGAGGAAATGTTATGGACCGAGCAAAACATCATTCAAAGAATCTTAAACCACACTGTTTGCCTTTACATCACTCTGAATGTGAATGCATACTTGTAAATATAATTTCTGGAGTTAATTCAAAACTTTGGCACAATAGATTTATTCAAGAAAAACTGTAAGCAAATGTCCTTGCAGGATTTAGTGCATGTTGAGTATATTTTAATCCGCTGAAGAGCGAAGAGCAGCGCAGGAAAACAAATACCAGGGATTTTGATTAAAGCGTGTACATGATGAGGAAAAGGTGGTGGGTCGGTGGAGGGGAAGAGACAGGGCACCGGTGCAGTTTGTTTTTAGGGTACAACCACTTTGTAAGGGCTCCCGGGGATGTTGTCGTCACCCCATTTGACGATGACGGTGTAGCTGCCCTTGTCCTTGACGGTGTAGGTGACGTTATAGAGCTTGTTGCCCATGTGCTTGACATACACCTCCTCACAAGGAGTATGGGGTCCATGCACACCGACCATCAGCATGTTCGAACCTGGACAAGAAGTAAGAGGAGGATTTAATGATCATGGTGTACAAAAGTTGCACAGGTGTGTGTGTGCGTTGTCTTAAAGCTGCACTAATCAAAATGGTGATGCAACCAATGATTATGTATAATGTAAGAGGGTGTCTCCTTTAGCTCTTTGTTTTGGTTTAAAGGCCCGCAACTTTAATGTTTTGTTTACTCTCACTCATTAACATCAGTTGCAGCATCAGCAGGCAGCTGTTTTCAGTAAAAAAATAAAATAATTTTGTAATGTGTCTGAAATAATGTGTCTGAAATGTATGCTACCTGCCCAGCATCAAACACCAGACAGGCATCTAGTTCCTGAACATAGTTGAGTACGGAGATGCTAAAGAGCCAGATATTTCCCTTAGGAGTCAATGGAGACCAAAGCTAACTAAAAGGAGAGTAAATACTGGACATGTTTGGTTATTTATATTAGTGTTGTGTTTACAGCTTGTTCCTCTGCCCAAAAGTGGCCAAAACCAATCAGTTTTATTCTGTAGTGTCTGTAGAAACTGTGTGTATTTGACTTGTGTTTTTACATCATTTTATTTTTGTCTTTATCTGGGTGATCATCTCACCTGCTTTGCTGCAGTCAACTGTAAAATTGTTTTTCTGTCCGACCACAGCCTTGGACAGCCCTGTTCCACGACAAACCACCATGCTGGCATCAGATGTCAGTTTTGTTGAGGTGGTGGAAGAGGAGGAGCTGGAACTGTAGGCACCACCCACTTTGGAGGTTTTGGTAACTGTTTCGACCAAGACTGAGGAAGTCTCGTGGAGGCTGTGTCCGCCTGACAGCCGAGCTCCTGTAGGAGAGACAGAGAGAGAGAAAGAGAGAGAGGTTATCTAATGTCATCATGACAGTCCAGACATTACATTATACACTCAGTATTGACAAATATATGATGGAAGCAAAGATGCTGCTGCTCGTGGGGAGAATTTCCCTTCACAGACTAATGCTGGACTAACGTCTGAGCTAAAGTAGCAACAGTTCAGTAGGAAGTTCTTCTCAGTCTTGAAAGTATTAGTCACATTAATGAATAAATAAAGGAATTTGTATGCACCAAGTAGTGACAGGATAATATCTGTGTAGTGCCAGAGAAAGACAGCCTTTATGTAAAATGTACACAGTGTACACAAATGTAGCAGTATGAACAGATGAACACACTTTCTTTTTTCAGAGGAACATTTGTTTCATAATCGAGACACTTGTCATGTGAGATCCACAGATCAGATGGGAGAGTGACTGTCAAGCAGACCTGTGATTTTAGCTTTGAAAGGACTGCCCACTATGTGCTGTGGCCCTCCGTATTTAATGGTGATGAGATAGTTGCCGGGTGCCATGGGGGTGTAGGTGATCTTGTAGCCTTCAGGACACTCCCGACAGTCCATCTTGACCTTGGATGGTCCATCGATGTTGACCGATAGTGTGGCAGAGCCTGCGTTACAGGTGTTGACCACAAACTCTGAGGGTGCACCTGGAAAAAAGAGGGCAATGCAAAGAAAGATGAAGAGACTGCTCAAACAGTGCACATGATATTAAATTAAAAAATAAAAATCACAAGAAAACTATGCTGAAACAAAGCAAATGTGGTAGATATTTGAATTAGTGGTGGTTATATCTACCTGTGGTTCCTCCCTGCAGTCCAGGACCATGCGCTGTCACCATGCCTGGGTCTCCAACCAGCCCTGGGTCTCCCACTCGCACGTTAAAGGGACTTCCGGGAATGTGGCATCCGTTGAACTTGACATCTATGGAGTGAACTCCATTCTCCCGTGGAATGAAGCGGATTGTACTCTTGTCTGAACATGATACACAAAACAAGTGGATATATTACTTCTAAATGATGCTTAAAGATAATAAAACAAGCTGAATTATCCATCTGCTGAAGTCTACTTTGTACTACAAAGTGAGGTTTGTGTGTACCACTGTCAAGCTCAGTGACATAGCATTCCTCAGAAGATCCGGCAGGGGTGTGGATTTTTGCGTCAACCACACCTCGAGCCCCATTGCGCTGCAACATGAAGGATGCCTCTTGGTTTACCTTCAAGTCCTTCTCCTACAAAAGACAGGGAAGAATATGATCAGAATACAGTATATATATTTGGGTGCATGTGTGTGTGCCTGCACATCGAGGGACACAAAGTGTGTGACTCATCACGCCTGAACGAGAATAGATTGAGCATTTGAGTGTGAGAGGCAGAAAAGGTCAGAGTTTACAGCGAGGCCGGCGTTTAGTGTTTTTGCCCTACAGGCGGACGAGCGGTCCTACCAGACATAAGAGGTAGTGTGACATTCTAAATATTGGAATGATATTGCACTTCACCTGACTTCTAGTGATAGGAAAGCACTCTGAAGTGGCATTTCAGTCAACTAAAAATATACGTTTTTAGCATTGTTGGCAATTGTTATGGAAACTGTGAAAGCAAATAAAACAAACATCTGTGAAGTGAGGAGAGCAATATTGTAAGCTTTCACATGTATCTTTAAAGTAGTCTTTATCTTCCGCTCACTGTTTTCTTGCTCAGACAGAAACACAATCACATAGACTCGCTGACTGCCCACATATAGCACAGCTTGTGTTGCCCCACATTAGCAAAGGACAGTTAATCCAGCCCTTCATCACTGGCCAGCATCACAGAATTATATTTGCATTTGATACTGCTCCAACACTGGCATTCAATTACACTTCAAGGGCAAAGTGCTATTAGACAGAAATATCTACTGCCACTCAATCATTACGTTACATGCAATCTGTTATTCAACCTGGATATTTTGTCACTGTGCATGTGTTGTGTCTGTGAGTGTTTCATGCAACAAATTAATGTGGCTGCTTTTGTCAACTCTGTGTGTGTGTATGTGTGTGTATCTTACCTGAAGGCTTGTGAGAGTGAGCCTGCGGGCCTCGTCTGACAGTGTAGCAATCGGAACGATGAACGGGCTGTCAGGGATCTGCTCATTGTTGAACTTGATTGACACCTCGTAGTCACCTGGGGAAGCAGACAGGTTATTTTCTTTCACCACCAAATGAACTGAAGGAAGTATGAAGGAATCACTGAAAAGTTTAGCAGTTTAGAGATTAAAAAAAACACTATGAGAAAACATTAAAATGAGGAAACATCTATACCTGTAGGCAAAAAAAGTTGTACCTGGTTCTTTCACTATGTAGGAGACACCGCAGGAACCATCCTTTCTGTCCTCAAAGGAGATTTCAGCCTTGCTGGGGCCCTCGACAGCGATGGACAGACCGCCAGCACCTGCCTCTCTGGTCCAGATACTAAATTCAGCTAAAGAGGATAAAATCAAGTTTCACCTTAAGTATCAACATGATCAACATTTTGGAATCATGTCCTGAATAAAACAGTTCTTCCCACTGAGAGCACGTCCACGTCCACAGAGTTAACTTACAAGGTGCTCCAGCCACGCCTCTTTCCAGGCCTGGTCCTCCTGCACGGACCTTGTGTGCTCCTCCCTCCCCCATGGGCCCCACAGTAAACTGGAAGGGGCTACCAGGAACGTGTTGGCCTCTATACTTGACGTTGACCGTGTGGGGTCCCATTTCACTGGGGATAAAGCGCACGCTGTAGGTGCTGCTCCCTCCATCCACTATGTCAGCATCCACTGTTTTCCCACTGGGGCTGGTCACCTGAGCCGTCATGGCCTGAGAGCCACTCTCTACTGGATGAGGCAGAGCAGCACAGAAGACGAGTTTAGACATTTGCACAGATATTCTTAGTTAAAAAATACGAAGAATACATGTTTTCACATTTAAAAAATTGAGTTTCAATTTGGATTCTCACCCTCAGGTCTGGCAGTGATGCCAGCAAAGCTGCTGAGGCTCTCTCTGCCCAGAAAGTCTCCAAAAACATCTCTGAACGGGCTTCCTCCTCCGCCCAACTGGGTGCTCTCCTCCACTCGTACCTCCCTCTTGGTCTCTCCACCACGGGTTTTGCTGATCTCAGTGCGCTCAGTGCGGGTGTAGGTGTGGCTGCTGCGGGTGAATGTCCTGGTCAGCCTCTCCTGAGCTGAAACCATCTGGAACCAGTTTCCTACAGTGAGGAGAAAGAAGTGAGAATATGATTGTAAGTGCATTTATTTTAAGATTGGTTGACCGCTGCCTTCTAACCACTTCTAACTGGCTCCTGTACTCACCTGGGATCTTGAGGTTAAGGCCACATGTGCTGCCCACTGAGGCAATAGAAGACGCCTGTCTCTTTCTAGTAATACTCTCCTTCATCCTTCCTTCTCCGGTCACCTTTACTGTGAAAGGACTTCCTGGAGGGCATAAACACATATACAGTGAACAAAATAGTTTTATTTTATTTTAAGATGTCAAATGTTTTTGTTATGAATTCCTGCTGACCCGATTGTTTTGTTACTTAATGACAACTCTAAATTACAACTGCTTGGGAGACAGAGGAAAGTTTGGCTAGCCGGCTCAACCGCAACCAAGAAAATGATAGCTCAATGCTGGCTCCCCCCTCACTGGCTTTGTATGAAACAGTGGTTGGCGTATTTTCTAGACATAGTTATGCTTGAGCTCTCTACAGCAAGGATTAACAAGGCCAAAGCATCGACTATCAACCTATGGAAAAGCGCAGCAGCACAAATATCAGACCTAATGACCTCAGAATCACAAGAAATAGAGGAGAGTGACTAGGCAAGGTGTGATTTCTGTTTGTTTATTTGCCCTGTTTTCCTCGAGACCGCAGAAGGTGGGGGGTGGGAGAGGGTTTTTGTTCTTGTTCAATTTGTGTTTCTCTGTTCTGTATGTTTAATGTAAAATATTCTAACCTGGGATGTGTTTTTCAGCAAACTTGATGTTAACAGTGTAACTTCCAGGTTCTGTTGGACAGTAGGTGACTCTGCACGTCCCGTCTTCCACATCTTCACAGTTAATATCCACTTTGCTCGGACCCTCGATTGACAATGCTAGACCTCCATAACCTAAAGGAAGATGAAAAGTAGAAGATAAGTTGAAAAAGTATGTGTTGCCTTTGTGTTTTTTACGACCATGTTTGCTATAAAGGTGAAACACACCTCTAAATCTTACCTGCGTTCCTTGTATCCACAAAGAATTCAGCCATTTCTAAGGTGTGTGCCTCCACCAGGCCTTTACCAAAAGCCTTCACTCTGCTGGCCTCGCCAATCTCTGACTGGCCAACCATGATTTTAAAAGGGCTGTTGGCCACATGTGCCGCATTTTTCCTCACGCTCACTTCATGCTCGCCGACCTCCTTAGGGGTGAAAGAAATACCTGTGAACATAAAAAAGGCAGAGAGGGAAAAAAATCAAGACAAAGAAGAAAAAAAGAAGATAAAAAAAGAAATCCAAATGCATTTGTCTTATCCATGTTATACTCATTTTATTTTGGGTATAAATGGTAATCTCACCGAGGTGTCTGTTGGGCAGTCTCTTGAGCAGGCAGGGCTCCTCGTTGCCCGATGGTGCTCTGATACTGGCAGTCAGAGAGCTCAGATCAGTCTCTGTGATCTTCAGGGACACGTCAGCCGCTGTTCCGACATTCAGCTGTGATGTCCTGGTTATGGCGTCATCCCCTTGACATAAAAAAGGTGGTTTAGATGTTTGTCAACCCCTAAAACCTAACCTAAGCCTTAACTGAAAACCTGTTTTAATGAACACATCCACTATAAATATACAGTCCAAAAAAGTGGGTTGAATAGGAGACATGATTGATTTCCTCACCAGTGATCTTAGCAGTAAAGGGACTGCCAGGAATGTGCTTGTTGTCAAACTTGACAATGATGTTGTAGTCTCCAGGAGCTGTAGGCAGGTAGGACACAGTGCAGGTACCGTCTTTGTTGTCCTTACAGGTGATCTCGGCCTTAGAGGGTCCCTCCACTGCCAGTGACAGACCACCTGAGAGGGAGAAAAAAAAAATCTTACTTTTCTGTGGTGTATTAAGGGTTAATTGTATTACCATTAATAGCAAATATTACTGCTTAAGTAAGGTGGGGAACTGGGGAAGTAATATTATATGTGGATGTATATATATGTATAGTACCTTCTCCTGCATTCTTGGTGACCACAGTGAAAGTGGCAGCCTTGTTGACCATGCCGTAACTCAGACCTGGACCATAAGCAGTCACCACTCCACTGTTTACAGCATCCACAAAGAACTGCAGAGGGCTACCTACAGTATAAGGGATATAATCATTGGCAAACAGCAATGACACTAGGAATATAGTACTGTGAATAGTATCTATTGCATTTAACTTAAACTAACAAAAGCAAGAGAGCAAAAGATCCTTGAATAATTCAAGGTTATTTTTTAAATTGACAATCGCTTCCCATCCTTCTAATGCGGTGTGTTTCTGACCTGGAATGTGGTTGCAGTCATATTTGATGTCCATCTCATGCAGACCTCTCTCTGTGGGCTGGTACTTTATTGTGATGGTGCCATCCTTATTGTCAGTGATATGCGGGCGGGCAGTCTTGCCTGAAGGCATCCGCACCTCACCTAGAAATGACAGCAGTGTGTTGAAATGTCAGTGACCTAAAAAGGAGGTGTGTGTGTGTGTGTGTGTGTGTGTGTGTGTGTGTGTGTGTGTACGGGCAGAATTTTCTGTGTGTTTGTCACACCTGTGATTTCTCCTTGCTGTGGCGTGAAGGGGACAAGGAAGTTAACAGGACGGAAGAGAGGATCCACAGTATCGCGGGGAACAACTGGCTCATTTGTGGCCTGTCAATACAGAAAGAAGAGAAATTGTTGGTTTCATACACCTAAATGTCAGAACAGAACAGCACTTCAGCAGCTGGTTAAATACTCCTTTACTCACCACCACATGGAAGGGGCTCTTAGGAATGTTCTGTCCCCCAAAGCGGATGGTAATAACATATTTTCCAGGTTCAGGGGCTGTGTAGTAAATGTCAAAGGTCCCATCCCGATTTTCCACCACATCCATATCCAGCTCCATCCCTTGTGGGGTCTGCACCTTACAGGTCACCTTGCCTTTCCCAGCAGCCTTGGCATCCACTGTGATAACTGTATCCTCGGAGGTCTGCAGCTTCTGAAGACTTGCTGTTAGGGACAGAGAGGGAATAAGGATAAATGGAAAGAAGTGCTACATAAATACATGGATTGTAGGATTTTCTTGCAATGTGTCACAGAAATAAAAACAACGCCTCTGTTACTCACACACGCCATGTCCTCCAATAGAAACTGGAAAGAAAACGTTTCAGATTTTGAATATAAATATATAAATGCTACGACTATAATATATTAGTTTTATTTATTATGTATTCACAGTGGTTTTCTTACCTGTGAGGAGACATTTGCTGGCGTCTCCTGTGGGCAGGGACTGGATGCGGTATGGGGAGTAAGGAATCTCATCTCCTCCATATTTAATGGTGATCGTGTAAGGGCCTGTAGAGTCAGGTACATAGGAGACAGTGTAGGTGCCGTCCCTGTTGTCCTGGATGGTTGCATTCTTTGGCTTGCCCTCTGGGTCCTGTCAATGGACAATATTAAGTTATTTAAATGGTGACTTATGGTTAAAAACGTATTGTGTGAAAGTTAGCTGAACCCACCAGAATCTGCACAGTGAGCAGTCCCTCCCCAGCATCACGAGCATCAATGGTGAACTCAACTGGCAGGCTTGCAGACACACCTTTTGTGTCTAGACCAGGGCCACTGGCACGTACCTTACTGGCATCATGCCCAGGCTGAGACATTACCTTGAATGGACTGTGGAAGAGGTAACAGACATCTTGCTGAACTACACTTTTCTTTTTAAATCCAGCCAGACAGAGCTGAACTTTAATTAAGACATATCTGCACATACTGCCTGGCTTGGCGTTTTTACTAAACTCGTACTGCACCTGTGTGGGACTTCCTGATCTGCATATTTGACAGCTACAGTGTAAGGGCCATCCTGGGCTGGGGTGTAGTGAACTGTGTGGGTGCCATCCCCGTTGTTCTTCACACCAACTGGCTCTACGGTACCTGGCAATAAGACATTATAGAAATAATCGTATACCGCCAACTTTCTGTCATTTATCAGCTTAAAGTAGGCAAGAGGTTTTCATAGTCTAACAGCATGTCCTTACCTGTTGGGCCGTAGAGTTTGACATCCAGTGGAGCCTGTCCAGCTTGGGTACAGTCTGCTGTGAAAGTCTGAGGAACATGGGCTCTCACTCCAGTGCCCAGACCTGGACCTGAGCACTTCACCTTGCTGGGGTCCACAGGGTCCTTCACTGGTACACGGAACGGACTACCAGGGATTGGGTGACCTCCATAGTTGATGTTGACGTCATAGTCTCCAGTAGTGAAAGGGATGTACTCCACACTGCAGCTGCCATCTTTATTGTCCTTGCAGGATATTTTTGCCTCTGAGGCTCCCTCGATGGTTAGGCCCAGGCCTCCTGTACCAGCACCCCTGAGAGAGAAGCCAACGCTTTAATTTAATTGCACATGTTTGAGTTAAATTCCCACAAATGTTGCCTTTAAATGTGATCCAACAGTACCTGGTCTCCACAGTGAAGCAGTTGGGCTTGTTGGTAATCCCTCCCTCCAGACCTGGTCCATAGGCACGGACCCGGGTCGGATCACATCCCTCCACCACAGATACTCTAAAGGGACTCTTGGGCACCGGTGCATCGTCATACTGCACCTCAATCAGATGCATTCCTGCGCACAAAGAGACTCATCAGTTCAATGTCTGATGTCATACCTCTCTGGCTGAATGTTCTCAAAGCAAGCAAATATGTTCTGTTATTGCCGCTTGCTTTTAATTATGAGCCAAATTAATTCCCTTTTAGGGAGATAAACATCTGTTTATTTATAAAAGGCTCCATCTAGAGTGCAGACGTTCTGGTGAACGTACAAGTCATTACATCTGTTCCCTATTCATTATTCTGTTACAACATTTTTCTGACAGAGCCCTCTCAGTAGACCTATATGCCAGATTCCCAGCAGCAATGCTATGATATTAGAGCATGTCTGGTAGTGGAGGAGTGCTATGTGATCTCTTTGCTTTGTGTTATAGGTCTCTATTAATATCCCCTGTCATTCCCCTGCTGTATAGCTGTGTGCAGGCAGCCTTCAGCACACATACCTGCCTGGTTAAGAGCTTCTGTTCCAGAGCACACTATTTATAAAACAGAGCCTCCCTGCTCTCTGCCCCTCACATCATTGCTCCACTGCATCATTCTGTATTTATACCCCTCTCTTTCCTGTTCTTTCTGTTCCCACTCTCCTGCTTTATTCCCAAATGGCGCCCAACACAAGCACCTGTTAGTGATTTCTCCGTCTGTATGCTCTCTTTTTACATAGACTGCTTATGTAAAATCCTCTATCTATCTGCAGCAGGTTAGGTTTCTTAATGTTACAGATTTGACATAGATCTTACTTCCATTATTGTTGTTCCGTGCCTCTCCACCTTATGATGCTTTAATTACATGAATTAACCCACTTAAATGAAACAAAGTAATATTTTTCTCCTACCATCCTCGAATGCTGTGTACTCCACTCTGTAGGTGCCATCTCCCTTGTCAGTGACGTAGGTGTCTGTGTTGGTGCCGGAGGGGCTGATAATGTGAACCTTCACATGATTTCCTCCAACCTTGTTGAGGGCACGAGCATCAACAATGAAGTGGGTTGTTACTTCTCTGAGGACCCCTAGAAACAGAAAAGCCCTTCAGGTGATTTGTTGCCAAGTGGGTGCAGTCATTTTAAGACTTGACATTATAAATATGATATATATATATATATATATATATATATATATATATACTTCGATATTTACACATATATTTAACAGCAGAGGCAGATATAAGTAACACATTTTAACTGTGTCTTAACAAGTTAAAAAAAGTACATACAGACTGCAACTAACAATTCAATAGAGCCCAAGGTGACATCTCCTAATAGCTTGTGTTTTCAGAACCACAGTCCAAAAGCAAAATTGGAATTATAATGACAGAGAAAAACAACCTGCAAATGTTGGCCATTTTGCTTGATAAATTATTTTAATTGCCTTTCTAACAATTAACTTATCATTTAATCGACTAATTCTTTATGCCTAGGTTTGTTAAAACCTAACATGAAGTGAAAATTAACTTTAATCTTAGGTTCTTGGTATCTTTACCTCTGGGCTCCACTCCTGGCCCATAGACATGCACCCCGCTGGTGTCCACAGAGGGCTCGACCTGCAGGACTTTGGGAAACTGGGGAATCATCTGGCCGCCATACTTGATCGTGATGGTGTGCGTGCCATGGAAGGGTGGGATGTATGTCACAGAGAAGGTCCCCTCTGCTGTTTTCTGGATGTGCACTTCAGCTTTAGTCCCGGTCTCTGACACAATCTCAATGGTGAGCTCAGCGTCGCCTGCCCGGGTGCAGTCCACAGTGAAGGTCGCCGGTTCGCCTGCCTTGGCCTTCTCCAGGCCCGGCCCGCTGGCCGTCACCTTGCTGGGGTCTAAGGCTGAGCGCACTGCAGCTTTGAAGGGAGAGCCGGGGATGTGCTGTTCAGCAAACAAGATATTGATGGCATACTCCCCAGGCTCAGTGGGAAGGTAAAACACTGAGCATGTGCCGTCACCATTGTCTTGGCACTCAATCTTCGCCTCGCAGGGACCCTCCACGGTCAGGCCCAGCCCACCTGCACCAGCTCCCTTTGTGTCAATAGTGAATGGAGCTGGTTTACCCACAATGCCTCCCTTCAGGCCTGGGCCAAAGGCTCGCACCTGTGATACAACATTCAGGTCAGTTTTCTGAGATGTGCTATACAAAACATCCAATATTTGTATGTTATGTTTCATGAGCCTCAAGTATGAACACAGAGTAGAACTACATGCAGCTTTCATGAACTTTTACCTTTGAAGGATCAGCAGGCATCACTGCTTCAACCCCAAAGGGGCTTCCCATCACCGGGTTGCCATCATAGCTGACATCAACCTTGTACTGCCCCTCCTCTGGGGGAATATACTTCACACAGTGAGTGCCTTTGGCTTTGTCTGATTCCAACTTGCATGGGATTGGTCGGCCAGAGGGTGAGGTCATCTTCACACCCACATTGCCCTGCCCACCAGCGCCCTTTGTGTTAACTGTGAACTCCTGATCCTTTCCAACCTCAACTTCTGCAAGAAAGATTGACATGAAACACTTAAAACCTTGCAATTCACTACTTTTACATGGTGTAAATACAAGAGTATAGTATGTAGTGTTTGTAACTTACTGGTGTCTAATCCTTCCACTTTCACCTTTCCAATATCCAGAGCTGGTGCCACTGTAATGTGGAAGGGACTCTTGGGAATGGGATCTCCTCCATGACTGACTGAAATCACCATGTTACCCTGAAAAGACACAAGATGATTTGAGGCGTCATTGTGAATAATCTCTCAATCCTGTTCTTCAACAAAGGCCTACTGTACCTGTTGAAGAGCTGTGTACTTGACAGTGTAGGAGTAATCGTGGTTATCGATGATCTCAAAGTCACGAACTGCCTCTCCCGGACCTGATGCTGCAAAATGCACCTCAGGCTTGGCCTTGCCAGCTCCCTTTGTGTAGATGGTGAAGTGAGTTGGAGTGCCCACCTCCACTCCTGAAACACACACGTGTTTTGTCAGTGCTACCAATCCTAGTCAAATCAAATAATTTCTATAACATCAAAGTATTGTAGTCAGTGTTTTCTACAAATGCAAATACCTATACATTTGGTGTCAGTGGGTCTCACCTGTCTTGTTAAGTCCGGGGCCCTCTGCTCTCACCTTACCGGCATCATGGGAAGGATCCACTTTGACTCTGAATGGACTGATGGGAATCTCCTGACAAAGCCAATCATAAAATAATCATAAGAAATGACTCAAGACTAAATACATATCAAAAAAATATTCTACATAACTCACCAGATTCTCTTACACTGGAAACTGTATTCTTACCTGGTCAGCAAACAGCACCATGATGGTATATCGGCCTGCACCGGGGGGAGTGTACTTGACAGTGAAGGTGTCATTGTCATTCTTGATGATGTCAAATTCGATGTCTGCCTCGGCAGGGCCAACCACCCCTGGGGCGCACTTGATTCCAATGCTGATGTCTCCTAATGGTGCATAGCAATGAGCACAGTTCAAGAAGGTCACTCAAAAATAGATGATCTGAATAAATAAAAGCAGTCGCTTCACTGCCTAGAGCTGTATATTAACTACATTTCATAAATTTCAAATAACTTACCTCAACTTTGTCAGCTAAGATGCAAATCTTTACTTATTCTGTTCATTCTGTGGCCTTTATATTTTTCAACATCCACATGACGTAGCACTAAATTCATTAAGAGTCAACTAAACTCAGAAGTGTTTTTGTAAACACCCACACCATCTTCCTCGTACATGCTCACCTTGACCAGCCTCCCCACAGTCCACTGTGAAGTATGTTGGCTCGTTAGCTTTGAGCCCAGTCTTCTCCACTCCAGGCCCATAGACCTTGACTTTGTCTGGATGACAACCCTCTCCAACCAGCACCTAATGAATTCAAAGTGTACTTGAGGCAAAAGTAGTTGGTTCAAGTACAACTGCTGCAGTCCTCTTAGTTTGTGCATATTTGATTTGAGTATCATTATATTAAATTGACTGAATATTAAGTGTATACGCGTGTGTGTGTGTGTGTGTGTGTGTGTGTGTGTGTGTGTGTGTGTGTGTGTGTGTGTGTGTGTGTGTGTGCGTGCGTGCGTGCGTCATGTGTCTTACCCTGAAGGGGCTGTTGGGAACGTTGACATCCCCCCAGGTGATGATGATGGTGTGTTTAATGGACTTGACAGGGGTGTACACACACAGAAATGTGCCGTCTCCCTTGTCAGTGATCTTGATTTTAATGGTGCAGCCTTCAGCGTCCTTAATGGATACAAAAGCTGCATGTCAGCTCTGGTCTGTACATGCAATATAAATAATGTTTTCCTATAAATAATACGATGAAGGTTGCTCTCCGTACCTGTGCGTAGATCTTGAGGTGACCCTTCCCAGCCATGCGGGCATCAATGGTGAATTCAGTTGGTTTGTTCACAACAACTCCAGTTGGCTGCAGGCCTGGACCATATGCTTTCACCTGCAACATTTTGATGTTTTAATGTATTTTTTTTAGAATATGATCAGGTCACAATGGCAACTTGTTTCATACTTATTTTATTGTGTATAATTCAGTGAGTGGGAATTACCTTCTCAGGGAAGACGTCATTGGCTGCAGGAAGGATGTGGGCCATGAAGGGGCTGTCCTTGATGTCCTCGTCATCACAAATGACGTGGACAGCATAGTCACCGGCCTCAGTTGGCCAATAGCGCACATCACAGGAGCCATCGCCCTTATCATCACACTCAATTTTAGCCTGTGATGGGCCTTCGATGGAGAAGCCTAAACATTCAAAGAATTAAAACATTTAGACTAGATTTTTTAAACATCCACTTTTCTTCTACAAGAGCTTATATTACTCAAGACTCACCGAGAGTTCCAACTTCAGTGCCGATGGCCTCTACCACAAAGTCAGCAGATTTTCCAACCATGCCAGTCTTCAGACCAGGACCCCAGGCCCTAACCTTCTGAAAACCTGCCTCCTCACCCACCTCCACTTCGAAGGGGCTGCGGCACACAAGATTACACAATATTACCAGGTGTCAATGTGAATGTGCATTGTTAACGAAGAGCTAAAGGCAGCAATAGGAACCTACCTGCGTGGGATGGGCTGGCCTCCCCAGGTAATGCTGACTGTGTATTTACCGGGCTTAAGGGGGTAATATTCACATTCATACACACCGTTTCCTGCATCTCGCACTTTCACTTGCTCCTCTGCTCCAGCTGAGGATGAATAAAACAGTCAATATGGATTTTTATCAAGTCGATGTCGAAGAGACATTTTATGAATTTTGATTAGCATACGCTATGTGAATGCTACCCTTCAGACAAAAAATAAAAAACAAATTGTGAATGATTCTCAAAAAGTACGAGGAGTGAGGAGTGATGTAGAGAAGAAAGAGCTGTCTGACTCACTTGGTCCTTTGACTAAGACGCTCAATGATCCACTGCCAGCTCCCTTGGTGAAAACCCTGAAGTCTGCAACCTCCTTTACTCTCACACCTTTAGGCTGAAGGCCTCTGCCTGTTGCTCTGCAGGCATTTGGGTTCATTGCTGAAAGGAATAACAACAAGTGTGAAAGAGAGAAATCTTTAGCAAAGCAAACGGCAACTGAGAGTAGCCAGCAGTTGACAGCAATGTTAGTAGCAAAGACAGTAAAATATCCAATTCAAGTGGAATTCCTTAAAGCTTGAATGACAGAACCTGCAAATGAGAATGATGCTTTTTGCAGTACATATAACACAAAGTGCAGATTGTTGAAAAGGACATTGACGAGAGCATCGAGGAAGCATCTGACAACATTTCAGTCAGTCGCTACGAAATGTTGACTGCAGGCTTAAATCGAAAACTGGCTGATGCAAATTTAGAAGTGATAAAAACAAACATGTCAACAGCACAAGCAAAGACATTTAACAGAGAAGAACAAAGTAGACAGAAATGCAAAGTGAGACAATCTGTAAACTATTTGTACAACATTGCATCTCATCTTTCTCTGCACATAACGAAACCATCAAGCTGCAGGACGCAAAAAGATGGAGCAGGTGCCCACGCAGGCACACCATTAAGCCACGGCACCCTAATCTTAGAGAAAGCACAGAAGGGCATCTGCAGGGCGCCGCACAGGTAAAGGTTTGGGGGGATCTGGCTTAGCAATGGGCACAGGCTCCTCCCAGCAAACCATACTAACTTGGGCGGCCAGGTTTTTTGGGGGGTACCCTATTTCCAGCCTTCGCTCCAGGAGGGGTGCACACTGACTGAGGGACTATCTGCAGTGGAGCTCCCTTGGGAGGAGCAATGGGTAGAGCTAGAAATGACAGATAGGAAGGGTTATGGTCTATACTCAGTGGCTGTTCCCAGGGAAAATAAAGATGATTGTAGATGTGATGGACAGATCACCCTGATACTAACAGCATGATAAGAAATCTGATTAGTCTGACAATAATTTACAACACAGACAGATGGCTCACCCTCTGCGACATTGACAGTGAATGGGCTCCTTGGGATCTCCTGGCCTGCAAACAGTATGTGTATGGTGTGAGGCCCTTCCAGCATGGGACGGTAAGTGCAACGGAAAACACTGTCACCCTTATTCTCCAGGATGAGCTCCACTGTGTCCTTTTTGCCCTGAGGATCGACAATTACCACACTGACGTCGCCATTACCAGCACCTGAATGTGACAGGAAAATGATCAGTCATCACAGGTCAACATGCTGTAGCTTTAGTCTGAGAAAATCATTCTTTTGACTTTGTTTGAAAACGCTGCAAGCCTGTCATCAGATCACATTCCTGTTGTCCACATGTGTACATGTCAGTATGTAAAGTGGTTGAATTTTCCATACTAACCAGCTGTGTAGATGTCAAAGTAGGTGGGTTTGTTAGCCACATTGCCTGTAGGATCCAGACCTGGTCCCCTGGCATGGACTTTGCTGGGGTCACCCATATCCTTCGCTACATTCACTGTGTAGGGGCTCTTGTCAATGTCCTGACCAGCAAACAGCACTTTCACCTATAGAGATATAAGCAAGACAAAGGTAAAACATTTTTAAATAGAGTGGTTTGTCCGTGTTGTGCTAAGTGATGTGTTGACCTAATGTACATCAGAAAGAAAATTGGTCATACCTTGTGAACACCCTCAACTTTGGGAACATAGGTGACAGTGTAGGATCTGCTTTTGTCCTTGTTGGGTTTAACCTTAGCCTGGAGAATAAGACGACAAAGTACAAGAGGGTTAGATTAAAGATTAGATGCTACACTTTGCAAAACTTTGAAATGTAGCAGGATTATCAGAGGTGGCTAGCAGGCTGTATGCTAAGATCCCTTGTTGATCAGGTATAACTTGCCTCCTCTTTGTGTCCCTCAGGATCTTCCACATAGACTAGGACCTCACCACTGCCAGCTTCTAGAGTTTCCACAGTGAACATAGCTGGTTGCAGCACCTTGTTGCCGTGAGGCTCAATACCTGTAATGTAAATGCAGAGACACAGGGTGTGGTGATATATTCTGCAAGGCTTGGGGTAATGTAGTCTATATCCTTGACGTTACACTTCCGGGATTGCTCTGGTGCCGATGTAAATTCTGCCGGATGCATGTATTTTCCATTTCCTTCCGCTTTCTTTGAGTTGGAATTTAAAATTCGGTGGATTAATGAGGACTATTTCTTACTTCTCCTCAGATCTCTGCAGGGTAAATTGAGACAGCTAGCTAGACTACCTGTCTAATCTGACTTTTCTCTCGCACAACTATTTTGCAGCGGCTCTGTGCGGAGCTTAGCGCAACCCATGACAATTCTGATTGGTTTAAAGAAATGCCATTAAACCAGAGCACATCCCCGAATGCTATGTGGAGTAGCCAGACCCTCCTTCAGCGCGCTTTGGAGGAGGGTCTGGCAAAGCGAGACTAGGAGCAATGTAACATTCTTAGCAACGGGCAACATATTTATACTGTTGTGAACTTTGCAGGTGTCCATGGCTACTGTTGGGCTACCCACCAGGTCCATAGGCTTTGGCCTTGTTTGGAAAAAGCTGTTTGGGCCTGAGAGGAGCTCCGGGCTTCAGTTTTGCCTTGGGGAACTGAGACAGGTAGGTCATCACTGAGTGCTCATCCACATCTGGGTCCACAATCTCCTCAGGGGCAATCACCTAGAGCAGAGACAGCCAGCACAGTAGAGGTTAATAATGTGTGTTGCGTTTTAATTGAAAAGACAGCAACATCCTGCAACAACCATGACTATAAAACACCATATCCTAATTTATGTTTATATTGACAGTATTATGATTTGTAAGAGGGGTATGATTCACTATTTACACAACTTTCACTTATTAAGCATAGTGCAATGGGATTTAACAAGGATCATACCCCCCACCTCTGACTTCTATCTCCCGCTGGCACTTGTTTGCCTGTCTATCACACATCACACCGTGGCACAAAGCCATGCTTCACGCTGGGTATATTTAACCCCAGGACAGCAGGGTTAAGGATTGTTGCCCTCAATAAGCCAGCCAGGGGGATTTATCCTGAGCCAGACCATTCACACATCTCCTTAACACCACCACGCTGTACTCAAGCCCCCAGGCCTGCAGAGCCATGACATATACCCACCGGCTATCTCACCAATGCTAAGCCTCATGGAGAACAGCTAACCCCGTGCCTTAGACAAACAAGTAAACAACCTGCAGAGAGCACATGACAATACGGAGACTCAGAGTCTTACTCTGTTCATATTGTTATTCTGATGAGCACAGGCATATTTACACCTCTGTTTCAGGGGCTGGCTCGGAAGGTGTTCAGAAATCTCACACCTCCACAAATTCACGAATCTACTAAATAAAACTCCTACAGACTCACTTACTGAGTGAGAGCGACAATAAAGTAAATGGAAATATTAAAAGTGAGATGGGTAATAAATATTTCATGAGACCCTCCAGCATGATCTCCCTGGAAAAACACTGGGCTCCACACAGTACTGCCTTTTTCAGTTCAGTGTTGCCTCACAGATCCATAGACACATATGGTGAGGCATGTTTTTATACGCAATTGTGTCTTGGTGCTTGCTTTAAATTGCTTGGAAATAATTGGTGATTGCTGAATGTCTATCCACTGAGAATAAACTATGTTGCTGATCAGAAAACAGAAAAGGCACCATATGTTTATCGTGTTGTATTGCCCTGTGATATCAACCCCACCCATCTGACACCAAGCTGAGCTAAAGCAAACTAAAAAGCACTTTGTGACCGACATCTATCATGCATCTTACCTGAGGCACACCCAACCAGTCGTCCGCCTGTTGCATGGCTTCTTTGGCATTCTGCACAGGCTGGTTTGGGTCCCACTCAGCCCAATCAGGACACAAACCTAACAGAATGCAAACAGGACAATTAGACAATGTGTTACACTGCTGTTGCTATAATAAGGCCACTTGGGCTGTCACTACTATCTGCCTAACACCTCCAAGTACAACATCGCATGAGTGTACCCACACTGCTCTGCTCCTGTGAATATGCGTGACAAAAAAATATATCTTTCGACTGTTCCAAAGCTAAAGACGCTCTCGCACTTTCACTGTGACTAAAGCTAGCCTCCTCCATGCTGCTAATGCCTAAATTGGATTAGTGTTGGTGATGGCCACTCACTCAAAAGGTCCATACAGGCACACCATAGAATACTATTATCCAATTACAGTAATATAGACAGAGGCCCACAATATTAACAGGGTTGAGTTTACATGCATCTCAAGGGAGGAGTGTGCTAGACGTATGCTTGTATAAGAAAACACTGGATACACAAATAGAAATTGAAGATGCCTGTCAGATAGAATGTTGATTTCTTCTTGGTCTGGCTAATTAACTTGTTTTGTACATTTGTATCTGAATTACAAGCAGAGCTTCTGTGTTTCAGAACAGAGTGAGTTTTGTCAGTTACCCTGCTGTTTGGTATTAGCTGATGAAATAACAGAACCTTATATGGTCAGTGCTGCAGCAGTGTTTGAAAGATGCGTCTCTGCAGATCAATGGCTCATATAAACAGTTAAACACAGTGCTCTACACTCATCTTGCTACTCTTCCACCTTTTGTTCTGTGAAGTACAGCTAAGAGAGGACTCTCTAATGTTCAGTGTTCAATGCAGTAGCCTGAACTGGCAGTGACTCAAACTGTGGCCTTGTGGTCCTTGGATCTGTGGCTTAGGCACCTCCCTGTGACAGATAACTCTGCATTTGATGCGGAGCCAAGCATCCCCCTTGACAGAAGAGGAGGAATGGTGCCCAAATTTGGGGGTGTTGTGTAGCAGCAAGGCTATAAACACTAAAGCTGGGCTTGGGCCTCAGGGCCCTAAACAGTGAGAGTGAAAGCTTCAGTTATGGTGGGACAGCTGGCAGGGACGTCCCCCGGCCAGCAGCAACCCATCTACAGTACAACCTACCAACACTACCTGCTCTCAAGAGACAGATTACAATGGCGGACATCTGAATCTGAAATCTGTGTGTGTGTGTGTGTGTGTGTGTGTGTGTGTGTGTGTGTGTGTGTGTGTGTGTGTGTGTGTGTGTGTGTGTGTGTGTGTGTGTGTGTGTGTGTGTGTGTGTGTGTGTGTGTGTGTGTGTGCTGCAGAATGTGTGGCAGATATATACCCCCCTTATTTCTAGATGAGGAGCAAAGAGAAGGTGATACTGTGTTAGATACACTGACTGACACATGCCTGACCCCAACTTCCATAGTAACCATGGAAAACCGCTATATACAACAAGCCTTTTAACAGGCAGAGCACGTATTCTGACTCAGCATTTACGCCGCCCAGCCTGTAGACTCAGCTGATGGCACTACACACTTCTTACCGGGGGCACAGTTGTCGACCAGAGCTCCCAAGGCTTTGCCATCCCGCCAGTCACGGTTGAAGTTGTTGATGGGCAGCTGGGGAACCTTGTTCTGTATCCAGCCCAACAGGCGCTGTTTGGGGGTCAGCTTCTTAGTCTCCTCGTCATCCTCGTCGTCCCACATGGGCATGGAGATAGAGTAGTGGAGGATGAGAGTCCAGATAAGACCCAGGATCAGCTTTAGATTTCCATCCACAATGGCTTTGCTATCTGCAGTTGGACAGTAGAGACAAAAGTGTTCATGAGGATTTATAACTTCCAAAAAGTTCACATAATGCACCATATATTACAGTATTTTTGGTGGTATACTATAACTGCATCTTCCAGCTGTATGTTCATTGTTGATTGTTTATGGGCCCTTCCGGGGAGATTTGTGCAATCTACTCTAGATACTCTACTAATATAGAGGTCTACATTCTCTATATTGTTATCAATATAGTCTTTCCTTGCTGTTCTGCAGAGTTGACCAGAAATATAAACAATGATGATTGACTGCTGAGGAGACAAGAATCTAATGCTCCGCGCTGCTTCCCCCGAGCCCCTTTCTCTCAGACAGCTGTCTGGCTGAGGACCCCTGACAATCTGTCATCCAGTCACAATGGCACTCTGAGACACTGTGACAGCTGAGGATATGTGGAAGTGGATCCCTCTCTGCATGAACACCACTTGGATTTCAATTACGTCCCAAACTTGTAGCATGAGAGTGTGATAAATGAAATAGGTGGAGATTAGATTCATTGACGGCAAGCACGCAGCTTATTTTCTGAAGTTCTCTGAGTTAAACGTTTGTCAAATAAGCCATTTCAAATCCACCTTAATTAAAAAATTTGGCCACTGAAGCCAAAGAACCTCTGAGGAGCGCTTAACTTTAATGTTTCATCGACTAATCTTGGGTGATACACTCCACTTAATTCAGTAAGACTTTAATACCTAAGGCACTTTGATGCCAGTTGTTTGTCACAAGACTGTTTTATTGAGACTATTTATCTTTTCATAGATGAGTGCCTCCTATCAGAGGGTAATGTTTGATGTGACACCGTTTGACTGGCGCAGGCAGGTGGCACGATGTGGCACAGCATGGTTTTGATCCTGCTGTGTCCGGATTTAAGAGCAACTGTGTGCTCAAAGAGACATCCATCAAATGGTATCTAGTTACACACTGTGACACATGTGCGACTAAGCCTGTGGTGATTTTTTTTAGTGTCTCTGGGTCACTGTAATGAGACTGAGACATTATCTTACGAGGGCTGCATCGACCAACTGAAGCAGCATGGAGGGAGAGGGTGCTAGGAAGTAAAATACCAGGACTTCTATTATCACGCCTTTTTTGTATCAAAACAGTCTGACCTGGTGAGGTCTGTACAGCTGGGACAATGGTGCCAGACACACACTCACATATTAAGTCCTACACACTATGCTGGACACACACTCTGCTAACCTTGAAGTCATAGCTGTGATAGTGACCTTTGCCCTCCAGTGATCACCTGAGATAGAGCTTGCTATTGAGACACACACACACGCTGGCCTTCACAGTCCGCCGGCCAAAGCCTCAGCCATGCCGGGAATTTCACTCAAGTGTGTGGCAGGATCATTAGTCACCAAAACAGAAAAATACTCTGTCAAAGTTTTAATAACTTTTCCTCTGTATGAATTGTGGGTTTGCCTGCAGGTTTATAATTACAGTAAGCAATAACTATTCATCTTACAATATCAGTGCTTTTCATATTAGGCTACTAGTTTCTCCTCAGTTGTTAAATATTTCCAAGAGGTGGCATTCTGTTCACTCTGGTGGAGTGAATTACTCTTCTGGTGACTCTGTGGATGTGACACATATCCACAACAATTTATTTTAACTTCAGCTATCTGTACCACAGTCTGATCCGTAAATCCCTCCAAAGTTAATCCTCACCTCACATGAGTTGCTGATGGCTCTGGACAGCAATTGGTGGTCAGCAAAGTGCCCCAGTGAGTCGTTCTGACCCCTGACCTGACAGAGATGAGTGTGTGTGCCTGCTTGTGTGTAGAGGTGTGTGCGTGTGACTGCTGTCCACATGTAGAAATTGTGTCATTCTCATTAGCACAGGCCTAGTGAATTTCCAGCCCATAGTTTACCACATTGCTGCTTAATAACCTCAGTGGCACCTCTGCAGTAACTTAGCAATAAGCTGTTGACCCCAGCTCAATGCAGCTTTCCAGAGGCATGTGAAACCCATGTCTCACTACTGGCTGACACCTGGGCTGATAACATGCCAATAGAGTAGCTACAGAATCTGTAAGATCAAAAGATATGAAATGCTGTTGCCATGGTTCAGCTTTTAAATATCAAAGCACAGCATCTTAACGAGCACACTGTTCCTGTCATCCTTTTTATAAATTGTTCTTACTATTTAATAATACCCCTGGCAACTTTTTATGTTTGCATTTTACCACTGTATTGTTTCGAGAAGCCATTGAAGTTTAACTTACCTATTGAGACCAATTTGATATGCTCTCTGTCCAGGAACTCTAGTGCCACAGACACATTTTCCAGTTTCATCTGACGGAAGTTGGGTCTGGTGTGGTACTTTCTGTACATTTTCTTCTGGCTCAAAACTTCCAGGAGTGAAATTAGTTTCAGCCCATCCGTAAAATCCCTCTGCAGGTCGGTGACGGCCTTGTTGACGCACTTGAGGTGCTCGTTGCACCACCTGGTGAAGGTGTTCTGCTGGATCTTCTTCCATGGCGCGTCCTCGGCCAGGTCCTTCTCCGTGGCTGGCATCTCGTCGTCGTCCTCCTCTTCCCCAAAGTCGGTGGCCTGGTAATACTGTGGAGGCAGCTGCTCGTCGCTGTAGTTATTGCTCATCATGGTGGCTTTTTCCGTGTCCACTTTTATACCTCGGTGACACTTATGTGTTGAATTGTGCGCTTGGCAGCGCAGAAAACTTTAGCAGGTCGATGGCAAGCGCGCTCTCGCGGAGGAAAGTTCAAACTTGGGAGAGTTTGAAAAGCAGCTTAGAGATTTTTCGGATACTTGCGAAGAAACCACTTATGTCAGGACAGTGATGGATTAAATATCCGATTTACAATGTGCAAGGCAGCTGGTCGTCCTCTGTTTTTTTAATTGGCACCCTCTTGACAAGTCGTTCCTCTAATATGGCTACGGGAAGAATGTCGCTTCTTGAAAAATTGAGTTTTGTGGCAGGTGAGCTGGAGCAGCACTGTCCAAGTTGACTCTGAGCGTGTATAACTTGATTGCTGAGAGAGGAAAGAGTTGGGTATATAAAGGACCCAGGCCACGTCACTCAGCCTCTGTGATCATAGTCTATTTGCTAATCCATAAGGGTAACGGGAGTCGGGGTCGGTTTACGGGGAGGATGGGGAGTGATTGGTCAGACCACAGGCAGCGGCATGCTCCTTATTTTTAGGCGCTCCTATTTGGGCGGCTGGGGGCTGGGGTCTGGGACTGGGCGATTGTTGCGAATGTGTGTCATGCTCAGGATCCAAGTGGCTGAACAATTGAGCTAAGAAAAGAAAGTGAGAAGTGTAGTGAGTCTCTCTATCTCAATAAGTTATCTTTTTACAAAGGATACTTGTCAGAAAGTTTGATTTTTCACATTAAATTCACATTAGATCACAGAGGCCTTGGAGAGAAACATTTTAAAGGATGAGGTCGAAGATGAAGCAACTGCATTACGTGTGTTTCACAACTATCTGCCACCCCTGAGTGAAATGCATTTCTGTGTAAACAAGCAAAGGTCAATACAAGCTCAGGGAAGGTTATGGAAAGATGCGTGATAAGAAAGAAAATCTATTTATTTGGATTTTACAATGTTTCTGTCCCATCAAGCAAAACCATAGTAATGAAATTTATTATAGGAAATGTGTTCAGTTGTGTCACCAACAACAACAACAACTGAGAGTTATTGCCTTTTAACTTACTTCATTCAGAGTGTATAGCCCAATTTACACTTTTAAAGTGCTTTCCAGGCCACATACTAATCTTTGTTTTTACTAAACAAGAAAGAACAAACTGACTTCTTGAATTGACTGAAAGCAAATTAGTGTCATCTCCAACTTTGACAGCAGTTATTGATTGAAGCTGAGGTGGTGTACAGAAATACACTGAGACAGTGAACAGTGTGTGCATATAGTAACGTTGATCATCTATCTACTAAATGAGTCATTTCCAATAAACATTGTGTTTGCTGCAGGTTCAGGGGCTGTCATGGTGTTGTGACTCAGCAGTCAGTGACATGGCAGTGAATACCAGCTGCCAACACTATCCTTGATGAAGTAGTGGGAGGTAAGAATAACTACTGTGACACATGTAAAAGGCACTCATGGAATACTCAGTCTGGACACACAGGGGTCCCCATGTTGATCTCCCACAATGTAATATGATACTCTAAAGATTTTGCTGGTTGTTCTCCAACCATTTTAGCCATTTTATGCTGACTTGAATCATAAACCAGAATTCTCCAATAATGATAAAAATAATTTAAAAAAGTAGGGAATTTAGCTTAAATACCGGTATTTCGAAATCATGTTTTTTTCTTGTGGTGTTGTAAGACAGAGATGGCAATAATACGATTTAATACTTCTCCATAAAAATTGTCATATTGATATATCATGGTTCATAGTTCTCATGTTTAAACAGTAGAGGAAGAATTATTCACATATTTAACTTAAAAAAGTAGCAATATGTCAATTACACTACAAGTAAAAGTCCTGTATTGGAAAGTATGAACATGAATGTACTACCAGCAAAATGTACATAAAGTAAAAGTACAACAAGTCCTTTTACTTTTGATTCTTGTCAGTGCCGGTGTTATTTTATAATACTGGATTATTATCACTGATGTATTACTGTGTATGCAGCATTTTATGTTGTAGCTTGGCAAAGTAAGGCAAATTTGTACAACTTTATGTACTGGGTTTATCTATAACTGTGACTTTAATGCTAGTGATGTTCTGAGCCCATTGGGCATTAATCCTTCTAACGGAAGCTATGTGGTGTGCTGATCTGTTTGTTCTTTCTTTGCTATTGTTTTGATCCAGCATACATCCCATTTGGGCACTAGGGATGTGCATGTCTTTTTCATCAGTTCTGCTTATCTATAACTGCATCATATTTAATCATTGTTTTTTAAAATCTAAAACCTTAGACTTTCTACTACTTTCAGTAGTCGTTTATTACAGTTGTCAAACAAGTGTAGTGGAGTAAAAAGTACAATATTTGCCACTGAAATGCAGCAGAGTTATAGTTATAGTAGCATAAAAAATACTCAAGTAAAGCACAAGAACCTCACAAATGTACTGCAGTATTTGAGTAAACACCACTGTGTGCAAATTAATGCTAGAAAGGTTAATTTGCACCAATGTTGAACAGATTAAAACATAAAAACACATTTGACTGAATGTATTAAACACAAGTTGAACTTTTTACGATGTGATTTTGAATACACAGGTATATATTGTCTCAAAATAATAAAATATAATCCCACCTTTGATAGGAAGTATGTGTGAACTAAACCAAAAACTAAATCCCACAGCTGTTGACCTGGAGACTGTTCACTTGACATTATATCCCCAGAGACTAGCCATGGCTGCTCTCACAGTCAGCTTTCCACCTTTTATAATTAGTTTTTTCCCTGTTTGTCAGGTAAATATATTAAATATTTAAGAAGGGATTTGGGGAAAACTTACTGGACAGATATGCATGAGGCCAAGGCCCAGTTGATTAGATTTTAATGGTGATCTGAATCTGACTGACTCAGAAAAAACTAATTTTACTTAAACCTCAAGTGACGGAAGGTTGCTCAGTGAGGGTTAAGCTAACTGTACCCCATGACTAGGTCTGCACGTCCACGCTACTTGTAGATAAATAGACATACTTGAACTTAAAGAACCATGAGTCTTGGCAATGGAGTAATGAGTGTAGTTTATGGGCCTCATCAACAACGTTGACACACCAGTTCCTGACATCTGTAAGGAATCCGTGTCTGTGAGCTTCTGTCATGTCTCAGGAGTAAAGGTTATTAATATCCATACAACCCGTGTAATGTAATCCCAGCAGAGAGACGCTTCTCTCTCGGTTTGAATTCTGACTTCATGAATGGGACTCCGCGATACCTACAATCCTGAGTCTGTGACTGACGGTGAGGCCATCTTCAAAAAAAAAAAAGCTCTTAGACATCATGTGCGGTGGGTATTTTTATTTTCTCAAGTCATTTACCGTACAAAATAGCCACAACTATATTGAAAACAACAGTGATGTCAAATAAATATAACAAAAATCTGAGAAACACGGTGCTATATAGAAGCTTGTAAAACTATGATAAAGCTAATATTCATGAAATAATAAAAATGTATATTCGGAATCAGACAATTCATATGTACCATTGCAGTCAATGGGCATTTAATTTCTATTGCAGTACTTATAAATGGACAGTTAAAACATCATCATCATTTTCTAATTGTGTTTTCATAGGCAGAAATAACATTGCTCAGGCTTTGATTATCAAGGTTTTGTTTAATGACAAATGTTTCGGAAAAGATTTTAATACATTTCTGAAATGAACGAGCCGTATTGCTCTTTCTAGCAACTAAGGTCAAATGCAATCTAAATGCATGCAATGACTACACTGGAAATGATTAGCAGTGCTAGCAGTTCTGAATAACGTCACCATAAATAAACATTTACACAATTTGGCTATCAAATATATGATGCTCTTTCAAAATAGAATACACTTTCTACAAAGCCAGTACAAATGGATTTAAGAAATATCTCTCCCATATATATGTCATAACTATTTACATGAAATACAAAGAATCAACATAAATAATATATTGTGCTTCTATTTGTTTTCTAGCATGCTTTTTTCAGTTTTAAACTATTTTCACCAAAAAAACATTTCACAAATGTAAACAATAATCAGAGTTTGTAATTAATGCTTCAACAGACTTGTTTTCTGACACCTTCCTATTTACATATTTTGGAGCTATACCAATTTCTAAAATGCCCTCACAACTATCCAACCCTGTTAGTTCTTTCACTTCAGACTCGTGTTTATCAGATCTGCAGTTTGTTACATAAAGTGTGTCGTCAGTAAACAAGGGAACACTGGCAGTCAACATTCTCCCACTGAGTACCTAGAACAACCTGTGATCACCAGAAAATCGAAATAACAATACACTAGCCATTTAAATCTTGCTGGAGAGGAACAAAAGTTTATTTCTACCCAGCGAAATGTTAGAAAACATAATAATATAGCTTAATTATCCTACAATTTACTCCCAAATTTGCTGAGATATCTTTACTAGCACATAACAAAACTACAGCAAACCATATTTGAACGATGCAGCTGTGGGTGTAAGATTTTAGAATTGATCACAAAGTGAGCTGTGGGCAGGTTAGATAAATCAGAAATACTGCATAGACTTTCTGACATCTTGGTTAAACTGAGAATTAAAGAGGAAGGTGGGAGTTGTTTGATTTCAGAGTCAGACGCGAGACACTTGAGGCAGGCAGAAGTGACAGAGCCTGGAGCAAAGCACATAACTGAACAACACTGTAAAGAGGAGCCGACTCCACCCACGAGGGGTTAAACATCCAGGGGCGATCCTAGGATTTTTTATGTGGGGTGGCACAGGGGGACCAATAATCAGTCGGGGGACCCAGGGGGAAGGGAGGGGGAGGGGGAGGGGGGACATTTTATCAGAATACAGCATAGAAAATATGCTTAGAAATATAGGAAATATTGGATAGGATAGAACAACACAATGTAATTCTGCTAAATAAAACATCACATGTATTATTAGTTTCACTTGTTTTCATTTTAAACAAACTATATAGCTGAATACAATAGAGAATACAATTTTTTTATAGGCTCAGTCTGCCATTTTAAAAAAAAAAACAATTCCAGTGCTTATTCCATGGTATCAGAATTTTGGATAATCATCATGGAAACATGAATTGGTCATATGACAAGGGCTGGGAAGATTAGCAGAACAGGCGGCCAATGGAAATCACAATTGTCAGATTGACAGCACTCTAGCTCAATGAATTGGGGGGGTTAATAGTCAACTCATTTACAAACTGCTCCTTTTGTTAATATAAAGAGCATATGTAGGCCTACATATCAGGGATTTCAGTGCATTAAATTTCCAGACTCCGTGTTTGTCATTATTATCAGAGACCACTATGAACTATGTAACTATGAAATTAAATATTTAAACAAACAAACAAACAAATAAATAAATAATGGTTACATAATTTGAAAACCAATTGGTGCACATTAATAATCAAAACCTTCATTTTTATCACATTGTTAGCTAAAGGAGAGAAAAATAATATTCACAGACACAGAGGAAGAGTGACACAGCACTAGCATACATTTAGTGGAGTGAGATCGGTCCTCATGTGGGCTCTCTGCAGGTCTACTCATCATCATCTTCAGTCTTAAATGAGACTGAGCGCATCATTCTCAGTACATGTAGTACCTTTTCATTAGCGACAACATTTCCTATACATTTTGTACCACACCGCTGTCAGCTCTATCACATTAAGAGAAATCCAGTTCAGTCTATAGACATGGCAGGAGAGAACGAGGGCTGGTCTGAAGCAGACGTCTGTCCCTGTGCAGTTGTTGCCCATCCAGTCAACATCGGACGAGGGCTCTCAACAAGCTAGTCATCATTAGTAGCACTGCTGTGGCTGCAGTGATAGTCAAAATGGAGTTCCAACCTACCTCACTCCCCTGAAGGAAGACAGGATAAGAGTGGTGTTAAGAGTCAGTAGAGGCTATCCATCAGCCAAAGATAAACAGTATTTGGCTTTTAAAGGAATAGTTTGATATTTTAAGAATTAAGCTTATTCGCATTCTTACAGAGTGAGACGAGAAGATTGTTACCACTCTCATGTCTGTATACATTAAATATGAAGCTGAAGCCAGGAGATTAGCTTAGCTTAGCTTAGCTTAGCTTAGCATAACATTTTTAGCAAGGGGAAACAGTTGGTCTACCTCTGTCAAAAATTCAAGAATACATACAAGCACCTCTAAAGCTCACTAATTAACATGTTGTTTTTTGTTTGATGAATCTTTACACAAATAGAATTATAAAAACAACAATTTGTGGTTTTAGGGTAGTTACGCGCTGTTGCTATTTCTTGACGAACAACAGTTTATCTGTCCGCCCAGAACTTAAATGCTGTCTCTGCGGGTTGTGGTGACAACGAAGACTCAGAGAAGTTACAGCGCTTACAGGCCAACAATTAGCTATTTACAGCTTTAACTCCCCCAAAGACCACAAATAGTTGTTTTTAAATGTTTTATTGTATACTGATTAAAGTTTAAACCAACAACAAACAATGTGTAAAGTACTGAGCTTCAGATGTGCTGGTTGAAGTATTTTTGAATTTTGGACAGAGGCTAGCTGTTTCCCCCCCGTTTCCAGTCTTTATGCTAAGCTTAGCTAACCGCCTCCTGACTGTAAATTCATATTTAACACACAGACATGAGTGCGGTATCAATCTTCTCTAACTATTGGCAAGAAAGCATACTGTAGCCTATTTACCAAAATATTAAACTATTACCTGTAAATGACTTCGGTGCCATTCATGGAAATATTTTGTTCTAATTTGCCAAACTGCCCATCCGTCCCACGTCCATCTACCATAAATGTTTCATATCATTATCTACCTTCATTCACTGAAGATTTTCCCAGGAAAATGTAGTCTAGACCCTCCCATAACAATCACCACGCCAAATTAATCTTGAGCAATAATTTATATATAAGGGTCGGTTTACCCAAATAACACAAAAACCTATTTTCTCCCTTACCTCTTGCAGTATTGAGCCATGCAGATGCCATGCCCAGGTTTTGAGATATTTCCGCCTCCACCCAAATAAAAGTTTTTTTGTTTGTTTTTTAAATCCAGCAACACTTCTTTACAGAAACAGTGTCCTGATTATTCTGGATAATCCACAGAATACACTATCTATCTATAGTCCGTATGAAAACAGTTTTCTGTGAATTATCCAGAGTAAACAGGAACAAAATTATTTCCACCTATGTATCAGGTGAGACAGAATTCTCGCAAACTGATATCTTAGAACCTGAGCAAATACAACCAAAACTATCTGCATAGTTAGATATGAGAGGTGAGAAACCATATTTTTTATGTTATTTGGGTGAACTGACTCTTTAATCATCACGACCCATACGCAGCATTACGCATCAGATAGAGATAAGCTCCTCCCATACCTTGCCCTCTGGGACGCCAGCTCCGACAACCAGCACCAGACCACAGCCAATATTACAATTATTCCTATGAAGGGGATGGAGAGAACAGGGTGCTCAGACGCATGGATGAATCTCTGAGGAGGAAATAAAAACAAACAGGACCATGGAAATGAAGGGAATGAATGAATGGATGGATTGAAGTATCCAAATAATAAAAACACAGATATTAAATGGTGTGACAACCGCACAAATGGACCACCACTACAAATCACTAAATAAAAAAAGTGTGACATGGTCTATGGCTTTGATATCAAGGGGAAGGGTTGTGATGGAGTGATTTACATTCCCTGTTAAATAAACAATGCATAACTTTAAGGTGACATAAACATCAACAGTCCTGTGAGGCATTTATTGGCTGTGTGTGATGTTATGGTGACAAAGAAAGAAAGACATACAACATGAAGGTTGCGACTAGCATATTGTGGTATTTTTGTCTCTCTATCCTCATTTTATAGTTCATTTGTTTTTACGTTTTGCTAAATTTGTAATCGTACAGGCTGAGAAGTCATGGACATTCAGAGAACAAGGACAGCATCAGAGACAGGCACGGGGAGACAGTTTGACATAACGCAGAGACATCTCATTACGGCTGTTGTAGACAAAACACAGATTTTAGTTTTGTTTGTTTCTTATTACATAAAACATAAAGGACTTACATACATACAGTATTGATTCTAACCAATTTCCAAACGTAGCTTAGTTTTGTTATTTGTTTTTTAAGATTTTTGGATGTGTATTTTCTATCCTTAAGGTAGCCATTGGTATCCATTGCTTTTAAAACTGTAGGAAAATCAACTTGCAGAATATTGAGTCTGTGTGGTAATGCAGTCGAAACTATGTGTCACACTGTGCTGCATTCACAAACTGTATTCTCAAAAGGTCAAACCCAGAGGACAAACAATAAGAAAATATAAACGTCATGAAAGGAAAATTAATTTGGTACTTTGGTTATTGCGTTAAGAAAGTTCAACTTAAGAGTTTTGGATTTTCCCGTGAGCGCTTGAAAACATGAAAAACTATCCATGCTTTCAAACACGTATTATGCAACAATACTGCAGTGTAACTTTGACTAAAGTGAAACAAGGAATGCTGTTTGTTGTTTCAGTTACCTATTTCAGACAATTTTATTTATTTCACTGCAAGTGGACTTTCACACAGCACCTTATACAAATCAACAGAAACCGGTCTTAAGGTGGGAAAAGGTCCTTTCATTACCTTTTCTCTGTTTAACAATATCTGATGCCTACATAGGATTTCATTATAAAATAGGCATTATTTGCTAGATGCCTGAATGCCTTTATTCAGATATTGTGTTTTTGTCCAACAGTAAAAAAGCATTGCTGTCACAGAAGAGTTGAAACACAGACACAGTGGGCAGGGGGGGGGGGGGGGGGAGAGGTGCCCCAGCCTAAAGCACACAATAAATACTGATACGGGCTGACAGGCCAGGCCAGGCCAGTCTATATCCAAACATATATTGCTACAGTATGAGACACATAGAAAGGGGGCTCAACAGACAGGATACAGTAGGTATGATGTTAGCCGTGTTATGTGTTTGTTGACAGTGTGGGTGCACAGAACATTGTGTAGTAATCACGGCTGGAAATTTTCAAAGCTACTTCTAGAACAAGTTCACATTCATTTTAAAATAAAAGAATTGAGAAACAACACAACCTGATCTAATGATGCTTTAGGAATGCAACACTAACCAAACAACTTAAATGTCCTAAAGATTATAGTTATATAACATTTTTCCCTACTTTCCCTACTTCTGATACCAACTGTACTATTATTCATGTCTGTCTCTCACCTGAGCCCCCCCTGACAGCTTCTCCAGCTCTGCCTTGCAGCGCTGCAGCTCCTCCTCCAGCTCTGCTCTCTCCCTCTGGCTGCAGTCATACAGTACCTGCAGCTCCTGCAGCTCCATCTTCAGACCGTTACACTGGAGGACACAGGGAGCACATTCTTAGACTTTTCCTTACAATCAACTTTTAGTGTATTTGATTGAAATCTTCATAACAAAAATCAAAAACAGAATTTGCTAATAACGGTTGACCCAAATCTGTCCATATTTTATTCATTTTATCATAAACTCCCAAGGCATCTCTTAGACACTAATGCATCATACCTCTCTCTGAACCTGTGAGGCCTTCTCCTCTGCCTGTTTGAGCTGGTCTCTCAGGGAGAAGATCTCCCCGATGCCTCCATTCCAGCCGGTTGGTGTCATGGGCTTTCCATCAAATGAAATATTCTTCTGGATGGACGCGTCCACGAGGCGGCAGTTCTCAGACTGGGCCATGGTCATGTAACTCTCTGTCATGACCTCATCCGAGCCAATTCCCATCTCCTTCCCCTCTGTGCCCTCCTCTGCGTCCTCCTCTTTCAGTGACAGGTAGACACTGGAGCTGGACAAAAGTAGTCATGGTGAAGAATACAACATACTTTCAACCTTAGCTGAAATAGCTCCAAAATGGGCTGATAATTTCCGTGATCAAAGGCTCAACATGGTTGCTATGCTATTTAATGTGATAACCAGAGAGCCTGTTAACATTTGTGTATGCAGATATTTTATCATTACATTCTCAACATCTGATAACTGATGGAGACACTGTTTCATTATTCGTGTTTTTGTTACATGACATATGTATCTTGCCAGCCTTGTAATAGGACTGCAGCGCAAGATTATTTTCTTTCTAATCAATGATTACTTTTATTATCAGTTAATTATTGTTTAGTCTATAAAATGTCAGAAAACAATGAAAAAGGCCCATAACAGTATAATTGCTTGTTTCTTGCTTGTGTTTGTGTCAAAACCAAAACACTGTTTTTAAATTAAATTCAAAAAGATGCAAAACAGAGAAAAGTGGCGCTGGAACTAGGGCATGTTTGACATTCTTACTTGATAAATTCAATTTGATTAATCGTTATTATATATAATAATTATTATACTATAATTAGTAATAATTTTTTAATTATTGTCCCACCACGAAGTCCATTTAGTAGCTGTTCTGGTGATCATGTTTATGCTCTAAAACAGTCTCAGAGACTCAAAACCTTTTTCTTAATTTATAACTATTTCTTTGAAACTCCGTGTTGTATATATTGTCTTCTCTGTCTCTTCTAACCCCCCTTTTCTTCTTCCTGTAAAGCACTGTAACTTCTGTTTTGAATAGTGTTATTAATAAAGTTAGCTTTAACTTTCGATGTATTGAGATCTTCCTCAGCAGATGGAGTATAGCCAATTCCCCATCTGCCGAGGAAGATCGGGGGATGCGTTCAAAAATGTCATAACAGCTACTAAATAGATTGTGTAGGGAGACTGTTTTTAAGATCAGTAATTAATTTTCAACCTCAAAACTGTTGTCGATAAATTTTCTCTCAATCTACCTATCAATTAATAAACTAATGGTTTGGGCACTTAAGTGTAATCCCACATGTTACAGCTTTACTGAAGTGCTTAAACAGGTGGCCAGTTTTTTCTAAATGAGCCATGACAGGAATGGCTGTGACGAGGGGTAGTATTCCAGAGGGTATTCCCTCCAGCTGATCCAGTAAGCACAACTGATGAGTGAGCAGTCATTGACCTCTCACCATGTCCTCTGTCTCTGCAGCAGCTGCAGCCTCTCAGAGAGACGTCTGTTGTCCTCTTTCAGGGTCTGACACTCCTCCTTCAGCACACGGCACTCTTCCTTCAGCAGATCCACGTCACCTGACAGAATAAGGAAGGTCAGAGATGAAGGTATTACAGTAAGATGAAGCAGTCAGTTGAGCTCATTTTTAATGTCCCTGATTAAGGCTTTAACATCATTACAACCTAGAATGTATTTACAGCAGTAGTTTTAGGAAATATGTGTGTGTGCTTTCTTTCCCAGAGTTAGATGAGAAGCTTGATATTCAGATTCAGATTCAGATAACTTTATTAGTCCCCAAGGGGGCAATTCAGTTTTACAGCCAACCCATCCATTAAGGGTTAAAGTTAAAAAGTGCATTAGCACGCAATGTATATAATGTTATGTTATAAAATAATAAATTAAAATAAACAATAAATAGTACTGCAGCAGTCATACATCCCACTGTATACAGATGCTTCTCTCTTTCCCGTAACATCTGCACATTTACACATGACCCAATCATTACACACACCCATACCCACTCACCCACCCACACACACACACACACACACACACACACACACACACACACACATACATACACACACACATTTTCACATGATATCACTTCCACGTCAATATGAAGCTACCACCAGCAGCTTGTTAGCTTAGCTTACCATAAAGACTGGAAACAGGGGGAAACAGCTAGCATGATTCCGTCTAATCGTAATAAAATCTGCCTACCAGCATTTCTAAAGCTCACTAATTTACTATTATATCTGGTTCATTTAATCTGTATAAAAATGAAGTGTAAAAATGACAATTTGCTGTTTTATGGAGGGTCATGTGCTGGAGTATTTCTTGGCTGGGACCGGTTGCCAGGTAACTAGCAGAGACTCCAGGAAGTTCCTGGTCTTGGCCAACTTAACCCTCCGTCAAACCACATCGTGCCAGCAAGAAAGCATATAAGCGTGTTTCCTAAAATGTCAAACTATTCCTTTAAAATGAATGCCACTGTGAGTTAGATTATACTTGCATATGAAGTAATTTGTGGGTGTGATGTTTTCATGAAACAGCCCAACAATGAAATAATATGAACTCCCCTCCCTGAGTCCCTACTGTGGCTCAGCTGCAAAACCCAGCGATGATATCAAGTGTGTCCCTCCCCCTCATGACTTCATGTCCCTGGTATCCTAAGTGCACACACACATCTGCACACACACAAACATACACACCACTCCCCTCAGCGATCACATTTGTAATTTGTAATGTTTATTAAACCCACAAATGATTTATGAGCTTGACTGCAGGATGCTAACATGATGTGAGCATGGAATAAGCACATCCATAACATTGTGCTTTGTTTTCATAATATCAGTCACAAAGACTGATCATGGACTATTTGTGCAAGTAGTAAGCTGGATAAATTCCATAGAGCACATGGAGATAGTCCTCTCACAGATGGCTGTTTACACAAGATGTAAAGATGAGGTGTAAAACCAATACTTATTGTATTTTGACTTTGATGTACTGTAAGTAAAACAATGTTGTAAGGGAAGAGGAGGTAAGTGTGCCAACTACCGAAACCACTTCCACCCTCTGTCTTTCATCCTTCCTCTCTGGCATCCATCTACTGTATATCTGTCGTCTTCTGTTTTTTTCTCTTCTATTACTACACTGATCTCTCCTCTCCATGCTCCTCGTCCCTCACCCTCTTTCCTCTCGGCCTCTCTGCGCTGACTCTTCATGCTGATCTCGGCTCTCAGCGTGGTGATCTCCAGCTCGTACTCCTGGGTCTCCTCGCTGAGGCGCTGCAGCTCGGCCCGCCGGCGACACAGCTCCTCCTGCAGCGAGGCAATGTCGTTCTCCCTCTCTGCTGCCGCCTCCTCTGCCGCCTGTTGGAGCAGGATCACCTCCTCCTGAGCAACGCGCAGCTCCTCCTGGGCCTCGGCCAGTTCGCTTTCCTTCTCCTCCTCCAGGCTGTCCATTTCTTCCTGCACAGAACGCAGCTGGGCTGGGGGGAGAGGAGGAGGAGATGTGTAGGTGAGACTGCATCATTAGGTGTATATGCATGCACACAGGTGTGTGTGCGTGTGTGTGTGTGTGTGTGTGTGTGTGTGTGTGTGTGTGTGTGTGTGTGTGTGTGCGTGCGTGTGCGCGCTGTATGCGTGGGTACTGTTTGAGAGAGGAGCTGATGTAACTTATGGTAACATAACTTTTTCTCAGGGTCAGATTCAGATTATTAGTTTAGTATTTTCAGGAGAGGAAAATCATCTCCACCTCTCACAAAACAAGAGAGCAATAAAAGGTAATGGCAATGAAACTAGAATTAACTCAGTTAAAAAGTTCAAACATAATTCTTGCAGATGCGTCATGAAATAGTTTTGCATTCCTCCAACAGCTTTAAAAACAATATCCCGCTCCTCCTTTTTCCATTTTTCTTTGTCTCTTTTATTGTAAGGTTTGGGTTTCCTTTCTATCTTTTTTTTTATTTATTTTTTTCCTTTCCTCTACTCAGAGCCTTTATCCTGGATTTTTTTTGGATGAGTTGGTTCTGAGGTGTGTTTTACTGACCCCTCATGATTAAGCACAAATCTCATTTAGGCTTTTTGAAGAATAACTGTGTTTCTGTGTGAATAATTTATTAAAAAATGTCACAAAAAAGACAATGCCCCAAAATCAATAAGCCAAATGATTGCAAGCATTTAACGTGTTCTAGTCAATCACATCCCAACATACTTAAGTAGCACTTTCTGTCTGAGACTATTTATTAGAGAACTAGCGGCACAATAGAAATCCATACAGTGACATACAAGATGGAGGTCTTATTGATTAATGCTAACAAATTGTTCTCACTGGCAGCTTACAGAGTAAGATTGGTATTGAGCTATTGACAAACAAGAGAAATGTAATATGCAATATCTGATTTTGATTTGTGATTATTCTTCCTGTGTCTGTGGAAAAATCATAGTTATTGTCTGGGTTTATTAAAGAACAGAACTTCTGCTGAGCGTTTTATTAGGTTGATACCTTGGAGATTCTGGATCTGGCGTGTGAAGGCTTCAGCCTGATGGGCACTTGCCAGACGCTCATCCTCCAGCAGACCTGGTGGAGAGGTGAAGTGAGGAGAGAAGTGGAGGAGAGGGGGGTGTGGGGAGAGAGATAAGAGGAAAATGTCAGTTCAGCAGGCCAGTAGAAAGATGACAACTTGATAAGCTTCAACCTTGAGGCATGACTGAATAACACAAGCAGGTCTTTGTGTTAAATACAATGTTAGTCGAACCATCAGTATTACTATACGATTTGTCAGTATATGCATTTTAGTAATATCCATTTTATCAAACAGTCTTCTCTTCCTTATTCTTATAACTTTTAACTACAGCAGAACAAAATTAGGCTCATTATTTTGGCTGCTTTTGGTTTGCTGCTATTTTTGTCTTGTTTCTTTTTGGTCCCTATTAATGTGTCATGTCAAGTCATTTCTCTAGCATACTTCGGGCAGATTCACTAATGGTTATAATACAACAACAGCTGGTAGTTAAATACAGAGGGAGGTCAGTTAAGCCTGTATATTCTTAAATCAATTTATCTAAATTACCAAAAAAAACATTTTCTTATTTACCCTTGTATTTACCCTTCCTAGTATAAATATATATATATAGTGCTAATAAGTGCTAATAAGCAAATTTAGTGCTAATAAGCAAATATGAATTGCTAACGTGAACATTGTGAACATTATACCTGCCTGACATCAGCATGTTAACATTGTCATTGTGATCATTGTCATTGTGACAGTACGTCCTCACAGATGTACTGCTACGGCCGTACAGCCTTAGTCTTGTTTAAATATTTAAAACTCAACAATTGTCAAGGGGATCCTTTAATCAGCAACGTTGTGCTTCAGATTTTTCTTCTGCTGGCATTAAATCTACCCCTGTTTTCATGATGCAAGCTGTGATTGGCAGCTTGTATAAACAATCATCTATAGACCCTTGATATTTACCTGTACCTCACCTTCTGCCATTCTCTGACCATGTACACTCAGGACCCCCACCACCTTCACAGTTCCACCCCCCCAACAGCTGCCAGCAGTCTGAACAGCTGACTGTTCCCAGTGGGAGTTGACCAATAGTGATTTCTCGTTGTGGTCTAGGACACCCAGTCTGGAAGCTTCCCTCAGCATGCACGCAGTTGTCTGAGGAATGCCTCTCCTGCTGCCAAACAAACAACTGAGCTCACTACGCCATGACTTTTAGTATGAGACACAGTCACATACACACACTTATAAATATCCACACACACACACACACACACACACATACACACACACACACACACACACTGAGCTCACTGTAGCCCCCCCATACCCAAGGCCTTACTCACTGCTAGTGTCCCTGAACGTTAAGCTCATCATTTCTAAGATATGACGTGATGCTCCATTTAGCGCCTTGAGGAAATGACTGCGTCAGTGACTGCATATAAACATTTATGCTTCTACATGTTCAACTAGAGTGTGATGAACAGGAGATGTCTCGGGTAGAAAGTTAAGCTGCCCAGTCGGAGGACACAGAGTTTTCTTCTGTATTTGGGTATAAAGAACTGAGAAAATGTAAACAATCACTAAGATGCAAAGTGCATTGTTTGTTTTATTTCATTACAATACTAGTTAAGATTTAATCCATAATCATGACATACTTACCACATAAATTAAGTTGATTCATAGAGAGGGAAGACTCCAGATGGCAGAAGTGCGATAAATGTTAGTGTTAATTTGCAAATAATTTCATGTTTTGCTTATTGGTAATTCACTTTAAGGTTTTAGATTTAGGGAAAACTGAATCTGGATCTTATATTATCATGTTTTGTCCACTTTGTTTATTGGTTCAGATAACATTTTACTCACCACCTCCATTGTAGAGATTGTAGACACCTGGACTCAAGAAATGCAAATGCATGAATGATGGTGATCAGTTGTAGTGAAATGCAGCCCATTTCACTAAAGAGATAAAAAAAAAAATGGTGGTAGCATCACGTTTCATTATTGTCGAATGCAAATTGCAGATACTTTTACGAGTCAAGCTCTCGCATGCTCGTACCTGGGTTGCAAATATAGCATTTGTTTTGAATGGTAAATTGTGTCAACGTTAAAGGGAGAGAAAATTATCTCATGTTGCAAATTGTTGAAACTGGCCCCAGCATAGCATGGTGTATCCACTTTTTGTTCAACCTGCGACTGACGTACCTGCCATATTTATGCACGTGCAACAGTTTTCGGTGGCTCGCTTCAAATTTATCTTGTGTTTATTCGATTTGTACATATCTTCTCAAATTCCCTTTTTAAAAGAGATTCCAGTTGTAGCTAATTGCGCTACATGTTTTATGTAGTTCACTACAAGAGCTTCAGGGATTTCCAGGATATTCCAAAAATACTATTTGAGATGATTTATTTTGCAGTTTTTGGGAAAGCTTTAGCTCCTTCGGCTCCTTGCCCCAACAGTTCGCATGTCACAAATCTCTCCAGCGGAGCTGGTGAGTAAAATGTTAGGATTAACAGTCATAAAACACAAAAACATGAGAATATGACCCAGGTTGACAAATGGCAGCATTTCTCTTTAAATGCCAATACATTTCCCCAGGAAGACAGGATTTAGGGTAGGTGAAAGATGTTTGCATCTGGTTTCATAGATCTTGATTTCAGGTCAGATGGATATGAAATAAGTAGTAAATAATGGATAAAAGATTGTGATAGAGGAAGATTAATGATTCAAAGCATTACAATAAATAATGAATAAATAGTATACACATACAGTCTTAGTGTTGACAGTCATATCCAAGGCTGGAGGTCTCACCTTGCAGCTCATGGAAGCTCTCCTGGTGTTTGTTGGAGGTCTCTCTGGCATCGTCCAGCTCCAGCAGCAGCTGCAGCACCTGGGCCCTCAGCTCCTCCAGCTCCTGCTCCTCTGTCAGCGGCTCCTGCTCCGGCTTCCTCTTCTCCTCCCCTTCACCTTCCTCCTCCTTCAGCTTCTTCTCTTCCCCCTCCTCCTCCTGAGCTCTCTCCTGGTCCATCTCCTCTTTCTCGTTGTTCTCCTCCAGAACGCCTCTCTCCTTCGCTGTCATCTCGTTGTCCATGGTGGGGCTGCACTCTGCTTTCAGATCGCATGGGTCATCTGATGAAAAGATGACAGCGATATTAGAAAAGGATGCCTGGCAGGGAGAGAGGGAGACAGGAAGAGATATTTACAGGTGACAATTACCTCTCTGTCATCAACCTAAATGCCGTCATGCTTAAACACAGCACAGATTGTGTTTTCTTTTGAATCAACAGCACCATCTTGTGATTAAATGGGCATTTGAGACTTTTGTACTCCAACCTCTATTACACTCATGTACCTTAATTTAACACACTAATTTAAATATACAAAATTACTGGCAACCCCTCTTATGAGATTCGAGCTGAGATTTTGATAGAAAGGAAACAATAAATCCATTCACGTGATTCAAAATGCATCAGATCATATGCCTAAACATGTCATACTGTTTAGTGTATCAAAGTGTTGATGCTTAATCCATAATACGTGTTGATGACAACTGATTAAAATTTTACTGTAAGACAGGTATGTTTTACTTTCCTCTATTTGCACATTGAATTTACATTTCTGACCAATAGGTGGAGTGAGTTAGCTGACACAATGCTGAAAGAAAAGGAGGGAGGGGGGGGAGGGGCTGTATGCTGAAGCAATCACTATGACTCACCACTCAGCAATGCACCTCCAAGTTCATAATAACACAAGCTACCACTCATATTGTATGATGTGACAAACACACATCCCTCTCTTGTATTACACTGTAATGTGTCACATTACATTGTCTGCCTTTTTCTTTTGTTTTTTGTGTTGGTTTTCTTTCTCCTTGTAGACAGCCTGGACTGAGCTGTTGTTAATGTGGGCCTGTAAAGCCCAATGAGACATTGTATATGATGTAGGGCTAAACCTGATTAGACATTACAACAGCTGTTGCTTGTTAGAGCTGTGAAGACGAATGCAGAGCAGGTCAGACTAGAAGGGAACGCATCATTTACACCACAACAACATGACGGTAAATTCCCATTTGACTCGGAGGGTAAGTCTGTTCCCATTAGTCAGATGAGATTTGCTGCCAGGCAGGAAAGGCCAGATCTAAATGGAGATTATATTTGCAGTGTTAGTTTGTTCTCAGGTGCAGTTATAGGTTTAAAAAAATCACTTGTGCCTCAGTTACTGTCTCATCCCTGGAAATTCTGCTTACATCACACACTGGCCTGTGTGGCCTGCCATCATTTCTCTCTTATTTCTCAATGACATGCCATCCAGGGTCAAGCCCAATCTCAGAAATAAATTGATATGTAGCATCACACATTTGTGTGTAAATGGTCTCTGAGTGCCTCAAAATGTAGGGATGCTAAAGCAGCTTAAGGATGGGAGAGGGGAATGGAGTTTTCTGAGAGACGGGAATAGAGCCATGTGAAGAGAAAAAGGTACAGCAGGGGACACAGTAAAGCATTAACTAAAGATCTATCTAATTAGGAGTGATGCTGCTGGTGGGATCATGGCTCAGGGAATGCTTCCATCTCTTGTGGTAATTTCTCTGCCTTGTTGTTCCCCTCACTAGAAGTAACTATTTCCAACACAACCAAGCACTTACAACATATATTTTTTATCATATCTGTATGACATTAGCAGAAGGCTACACCCTTCCTGTCTCATAATACTGTTAATTTAAACAATGCAGCCCCTGAGAGGCATATGAGAGGTTTTATGAGCACTGGGCTATTTTGTCATTAAACTTTGATGTTGGTGTAATGAGTTAGTCATAAAGAAGAGAGCTGGAGCCATGTGGCAGGGAGAGTCTAGAGCTGCTTGTAGTGCCAGCGGCAGCTAAAGGCCATCAAGAGACAAAAAGCTCCCCACTGAATATCATTCACATCCGAATGCTTCAGGATGTGGAGCTCAGGGTGTGATAGCTGAGAAAGCTTGGCTCAAGCAATTTGTGCTGTGTTTCAGGTTTTGTAGCCTTCAGACTGTCCTCCAATGGGCTCAAACTACAGCTGATCAAAAACAAACTGTGATACAGATTCCAGGGAAAACATGGCAAGAATTAGGAAGTAATGTACAAACTTTTTTTACACTTTTTGTACTGCTGCTGGGCATTGGTAAATTGTTTAGGACATCCGTTAATATGATGGGCAAGAAAGCCCTTCTCAACTGTCTTTAACTTCCTTTGACGGCATCCTTGCAAACAAATTAGCCTTAACCTTGTGGTACCCATCAACATATTATTCTGTACCCATCAACTCTATGAAACCTCCTTACAGAGCCATCCCTACTATCCGTCCAGTGTTCCCATACCATCTGCCTTCTTAGCTATTCCCAACAGCTTGTTAATTATTTCAGTTCTTAAGAAAACGTTATTACTTCTCCTTGTGCGTGAATGTCAAACACGTCATGGAGCCGAATCAGCTGCAGTGATACCTGTGAACACTCCACTGCATTCGTTGGCACAGCGCTGGGCTTTAGTCATGCAGGGATTGCATTAGACAAGGACGCTGCTTGCATACTAGAGCAAGGACGGGCAGGAGAGTCATCTCAGGAGCAGTGTTACAGCTCCGGGGGGAGGATGGCTTTATCTAGCCATTGCACATTCCTTCCTAATCACATTGCAGCAAAACACATTGAGTATGTCACTGCAAACATGGTTCCACTTTAGAAAGGAGACAACAAGCAATGCTGAGTGTTCTTTGTCAGAATTTGGAAGAGCTGAGATTAAATTTAAACATTACTCTAATGTGGCAACACAAGCCCTTTGTTTTGCTTCTGATTTGGTGTTCAGTGATAGAGTGAGGAGCGTAATGAAATATGCACTTTGCAAAATTGAGAAGCAGAGTGAGAATTTTAGCAAACAGAGGCATGCTAGAGGATGTGGGACAGAGCTGCTTTTACCTGGCACCACAGGCAAGCCTTTCTCCATAAAATACTCAATGTGAGTCTGCAGTTAGACTCATAGTTACAGTATGTATATTAAATATGTTTAATATATGTATAAGTTCAATCTTACAGTGTTATAGAGTAGGTAGCAATATACTGAACAAGATATGTCTGTCGTTTTACCTTAACATGTTTTTTACTATCTTGATGTTCGTTTTTCATTCTGCTTTATGTAATCAGGTGCTACAGTATATGCTTTAAATGTGGTACAAATCAAGAGAGCGTCTCTATGTAGCAAATGGGTCTACTCCATTCCCTATCAAATGAAGAAGGCTGTGTGTGTGTGTGTGTGTGTGTGTGTGTGTGTGTGTGTGTGTGTGTGTGTGTGTGTGTGTGTGTGTGTGTGTGTGTGTGTGTGTGTGTGTGTGTGTGTGTGTGTGTGTAGCATTTTTGTATTTGGATTTTCTGTATGAATGTATGCATGATTATGTACTTGTATATACACTACAAGCAGGCTTCATTGTGTAGATCTCCTTTAGGCCCACTTCTGATGAGCCTATATATAACTGTATGTTTTAGCTGCTTGTACACAGAATGTTTATATAAGACATACAGTATGTGTGTATGTTATATTTGAAGTTGAAAAAAGACGGAGAGGCTGTGCAAAAGGGTAAGGAGAAGACAATAAGAGAGATGCAAGGAAGGAGGATTTATGATGGCCTGAAGGCACACGAGCTACTCACTTCCTAATGAAACTAGAAAGAGTCAGGTAAAGCCATGCACTAGTTCATCTCCATGGTGACCTCTGCACACCAGGGCTTCACCATATGGAAAATCACCGTGGTAATAAAGCTTGTTTTGTCCACTCTTTTGCTTAGCATGGAAATATTTCCATCTACTTTTTGCTTTTCCCCACAGAGTGATTTTATCAGGTGTCCCTTCATAATAATAACTTTATTTGTATATCACTTTTCAAAACCAAGTTACAAAGTGCTGCACAGTAAAAACAATAATTAAAAACAAGATCCATAATTAAAATATAAATGCAATAAAATTAAGATTCAACAAGAAATAATACAACAAAATTAGCAATAAATAATAGTTATATATAAAAAACAGTTATGAAAAGGCCACACGATAAAAGTGAGTCTTTAGAAGAGATTTGAAAGAAGCCACAGAGCTTGCCTGCCTGAGATCTCCAGGCATGGAGTTCCACAACTGAGGGGTCCGAACAGCAAAGGCCTGGTCACCTTCAGTGACAAGACAAGATTTTGGAACCCTTAGTAGAGTCCTGCCGGGGGATCTCAGGCATCGGTTTGGCTCGTAGGGAGTTAGCAAATCACAGATAAGAGCCAGGCAGTTCAGGGCTTTAAAAACAAGTAGTAACATCAATTCTAAAACTCACTGGTAACCAGTGAAGGGCAGCAAGAATTGGTGTGATATGGTCACTCCTCTTAGTGCGAGTTAAAAGCCTGGCGGCAGCATTTTGAATATGCTGCAATCTCTGGATGTTCCCTTACTAATGACATAATATAGAGCATTGCAATAATCAAGTTGCCCACAGAGTGAAGTCACCATCATATGAGATTTTCTGACTTCAAGTTGTGTTAGACTCAACAGCTTGAGATGAGGAGCGAACTACAGGGGTCATGAGGTTAATGTCTCTTTCTCTCTCTGTACTTCGAGCCTGAAAACTCCAGGGAGGTAGAGGAACAACAGTAGCAGGAAACAACAAGAAAAGACAGGAATCACAAGCACCAAAGAGTTGGGCTGACTTAATGAGCCACTCTGTTATTTAAATTCATGTTTGCACTTTCAAAGGGAAATAAGAGAAAGTGGGTCAACGGAATAGAAATGCATTGATAGAATGAGATATAATTTGGCCTCATTAGATAAGTGTGAACAAAAGCTGTGTCAGTGTGTACCTACTTTAGGGGATTGATTCAGGTAATATGCTTTTTATGGGAATACGTGTGGTTGTGTGGTGGTGTAGTGTGTGGGTGTACATGTGCTTGTTGTGTAGCTATTCCATTAGGGGTTATGAATAGTGACAGTACAAAGCATGAAAACAAGTGATGCTGTAACAATCCATTTGATCACAAATCAGTACCTCCCACCTGAAAGCAATCCCTTAGGAAGGTTTTATATCACTTAATCACAGAGGAAAGAGGGGTACCACAGCTCACCATGTAGCTGCCAAATCCAAAAAGGATAATGAACCAGAGGGAGAGAGAGGGCCCACTAATGATAGGTTGAAAGTGCCGAGAATTTCTGTGAGGGAGAAGTAAAGTTTTTTTTAAATCCATAGAATAAGCTGCGGGAAGGAGCTGCATGAGTTCATGGACCAAAAGTTTTCCATTATGCAACCAAGAGAGATTTAACAAACAATTTTGTCAGGGACCTGCAGAGTGCCTTGAAAGCCTGTTAAATCTGATGGGGGGAAATGGGGAAAGGGTGGTGCAGGGAGAAGAAGCTGGGATGCCTGAGGGTAGAAAAACATGAGAACAAGATTTGTTTTCATTTGACTAGCCATATTAAACACTGATGTGAGAATCTCACATTGTTGTTTTTCTCAGAGGTCCCTGCACCTCCCAGATCTACAAAGTTTATCTAAGGCAGCAACTTTGCTGTTAGTTCCAGAGAGTACACTGGAGAGGAGTGCAGGGAAAAGCAGGAGAGGACAGGAGAGAAATGCTGTGTGGGCTGAGGCACTGGCAGGTGCAAAGGGTTGTGTGTGTGTGTGTGTGTGTGTGTGTGTGTGTGTGTTTTGAGCGTGTGTGGGCGCAGAAGAGAGCCGAGCATTGCGATTGAAAGAGGGGGAAGAGATATTGAGTGGGAAAACAGAGAGAAGGATGGAGAGAGATATGGTTGGCGACTCGTGCAAGTGGGAGGAACAATATGGAAGATACACAGACAACTCGCAAATGTAAAAGATCAGTGGGAGTGTGTGTTTGTGTTAGAGCATCTGTATTTCCTGTTGGTAGATGTGTCAAGTGATTTTAGAAGCATTTCATTTAGTGCAGTGCAGAATTAATTTCCAGCAGGAATGAAAAAGCATTGAAAATAAAGCCTAGAATTCAACTACAACTTAGAACAAAGCCACCTTTTTCTAAGAACCTAGACTGAAATCTAGCTAGTATTGACCTTGGCCATGACAGAATGAATGCACTTTAATCCATTTATTATTTTATGTAATACAAAAAGACACTAGCCTTTGCTCAATCCACTTTTCTTTTGCTGTATGTATATCCTTATTATGAATTTCCAGCTTCAAAAGCAGACCTCAGACTGTGATGAAAGGCAAGAGGTCTCTAGAGTTAAGATAAGAGGAAAAATCTTGTGAGGGACATTATGGTCAATACGCAGGCCCCAGCATAATGGTTGCATTAAAGGAAATGACTCACTGAACACTTAGAACAAAGTAGTTTAATAAGTCTACAGCTGACTGAAGAGCAGGCATTAAGAGATAATCCGCCAAATGCTTGTTATCGAAAGTTCAATTTCAGGACAGTACTACACAGGAAAAGGAAGCCAGATTCTGGCAACCTGGCCACTGGTCAAAGGGCTGCTGACCTGTGCTTCTCTCTGAGCCCCTCCACACCAATAAACATCCTCCTGGCAGTATCCCACACAGAGCTGCTCTGTCTACACATCCATTCAAAACATGAAGAAAACACACTCTTTGTCCTTGTTGGGACACACAGACACAAGAAACATTCCACACATTCTTCCCTGAACACAATTATATGCAGTACTGATTCTGTGAAGATACATTGTGCCAAATGTCATACAGCAACAGTCTAGTGTGAAGTTACCAAACAAGCCTAACAGCAGCTGTTCGTCATACATGCGAAGCGAGTCCATCACAAGAACTCATTTTGGAGCTGAAAACAATTTGAACATAAAGTATAAAAAATAAGCTGAACTATAAAAACATCCAACAATGCATGACTCCACATTGAATCAATTCTCAACCAGACTTAGAATAACATGCAGCCGGACTAAAGACTAGCTACATCATTTCTTGCCTCTGGTTGCCAGCAATCTATTATTACTGTACCTGGCAGCGTGTCGCCTCCATCAAATGTCCACAGAAGCCATAGCTGACAGTAATGCCCACTCGTCAGTCAGTCTGTCAGCTCGACCACAGTTCCTAATAAAGACAGGCTCCCACAATAATCTCCCCTCCACCTACCACCTGACCACCTCTCTCCAGCTCCTCCGCCTCCTCAGTTCACCACCCCATCCCTCACTTCAGGAGTAAACACTCTTTCTCAGCACAGACAAAATCAACCTCTCTGCCTTTTCTTGCTGATCATATCTGATCTGTAGTGCAGGGCTAAAAATAGCCATAGCCAACTGCACAGAATCACGGATAAACAAACACACACAAACACTGACAAAACAGCTGCACAGACCTGTAGAGTCCAAAGCCTCCTCGATGAGTGGAGGTAAACGCAGTCCATCCATAGCCCCCTGTAGCTGCAGCAAAGAGGGAGAGTCAGAGAAAGAGAGTGGGCGAGAGAGGGTCAGAGGCTCCACACGCCCACCTCAGCTCAGCTGCAGGGACGGAGAGAGAGAGAGAGAAACACTGAAAGTACTGAGCACAGCGTTGAGTACTCGCGCACACACACACACACATGTGCAGGCCTCAAGGCACATATACACACACACAATCCAGTGCACACAAACTATACCTCGGGAGAATTTGGGAGGATCCGGGGAGCTGAAGGCTGAGCTTTGGAGCGTGGGAGAGATGCCGAGAGGGAAGAGGGGAGGAGCAGAGTGGAGGGAAAGATGCTGTTTTCCAAACGCGAAGCTCCGTCTCCATGCGCAGATCTCTCTCTCTCTCTCTCTCTCTCTCTCTCTCTCTCTCTCTCTCTCGCTCTCTCTCGCTCTCTCTCTCTCGCTCTCTCTCACACACACACACACACACACTCTCTCTCTCTCTCTCTCTCTCTCTCTCTCTCTCTCTCTCTCGCTCTCTCTCTCTCTCTCTCTCTCTCTCTCTCTCTCTCTTCCACTGCCTGGTTTACCCTCTGCTAACTATTTTTGCACTCTTCTTTCAACTTCTTCCCTCTTTTCAGTGCCTCTTCCCCCACCCTTCGCCCCCACATACACCAACAATCAGGTTTAGAATCATGTATATTACAGTAAGGTATGATAATTCTTTTTTTAAATAGTTTACAAATAGTTTTGAAATACTTTCTAAAAATCCAAATTCTCCAAATTAATATGGAAATCTTGGACTTTCCCTTTGATGTCATAGTAGATTATTTCAAGTGTGAAATAATTTGAGAGCTCAATCCACCAGTGTGAAAGAGTTGACAAAATAGTAGATCTCCAGTGAATAGCTAATCATTTGGCTGCCAAATGCTAAATGTATATATATATATATATATATATATATATATATATATATATATATATATATATATATATATATATATATATATATATATCATGCAGATTCCAACTGGCTTGTCTCGTTTCAAATAAAGAATGTCGAGGATTTGAATATATGACAACAAACCAACAGGTTTCCAAAAGGAGCTCAGAGGATCACAGCACCAAAACATATGCAAACTATTTCTTTGCATCTTGCAGCGTTTACCATTTATCTGTGCTTTACTGCACATACTGCACGCACACGCTTCCTCAAACACTCGTGTGCGTTCGGCCTTGGCCCCTAAGCCAAATGAATTGACCTATAATGAGGTCCAGACAGGCTGTTCCAGTGGAGGCTGACAGCTACCACTGCAGATAACTGATCATTTCCCCTCCATTGTTCATTTCCTCCCCTTGCTGACTCTCTTTCTATCTCTGTTTACTGCTAATGGAAAGTGGCTCTTATACTATAAACAGCATCTGAAACACACACACTCACCTCCATTTTTAACAATACTCTTCACCCACATATCTTTCAGTCTCTGTCTGTCTCTCTCTTCAGCTGCTATCACATCTTGCAACTTCTGTTCAGTACATAAGGAGCCAAAAATATGAGGTGTGCCATGAAACAGTCTGAAAATATGTCAGCTTACAGAGAGAGAGCGAGAGAGAGAGAGAGAGAGAGAGAGACAGACAGAGAGACAGAGAGACAGAGAGACAGAGACAGAGAGAGAGAGGAAAGGAGGGCCAGGCTTAACCGTTGGTTGGCCCAGTAGGAGGATATACCTATCACAGCGCTGTCAGAGAGCAGGAAGTGCACACAGATGTACACACAAACAATATAGTCACACACATTCTCATATGGAACCTGCAGACATCTGAAAGAGGAAATGTTTGAAAAAAAGAAAACAGAAGTTAGTAACGGAAATAGAAAGAAGCAGAAAGTCTGAGTCTCTACATTTGGTTGTTTGTACCAGTGATAAACAGTGATGTCTCAGGGACAGACAACAAGTAACAAGGGATAAAAGGTACCAGACTGAAAAAGATTGATGTCCGCTTATAAGCACTTCCTTCACTTCTATGTGGCTCTGTACAGATTTCCTCAGGCAGCTATAATCCCCAGACAAGGAGACTGAAGTCATCCCACAGTCTCCTTTACACACACAATACCAGCCACACACACACACACACATACAGGAAAGGAGAGCTGTGGAGAGAGTTGGCTGACAAGGTGTTGATAATGAGCTGTCTGGCTTCAATACACCCATATGTCACTCAAGTGTGGCAGGAGCCTGGTTGCAGACAGCCACAGAAGGAATGCAGATACCAGATTAAACCATGGTCAAAGACTAAAACAATTCTCACTGTTTGTTTCAAACTGCTTGCTATTTGCGAAAGTACACTGTTATCCCAAATTAGTTGACTAAAATAGAAATTTGCGTTGAAACCCGTTGTCTAAAACGGTCAACGTTTTTACACAAGGTGAAACTTAACAGGTCAAGTTGTATTAACACAGAGCGTTAAGTTGATGCAGTAGACAAATCAAGTTTACATTAGTAGTCATTTCTAAAAATCATTAGTAAACATAAATACTTTTTTTTGGAGTCATATTGTCTTAAATAAGTTTTAGTTTAGTAACTTTAGTGTGTAATTGTTTCATATAAATGAATGTCTGTTACATTCAAGCCATTGCCAAATGAGTTGATACAAAGCTAATTAAGAAAATCAGCTCCACACAACTCTCTCTGTATTTCTCAGTATGGCTATGTTCAGAAACTGGTGTTGTCCTGCGACTTTCGCGAGCAGAAAATCGACTGAAGATAATTACCTCTTCTAAAGAGTCCATCATGGTTTTTTTTTTAAATCCTACGTCTTCCTTGGCTACTAGCAACTGTGTGGAGGAGGGGAGGGGTGGGGTTAAAGAGTATAGAACTCTTTGGTGGGGGTGGTGCGATCACAGAAGGCTTGTATCATGTGAATGCGTTTTAAGTTGTGTTGTCATTACTTAGAATTCCTCATGGGGGAGACAGAAACTATACACTATAGCTTTAAACGTGCAAAGAAACATAAATAAAAAACGTTAGGCTACTTACAAATACTAAAGAAATAATTCATTCATATATAAATATTGTTTTTTCTTTATAACAGCATGATTTTTATAAAAAGATATTCAATACATTTGCCCAATTGAACGGAAAAGTAATTATACATATGACATTGTAACTTTCCAATGTACAGTGTGGGAAGTACCACCTAGGTAACCCAGTTATTAGTTGGCCGATTACCACTTTTCCACTGCCCAGCTGCTATCAGTCCCCACCCGGGTCTCGGTCATGGTGCAACAATCAACATAGATAAACTAGGGTGACCAGTCCCCGGTTTCGGTGACCTGTCCCCGGCTGGAGCTGTCCCCGGAAATGTCCCCGGTTTTCACTGTGACTGACAGACCCGAAATTGGAATAAAAGAAAGAAAACATTGACCAAATGTATAGTCGCGCACCTACACGCGCAGGCTCAAGACAGCCAGAGCAAGCGCTGCTCAGTGCTCAACTTCGGTAAAGTTAGAAAGATATTCACAGATTCGAACTTCCGGGATCAATTAATCTGCAGCATCTTTCCTACCGTAGTAAGGTAAACAACGAGCTACAAACTCATTTTCATCAAAACGAGCCATCCTCCAACCTGGAGACATAACATTGGTCTCTACGAGCAGCCGGCGGTAAGACAGTAGTAAGACGAGTGCTTAAGGACGGTCTACAAACTACAACACCGAAAAGAGATACAACAAAAATATTTATTAATTTAATGATTAAATAAGGTAGTGTCTCCAAACTTACCTCAATTATAACTTGTCTCCTGCTAGTTGTACTACAGCACTTACTTTTCAAAAATAGGCATATGCCTAATTTTGGGGAATATTTTTTGCCAAAAACATTTAATATTTGAATAATTAAATAGAGTTGTATCTCTAAACTTCCCTCACATATGTCAAAATTACAATCATGTCTCCAAAACTACTCCACACATAGAAGCCCCCCTGCTGGTTGTACTACAGCACTTAACTTTCAAAAAATAAGCATCTTCATAATTTTGGGCAATATTTTTTTTGCCAAAAACATTTAATATTTGAATAATTAAATAGAGTTGTGTCTCTAAACTTCCCTCACATGTAATTAGTCTTCTGCTGGTTATACTACATCACTTACTTTTCAAAAATAGGGATATGCATAATTTGGGGGAGTATTTTTTGCCATAATTCTTTTTTTATATATGTCATAATTACAAAGAGGCATGTCTCCAAAACTACTCCACACATAGAACACCTCCTGCTTGTTGTCTGAATTTCTTTTCAAAGTGCACCAGACTGAGGCATTTAAACGTTAAAATAGACAAAATTTTCTTACAGAGTGCAGCTCTAGGTCTAGTGATGCCCCTGGGGCAGTGTCCCCGTTTTAAGTTTACAAAGATAAACACATTACCTGTTTTGGAAGTATTTACGCTTCTGAAAATGTCCCCGGATTTTGTCTCAGAAATGTGGTCACCTTAAGATAAACATGAACACTAAATCAACCATACAAAACTAAAACCCAGATAACATAAATGCACGCCCAAAACATTAACAGAACATTATTAAAACACATTTTAACTAGGACAGAAACCATTCAGAACACATTTTTTTCCCATGAGCCTTTGCATCACTTGAGCGCAGAACAGTTCAAATGACCCCGCCCTTCCCATACAGAAACTTAACATCCTTAGTTATCTCTGCTTAATATGATCTGTGCACTGCATACTTAAGCTGATTATTAGAAACAACTAATGTGATTTAGAAATGAATATGATTTTTAACAAAACATGAAAGAATATTTAGTGACCATTTTGTGAAGTTTAATTACAACTAAATCTGGGTTTACAGTGTATGCTAAGACGATTGTTGCTGTTGGAAGCTACACTTTGTGACAATCCCCACCATGCTATAGTTTCCTTTTGTAGTATTTGCAAGAGCCAATGTCTGATTGCCCTGTAGTAAGGGTGTGTTAGAGATGAGTTGTTTTTTCTATAACAGTGAGCTGTCCCACAGAGTGTGAAGTCATACGCAGGGAATCTCTCCACTCATACTGTTGTCTTTGTTGTCCAGATTCAACAATTCATACGCAAAGCACCCACAGCTACGTACAGTATAGACCTCAGGAATGTGAGCCTGTAATTATCATGTAACACAAATTGACACACACAGATGCAAACACACAAATGGCCAACATTTTCTATTGGCAATGCTGTGGTTTTGCATTCAACATCCTCTATTCATGTAATCTTGAGTGAAATTAATGGTTTCATGGGAGTGTTTGAAAAAGATTTGCACAAAAATGTGCATCATGAATATGATTATGTGTGGAATTCATGTGTCTGAGCCTTGGTTCCAGGAACTATTAGAGTGATTGCTGTAATAATTTGTATAGACATTCATAGTCCCTATAGAGGATAGAGGATGAATCGTACCGACTCTGATATTTTGACCACCAAGTTGACATTTTTGGTTTTTAGTGAAATGTGGAAATTGGATAGAATGCTGTGAAATTAGGGGCAGATATCGATGGTGCCCAAAAAGAACTTTGGCAACCCCTTAACTTTTCATCTAGCACCATCATCAGATTACATTTTTAATGTGTCCAATATTTTGGTTTATGAGCAAAGACCTGCAAAACTAATGACATTCCCATCAGCCTCAGCTGTTCTTTGTGTTTAGTACCAAATAGCAAATGTTAGCATGGTGCATAGTCCTAAATGAAATTGTGAGCAAACCAGGGACAGATAGTACTTGTTGTTTACTGGATCTCGAGGGAAATATAACATTGTCTGCAGTGTGGTATCTTTAGTTGTACTACAGCAGTGTGCTTTTAATAGGACTTTGGAGGTTATGGATTACATGCACAGAGAGCAGGAGGAACAGCGGGCCCCATAGTGGGTTAATCAAGAGTAGAATACAGGTTTAAAGAAAAGAGACCTAAACGCAGACACATACAGACCAATAGCAGACATCAGGCATGCAGACTTTAAATAGAATAGACTTCAAAGAGAGAAATTAAAACATTGTTCTTCCAATAATCAAATGTTCAACACAGCAAAAGTACCATATGTTGTTAAATCTCTCAAATCAGTTCTAATGATTATAATGTTCAAATGCTTGTCTAGTGGCAGTGGTCAAATATCACAAGGCTGACTAACATAATTTGCTTTTGGATGCACCCGAGGGATCAACAGGCCATATAATTACTCTCTGGTGACAGTGTATCATTGTTACTGTCAGCTGGACGTGCAATGGACGCTCAAAGCTATAAAAGACAGTGATTCACCCCACAATCCTCTTTACTCCATTGGGCTGCCAGCATTTAACTCCAAGCATCACTGTGGCGCTCTATCGTTGCCTAGCAACTAAAGGAAATTGGAGGTGCCTTTGAATTAGGGCATTTTAAGAGGTGATTTATATATATAAGACCTTGATGATAAATGTTGCAATAAATCTGGAATTTTTCACCAGCTGTTTCCATGTATTCGTCATTGGAGGTTTTAATTCTGGTCACAGACGTCGCAGCGTCACAGCTGCAGATCTTGTGCCTGCTGAGGTATGAGACTGTGGCTTTTTGCTAGATGCAGGGTACATTTTTATGTTATAGTGCAAAAGCAGAGAAAAACAACATGGCTTGTTTTCATGACACCATAGCCAGGAAATGGGAAGGGCCCAGTGACGCAGAGGGGTCTAAATCAGTGCGGAGGTTGCCAGAGAGGTCAGAACTTTCCCAGAATATGAGCTCATGCACTCAGAGTGACTGAAACACACAAACAACACACTTATGTATTTATTAACACACACACATGCAACTAAAATTCCCCAAATTTAAACCAGCCATGCTTAAAGCTAATTCTATCCACACACTCCTCACTCTCTTCTTTGTCTTCCGAGGAGTGAAACAAAATGTGTCCCTCTCACTCCCCCTCAGTAGAAGAGAGTAGGAGTGAAACTGCGGCTGTCCTTTTGGTGGCCTCCTCCATGCAGGTCCCATCCCCTACGGTCACCATGCCAACCTGTGTGAGGAAGAGGCTTAGCTGTGAAGCCCAAAGAGACTTGATGAGGTCCTGGGATAATTAGCAGCTCATTATGGAGCCCAGTGAATAGGCCAACAAGCTCTAGGAGCCGCAAGAGAAAGTGCAGTGAAAAACACACAGGGCCGGACACATCAAAGGGAAGCGCTCACTTTTCAGATCACATAATACAGAGGAGAGAGAGATTGGGAAAGAAAATATTGCTCTCCATTCCCACCTACAAATATAGCTCATAATCCCCATTTTTAAGCCTGTGTGTGTGTGTGTGTGTGTGTGTGTGTGTGTGTGTGTGTGTGTGTGTGTGTGTGTGTGTGTGACTGTGTGTGTGTGTGTGGGTGGCTGTGTCCATGTGTGTGTTAGTCAGGATCTCTGCATCACACCAGTATTTCTTCTCCCCCAGAGGCCTTTAGTTGCTCCACAAATGCACGAAACACAGCCCGTCCACCTACACACACACACGCACACACACACGCGCACACACACACACACACACACACACACACACACACACACACACACACACACTGTGTGAGTGCCACATATCCCCAGTTAAGCTATCTGTCTATCTTCCCCATTCCTGCTCCTGTATGTCACTGTGGGTCTATTCCTCTTTTAAGGCATGCAGGCACTAGTCACGCAGACTAAACTGTGCACACAGCTGTGCCAGGTGACCCATATTGCAGTGCCACTGAGTAACCACATACAGGCTTAATTTTGTCTGGATATGTGTGTGTCCCTATTGCTCCCTGGCAGTGATATGCAACAGTACTGTTGATGCTGTTGTATTGTTGAATATGTGTGACATGTTATCTGTTGTTTGACGGTGATATTTCACATGGTGTGTCATTATTTATATTGTTGGAGTTGTGCTGTTGCATGTTGTACCAGCTTGGCTGAAGGATCATTAAAGTGACTGTAATTTAATGAATCCATCTCTCTCTAACCGTCCGCATCCTGGGTACCAAAATCCACCCTGATGGGAACCACACCAGTCACAGTTACAGTCTACAGAAAGCATTCCTGTTCACAGCATGGAGTACAATATGACCTAGATTTAATGTTCATGGAAATATACAGAAATATGCTGCAATGGAGCCCTGCACTTTAGAACATTGTAGAGATCTGTAGAGAAACTGTAGTTTCAATGTTAATTTGTTCCAACAACAGAGGGCGCTACTCTTCCACACTACTTGTGATATTATGCCACAGAAAAGTGTTGTCTCTGTGGAGTATATATGCTGTCTCTGTCTCCTGCGTCTTACTGTAATGTTTGTGTGAAGGGGTGGCATTGGTTTTGACATAATGTAGAATATAAAACCCATGAAGGCTGTTTAAGATGCTGCAGCCTTCCAATATGTGTTTCTGGTATCAGTTGTGTCAACAATGCAGCACCTACACCCTCTAGTGGTGGTGAAGGAGAATGTAATTAATATCTTTTCAGACCTTTTCAGGAAGTTTCAGTGAATTAACAACCTTTCATCTGTTTCTTTTTTTACACCAATGGCACTTGGTGACGTAATCTCTGATTTTCTGACTGTTGTCTACACTACTGAGACTTCACAATACTGGAATGTGTGAGTAAAAAATGACAAATTACCAAACAACTCCAATTCCAAACATCAGCCACAAGTTGATTAAAAAGTCTTGTTTAATTTAACAGAAAGTGTCAGACGAAGGCACGTAATGCATGAAAATACAACTGATTGATCACGTAGTGCACCAGAAATGAATGAGAATGTAAACCAGATGTGTAGTTCTGCATGTAAAACTTCCTCAAATATGTCAAAACAAAAAAAATATGATACAGTCAGTAGAGCAACAGAAAGACGACAACAAACATTAACACAAACATATTATTATGGCAGACAAACGTCCATAGCTTCTTGTGAGATCATCAAAGGCAATGTTTGTAAGACAAAAATGATATAACACATTAATCAGTCAAAAGAATGGGCTCATAGATAATCACTTAGAGCCGGTAACATGCTCCTCTGTCATCAGGGGAGTACTGAAGGTGGTTTGTTGCTTCTTTAATAAAGGGAATTGCATTTTTCCTTGGAAAAATTGTTTCACAGTATAACCCATCGCCTCTTAATCACATTATTAGTAAAAGACAAACATCATACGCAAGTGACATGCTTTGTTTTTGTGTTGTTTGGGTGTGTGCGCATGTGTGTCTGCACTGGAGAGCTGGTGTGTTGATATTACCGCGCTACCAGCACTGTAATGCAGTGGGATTGATTTTTGGCCCTTGAGAGAGGAGACAGCTGGTCTTATCAGAGCCCACCAGTGGCTTCAGTGGTTATGGATCGCTAATGCCAACATAGATGACACTTACTCAACCCCCTCCCCCCACAGCACCAGCACCCTGTCACTGTAAAACATTGATGTGAAACGTTCACTCCTAAAAGAAACATTTAAAAAACAGTGCTTGTAGAAATCAAATATATTGCACTTTAAACATCAGCAACAGTAAACAGAAAACCTTTAAGAGATGACTGACCACAGAGGGCAGACAAGGCAATAAGGAATAAAGAAAAGAAAAAAACATAAAAAAGAAAGAGGATGTCTATTGCCTCTGTGTTTTAGTCTGTAGATTCTTCATTTAAAGTAATAGTTCCAACATTTTAAGAAAATATGCTTAGTATCTTTTTTGCCGAGAGTTAGTTTAGAAGATGGATACCACTCATACCACTCTCATGTCTGTATGCTAAATATAAAGCTACAACCAGTAGCCAGTTAGGTTAGCTTAGCATAAAGACTCAAAACAGGGGGAAACAGCTAGCTTGCATCCGACTACAAGTACCTCTGAACCTCTAAAAACAAACCAAAATCCAGTGTAAAAACAATACCTTGAGGGTTATGTGCCTGACTATTTCTTGTCATTTTTACACTTTGGTTTTTGTGAAGATAAACAAACAAGATGTTTAGATGACTGTTAACTAGTGAGCTTTAGAGGTGCTGATAGGTGGATTTTGTTATCTTTGGACAGAGCCATGCTAGCTGTTTCCCCCTGTTTTCAGTGTTCATGCTAAGCTTAGCTAACTGGCTGCTACCAGTAGCTTCATATTTACTGTACAAATATGAATAGTATCAATCTTTTCATCTAACTTTCGTAGAAAACGAATGAGTGTATAACCCAAAATGTCCAACTAATCCTCTTAGGGTGACGTTAGCATTTCATAACTGTGGCCAACAAGATATTAAGCTTGAGGTTTTGTTTGTGTGCATGCTTTTTTTTTTTTACTGTTGGAGAGATGTTAACGTCAAGCTGAAGCAAAATGAGACAGAATAATCAAGAATAAGTCTCATGAGCACTTCTCTCCACCCTTCTTGATTCTTGTGATGATTTCATAGCAATTCTTAGAGAAGTAACAAAATGTACTGTTATATAAATATTATTTTAAAGGTTAAATGAAAATCGTTAGCAACACACATTCAAGTTCTAAACAAGAAAGAAATCACAAAAATTAAATTTCAGTTTGACTGAAAAACCATGACCTCTGTAAATGCATGGCGATCTTGTGTGTGTGACGATTGTACAACCAATCCTTAGACAGTCCTATCCTGACAACAGACAGTGTCCATGTTTCTGCAGTATTATTTTCACTATCAGGCAGGTACCAGCAACCTGTCTATGGCATACTGTAAACGGTCCCAGTTCTTCCAGAATATGGTCAAAAAACAAACTCCCAGGAAGGTAGCTACCACTTGGTGCCGACTCCTCATCAGTGGAGCAGCAAACTTGGCAGCAGTGGAGACACACACCAGGATGACGGTGATGATGGCCAGCATGATGTTGATGCTCTTTCCCAGCAGGACCCGGGCATCACGGCTCTCAAGCTGGACCGTCTGCTGCTGCTGCTGCTGGAGCTCCAGCTTGGACACTCGCGTCTGACACGACTCCAGAGCCTCCTAAGAAAGATGGAGAGAGAGACTTTGAGGGCCTGAATGTTTCCCAAATGGCTAAAGGGCATTTTGCTGACCTTTTAATCCTCAATTAATCAAATTACCCTTGAAGACTCATCAGCAGAGGCACAAGAGGACAGAGAGGATACATGTCAAATGACAAAACAGACTTTTTTAGAGTGCAACTAATACATTCATCTCTACATGGTAATAGCCTCATCACTATGACTAATGACAATAGACTTATCAACGGATGTCAGACAAGCTTCAGCGCTTCATGTGCTGAGATTGTACTTTAATCTAAAATAATACATTTGAATTTACTGACTCCTATCTGACCTGCCTGCTGATACCCATCCCTAATGACACACAGATAACACCACATGGTCTGCAGTATCCATTTCTGTCAAGCATCACTACATAATAGATACACTATGGCATACCTGTATGTCACTGGCCCTTTCATGAGCCTGGTAGGCCACCCTCTCCTCGATGCTGGCCAGTTCCTGCTTTAAATTAGTCATCTCGTTTTGGTGAAGTTCTGTCAGGTCGTTTAGTTGGTCTTCCAAACGCTCGTACCTGGTAAAAGATGCAGAAATATTTGTTAAAAATGATAATTTATAGGCAGATTTGAATGTACTGTATACTCCTGTCCTGCTGATGTTAATGTAATGAATCTACTATTTAGTAAATACTTGTCTCCAAATTCCATTAGGTGCTATGGTTGTTTACATTTTGTGTTTTTACTATTCTTTACTGTTCTGAACCTGAGAACAGAGATAGCATTAGACATTAGGCCTGGTGCTGGTGCTACCTGGTGCTTGAAGGAAAATTAAATATTAAGTAATATAAACATACCTGTATCTCTCTTCCTGCAGTGTTTGGCTGATGATGCCATACTCTTTCTTGAACTGAGCCTTTATTTCCTCCATATCCTCCTCCAGCTGGCTCTGGGCATCTTTGATCTCCCTCACCTCCTCCAGGCACAGAGCCAGTTTGCTCTGGCTGTCTCCCTTGGCCTGTTGGTCCTGGCCCTGCGCCTGCACCGCCGACATTCCCCCTGTTGGCTGCCCGTTACTGTCTGCTGAAATGGAGGCGCTCCCCGAGGAGCTCTCATCATCACTGGGATACTTGGGCTTGCCCACCATGGAGGTGCTGCTACTCAGCCCCTTTCCTGCACTGTCAGTGGGGAGCGGTGAGGAAGCATCCAGAGTGGTCTTGAGGTGGGCGATGTTGTCAGCACTGCCAAACTTGTTCCTGATAAGGTTGGCGAACTCTCTGGGCTTGCTGAAGAAGAAAGGAGGGGAGAGGGAAACACCTGGGCCAATGGTCTTGATCTTGTCCATGGTCGGGTGTCGGCCACTGCCAGTCATATCCCTCAGCAGCTCTCTGGGAGACTCCCTGGGTAAGGTAATGTGTTTGACAGTAGATGGGTGAGGGGATGGGATGTGGTGGGTTTCACTGTCTTTCATCTTTCGATGGTACTGCTCTAGCTTCTTTTGCATCTTGGCAATGTTTTGAGCTGACTTCTGGTTCTTCTTTTCAAACACCTGCTTGATGCGCCCTACTTGCAGCTTGTCGGCACTGTTCACCAGCTTCAGGTACTCAGCTACGTTCTCGTCCTGGGCCGTCTGCTCAATCTTCAGCTGCTCCGTGACTTTTAGTATCTTCTGCTGGAGGTTGTCCAAGCAAGAACGACTACGCTGGACCTCGCAGCCCACCGCAGGACCAGGACCTCCATCACTCAGATCCAGGTCCAGATTGTTCTCTGAGGAACCCCGACGCATCGACCCAAGGATGCTCAGGAAACTGCCCTCAGTACTCCGGTCCTAACAGGAGAAACAAAGATCAGATACAGATACTGTATTAGATATGGAGAATTTTCAGGGATGATCTTTTACTATGGAAATGTGTCTAAATAGCAAAACAAGTCATCTGGAAAAGGTAAACAACAACTTAATTTCCAATCGTATGCATTACAAATGAAAACTGCATTCAGTTTTAAATTGGACCATATTTTCCAGTTTTGACAATTATTCCTCTTGGTTATGATACAGTATTTTATCTCACAGAATCAAAAGAAGCTGGTGAGTAAAATGTTGGGAATGGTGACCAATAAAAAACAAACTAAGAGCCGGGTAATAAAACATTTTATTTAATGTTTGTTTTTTGGGACGTTTCTGAATTTGCTCTTCATATACATTCTACATAGTGAGTCCTCTACTCTATTCAGCTTTCCTGCTATTGTCACAGTGGGACCATCTGGGTGTGTATGTAATGCTATTATTCGGCACATCTGTTATGTTTTAGGAGCCAGAATTTAATCCTGTTTGTTTACAGTATAACACACAGATTACACAGATGACAAAATTCAGATAACAGCTATTAATGTGTGTGAAAGAAGTGGAGCATGTATATTTAATGTAGGTCAGTGATAATGTTACACAAGGCCACAAGGCTCAGGAAATCCCTTTTCCAGACACTGTTTTACAGTAAATCACCATGTTCCTGATAAAAGCTGAACATTACGTACGCCGGTTTCTGCCTGATGTGTTAATAGTTCACTGTCGAGCAGAGATGTCTGCTGTAGACTTGAGGAAGTGAAAAAGAATTAATATGGCTTAGGTAAGCAAATTTAACTATGGCAGGAAACCTTAATACCTCACATAAAGAGGAAACTGAGGAAAGCTGTGAAGACAGAATTTATTTATTCATTTTTAGAACAATAGTTTCACGTCAAGTGTAAATGACACTGCAATTAATCTTGCAAGTTGATGACAGTCCTACACCAGTGTAATGACAGGAGATGTAAGCTGATCAAGCTTAACACAACAAAGCACTATGGGCTGTACAAAGCTGCACTAATCCTAAACAAATGTAACACAGCTAGTTTTAAGCAAATAAACAGATCACAGCAAACTCAGGCAGACTTAGAGTTGAATCCTGCTTAGCATTCCCACATCACCATGTAATGGTTACATATCGCATAAGTGCTAAGTACCTTTACAATTTACCTATGCACACCACACACGCTGACACTCCTCGACTCATGACTGTCCGGTGAAACAGGGTTTACCAACAATAGGGTGATTAAGTATGACTCAACGTACACACTGAGTAACAGATAATAATAAAACAAAAACACATTGTCACTCAGGAGGACTATTCCTCTTTCAAACCTGTTGAGCTCAAGTCATCCAATTACACATTCCCATATACTTGCTGTTGCAATGCATTGTGACCGTTACACTCAATCAACTAGTCAAACTTGTTTTCGTGAGGGTGAAACAGTGAGCAAGGATGTGTTGCATTATCTCTGACAACTCCATTTATTACTAGAATGTGGTTTCACTATAATGTGCAACACAGAAACTGCAAAACTAACGTCATTCACGTCAGCCTCAGCTGTTACTTTGGAGCCAATGTTAGCATGCTAAAATGCTAAACTATGATGGTGAACATGGTAAACAATATACTAGCAGTGCTAGCATGGTAAGCATGTTTAGCAGGTATATTGTTGTATTGTTGTATTGCTGTACACTCTAGTCTTGTATGTATATGTATATAGTAAAGTAAAGTAAAATGTAGTTTTGTAATTATGGTGCCTATAATTATACTGTACATACATATCACATACTTATTTATGTATAGTGTGTAACCAGAGAATACCATGCTTCTTTCTACAAGCATGCCTGGGGTATTTCAGCCTCTGTCCTCATCCCACTCTTTCCCCCTCTCTGGCATCTGTCCTTCTTGAACACAGGACTCTTTGTCTGCGGAGAAAAAAGCACACTTTGTCATGTCCTACCTCTGCTCTGTCCAGGACTCTGATGAGCGAGCTACTGCATATGTATTGACTGGCCTGACGTATAGCCTGAGGAGCCCTGCGCCCAATCACAATCCTGCTCCTTCCAGAGTGCATGCAATATCTCTTGACAAAACAATCGGGTTCACACAAAAGCTGTCCTTTTGTCAAACCTGTTTGTCATACAGGAGCCTAATATCCTCCTTCTTCAAGAGGAAGTGTAATGCAGGCTTGTGTGTGGGTTTCTCATATTACCCAGTCTTGCTTCGTTTTCAAACAACAAACACAAAGAGCTGCCTGTTCAACCAGACAGCTTACTGGAACTAAGCTAGCTCCTCAGGCACTCTCCCCAGCCTCAACTTTGAAATGTTCAATATTCTCTTTTGTAGCATTAGTCGCCAAACACAAAACACAGTGGTGCATGTGTATTGCTTCAAGGTGCCATTAATGGATCACTGCTGAGGCCTGCAGTGGAAAGCATATTGGTGCAACTTCCATAGTTACACTCACGCACCTGGAGTAGTAAATGTCAAGCCAAACTTGTATGACACAGCTGGAATGAGGGGCGTAAGCTTTTTCTTATTAAAACAAGATGGCTTTTGGCACAATAAGACCTGATTCATAAGAGCAGCGCAGATAACACGAATAACACAACACAGATGTTTTACACACACTCAAACCCAAAAACGAGTACGCCATTTTTATTAGAAATGTAATAAGCCCATTTCCACCGCCACTACTGCTGCTACTCAAAATTTCTACCCACGCTGACTTACTGCTGGAGAAATCTGAGGGTCTCTCTGGATGAGTGGCTCTGCTAAATGAATTAGACGCATGCTGATGAAAATGTCCTCCCAAATCTACTGAGGAGCTGCCCTACTTTTCACTCCGTTTCTCCCAAACACTTGGATGCAGGTGTTCTCCAGGGGTGGTTGAGGTAGGAGGGTGAAACAGGGCCAGGATTAAAGGGCCTTTGGGGATGGCAGGAGACGATGGGAGGGGTGTAAGCTCAGTAACTAGGGGAAACGCTGCTTGAACAACACGGCAGATGGCAGCGGTAAAGTCTGACAGTTAGGTGAACAGTCCATAACTGACAGATTTAACACAGAGTAGAGTTTGATCAAATAGAATTTCATTTATTGGAGCCAGGTGACCTGTATGAGTGTCCTTGAGCAACAGGATGAACTCCTACTTGCGATCACTGACTGAGATTCTTTGGGATTTCAAAGCTGGACTGTGTGAGACCCATCTGTCTGATCATATGCTTAAAATCTGGTATATCACTATCAATGTGAGAAAATGTGAAATTAACAAGCCAGGCATACGCCCACTGCTGTTTGACTCACCAATTGATATTAGTGTGTCAGTAGAGCAGAAGAAGACAGACAGACAGCAGACAGACAGACAGAAAGTGGGAGACAAAAAAGAGAGAGAGCTACAGAAACCAAAACCTATAAGAGGATAGGAATAGAACAAAGGGGGGACGCTCCCAAACACAGCACAGCAGCGCACATCATCCCAATCATCATCATCTCCATCTAACAGGATCTACAGGAGGCCCAGTGTGCCCCCAGGGAGCCTCCCTTACACCTCAGCCCTGTTTGAGCCCCCTCTCCCCCACGCTGCCCTACATAGCACACAGCGTCTGTCCAACACCATGACCCATTTAATATGCTCTGACCTCGCTAGACAGCATAACATAAAGTTCCAACTGCATTAGCCTCAATCTTAACCCAACAAGGGAGAGCTTTGTGTTGTTCTGCTTGAGAAATCCGTCCAAATCTTCGAGCTACATTTTGGGGGCAAAGTCGAGGGAGTCGATAGAAACAGATGCTACTTATCTAGCACTGCAGTGTGCTCTTTCTTAGATCAATGATCTAGTTAGCGATTACATTTTTCATGCAAAAAAGAATGTCTGCTCATCTGCCCACTGCAGCACTAGAAGAAACAGGCAAAGCAGCAATTCAGCATTGCTGAACTGGAGTGAGGTGAAAGCACACAAATTATTCCGAATTGGGTGGGTATGTAGTGTAGTGGTTGAACTGAGCAGTATTAGTGAAATAAATATTGTTTCAGACAAGTAGGACATACAGAAACTGAGCCTGTTTCTTGTTAAACTCGCTGTACCTCCCTGTTGGGAGGGGTCATTAATAAAATGCAAACAGGACATCACAATCCCAGCTGTAATTTGGTGAAACCATCAGTTCACAGTGTAGGTTCAGGTCATGCAGGCACACAGACACTACTACAAGCACAGGCGTTTGCAGTGATCTGAGGAACTTTGAGTCAAAATGATGAGGCTGTGGTGTGTGGTGCATAGGGTGTCACTTTTTTAGCGTTCCCTCTCTCGATGCCTCTGTGCACCCCAAACACATGCACACACACAAACACACACAGGGCATTTGAGCTGGCACACTCATTGAGATGGAACAAAACCGTCCCTTCAGCAGAGAACAGAACCACAGAGGGGAAGAAGCCTGCGGTGCTTATTGGTATTCCCTCCAGCTGATCCTCATGGATACAGACACTCTCCCACTCAGAGCTCACACAGGGAAACGGGAAGAAAACCACAGAGGGAGAGAGTGAGAGCGACAGGGAGCAAAACTTGATTGTATGAATGCTGACCCAACATCTCCTCCTCTCATCTGCATCCCACAGCTGCCTACGCGGCCACACTTTGATCTCAAAACCTTTCTTTAGAAGCCAAACAGTATGCCTCATTAGAATAACAGAGAAAATAAAACTATAGCAACAGAGATGGAAGTCTAGAGTTTCCTGAATGACTAATCCCCCAGAGGTCAGTGGAGTGAATTGCTTAAGACGTATTCGCTATTATCTCATAAACAAGCTGATTCAAGACTAAATCAATAGCCCATTAACACTCACAGCATCTGCTTGCCCCCGTGGACTGGGAAAGTATTGAATGGGATTCAATTAAGATAAATATGCAACTATATTCAATGCACTGATTCAAAGTGAGAGAGAGCCAATGACATAGCAGGGTTGGTGAAGAGTGAAGTAGCCATTAAAAAGCATAGACCTTAAAAAAAAAGAAAAAAAGGGGACAATAGTTGCCTGGAAATGATTCATAACATACAGAACATAGCATAATAAAAGTTTGCTAATTATACTGATGTGATGGCTAATGTGTTGTGCCTTTTGTGGGGTGATATGTTAGAGAACCAATACAGGTAAAGCATAAGGTTCACGTGAGGACAGACATGTCACTGAGAAATGGCACTCTACAGAGCCACTACCCTGTAAAAAACTTAACTGAGGTGTTGCATCATCTTTGGCCTCTAACCCACTATATCTGCTGCACAATGGCTTTTTGAGGAGCAAAACTGGAATGTTATTTGCTGCCAACAACAGGAGGAAAAGAATAATTACACAGTAATAAACCAGCCAAACAGTCAGATATGTTGTTCCATTATATTGTGTTGGCAGTTATACCACAACCGTCTAATTGTTTACTTGAGAAGCAGGCTCAAAATGTTTGTGTGTGACTCTTTCAAGCTCTATTCCAGGGGAAATGTTATTGATTTCATTCATTTATGGTTACATTTTAATCTAAAGTATCTGCAATTGTTCACATGGCAGCAGGGGATTTTTAATAAAAAGCTAAACAGGCCGAAGAAAAGCTGCCAGAGCTCCCTATCACATGCATGATCCCTTTGAAGCCTACAGGTTTCAAGAGTGGCAGGCCTGGAGGCTCATACATATACTAGGAAGAGAAAAAACCTGCTGCACGATACCTGACTGACTCTCTGATTGCACAAGACAAACACATGACAGAGCAGTCCTCTCCTCTGTGTCACTGACTGAGAGCACCTGGCTTTATAACATACTCAGGTTGAACTGTCACAACACATTAGGGGATTTTTATGAGCATCATACATTAAAATTGTCACATGGTTGGATGTTTTTCCCCAGTTAGTACATGTTGAAGGTGTTTTGGTGGTTGTTTTAAGATTAGAGGGACTTGTATGTTGTAAAAATATTTAAGGCACAAAGGCAACTTTGTGATTTTGGCTACATAAAAAAATTGACTAACTTGACCACATTTCTGTGTAAAGACATAAAATAATATAAACAGGACAGGACATTTCAATCCCCTCTTTACTACACGCTTTGAATTAATGTTGACAAAACATTAGCACTCATTACAGATTTTGCATACAATTATTATAGTGTGTTAAGTGTATGATATTGTAAGAATCTGTGTGGTAAATAAAGATTGTGTTAAATGTGTGTTAGAATATCCTTCTACATGACACTGTAAATGTCAGGATATACAAAATAGTTAACATGAGCCACCACTACACATCAAATAAGGTGATGTCAGGTTTAATTTTTTTTTCTCTTCAAAAACTAGGTCAGGCATTGAGTCACTGAGTGGTCACATAAAACAGAAACACCTGTTAGAGTGATGGACTCTAACAGGTGTAACAATAATAATTTCCCACTGGGATTATTAAAGTATTTCTGATTCTGATTCTGATTGGAGTGAAAAACAACTGGAATAACTTAAGACTTTCAGTTCCTCTTGTATTGGAAGGACAAATTTTAAAAAACACCTGCAATGTAATGCAATACAGCATTCCCGCAAACTACAGCATAAAGGAATCACCATGTGGATGAATAAACATCTATCAAAATCACCAGTTTCAAATCAAAACACAGGTATTCATTACAGGACTGGGTCACTGTACTTAGTCTTCAGAACTGCTCGTACAAACAACTCCCCACTGGAGCATAGACTGTATATAAAGAGCTCCTGAGCAATAAACCTGCCATGACAAACAGCAATAGACTTGTTATGATGTTTAGATATAAAAATATGGAATTATGATACTATTCTAACTCATTGTAGGCCTACCCCAAAATAACTTATAAAAGCCCCCCAAAGCACTTACAAAATATGCAACTCAACAATATAGTAGGCTACTTACTGTGTAATTATACTTCAGAGGAAAACATTACTAAATTTACCTGAAAGAGAAAGGTTACTGGTTACGTTACAGATTCTGATTTTACTCACAAAATGTAACAATTAAAATAGGATGCATTACATTAAACTATATCCAGTATTAAATTAGAATTGAGTAGGTCGGATGAACGGTTCTAGAGATATGCGAATGACCCTACAGATTCCTTGCTTTAGTAAGATGTTATAGACCAAACTATATCGAATAATCGCTCAAATTATCGACAGATTAAAAAAATAATGTTAGTTTTTAGTGCTAGTTTCGATGTAAGGCAGCAACGTTTTGTTCCGTTTGGATATCGTCAAAATTTGTAGACATTATCGATCTATCCATAGGTCCGGCCCAGGATTTTGTACTCGGAAGTTTACAGTGACAGATACTTCAAGACATCTTGTACCCCTAATACAACTCCAAATTATAAATGATCTTTTTCTACGTTATTTGCCTGAATGTATCACAGGGTTAAATGGTCTTTGTTAGGGGAAATGTGTAGCTTTAAACGACGCAGCTGTTGGTTTCACATGACGTGGAGATCAACAGACAACAATGTATCTCTGGTACAGTAAGGGACCTGCTGTTTATGACACAACAATGCTGCACTCGTCACACATGATAGGCTACTCACCATCCGGCTGCTGAGGTATTTCTCCTCTTCAGATAAACTTCGCACAGACACGTTGGCACTGGGCATAATAATCCCGTGTTTGTGGTCAATTATGAGCTGGTGGTTCTTCAATTCAAGACCGGGACTAGTTTACAACTCACACCTAATCTCGCAACCATGTTGAGCCCCGTTTCTCTCCCCTCTCTCTCCCACATACACTCTTGAGTTCGACTGCCCTCTTCAACATACAAAGTGTGAACCCAAACTCCGCCTTTTTCTCTCTGCATGGAGGCTGCGCGAGGAGGGGTTAACTCTTTCAAAACACGTGCCACTCACTGGTAGATAAGGATAAAAAACAGCCTCGTAATTAGTTTTTGAGGTATGTTTGTGATCAAAAGCAATTTCTTGAATAAAGACATTCCCACTGTCGTCTTATGATGAATGACACTTTAATTTCAAATTAAAAGAGTGTCACATTTTGGGGAGTAAACATAAATTGCATCAAAGCCAAACAGACAAAGTCTGTCACAATACTGTATAAAATGCAGGATTTCTTTTTTTTCTTTTTTAAATCATGTCCTATTTAAATCAGGACATTTTACACATTTACTTACAGACTGTAACTCATGAGTTGTGGTATGCCTACTCAAAAATGGTAGGCCTATTTCACTATTAAAAAAAAAACTATAATAGCCTACTATAAGTGGAAATGCCCAAGTAAGGCACAAGTAGACCTACTTTAAAATTGTAGTTTCTGAGTAAATGTACTTTCCACCACAGTCACTTATACATCACCAATTTCCATTTTTATTTCATCTTTAGAATTATTATAGCAATATCTGAATGATTAAATTAAAGTTAACATAAGAGACAAGCAGTCATACCTAAAGCTCCAAGAGGCCATAGGAACAGTCCAACTGGCCCTTTCACACGTAGTCATTCAGCTTGGTCATTCCAAGCTTTCAGTGTGTGTTAATCCACCTAGTTGTGAACACAAAAGCCCATGTTGCATCACAAATCGCGTAACCTTTTTTAGAGTTACACACAATAAGTTTTTGTTTTTGTTTGGGCTGTCCTCTTTTGTTTGTTCAGAACATAAAGTGAGTGCACCATACACTGACATGCATTAACCTCAGTGGTTCATAGCGGATGAGTCAAGTGATGTAGTGATATGATAGGGATGTGGAGAAACACATTAAAAAGCTACAGGATACACTGGACAATGGCCTTCTAAAAACAGCTGCAGACAATATCATCCATGTGGTCATCAAGTTTTAATGGTCCTATCAATTAGCTGCATACATTCACTGGGTAACTACAGCAAAAGAAAGCTTACAGTTGCTGTCCTCTGTCCACCCCATATCCGCAGAGCACTAATGAAAAATGTATTGGCTAATAACACACACTGAAAGTCTAGTCCTTTGCACAGCAGCTTGCGACATCTTCTACCTTCATGTCACTTGACACGCAACAGAACAATAAGTCACTGGGGTAGGATACAGATTTTGCATTAATAATTCAGAAGGGACATGTAAACAATCTGCTGTTTTTAGAAACAGGGGCAAGTTCCAAGAAGCATGGTTACTGAGTGGTCTTGACATATTTATTTAAACTAAGATACTCATCAAGTCTGGAACAAAGAGCTATTGCAGGTTTTATTCTACAAAGTTGTCCAGATAACTAAGTAAACATGTTTCTACAAAGTGGGCGGATAAACACATGGGAGACACAGTCAAATTGTGGATTAATGCATTTGAGGAAAAAGACAACATGTTTACAAGACTCGCCCCAAAATCAAATGTTTGTCTATGGGGCCAGTTTTATTGGTACCAGGCTACTTAAAATCCAGTCTACTAACATTAGAGATTCACTACTCTCTCTTAAGGGGAACTTTGATCGATAAAGATTAAATGTTGATTAGCTTGGTATAATTGTCAATATTATAATAGTTTGAATACTTGCTCTGTCTGAATGCTTAACAAACTGATTACTTGGCACCAAATTTAAGTAAGCATGTTCTTGTATTTAAAGTTTTTTTTTTGCAGCAATGACATGCATGGAAAAACACTACCACCTTTTTAATTAAAAGGCAAAAAAAATTATCATAACATGACTGAGCATGGGTCCAACACATAATATTTTTGGCTATTTGGTAGTCCACAGCTGCTATCCAAAATACTGGCAAAACCAAATTGTGTTAAAAAGCAGAGCATGAGAAGTTGCACTTGATTCTTGCAAACAGTACATATGCAGTGAAGAATCTGCTGAGAATATTAAGTAGTCAGCTCCAAATTCTTTACAGATATTTAATCAAAATGAAATATCAATTGGGTAACTAGAGAAACGTGATTGAAAGTTGTTTTTATTTTCAAAGGACTTGACCATTTTCCATCCACATTAATTTGTCCAAAAGATGTAATTCACGAATTACCAAGTGCTGCCCAATTTAGCCTTCTTGGTGCATTCTATATACAAATCTATATACACAATAACTTCATGATGATGCCCGATCCTTTGGATTAGCAAACAAATAAGAAATAAAGGTTATAACCTTTTGCGATAACGTCTCACAAATCAATTCACATTATTACAAGTTTTTTTTCCTGATAATTAGAAAATTAAAAAGCACGACCATGTAGGAAAGCAGTGAAAAACAAACCATCCTGATACCTTCAAAGTAGAAACAACATCTGCAGAAAAAAGAAAGGCCGGGAGGCGATGAAGCATAAAATACTTTGTACAATAAAAAGCGCAATCTACTATGCAGGTTTCAAGGGTTCGTTCCTGAATGGGCAGATATTGGCAGGCTCACTTGCCACTGGAGTTGATTTATTTTGTCCTCTTTGTGAGCTGACTGGTTACTGAGGAGTAGGAGCAAGGTAATGCTGTGTCATAAATACAGTATATTGTGACCACTTAGTGATCGGTCTGCTGAGCACTCCGATGGGTTGGCTGTCCAGTTTTCACAGTCCAATGTTGCAATTACAAATGGCAGTGTGTCAGACCCCAGAGACCGCCTGGCTATTATAATCGGTGGACTCCATTTTGAGGATGTAAGGGATGATGCTGTCAATCTGCACATTGCCAATGAGCCCAGCGAAAAACAGCTCCTCAGTGACAGCTGCACTTATCAGCCGGAGGGCAGGAAGACGCAGCAATAGCTTGGATAACCTGAGAGCAATGAGGGGGAAATGAGACATCAAATCCAAACATGTGTATGGTAGCAAGTACATCTATGATATCATCACAATTCACAAATCTGTCTTGCTAAATTTAGAGTAATTCAGTATTAGTACATCATCACCTTTCTGTCAATGAACTGGCATTATGTAGTACAGAGGTAAAGCCTACTGACCGATAGGAGTCTTCTGGGTAGGTGCTGGTTACGTAGTCCTGCAGCTCCATGTAGGCCTTCTCCTGAAACCGCTCTATCTGTGGAGTATTATCTATGCCTGGGTGATCTAGCACAAAAACCACACATGCACACTGTCAGACAAGAGTCCATGCAAATTTGGCCCTATGTACAACTTTTGCTCAGGATTTCACTCTAAGGATTCTGCCCTGACAAAAGGACAAGAAGTTAAAAATGTAATTTTCATTTTGTAAACTGGCCAGTTTTCAACGCACCAGGACTAAAGAGAACGATGGCTTTGAGGTAGGCATATTCATAAGAGTCTGGGGACAGCTTGGTCATGCTGTTACAGAACTCCTGCATCCTCCAGATGTGCTCCATTACTAGTTTTACTCGATCTGGGGACAGCTTATCTGTAGGAGATAAATAAAGAGTCAAGGATGTAAGGGGAAGAGCATCAGTAGGTTTTTTTTTTGCAAACGCAAGACAAATAGTGCCACAAAAATAAACATGACAGGTAAATTGTTTTCCTCTTAGCATCACAGTGAAAAACATTAGTTTGAGCTTCTGAAATTGTATTCAAGTGTTAAACCTCGTAGGCAGTCAGCGGCAGAGCCCTCCTACCTTCCTGTAAGCTGGTCTGCAGATGGTTGATAATGGCACTTAGGATGGTACCAACATTCATGACGTTTGAGCACTGTGCCAGACCCAGGGCAAACAGCTCGTTCCAGCAGGCTTTCATTAAGTTAATGTCATTTTCTTGACCACTGTAAAAACAAATAAGATTAATTTAATTTGGCCATATTATATATTATATAATATATAATATATATATATGGTGTTGTGAAATAATGACAAATCTGTGACAAAGGCTTACCCAAGGGTTTGAAAGGCAGGGATGGAGCGTGCCCAGTGCATGGAGAGAAAAAGTAGTCGGGAAGCTGACTCACAGATGTAGTTGACATTGAGGTACTCTGGCACAGGCAAAGGCATCATAAGCTGTAGGAACACGTCGTAGAGTAAAGAGGGAAACATGACTGCAGTGTTAAGAAATCAGACAAATTCAGAAAAATGTGTTAAAATAAATGTGTTAAAAAACTCAGTAAAACAGTGCGAGGGTTTTGGTCTCAGTTGGATTTCATCTTGAAGGTAGAGGTCAATGGCTGTGCTTTTACCTTGAAAGGGATATGGCTGTCAGAGAGTATCGGCCCCTCCAACTCCACCACAGGACCCGACTGGTCCCCTGACATCAGCTGCATCGTGGCCTCCAAGGACTCTCCTGCCGAGCCATCACCAGGGTGCAGGACTTTGGCCAGGGTGTCAAAAGCTCTAATGATACGCAAAATATGAACACAGAACGTTAACATTACAAGATCCACGTTTTGAGTTAGACATATATTGTAGCTTACACAGAAACAGAAAATATAGAACACAACTCAAAGCAGCACTGTAGTGCACCCTCGACATAGGGTTAATTTTTGATCGACTATGGGTGAATCTAATTAAGTCCTTAACAGTGGAGTCAGAAACCACATGGCCCTGCAGGAAATTCTATTAAAGCTTTGTGACAAACAGAAAATAATAGACCCTGGGTTTCTTTCTAGTGCTCCTGTCGATCTCTAGCATACGTATCAACTTATTCAGAAACAACTACTGGTTAGTGTCAAAGCCTCTTGATTCTTTATGACATCTCCCTCACCGAGTGATATCACTTGCAGTTTGCTCATCTCCTTGGATGTCTGTCATCGAGCTGTCCCCGTTGCTAAGCGTTTCATCTCCCATCAGATCATTGCTGCAGTCACTTGCCTCCCTGGCCTTGTTGAGGTGGGCGAGGGACGTCACTACATTTGCCAGCGTGCCGAGGTCACCTTGGGATGGATCGTCCTGCCGAACAGGTAGCAGTCATTATCAACCATGTTTTTATAAACACTAAAGTTTGATTTGTTTGCACTGCTCTGTCTCCAGTTAACAAAACCTGTGTGCTCATCACCGAACTGCTTCAAGAAAGAGTAACAAAAACAGAACTGGTCCACGTCACACAGATGTTTATACACGCGCACCTTTAATGAACAGTCCATTATTCCGTTCTTGATTAGACAGTGGGGAAAATAAGTATTCAACACATACAAAAACACACACAAAAATTCACTAAACATATTTCCAATGCAGCTATTCACATGAATGTTAGACCAAGACCAGACATTGGCATTAACTCAATAAAACTACACAGATAAAGAAATCAAAACATTCCAATCCATAAAAAAGGTTTGTGCAATAAAGTGGAATGAAACAGGAAAAAAGTATTGAACATGCCAACTGAAATGTATTCAATATTTGGTGGAGAAGCCTTTGTTTGCGTTGCCAATTTGAAGACGCTTCCTGTACGAAGAAACTAATGTCTCACAGTTTAAATGGGGTTTTGGCCCATTCTTCACACAGAGTCTTTACATCTTGAAGATTTTGGGGGCTCGCTGGTGAATCTTGATCTTCAGTTCCTGTCACAAATGTTCTATTACATTTAAGTGTGGTGATTGACTGGGCCATTCCAACACCTTTATTTTCTTCCTCTGGAACCAACTGACAGTCTCATTTGCAGTATGTTTGGATCGCTGTCTTGCTGAGAGGTCCTCCCAAATCTGATCCTCATCGTCCTGGTGGAATGGTAACAGATTCTTCTCAAGATTTCCCAGTACATGGCTCCGTTCATGTTCCCTTTGATCATTTGGATTCTGCTGGTACCATGAGAAGAGAAACAGTCCCATACCATGATGCTTTCATATCCAAACTTCACTGTAGGAATGGTATTTTTAGGGTCATATGCAGAGCCATTTTTTCCTCCAAACATAGCGCATCTTACTGTTGCCGAAAGGTTTGACTCTTGTCTCGTCTGACTACATTCTCCCAGTAAGCTACAGGCTTCTCCAAATGTTGTGTAGCAAACTTCAAACAAGCTTTTCGGCAAAAATATGACACAATACAATGTTGACATGTTGAATACTTATTTCCCCACTGTAAGTCATCAATCTATATTTATCTAAAACCCCAATATTCTCGGGGTACTACAGTTTCAGATTTCAGTTAAATGTACTGTCATTTGAGTGCATAAGTGTTACCTTGTCAGGGGATGCTGGAATCAATATGGTGTTTTCCAGCTTGGGGAAGGGCTGTTGGATGTTGAGCAACATGCTTGACTCAAGCAAACTTGTAGACCTGAAGTTAGAGATTTAACATTTCACATTGCATTATGTAATATGGAACCATGCAATATGAATGACTTATTTGAGAAACGTATGAGCACATCTCTGGTGAATACAACAGACTAATCCTTTAGTCGACAAAATCTTATGAGTGTTAGTCAACTAAGAATGTCTTTAGTCGAGGACAGCTCGACTCTTATCATTTTATTAGTTACATGTGCACAATATAATTTAATTCTACCCAATCCAATACGACAAATCCCATCTTTCTCAATCTTTTACTGGTCAGATAAAGACAATGCGTCAGAGATGCTAAGTCAACTCTAGGGTAATTTTTGAGGCTGCAGTAAGTGATGGTGTTGTATTGGACTACATTATATTGAAAGGTGTTTCTAGTTTCCTTTTTCCATCCTGTATGTAAATGGAGAGGCCAAAACATAAGAAACAACTTTTAATATAATGCAGTCATATCAAACACCATAGAATTGAACAAATATTATTGAGTATTGAACAACATTATACAAAGATATTGTTTACATCAGGGCTATTTACTGTGTTGTATTAGACTGTAGACTGTCTATCCACTAAACTGGTAAATTTGTAAAGTGGCTGTACCTAGCAGTTTCCTTGTCGGACATAAAAGTGGGTGTGGCAGCCAGAGGGCTACACAGGTTTTTGCGGATGTAGATTTTCTCAGTGGATGCTGCACAGTTGATGGATTTCTCTCTGGTGGTCACTTCAACAGGCTTCCTCTCACACTGCACAGCTAAAGACAAAACAAGACATCAGATCCTATCTATGTGAGTCCTGAATGACATATCCACAACTGTATCTATAGAATATTACACGCCTTACAATCCTGTTTCATGCCCAGAGCTATACAGCGCTGCAGTCGACAGTACTGGCAGCGGTTTCGGTGGAGCTTGTTGATGGCACACTCTCCGGAGCCCCTGCATGTGTACACTAGGTTCTTTCTAATACTGCGTTTGAAGAAGCCCTTACAGCCCTCACAGCTAACAGCTCCGTAATGACGCCCTGAGAGAGGAAGGAGTAAACAGGGTCAGGTTGGTGTATGCCTGCTCATGTGTGTTCCTGAAAAATAATGTTAAAGCAAATTAAATTGAGTTCCCACCTGAGGCCTTGTCCCCACAGACAACGCAGTACTCCACAACTGGCTTCCCAATGGACTGGTCTGACCCTTCAGTCACAAACTGACAAACAACCCGAGACAATGGAATAATTTAATATAGCAAACATTGCAATACGTTTTGACTGACTAAACATGTTACCGCTTCAGTCATAAGACCTTTCAGTAACTTGTTTATAACATGGCTGAAAGACGCAACTAAGATCCTTTGGCAATACCTGAATCTGCTGCCCAGCCAAGTCAGGGGAGGCAAACAACAGCTGGTTAACCCCAGAGCCGTCTGGAGTGGTGAGGATGACCTTGTTGGGTGAGCCTTCCTGCTTGGCCAGGATCACCTTCCCACCAGAGGAATAGTCAGCATTTGCTAGGATAAACTGCTGCTTTCCAGGGGAAGATGGCTCAAGTGCTGTAACAATCTGGATCTTCTGGCCAGTCTGCTGATCAGTTACAATCTATTAGAAATAACAAAGCAAAAACATGAGTGAGTGCTGACTGTATATGCAGAAAGAGTGTAGGAGAAGTTAAGCTAATGAACAAAAACATTTTTTTTATTTTAAAAATACAAAAACAGTGCTTGGCACTGGAGGACTAGGGAGAAATTGTGCAAATACGAGACAGTGCTATGTTTAACCGTCAGCTATTCTTGGATCTTATTTGGCCAAAATTATGTGCAAAATTTGTTTATTCACACACAATTTAAAAAAGAAGAGCATTCTTTTGTGGTGGACAGGCTGTCACATCACCTGGATTCTGTGTCCTAATGCCATGTTGCTGTCTGCTGACACAAGTTGAATCCTTTGTGTCTGTCCATCCATTCTGATAATGCACGCACCTTCTTCCACTGCTCTTCACATCAGTGCCCCATGAGGCATGCACACCTGTAGAGAGAGCATACGTTTTACTTTATGTCTTATTACAGCAACTTTAGGTCAGGTAAGGGAATACCTTCCAGGACCAGAGTGTATTCAGCAATTTCCTTACTGCCATCAAATCCCATGTATAATACTTCTCAAAACTTTTCAACTTCTTTTTTTCTTTATAAATCAAGACATAAATAAATGGTCCCATTTTTTAAAGGCTAAATAAATTTCTAAAACAGCTAGGCACTGTAGTTTTTAGCAAACATTCAACAGGAGTAAATAGTTGCTTTTGTTGGGGGGGGACTTTTGCTTAGCAGATTTGTACACATTAGGTGTTCTCGTATTCACAGAAGCAGGACAGTGGATGGGATTAACGCAAAATAAACTACAGTGCCCATGTTTAAGGTAATGCAAGAACATGCAAGTCAGTGGGACCCAGTTATTTTTTTGTAATGGTTCTGGGCAACAGTGGAGGTCTATGATATGGAAGAATAAGCTCTACCAGGCTAACGTTAGCTTTGGTCTTTCATGGAAATGTGTTGACAATAAGAAAAATGTATAATGTTACCAGCCTTATCTTTTGCTATATGTCTGAATTCTGTGTGTAATTAAGACCCCATTAAAAGCATAAAACTTGTATTACATGTGTAAAAAGCATGTTTTATAACTTATACTGATGTTTTTAATCGAGGCAGCCGGAGCTCGGACTCAATTATTATTATTTTCATTATGTTACACTGTATCATAGCTCAGAGCTGTTATTAAGAGCGAGTAAGTCTTACAAACACACAACTAACGTTAGAGCTAACGCTACTCTTATCCCTCCTGTTTAAACATTACTAGTTTAACGTCACCTCTCCTTTAGCTAGAAGATATTTCTGGCCAAAACTTCAACCTAAGTCAGAATTAGCTTGACATTATCTGTAATGGACCAACATGTAAAATACACAACTTGATATATATATTGCGTGCCACTAACTAATGTTAGTTTGTGGCCTATGCTAACCAATCTAGCCGGCGCTAGCTCGTAACTGTACTATTGTTCGGTGGCCTTGTTATAAAATACGTATTAATATCACTGTAAAGTGACAACGATTAAGCGGTAAAGCTGCAGTAGTAACACAAACAAGCCCTTGACAGCCAGCCATTTAAAATCGATACGGAAGATAAAGGTATTTCTTTTCCTGTGGGTGAAAGGTCAACATTGAAGGGTTAAAGCATGCTAGGGTTCAAGGCCCATGATGCCGAATCACAGCAGAGTCAGCGGCAGGACCTCGGTTCTGACAACTGGGCAAAAATGCGCTTTAATTCTTGCACTGGACTTCCACACCAATCGACAATTTAACAAGACAGCTGGTGGTTTAACAACACGACGTTCCGGTGTCACATTCAAACTTGAATTAATTATGTGGCTGCTTAGTTTCTGAAGGCAAGTTAGCAACGCTAGCACAGCAGCTAACATCGATAACACGGTTAGCTGACGCGGCTAAGCATGTTGGCTAACTAGCATGTCCGTAAACAATATTACTGCTAAAGAATAGCAACACGTAGATATGAAACTTGAGTTAGAGAACTAGCTATGCAGTCCCATACACATACCAACATGAGTGCATACTTGCCAATTTTAGTTTGTAAGCGCTGAGCTCCGGACGACCGTGCTAACGAGCTAGGCTAGCCGGTAATGGTTGCTTCCCTGCTGTAACGTTAGACCTACTGAACACTCCCTCCCTTCCTGTTACTGGTCTCGTTGTGTTTCGTTCCTGAATCTCTCATGCGTCAACATTAGTACATATAACTTACCTGGCAAGGAGTTGTTGGATCAGATAATGTATAGTCTTCAATACATTTATATTTTAACTTTTTGTTTCAGTTGGTGGGAGGGTCAGAGTTCGTGACCTTTTTTCATCAATAAACGATTTACGCACATGCGCAGTTAGGCAGCCGTGTCACGCATCTCCACATCTGTGTGTGTAGTCTATGGTGTGTACTTGTACCATACATCCATGGTGTCAGTCTGTGAAAATGTAAGGGGAGTAATGTCATGTCTATCACACAGTGTAGAATTGAGTAATTGTATTAACAGTTATGCATAAACAAACACACAATGTTATGCTCAAGGACTGGTACCCTAACACTATTTTACTTGAAAGTAAGGCAAGGCAAGGCAGCTTTATTTGTACAGCACATTTCAGCAACAGGGCAATTCAAAGTACTTTACAAAACAGATTAAAAAATTTAAAACAGATAAAATACGAGAATAAAAGTTACAGTGCAGTATAAGAAATTAAACATTAAAGAGCAGTTAAAACAGTTAAATATATAAAAGCAGATACAATAGGAATTTTTCTTTATATGCTTATATAGATTGTCATACAGTGTCACCAATGCAACTTCAGTATAAGAAATTAACAGTTATTTAAAGAAAGGCAACATCAAAAAGATATGTCTTCAGCCTTGATTTAAAATAACAGAGTTGCAGCAGACCTGCAGGTTTCTGGGAGTTTGTTCCAGGTATGTGGAGCATAAAAACTAAACGCTGCTTCCCCCTGTTTAGTTCTGACTCTGGGGACAACAAGCAGACCTGTCCCAGACGACCTGAGAGGTCTGGGTGGGTTATAGTGTAGCAGCAGATCAGAAATGAATGAATGAAAATAATTAAAACTACTGATTACTCAGAATCAGTTACTTTTGTAGGCTACATCAATGGAAGTAATATGAATTCAGATGTCTGAGAAGACAATATAGTATATATGATAATATAGTGAACAATGCCAAATCAACCTACTGATCTTCACTGGCTACTCAATGTTACAGTTACGGTACAGTTGCAATTGCTGGTATTTCTGCAAAATAAACCACATTTTTACACTGAAATTATATGATTTCAAAGTCCAATGAAAATATGATTTAAATCAAAAGCTATTCAGTTACAGTACAATAAGTATTGCCTTTCCACAATTTTAATGTGCACCCCAACAGTTTGTTCCCTCTACAGTTGAAAGTAAAACAATGTATTACAGTGACAGAATTTAAAATGAGATTGATGTACATTTGATTGCATTTCATTTACAATCCTCTATATATACAGAAGATATGTGTGTAAGGATATGATCTATGATCTATGTACAGCCATTTGAGTTACTTAAGTGCAATGTACATTATGGTACAGTTTTGTCCAAACAGTGAAGATTCCCCTGATACACCATTAGTGAGTCTAGATTAGATTCCAAGTTACAGAAAGGATTTTTAATTTAAGGTGAAAGTTTCTTATACAAGCATGAAAAGTGCACATTGTGTGGTATACAGCCAGCTGTATGGATGTTAAATAAAGTAATTATTCCCCGACAACAAGAAAGCATATATGATTTGTTTTGACCTCTAAAAATACTTTGTAAATGTGGATCAAAATGTTATGACAGTATGCATTACAAATCTATTGACAATGGGCTTTTATTAACAAATATGTGCTATGGAGATGCAAGCAGGTTACTAAAAAATGCAATTCAAATGTAACAAAATCAAAGTTTAAAAAAAAAAAGATGATTGTGGCATTCGATTCTTAAATTGCACTCAAACTGCATAAATCCTGGTGGAAAAGATTCATGTTAACATACAGTACTAACATGGCTAATTCCTACTCTTAAAACAATGTAAATGCTAACTACAGTATGTTTGATAAAATCAATAAAATAATGTATTTGGATTTTATTTCAGTGCAACTTTTATGGTGTCTCCAGATACTTTTAGCAGAATTCAGAGAGCACTGAGGTAAAACAGTATGTTGAACAGCTACACACACGGTCAGCCGATATTAAAGTACTGTGGCTTCTTTGAATGAGTCGATCCATCTGTTAAAAAAAGAAAGTATTAGTATTATAATTGCTGTCACCATATGCAACAATAAGTGGCACCCCTCTTTATACTGTACCTCTGTGCTGTTTGGAGGTCGTCAGCTTTAAAAATGTAGTAAAGTGTGTTTTTGTGGTAAAGCTTAAACTGTAACTTCAGTGATGAATCAACTTTTAACATGAACCCTAACAGGGGCTGACTCTCTAAGGCTGCAACATCCTGCATGAAGAAACAATAAAAGACTGATGTTAGATGGACATGAAATCAATTCCCTTTCATTGTAACACAACACTGGGCTTTCACTGATACAAGTAGGAGATCTTACCTCACTTGCAGCATACGTGTACAGGACCTTGTCTTTGATGACAAACCACAGCCTCTTCCCCTGCTTCTTGTTGCCCTTTGACCTCTGCAGATACCCACTCATGGATGAGTTGTCTGTGCTTGCTGACACCTGAAACAAGCAAAACCCATCTGATGAGATATCAGAGCATTATCACACAGTGCATCTTGATCATGACAAAGTATCAATCACCTCTTTGAGGGCCGCAGGTATCTTCTTATGCTTCCTGGGGAAAGCAAAGGTAGCTCTGGTTCCAGGGGATATAGCTGCTGATAGGGCTCGTTCACCTGATGAAAACAAATGTGGAACATGCGGTTGTTTAATACATAGAAAATACATACAATATGTTTGTTGTGGATTACACGTGTCTAGTCCACATTGACATTTCAGCCTACAACAACATTACAATATGAGGATGACAGAGTGTTTGGATCACATAGAAGGAAGACAGACTTACTTTTCTGCTGCTGAAGAACAGGGAAACACTGGTCACACACTCGTGCTAACTGGTTCTTTAGGTATTCAAGACAGTATTTATTGGAGGAACAAGACTGACACACCACCTGATGGGATGATAAAGCATAAAAATATGTTACTTTACTCGTTATTTTACAACGCCAATTTTTTTTTCAATCTGCTTTGCATCCCTATTTTTACTTATATACTATGTTATATTGTTGTACTATACTATATATTATGTTATATATACTATATTACATTGTATACTGTCTCATATCCTTAACTATATCATAATGTACCATATTATACTATATTAAGGTAATATGTTACATTGACTCTACATTATATTTAATTATATTAATACAGACAAACACTAAGTACCATTACTTAATTATAACATATATAAGCCTGGCATACACTGTTTACATAGACCTGTTGACTCTGCTGCTATTAATCACACTATTGTCAGTTCATCAGCACCACTGACTTTACCATGTTATTTTGTCTCTAAATACTGCATAGTATCTATTTTTATTCTATTCTTATTTTAGTTCATGTGCCTCTTATTATTTATTTCTGTTACTTTCTATATCCCGATGGGGATCAATAAAGGAGTATCATATCTTATCTTTAATCATGTAATATTATTTAATCAACTACTCTGTTTTAATGTACAGTTTTATAAGATTCTTTGATGAAGAACATTTCGGAAACTACATTTGTTTTTGAAGAGAGAGACTTTTCTACTTTTTGTCACCATACCTTCCCACACGCACGGCAGTGATGTCTCCTCCATGTTAGGGTGAACTCACAGGTACAGATCATACACATGGTGGTCCGTGGGTCAGGGATCCATATAGGGGCTTTGGATCCCAAAGGAGCACCATCACCACAATCCTGTAGCTCTACCTGAGTATATAACAAAACACAGGAGTTAACTCTCACCGCTTAAACACATACACTTTGTATTCATCACTATAACAGAGTATACACTGCAAACAGGAAATGTATGAGGTTCACATGAGAAATAGTTTTCTTACCTCTTCTGGAGGCTTGCCAGATATAAAACTGATCTTCTTCCTGGTGTAGTCACTGATCGCTGTGGAAATGGCCTCAAGCCATTCATCTCGCTCTGTGGCTGAACTGCAGAGAGAAAACACAGTGTGACTACACACCTACACACTATTCACAGACCTATGCACTGCAAGGAAAACACAGAATGACTGTTATGAAACAACACATGTCCCTGAATTACCAAGAAATATCTTTTATTTTTTATCATTACCTCGCGGAGAGAATGAAGGAGCGCTCCACGCTCTCAATGTTCAGCTCATTCTGATAGGCCTCTTGGCTTGGTTTGCTAACCTGTAATTATTTTCATTGTGAGCAGTGATGGCAGCATATAAAATATCCTGCGATAATAATATATATGTGAAAAGATGTAGAGTGCAAAGAAATACGGAGTGAAGTTCTCACCTTCATCCCAGCCAGAGACAACATGTTGTTGAACTTGTACTGGCCTGACTGGACAGGAGTGGTGTACAGCAATGTGTCGTTAAACTAAAGGAGAAATGACAAAGAGACATAATTTCCCTTTTGCCATTTCTATCCATTATGTCTCTTTTCTAAAACACAGAGGAGCTCAGAGTAAGATTAAGAAAATACTGGTAAAAACAATCAGCGTGGGACCTGCATCAGATCCCAATCAAAGCTTAACAGAACACATTTTGGACTAACTGAAGGTAGGAGAGTGCGCTGTAGATTGGCCTAGGCAGTCCTTGCACATTACCATGATTATGTTGTATAATAATGAAATAAGAAAAGGAAGAGATAGGTGTTTTACAGTACCAGGAAGAACATTCTGGGCTGCATGACCTTCCTGGACAGCTTCTTCAGGATGCCCTCTTTCAGGAAGATCTGGAGCACAAAATGGCATTAGACCACATTACGTGTTTATCAGTGTTTTTTGCCCCCAACGGCACCTTCCAGGCAGCGCTGCCACTAGCATTAGGCACTGGTTATGGTTAGGGTTAGGGTTAAGGTTAGGGTTAGGTGCCTTGAAGGCAGCGGTCGCAGCTCTGCCTGGAAGGAGCAGTTGGGGGCAAAAAACACCATTGAGCACATTAAGTCATGTTTGTGTTTAATTGAATGACCATAATGGCTATTTTTGTGACATTGGTCTTAAAATTAAGTACTATATTACAAGGTTAACAAAAACATTTTTCATGATAAAAATAGTGTAGCAGTTCTGTTTATGTGATTTCCAGTTAATTATAGTAATATTAAAAGTATTTTTTAATAAAATATTAAAAAATACAATAGCCAATAATATAGTATTGTTTAACGTTCAACATACTGAATGTCAATCATATATAAATTCATATTATTAAATGGTGAAATCAATGAGTTTTGAGATCATTTTGAACTTTGAAAACAGGACCTTTAGGTGAAATTGTTTTGTGTTTTTGTGTGAAAACTTAAACATGTACTATTTCATGACAACTGGATAAACTCAATCTGCTGAGGAAGATCATGAGATACAATCAAAATCTACATGAGTAGTAGCTGTTCTGGAGATTCACAACTTTAGTAACTTGTTACTTCATCCTTAAAATGTGTTAATATTTATGGAAAAGTATTTAAAAGGCCTTACCCGCCCAGGCTGAACTATTTCATGGTGGCCATTCAGACTGCACTGCACCTGGATCAGCTTCTGAAAGTTATCCTGAGAGAAAAATAAGGACATTAGCAAACACGTGGAGCATTTTATCACACGTTAATAAAATATGCCTAATTTCTCCTTGGTTCTCACCCCTTGTTTCATGATGTTGTTGGCATGATTGGCCACCTCTTTCACTATTACAAGGGCAGCTGAGTGGATAGAAATGTGAAAAGATGTACATCACATACATGACAGTTTCCATTCCACTGACACCATCAGGTGAGTTTACAGCATACAGATGTATAAAGGGTCTTGGTTTACCTTGTGTGTCCTTGTAATCATCTGAGTCTTCAGACAGGTTTTTAAGATAGTCTGAAATACAATTAGAAACATTTAAGAGTCAGGGTCAACAGTGAAAACTACTTTGTACACCGGGTTAAGTGCTCAGTGTTGTGCAGTAAATTCCTGGAATGTAATCTGAAATTAAAATCCTGGCTAAAAAGGTCTGCAAGTGCTTATTTAATACAATTACACAAGAGTGACGTAAGGAACATTCTTCACATTTTGGTCCTGAGGGATCAACCCTGATCCATTAGACTCGTGAAACACTAAGCTCACTCATGTTAAAGCTTATGTTATGTCATCAAATCTGATTTGGGCTTCACTTCAAAAATCTTATTATATAAAGAGTGAAGGAGCGAGACAGAAATTCCAAACTATTTTTGTTTTTCTGGACACCAGAGGGCAGCATGATGCCAATAATGAGACATCACAGGTTGCAATGTTTAGGAGCCCATATCTACAATGATGAAGTGATTTTGGAATTAAATAAAGCTAGACTTTGACAGTCAGATAATGTGTAAAAAGTTTAATTAAACATGAACGTGATTAATCTTATGCTGTGAAAATGACTCCTTTGCAGATGTACCTGTTAGCAACATCCGATACTGAGGAATCCTCTGAACAGGCTTCAGTAGGTAATGCTTCAGAGCCAAGTTGGCACAACATGGACTGGCCTTGGACAAAAAAATGACACAATTTACAGGAGTAAATTCACACAAACATCCTTGACACAGTCATAAACAATGAAACCTTAGTGATCCAACAGACACACCCCCTCAGACACAGAAAACAGGTCAAGCAAGCCTCATTACCTCAAATTCCCGTACCACTGCGGAGAATGCTGGGTTCTTCTTACTCTGCTCTTCCAGTAGAGCCACATTCTTGTCAAACTCACGGATGTATGTGGAGTACATCTTCAGATAGGGCCCTTTCTTCAGGAAAATATCTGCTAGCTGGGAATTCTCATCCCTGTACATAGAATGAAGTAGAATAAGATGAACTGTGACACCTTGTTGAGAATGTGTGTGTAACTAAGCTGTATAACCTAGGATAATTATATATTTCAGTGGGACTAATTCCACATTTTATTTTGAACTGTTTCAGAATTAAGGTTTATTATTATTGATACAATAGTTATTATATGTAAACAGGGTTCAAAATTACCACCATCTACTAGCCAAATGCTGGTAAAATATGCAAGTGGTTGGTAGATTTGCTTCACTTACCAGCCCAAAAAACTATGTTAATCTATTGAGTGGCTGGTAAAATTAATAAAATAACATTCACTAGCTATTTGGCTGGTGGACAATAAAGTTAATTTTGAACCTTGTACGTATATATACAGTACATAATACATACCATTAAGATTTCTCTTTAATGGAACTAAGGCATCTAGCCCAAACTGTGGAAAACCACCCCAGACTAAAGGTACACAAATATGGGAATGGGGTTTCCAAACACCTATGGCCATATAGCGTAGGGGTATATATTGCTCTTTGAGCCAGTAACCTTGATCAACACACACAAATGTAAATCCACTTCTTTCTGGTTTTTTTTTTTTTTTTTTTTTTTTTACCATTTGGCCACTCTCTGTTTCAGCTCTCTGAGCAGGTCTTGGTTGAGTTCGTAGAGCTGTGGGAGGTAGTACAGAATCTGGTTGAGAAGACGCTCCTCAATCACAGGCTTCCCACTCTGACGAGACGCGGTGGACACCGCATTACGGAAGTCCTGCAGGTCAGATAGTCAGACAGATAAAGAGTCAGATGGTAAAAATACAGGAACTCAGGCACATAGGGGAAACTCAGAAGTAAATCAATGAAGTCCTAAAGAAGAACTAAAAACAAATAGAGGTTATAAAATTGTCTGCTCTGCAAATCATGTAACATGGCCACCAAAACAACACTACAAATGATATAAGCTCTGGAAACCTTCAGTATAAAAGATAAAGAAAGAGAAATAGTATTGACCCATGACCTACACACACACACACACACCCCCACACACCTGACTCCCATTACACATTTGTAAATTTCCACAATACCATGAATCAGGACTGAAAAAAAGAAGAGCAAAAGACCCTGAGGGTGCTGTTTCTGCTTCTGTTTCTGATGATGTGGAGTTTTTTTGGTGGTTTATGAGGACACATGGCAAATAAAACTGCTTACAGACTGAGCACCCATTAGAGAGCTCCTGTGGTTAACATGTGTGATCTGACGGTGAAGGAGGTGCATCATGTGGAAAAGGATTTGGCAGGATATTAGATGATTTACAAGATAAGTAAATATAATGCGGATGTGACTGAATCAGCAGTAAGTGAATTTTTTTTTTTTTGAAGAGTGAAGTGGACAACAGCAGGGCTTTTCATGTTTTCCCTTCAAATAAAAAGGGCACATTAATCTATGTGGATTTAAATTATTCTTTAAACTTAGTTTATGAAGTCCTAATCGGATAGAAAAAACAACATATTTTCATCAAGCTATGAATCAAAGCTTTTCTTGTCATCTGTTGCTAAAGCTGACATTTTGGAGACAATAGCTTTTCACCTGACAGCAACAGAACACAGAGCATCACACAAGCATCGCGGAAAATATGGCTCAACTTATAACTCAGATTAAAAACACACAACAAATGGCGTGTGGTGTTATCATCAATCTGTTTGTGAAAAGCTGGCTGGGTGCCTGGCAGAGATGGAGAATGAACAAACACTACAGTAAGTCACCTCTACATTCTTTTGAACTTGGTATGACTGATCCTGATTACTAGACTCCATTCCTCTACAGCCTACAGAGACCCAAGCACTTCCTGTCTATGCTTTGCAATGAGGAGTCAGTGTTTATAACTCAGTCCTATTACAATCTTATTTCGAGACCTTTGTCTCTCCAAACATCATACTCATCTTCTTTTGTGAAAATAAAAAAGGCAAAGAAATACCAAAAAGGACTTTAACTTTTAAGTAAAGGACTTTAACTTTGAGGTAAACCAACACTGCAAACACCGGTACAAAGGTGGGTCATACTAGGTTGCATGAAGGTAAGCATGGATGTTGGCCCTATATCTATTAGATATGTAATCCTTGTCGGTTGCACAGAATACAACTTCTACAACTACCTGCTCCTCTTTAGGCTTGTTTGCATTTGAGTTACAGCTCTTATAAGTACCTTTTTTAAAGTTGTAATTGTCCTTCATGCCAATACAAACTTCTATTGTGGTTGTTGTTTGTAGTTGTGATTGAATTACATAAGAGACTAAATCATATTTTCATGAACTGTCATTTTTTTTGTCTGAGAGAACGAACAAATTCATAACTTATATGTGGGATTGTGCTCCTTTATTCATTTATATACTGCACATTTTATATTATATGCAAAGCAACTTAGTGGCTGCAGCAGTAGATGGTTTCCATTGTGAGATTACAAGAGAGCAATGGTTAGAAGTTGAGTAGAGAGAGTTATACTGATCTGACAATAGATACAAAGTACAGCACAGAAAGCAGATCGTCATATCATTTTGATGGCTTCGATTCCGTTACAGATTCAATTTCTCAAAACAACACAGGGAGACAAACATGGATCCATTGAAGTCCAGAAGTGTAGTGTTACTGTCACATCACACTAGCACTGAAAAAGCTGGTGAAAACCGTGAGGAATGTGAGCTGTACGGTCGAGTCCAAGGAGAGTTAGTTCCACACACAGTCTGATTCTGCATGGGGTGTGCCCCAGTGGCTAGCATAATCAAACACATATGGAGAATGTTTGCTCACACAGTAGACTAGCACTAGATAAAACATATAAAGAGCCATAGTAAAACTTTCTCAACAGCATGTTATGTGGCTCGCTTAATATGTTTAGATAAGGGTGGTCTAAGATCTAATATCATTGTTTGTTCAATAGTTATGTTTTTTTAGTTGTTTTTTAATGAACACCATTTCCCATGTGGGCAATTTCTGTACACTTAATAATACTATTACAGTTGGCTGGGTGCGAAAAGATTTAAACATAAGTATCTCTCACTATGATTTTAGGAGGTTTAAAATGTCTTTTGATGTATAATGTTAGTATAGACAAAATTCTCCTCCCACTTCACAACTACTAGCCTCTGCTCTGGCTTGTTTTTGTGTGAAGAAAGTAATACTAAAAGGTGATGATTCAGGGTACTTACGACATGAAGCAGCTTCAAGACATCAACAAATCTAGAAAAACAAGAAGGGGGAAAGTTACAGATATTATAATGGATGGGTATAGCTATAAAGAAAGTAAAGAGTTGCTTCCCCAAAAGTACAAAAAACGAAAATCTCCTTTGCCAAGGTTCTGAGATATACATCTCCACCTGTATGTTTAGTAACCAGAGTAATGGCAACACCGTCTTCAAAATGAGATGCTGCTGAATAATTTTTAAATGTCATTTTCCAATGTTGTGAGCACCACAGACGACATTCCTTTCACCTCAAATGTACTGCGGTGGAGAGGCAGAAACCTCAAAACCTGGGCAAGTAAAACCAAAACTATCTCACTGGCTAAACACCCCTCGATGTAAGTGAATGTTATTTCATAATTTGAGTGAACCTACACATAAAAGAAAAACAAATGAAGACTCTTACACACTCTCAGAGCTCATGATTTCTGTGACAATGTGGTGAATCTTGCTCTTCTTCTGTCCACTCTGCGTCTAAGAAAATGTGCAAAAACACAGACTTAGAATTACAATGTACTATGGGCATTATAAATCCCTGTGCAGTTCATGGCAAAACTACTGACAGCAGATACACAGTGTGTGTCATAATATATTCAGGTAGAATTTGCACTAAAGCCTGTACCTGATATAAGTGGTCACGGAAGATAGTTTACATAGTGCTAAAAAGGAAGAAAGGTTCTTCCCCACACAACCAAAATAATTGCTGACACCTTGCAAAGGACAAACCATGTGTGATGATTCAAGGAAGTATTTCTGAAGTCATATATATATATATAAAAAACAGTGCCTGCTTCTCACCGTACTCTCCTCTGGCTGCTCAGGGTCTCCTTTACTTGAGATGGAGCTGCTATCGTCCTCGTCCTCTGATGTGTTGGCAAAGATGTCATCATCCAGGGGTGTCATCTCCTCATCAACAGAGCTTCTGTCAAAAAGGGCAGGATGTTAGGGTTAGTTGAGAATAAAGGCAGATGCCAGAGCATGAACGCACCACTGTGCAGGTGTTTTGGACACACAGAAGCAGCTGCAGGCATTTATTAAAAAACACTGAATGCAGCACACGATGGACACATCATTCACATGCGACATGATTTGTATAAAAAGTACAAGAAAGGGAGGATGTTATTTATAGAAGGGGGGAAAGGGATGAGGTTTGAAATAAAAAAAAACAACTGTGTCAGCTCATAATCTAAAAGGAGAGTGTCTTTTAAAAAAACAAACAAAAAAAAACAAAAAACAAATTCAGCAGTATTCGAACATTTTCTGCTCTGATCAAGTGGGAGTCATTTAACAAAGAACACACAGGAAAGGGACTTGTCAAAAGTGGAAAAAATAACATTTAAAAGATAACCATCAACACAGTCACACAATGCTAGCTTTGTCCAACAGAAACATAATTGAAAATCACTTATCATCACACTTTCACATATAACTAACACACACACACACACACACACACACACACACACACACGCTTTAAAATGACTACATGTGAACAGCTAAAAGGGGACTGCACCAAAGACAAACTACATATCTAAAATGCCACAATTCCCTGAGGGGGCACTACATTTGAAACACTGGCCCCTCCCTGACCAACACTGCAGAAAAAGAAATAGGCCAAGGCCAAGCAGCAAACCCAATAAGCCAGAGTCTGTGGCATGTTTACAATAGCTGTTGCATTTAGCTGTGACTGGTCTGTTTGTGAGCAGCTGAATGTCTTTTTAACAAGTGATTGTTGCACAGTTTAAGCTAAAGAGGGGCGACACACTAAGCTGAGGCTGAGCTAAATGCAAGGCTGTGCAAGGGTGTACAGTTATACAAACTTTAATCTTATTTTTTCCAACAGAGCAGTACTGCTCATTTATAAAAGGAAACATATAAATTATTTGCATAAAAGGATAATTAGAAAGATTACTACCGGGAATAAAATCATGCTACTAAAGCATCAAGCCGGCTGTTCTAGCCAATGTTAAAACATATTTATATATTTTCTCACCTTCCCAAGAGCTACTGTATATCTGCACATTTCTGGTTTTGAAAGACAGAAGTGTCTTTATTAACAAATAGCACTGTTTTAGAGTGACCGTTTCTTAAATAAAGGACTTTCAGTTAAAACTTGACAGTGGGTTAGGTGGATAATGCAGAGGAACATTGTTTTGAGCATCACACATGGGATTAATCACTTCCATTGTCAGCATGAGCGAATAAAACCAAAACTGTACTTGTGACTAGATAAGACTGGAGATGTGCTCACTTAGCCATAAATTAAAAAACAACACAAAAAACTGCTTTTGAATTAAATACACACACTCATGCCTTCTAGGCCAAAATAGTGTTAGTGTTAGTGTTACCTCTGATAATAGCTTATAGCATTAAGTAAAGCAATCTAAATTATGAGGTCAAACTTCAATCCATCAACACCTGAATGGCTGAGCACGCGTGCCACTATACTTGTCCAACTCCCCAGACAGGAAATTGCAACTGAAGATACAATGTGACATGCTAATGATACACAGTCACTCTCTGTAATTAACTTTTACAGATGAATGTTTTAAAGAAGCCGACGGTGTTTTCCTGCACTCCTTTCAGAAAACAATGGAAATCACCTAATATAATCGATGAGATCAGATGTGAGGTACTGAGACAAAGACAAAGTGACAGAAATGAAAGCCATCATAATCTACCTCTCATAATCTGTTGGCGTCTGACACTGTTGGTGTCCAGTGTTCTTCTCAAAGGACATATATGGCTCCTGCTCCTCATAAATGTCCTCATCGTTATACTGCCAGGCTGTAGGCTGGGAGATGGAGGCACAAGGGGATGTCAATGCACTTCCTACATGCACATTAATGTAGTCTGGTATCTCTTCATAGTAAGGAATGTTCTCATAGTAAACAACTTGGTCTGTTCCAGGAGAAAACTCATCTCCATCCACGCTTTGCTCTACTCCAATCAGCGGGCAGGAGAATTTACGTTGAGCCTGAAGATCCTTGTGGAAGCCCTGACATCCATCTTGGTCCCTATCCACACTTTGTTCATTATCGTTGACAGTGCACTCCGAGCTCTGGCCTCCTTTTAGTATCAGCTTGGGAAGCATCTTCACAGAGAGCTTCAAGTCCAGAAGTTTCCGGAAAGAGTTCCTCTTCTGTCCCTCAGAGCGATAGAGGTCTGCAGCAGAGAACGACTTGGCTCTCTGTTTGCTGGACCGAAAAGGCTTGGTGATTCCAGGTGTTGAGAGTTGTTTACTCGTTTTCTCTTTTGGAGGCAAAGACAGATTTTTCATCACTCTCCCCTTCAAAACACAATCTTGTATAGGAAGGGCCTGCCTTTTCTCATCATCTCCTAAATTCCACTCCTCCTTCTCCTCAGAGGATTCCTTCCTCTGCATCCATGCCATCGGGCTGCTGTGTCTCTGGGGCTTCTTCGGAACTACTTTGACCACCCTGTCCTCTGCTGCCACAGTGGGGGCAGGAGGTTCGCTTAACGCCGGTTGATTGAGTAAACTGCTAGAAGGAGGACTATGTGTGAAGTCACTGTAGACTGCCTCCTGATCATGAGTTCCTTCCTTCTCCACCTCTTCATCCTCCTTGTCAACCGATACCTCCATCTCCTGGATGCTGCTGTCCCAACCCAGGTCTTCCTCCTCCACATCCTTTGGGAGCATCTGAGGAGCAGGTGCAGACAGTAAAGGCTTTTTCCCGAGCGGAGGGGCGGGCTGAGCGTAGGCTTTTCTCGCTGACAGAAATATTGGCATCTTGTTTCCAACAGGTACACTGACAGACAGTGATGAGCTTCCTTTCCCCTCTGATGACACCTTCACCTCTTTGACTTTCATTTCCCTCCCATCCTGGCCTACAATCTCTTCACTCGCCTCCTCCACCTTTTCCTGACGGGCCAGCACCACCGCCCTGGGTTTCTGTGGTACAGGGACAGGGATGGGCTTCCTTGAGGCTGCTGGGACTGTTTTGGGCTGGGGAACACAAGATATTTGCTTTGAGCCAAGAGCATCTTCCTCTGGTCCTCGCCCAGGTGCACTCTGAGGTATTACGTTACCATTTGCCTCATCGCTCCATGTTCTGTGAGGAAGGGACGGCCTAACAGTCACCTCAGGACTGGAGGTATTGATGTCTGCGTTGAGAATTCTGTCTAAAGTGAATGTTTCTTGAAGAGGTTTATGGTTTGTGAGGTTGGTATTAGTGGAAGTGTTCATCACTTTGCACTTAGCATTGTCTGTTTTCTCTCCACTGTTATCCACACTACCTAGAGATGCAGGGAGAAGCTTTCTGTTTGCTGATGTGTTCCTGATGCACATGCAGTTTTCCTGGCTACACAGACAAATAGGAATAATATAATCCCAGTCTGGCTTTTTGTTCTCTTGCTGTAGTCCATTTTGAGAGTTAAGAGGACCTTCGATCTGCAGGGTTTCTGTTACAGATGTTTGGAGCTGGCTCTTTGAAGTGTGTGGCTTGGATTCCACAGTAGTGGCGAGTTTGGAGAGGCAGGGTTTGGGGGCCAGTACTGGCTTAACCCTCCTCGGTTTGCCAGGAGACAGGAGCGAGAGGCTGTCTCTTCTGGGGGTTGAGGGAGACAGCCCTGGCCTCTGGAATTGGGTCAGTTTTGGTTTTGGGGCCACAGGTGGCTTTTGCATGGCTAAGGAGAGAAAAACAAAAGAAATGCACTTGAGATTTTATGTAAAGTTTTCCCCTCTGAATCAGAGCTGCTAGAAAACCGCTTCAAATCTGAAACACCTCAAAAAAAAATGATGGATCTAATCTGACTCAATAAAATAGCAAATTCTAAATATCCAGATGCTATATTTGATGCAGTTTCAGTCGTTGCCTTAATAAGAGTTCACTGTTTAACTCTTTGGCTCTGTAGCCCTGATCCTCATGTTTGCCACTCCACACAACAGCACAGTAATCCGGCTAATGATGCACATCAACAGGCAGAGGAGGAGGAGGAGGAGCTGATGGGGATGAAGAGTGGGAGAGGAATGGAGGAGGAGGTACAGGGACTGCAAAGGAGTAATGCAAACTGTTACATCTGGCTCAATTCAAAATATTTTGTGGTGGACAAAACAAACTACTAAAAAATGTTGAACTTCTGACAGAGAGGGATGTTTTTTTCCCCTCAGCACATATTTCCTCATTCAGCAAGCCACAGGTTTGACACTAAACACACCTAACCAAAAAAAACACTTGTGAATTTTTATTTGGAGATTCTGGCCACAATCAACCATTGGCTGACAGACCAGTAAATGAGTGGGATATGTCCTATAGGCCTACTACTAATACGTTTCTAAAAAATCCCATGTTTGCCAGTCACTTACCTGTACAATACATAGACACATAGCCTATACACATGCACAAAGTCTGTTTTAGGTCTCCTGGTGTTTTATCTTGAATCTGTTAATACACTTGTTTGTGTAGCCGTTTAACTTAGCCTATACATTTAAAAGCATAACCAGGGACAGGGGCTGCAGATTAGTTTCAGCTATCGGTATTGCCCCTAAGAAATTAATGTGATTTGTAATATATTTGGTAGCGCAGTCACTCACAAATCTTTGACCAGAACGATCATCGAGTTTGCAGTCACTTACCTGAGTTAATCATCGCTTCGCTTCTGTTTTGTCAATTCTTTTTAATCAGTGCAGCGGAAATAAACAATCTTTTGAGTCCGGAAACATCTCAAGCCGTCGACTCCGAGTTATCTGTCCAAAATCCAGTTTCCCCGCTTTAGTTCGAGCAACACATGTGATCCTCCTGCTGCACACAGCTCATTCTCACCGGACAGGGAGCCGCACTGACTGCTGGCAGCCACAGGCAGCGACTAAACCACAGAGCTTCCTTTTTGTTTCCATAAACAATCCACTAGGGGGGGTCCTCAGGGGCCACAGACTGCCTGATCAATCAACACAAAAAGTTGGGAACTAAAGTATAAGTCTAACATTAACTGAGTCAAAAGTGTCTAAGAGAAGATTATTGTGTTGTAAACTACAATCTGCTATCCATCCGATCAACATTTCTATTGCATTAAGACTTTCTCATTATTATACAGGAATTTCCACCCACACATATCTTTCCACATACATCATCATTATTGCTAATATTAACGCCACTAGTGTGACTAAGAGACTAGAAATATGAGTGGAAGCCAGCTGACGCTTTGTAAGCTATATCTGATAGTTGAGGAAGTAAAACTCAAAAATCATTCACGGGTGGTGCTTTCGTCATACTGTAACTTTGTCACCAGGTCGATAAATCATTCATTATTACAGGAAAAAGCTCAGGCTGACAGAAAGTAAGGGAGATGAATTGCAGTTTGTCAAGATCCTGAAATGTTAGATTACTAAAAAAAAAAAAACAGTAGCCTATTGGATAGCTTTTATTATATTTTTTATTAAATCTGCAGATGTTTCAGATTGATATTTACATAAGATGAAAAGCCCGATGAAACATCAGCCGTCACAGATTTTCTTTGATCTTTAGACCTGATGCCTCTAAGAGCTGCCCATGTACTTCAAAAAACATTTAGCATTTCAAGTACAGATTTGACTAAACAGTGGTGCCAACCTGCATAGTAAACAAATGAGGCGTAGTACATTTACCTGAAGAATTAACCCACAGTTGATGCAGTTCGGAGACTTAACTACATTAGACTAATACAGATATAATCGTGTTACTGGAGCACATTCAGTGTGTTGTAACAGGAACATGAGGAAGTGCTGAAGTCTTCTTTGGTTTGATACAAAAGTCTCTCTGTCGTTGGTGTGATACCTCAGGAATGTGATTGTTTTTTCTGTTCAGGAAGAAGACATCGGAAGGTAGTTCATCTTTAACACTGTGTTAAATAACATGGGCAGAATCAAAGGTGGTAAAGATTTATCAGAACACAACACATACTGTAATTTAAAGAAAATGTTGTGAACCATCAAGTTACATTTCAGGAATTAACATTTACACTATATCACTACATTACAGCGATGATTTAGTTTCTTACAGTAAATCAGATTCACGCTGGGTATGGTGCAATAGTACCTGAACTTGTAGTCTGAAGGGAGGCTCAGACCTAATCTGTAGTCTCTCCTGGTTCTGGAGATTTGCTTTTGAAGGTCCCTGACAGAGCAGCTGAGACCACTGAATATGTAGCCAACAAATAGCAGCTTCCCTCTGATGTACATCTACCACATTAACAAGAACAAATTGCATTACATGTGAGAAAATGGAATGAAAAAAAACTACATACACTACAGTTTCATTGTGATAAAAATTAGTACGTGTATGTATTTAGATTATAGAGACGTGTTTTGCACCATCATGCTGATTCTGTCCTTTCACAACATAAATTATATCAGTCATGCGGATATTTTTAGATTTCAACACAAAGGATTGTTTGCTGTGTGTATAGAGTGTAGTGTGAGAAAGACTTCTGTTTGATTTATGGACTGAAGGAGGGATTTTCATCTTACAACAAAAATCAGTGGAGCAGCTGTCATAACTATGAGCTAAAAATTAGACCACCCTTTTTGTAATTAAGAAGCGCCATCCCTCACTGTTTGTCAGGCTTCAGTACTTTTATAATTAATGTCTGGGTTTCTTAGAAAGGACAGTGCCTTACTACAGTCCTCCTCACCCCACCCCCCTCCATGCAGCACTGCTGCCACCCTGTGGGAACCATGAAAATCTGTACTGAGCAGAGCCTGCAGCCTTTAGCCAAGCCTGCAGTGGGTTTACTGACCAGGACCATCCCAGGAGCAGCATTGTGCCGCTGCTGCAGCAGGATGTTCTTCACTCCACAGCTGGGCTTCCTTGTTGACATCTCATACCTCACCAAGCGAAATGAATCCATCTGGCACTAGATAAAAAAATGTTTTTAAATGGTAAATGTTATTGAGTTTCCAGAAATGCATAATGTGCAATATCCTACTGACTGTAGTATGTCTTTCACTGACCCTTTGTTTTGTAGTCTGTGCAAAGCTGTGCATGTTTAAGTACACATTTAGTTAACTGCTGATTATGTAAACTCAATGCTATACAATGCTACTACAGTGATACAACAAACAAATGATGCACACACTGTGAAACAGAGACTGTAATAATGCCTGGCTGGGTATACATACAGCATATAACAGGAGACCAAAATAAGAGAAAAGTGATGCTTATTGTGTTTTTGTTATTTTGTATACCCCCTGTATGTAAGACTGCATTCACACCTGTGTACACGGCATGGTTCTGTGCATGTTCCTCCTCCTGTAAAGATGCTCCAGCACGTCCAGGCCGAACACTGCATGTGTGTTGACGGGTTGGAGTGGCAGAGTCACACACACCACTAGGATCTGTTGACTGTGTGGAAGCTGGCCCATAACGAAGGCATCGTACTCCAGGTCCGTCACCACTGGCATCAGTGCAGCGCTGCAGCTGCACCGCCTGCGCCCCCCTTCCCCCTGCACGACAGCTCTCAGCAGAGCAGGGCACACTGTGAGGGGGACGGAGGGGGTGAACAACGGCGGGGCTGGACAGCGGGTGAAAGTGGAGGGCTGCAAATCAGCACTGTTTGGAAGAATTACTGACCTGGCAGGGTGGGGTGATAGTGAAGCTGTAATTGTAAATATACTCCTGCTCTTATAAACTGCAATAAATGTAGTTTTCTACACAATAACATTTGAATGTGTTTATGTGTCATAAGTAGGACTAGGTCTTACTCAAGTTGGATGTTGCCATAAATTTTAAGGGGTCCTATCTGTGTGACACGGGGCTCCTCCTTTGTTTTTCTTGTCCTGGCAACATTCAGGTCAAAACAGTGAAATATTATGCATTATAATACAGTATATATTACACAATGCAGTATGTGCAAAGTCTAGCAAGCACTCAAGTAGATTTTATCAATAAACAGTGTGTTTCTGTCACAAAATCAATCACTGGCTTCTGTTTAGGATGATCGATAGATAGATAGATAGATAGATAGATAGATAGATAGATAGATAGATTCTGGTCCTATGGATTGCTGTACAGTGTGCACCTTGGCAGCTTGACGTTGGAGTCCAGAGGTCTTTCTGCTGATACTGATAGATGTCTGTGCAGCTCCTGTAACTCATTCCTGCCCTCCTCAGGCCGGACTGGTTCAGCATCTGCCCGCTCAGGTGGGTTCAGGGAGGGCAGAGCCGCTGACTGTACCTCTCTCCTCAGCCTGGTCCTCAGTGGGCCATCTGGCATCCGCTCCGTGTCAGTACACTTGATACCTGAAGGAGAGGAAGAGGTCACTCAGAAATGCACACAGACACGAGTGACACGAGTGACCGTGAACAAGATCCTGATGGAACTATTCAATAATGTTGAGTTTGCAGGATGATGTGATACTGTAACTTTTTGCTTCACTGAATCACTCTGAAACAACCTTACTGGCTTACTTTTATCTGCATTGCATACTTTAATAACTCATAATGTTCAGTACATCACACCCACTGGTTGCAGTTCGATCCCAGCTGGGATGTGTTAGCACACATTGCACATTTTAGAAAAGACAGAAAGTTTACAGGTACGTACCGATGGCCACTCGATAATAATCCAGCCAGCCTCCCAGGGTGTTCCGTACTCTCTGCTGAAGCCTCTTCAGCTCCCTGCTAACATGTCCTCTTCTTTTCCACTGTGCTGACGGCTCCTCCAGCCCCTCCACCTCTCTAACCATCTGGAAGACCTCCCGGGAGCACACAGACACCTGCCATACATCACTACTCGCATGGTAGATTATGGTATAGAACAACAAAAGACATTTAGCAAGCTGTTCTATACAAAGTGACTCAGGGAAGATCATCTTCAAAGGTGTTATTTTGACAGATTTTCTTTTGATATTCGGTGTTTTGAGTCCATACATTTATTTCATACCTTCACTGAAGCATTGTCATGTGGTGATAAAAAGTCTCTTACAGGAGTTAGTGTCAGGTTACTCTTGCTCTCTAGGACCACAGCAAGGGATGGTGTCTTCTTCGCCAGCAGGAGGTCTTGAGCAAAATGAGAGGTAAACTTTCCTTCAGTCTGCAAACAAGTCTGTCAATAAAGAGTCGACATTATAGAGAGTTGTTTATCATAAATCTAACACTTTTTTATTGCTCATTTTACTCTTAATCTCACCTTTTCCTGTGATTGGTTACTGTTCGACAGAGTAGTAAGAGGAAGTTGAACACTTTCGTTGTCACACCTGAAGCTGAGCATGGCAGAAGTGCCACTGAGCAGCCTGACAGAGATTACATCTGACAACTGTAGGAGACAAACACATTTACAGGTTTCTTTAAAATGGAGACAATCGTTAACTCTTAAATTGTGATGAATTCATCAATGGATATCTAATTTGCACGCTATAGACCTGTTATAAAACCTCTCTTGGTCCTGTCAGAGGCAGTTAGTATTTGTTTATCAGTAGGTCATGCGTCATACCTCACATGTCCTGCTTTGTTTCCCCTAAATGTGACATTTCACATATGCATATCTCACAATTATCTCACATGACAGGTTCTCTCCAGATTCTGAGTCCCTCTGACTACCCTTGTCACTGAATATATTTCTTGTCTGGAGATTACCTCTGGCCTGGTCTTTGTGCAACATGATCCTGACACTGTTTGTTTATTGCACAACATGGACATCATTATTTTATAGAAGTAAATAGGTCATAGGTAGAAAAAGTTGTGGTAATGTCAAAAGTCACAATTCTAGCACTGTTGCTGCACCTTTATAACAATCTTCTCCCTCAGTGTGTGGTCTGTCTGCCAGCTCCACTCCTTAGTTATGTTCCCATTATGGTCACATATGAATCCACCGTGCTGGTCCCACACGGCTGTAATGGCAGAGCTGAAGGAACATTTTACACATCATTAAAGCTGTCACACATACAGTACATGGTTATAGAAAGGCTGTTTAAAGGCATTCAGCATTTTGCAGAATATCCTTTGTGGGAGTGAGATGAGAACATCGACAGCAATGTCATGTTAATGTGATTAAGGGTACTCCAGCTGTTTGGCACTTCCATCAAGTTGGGGGAATCACAAGAGACAGATGTTTTGTTTAAATTGTCAAAATAAAAGCAGATGAGGCAGAGATATCATGACTTTGTGTCCCTTATATGGGTCAAGCACTAAAATCACAGAGCTAGTTTTGGAAAGCCACAGATGACATTATCATGACAATATATTTACTTATTCTCAGTGGAGCACCCCTTTTACTTAGTCAGACATTCTCACATATCAACTCACCTAAGAGGATGTGTCACAGCCCCGTGCCCGAATGCTGTGATAGTCGCCAGAATAACGGGACACTCACTGTCACTGAACACGTTGGTATAAAAGCCTCCACAGGGCAGACCTGAGTGGCTCTGGCATACTGCGATACAACCAGACGGGTAGCTGAGAGGGCAGGGTCAAAGGTCAAAAGCTCAGCTCCAGTGACACATTAGCCATATGCCATACACTGCATTCTTCTTGTACAACTACTAGAATTAAAATACTTATGAATAAACATGATGAGAGTAAGATACTATATGAACGAGGAGCTGTCATTGATCCTGTAGTGTAGTTTCTGCCGTGCAGGATCCTGCTGCTTCACTTCTGGTATCTGGGGCATCCCATTGACGACAGTAACAGGCTGTGCCGTTCTCCTTGCTCTCCTGTCCTTCAGTTGTGCCTTTGCATCACCATAGTGACGGAGTGTGAGCGGTTTGTTCAGATCCTGTTCAGCTGTTAGCAGTTTTCTATGTAAAGATGAGGTAATTTATCATGCTTAGATAACTGAGCTTTCATTTAGCATTTATGATGAGTTACATTGCAAACATTTACAAGTTTCAATAATGATGACCAAATATATATTACTTGATATTTTACTTCTTATGTATAGTAAAAACCATAATTCCCCAAAACAGAGATTAACTTAACAGCTGCTTCGGCCGCTGAACGGGCTACACGGTTGTTTTGCCAAAGTAAAATTGTCAAACTTGCGGTTTCTGTCATATGTCTGTCACAGTAGTTGTAAACAGCCATTAGCGTGTGTTAGCATGGCAGCGTTAGCCAGTCTGGATCACTTCACCAGCTGTGACTCAATTTTTTATTTTTTTTTTGCTAGTAATTAACTTGAGTACTCTATATAATTGTATGCGAATACACGAATGTTGTAGGAAATGTTGTACAGAAAATGTCATGGGGTCAATGTCTGGTCACCTGGTGGTGGCACTAGATGGAAAGTCAGATGATCACCAAAATCACATTTGCTGCAGTCTAAATGCAACAGCAAAGGGTAACAACATACTCAGGACTTCTTGCCATCCGGAGTTGCTCAAGCACCCACTGACACAAACTGATCTGCCGAGGCTCATCACAGGAGGGCCGCTTTGGCTGGATGATCCAACCTGGACACAAATCACATCCAGCTGATCGAGGCAGCAGGACCACGGCAGTGAGACAGTCAACCACAGACACAGTGGCCTACATTACACAATGCTTTATCTCCATGTCTTACCTGGATTACTGCAGCTGTTGGATGAGATGGAGAAACTGATGGTGGTGTAGTTGTGAGCTGTTGGGGAGAGAGAATATGGAACTCAGTCAATGTATCAGCTGAGGTCTTTTTTTTTTCATTTACCTTTTTAATGAATTTGTACGGACATTACTGACCATATATCAGTCAACAGTGGCATCAGGGAACTTTATAATGTAACTCAAAAGCTCTGTAACTGATTAAGAGACAGCAGTACATCTGTGCCCAGTTACCATGTTACCTTGTCCTGTCTGGTAAACTAATCCTCTCACTTCCACACGCTTGCAACCAAATCTGTCCTCACGTTCAGTCTTAAAAGGTCATGAGAAATTACTGAATGGGTTTTCACTTTCATCACTCTCATTGTTATTGTCTCTTACCTACATTAAATGGCATATAGTTCAAATATAATGCCCTTCCTTATTCTAAATTTTACATATTTGTACCCACACAACACTACCCTTTTATAATAATGCATAGTTTATAAATATATTTGTGCTGTAACTAAATCCTTAAATAATGGTTAATAAATCATGTATAAGTACTTTACTTTTTAAGCCATTTGTTGAATATACTTTTTTGGTTGCCAGGTTGTAAAAAAAAAACAACCTTTGGCTGATGTAATCTTGTAGCATAACTTGCTTTCTCTTTGTATTAAGAAACAACATTTAGCCTAAAAGTTCATAGGTTATTATAGTGGAAGAACTCAATATTAATGACGGAGATGTGATGACTTCTAAAGTGAGAGACACATGGCTTTTATTAATGACTTACTCACTTTATTATACAATCATAAACCATCACGTCTTCAGCTGTTATTAAATCAAAATAGGCTATTGATTTTGGTCCAGATGCTCCTGAGCTTCTTTTTTCAGGAAGGTAAAAAGACAAAGCATGAGGAGGATAAACCTCAACCAGGTGGATTTCATTTTTTGGCAAATGTTTTCATTCTGTTTAATCTTCAAGGCTTTATTAAATCATTTATAAACCATTAATCATTTATATAGGTCTACACTTGTATGACATATATAATGTAAGCCATTTTCCACCAAGAAAAAATTGGTGGAAAAAAATGATCAAAATCTACAGTATCTGAGGCCTAGGGTATTTATAGTAGCCTGTCTCACAATTTTGACTCAGTATATATATATATATATATATATATATATATATATATATATATATATATATATATATATATATATATATATATATATATATTTTTTTTTTAATAAGTTATTTTTCTTTTCCTGACAGAAGTAGGCTTCAATAGAAAAGTCAGCCAGGGATTAATTTACCTCTATTGGAATTGTGTTTGCGCTTTTTCGTGCGTGGATTTGAGCTGAGTTGTGATTTTCCCACAGAGGGACCAACGTTTTCCACAACACATGAGATTCTCTCTCCTGCCTGCCTCGTGTCACTTCTGGCGGACAACTGACGGGATCGAGCTTCATCCAACTTCAGGAAGCCTTTGGACTTTCCGTGTTTGCCAGTCTGTTCCGGACCTCTCAAATGCACCGAGCCCGCAGTCAGTTCCTTCCAGGAGTAATTTAGAATATTTACAATTCCGTGAGGAATACGCCCCTCCTCGGTCCACTTATGTTGTGAAAGTAGGCGAGCCACTTCGTTTAATAACTGAGGGGCTGCTCGTTTGTATGCATCCATCGGATCGTGGTCCTTTATGTTGGGTGTAGCACCGACAGTGGATGAGGTATCAGGTTTAACATCTCCACATGTATCCCCCGGCAGCCTCTGAGTGAGCTCATCACTTGTACCTTCTATGTTGTCATCTCGATTACTATGAGACAAATGAGAAAATGTTGGCTATTAGTCGGACAAGTAAAATGTTAAAATAATTTGTAGCAATAAAGGAAGTGAATTACCTTTGTATTGTATCTTCTAACGTCGCTCCTTCATTTGCCAAATTAAAATGCAAAATGTTGCTTTGTGCCCCTTTAATTCTGTTTCGTTTTGTTGGCTGCAGAGAGATACGTTAGGCTAAGGTTAATGAATTCATGTTTCTTTTAAACTACAGTCAGCTAGCTAATGAATCATTAGCCCACCTGGTCAAAGAAATACAAAGGGCCAGTTCTGGGTTCCGTCAGCGCGACAGAAGAAGTCATTTCCTTTAAAAAAGAAAAAGAAAAAAAAAATCCACTTGAAATTCCTCTTAATATTTGCCACTCGCAGATAACACACAGTATACACCCTGTCCCTTGCAACAAAATATCCGCCAACCCGAGTTGTAGCGCTTTAAAATCCACCTTTCACTTCTGTAAATGTGCCTCTGTCCACTCAGTGTGCTGGCCTTGTTGCCTGGATACACAGTTCTACGCCCGTCTCCAAATACTCGCGATACGCACCATTAACGATCGACCGGGCATCAAACTAAAAGGCTATAGCCGGGACAATGCGAACAACAGAACATAATTTACAATAACGGATAGGATGTTTTCCAGTGTGGACAGCCAGGATAAGTGACACACAGTGTTACTGAGGAGGAGCTGCAGTCACAGGTGCGCACAGTAACCTGAAACTCAGCAACAGACAAAGTGAAGATTCTAGCATGCAGTGCAGCTTTTACAGGACATTTATCAGGACATTATGGTCACATAACTAAGCATTTCAGCCTCCACAGAACACACTGTGAATGTGTTGCTGTTTGTCCCATTTTCACCTACAGAAAACAATCTGACTGTGATAAATGAAAGTTTTCCCAGGACAAAGGGGGATCGTCTTCCTCTACTCGGGTCAAGTTGTTGCACAGAGATTGTCTAATAGCTCATTATTGGCTCAGCTTCCTCCAGCACACTTTTCTGCTTTGACCACTGGAGGCTCTCAGCAGCTTATGCGTCACTTCATCTATAGTCGCTGATCATGGCGGAGCTACAGCTACAGCATGAAGTGGAGCCTCAACTTCTCAATGGGGACGACATGAACGAGGAGAGAGAAGATGCAGACGCCTCAGAATCAGTGAAGAAAAAGAGAAGAAAGAAGAAGAGGAATAAGATCACCGCACCAGGTAAGAGGCATCACTTTGCGGTTGGAGAGACGGTTAAGAAAATAGCGCAAAATTGTCTCCTCTAGTGCCACTTGATATAGAGCACGAGCATTCCATGTGCGGGACAGGAGACTTTTCAACCTGTCAGAGGGTATCCCTGTCCAGCTGTCCCAACTCTGAGCGGCTGCCGCTGGAGCTGAGGGCGCTCATATACGGGACAATCTCTGAAAATCGCAATTTACCATCAAAATTGATTGAAAGCTGTTGAGTTTGAAGATATGGGTGGAATAATTTTTTTATTTTACTCAAGATAAAATATGTTCCATCCTATAAATCCCCCTAAGCTGCATGGAATTATGTAATAGAAGTAATTCACAATTTTAGTGCATTAAGATGACAACCACTCTAATGCAAAAAAACATGATGATAATTGCAACCTTACTGCCTCATAATATAACAAAAAAATATAAAATTCCAGAAAGCATGAGTTGTTGAACCTGCCATAAGTCAAGTATGGTCCACACAGCTCTTTCTTTGAAGGGCTAAATGTCATAATGCTGCAAGGTACATGCCCTTGAGGATATGACTCCCAAAGGTATAGAAAGAAATTATGCACAGACCCTGCCAAGTTGAGATCGTAGTGGATGCACTTTCTTGAAATGACTCTGAACCACAAATAATTTATTTGTGTGTGTGTGTGTGTGTGTGTGTGTGTGTGTGTGTGTGTGTGTGTGTGTGTGCGCGCGCGCGCGCGTGCATGCGTGGTGTGCATGTCCATGCATGTGCTTGCACGCCATCGCTGTACACGTGCATGTTCACCTGCACATGCATGCACGAGGGTGTGTGACTTTGCAGCAGGGACAAATCAAGCTGAGAGGGATGGAGAAGCCGGAGGTGTTGGTGATGTGACAAAACAGTTGGAGCAGCAAACACTGGAAGACAAAGAGAGGGAGGAGGATGAAGAAGAAGGTAACTCCTCACCACCATCATCATCATCATCTGCAGTGGTGATTGTGTTGAACTTTAAGCCCCTGAAAGTGCACCGTGAAATTCAGCTGGCCTTATCTGCAATGTGATATCTGATTTTCAGTAGCACACTGGGAATTGTGCCCAAGCTCCTGTCGATATTTCTCACTTTACAAACTGTATTGAAGCTAATGATGCTTTCAACAGATGGGGATGAAGGAGAGAACTCAGCTGGAAAAAAGAAGAAGAAGAAGAAAAAGAAGAAAGGATGTAAGCCGTTTGGTTTTTCTCAGTGCAGCAAATGCATCTCTGCGACAGATTACTCTTTGGGAAGAACTGTTTGAATCAAATTCACATTTTCTCAATTCAGAATTTAAATTGAAACTGCAATTTATATCCCAGTGGCAGAATATTTATCATCACAGAGGCACATCACATTTTAAAGATGTACTTACTCTAAGAACCCTACAGCAAACTATTTTCTGTGTTTGAATTGACTGCATCACTTTGAATCATTAGGTAAATACAACAGGTGTACAAAAGCAGGTTGACTTGGATAATTAGTGTCATGAGAGATACATAATGCAGGAGGTGTAGGACAAAATGCCACAGGACCTTAGATGTCAGGCAGACAGGACAAAATTAATGACATCATACTTACTCAGTAATGCCAGTGTGAAGCGAGCGAATTGAAAGTAAGTCCTCCTATAAAATGTCCTACATATATATCATTATAACCCACTTTATAATACGAGGGCTTTTATATTGCCAGAGATTTGTCTAGCAATATAATTCTATGGGTTTATTTTACTCAAGAGTGTCTTGCTTAATTAGATATGTAAGTCAAGAATGGTACTGTATTCTCTAGCTGGGTTAAAATGTTAATGTCATGAACAATGGGAGCATAACTTGTGTTTTCTTTTCTCTCTCCGGCTGCTTTCCTCTGCTTCTCCTTCTCACTATCTGGGCCACAGTGAAGGGACAGACTGACCCTCCCTCAATCCCTATTTGTGAGCTCTATCCCAGCGGAGACTTTCCAAAGGGAGAAGAGTGTGAATATCCACCATCGAAAGACGGGTGTGTGACCTCCACATCGTCCCTCACACTCAGCAGTAGTCTTCCACTGTGTAACATGCCTAGTTTTTTTTTATTTACGTGTCTCTGCTTTGCACTTATTCATATTTGGACAACATAATGAGGTGCAATGTTTAGTGTGTGGTTTAATTTCCTGTTAAGAAGCAAATTCCTTTTTTACAGATCTGAAAAGTATCAACATGGCTTTCACTTGTGCAGAGTTTCTATAAGAGTGTGTCATTTACTCATTACAAGTATTAGTATAATGAGAAAATAATGATTTCCTCCTCTCTGCGGTGTGCCTGTCCTCCTCCCGCCAGGCGCAGCGCAGCGTGGCGGACCACCAGTGAAGAGAAGCGGGCGCTGGACAGGGCCAACGAGGAGATGTGGAGTGATTTCAGGCAAGCGGCTGAGGCACATCGGCAGGTCCGCTCATATGTCAGGAGCTGGATCAAACCAGGGATGACCATGATTGACATCTGGTGAGATATGCACTGAAATATTGTCCCTGGGCCCCTTTTAATGGACTTTAATCTTGGCCGCTCATACCTGCCTGGGCTCATTTGAGACTGGAATTGATATGGTTTCAGCACTTCTTTGTCCTAAGAGACAGTTGAAAAATGATTAAAGAAAGCAGAACTGCTTTTGTGGCCTCAACCTCTTCTGGATGCGTTATCTGCCCTGACAACCGTCTCATTGTTCCTGTTATCCATTGTCCCTTTGTGCTGCTTTCTGTTTCTGGCAGTGAGAAGCTGGAGGACTGCTCCAGGAGGCTCATCAAAGAAAACGGGCTGAAGGCAGGCCTGGCCTTCCCCACCGGCTGCTCCATCAACCACTGTGCTGCCCACTACACCCCAAACGCAGGAGACCCCACGGTGCTGCGCTACGACGATGTCTGCAAAATTGACTTTGGAACACACATCAATGGTAAGAGCTCGCTAATAACTTTTTAAGTGCATCTGGAGTTCTGCTGTGCCATTTCACACTTGGCATTTATTATGACATGGTGAAATGATGATTACATTATAATTCTTATAAACAGTTCTCGTACGTTAATTAACTTCCTCTTTTTTTCGATTAGTTTCTGCAAAATGATAACCACATAGAAACTGTTGTGAATAACCAAACGTATTGGTCTTTCAGGTCGAATAATAGACTGTGCCTTCACCGTCACTTTCAATCCGAAGTATGACAGGCTACTGGAGGCTGTGAGAGATGCAACTAACACCGGCATTAAGGTAATACAGCTCTTCCCACACCCATACATGGTGCTTCTTTGTACTACTGGTTACACAAAAAATCCTGACTACTTACCAAGGGAGGAGAATCATCATATTCAGAGCACAAGTACATTAATATTAGTATCACAATTTATTACAATTAATTTATTACAAATAATGCTTTAAATGATGATTGAGAATTGAGGTTTTTATTAGAATTATAAGGTATAAGTCGAACGCAAAAAAGTGAATTTAATATGCTGAATATGTGCACAAATACATGCACTCACTGGCATGAAGAACACTGAAAATATAATTTATATGTTTTAAAAATCAGTATAGTAGTATAAATAAATTACCTTAAAAGTAATAGCCGGCTCAACCGCAACCAAGAAAATGATAGCTCAATGCTGGCTTCCCCCCCCCCCCCCCCCCCTCCAACAAACAAACAACATCAAAGCCAAGTCATTGACTATAGACCTATGGAAAAGTGCAGCAGCACAAGTATCAGTCCTAATCACAAGAATTAGAGGAGAGCGACTAGGCAAGGTGTGATTTCTGTTTATTTGTTTCTTTTGTTTTCCTCGAGACTGCAGAGGGTGGGAGAGGGTTTTTGTTCTTGTTGAATTGTATTTGTTTGTTCTGTATGTTGTAAAAATATAAAAACCAATAAAAAATGTATCTAAAAAAAAACACTTAAATACTTATACACATTGTGAGCAAGCTCTGTGGCTAACGAAAACAAAAAGTGGCACAATATACAGCTTATAAGAACTACAAAGTGTATTGATACTCAATTAATCAGGAGATAATAAAGTTGCAATGAATAATGAAATACAAAAGTTACACTTGATTAGGTATTGGTTTTATGCTTTTAAGTACCTGGTTCAGAGTTCAGGAACTTCAGGATTAATTAAAGCGGTCAGTATACAGATTCACATTCAAGGAACTAATCATTAGATACCAGTATAGCATAGCTCCCTGTCAAGTAAAGTATCATGAGTTATTATATAGTCCTTAATTTAGAGTTATTCAGGAACTACTCTTTGTGGTGAGCAGTTTGTTTGTTATTTGCGTCTTGGTAACTACTCAGGAGTTTGTGTACTTTACTATTAAGTGTTTCCGCACTGCTTATAAATAAGGCACATTACTATCCAGTTTGTGTGTGAGCAATGTAATGATGTGGAGCATAGACACCTCTCTGTCCCAGTTTGCAGGAATTGATGTGCGCCTGTGCGATGTTGGTGAGACCATTCAGGAGGTCATGGAGTCTTACGAAGTGGAGATAGATGGGAAAACATATCAAGGTAATATAAGGTTGTTTATCATGTTTTCTTTCATACACATGCTCAGCGCTGCTTCCTATTTATTTAACCTCTGTGTGGTGTTCTCTTTATAGTGAAGCCAATCAGGAATCTCAATGGCCACTCTATTGGACAGTACAGGATACACTCAGGGAAGACAGTCCCTATTGTTAAAGGCGGAGAAGCCACAAGGATGGAGGTTTGTACAGCAGTGAATACTCACTTTCATCTGAGCCAAATGTGTATGTGACTAGATTCTGGAGCACAACAAACAACAGCCTTTTTTTACTGGAGGGTCTGAAATGAAACCTTTATTAGCTGCTTGACCTTGCATATAAATAAACCTTTTTTAATTCTTAAGTGTAATTGGAAGAACTTGTGGCTGGTTAGGGTTACGACGGGGTGTGGAGAGGTGTTCCAATTCATTGCTCTAACAGCTTCTTAGTCATCCTCGTCAGCACTTTAATTACACCTTTAATGGAATTACCAGCCGAGGCCTATCATCGAGGCTAGCAACACGTGTTAAGACTCTAGCCCCTCATTTCATTGTAAGAGCACTGAATTGTGGGCATCCAGAGTTCATTTTAACAGGCTGGTACTTCGCCAAAGAGAAACATGGCTTTGCCCTATCTTACATTTCCAGAGACTACACTTAGATCCACACCTGTCTCATACCCGCATAGCTGCAGTACACAACTGTATTTGGACAGAACTGAGCATTTTAATTGGCAAGTTGCTGAGTCAAGCATTTTACCTGATGGTTCCAGGAGGGTTGGGGGGGTGGGGGGGGGGGGGGGGCTGAGATGGCAGCTTTGCGTGTTGTATTTTTAGCTGAAGTGTGTTGGTGTAACAGGGCCATTACCCTCTTTGTGATCAGAGAGTGCACGGCTGGAATGGCAGCTGGGCGTGCCACAGGGCTGCTAGCACTTTGAATGATTATCAGGGAGAGAGGGTGTCGCAGTGTTATCAGCTAATACCACAGGGACTCCAACAACAGCCACGCGCTGATAGAGACACAAAATGCCAATGAAACCCCGCCAATCAACTCGCACGAGGCACTGCTCCACAAAGGACACTACTGTCCTTAATAGACTTCACATGAATATGTCAGCTGCTGTCATCTTGAGGTTTTATTAAATTTACTCTCAGTCCCCCTGGAGTGTTTTTGTCCTTTCAGTAACATCATACCCACTCAGCCCTGCATAAAGGTGCATAGATACAGACTTTTAATAGCAATTCTACATTTTACATCAACAACCAAAGAAAGTGTTTTTGTCTTTTTTTGTTGCCTTTCAGGAAGGTGAAGCTTACGCCATTGAAACATTTGGCAGCACAGGAAGAGGTGCAGTCCATGATGACATGGAGTGCTCACATTACATGAAAAACTTCAATGTTGGACACGTACCAATAAGGTTCTGCTGTTTTAATGCCATCCCTGTATTAAAATGCAAATTATTGATTCAGGAAAATTATTTATAGGTTGATTTGCTCATCTTCTGTCTTTCAATCCATAATTCCAAAAATTGAAGAGTGTGAAGAGAGCGTCGTACCTGAATGTTTGTTGACAGCTAGAGTCAATCTAAAGTTTGTCTCACTATTGACTCTGTTGTTACTGTGCTACAGACTTCCAAGGGCTAAACATCTGCTGAATGTGATCAATGAGAACTTTGGCACTTTGGCATTCTGCCGCCGCTGGCTGGACCGCCTCGGCGAGAGCAAGTACCTGATGGCGTTGAAGAATCTGTGTGACCTTGGCATCATAGACCCGTACCCACCTCTCTGCGACATCAAGGGCAGCTACACCGCCCAGTACGAGCACACCATCCTACTCAGGCCAACCTACAAGGAGGTAGTAAGCCGGGGAGATGATTACTAAGCATGTGGCAAGACTCAAGGCGAACCAGGAGGAGCATGACAGCTCAAAGACAACAAACCTCTGCACACTGATAGCAATTATGCAATATTTCTCTGATCTAAATTCCCACTGCTTTGAGTACCTTTAGGTAATTATTCTAGCAAGAGCAAAAAAACTTGTGTCATAGCAGGAGCTTACTAGTATTTATTTTCCAAAGGATCAAGCCAATACACAAAGGGCATATCTTGAAGAAATGTAGTGTTGTCATTTTAGTCATATTTTGATGTGCTGCTTTTAGGAAATATGCAAAAGAAATATCTGCAATACTAACATGCAAAAAAGGTTTTGGCCTAAAAATGCTTTGCTTCATTGCGTTGTTAAGACCTTGTGAGGAAAAAAGTACTGCAATGAAATATTTATATTTCTATATTTATTTGCTCTATTTTAATTTGAGGTAGTTTTATAAGAAATAAATTGTTATAAATCTTGCATCGATTACTGTGTGCATATTTATACGTGCCTAAGAGTTCAGCATACTTAATTATATTACCAATATCTGATGATGTAAAGGTGTATTTCTCTCTTTTAACCAAAGGAGGACGGTACTAAAACAAACATCAGTCAGCCACCTGTACTCGTGAAGACGTTACAGTAAAACACTTCAGGCTATTCCTAGTCTCGTGTTTCAGTATAATGTCGTCATGGAAGGAAACAGACTTTTCCCAGAAGTATTAACAATGAGCACACTAATGTGTAGTTTATGCAGTTTAGATAAAAAAAAGAATATATAGGACACACAAAAATAGCATTACAAATTCATGCACACCAAAGCACCACTTTGTCCTTTACAAGGAAATCTCCAGCCCCTTTCTCTTATTTTGGTAAAGTCTTTGGGACAAGGACATGTCAGTGATGTCATGTTTGAGGAACACATCATATATCCTCACATAGTTTGTCCTCCTTGGAGACAGAGAAACCAGACCTATTCTTAACTGGGCCTGGCTCTAAAATGTCCTGTGGACTCCGGATATGATACACTGTGATGTCAATGAATACCCAGGCTTTTAATACATATTTATTTTGGGGCAGCAGGAATCACAGGCCAAAAAGAGGAGCATATGTTAAGAGAGTGTGCTCTCTTTCTTACACACACACACACACACACACACACTGGCTCCCATAGGGTCAGGTTTGGAGATGCGTGAATCCTCCTCATATAGAAGCAGGTCAGACGAGGACAGCAGAAAATCCTCACAGAATCAAGTCTGACTGAAGTAACCTGACAATGAGTAACTCTTGTAACTGAACCAGCTGTGAGAACAAACTCAATCCTGAGTGTTTTAGCCGGTTGCATATACTCCAGACCAGAGAGGGTGGAGCAGAGTGTGTTTGCTCTTGTCAGACAGCAGGCGGGCGAGTTTGCCAGAGCTGAGCAGAGCTGTTCAGATTAAGCCGCCTGATTCCTTTAATGTTTTTTTCATCCAGGAGTTACTTGTTCTGACCTGCACAGTCCCAGACTCCCTGCCAAGGACATCAAGCAAATGCACACATCCACACTCACACACATTCTGACTTCATTCATGATTTATCGGCAATATCTGCGAGACGACAAGGATAATTCAGTCTGTGCCTTTGCAAGACTTGAGAGTAAACAGCTCTCAGTAACATTTATACTGTAGGACTTGAATGGCTCATCAAGTCTGACAGCAACTTACCCAGGAAATAAAGTGTAACTGAGTATTTAACATGCATTGTTTTATAAATTACCTGGAAAATATAATATAGTAAGACAGGAATGAAATTCCAACATCAGCTTTGTCTTTGTTCAGATGTAAGTCTTTATGGCTTGCTTTGTTTACTTTGACTCTTAAGTGACTGTAGTCGGGCGAGGTTTGTGCTTATTTCTACCATAGCACTGTGGTGTAGTAGCTGTTTCTTGGGGCTGTGGACTCCAGAAACATTAAATCCCTGTAGTAGGCATGGGGATTTGCTTTCATTTTAGTGTCCAAGCAATGCCTAATTCAAACAGTCCCTCGTTTATTCCGTACACTCCTGTACAGTATGTCACAGATCATACCTCTCCATCCCTCTGTCCACTGCAGTTCTTGGTAATGCCCTACCAGCGGCCACAGTCTTTTCTGAGGATGTGGAGGATTTTGCGTCCCAGGGTTGACTTCCATGGTTTAACCAGGCTCTTGGTGTTGATCATCAGTCGGCCGGTCTTCCAGTCCTCATGACCAGCCACTACATACTCAGATCCTGGAGAAGAGAACAGAGCATAAGCTTTACTACATTTCAGCTCTACTAAGAATGTCACTAAAATACACAAAACAGGAGAAAATCACCTTATGAACAAAGAGCCCACATCATTATATAACTATAATAAACTAGTTAAATACTGTGCTGCTAAGGATGGCTTGGATGAATGTTGCCAGAAATGATTATTGTAAGAGTGTTAGATCTGAATAGTCTCATAACAGCGAGGTGGCTCTAATCTTTAAGCTGTAAATGTCCAATTTAAATGACTAATATTAGGACATTGGCACCCACTCAAAGCCTTCATGAGCAGCGACAAAGATCCTCTATTCAGCACAAAGCTGGCAGATTGTTCACTTAAGAGTCGACTAATTATTAAGCTTTTGCATTGTGAGCAATACAGTTTTTTATTCTGGAAGTGGCTGCAGCTGACCTGGGTTGAGGATAGGACAGGTACAGCCCTGGGTGGTCCAAGACTCTGGGTAAAGGGTGACGCTTCCCCTCTGGATCTTCATCTGAGGCTTCTGGTACAAGACCTTCTTGACTTTAACCTCTACCTCTGCATGGGAGCCTTTATCGTGAGCTGACATTACCTTCACCACCAGCACTGCCAAGGCAACACAAACAAAAAATTAGCAGTCTACCAACTACAAAATACAATTTCCACTTCTCAGATTTTTATTCTTTTGCAGCATAGACACATTTCAAAGGTTAAAGGGGAACTCCACCAATTTTACACTACCAAATCAGTTCACTTGTCATGAGGAGAACTATGAGCCCCTGAAAACAGTTGTATAATGTCTTCTGTGGCCCTGGAGTAGCTCTTCAAGTCTAGGGAAATAACCAAACTGATGTCATCAGGATTTTTTTTCCTCAGCCTGGGCTGTGGAGACTGCTAATTTTTATATAAATTACACACTGGGGGCATTGCATTTGAAAGAGGTGGGCCCTGTGGGTAAGGGAGAATCTAATGAAAAGATCCTATCGCGTTGCAACATGGGAATCGGTGATCCAGGCTGTGGACTAAAAGTCAGATATCTTGGCCTCTGCTGCATCAATTTTGACCTTGAGGTGCAATGCTAACTTTCTTTAAAAGGTAGCCTATGGAGTTTGCGACCACTAGTAGCGCTGTGGAGCAATGTTTTTGTGAATGGGTCTTGTTTTGTTTGTCCTGGTGCATGTGCATGAGGGTGGTTAGATACATATTCCTGCCAATGGTTTCAAACTATTCCACTGATTTACAAGTGGCGGTTACGTACCATGAAACGCAGCAATGTGTCAGCAAAGACAGGTAAGAAGAAGACCTCTAGCAAGTAAACATGGATGTAAACAATACATGTTTCAACATTTTCTAAAAATTGGCTTTGCAAAGGTTTTATGAGTGAGAAAATGCATTCAATATGACACATAATGGGCTTTGGTGAGTTACAATGAATGTAAAGAGAAAATGTGTTTGTTTACAAGAAAACTCAATGGGAGTGGAACATCTAACATTTGGAATTGTATTAGAGACAGATCTGATGGGTTTTAGAGTGACAGAGTCCATTATGTTGTTGAATAGTCTCACCCTCCTTCACTGCCATGATTGGCTTACACAATATTGAATGAATTCCCTCTGTCAAATAGCACTTACCATAGTCATACTCCGCAGCACAGAAGAGTTTAGGGCTGCCAAGGGTTACTTCTACACACTCACATTTCACTGGAAAAAAATGAAACATTATTAAAAAGATTCCTGTAAATCACTTCATCATGATGTATAGATTTCAAGATCAAAACACCTGCATTTTATCTGTATGGGCTGAGTGTGCAGTATATTACATATGATATGACCTGTGACTCACCAGAGTGGTGCAGTGCAGAGAAAAGCTCCTCTACCCTAAAGAGTGCCGTCTCACTATTATTGCTGCTGTGTCCCGTGTGGCCGGTGGCTGTATAGAAGACCTCAACATCTGAGCTGTGCCGCAGAAGTAAAACCAGTCAGAGGCAGGGCTCCACTCAGTGTTAATCATCCAGAATGCACTTCACCTCTACACCACACATCACTTAATCCAAGTACAAATACATATGGATATTGTATTAAGTCTTGGCTCTCACCCAGAAATGCAGTCACCGGTGTAGGGGTCACAGTCCCCTGTGCAGTCACATGGATGGCAGCCGTATTCATGAAGCCCCCAGTATCCCAGCATGCAGCTGTCACAGCTGGGGCCTCCGACACCGGGCTTACAAGTGCACTCCCCACTGCTAGGGTTACAGAGAGTGCTACCTCCTGAGAGGACGGAGCCTACAGGGTGGCACGAACAGGCTGCAGAGGAGAGGGGTGACAGAACAAGAGGACTGTATGTTAACATTTCTGTTTGTAGGTCAAACTACGTGTCTCCTTTTCTGGCACAGACCTAGAAGCACTAAGTATACATTATAAGCCTGCATGTATGCAAAGGACAAACACACTTATAGAAGCACAAACAAACCCATTTAGAGTGTACACAGGGAATTCCTGTGGCAATATAAAAGTTAACTGTATTTTATCATCGTCCTGTAGCAAGCAACGGGGAGTATTTACTCAACATGCGTTGAGCAGCTGCAGCAACAACAAACAGTTAATCACACCCTCTCTACGCTGTGAGACCTGCCGCCTAATGGTCCTTTGTGATGACAGATTGATTTTTGTTACATACTTGCTTCGTCTGTTTCCAAAAATGGCATGTTTGTTCTTAAAAAAAGGCTTCAGCATGCCTGGCAGAAGGGAAAGGGCAAGAATGAGAAAAATGTGCTTGCATGGTCCATGGGAAATTCCTTCATTGTTTGCAATTACAGTCACATTCCAAAACAGTGCGGTCGTCTCCGTCATTCCTGCTAAGGAGCGGACTAGAGTCATCTTACTATCTCATCACTGGGAATGCAGTGACTCAGAGTGGTGCTGGGGGAAAATGCCCTTATCAAAGAGATCAATCTGCTTTAATCTCAAAAGGGTCAAAAGAAAAATCTAATCTCCATTACTGCCCTCAAAATATCAAAGGCTCCCCCCTTAATTGGAATTCTCTGCTGGCATTCATCCAAACAGAGTTATGGTTTGAGAAAAAAAACTTGAAGGGCCTTACCTTTGCAGGAGTCAGGGGCAGTTTTTGGTTGGCTGGGGTCTCTGAAGAAGCCTTTCTTACAGTTCTGGCAGTGACGGCCCTCTGTGTTGTGGCGGCAGTTGTCACACACCCCACCACTCTGCCGTCCTGTCGCCAGCCACCATTCACGACTAAAGTGACAGCTCTTGGCGTGACCATTACACTTGCACTCTAGGTTTAGATGGACATGTAAAATCAAACACAACGAGACGTTTTTCTTTGCTCGGCTGAACTCTCCAAGCCCTAGTGATAGCAGTGATAACTCTAACGGTAGCTGACATTATTAGTTATTCATCATGCGCGAGTGTCTAAAAGGTTACATGTGATTTATGAGACTAAATTAATTTTCAAGATACGTCTACATGCTGTGTGTCCTACTCTGCATTTGACTCTCTTGCCCCATCACTCACTCTGGCACTCATGCGGTGTTCCTATGATGCCATTGGCAGCCTGCCAGGGTTGATCATTGTAGAGAGGTGCACAGCGCTCACAGTGGTCACCTGCTGTGTTATGTCTGCAGACACACTTGCCATGGACCTGCCAGGCAAACACCACGGAAAGAAACTTGTAAATTGTATTGTATCTGCAGGCATCTTTTAATTGTTGACTGTATGTTTTTTACAAGTGCTTCAGGAACATTGCTTAAAGGAAAGTGAGCAAGTAGTACTGCAGCATACTGAGTATTGTATTATATTGTATAGTGTACTACCAGTCTGTTGGATTAATGTGTATTTGAAGAGTTTTCATTGTAGTCTTCTTAAACTGTTAATTGTTTTAAGATGTGTATTACCCTGGGCAGGTTGGATGGTTAACCACGCCTGTCATCATAGATCCTGTCATCAGCCTATTGATGTATATATGTGGAGACCATTTTAAAACATTTTGCCCTGACAAAGATCTGAATGAAATCGAAACATTATCCATTTAAATAAGTTTGTGGTCTGTAGTCAGTGTGCAGGTGTTACTTTTTTCATTGAGCCTGATTTCCAGCAGCCTTGCACCTACGGTACATGTGATGTGCGTAATACTTCTTAAGTATTGCAACATATCAACATCTACATGTACAACCACAGTGGTTACACACTCTTATAGTAAAAAGAATAACACAACAGAGACTATGGGTTGTTAAAGCATAAGGCTGAATACCATAATTTAAGTTTCCACATCCTTAAATCCCTGTAATGGTAGGTAAAGCTGTGGCCTAATATCCAGTCTTCACTTCAGTGGCACATACCAGCGCACAGCTGAGTAACAAGGGAGTGGTGGGAACTAAACCAAACCAAACCCTTTACTCCCAATCTCACCAAATAAACAAATACAAACTGAGACAAAATGAAGCCATCAGCATGACACAACATCTTAGTTAATTTTCACAACAAAAGACCAAGAGTAAGAGCATTTCCTTGGTGGAGTATCGTGTACCTGCAAGCTGTATGTTCACAAAATCCAGCTTAAAATCGCTCACCATGTTGTCGGTCTTCTGTTGGCTGGATTGGTAGCCCCCGGTTGGTACACAGTTGTCAGCATGACCATTGCAAAGGCAACTGCCTTTGACAATAAAATCATAGATGGCATAGTGGTCTGTGGGAAGGACAGCGGCACCAGAATGTTTGGCCTGGCAGGGACACTGCTGGCGCTGCAGCAGACGGACTCTGAGGTTGGTGATCATGAGCTTGTCCTGGGCAGCTGGTCCATACGGATCCACTGAGTGCCAGGGCGACAAAGCTTGATAGATCACCTGGGCATTGAAGTAGAGGAGAAAATGTCTTAAAATCTGTGTTATTCCATTTGTTAAAGCCTCTCTAATAAGTGAAGAAACTGACCTTAGAGACACTGACAGACCATGACAAAAACATTATGTCAGTTTCTCTTTTTTCTTGGTCTGCCAAATAAAAACCAGGCATCAATCTGGTTCATCTTTCACGCTCCTCAAATAGCTGCTATTCTAGGAAAATCAGACTAGCTCCAATGTAAACATGGACAAAATGGTTCTTGTTCTCCCTCGTTAAGTTTAATTGAATGTTGATCTTTCAGATACTCTGTCTGTATATGAAAATATACAGTCATTACTCTTCATCGCAACATCAGGAATGAAAACTGTCAGACACACAATATGATTGTGGTAGGATTTTTTAAAACTGAAAGCAGGAAGCATGAGTGGATAAGTTCCAGACCCAAAGATAAACATTAATATGGACAAACGTTATCTTCAATACACACTTTTATTTTTCAATCTAATTCTCATTTATTCTCATCAGTTCTGTGTGTCAGTATAGGGTGAAAACACTCCAAAATGTCCCTTTTTCATACTTATTTTATACAATTATCATCCATACTTGTATGGTCCGTTTGTATTGTACACTTGAGAGAATTCATGCTGTGTCATAATGACTATATTTTGCACTATGACATCATGTGGTTAGTGATACAGTACACATGTCAACTACAGGTTTTACTGTATGATTATGGCACTTGACAAATTAGCTAATTCTGATTCTGCAATAAGAAAAACTTCACTTGTAATGACCATATTTATACGTCAGCTCATTACTGCAAGCAGAGATTTTAAACTAAGTATATGATGTCTAAATTGTTACTTTATTACGGAAACTTCACACAACATTTTGGGGACGTCTTTGCATGTTGAGCAACAGAGACACTAATTATAAAGGGCGAGGGGCTTACACAAGAGAGCTGACATACTGTAGCAAGACACATACTTGTTGCAAATACACTGCAATTATGAGATCAGTCAAAGCCATATATTTATTCAGATGTTCAACCAGAACCTCCCAACGTGGTCTGAGGCTCTTTGGAGCAAAACAAATCTTTACTATCCAGTGAGAGTCTTTCTTCTACACCTCTGTGTGAATTAACGGTCTGCTCATGAATTAACCAAAGCTGGTTTTCTGGCTCAGACCTCCCTGTGATGACACAGCAGCTCCAAAAAAATGCTTTGGGAGAACATCATAGGTAAAAGTGAACATTGATATTCTAGCCGGGTAAGCAGTTTGCGGCTTAGAAGGCTGGCCTAACAAAAAAGGTCTCCCGCAGCCCTTCAGAGGAGGTCAGTTTACAAAGCAACTGTTTGTTCAGTGGGTTGTGTGATATCAGCTTATAGTGCATCCTGGTGCCAATAAATGGACAACAAGATCAGAGGAGATGGTGAGTGTTATTGCTGTGAAGTGCTGGGGGGATGTCTGGCAGCGAGATTTAATGTTGTCACTCTCAGATCTCAGAAATAAAATCACAATCCAATATTGAAACCTTTTCTCTGAGCTACAATAGATAATAGAATAAGATCATGCGTAATCAGTTTTCTAAATCCTGTTGTTTAAATGAAGGATTTAGCGAATTGTAATTAGAAACTACTAAATGACTACTAATAGCTGTCAGTGTTCTTGTTTATAGCTTTGACGAGCTTTTGGGCACCTCTATGTCCTTACACTGTCAAAAGCACTGAAACAGGCAAAACAAATGGATAGAAAATCCATAATTGATAATGCTCACATCATGGTATGTTTCCAGTAAGGTGATATATCCTTTCACTCAATAAAACATGTTTTTACTTATAAGCTACCTTATGTTAATTTATCTGCAGAAGTAGTATGCATTTTTATTTCGGCCCCCACACACCCCTCTCATGCCACACTGTCTAAACCACTTTCCACCTCATGTAAATGTTTCTAGACCAGCCACTGTACTCACCTCTCCTCTCGTGCAAGGGAAAGCTCCTGAATACTTGGAGGTGCAAGTTGCTCCACTCACCCCGATTGGCGACCCCTCTGACAGGCCAAACACCTCCTCACAGTCCCTGGCAAAATACCTGCTGGCCCTCCATGTGTGCCCATAATCTTGCGAGCGCTCCAGCACCATTGCAGCGGGGCGGGGTGAGCGGAACACCAGGATGAGATGAGTGAGGAGGAACTCCGTCTCCAGGTCGAGTTGGAGCGTCTCCTCCTTCACCCCCTCTGCCGACTGCCACCAAGTGTCAGGGTTGCGGAAAGAAGAGTCGCTCATGGCAGAGGGGGGGTGCGCTTGGCTGGGGATAGCAGAGTTGCACTTGCTGCATTTTGCGGCCGAGCAGGACTCCCTGCTACGGGGGGGAGCGGTCTCTTTGTAGACACAGTAGGGCTCCGAGGAGTTGGAGCCGCAGACAGACTGCGTTCTCAGCACTCTGCCCTGGGCCAAGTTGCCCATTAGCGGATTGCAGGCTCGGCCGGAGCAGCGGCTCTCCACAGCTGGACCTTTGGATTTAGACGTTTCTGGTAGGAAAAAGGTGCGTTAACTTTAGTATAATTTGAGAGAAGGTGAGAGAAGAACGGCAGTTGTAGGCTACGTCGGGCATGGCAGGACATTAGGGTACTAAGAAGGTTGCGAGTTCGGTTCCCGCTTCCCTAACACCCTTTCTTAGAATGTGTGCACTTATGATGCTGTGAGGCACGTGGACACAACGCTTCCCAGGAGCGCAATGCTCGTTTTAATAATTCACATCTTCATGAAGTGGGTGCGTAAAAGTCTTAGACACATAAGTTCAAACTCACCGGCTGACAGAGGAGAGGATGCGCACACCGGGATAATGACAAGTAAAGTCCACAGTCTCATCCTGGAAGAGTTGTTGTACTTCTACATAAAGTCACCTGTCGTATATTCCGCAAGAGCAAGAACGCGCCCTCAACAGTTTGATCCAGATATCCAGCTGTTAATAATTCTACATGTTCCTTTCCGATATAAAATAACCCTCCTTACAAACGGTTACAGATATTAAGAAACTCAACAGACTTGAACGTGAGCTTATTCCTGTCTGTCATGGTGGACAAATGTGGTATCTGAGCGCTCTGCAGTGATTATCCTTAAATATTTCCAGCCCACTTCAACTTGCTGTGGAGAGTTCATTGACATTTGGGAATATGAAGAGGTAAGCACCGCCCTCCCCTTCTTGTCTTCTCCTAGACCCCGCCCACGCTGGTTTCTAAAATCAGACTTCAAAAGGAGCAATAGCAAAACCATCTCTGGAAGACTTGTTGGCATATAAAGGGGATGTTTTGATTATGATGATGATGATGATGATGATTGTGATTGTGACAGTCTGGCATCATGCTTATTTTCACCATAAGTAAACAATCATCTACATATAGGACCATTTTTATCAGCCTCAAACTATAGGCTACACAGGTTTACCCTCAATCCGCATTTACTTTTTATCTCTGCCTCCCTCAATAAGCACCCATAGTTAAAGCAGTTGGTTGGCATCATATTTAGAGTAGAAAAGCACTGGTCTAAAACAGTAAGTGAGACATTTAGATTTCCTCCACAACCCACTCAGACACTTGAGCTCTGACCAATGCCATTGTGTTGCATTCCTGCCACATATCACCACTTATTTCTAACTGCCACTCATTAATTACACTTTACCTACCCTGTCAGACAGACAACAACCCTGGACGTGAGGGGTCGCACAACCCTTGACCCCAATAACCATCCAGTTGCACACCATTTTATTTTTACTTTAACAGTAAAATCACCTCAAATTCAAAAGAGACATTTTAGAAGAAAAAATGGTCATATGGATTACAGGGAGCTTTGCCAGTGGCTAACACAATATATAATAATCATTTGATATTATGTAAAAGCTTTAAAGTGTGGAGTAGACAGCCAAAGACAGGACAGGCTGATGAATAAAGATGAAAAGGGCACAGTGTCGTTGAGAATATGCATCATACCTGTGAATACACAGGTCAAGAGTAATCTCATTGTGAATATGGCCTGTCATATGAATCATCCTGTCATATGGGTGTGTATGTTAAAGGAGAAGAAGGGGTCATGAGCATTCCTTGAATACTGCTACTCTCGTCACAGGGACAGCCTCTTCTGAACAGGGTTCATGTCTGTGTTTTTAGATTTGCATGGGTTATTTTGGTTGTCTCCAGATGATTCGCCAGGGGAAGGGATGATGCACCTTGAGCTGTTCTCTTTGTACATCACTTCACTTGCATGTTTTTACGATCCTTAAATCCCAGTAGTCACCGTGAAAAATGCTGCAGAAGAAGGATGTCTAATCTTGGCCAGTCTGTGATGTATTCCCCCGGCAGGATGAAAGCAACAAAATTCCTTTACTCTCTTTAACTTCAGCTGTTTGTTGTTTTCTCTGTTACACAACTTAAATTCTACTGAGTCAAATCATTAACCCTCCTGTTGTCCTCAGGTCAAATTTGACCCATTTTCAAAAAGTTTCCATATCAGAAATTTGTTTTTTTTTTCAACTAAATTGTTCAAAAACATAACGTGGATGGTTCCATACAACCATTACTCTGCACAAGTAAAATAAATGATCAGTTCACTACTTTCATTGAATTTGGGTGTGTTATTAAATTTTATAGCATTTGGAGAAAAAAAATGATCAAAGAACGTTGGAAAGTGACATTTTTTTTTTGGAAAAACCAACAAAAACAAAAAACAAAAAAAGTGCAGAAAAGTCAACAAAAACATCGGAAATTTATGACAAAAAAGTCTAAAAAAAAGTGACAAAAACATCAGGAAAAACATCGGAAAAAAGTGACGATTCTTTTTGAAAAAAGTGACAAAAACTGAAATTCTTACCCAGAAAAAAAAAGTTGCATGGTCGATGGGAAGACAACTCAAGGGTTAAATGAATAGTTTGACATTTTGGGAAATACAATTATTCGCTTCTTTGCTTTAGAGGTTAAGAGGTCATACCCATCCTACCCATCTGCTGGCTGTAGCTTCACATTTACAGTCATGACATTAGAGTGGTATAAATCTTCTCATATAACTCTCAGCAAGAAAGCAAAATACAAAATGTCCCAAAAATGCCCTATAATGTCCAACTATTCCTTTAGGAATAAAACACTGTTCTCTTATTCCATTAAAAAGATCAAACCAGGTGCAGTTGTATGATTAATGAACAACAGTGTATCTATGTGGGAATACTACAGATAAGTGCATTCATGAATAATGTTAAGCATTACAGTACAGTCAGAAGGGCTATTAGTTCAATGAAATACTGGGATGAAATAATCCTCTCATGTTAAATCACCTCCCTGTCTGCTACAATCTGGTGCTAGACCTTTGCAGCCAGTGGTGCTGCTGTGGCCTCGTCAACTAATGGCCCAATAAGATGAGAGACGTGGGGCCGTTCCACCGCCGCTGGCCTGCTTTATTTCCAGACTGTAAAAGGATATGGTTCCCTCCGCCCCTCCTCATGCTGCCATGTCACATAGTACCTTCAGCTCACTGATCCATCTTCACCCTTGCAAATAATCTGTCTACTCTCCTGTGAAAGCCAGACAAAAAGCCAGACATGCTCCAGGCATAGCTGCCTTGCCCACAGGCCAGGCATTAAAGGCTCCAAACACCTTCTGCTTCTTTGCTTCCATTTTTATGACATTTATCACTGCTATCTGTCTGCTTGTTCCTAGCCATAACATTCCCCTCACCCACATTTTATCAGATGGTTCAATCTGAAATTACACAAAAAAGAAACAGGCTCTGCGTTATGTAAATGTTAGTGCTAAAATGCAACTCTTCCAATGATGTAACTCATTTGGCATTACCACTGTTAGTTATTCATATTATACTATGACAGTAGTAAGACTCTTGATACTACTTAGGACAGCAAAGGCCTCCACTACCCCTCCACACACATTCCCCTCACCCCCTCAACCCTTTCCATCCAGACACTTCTGGAAGTTTATACTCTATATTTTACATCACCTTTTGACATACTCTCTTTTTGCACAGGAAAGACTCAACAGATGACTGAGCACAAGCCTGGTTTTAATAGTGGACACAGAAACAGGGGAACTAGGGGAGTTTCACCTTCATAAAAGCCAGGCAGGCGGATGTGTGACAGTTTTATTTTTTATTGTTATGGGAGAGGATCGGAAAGCCCACAGAGGGCTAAAGTGTACCTGTGTCATGTAATCTGCCACATGAATAAAAGCACACACAAAACATACAGTATCGTGAACAATGGGAGAGGAAACAGTGACAGGTTTTAACATACAAACCACAGGTGTGAGTTCTTCTTTTGAGTATCTGACAGGTGATAGCTGAAAAAGCAGAGGAGCAGCCAAACATGCGGAAAGATTTATGTTACAGATCATGTTTACATGTTACTATACTAATACTACTGTATTATAGAGGATGGGACATATGTTAAGTGTCAGTTTTCACTGTATCACTGTTGCATGTTAAATACTAACTATGAACATTTTAAAGGTCTGGTACAATAATACTGGATTTCCCTTAATTTAATCTTTCACTCAAAATACAGTTGGGATTTTAAACATAACATTGTAGTTTATGTTTGTTTATTTTTCTTTCTTTTTTTGCTGGCTATATCTTGTATCATCACTCATAGTATTGGTGGACAGCACCCCATGTTAGTTATAATTGTGTGCAGCTTTACAATTCATTCTTTTTTGTCTAAATTTTGTTTTCTGTGAAGATGTAGTCAAATCCACTATTGTGGACACATTTTTTTTATGTTTTTCCTGAAGTGGAAACTCTTCTCACAGCCTGAAAAAGTGATGCTCCTGGAAAACATATAGATTAGTTTAGGAAAAGACATTTTTACTTGCTTTTTTTGAAATTTTCAACTATGAAATTGGTCATATGTGCTACACAGTGATAGCTCAATTGACATTTATCGGCACACCCATGGTCTGTCATTATCTGTCAGCACAAAAGTGTACAGTAAACAAATCAACAGTAACCTCCAAAACAGTACACTATAAAAAAAAATACTACTTAGTGTATACTTTATAGTATTGGCATGCAGTATGAAAATGACTGAGACACAGAAATGTGGTTGGCACAATGTCAGTGTTATAAGTGTTTGATCATCATTGTGCAGGCTCATTTGAAAATGCCCATGTAAGACAGCCCAAAGAAGCTTTTTTTTCCTTGTTGCATAGCAAAACACAAAGGGCATACATTGCAAAATGCGACGTGACAGACATGGTGACCTTGAAGACCGATGGCAGTTGTTAATCATGAGGATGCCTTTGGGCTGTTCTGAGCTAAAACTTTGCTGAGAGAAAAAAAAACGCCATTATTTTAAGAAAATTCCACCTGCTGTACCATTTAATTGTAGTATTTAAGCTTTTAAACACACTTTAATGATGAAGAAAGTCATAGAATGTTTGAAAGTTGGTGCTAGATTGAGGATAACTATGTTTATGTTGTGAAGCTGTCTATTAGCGGTTATAATTGATGGTAACATGTCTTCAAGAGCCACCCTTTAGACTTTTACCTAAAGCGGGTGAGATTAAGTAGCTCCCCGAGGGTTCTCAGTTGAGGGGCAGACAGGATGATAATCTCAGTAAAGGATGGAGAAGATTCAAGTCTGCCTATGTTATGAGAGGAATGTCTGCTGCCTCAACAGCAGGACCCTGCTTTAAGCTCCATGTCTGTCCCCATGTTGTTGTATGTTGAAGCAGCTATACATGTAATACATTTCTGTCTGACAGGTCAGGACAAGATGAATATATATCTTCATTTTGGGTGAGTGGACGTGTACAGAGAGCAGCCTGACAGCAAGCATTGCTATTTATCATTACAAGCCTTCAATAAACCTCACTGAAAGCAATTATTGTCATCACTTTTCTGCTCAACAGATTCATTGGTTTTCGGTTTACATCTTAATGACCCTTTCCCAGTGGTGGAAGAAGTACTCAGATCCTTTACAAGGTCAAAGTAGCAATACCAAAATACAACAGTAAAAGACAAAGAAAATATATTTTAAGTATCAAAGGTAAAAGTAATCATAGTACACAATGGTCCTTTTTTAGAATGTCATATAATATTGTATGTATTACATTATTAGATTGCCATTATTAATGCATCAATGTGTATGCAGCATTGTTCCTATAACACATTATAATACATTTCATATTCACATTCATAAGAATTTCAGTTATATTTCCAAGATATAGCATGCATATCTTTTGGATCACTTTGAGAAGTTTGCATTATGCAATGGGTGTATGCACTGCCGTCTAGTGGGTGGACAATATGGGATATTTAAGATTGTTTAACACAATGATGGGTGTCGGTTGAAATTACTAAAAAATAATCATTTTAATTCGGGGTTTTTACCAAGTTTTCTAGCAACCATGACATTAATATAAACAAACAGATGCTTTTATAGGTTACCAATCACACTAATTTAGACAAAACAAAAATCTACGTAGGATGGTAGGTATTTTTTATATGCTATTTATTGCCTGCAGAATCTACAGCAGTGTTTTACATGGGTCTTGGAAAAATAAAACAGGTCCCTAAATTATCTGGATGCATAATATGAAGCCAAAGCCCTCTCAAGTCAATTGAAAAATAGACATGTTGAATAAAACACTGTAAGCTTGTAGTTAAGTGGGTTAGTTAAGGCTGTCTCATTAGCCTACACTATAAAATGCCAAATCAGTTTTGGAGGATTTTGGAATACGAGCTCATAATGGATTCACCCTTAGCCATAACGAATACCTAACACCAACACTTACTCTAACCCGTAAAAACACGAAAGCGCGATGTTGACAACGACGCTGCTAATTTGGCACATTAACTAACATTTTGAACGCATCCATAGTATTTTTCATTTACAGTGTGTTATTGTTACTTTTACTTAGTGTTCTTCCACCCCTGTTAATGTCTTTGTTCTTTCACTGTTTTCTTTGAAATAACATCAGACATCAGTTTAGCACTTTTCAGATGTTGTCTATTTTGTTAAATGTATTTCTATGAAGCTAAAATATATTCTATTGTATTTTCTTTTTTTATGCCCTCTTAAACATGTAAGATGTCCTTGTGTATCTAGAAAGGCATCCGCCAAATTAAATGTATTATTATTATTGTTATTGTTATTATTATTATTATTATTAATAATAATAAATGTAATAGTACAGTGAAAATAACCAATTTTCCCTGTGAAATGAAGCAACAGAGATGTGCAACCTATAAAGCAACAACATGAAAACGGAACGAAAGGCTAACTCAATTCCACTGCCGGGAACTTAACAGTGTGACATCCAGCGGAAGTAAACAATGCAGGCGCTGGCAGCAAATAGCTCCAGTCATGGAAGACGATATTGTAGTCTTACCGCAGATAATTATTTCGTTTGTAATTAAACAACAATGTCTTCAGTTGAGATTTTGAGAGAGTTTGTCAACGAGCGACTAACTGCTGCTGCTGAAGAAATATTCGGAGTTAAAAAAAAAAAAGCTATCGTCGAGTAACATTACGAAGAAGAGATCGGTCGTCTGCGCAGACTGCTGGATATAGTTTGGAAACCTGAAATAAAGTTACACAGGAATGTTCTGTTAAAAATCTAACAGAGGTGCATGACTTGAAATACAAACCTGTGCACCAGTCAGAAGGGAGAGCAGCTTGTCCTGAAGCAGGGGACTGAAACCTTTCTGTTGACTACTAATGAGAAAAGTAACCACAGTGAACCAAAAAGTGATCACCAGCTCCTTCCTTTCAACTCTTGTGTAGCTGAGAGCCAAGATCAGAAAGGAAGCAAGAATCGAGACTCAGGAACAACTAGAAATGCAGAGCCAAAACCAAAGAGAAGACGTCACAAAAGCAATAATCACAGTAACAATGTAAACAACTCTAACTTGTTAAAAGTTCACTGTAATACTCACACAGGTGAAACGTTTTTCCAATGTGACACTTGTGGCAAAGCATTCAATTTTAAGTCCCAATTGTATAACACCTGATAATCCACACAAGTGACCTGTATTCTTGCAAAACGTGGGAAAAGATTCAGTCGGACATCATTTCTGAACGCTCATACAAGAATCCAGACAAATGAGGAAACGATTTTATATATATAATCATGCCTTGTTTGTTTTTTATTTTAAAAAATATTTATTTGAAATGACTTGAAAATAAGAGAGAAAATAAAAATAGAATTCTTGTCAAATGAAGCAAGAGAGACCCAAGCAGAACTAAAGGCTAACGAAATCTGTCAATGTGACAAAAACACAAGGATTGTGATATAAAGACTGTTTTATGCTTCTGCGTCATCTCCACGCCGCAGCTACGCCGTCGCTCATACGGCGTCGTGACCCTTTCAGAATTCTGCGTCGGGTTTGAACCATAGACTGTGTCGGTACACGATCCGTTCTGCCTGCACGATCCGTTCTGCACATGCGCAAGATAATACTGTTTTACCGAGGATACGACCTGCACGATCTGTTCCACGCTAGCCTATGGCTAGCCTCCACCGGGAAGCTAACGTTAGTTTAGCTAACAGCTAATTCGGCTAACCGCTAGCTGACAGCTAGATTCAGTCTAAAATAACGTTAACTCAAACTTAATGGGAAAAGCAGCTACAGCTAAATTAAGACTTCACAGTAATAACAATAAAGACAAGTATTGAGTGATTATATTTTAAATGAGCACAAGTAAAGTAGAACTGACGTAACAGCTGTTATATATGTTAGGTGTTTGTTATATATGTCAACGTTTATTTTCAAGTTTTATTTTGAGGGTCTTTTAAAGTTATTACATGCTGTCTCAGCTAGCAGTTAGCCGAATTATCTGTTAGCCAAACTAATGTTAGCTTGCCTGTGGAGGCTAACGGCAGACTGCTACAATCAGCTAGCGGTTAGCCGAATTAGCTGTTAGCTGAACTAACGTTAGCTTGGCTGTCGACCGGAAGCGTGGAACAGATCGTGCAGTGTCGTAAATCCTCGTACAACCGCGCATGCGCGAACATTTTGCGCATGTGCAGAACGGATCGTGCAGGCAGAACGGATCGTGTCGGTACACGATCCGTTCTGCCTGCACGATCCGTTCTGCACATGCGCAAGATAATACTGTTTTACGTATCCATACGACCTGCACGATCTGTTCCACGCTAGCCTATGGCTAGCCTCCACCGGGAAGCTAACGTTAGTTTAGCTAACAGCTAATTCGGCTAACCGCTAGCTGACAGCTAGATTCAGTCTAAAATAACGTTAACTCAAACGTAATGGGAAAAGCAGGCTACAGCTAAATTAAGACTTCACAGTAATAACAATAAAGACAAGTATTGAGTGATTGTATTTTAAATGAGCACAAGTAAAGTAGAACTGACGTAACAGCTGTTATATATGTTAGGTGTTTGTTATATATGTCAACGTTTATTTTCAAGTTTTATTTTGAGGGTCTTTTAAAGTTATTACATGCTGTCTCAGCTAGCAGTTAGCCGAATTAGCTGTTAGCTAAACTAACGTTAGCTTGGCTGTCGACCGGAAGCGTGGAACAGATCGTGCAGTGTCGTAAATCCTCGTACAACCGCGCATGCGCGAACATTTTGCGCATGTGCAGAACGGATCGTGCAGGCAGAACGGATCGTGTACCGACAGTACCGACAGACTGTATATAAGGTTTGAACGCGTTTCTTTGCATCGTGGTGCATTTCACCGCCAGAGCGCTAGGGGGTGATAGTTTGTTTTTGTTCTGCTTTTTCATTTCCGACAATGGCGAGCGAAAGAGAGCGAGCCAGTTTATGTTATGTTAGCAAGCAAACTTGAGCACAACTGCCCACAAAGTACTGCTTGCTGGCAAAGTGCTAATTTCAAAACGTTACTTTACAAACAGATAACCCCGTCCTTGTAACCAAAATATGTCTGAGGTCGTTAGCTTCTTGTCTGATTTGGGGTCTGATAAACAGTAAATTCATTAAATTAAGTGTCCATAATGCTATTTTCCAATAAACTGTAGCTGTCATATTTCACGGACGTGTGAGTGCGGATTTCATGTCGCGGCTTTCGTCGCTGTTGTTTATTTGGTTGCCATGACTTCGTGAGTGATGACGTCCTGTCACTGTTCCAGTTGCTCACCCTCAAAGGGGAGAGAGAGCGGATGGTTTATCGGCGTTTTTTGCCCCCAACGGCTCCTTCCAGGCAGCGCTGCACTAGGATTAGGCACTGGTTAGGGTTAAGGTTAGGGTTAAGGTTAGGGTTAGGTGCCTTGAAGTCAACGGTCGCAGCGCTGCCTTGAAGTCAATTAGGCTATGGTTATGGTTATGGTTAGGGTAGGGTTAAGGTTATTAGGGTTAGGTGCCTTGAAGGAGTCGTTGGGGGCAAAAAACACCATCGAGCGAGCGGATGACAGTTCGCTTGAGTTCAGTAGAGCACACGGCTCTGCGGACTGCGGAGTCGTGTAATTACGATTTTAATGACTTTAACAGCTGAAGGAGCGGCGGTGCGCGGTTTACATAGCGGAAACCCTGTTGTGGTCTGCCCTATTTGATACCGTGGCGGCAGAAAGTTTACCGTGGCGGGCTGCCGCGGTAATATCAACATAGAGGAACGGCTGGAGTTTATTTGCAACGCGTCAGTGAACTAGCATGTTGCTGCTCCCCACAGTAAGCTGCTTGAAACACCGATCTTTGTTGTGGCGGTCTGCGTCGCCTCAACACAAACACATTTTTGGAGGTGCACGTCGAGCTTCGGAGGGGGGTTCGTGGCGACGCAGAGAGGTCTGTTCTCTTAATACATCCATGGTCTGCGGGGGTACGCCGCAATACATCCATGGTACGCCCTCGATTCGACGCAGAAGCATAAAACAGCTTAACAGCTAACACATTACAAGTCATCATTACATGCAATCAGCTGTTAAACCCCTAATATCCTGATACTCAAAGTCCTGAAGTGAAGCACACTCACACTATGGATTTAAACGTAACTGAACTTCAAACAGGAAATTATTTGACCTGACCCAAAATTTGAATTTTCTTAAGAAAGTAATTATACAGTATCTTCGCATATAGTAGATGTGTTGGATTCAAGGCGAAAATGGGGGGATATTGCCACCCAGTGGTTACAATTGGATTTAGTTTAAAATAAGTGTGATTTAGACTTCTTAAAAATGACTATTGAGGAATAGTGCAGTAATTAAGTACAGAAATGACATTATTCATGAATATAAATTATTGATGTTTTAGATAGAGGAATACAAGTCATCCTCAATGCTCATCACACAGACATAACAAAAATATAAACCTGTGGTTTTTATGTCTCGAGTTTCGAATTCCAAATTAATCATTTACTCATGATATACTAAGCAGATATGATTAATTTACCTGCTTGTAGAACTGTCATGACTGTATCTGGTATATTCTCAGTAAAGGGTTTCTTTAGCTACGTTGCTCAGATTGGTAGTAAAAGTTGCGACTAAAAAGTAAACCTGTTTTCCAGAAATGTCCCATTTGTCCTGTACTTATGTATGAACCATTTATAGGCAAATATGCATCTATCTATCCTACAGATATCTTCTACTCCTGTCTATTGAAGGAGTTTTTTGTAACCTAAGACAGTATCTGGTAACTTAAGATGTTCACAGTACATTTAAGTCAGTGTGGTTTTGGTGTGCAAAGCAAAGCTTTTACTCATAGATCAAAACAACTTTTGTACTGCTGTCCGTGTACAGGCGAACGAAAGGTACGTTTAATGTTTCTTGTTTATTTTTTTTTTTTTTCCATCTTAAGCTGAGTATTTGTTAGTTCGGGATACAGCTGTGCCATTTAGCAAAAATATATAACGGGGTGCGCGGTTTTACCAAACAATGTCAAAATAACCCTAACTCTAAGACTATAATTATTGAACATCATATTTGGCAAAGTAGCCTTAAATATACTAATGCGAGAAAACGTTGTGTCGTCCCTTCGATAGCTCAGTTGGTAGAGCGGAGGACTGTAGTGGCTTGCAGCTGAAATCCTTAGGTCGCTGGTTCAAATCCGGCTCGAAGGAGACACTTTTTTTTTTTTTATTATTATCATTATATGTTTTATATATATATTTATATATATTTATTTATATATATATATATATATATAAATACATTATATATTATAGATAATTTTGTATGGCCGGCTCTAATGATTGACAGCACTTGTACTGTCAGTCGTTTTTGCTCCTTTTGCTTCTTGCCCTGCTATCAATAACGTTTCTGGGCTTAGTGTTAGTTAGAAAGTTAGTTAGTTATTTATTTTCCTGTAACGTTAGCGTTACCCGTACTGAGACTGCAAGGTGAAAATTGTATAGCCTAATATGGTTTATATGGACATCGAATGTTAATTGTTATTTTTAGTCATAACTAAAAAGTAGTTCACATCATTATAACGTTTGTAAAGTGTGCCTCTAAACATCCACGATCTTACATAAGATTTGTGGTTTGCTTAGATGGATGAATGAATGTATTGAAACAATCGCGGGCTTGGTATGACGTCTAAGAACATTTTAGATGTTAAGTCATGGTATGTATAAGGCGCAATAATGTGTGCTCTAACATGGGCCTAAACTGAAGAAAAAAAAAAATAAAGTTGACAATGTAGTTCTAGTGTTACCTTTAACAGAGACTATTTTCTGCTTAACCAGGAAGTACTGGCCTTATATGTTTGTGTATATAATTGTGATTTATATAGAAACACATTTTTACTTTTCATTTAATGATAAGCGTTTGTCAAGTCGAAGCAGCACACTGAATTTAACAGTCGCTAAGTTTGAGGTTGGAAGGTTGAGATTGCAACTACACAAATTAATTTGTTAAGTTTGGCTAAGCACACGGGAACAAAGGCTTTAATGTAAGGTTGAACTACAGTATTTCTGTGAACAACAGATTGCCCCTTGTGCTACTAACTGTGATGAGTTGTTTGTGTAACCTTTGAATGTGTTGACCACTGCCTTTGCAGGTGACATACCACTTTATCTTCCTCAGGTTTTTTATCACAGCACCTCAAGGTGGCAGAGTGACTTCTCAGCCCGGGCAGGTAGGTGCTGTTTAACTGGACTAGGAAACTTCTGTCAAACTTACATCCCTAAGGTTCAGCACACAGAGAACAAAAGCAGTGTGCATGTAAACCCAAGGACACATTCCTCTCTGAGTGTTTACGCTGTGTGTATGTATTAACTTTGCCAATTGATACATGGTTTCTGGTGGAAAGTAACTAACATCTTAATGACAGAACAATGATAGGACATAGATCACTACTGCTATTGCAACTACTACTGCTATCAGTACTTACTTACCACTGCTACTACTAAAAGTAATCTTAAAATACTGTGATGACAAACCAGAAATAAGTTAGTGTATCATTAAGTAAGTAATTTCTGTCAACCACAAACATGCCCTCAATGTACAGACATATTAACAGGAAAAGTGAGCAGAAAGCAGGATTTACATAATCATACAAACTATTCAGGAGCAGAGCTTTAAAAACTTGTATTGTGTTGTCTAAGATGGAAATATACAGATGACAATCATTTAAGATTTCATGGAATTATACCAGAAAAAAAACATTTAATCATAGTAATGTTTGTGCTACATCATTAAAATCATTTGATATGTGAAAATTGTACAATGGCTGAGGTAGTCGTGGCAATACAAACTAAATTACGCACATTTTAAGGGACAATAAAAGCTTAGATAAATACAATTTTAGTGCACAGTGGTGTAAGGTAGGCTGTGTGTAAGCTATATTCATCAAGATATCCTTAATGATTAAAAATGTCAGACATCAAAGTATGAATTTATTCTTCAAGGGTCAAAACAACAATCAAAAATTGTGGGTCATTTTCATTCAAATTCACAAAAGTCCCAATAAATGATGATTTTAATTATAGTTATTGAAAAATAACAAACATTTGACATGTTTTCACTCATGACGAACACGCTTCCTCGGTGATGCTGGAGGCTCCAGAGAGAAGGCAGTAGGAGAGCCGGGACGGGACTCGGGGATGTACTCTGTCTGATACTTGTCGATATAAGGCTTGGCCACGTTCCACACCTGAGTTGAAAATACAAACATGTCACTTGAAAATCACAATTTTGCCATCCCTCTGGAGGTTATATGTACATATAGATTTGATACATTTTACAGCCACAGAAATAATTAACATTGCTTCCTCCAAAAGATTTGTCACTTGCCTTCTGGTCAAGTAGAAGACGGTGAACAGCTTCAATGTCCGGAGACATGAATCTGTCTTTAATCCATGGTCTGTTAATGGCAGAATAGTTGAGAGTATGATAGTCACAAGTGGAACAGTGGATAAATATTAACTAATATTAACTATCCTGTACATAATTTCAGTGGACCTTAGCCACATCTGTTTGACTTACTTGACAACGCTGCGCACAAGGTCATAGACCTTCTCCAATGGAGTGGTGGTACGAAGTGGGCGGAGGAACTCAATACCCTGACAGGCTGCCAACAGCTCTATAGCAAGAACTGATCACAGAAAACATCCATTAGATGTGACCAAATGCATAATCAGGTTTTGAATTTGCAAAAGAAATGAATGTCTTATTTTGGTTAGTCCTCTTTTTAGTGGTAATTGATATCACTACTTTTGGTTTGTTAAAATGACAATATTGTGTTTGCAGTAAGGTTGCAATGCTGCATACTGAACACATTAGAGTGGATTACAATGTGAGTGACTGGACCAAATCTTCGGTATGACATTACATTGAATAATGTAGGATTATCAAATCACAACTACCGCTTTAGAAAGGCTTCAGCACTCATTTGGATTCCATCATAAATGTTTTAAACTATGTATTTCTTAAAGAGAGACTGTGAAGCCCATTGAAAATGCTTCACTTCATCCTATCCTTAAATTAGTTTTGCAATGTGTTGATAATCATATTTTGAAAAAAATCATAAGGGAATATCACATAGATTAGATGTTTTATGTCCATGTGGAGCAACCATTGGATTCAACAAAACTCACAATACTCTTCCAATACCTTAAAGATCCACTACAATATAGAGATAGAAATAGTAGGTTGAAAGACCTCTGTTCTCTTTAAATCTGGTCTATTCCAACATAGATTGCAACTACTATTGTATCTTTTTTTGAATATATGCATGTATATGAATATATATTTTCCCACAAAAAACATAGAGAGAAAAGTAATTTAGTTAGAAAGGCATTGATTTAATAGGGGTTTTAAACCTGTAGTTTTATAGTTAACCACTATATCCACTGATTGAGCTTTGATTTACAACCATGCAAATGTTTGCTGATGCACTTTTCTCCACAGTTGGTGTGCACTGACATGGATGTTGCTACTTGTTGCTTTTAAAGCTTACTTAAAGTTAGGTGGTTATCAGATCCTTTTTTTAAACTTCTGATGCTAATGACCATTGAATTTAATACAACTAAACTATGTAGCAGCCTGTGTAACTGATTTTGTTATCGCTATAAAGTTACCCATTTGGTGTTTCAGTCAGAAAACTGCATCATTGTGTTTAGCATTTTTATGCCCATATCTATGCCTTACAATTACTGTAATAGGATTTTTTTTTTTTTTTTTTAAATATTAATAGTAGCAATTATCCAGTCATACCTGGATTTTGAAAAGCCTTACCTTGCTCCACATGCTCCACGACCCTCAGGGCCTTCCTAGCAGCCCAGCCTCCCATGGACACATGGTCCTCTGTGGCAGCACTAGTGGACAAGGAGTCCACAGACGATGGATGACACAAAACTTTATTCTCTGAAACTAGACAGTACAGAAAAGGAAATTGGACTTAACGTGCATGCTAAAACATTGAATTAAAAGGGACATACATTCAGATAAATATATTAAAATGGTGTTTATCTTTATAACACATATATCTTTTTGTTAAAAATATTCTACCTGAAATTCAACATTCAATATTACAACCTATTTAACTCTACCAACAAAAATCTATTTTAGTCAACATAAAGTTTCATATAATTCACTTTACTGATGTTAATGCTCCATTTTTTTTTTTTTTTTTTTCACACTAACCCAAGGCAGCAGCGGTGCAATGAGCAATCATGAAGCCTGAGTTAAGTCCTCCCTCGTTGACGAGGAAGGCAGGCAGCTCACTCAGAGACGGGTTACACAACCTTTCGGTCCTCCTCTCACTGATGGAGGCCAGCTCATGGACTGCAATGGCTAAAAAGTCCAGAGCCTAGAAGAAAGAAAATGGCAATGAAAGAGAGGGGAACAAAATCTACAATAAATACTCAAAATATATTTCATAAGTCACAAATATACATACCTTAGCTGGGTATTCGCCATGGAAATTCCCACCTGAAATGGTCTCACCTCTTTCCGCAAATACCATCTTGTACGGCCGTTAAGAAAAATAAATCACCTCTAATTTCCAATAAAATCCAGTATATAACTTGTGGCAGAACCTAAAATTTGTAGTTGAACAGTTTTGGGTGCAGTGAAAAAAGTGGCACATCTAGATTTACGTAGTAGTCTGGTCAGTCATCTTTATGTCGAGAAAGGATACAGGATTGTCAGTGGCGCTGTTGATTTCTGTATTGATGATGTTTTGGACAAATGTTATTGTGTCATTGGTGACTCCATGAACCTGTGTACAGAAACAAAAAGGTATGCTCAGAAACAACTGAACAACACTTTAAGCACGGTCCTACTCCAATTCCAAAAATCTGAATGCTCTGCTTCAGGACTATTGCTCATGGGATCTACCATGATCAAGGGTGTACGGACTGTAAAGTCCTGAGGGAGAAACTTGTGATTTTGGGATGTATAAATAAACTTGACTTGAGGTTACCTGAGGACAGCATCGCATGGTGTAGGCATCCTGGACTCTGTCACAGAACCGGTGGCTCTCTGGAAAAACATACCAACACCAGATGACACACATTAATACAGGCATAATATTACCAAAAGCTATACTTTATTAATCCATCTGGGGAGATACACCCTCTGCAATTGAACCATTCATGACCTATTTATGGGCTGTGGGGAGCCACAGTGCAGTGCTCCAGCTCTGAAACCACCTTGATCAAGCGCAGAAATATTCCTTACAGATGTTTGTCTTTTGGATGGGAGTAAACTCCCACAAATATGGCAGTACTGTAACATGCAAACTTGACCAACTGTGGCCCGGTTAGATAAGTTTGAACACCGGACAGACTTCTTGCTGTAAGGCAACAGTGCTGCCCAGATGTTAAGTGTATTACAATGACTTTGTGTGATTATTATATAATTTAGAATATGGGCCTGTCCTCTGACCTGCTATCTCGGATGGATGGTGATCAGAGTCCAGCAGCGAGCGGAAGCGCAGGGCCACCTCGATCTGTCCTGGGTGGGGCCGCAGCGAATGGATGTCTGCAGAGGAGACCAGAAAATGAGGAAGGATGAAACTGATACAAAAAGTTTAAGGTACATTTTTCCATCTAGTTTTGTGATTTTGTTCACTGCTGCTGCTCACCACTGTCAAAGGCCTTGGTGGTTCCCTTTAGCACCTCCAGGGTCAAAGCAGCAATGATGTCTGCCTGCCGAGCAATCGCCTGGGCTCGCTCCACAGCCTCCGCCCCCAGAGAGGTGATCATCTGGGTCCCGTTGATCAGAGCAAGACCCTATAAGGGTAAGAGTGAGAGGGACGCATTTTCCACTTTAAGAAGCCACTAGCAGAATGCAATGCAATGTGCACTATATTGTGTTGTATAATTGTAAATATAAACACTATAATTGTTCTTCTAAAATCTGTACCTGAGGAGAAAACACATTGTATTCCCAGTGAACCTTACACCAGTTTCTTTAGTGCAGTGAAAACAAATATGAGAGAGCATGGTTTTAAAGATTACCTCTTTAGGCTTTAGTGATATTGGCTTCAGTCCATGGGCCTCCAGAACCTGGCCAGAGATAAAAGGAGAAAAGGCATGTAAAAGGTCAAGGGGCATCAAAAAGCAAATATGTTTTCCTGTTGGACCTTGCAACATGTCACTCTAACAAGCAAAGAGCACATTTCCTGCAGCATTAAGCAAGTTATTGTTGTACAACCATGGAAAAGTCATTATGAGAGTTATATCTCTAAGATCTTACATATTTGGCATCTGCCCATCCGCTCTTGGGAGACCACATTTTACCCTCTCCGATCAGCCCCAGGGCCAGGTGAGAAAGGGGTGCCAGGTCTCCACTAGCACCCACTGTTCCCTTCTCTGGGACAAAGGAGAGGCAGGAAGCTGCAGGGACCGAGTAAGTCAGAGATGAAGATTAGTCATACGACAGTCCGCTTCCCCAATACTGATCCCTAACGGAAGTTATCAGCAGTCAACTGAAGCTGATATCCCAGGTAAGATAAGGTAAAGTAAGGCTGGTGGCTTACCGTTGAAGGCTTGGATCATGGCATGAAGGGTTTCCAGAGAAATTCCGCTGTACCCTTTGGCCAGAACATTGATCCTCAGAGCGAGCAGCATGCGAGTCCTTTCTGGGCTTAGCGGGTTTCCAACACCTACACACCATAGTATAACATCTATGGGGCTGATTTTAAATACAGCAAAACCTAAAACATTTTGTCAGGAGCACTGACTTGTTGACATTTTAAATATTAATTGAGCTTTATTACCTGCTGAGTGTGACCGCACCAAGTTCTCCTGCAGCTCCCTGTGGAAAAAGCACACATCAGCACATAAAAAAGCACATTCTCCAATAGAAGATCTAACATTGACAAAAAAACGAGACTGTAAAATATTGTCTTTACTTGAGCTTGCTGACAGGAATGACTGTTCGAGCAAATTTGCCAAAACCTGTTGTGATTCCATAAACAACTGGAGGAACAGAGAGAGAGAGATACTGAGAACTCAATACATGGGATCACTGATTTCTGAAATACTGTATTTTTGCAGTAGCTGGCTAACATTAGCTCTTTATTCTTAAATGTTTCCTAACCTTTGTTTTCTTTGACAATGGTGTCCAAAAGCTCTCTGGCTTGCACAACTTTTCTTTCTGCCTCCTGAGTCAGCTGAAAATGTTGGTTAAAGGAATGAGTATCTTAAGTCAAATTACACAGACCAGCCATGACAACAAATACAATTTGATGATCATTACCTTTATCTTGTAGAGTCCCCTTCCTAAGTTGACCAGATCTGTCGATGTCAGTGTGTTGCCGTCCAAGGAAATGTACTGCACAGGGAGAGCCATGTAACACAGAAGTAGTCGATAATATGTTTTAAATTTTAATAGAGAATAGGTAAACACTTACCTCTGCAGGTTCCCTGTATGCTGCTGTGCTGTTTCGCAGTTTAATTAAGGATAACATTCAGCAAAATACAATGTTGCCCTTCACTATTTTATTATTAAATATATGACTCTGGTTTATTTTATTCTTTCAAAAGTCATTGTTACCCACAATAGAAAACAATGTAATGGCATAAACAAAATGAAAAACTGATAGTATTTAGTACAAACTACAGTAGGATACCCACTATAATTAACATAATTATGGCACAAATACTTGTGAAAGGATACAGGTGAGAAACTCCAGGCTCATACGGGATAAAGTCAGGAGACATGGTGTCGCCTTCAATAGCTGTAAGTACACGGTAATAATTCACACTGTACACATTTCCTCTTATTGGTAGATACTGTAACTACATCTTAATGTCTCGTATCGTCGGTACATAAACCATACACAATTACGCACACAAAACTGTCCCCAAAATGTGATGCATAGGCTAGGCTCTACATTCTTATATTTTAAATGCATACGGTCATTACCGAGCTCAACAAAGTCATTATCCTCCAGTACATCCTCGACGGTGTCATCCGCGTCCAACAAACCCAAACCCTGGCACCTGCGCACAACAAAACGAGTGTCCTTTACAGCCGTGATGCCACCGTTGTCTGGTTTGTTCTTTACGTAACGTTTAAGAGCTTCATGTCCGAGCCACCGGATGGTGTTGGTGGTATCCCGGCAGGGCACTGCCAGCCACTCATCTCGGATGTGGACAGTAAAACAAGGCATTGCGCTTCAGCGGGACTCTGCTTCAGTGAGCGCTGCTCGCCGTTCTCGAAGGGACCACCTTCAGCCACCTAAAATTCAGCCGCCAATCAGACGCACCGCTCGGGAGCCGCGCCTCACCGGAGTCACACCTCTGGGGACCATTGACCTCCACAGGCCAGTCACATAGATGTTTGCACCATGGTTTACATACTGACCCACTTGAGTGTACGTGGTTTAATCACAGAAACCCACCGAAAAACATGGACGCGTTCAAGTTTTTGAAGGAGCCAAACTCGATGAGTTTTTATACTAGTTGACAGGTAGCCTATTTTGAATGTAACAACCAAACTAATTATTGTTTTACTACCAACAACTAAATGAAGTGAAATGCATTCTCAAAATGACTTAGGTTAATAAAAATGTAATCACACATTAATTGGAAAAGAAATAAGAGAGAGCATGTAAGTAGCCTACATAAGTAGCCTATGTAAGTACATTTACTCAAGTGTTGTGCTAATGTACAATTTTAAGTACTTGTACTTACGTGTATTTCCATGTTATGCTACTGTATACTACTGCTACTCCACATTGTGGAGGCAAATATTGTAGTTGTTACCTCACTACATCTATTTGACAGCTTTAGTTAGGGTAGTTAGGGTCCTACTAGTTACTTTGCAGAGTTAGATTATTAACACACTAATAAATCAACTCATAAATAATGATGTATTATTATAGGTTAAGCTACCCAGCTCTATATAAAGTAATTACAATGACCCCCACATTTACCAGCTACAACATTAAAGTGATATAGAGGCTACTTTTATAGTTCAGCATAGGCCTTTAAATCTGAAACGACAATTCTGCATAATGAGTAATTTTACTTTTATTATAATTTGATGCAAGTACAATTTTGAATGCAGGACTTGCAGGAGTGTTTTTACAATGTAGTATTGCTACTTTTACTGGTCTTCCACCACTGCGGATAATGAAAACGAAATTGGACACGACATAAAATCACATGACTTTTGGCCTGTGAATGGAAGTATTGGAAGTAACGAGGCGCACCTGAAAGCATCGCAGCAGCCTGCGGACAGATGATGTCAGTTTATGGGCTGTAGGGGTTTCTGCATCACCACCATGTGTGCCGACAACGAGTAGGCCTACTGCTGGCCGTCAGCGGGCAGGCAGAGGAGAAGAGGAGGGGAGGAAAAGTGTGTTTACACAGACGGCAAACTGCCTGGGGAATCGTCGGGGAGAGGAAGTCAGCCGGCTCTGTGTCTGCCTGCTCCAACTTCCTGCTCAGAAAAAGAAAAAGCCCTGGATCCTATTTCAGTCCAGCACAACTGTGTAGACCAGAAGTAAGCATGGAAAAACAAGGAATCACACCAGCTTCACCGTAAAGTTTCGCGGAGGGAAAACTCCAAAGTCAGAGATCGCAGGTAACGTAAAAATATACGGACATCTTTCTATGATCAGCGCTTTGTTGGCTTGTACGTTAGAGAGTGAACTAATGCATTATTACCAGTAGTAGCGACTGTATTCACACTGCACATGTTTTATCTTTGATGAAGTCTTGTGTTAAACTCTTCAGATCGAGTGTATTTTTAAGTTTTAAGCAAGAATAGTACAGAGTTAGATGCGGACACAATTGAGCCGTCTTCCGGTCCGAGCAACATCTTGAAAATGAGTCAGTGGGGCAGAATAGTAATCCTGTGCGTAACAGTGAACGTTAGGGTAATTAACTGCAACTTTCAAGTCCTGAATACTACTGTAGCCTCCCCAGACAGAGAGGCAAACAAAAGACGTGCAATGCATAAACAGTCCATGGCCGCTGTTTAGAGATGATTCTCTTACGGGCCCCTGTTGAATTTTCCACCGTTTGCTAACAGGAAGAGAGCAGATTTAGTCATGGCTAAGTAATGTCTGCACACACCATCTAATCTCATTAGCAGTTTCCGTTCAGCCAACACTGGATGGCTTTGTGCGGACAGCGAGACTTCTCAGTCCGAGCATCCGCAGCAGGGCTCCTGACTCCGGACCAAAACCACCACAATGTTCCTGTAATATTCCTAGAAAGAATGATATACCATGTCTGCGGTTTTCACATTGACTGTATAACATTGATCTCTGAGTGGTAGGCACTCTAATATTCAAAAACTGTATCAGTAGTAAGGTTATTATCACTTAATTGTACTTTATTTAAAATCTACTGATTTCTGTAAGAGGTATGTCTGACCTACAGTAGTACTTTAAAGTCCCTCTGTGCTATTTGCAGCATCTTGCAAAGGTGAATGTTTATGTCACACTGGTCTAATTGTAGACCTGTACGCTCAGCGGCCCTGTGTTGGCAAGCTTTAGTTTTGCTTCAAAGAATGTGTTCAAAAGCCAAACCATGTTTAAAAGCCAAACTGAAGTCTGGGTTCAGGTTGGTTTAAGGGTGGAGCTGTGGAAAGGGGACAATGATGTGATCTTTTGACCCTCTCCCTTTGGGATTTCAGTGGGAAGTGTGGCAGGACTGGGAAAATGCTCCCTTGCTGTGGGATCCCCACTCCTCAACATTTGTCCTTGGAAGTAGAATAGGAGGAAGTCCTGACTTTGACAGGTTTGTAGTTTCACATGACAGATAGAAAACTCAGGGGATAGCTTGTGTCGGAAATGAGTTCAGCCCTCCCTCTCTCCTCTCTGGAAAGAGATATGTAGTGGTTGAAAGGCCAGTCTATTATCATTGTTTTTTAGCATCAGTCACTAATCGCTCCTCACATCCACAGATAAGACGGCAAAGAATACAAGATGATGTCCATCAGTAAGTAGGGCTGTGTGTAGTAATCTCTCAATTCTAGTGCAGAAACAATACCTGAGCGATACCAAAACATCTCTTTTTGATACCTTACTTTGAGGAATATAATTTTTTTTGTATTTAACCCTAAAAGAAGCCTTCTCACACAAGCAGCTGAAGAAGAACTCTGGATGAATAAAACTGAGTCTAAAATTGGCAAAACTCTGATTTAAAACCGTTAATATCTAATTAAGTAAAGACTAAAAATCACCTATGAACCTGAACAGGAATTTAATGCCAACTTTTGGTACTTGACAGTTTTTGTTATTTCGTGCTACAGACTCATTACAGTCGGTACCAAAAAAGTATTTAGGTTTTAGACCTATCTATGTGCATGTCTCTCTGGTGTAGAGCTGCAACTAAAGATTATTTTCATCATCGATTTATATTCTCTTTCTCTAAAATAGTTTCTCAGATTCCAAGGCAATGTCTTCAAATAGCTTGTTTTGTATGATAAAAAATCCAAAACTGAAACATGTTCAATTTAAAATGATACCAAACTGAGAAATCAGCAAAATCTCACATTTGAGACGCTGGAAAACGGAAAAGTATTGTCGCTTAATAAATGACTTAACGATTAACTGATTATCTAAATGTTTGCATTTAAGTGATTGAATCATCCTTTCAGTACTACATTAGTGTTACTGTCTGTGTTAACAGAAACAGTAGTCCCCCCCCACCTCCCCACTATTAATATGTGAGCTCCTAGCAGGCAGACAGGAGCTTCGAAGCTGCACATTCCTCTATTAAAGGAATAACCCACCCTGGGCCAGTCATACTTCCTGTGGAGAGAGGGCCAGGTTGAACCGCAGCATATTTCTGGCTTGAGCTGTTGTTCCTCCTCGTATTTTTTTTCTCTTCTGCTGCTGCTACATTACACTACGCTCTTTAAAACACACTGTTCTATTCATCACCAGTCTACTTGTCCTTACACCACATGTTACAGGCCGTTCCCTCATCAACCCATAACCTAATTTAGTCTGTATGCAGTAAAAGCACACTGGCAAGACAAAAATCAGGGGAAAATAAAACATTTAATTAAGATGATACCTCAGCTCTTCTTGTTCCAAACAGTCTCTCTAAACACACAAGGTATGTTTTATCCGCAATTATGTTACACAAGTCTAGAATATAGAAGGTAATGACCACAGCAGCGTGCAGAGAGCTGCCAGGCTTGTTTCCCCCGGAGGTTTGAATTTTGGGCTTATTCTGTCACTGTAGCATCTGGCAGGTAGTGTATGTGTAGGTAGTTTTGGTGCTTTTTCTGTCAGCTGACATCTCTGGGTGACGATGTTCCATTTTTAGGGCCCAAGCACGAAAGTGCGAGGAACCTATTGTTTTTGTAGAGATTATTATTATTATTATTATTATTATTATTATTATTAGGGCCCGAGCACGAAAGTGCAAAGCCCCAACGGTGCCTTGCGTCCCGCCGGTACCCCCGACTTGCTGGGAGGGGCGATGGCCCGTTCAAGGCTGCTTGCAGCTTTAATTATTATTAAAATGCCACAGGAGGACGACATTAGAAATCAAATGATGATTTTAAAAATAACCAATAAGGGCTTTGATGTTGAGTGCTCTGCTCTATCCGAGTCAAATGTTTTACTGATCATGTCTTGCTGTAGGTATGGACAGCGCCATCACTCTGTGGCAGTTCCTGCTGCAGCTGCTGCTGGACCAAAGTCACAAGCACCTGATATGTTGGACGTCCACAGACGGAGAGTTCAAGCTCCTGAAGTCAGAGGAAGTGGCCAAGTTGTGGGGGCTACGCAAGAACAAGACCAACATGAACTACGACAAGCTGAGCAGAGCCCTGCGCTATTACTATGACAAGGTGAATTAAACTGGCCATGATAAATGTGCAGGAGCTGCCTCTGTGTCAAAGTCCAACTAGTCATCTCATTGCAGCTTTTGTAACTGATAGAACCTGAAGGCATTTGTTCTTCTTCTCTTAAAACCACAATCTCCCCTGATAGACACTTCCACTTCCTCTTTCTCACCAACCACACAGTAGAAATTCGGTCGTGATGTAGCCCTCTAACAAAAAGTTGTTTCAGTATGTCTTCGCCAGACTGAAATGCTGTCATGATCCCTGTGATAATCAACATTTGTTCTGTTTTTATTTTTTAGATTAATATGAGTTGGCTGTACATAAGTGGTGTAAAGAGTTCTCCTCATAATTAATGGTGTTTGTCTTTTTTACAGAACATCATTAAGAAGGTGATTGGCCAGAAGTTTGTCTACAAGTTTGTGTCCTTCCCTGAGATCCTGAAGATGGACCCTCAGGCGGTGGAGATGGGCCTGGCTTCTGGAAGGTTTCCTCTCCAGGAAGGAGAGGCCTCTGAGCTGGAGGTAGAGGAGGAGGAAGAAGAGGAAGGGGAGGAGGAGGCCCAGAGGATGACCCTGGCAGCCCTGGGGGCGCAGCAGTGTCGGAATGACTACCTCCGCTCGGGTCTCTACTCCTCCTTCAGTATCAGCTCCCTGCAGAACCAGCCAGAGCTGCTCCGTGCCCTGCGGGAGCGCCAGGAGGAGCCACGCTCCGTTATCCGCTTTGGCACCAACGGCAATGAAAGGAGCTCCCCTCCCTCTGCCAAGCCCGAGTCCTATGTCTCCCCCAAGCCATCCAAACTCCGCTCCCCGTCCTCTCCCCACACCCAACCCGGCCGAGTCTGGAGCCCCATAGCCAAGGAGGAAGAGGAGGACTCTGACCTGAGCGCTCAGCCCCTCAACCTCTCCTCTGGGCACAGGGAGCGAGCCCTGCAGCCTCCTGAGAAGAGGAGCAGTGGTAGAAGTAGCTCCATCAGTAGTAGTAGTAACCAAGGAGATGGACTTCCACCAAAAAGCAAAAAGCCCAAAGCTCTGGAGATCTCATCCCCCTCCCTGCTGTTTGCAGGGAGCGACATCGGCTCCATCGCTCTCAACAGTCCGGCACTGCCGTCTGGCTCCCTCACTCCTGCCTTCTTCACTGCACAGGTAAGATGATTTATCTGAAAGATAGACAACTATAACTCTGGGCAGTGCAGCAAGGACAGATAATGTCACTTGTGTGTGTGTGTGTGTGTGTGTGTGTGTGTGTGTGTGTGTGTGTGTGTGTGTGTGTGTGTGTGTGTCGCCCATGTGCAAATGGGTCTCCTCCCTCTGACACAAGTCTGGTAGTTTGGAGACTGTAAAGGATTGTCAGCTTTGGGGGAATGTTGACCCATCCCCAGCATTTTGCTCAATGTATGCTGGAATAGGATAAATACTGTTACTTGCTGTTTGCATAATCGGTTCTGCACACACCTGATACTCCTCTAAAACTTGCTTCATCTCTATCTTGTCTAGACATGTTTACACGCCCAATGCTGCAATTTGACACATGTTTACAAGCTCTCTTATTTCTGTACTCAATAATTTAAGGTAGACTAGAGATCGTGTCACTCTGTGCCAGCCACAGCTGAAGTACAGTGAACCCAATAATAATCAAATACCAGAAAGATAGAGAGTAATTGTGTGATATCTGTTTCTGTCCCCTCTGTGTGGTGGCCTGGCTGGCCACAGGGAGATGATGGGATCTATCCAGAGTATGATGTCAGTGTCCTTAAAGCGGTCAGAGAGCAGCAAGAGACATCTGACACAGCCTGGCATGTGTTGGTGGAAAGACTACTGCTATATTTATTTAATTAGTCACTTGAGCTAACATTTCCTTAAGAAACAGACAGAGAAAAGGTATGAAAAACATAAATTGGCATGATTTTAGGCTCAGATGTGCATAGGCACTTTCAAGTCAGAAAGGAATTTTACACAGTTTTGAACAAATGCAAATTTAGACTAATTCAGTGAGTCATTTTCTGTGTTTGGTTTTTGATTAAACCTTTCTAATCATTTCGATAAACAGCTTTGTGGGGTAAAAGCCAAAATTACTGCCAGAATGTTTATTTGCTGCAAATAACAGGCCTTATAGAAGTATGCCTATTCTCAAATTAAAGTTTGAGAAAACAAAGTGGTTGTGGGCACCTGGGTAGCTCACCTGGTAGGGCGGGCGCCCATATGCAGAGGCTAAGTCCTCGACGCAGCGGCTCAGGGTTCGACTCTGATGTGTGGCCATTTGCTGCATGTCTTCCCCCTCTCCCCCCCCTGTCCTGTCTATTAAAGGCTAAAATGCTCAAAAAATATCTTAGAAAAAGCAACAAAAAAAAGTAGTAGGACAAAGTGGTTGTAAAATGTACAGTACCAGTCAAAAGTTTGGACACGCTTTCCCATTTAAGTGAATGCGAAAACGTGTCCAAACTATTGACTGGTACTGTACATTTGCTCATGTTAAGTGTGGTACATTCAGTAGTTGCTTGTTTACCTCTTTTGCTTGTTCAGTCTTAACAGCCCGACTGCTATAAGCTGGATTCAGGTTTTACAATAAAATTATTAGTGTGTTCTGCCACAAATTTAGAGCTAAATTAATCCAGCTGTGACATTTTGTTTTGTTTTGGTCTTTGCCATGCTCTGCTACACGCATAACTGGAATTTAATAATCTATCAATGTGTTTACATTGGAGATGTTAAAAAGCAAAATGACTCAGACATTGTTAGTGTATTATTAATAGCTTTCTCAAAGTGTGAATAAACCTCTGATGTGGAGAAAGCTATTAATAATACACTAACAATGTCTGTTTATGAGGGTGCAGAAAGTGAGATCAGAGGAAAACAAGCAATTTACAGGAATATTCTGCAAGTCCAACCTATGAAAGGGGGGAAGAGGCCCTAAGTGATGCCATATGCTCCAATAATTCCATTAATAATGGGAGCAGGGCTGGGTCCCTCTGCAACACTGGCTCACTTCTCTGAGGTGACACAGGGGAAAGTAGGGGGAGGGGCAGAGAAGACCAGGGGAGAGAGGCAGAAATTGATTTCATATGTTTTCTCTGTAGTTGGTGTTCCAAGTGCTTAAGGATCCCCACTCCCCACTCTGCCCCCCCACCCCTCCCAATCAACAACAACCCCCACCGACCACCTCCTCCTCCCCTGCCCACGTCACCCCTGTATTCTGTGGAGAAACCACAGACTTCCTTCCTGCTCCGTCAGTTTGTTTTTCCAAACGCCAATACACGTCCATTTACCATTGCAGCATGTTTCGCATTACCAAAGCCCTCAGAGCAATGCTCTCCAACCAGTTGGTCTCTGTGTTTTTATTTAAAAGAAATGTTGTCTTCACTGATTTCTCTTATTTACACAAAGTCTCCCTCCCTCTGTGTTTCCCCCTCGCAGACTCCCTCTGGTTTGCTGCTGGCTCACAGTCCGCTGTTGTCAGGCATCCACTTCTGGAGCAGTTTGAGCCCCGTTGCTCCACTCAGCCCCGCCCGGCTGCAGGGCCACAGCTCCCTCTTCCAGGTAAGAAAGAAACACACACACACACACACACACACACACACACACACACACACACACACACACAGGTGTCGAGACATAGGGTACAAAAATAGCAGTCATAGGAAAAGAGAACAGGAGGTGTGCTCAGACAGTTATTGTTTACTGGTAGTATTTTAAAAGCAGAGGAGGAAGTTGTGAGGCCGTGCAGGTGAAGTTAGATCTGCAGAAAAATCCCCGTCCTTCCCAGGGGTAAAAATGCCAAGAGATTAAGATGAAGGACTTTCCAAATATTTGCCACAGGTAATAAAATGATTGGCTCCAGTTTTAATAGCCTATACATGTATGGAATCATTTGTTTCTTATACTCACCATGTACATTAACATTGCTCCTCTATGTCCTTAAAATTAATCTGTGTAAAGCAACTGCCACTCTTGATCTTGTAGATTTTGCGTTTTTCATGCAGGTATTTACTTGACAGAAAGCATATATAACACCTAAAAACAAGATGTTTTTAAAAGACACTTGTGAAACTAGTTGAGACTTAGGCAGGTCCAGCAGAGGTGTCCTGTTTCAGTGCTTGTGAGAGGGAGAGGAAATCCTGTGAATACTTCCTGTTTGAGCCCAGGGGAGCCAGTCTGAACAGGGTGGACTGGTTTGAGAGCTGCTCCTCATTTGTGTAACACACACACACACCATGCCAGATTCTTTGTGCACAAATAATGTTGACTTCTCCTTCTGTGGTGGAGGTACAGGGGACAGAGAAGAAAAGGAAGAGGCACAATGAATAAAAAAAACAGGAAACCAGAGCAGTGACAATGCTGCAGTTCCTCACCGGAAAGCAGCTTTCATAGAGCCTCCGTCCCCTCCTCGCTAACTCTCAGCCCCTTTCTCTTCCTCCACAGTTCCCCAGCCTAATCAACGGACACATGCCTGTCCCCCTGCCAAACCTGGAAGGAACACCCTCCTCCCTGCTCCTGTCCCCCACCACTCACAAATCCTGATCCAGGGTCTGTGAAAAACCTCCCATCTTCATCCATCTCTTATTGCCGTCATTATCATCAGCATCAGCAGCAGCGATCTCTTGTCCGTCTTGGTAAATTTTGCTTCAGAAAAGTCCCACGAGACAGTATGTGACCTCACCTTTTTGCACTTGAGTTGCTTCAGATTCCAGTGGTTAAAAGCACTTGGTAAAAGCCATACGCCACGATGTCTGTGAGACGTCTGGCTCTTTGTGATAAAGTACAGCACATTTCCACATGACCCTGTCCGTGATGGACAGTAGTGACGTGTAGCTAGTTGCAAAAGGCTAGCTGCTCATTCTGCGCAGAGCTTGGTTGTTTTAATCTTGTAAAAAAAAAAAAAAAAAAAAAAAATTAACCTTTTTCTTCCCTTAGTGTTCATCACAATGTGAAACTGTTTCACTTGTGTGGTATTTTATGCACTATGCTTCTCAGATAGTACCGGCTGTGCCTTGTTGTCCTATTTTTCTTTTCCAAAATCTTTTAATGAAGACGAGATTTCAAATCAATGAAAAACCTTTAACACTTTTAATGTTCTTTTTTTTTTATACTGGACTTGGTATACAGTTTGTATTCTGTATAATTTTGTATTGTGAAGAACGTCTTGTTATTTTCAATAAACAAAGCATTGAATGCTTGAACACAATGCCTTAAATTTTACAGTAGCTAAAACAAAATGTGAAGTGTCTATATAGGAGGGAAAAACAATCAGTTCACATAATTCATGTTTATTCAACTTTTAGATTTAATTTTCTTTACTCTGAAAAAAAAAGCTCAAATATGGCAGGGCATATGCAACCAAATCCCACACCAGTAACAATTATCAACAAATAAAGTTAAAGAATATCATACAAAACAAATCTTGTAACACTGTTAAATAGACTGTGACTCAGTATCGTATTCACTAGGGGCAGGACTATAGCTAGTGCTACCTGGATTAGGAGTTTAGCGGCTGTGTGCTTCCTCATACAACAGAGCAGGCATGCAACACAAAGATGGAGGCAATCCAGAAAACAAAAGGATCCATTTTTACAGTTGATGGAGATGGGAATGGCAGAGGAGAGCACATCTGTAATGCACAAAGGCAGCAGATTCAAACACTGGGGATTCACTTTGCACCTCCTATTTGTTACTAACTGAGGTGGAAAATAATGGGAAGGTTGTTCACCGTAGTTACATATTTAAGTTTTTTTGGAAGAATTTAGGAGACATAACTAATCCGGTAATGCCCTTGTTATTCATTCTACGTTGCCTTTTATTTGTTTGTTGATCTCGACTTAGACCGCAGCATCCTGGAATGATATGCCAGCATCTGACAAGAATGTGATCTTTTTTGCACAGAGCTTGGCAGCACTGCTCTCATATTAGCCTCCAGTTAGGTTACAATTATCAGTGATAGCAAAGCTGGCCTCAAAATCCTTAAGAGTAAACGTCACAAATGATGGGTGCAGCTAAAAACAGCACCGTGGCAACAGAGACAGAAAATCAGACCCTTTTGAGTTGCTACAGAAAACCCTCTTTGCTTGTCTGTGTAATACACACACACTGAGGAGCATTGAGGTGGAGTTTTTTTTATGTATGAAAATGACAAAAAAAAAATATCAGTTTAAATACCACCACTTCAAAAAAATGAAATCTATACACATTGCATGTCCTCATTAAAGTGACTGAGCCAGTTAGAATTCTAGACAGTAGTTGGATTTAGCAGCAAATTCTCTTTTCAATAAATATAGATGTACAGTATATAAATGTCTCTTTTGGGCCAGGTTCAGGCCAGACCTGGAAAGGGGGTCGGTCGCACTGTGGACGAGTTTCCCAAGTAGCTTGGGGGGAGTGATGATGCTCCACGCCAACATCCATCTCGGGTTACTGATCCATCGGTGAGACTGTACAGCAAGGAGATCCTTCCCAAATAAAAAAAAAATACAGTCCAGAGAATCTAAAACAGCATGCTTTGTCTTCTGCTCTTTCCGTTGCCTGAGTGGAGAACAAAGAAAAACCTAATTATTCTGGTTTTTAAATATATTTACAGCAGGGGATGTCGAAGTCAGACACTGTAAGCCCCAGAGACAACATCTAAATAGGGGGATAATCTGGCTCTAAGAACAACAACTTCCATAATGCTTTGTGGGTTTTAAACAAGGTACCTTTTGCCATGGATTCAAGGAGTTACGTTTTGGCTACAAACGGAGCCCCATTTTTTTTTTGCCTATATGTATTCACATTTTGGCAAATATAGTAGGTGCCATTAAAAGTGTGCCAAATTAGCTATTAGCAGCTTTGCATTGCGCACATGGATGTACAGACAACCATCACTGGATAACTTTGATACTGAAGACAATTTAAAAATGTGATGATTCCCAGTTAAGTTCTGCAGATGAAGGAGCATCTTTTTTCTGTTATGTCGAAGCAGATTTAAAGATGGTTATTTGTGATGGACATCAGAGATAATGAAATCCTCAGCAAGTGTAAGTCACACTCTAAAAATGTGTGCATCATGTCTGTGTGTCGACTGAGTTAATTCTCAGAAGGAAAATAAAACGCACATTTGTTGACAATGTGGTTGAAGTACCGTAACTGGCTCCATGAGCTGTGTCAGATCCACTGCCAACTGCCAACTACAATAACTAACTTCCTGTTGTTTTTAGAACACTAGCATGCAGCTGTTCCTTTCACCTCATGCAGTATTTTTGCCTCAAGTCTCCCCTTCAACTATCCCCGGCCCCCTGGGGTGGCGCACCTCACGGTTTGAAAACCTCTGGTTCCCAGTAAAAATACAAGCAATCAAAGTATTCATATGTGCATCATTCCTCACCTGACTCAGGGTATGATGAGTTCCGGTAGCCGGGATCTCTTTGCAACTGGACCTCCTTCAGTGTGAATATGGATATGCCTGCCAGACATAAAGAGTCAGCAGTGCAACAGAAATCACATCTTGCCAGGAGAATAGCGTCTTTGTTATGAGGCTGTAACTGATCCTCACTGTACACTGTAATATCCTTCAACTTGTACCTAGCAGCGCATGCCAAGTCTGCATTACTGCGTTGCCATTTCATTACTCACTCTCTGGCAGTGTGTGCACACGTGGCCCCAGGCTCCTGAAGTACGGCTGTCTCATTGCTTCATCAGCAGAGATCCTCTTTTTCGACTCGTACTGAAATTCGGTTGCAGTAAAAGAAACGCAGTCATTTAAGAACGACAAAAAAATGGGAGTCAGCAATGTGCGATTGCACCTTGATGCACTTCTCTCTAAAGATACAGTCCTAACATAGCTGCAAAATATGTCAACACTGCTTTTAACATCCCAGTCACGCCTGGCAGATATAGTGATACTCACTTTTAGGAATGACATCAGCAGGTCAATGCCATCAGTGTCCAACCTACGGGGGGGGGGGGGGGGGCAGGAGAGAGGGATGTCAGTAGAGGTGGGGTGACTCACAGATGCTGGCGAGTGTAAGGAAGGAAACACAGTAAACTATTCCACAGGATTTCCTTACAGGAAGTGGCAAAGAGCACACACTCCTAACTAAACAAACCAATACTACTAATGTCTAACTCTCTAAAGTCTAAAAAGCTCTACATACAGTAACTTCTCTTATACCTGGGTCTGATTAGAAACATCTGCTCATTTCCATCTCCAATGATTAGAGGGCTAACAAGAGAGGTGATAGGGGAGTGTTAAGAAACTGTAAAAGTGTAGAATTTCCATGTAAATATCTGAAATAACCTCATTTGATAAGCTGTAGCACAATATATCTCATGAAATAAAAAGACAATCCTTATTAAGTAGAAGAAAAATGTTCAGGATATAAGTTTCCCAGTCTTACCTGGGTGCGTGGTTAATGAGCGGCTGGACCTTGTACTTGGGGAACTTGTAGGACTTGAACTCGTCCATAGAGGATATTCCAGGCCAGCTGTCTTCTGTGGGAGTGCCTGTGGAGGGACATTCAATCGACCATGTTAGTCAGGCGTTACCGTGGCAGCTGGAGGGGCTTTTCACGCTGCCACAAGGGCTACATGCCAAAGTTAATGCGATTAAAGCCTCATATTAAAAGTTTGAGTGCTCCGCTGTCTGCAGGGGGCAGCACTGACCTAGCAGCCTGAAGATGAGGTGCAGCTCGTCCTCCACCGTGGAGCCCGGGAACAGGGGCCTGCCGGCAGCCATCTCATAGAATATACAGCCCACACCCCTGACAAGAAGACAGACACGACTGATTAGGTCATAAAAAGATGTCTAACTGAAGTTGAAACACCAATTCAAATTAACTTCTGTATTTATACTACCACTAACTTTTACGATCAAACTCCCTAAATCGTACATTACCTGGCCGGTTTCAATCTGTCCAATTAATGAAATATCAAAGGAAGAGGCAGGAATTCATTTAAGAAAGCAGCAGGGCCGCTTGAAGTATAAGGGAAACTATTCATGCTTGAATTCCATAATCATTCCACATCAAAGTCTCTTTTTTCTGTAGATTAGGACACTTGTCTGCTGCTGCACTTCATAAATTCCTCAACAATAAAAACCTCAACTCAATGATAGAAGCTCCAAACAGCTGTGCTCATTCCACAAATCACTGATGTTGCAAGATACTTCAAATAAACAAAGACTTTTTTTTTTAATTCTTTCTTTTTGAGGATTATATTTGCTTCTGCACCTTCACTCAGTTCGCTCAGTCATATGGACATAAGGAGAGATTTGCTAGGGGTCTAATATGTGTTTTATAACAGTTGTAATCATCCCTGATGAGCCCCACTCACCACATGTCTATCTGCGTGGAGTACTCAGAGGAGCCCAGCAGCACGTCGGGAGGCCGATACCAAAGTGTTACTACCTCGTTAGAGTATGTTTTAGTGGGCACAGATTTAGCCCTCGCCAGGCCTGTGGAGCAGAAATATGACATATAAAAACAGATCCAAAGGGCACATTTAGTCAAAACTTTATATGAAGGGCTTAATTCCAAAATGCCAAATATTCATTAATTGTTTTTTAAATATGGCTCAATTGTATAACAAAGTATTTGTAAAATATAAAATGTAAAATATAGATGAATGCAGCTTTTCACTTTTGATCCAAATGGTAGACAATTCATGACACAAAAGAATCGTAATGAGGTTATTAATTGATGTAAGTACTCTTTCTAGTTTTTACCAAAGTCAGCCAGTTTGAGTTCCCCTCTGTCGTTGATGAGCAGATTTTGGGGCTTTAGGTCTCTGTGGAGAACTTTCCGTTTGTGACAGTACGCCAAGCCTCGCAGGATCTGGAACAGAAAGATCTGGGAAAAGAGATGTTTTAGATTAGCAACTATCATCATATCGGTAAAATCAGTTTCAAATAGTGGTGCTGAATAAATGTTACTACATTACATGCAATTCATCCAAACCCCTCTGGAATATAGATTATTTACAAGAATAAAAATCAATGAATTCTGGACTGATTCTTATGAAAACACAATATGTACATGCTCCTTCCAAACAGCCCAACTTGATTTTTACTAGGCAGTTTAAGTATTTTTCTTATTTAAAGCAACATTAAACCAAATTTCAACAAAATTCACACAAACAAAATAGATATTTGTGGTAAAGTGAGGTTAAGACAACACATTCCCTCCACTGCCTAAACTCCACCACCAGGGGGCACACTAATAGTGCTACTTGTATTGACACCAGCAACAACTGTGTCATGGCAGTTGATGAAGTTGGCCAGGCCAGCAGGCAGCCTGCAGAGGCTCACCTTGACATTCTGCATGCTCAGGATGTTCCCGCAGTCGTCCATGTACTGCTTGAGGTCTTTGTCCTAGACAAGAGACAGAGGGAGGGTGTTAGAAGAGCAGAAAGGCTACAGGCACAGCAACAGTTGTGCTCCTGTATTATCTTCCTCATCTCTGCAGAGGGTCATGAATAATAATTATGTAAAATATATTAATTTTAGCGTCCGTGCACAGAAAACATATGAGTCATGCAGGAAGTAAGGGCCGAGGTTTGGTTGGTCTCACCAGGTACTCGAAGACCAGTGTGAGCGACTTTTCCGTGTGGATGATATCGTGCAATGTCACAATGTTGGCGTGTTTCAGGTCCTTCAGTAGCGACACTACGGGAAAAGAAAGAGGAGACAACTGTAACAGTGAGCATGTGATTACATTGAATTTCTTTAATCTGAACCGTAACATTTACTTGCTCTGTATCTGACTGTGATGTCTCTGGGTTTACATTGATTAAGCCAACATAGGTTTCTTTAGAAAGCCTTGGGTCATACACAAATGTCTCAGACTTATAAAGAAAGCCTCACGATTTAAATAATCCACAAAGTCACCAAACAAAAAGATTAAATACCGTATTCAAAGAAAAACAAAACACAAGGACACAGAAGGCACAAGATACAAACATCACTCTCCTTATCCGTATAACTTCTTTCCTGTAGCTGGTCTTAAATTCTCACCACAACGCATTTCTCCGGGAGGAGGGCAACCTGTAGTTTCAGGCACTTCGGTGAAGTTATTTACAGTAACTCACCAGAGTTCAAATGTTTTATTAACCGTCCCAAACAGAACTAGTGACATGGGACATGTGGGGATTTCTTTGTGTGTCAGTGTGCATTTACAGTATGTGTTAAAACAAAGACACCTTGTCACAACCTCATAAACGCTTCCATGTAACTGTCGCAGATAACAGTTCAACCTTAAATTGTAGTTCTAGCAGTAAACTGGATTTGACCTGCTGCAGGTTCTTGCAATAACGGTTCATGCAGTTCAGCTGTGTCGCAAAATGTTATAATATATATATATATATATATATATATATATATACAGTACCAGTCAAAAGTTTGGACACGCTTTCCCATTTAAGTGAATGCGATATATATATTCTCTGTTTTCTGCCTAGGGACTACAGATGTAAATTAAATATATAGTCCCTGGGCAGAAAACAGAGAATAACATCTCTGTTCAGAAAATGAACCCTGTAGTATAAAAAGACAGTTCATATCCACTGTACAACAACCATAACATTTTAAAACATTAGGACACATCAAGTGTTTGCCTTTATGCGATCATCCCAACATTACAACTACCTCCAAGAAGAATGTTCCCCCAAACTACTAAAACACGACAAATCAGCTGCATGCAATACATTTTTCCTCCCGTCATCGCACGCAGTCATAACTTCAGACCAGCACTATTTACATGGTCAACACTCATATAACCAGACTTTTGAGAGAATATCCTAAAAAAAACCTAGTGGATTAAATGATTCTGTATGGTTGGGCTAACGTAATTTTTTTTTAAGAGTTCAGCCTCCACAAACAGTAATAAATATGAAAGAATACAATCAGAAAATGACAATAAAGGTTAATGATTAATTATCTAGGGTTCTGTTTTTATAATCAAACTCCTGTTGGCAAGAAATCACAGGATTCCTGGGAAAAGAGTGAACTTATCCTGGTTCAGTTATCATTTAAAAACTGGACTAACTGTGGGTAATGTATGAGATCCCTGGTGCAACACTGAACCTTTAATACCTTCTCTGATAGCTGTGCATGGCGCACCCTCCTCGTGCTCCAGTCTGATCTCCTTCAGCGCCACCAGGTTGTCTGTCAGTTTACTCCTCCCCTTGAAGACTGTAGCGTACGTGCCCTGGATGACAGGACGACAAGGAAAGAGGGGAGTCAGGCTGTCAGGGGTTAAAAGTAAACTCAAGAACTGTGTCTGTATGTGTTATATCTCTATGAGAACATCAGCACCTGTGAAGAAGTCAAGGTAAACAGCAAACACACACACACACTCACGTACCTCTCCCAGTTTGTCCAGTTTGACGTAAGTCTCCAGCTTCCCAAATCCAATTTCTGACTGGAGGAGAGAAAGGGACAAACAGCATTAATGAGAGTAGCATCTTTATTAGCGCTGACAAGCTTACAGACACTACGGCAAATCCTTATGACGGCCTCGCAGAAAACAGAGGAGGGGTGTAAGGAGGTCACACCATCAAAGCTAATCTCTTGTGACAGAGGACTGTTGGCTTTTGGCTTTTACAGTGTGTTTGTTTATAGGGAAGGGAAGGCAAACTTTATTTATAAGGCATGTTTAATACATGATGGAAAACTCTAATGGGCTTTAGAGCTCCAACATTAGTCAATTAATGAATTAGTCAATCGACAGAAAGTTTTTTGGCAACTATCTTTTGCTTATTTTTTAAGCATAAATGGCAATGTTTTGCTGGTTCCAGCTTCACCAATGGATGATTGGATGCTATTTAGTAAGCTGAATATATTTGTTTTAGACCGTTACTCGAATAAATCAAGCTATGTAAATGTATCCCCTTGGGCTGTGGGAAATTATAACAGATTTTGACAGAAGTGAGAGTCTGAGGTCATCTGGAGTCCTCAGGAAAGCTTTGTTTTCCTGCAACTAGGAGCATAAAAACCAAAGGCAGCTTAACCAGACTTTAAACCATTTTCAAACTGACACCATGAAGACCAGTGCCAGATGAGCTGAGAGGTCTGGGTGGAACATGTATTGAACAAAGCCATTCAGTGCTTTCTAAACAACTCTGCAGGGAAGCCTGTATGCATTGGACTGAGTAAGGTACGGTGTTCATACTTTTCCTCTGTTCAGCTTTTGACAGATGAACATTCAAAGTAAAACCACAAGCCAATTATTGAGGCTGCTGGCAAAGTGAATGCTGGGATGTTAACACACGACAACAGGCTGAGAGCATGAGATAAGACGGGGCAAGGTGTGAGCTCTCACTCTCTCACTTCTGTTTCTAGATGCCTTTAAATAAAACATAACTCCCACAGCTGTCTTTATGTTCCGCAGCCCCTCCCTGATGGCCCTTCTGTTTCTATTCCTCTATATTTCCACCCCATTCTCCTCCACTGTTGATTTTCAAATCAGAACTTCTCGCTCTCAGACATGGGCAGCAAGTACTGTACATTTACATAAGCACAGTTTGGAGTTATCCGCATTTCACAGGGGAAATATTGTAGTTTCTATTTCACTACATTTATCTGACAGCTGTGGCTATGAGCTACCTTCCAGATTCAGATTTTAGCTGCAAAATGTTAGATAAGATGATGGTTGGGTCATATGATGATTATATGCCATTAAATGATATATATATTTGTCAACCGTTGTCAAGTCTTTGGGTGTATTAGACCGCTGCAGGCCATGTTGAAAATCAACAAGCAGGACTGTTATGAAATACCTTGATTTGTAAGGTATCTAATATGCTTTATTAACCCAAACATAAATATAACCAACATAAATGTTTATCAACTGATAGGGACGTGAGGCAAAGATAATGCATGAGGTGAAAGGGACAGGTCTATGCCAGGTGTATGAGAACAGGAAGTCAAGTCATTGTCCTGTAGTCTGGCCCGCTGATTTACCAACATGGTCAACATGAACAGCAGCAGTGGCTGTGACACAGCCCAAAGAGGCAATTAAAATGCTAAGCCAACTCGCTCACTAACTTTGTCTGTCTGCTGTTTGATGCTGAGCAGGTAGTGTACAGAGGGTTCATTAAACTTTTTTGAATTATGTTTACTTTGTATTGATCATCCATTTCACTACTCACTGCCACTTTCTAATTTTCCTTCTCTTTTTTGCCAGCACATTGTCTTTTCTTTCTTGCCCTCTCTCCACTCACTCACTCTCTCTCTCTCTCCCTCCCTCCATATCTTTCCCCTCTTTTCTCTCTTGGTCTCACCAGTGATGCTCTGCGGGAGCGTCGGCTCAGCGGCTGGTCAAAGGACGGGCTGCTCAGCTGCAGCTTCTCCAGGTAACTGTCAGGTATCCGGATGTCGGCCGGCAGAGACAGACGTTTGTTCAGGTCCTGCACACACACAAATGGATAAAAACAACAGAGAACCTAATTGAAAAACAGTGTCATCATGATGTAAAACCATGGAAAAACAGGAGTAAACCCTCAGCAAACAGCGTAAGCTCTGAATAAATACCAATGATTGACAACAAAATGGCGGAAACCCAAAGTAAACAAGTAGAATCTGTAGTAACCAGCCAGATTTAGGCCTCACTGGTCAACAGAGAGGGCTGTGTGTGTATAAATACACATGTAGCAGCTTTGTGTCGATACAGTTTTGTGTAGCAGACTTGGGTACATAATAAAGAAGGCCTGTGGAGCCCTTTAAGAGTTTGTGGTTAAGTCCTTCCCAGAGCAACAAAGTACTAAAGCATGATCGTAATTATTTGTTATATAAAATCAAACATGCTCACAATAAAACGTCTGGATTCTTCCCATCATGCATTTCCTCCATTTGTTAGATTACTGCTAATCCGGTCTCTCTCTCTCTCTCTCTCTCTCTCTCAAATCTTTCACTCCCTCTGAGGTAACACTGGACACTTAGTAACACCCTTCCCTCTTCATCAGCATACAAAAATATGCAACTTTGAACTTTGCGCATTTCAACAACAAGCTTACTGATAAATCTGGAACCAAAGGTGACTGACTTGTGAACTGGTGAACTAATCCGACAGTGACTCAGTTTTTTGCTCCTGCGGTTGCTTAAAGCTGACAGATTTGGACATGCGGTTTTATAGGAAGTGATTTATTTATTTTTTTTCAGTAATTAGGACACACTGTACATTACACAGGGCAGTTAATAAATGAGTTAATATGTGGACATGTTTGTTAGAATTGTTACTCTGATGCAGTGTAACAAGACAGATTTTGCTGCAGTGAAGATGTTTTGTTTTGTATGATTATACAAATATTGTTTTGGCAAGGACCATGTACAAACAAACAAAAACATTAATTTCAAGCAAAAAAAGGTGTGTGTTTTACCAGAATGATACATTCCTAATTTACATCTCACTGTTGTGAAGCTGAAACAATTAGTTGATAGTTGACGGAACATTCCTCCACAACAATTTTAATAATCCTTATGGGGCTGCAACGATTGTTGTCTTCATGTGACTATTTTGTCGCTTATTCACTTTACTTGCTATGTCTATAAAATTTCAGAAAATAGGCCAACGTTTCCATTATGAGTTCCCAGAGCCCAAGTTTATGTCTACAAATTGCTTATTTTGTCAGATCAACAGTTCAAAACCTAAAGATAATTCAGTTTATTGTCATGTAAGAACAAAAAAAACAGTAAATTCTCGTATTGGAGAAGCTGAACGATAAATCAATTATCAAAATAGCTCCATCTTAATTGTTTCAGCTCTACATGCATGGTGAAAATCTACAAATAAAGTCATATAAATATGCTATGATGTCCCTCTGTATCTCTACTTTATATCCAGTTTTGCTGGTCTGTAGTTTCTGTGAATCAGGATTGGTGCTTTGTCCCCAGAGCAAGTGATGCCATTCATCACCTAAAGACTACCCCGCCCTCAAATCAACCCGTCCTAATCTGTTACAACAGGGGCCCATCTGGGCCGTATTACAGTAATCCTTGTGATGTAATCCCCAAACAGCACTGCTTCCTCTCCAGTGAGAGACATACAATCCTCTACCTGAACACAGACGGAGGGATTTCCTTACTCCTTGCTCCTCTTTTTTTTGTTCTACTGTCCCTCCTCTGAGTGTCATATCAGCACAAAGGCAAAGAATAAGGCCACACAGTGATCTCGCTGTTGGATCACTTCATCAACAACAAGCGCGGTGACACGGTCAATCACGCTGCTCATACCAACACAAACAACACACAGAGTGTTTGTTGGGGTGCGAGAAAGTATGAAAACTGTGTGCTTGTGTACGCGCTTCTGTCCAAATAAACCTCTTCAGGTTGTGAAACAGTCACAGGAAGTGTAGGGTGTACTGCTTGCACACAGTCGATACACAGCGAGAGGTGATGTGTCATGTCTCTGTGTGTGGGTAGCCTCAAATGAAGTAAGCAGCTTAACTACGCGTTTAAGGTTGTTTTTTTTCTTCTTTATGTGCAGTCTTGCATGCTCAGTTTGTCCGTGAAGCTGCTGGTATCTGCTCGTAAATCCCCAGAGGTCCTGCACTCAAACCAACCAATAAACACTGTCAGAGCGAGGGAAGTGTGTGTTCTTCAATCACAAGACGTTTCCTCGCATGATCACCCAGCATGTACTGTGCAACATGTGGTTCACTGGCAAGATGTCAACGTCATCCACAAAGCAAAACACACATACAGTACAATAAAAAAGTATGTCTGCTCTTTTTGTTAGATTTTTGTTGCATATTTTATTACATTTAATTAGCTTTAAAGTTATTTTGTGAAAACTGTTTGCAACATCTTAAATGGGTCAGATGTCATGTTTTAATTGTTAAAACAATGTTTTAATGTAATGGTTTTAAACTATATTTCATTTTTACACTTTACTGAAACAGTATTTTGAAAGTAGTCCCCGGACCGTTGAGACCTCCATCTTCCCCCTCATATGTGAAAATGTAGATTGGGGGGGGGGGGGAATGGAGATTATTCAAGGCTCAAAACAGCAATCATAACAATGGAAACTAAACCGTTAAAAATGATAAATGATTAGATTTCTATTCCCCAAACAAATCGTAAGTATGTTTCATAAGTAAGTTTTGAGAATATTACATGTAATGACAATGTAAATAAAAATGTGGAAGGCGAGAAGTTCATTGTCATTCTCTTTTTCACTTTCACTATGAAACTGTTGTACTGACTCAAATCCTATTAGTAGCCATTAAGGTGGATTGAAGGGACTTTTCTTGGCTTTGTTGTAAAGAAAGAGAGATAAAAACACAGTTTCAGATATTGTTTAAAGTCATCAAAAACAATCCAAACATCATGTCAGAATGTATTGATTATGTTGAACATTAAACAAATGAAAGAAGCATCAAACACTTGTCATTTTGTCCATCTGATTCTATTTAATTTAATAATCTGATGTTGGCCAATGTCAAAAATCTGCAAAATTCTAGAAAACCCCACTGAGCACACTTTATCTGTTACCTTAAAATAAAGCGGCATGATTTCTCTTCTTACTTAACGCTGCCTTTCATGTGTCCCTACGAGCCGGCTGGATTAAAGCTTTCACTCTTGATCTGGTTCTACATTTTGTGTGCACGTCTGTCTTTCCATATGCTCTGCTGAATAAAACTGCGTAGTGTTGTGTAAGCCATGACAACGTTATCTCTACTATGGCTTACTTTTGTTCCCGAATGTTTAAACTTTATGAATTTAGGATAACAAAGCTGAACTGTATTTAATACGTATAAAATCACACGCCTCGGTTTCAGATGCTTATAGTAAAATTAAATCCCTCTTAGACAAACAATCATAATAATAATAATAATAATAATAATAATAATAATAATAACAGCGAGAAGTCTTTCCATAACGTGTTGACATGATGTAATCACCAGAGGAGTCAAAATCGGCCCTTTACTGAATCAGTGCATGGGTAAAGAGAGAGCGAGAAAGTAAGGAGGGGGGGGGGTGGGGGTGAAAGCGACTGTGTAACTGTGTACAACAGATTTCAAAAGGATGTTCAGCAGTACAGTATGTGGAGTCACTGTGTGCATATGTGTGTGTGTGTGTGTGTGTGTGTGTGTGTCCCATGCTGAGATTTTGTGGGCAGCTGAAGATTTCAGCGTGTTCATGACACACTATGAGAAACTGCCTACGCTGAGTTACAGCATGGTGCTCTAATGCACACACCATTAAATACCAAAGGTCCATTATAAAACGCCCATATTCCTTTACTTTTCAGTGAATTAATTAAAACATAGCTTCAACGACAAAGTGGAGGCTGAACCACTAAGCCAGGTAAATGTCATGATTCAGAACAGTAACATATTCAAATGTCAAAGGTTGTTAATGTAGCAAATGACTCATCCCCCCCCCCCCCCCATAACATATCCACCATTTTAAAAACGCTATGCAAGGACAAAAAAGTCTGAAAACTGAAAAGAAATAATCCCCACCTCTGCAGAGATGCGTCTGTTCCCTCTGTTCCGCAGACAAACACCCGTCGGCGACTGCACCTCGTCGGAGGAAGTCCCCGATGCCTGGTCACTCTCCCCATCCGAGCCCATCTTCAGGTTCTCGTGGACAATATCTGGAGTAGAGAAAGAAAGAAAGAAAGAAAAAGAGGTTGACAGAATTTGATAGAGAGATCAGGTCTGTGGACAGGTAATGACTTCAACAGGAAAAACAAACACTCTTTTGGACACTTTCCCAAGTCTGTCTGTCTCAAGCTTCTGGCTGTGTCGAGCAGAAGATACAAAAAGTGTATTAGGTTTAATAAGTTTGACTGATAGATTTAATTTATTTCATTGCCATTGGGCCTTACAAGACAAATCCATACATCACACTGTAATTTTCCCATGCCAAACAGACTCAGATATAAAGTACATATCCATTTCCTGCAGGCTTTATGCTTATATTAGGGAGTGTTGTGAATTTAAATATCGTATCTAGGCTGAGAATCTAAGCTGCTGGTTTGCTGGAAGTGTCATTATTTTTAGTCTCATTTTTTAACAAATGGCTTATTGTGTGACTGGATGTAACACTGGAATGATTGTACTGATATATGCCTCTAGCAGTGGTTTGTTTGAGCACATACACTGTAATATACCGCTCTGTATGTAGGCTCAGCTGACTCAGTAGAAATGTGAAATACAAGGATTTGTAGTTTTCAGGATATTCTACATGTGGACTTTTAATCTAGCAGCTTCACACACCCAAATGTACAGTACATGACACAAAAGAAATCTCCTGTACTAAACCTGTTTGAAGTCACAGCGCAGGAAAGACAAATATGAAATGTGATCATCACAGCCTGTTTGTGCGTGTGTGGATGTCTCACCGAGGCGACTGCCATTGCGAGGCATGACCATGAGAGAGCCCAGGCCTCCTCCGATGACGCTCTGAGGCCGTCGCAGCGGTGGTTTTTTGAAGGAGCTTGTGTACTGGTGGAGGAAGGAGTGGACACTGTGGGCCGAAGGAGGACGACCATTCCTCACCATGGGCTCTGCGGAAGTCAACATTTTTCTTTAGAAAAAACATTTATATGCATATTGATGCACTGTGCTCTATGGTTGACTAATCATATGAGCCTGCCTAACACTGAATTAGTGTAACTGGTAACAGACACACTGAGTTTTATAATGACACTGACAAAAAAACTTTAATGTTAATCTGTCACATCATGGCCAATACCTGAGCTGCTTAATAAGAACAGTGTCAGCTTGGATGCTGATAGGCTAATAGAAAAAAGCACATGAATGATTAATACTGCTGCTCCTTACACACACACACACACACACCTAGAGGCCCAAGATCCAATCCAACCAGAATTTCCTCTTTTGTCTCCCCCTTTATTCTTAGGTTTACTTCCACCATAAAGGTGCTAAACACTTTTTCTCTTTAGTTTAACATGTTGTACGAACTAGTTCTTTTCCAGCATTACCTGACCCAAAATCATCAACAAATTGGTCAATGAATTTCACACTCACTTGATGGTGGTGGAAATGTATGCCTATTTCTGAGTATAATGTTTGTGAAAAACAACGCTAATACAGAATTTGTTTCTGCTTAAATGCTCAAACTCAACAGCACACATGACCGATTATTTTTCTATAAGCTGTTAGCTTTGTTTCCACATATTCTATATTTCAGAATCATTATATGCATTTGTATTGTTTTCTAAAGTATGACGTTTAATCATTTAAAAAAAAAAGTTTTGTCATGGAATGTACTATATGGTGCCATCTTCCAACCATTCAGTAAGCATTAATCAAAATCAAGTTGGCTGAAAGTCCAACTTTTTAATGTTAATTGGAAGGTGGTAAGGATTTCAGGCATTTTGCTGGCTAACGGACTAAAAGCTTTCTGATGCACTCACTATACATTACTGGTTACAAAGCATAACACCAGACTGCATAAAATAATCACCGTTACATAAGAGGTTTTAACTTCTAATCTACTGGTGCATAGATTTGCATGTAATATCAGTTAACTGCTGTCACTGAGTTAGATCAGTCATTAGTCAATTGCATGCTGAACAAATACTATTCCACTTATAGGGCCCTATCTTGCACCCGGCACAGCACAAAGCCCAACGCAAGTGTCTTTGCTAGTTTAAGACCGACGCACTTGTCAATTTCCTGTCCAGCGCCCACGTCGTTTAAATAGCAAATGCACCTGCACCCATCTTTGCCTGGTCTTACAGGGAGGTGTGTTCAGGTGAATTCTTGGCGTAGTGCTATCTTGAGGCAGCGAGAAGTAATCACGCCATTGACCAACAAAAACCTGGTCTAAAGTCATTGTTATTTTAACAGCGCATTAGTAAAATGTGCCTAGGCACAGCACGCGCACACTATGCTTGTTAAGGCGCTGACACACCAACCCGATTATCGGCCGTCGGACAGTCTGGCGAGGTCGGTGACCCGAGTCTGTTTGGTGTGTTCAGTGCCGTCGTCAATCGGAGGAGCCGTCGGCGTTCATTTGGGCCCATTTGACTTGTTGAATCGGCCAGTGGGCAGTCGGACTCAATGACCAATTACCGGAACTGACGAGCGGGATGAGCGTGACGAACGCCTCTCAAAATCTGACGAAAATCTGTTAAACTGACCTTTGTCGATCTGAAATGAAGACAGATTCAGCAACTGCATGGCCTATTTCTCGCTTAAAATGTTTTCAGAAACACGTTTCGGTGAACTATTTTCGTAAAATACGAGATCGTATTCCGAACGAGCCGCCATTATGGTCGGTTTTGAAATTCGGGGGAGAAGCCAGACCCACGTGACGCGTTCGTCCAATCAGCTGCCGGTTTTCATTTTTTGGGCGACAATACAGATTAGCGCCGCCTGCTGTTTTGCAGACGCATGTTACACCCAAAAAACACCTATGAATTAATGAAGTCACTAAGTACAACCCTTTTGAACCATGCACCCAGCGCACGGATTTGGACACGCCCTAAACGCACCTGGGCTATGTGCTTCACGCCGTGCGCTTACATCGTTAAAATAGGGCCCATAGCATGTTTCTTTAATTGGACGTGAACAAGAACACGGAATTTTCTTTTTCACTGGTTTAAAAACAGAGAATCAAAAAATTTCAGAGTCAAAAACAGAAGAAAACAGGGTGTTTGAGAACAAAGAACTGTGCCAACATCCATAAAAAAGAAAAACAAAGAGAGAAACAGAGATAAAAGTAAAGGACTGACAATGCAGCTTCTATGTAACAGTACTTGTCCTGGCTATACAAAAAAAACTTTATGAAAACCGATGGGATTTGGTGCAGTCTAATCTTTATGTGCTTTGATTTTTCCAAAATATCACATTCCTGCAGCCTGCCATTGAAACAAAGGTTACCTAATAGTAAACAGAGCTGGGGCAGTTACAATGTGGTCTGTTCTCTAATCCAGTGTGACCCTTATACTGTAAATAGTCAATATCAAAAGTAGAGAAGTGAGAGACTCAAGTATGTAAACAAAGTGTCTTGTAGTCTCAGCAGTGTATTTTGCCTGGGTCGAAAACTGCCTGACAGAGGAGCATTTGTCCAAAAGCAAGAATGGAGCTGACAGAGGTGAAAGATTTATTGTATAGATGAAACACTAACTGTTTAGCAGGCAGGCAGAGACAAAAGGATACTGTAGGACATGTGCAACAAGGAAGATTAGGACGAGACATAAGGCAACGGTTATAGAGTAACAGAAAAGGAAGATGGTTATGGGGCGCATACACTGGTTTGTCTCTGAAAACCGACAGGGAAAGATATTTTTAGGTGTTTTTAGGTGTTTATGACTTTTTATGTGCATGATCAAAATAAGGTTTTACAGTGCATCCTTACTCATCAGTCTGGTTTGGGATGGCCTTTTATATGACTGCCTCTGTTTGCATGTTTGGGTGGAGGGTTAAAGTGGTTAGTGTTGGGAATCAACAAGCAGGACTTTTCTTTCTTCAGATTTGTTTTAGTTATGAGGGTATTTTATCTGCTAGATTAGCGAAAAACAGACAAGATATATACTGGTATTTACTATTTTATTCAAACCTTATCGGCTACCCCTAGAACAAATCAGTGAATCCGACAAAAAAGAATTCAACAGGTGTATGGGGTAAATTTTGTCCGTTAATAAAAATGCAAACAAATGTGTGATCGCAAACCATCCAACAAAACCTGCAACCCCAAATTACTATGATTGCAAAATATTACAAAGAGTGTTACATTTGCATGTAAAATCACAGCTTCAACGTGACTGTGTTTTCACTGTTGAGTCACTGTTTTTCTTTCACATTTCACATTGTAGCTTTTTGTTAGGCCTATATTTTGAAATGATGGACATTTTCTGATGCAGTTTTTGTTGGCAGCCTTGCGATCCTAAAAAATAAACCCCATACAGGTACCATTTATGTATTGTGAGGTCATAAAAATAAGATTTTTTTATTAAGAGTTAGAATTAAAAAGCCAACACTAATATTTTATTTCAGTCACTGTGGTCTTGCTGGCATCAATGGGTATTTGTTTTGGGCTGTATAACAGATGACTGAATGTGCTCTCCTTCACTGCGACATCACAGTAACCCTTCCCACACCCGATTAGATAAATGCACCCCGGACTTGGCTGTCATCAACCATTGGCACTGATTTTCAAGCTGGAAAAACAGAGCGAATGTTTAATCATATCTGTCTTAAACTTGAATAAATCCGAGGCAGGAAATAAGTCATGTAGTTGCAGATGTCCCCATCTAAACCACCCCCCATCGCTTTCTGATTTGTCTGGCTTTTAGTTTCCAGGGTCAAGCAATTCTCAGTAAATTTTTGCGATTTAAATGTTATTGACAAAATTAAGCTCACATGGTTCAGACTGCCTTTTGAGGCTGATTTGGAGTACTGTGGGCGTGCAGGTCTTGTTAAGCTAAACAATTTCATTACGTAACCAAACTTTGGAACATTTGTTGTGTCCTATATTACAAGCCATGTCATTAATGTTATTTTTGTTGTGTTTTTTTTTGCACACACTAACATTCCCTTCTACACCAATGAGTAATTTCCTAGATTTTCTATGAAAACAAAAAAATACACAGCCCCCATGTAATATCCATAGGCCCTTATGCTACCTCTTCCTTATCCCTGCCTCCCTGGCCTGAGTTATAAGTGTTGCATAATCATAATCAGATCAGGACCAGAACGCTTTCCCCAATCACAGAGTTCAGATCATATCTCATCTGGCTACTCCAGTCTGTCTCCTCTCTACCATACTGTGTTACACAGGCTGCTAAAATCCACACACACACACACACACACACACACACACACACACGCACACACGCACGTACGCACACAAACACAACATGATTCTGTGTCCCCACTCACCAAGCCCAGAACCCTCTGACCAAACCTGGTGTTAATCACTATACAAAAAGCTCTTTACAAAGCCCAGTTAGTTCTCAGAGGGAGGTGGTTAGGGGGGAGAGGGGGGGGGGGGGGGGACTTGGCCGATCTGATTGATTGAAGAAGGGGAAAAAACTTCTCATTTGGACAAAAGACAAGAGAGGAAAACTGAGGACAGGCCTGAAAGAAGCTTTGGGGTGGGGGTGGGGGGACCTCTGGGTGGCCTAAAGAGAAAAAGAAGAGCTGAAAGATAAAAAAAAAAAAAATAAGATGCCAGACTGGTTTCACCAAGTCATCCAAGTTGCCGTGGCAATGTCATGGAAACTCTAGAATGCTTCCAGATCCTGAGCACCATGGCAACGATGTGGTAGCATATCGAGTCATGCTCCCTCCCTCGCTCCCTGCGGATTTTGTGACTATAAGCAGTGATAAGCTGCTGTGCCACTCTGCTTTTATTGACACCTTAGAGGCGACAACCTTCAGTAGGATCAAGATGAATCAACGACAATCTCTGCGAGTGTGGAACAGTGTGTGTCTACAGAAACATAAATAGTCATATCAGACAATATAGATTTGTGAAGTTATTTCTGTAAATGTCACATTAACTTGCTGAACAGTCAATGTTATGTGACTGGCAGTTAAAGGATTTCCAAGGCTTGGATGAACATTAAAGTTTAAGGACAAAAGTAAACCACGACTCCTAATGCTCATCAAGCTTAAAATTCAGTGGAGTATCGCTAATGGCGAGCTTATGCATAGATTAGACTAGATAACATATTCAGCAGTTTAACTCAGTCCACTTTCAGATTCTGGTTAGTGTTAGATGCACTTCATTATGTAAACATGATGGAAATTTTACACGTCAGTCTGGTGTTTGAATGAACCTGAGCCTCTTTTCTGTAAAAAAAAAAAAGTCATGACGACAATCTTGGTTTGCTAATAATAAAGGTTAGACTACAGTGTCCCTTATTCAATTAGTCACTCAACTGCAGAAAAACTTTTAAAATCCATAACTAATGTAGCATTTCAGAACACTTTTCTTCTTTCATATCATTTTCCAACTAATCAGCTAACAGATGAATGAAGCCAGCAATATTACAGATGCCATGTCTGAAAAGGGCTTACGGCATTCTGAATGTGTAAACTGATTCCCATCAGCTGTGGCTCATGGGTAGTGCAGTATTTAGAGCCATTTGCCAATGATGGAAAGAAAAGGAAAAAAGAATTCAAAATAATGGCCATAACATACAGAACCCTACAACTGTTACATTATCCAGGAGATCCTTGTGTTATTATCGGTATGTTAAAGAACACTGAGAAACTCTTTACAAACTACTTCTAAAACTCACCGCTGTCCTTCAGGCCGTTCTCCTCGATGGTCATCTGCTCTGCCAGCTCAGACAGCGACTCGTCAACGGTGTGGCTGCCTCGCAACGTCTGAGACAGACGCCGCTTGAACCGCTTCATCTTCTCCATGGAGCTCTCAGGAAGGGGAGGCCTGAGGGTGACAAATAAAACAACATGTTAGTTGTGGTTCTAACCCATGTAAGAATAGACACTAGGACTGGGCGATATGGAGAAAATCAAATATCACAATATTTTTGACCAAATACCTTGATATCGATACTGTAACGATATTGTAGTGTGACTATTGGTGCTTTCACAAAATATTTATACAATGAGATTTTTGATAAATAATCATCAGTAATGTGGATATAATGACTAAGTGGTTAAAGGCAAATAACAGAACAGTTACAACAGTCTGGTAAGTTCAGAAAATGACATCACTTTACTGTAATGCAGCCTTTAAAACCAGGAAAAGACAACACTTATGTCATATTACGATATCCAAAATCTAAGACGATATCTAGTCTCATATCACAATATCGATATAATATCAATATATTGCCCAGCTCTAATAGACACAGCTTGTTTTAGTTACAGAATTTTATTTAAACAGGGACAATGCACAATTAAACATTAACCTTGTATAATAACAAGGAGAGATGCATTGCACCATGAGGTTGTAGCACAATTGCTATTTTCCACCCGTAGTCCCTGGGCAGGTAGGTAAAACAATAGTGTTGATGCAGGCCTTGACATTTCATTGACAAAATCCGTTACTGCCTTTAATTTAAAAGAATACACCTCACCCGCCTGCAGCCATGTTTCACAATCCCACATCAAGAATCTAACTGAAATCAAAGACGTTTCATCACCAGACAACTCTGACGTTAACTATGATTCAGCTCATTGTGGCACATTACTTTACATTCCTCCTCCTGGGAAAACATGACAAGTTGGTGAAAGATTCTTACGGGTGAGTTTAGAATACGGTCCCTGGCACACTGGACTGTAAAAGCAAATCCTAAACCAGGGGGATTTGCTCCTGAATGGAGCAGGACAAGCCTGAGCCACGTCGAGTCCACATCACACATTCCAGCCGCATTTACTATGTGCATGAGAGTAACTAAATGTGAGAGCTTAGAGACAGTGTGTGTGAGACAGTGTTGTGTGAGAGAGTGAGAAAGAGAAAGAGAAAGAGAAAGAGAGAGAGAGAGAGAGAGAGCAGCCTCTCCCTGTGACCTCAATGTAGAGATCATGACTCCACTACTACTGCAGATCTGGACAAGTGTCTGTCTGCGACAACGATGAGTAAAGCCAGACATGAAAACACACGAGTAGTACAGCCCCTCAGGGCTCGCTGCCTTTTCCCTACTGACAGCCTTTTGTCTTCCAAATATCACTCATAACCTGAATTCTGCTCAGAGATGCAACTGTTTCACACAGCCAAAGCCAAATAATGAGAACATGGTGGCAGAACAGGATATGGCTGAAAATAAGGCGGCCCTCTAAATGTTGATGATTTGAATCATCAGTTAAAGGATAGGTTCTTTCTTAGAACAATACTCGCATGGCTATATGTAGAGTTTTTGGTTGTGGTTACTTCTTTTTTGTCCATACGTGATGGGGGACAAACCACAGTCCTCATTCTGTGTAAAAATGCATTCAAAGTTCAGCAGAAGGAAATATGTGACAAATCAAGTGGGGATCTTCCAAAGTTAGTTTTTTTTAGAATGAATTCCCTCTTTGTGCTACTTCAGACAGCATTTTCTTGAACTACAGCTAACTGGAAATAAAAAAGCAATACTTTGATTTCTGTAGCTAAGACTGTGGAAGCCTCATATTATTATATTATCAGCTTAAAAATGTATTTTTGCACAAAGCGAGGACTGTTCCCCATCTCTTCCATTGGAATTGCAGCAGGGAGGGATTTCTTCTTGGAGAGTATGGACACAAAAAAACGACCAAAAAACAGTTTTATAGTAAATATGGGCATGTGAATATTATTTGAAGACACACTTGAAGAAATATGTGAACTAGTCCTTTAAGAAGCCATGATTTGAACTTAATTTTGTCAGTTTCATTGTACACAGAACAACAGGATAAAAGCATGACAGACAATGTTTACATACAAGGGTTGAAACTAACTTTTCATTATGAATTCTTCTGTCAGTTATTTCTTCCATTAGAAGTTAGTCTAAAATGCCATAAAATACTAAAAGGCTTCAAATAGCTTGTTTTGTCCAACCAGCAGCTCACAACCAAAAATATAATATTCAATTTACAACAATATGAAACAGAGAAAAGCAGCTGGAAACAAAGAATGTTTGGCATTTGTGCTCGATAAACGACTTCAATGGTTAACAGATTGTTGTTGATTATTTCCGTGGAGTTTGGGAGAAGCATCAGCTCACACTGGCAAATAAATCTGAACTTGAAAAAAGTCAGACCGGAGAAAGAGTTACAATAACAGAGACCAAAAACATAACAGCGGCAGCCAATCAGTGAACAAAACTGTTTTTCAAACGTGGCGCCTTGATTTAAAATTTTCATTTCACATTAAACAGCCCACAAACATCTGTTTGTGAAGATACAGATGATTCAGCAGCTGCATGGCCTATTTCTCACCCCAGATACTGTAAGATTCGAAAAGTCTGTACACAGTTTTAAGAGGCAGTGAGCCTGCCCCCATTCCCTCCACACAGCGAACAGCAGCAGCCGTCTGTCTGAACTGGGCTAAAGGCCAAAGCAAACTAGGACAGTGCAAGGACGAAATATTAAACTGTAGATCATAAACTACACAAGGAAACTTCATATATTTGCAGCTTCAGATAGCAGTGAAGTAGCTGAAAAGTCTACTTGAATACCCAAAAATCATGTAACATGACAGTAAAATGCATTTAGGGCTGTTGGTTGAGTGGTTTAGAATGAGAGTACCATGTAAGCGTGACGTTCCTGGTTTTATTCTGGCCAGCTGTCTTTGTCACAACATCAAAGTTTCATTTTGGCAAATAGGGCAAATCTATGGTGTCATAAGTACAAGGGACTCCACTATATATATTTTTTGTATATTCATACATATTGCCCTTTTGTGGTCTTAGTCAAGCAACAATCAATCTAATTATTCAAGGAACCGAGATGAGGCAGAACATCAGCTCGACTGTCACAACAGCTTCACATCAGTCCGCCTCATGACACATCAGCTCCAGCATGGGCAAGCAGTCTGTCATCTCCTCAACAGCTCGCTGCGTTACCCACTCTCCTGCCGCAGCAATACACTCAGCCTGCAATATGTGCACTACATAGAAAAAAGTTTCAGTTCATTAAACTGATGGAAAACTATGTATTCACCACAGTTGAAGGCTGCCCTGAAGAAGACAACTTCATCAGAGTTAAGAGTTATAAATTATGAGTTTGCAGCAACTGTTTACAGTCTTTCTTCCAACAGCAAGCGACACACTTGATATACAGTTATACAATTGGTCAATGATTCAACACAAAATTAAAAACAATGTTGGTGATCAATTCATTGTTTTAGTCATTTCATAAAGCTAAATGGCACATATTTGCTTGTTCCAGCTTATTCATCATGATTTGCTGCTTTTCTTGGTTGATATCATTGAAAATTGCATATCTCTGGGTTTTGGACTGTTGGTTGGACATAACGAGACAAATGTTCCTCTTTTCTCTAGGAGCTTGAAATGGATATTTTAGGCTATGTTGTGGACTTTTCATAGATTTATAGGATTAATCAGAAAAAATAAGGGAGATATTACGCAATAATGAACACAATCATTAGTTGTAGCCCTGATATTATTCTGGACACACACAAAAAAAATCACTATAATGTGTTTTCAATCATTGAGATGAGCTCAAATCAAGATTTTCTTGCACCAAAATTGGGATACACTGACAGGCCATTCACTGTTGGTTTTTGCAGTAAATCTCTCTTCAGTTTCCATGGTAATATCCAGTACCCCCTCTTAATTTATGAATGTATATGATGGGGATATGAGGGAGCACATTAACATCTCATAAATAACTGGGATATGACCTACAATCCAGCAGACTCTGAGGATACAAATCACTTTCTGAGAGTTCAATGGAAAGTTAACGACAGTAGAGAGGAGGAGGGGGAGTCTGTCTACTGTGCAACTGTATCCGCTGGGCCACGTTCCTGTTCCTGCTCTGGGATCGAGTGTGGAGCTTTGGACATGATCCCTGTTCCGAGCCTTATCCCTGCTCCCCTAAGTAGGCCGGTCTGAGCTCCAGATCTGCTGGGAGGTGGCCAGGGGGGCTGAAGTGGAGGGGTCCAAGGGCTGCGCTGATTCTGGATTTGTTACCACGGCAACCCCACTGCTTTTTCCATATTGAAAATGCAGAACACTGCAGGAGACTGCATGCATGCTGATTTTCCATCTCCCTCCATCTCACACCCTATAGAAACCCTAACCCCCCTTCCTCTCCTGCAGTTCCCCCCGACTACGTCTGCATTTTCATCCCCTGAACCAGCCATCAATACTTACCATAACACAACTCTCGCTTCACAGACAAACTATCTTCTCCAGCTGTATGCTAAAAAATTTTCACTTCTGTTTTCCTGGCAGTACAGTCTGCAGGCATTCTGGATGCTGCAGTGGTGACAAACATGTTTCATATGGATTCTGTCCTTTTCCTTCTGCAGCTACAAGCAAACAGAGACTGTGCTGATGATGATGACAGAGGGCTACTTAAAAGGCTAAGAGTTCCTGCTGTGAGGAACCACCACCACCCCCCCACGACAGCCCTGTAATGCCAGACTAGAGCTCCACAAGCCACCATCACTGCAGAGATCTGTGCAATTGTCCCACTTGTGCTAGATGAACCAATCACACCACAGCCACCATTACTGCCACAGGGTGTCTGCTGTCTGGGCCACCCACAGAAACAGGAAAAGCAAGGTCGCAACCTCTTTGTGACCCCTACAAGGTTCAGTAAACCACCTAACGTCACTGCGAAAAACGCCTGCCTCTCCTCCCCTGGTTGCCTCGCAAACAGAAGAAGACAGAGAACAAGCGTAACTGTTGGCATGATTCACGGGTGAGCTCAGCCTCGCTTTTCTAAAGAGCAGCCTTTTCTCATCGTGGCCAAGACAATGAGGACATGAGTGAAGGAACTGGCTCCATTATGGGGGCCTTATATAAAGGCTGCATTGTGCCCAGTAAAAAGTAAGCTTTTTCAGGAGACGCAGGAGGTGGTGGTGTGCTGCGTGGTGCTGAGCTGAGCATGACAACCAGGCAGGCATGCTGCAGCAGCTGAGGCTATAATTCAACAGTAAGATGTGTTTGAACTTAACTAAGGCTAGGTACATGAAAAAGTATCATCAAATGTTCCTCTTTTCTTTGCTCTTTTCAATCCTGACCCTGCTTTCACACGTGTGTGTCACCTGGGTCCGCAGGGCTAAGTGATGCAGACAGACAGGTCAGTGCTGGTGTGTGTGTGTGTGTGTGTGTGTGTGTGTGTGTGTGTGTAGAATAATAAAATCAATAAATTGCTTTTTCAGTCCGCTAGATATAAAAATATAATAAAAATAAAGTAAGATGAACATACAGAGCAATTTATCTTTTTAGATAAAACAGATTTTGACAAAGTTTTTCTTTGAGGACATCATTTTTAAGTTGGAAAAAAAAAGGTATGAATTGCACTGCATGTTTAAAATCGCGATAGTATTGTATCATGACATAAGTATTGTATCGTGGGGCCTCTGGTGATTCCCAGCCCTAATAGTTACCTGAACAATAATACAGTTTGTAGACTCCAGGAAGAACAGGTGTTACTGTAGAACAGCCTATAAATTCATAATCTGTGTTGTGAAATACTTACCTTGCACGGCAGCTGGATTTTCGATCACAAGATCACACGAGAATCACGTCTCACACGAAAATGTATCTTGTCAAGTTTCAAGTAGTAGGCTAATGCGTTTGTGTCTGAACTAGGCTACAGCTTACCGAACCAATCAGTGGTTTACGTGTGTGACGGCCGCGACCGTTCGTTTAAAACAACAATGGAGGACGTGATAGAACGATGGTTCATCCAATCACCTGCCATGTATTTTTCTAAAGTGCCTGCACTTTTCCAAACAGTTTCCAATGACGGCTTCTCAGATGGTTCTATGTTAACAAACCATATGGCGCGTCAGGTTAGTGAAATACACTTTTACACAGAAAATTCACTTTTACCATTGCTATCAATTTTCTAGATTTAGGCTGATATATTTACACAATGTGGGCACCTTCTGAGATTACCCTTAAATATATAAATAAACCCAGAATTATGTTAAGAAATTTTGGAGGAAAAAAAAAATCACAAAAACATAAATTTGAATAATTTCCCTTTATAAATATGTCACAAATAACGACGACTTTTAAATCAAACACACCATTCATATGAAAATAATACATGTAAAGCACCACTTACACTTCACATGATAACACAGTTTATGAATGAGATGAAAGGCCCGCATGAATTGTGACAGATAAGCCTTGTGGACCCAGGCAGCAGACTTATGTCACGCCAATGTAATCCATTTTTCTTTTTTGTGATTTGTGATTATCATCCTTTGTGCATAAAATGAGGAACCAATAAAACAAATTTTCAGACTGGATCCTGGAAGTTGTGAGCTACAAGATTTTAGGTGTTCATTTCTCCCCATAAATAGATATATCTTGATATGTTGATAGTCTTTATTTATTGTAGATAAAAAGCCTATTTGGCTCATTACAGAGATAATCTCCCAGGCGGGGACTCATCTGATCTAAGCCTGAGTCAAGTCACCTGGCGTCCGTTTGTGAGCAGAGCATTAGCATCAGAGAGAGCGACAATTAGCCTTTCCCTGTCCTGCTCATCATCACACCAGCAGCCCCCGATAGCCTTTAATGGCTGTAAAGGGAACAACAGGCCACGTTGCTATCTAACTAAGGGCAGACGGCAGGATGGGGTTATCAGTTTCATATCAAACTGCAAACACAAACCGCTCTCAGCAGCCTTTGTAGTAATTTCAGACAGCCTGCATGCCAGGCACAGTTGTGTGTTACAGCACTTGAGAAAAACCCTGTAGAAAGTTAACATGGTATCTTATTTGTAACTGATTTTTTCTGTCTGTGTTAGGACTGCATAGAACTCAAGATTGTTTTTTATTTGTTTAGTTGAAAAATACAGAAATGATTAATTGATTATCAAATATGTTGGTGATAAATCTTCCATCAACTAATTGACTAATTGTTTCAGCTATATCAACTCTAACTAATGAAATGTCCACAAGATATTTAAAACAGTTTCCGAGAGCCCTGATCTCTTCAAATGTCTTGTTTTGTCTGACCAACAGTCTAAAACACAAAGATATTAATTTCATAATAATATGAAACAGAAAAAATCGTCACATTTGAGAAGCTCAAACCAGCAAATGTTTGGGATTTTAGCTTGATGAATGATTGATTATTAAAATGTTTGTAGTTTTTTTTTGTCAACCAATCTGTTATGGATGTCAATAAATGGAAACACTCACACCATTGTGGTCCTTTTCTTACAGCTTCATTAGGAAGGAACTTATTTTTAGCTGATGAACATACTACTTTCTCAATCCCTGATTAGAAAAACCTACTAAGCCAAGGTAGAGTGGGCCTGGGGGGTTTCTAAATTCCTCTAATTAAAAAACCAAACACATGGATTTAACAACATGGTCTTTTAATAAACCAGTGAGAACTTAATTATGAACACCTCAGCATATGTCAAATATGTGAAGCTATGCTGGCTGTACTAACATTGGTTTGGATGAAGGTGTGTGTGTGTGTGTGTGTGTGTGTGTGTGTGTGTGTGTGTGTGTGTGTGTGTGTGTGTGTGTGTGTGTGTGTGTGTGTGTGTGTCTGCTGCTTCCAAAAAAAGACCAGACAAGTGTTCAGACAGCTTCGCAAATTCTGCCAAGAGTGATGGGAAAAAAGACAGAATTTGTCCCTCACCTGTTTCAGACACTACCCAGATATGTGGTGTGAGGTATTACTGTATACATCCATCAAAGAGGTTCCCAGCCAGCTGGCTCAGTGACTGCAGTGGGGTCTTTACTACCACCAGACACTTACAAGATTCTGACTGAGATAGAGAATCAGGGAGTGGACGGAGGCGGCCAAACTTGCAAGCAGCAGCATTTGTCTAGTGGGGCAACTGCATGTGAGGGGATTGAGCTGCATGTTGGTGCCAGAGTTCTTGTGTTAATGCAGCAAAGAAAAGAGGAAGAGTTTGTATTCATGGCTATCTTTAGACAGGAGTGGTGCCTGTGACATAGCAGCTGCTCCCCGGCGAACTGTGACACATTAACCTTCAGCCAGCTGTCTTGGCCTGCCGCTTATATACGCTCACACACACTCAGAGAGAACACACACTTGTAAACCTTGTACTATAGAATTAAAATCGGTCAAAAAGTCTATGAAGTTTGGTTTGAAATCATTCTGTGTATAATTGCATGTTCAAAAGTAGAGAATGAATCTTTGGCAAAAACACATCCATTCATCATGTGTATGCTCCCACACACACACACACACACACACACACACACACACACACACACACACACACACAAACACACACACACACACACACTGGACCATCATCTGATCTGCACTGAGACTCGAGGGATCGGCAACGCGTGGCTACAGCTGTTTCACAGTGGGTCAGGTTACTCTGCCACCACCATCCCCAAGGCCTTCACCAAGGGAACGACCCCATGGCAAAGCAACAAACACGGGTTCACAGTCCCCCAACAGCTCCCGGCCCGCCTGCAGGTACCAGGCTCAACACGAGGTATTTTGAGCCCAAAAACTGACACACCTTACTGAAGCTTCTGAATGATAACGATCTTTTAAGGTTGTCAAACTGAAACCTGCTCACAAGAAATGAGAGCAAGTGCTTTGAGCTCTTTTTTCATTCAGAAAAAAACAATATTTAAACTGTAAAGAGTGACAAGTAGGACTGGGTAGCGAACCTCAGTCCTCACAAACTTTCACTAAATGCTTGCTTCTTTACTTATTTTTTGATCAGAGGGTTTCTGGTTTAAATTATATATTTGACTGCATTTATTTAAGTAAAGTTCTGGCTGCTAGACAACATTTAAGAAGTTTGGAAAGGAAAAAAATCAACTCGGTAGAAAAACACTGATCTTCTTAAAAATACGGTATTGTTTTGGTATTTGTGCTGATCAGATTTTGCACTAGTATCAAACATCCAAAACAGGAAATTAATCAGAAACAGTTTTGATTATTGTTTAAAGGTGCAGTAGGTAAGAGCGATCACCTCCCGTTAGCATTCCATTGACTGCCATTCATTTTGGCGCCACTTTGACAGCGAATAACTTTACATCTGAAACGTTTAAAGACTCTATTTGTCCATTGTTTATTTCTAAAGAAACACAACAATGTATAAAAGGCTCCATTACCTTGTATCTCACGTTATGGCTCCGTAGTAGACGTTTTTGTAAAAATAGGCTAACGATTGTGTCATAACCACGCGACTTACTGTCGCATAGTAGAGGAATTACCGTATAGTACAGGAGAAGCGCGCAGGCAGTTTCGTCTCACATTAGCTGTTTAAGTGTAATTACTAATGTTAACTAGCATTTTAGTGATCAATAATTAGCCTGTGCCTATGTTATCTCCTTACATATACCTACGCTCTCCGTCTCTGCTGGATTGGGAATGATTGAGATTTCTCTTGGCACAGCTACCAGAAGACTTACAACTTTCAGACACGTTGCTCACGGCACATTTAAGTCATCTCTCTCAGTTGGAGGCTGCGCAGTAACGCTCAGCGCTCACCGGAAAAGTGCTTCTAACGGCCTTCACTGGTCTCCGTCTAGAGACACGGGATCTGTTGGTCCATTCTTATATACAGTCTATGGGAAATTCACAGCCAGACTGTCATGGCGGCTTGTTCAGAATACGATCCCATATTGTACTAAAATAGTTCACCGAAACATGTTTCTGAAAACATTTTAAGCGAGAAATAGGCCATACAGTTCCTGAATCTGTCTTCATTTCAGATCAACAAAGGTCAGTTTAAAAGATTTTCGTCAGATTTTGAGCGGCTCATCCGCTGCCCATTTCTGGGCGAGTCCCGACTGCCCTCTCCCGACTGAACATGTCGGGTCGGCCCAAATGAATGCCGACGGCTCCTCAGACGGCCGACGGCACGGGACACACCGAACAGACTCGAGTCACCGACCTCGCCAGACGGTCCGACGGCCGATTATCGGGCTGGTGTGTCTTCTCTCTAACTGAGTGTCAATCACTGCTCATGCACACGCATTCATTCTCCCTTGTGGAAGGAGGGGCTTAGGAGACCGTTTTGGGCTTTAGCAGAAAGGGGGGAGGGACTGAGAAGTTGTCGATGTTCAGATTTTTTGGCCAAGTCCTGGATCTTCACAATCCTACTTACTGCACCTTTAAGTACAATATTTTAAGTAAAAGTGCGAAAAATGTGCAGGTTCTAACTTCTCAAATGTGAACATTTGCTAGTTGTCTTAGTCCTTTGTGATAGTCAACGGAATATTTTGGATTTTGGACTGTTGATCAGACAAAACAAGAAACTGGAGGATAAGGAAATTCAGATTCTGTTTCATATACTTGACAATCAATTAATTAATCAGGAAAAGAATCAGCAAATTAATTGATAATGAAATTAATCATTAGTTGCTGCCCTTATGTTACTGAGATTTTTGTTTTCCAAATTTTAGTTTCTGAGCATAATTAAATACTCACAAAAGTTGTTATAGCAGTACAGTTTATATTCTACACAAATGAAGAGTTGGGTCCCATGCAAATAATAACTAACATTATAATTGCCCTGAGTCACTTCCAATAAGGCTGTTACAACATGAGAACAATAAATGTGGCAATAAATATGTAACCACATAGGCTCCTGGGTCTTTTCACACCAGATGAACTTCCTCATGAGTTTGCCATGGTCATTCTGCACAACAATGAGGTCTTCCTTTTGGACATCCTGTTAACTTCACATCCATCTCTCTCTCACCCACACACATACAGTTCACTACCACACAGGTTAACGCTCTATAGGAAGAAGACATACGTACAGGAATTCATTGAAAGCTGTCTCTTGAGGGTGAGATTCCTAGAAACTGTTTCCCATGCAGGCTACTGTCTGTTGCTCCTGGCCTTCTCCACAAACAACTGAGAAGGTTAAGCTGTTAATACCGACTGTGTGCGTGAGATCAGAGGTTGGTACAGTTTGCATGGTGCTTCCAAGTAGTTTGAGAAAAAAAATGGACCAGAAAGATAGGACATCTCTGAAATGTCGGTCAGTAAATGTTTTGGTGGCAACTATGCAAGACAATACACGCATAGTAGCCTGCAAAGCCCTCCCTCTACCACCAAACCTCATACAATTTAGTGGCAACTAACCAGCCGACTGTTTGTGTTGCTCTATATTTAACAACAAAGCTGACACTAATGTTTAATCGTGAGGGCAGACATGATTAAGCATTAACCACACTGAACTTATTTTGTCATTCATGTATGCTGCATGAAGCTAACCTTGTTTGTTTTAGTTAAATGCCATTCACCGGTGAAGGGGACAAACTGAATAGCTTACACAACAAACGACTGCATTCACACCGAGGGTGTGAAGTAAACATTGTAAAGCCAGTTTTGTGTCAACGCAGGGCGGTGTGAATGTTTCTTGTGACACGGCGACTCTAACTGGTGGTTCAGCCGCTGTAAAATTCACAGAAACTACACCGAAAACGTGAGTGACTCTCACCAGAAACGATGAACGTTGCTCCGACCGGAGTCCCCGACCTCGGAGCTTCTTCTCAGGCCGGATGCCGTCTTTCCCTCCGAGCGTGAAAAAAACGACTGCTTCTTCTTCTGGTTTCGGTGTGGTGGTAGCTACTTTCTGGTCTTCAATGTCGCTTATGTCCGCGGGGTTATAGCTTCCAGCAGCATGGTTTGTTTTTTAAGGCTTTAAAGTTTCACTCCCAGTAGAAAACAGTTACCGCTGTTGTTGGGTTTTCGACCATGGCAGCGCGAGAGACGATGGTGATTACTGGTTGATCTGAATGTGTCCTGTCCTCTGCCTGCTGACGCTGCCTGCCTGCCTGCCACCACCACCACACTGCGGTGTCTTCAAAATGTCAGCGGGGAAACAGCGCCACCTAACTGTTGGTGCTAGAAACAGCAGGGAGACTGTCACTGCGGACCCACAGCGGCCCCTAATGGAGGAAATGTTGCACTCAAAAAATACACATCCACAAACCTGAGTCACTAATGAAAGGCAAGAACGACTCAGTGGCAGTGGTGGAAGAGTGTAGAAAAACTTGAGTTGCTTTAAAGATTCAGATTAATAATATAAAACATAAATCAACAAATACATTTATTATTATATGTTTCAGATAACATAAAAAAAGATTAGCTCCACCTTTACCAGCTGCAACATTAATATGATGTACATATTAATGAAAAATATTATAAGATACATTATTCTGAAATGGGCCATTCTGCATAATGTCTGATTAGAAGTTTTGGATGACAGATACTCAAAATCACTTCAACATCCCACCAAATTTAATAACCTGCTAAATACAAAACTCTCAGACTCTTTCATATTTAATGTCATAATTCACTTCAAGTATGATTTTTGCTTCCTCCCACATGCCTTTCTCACTTACCTGAACAAACTTACAACCCATTTTCTGAAACCCTCCCTCCAATTTCCTCTCACTTCCCTGAGCAACAATCCCTCCACCTTGGATTTCTCCACCAAACAATTTAAACATTCAGTCTTTTCTGGGGCACAGCCAGAATTTAGGTGGGGGGGGGAAACTCTAGCAAACAGAAGGCTGCATACTTTCCAGCAGGACTTTATGCAAGAAGCAGATAGACTGGCCTTGTTGAGGGGCCTCTTTCAGCTGCATCTGACATAGACATGTGGCAAGAAAAACCTCTAGGCTCTAGGTTACAGCTCTGGGCCTCAGTTTGTTTTCAGTCACTTTTTCCCCCAGATATGTCAGTTTTTGTTGTCTATCATCAATTTTCTACAGGCAAGTGGTGCATAGTCAGCCTTTAGTGTCCTTTGGCCTATAAGTGTTCCCTTCTTTGACTAAATAAAAAGTCTCTCAAAGGCCTATGCTACTTAAAAAGAAATAGATGTGGAACACAATAAGTTTATCAAGTCAAAATGAAGTCCTCAGCACCTTCCTGTAACTTGGAAACCCTCTCTGCTGTTTGTTGGATTCAGCCTCTTACCAGATCTGCACCGTCACTGCCTCCCTTTCCTCTGACAAACAGTCAATATTCCTCCAGGCTCCCACCCCACCTCTCGCATACTCACCTCTGCCTCCTCCACATTACTCATATCTTTCAACAAATTCAGACACAGAGCTGAAGATGTCTTGGACGTATGCAACCCTCCTGGGTCTCCTCGCTGTGCTTCTGGCACTTTCCTGTGAGTCTAATGCAGGATCATTAACCTGTTTTTGTTGTATGTATTTCATGCAGGGGTAAGCATGGGAGCCTAAATTCTGTGTTTTAATTTAGAGCTTTCATGTTTTGTCCTCTGACCCAGTGTCTCCAGAGGCAGACACTGCAGCTGTGCCCAACAGCACAGGCAGAGCTAAAGATCCACAAGGTGAGGAGCTACATCAGTCGCATCTCTTCTATATCCCCTCTCTTTATCCCTTTATGTTGTGAGCTGAACCTCCTCTTGCTCCCTACTGCAGATCAGCTGAAGAATATCTTCATGAAGGAGGCAGATGCATCAAACTTCTTCAGAAGACGCAGCAGACGGGCCTCAAAGTCTCAGGATGAGATTAACGGTGAGTTCACTTTGGGTTTGTTTGTGGCAGTTTGACCTGAGATCAGCCAAGGTGAAGTGCATTTGTTGTTGCTGTTGTTGTTATGTGTGTGAGTGTGTGTGTGTGTGTATCGTAATTGTTGGCATCTGTGTCTTATAATACAGGACATTTTGGCAGCAGAGGTACACTCACACTAATTTCTTCATTGTTACGCCACAATAGAAATAATTATGTTGCGTCCAAATTGGTGATAATATTATTAACAATTCATTACAAAACCATCTGTACTAAGAAATGATGTCAGCATTCAATGTTTATTTTTCTTGAAACAAATAGAAACCAAAGAAAATCCTACACACTGCTGATCACTTGTACTCACTTTATTATTAGTGATTGATTATTATTTAAAAGGTAATCAACACTGTGTGGGATTTTTTGATTTCCTCAAAGTCAAGAGTTTGTGATCCTAGATACCTGTTTTTAAAACTTTATGGTGTGCAAAAACGTTCTTGCAATTGTTACCTCTTAAAACATGAAACAAATTCTGCTAAAGAGCTGCGATAAATCCAAATTATTGTTATTCTCTCAAAACACGACAGGATAAGGCTGACTGTTGCTTTAGCATCAACAATATTACATTTGAATCGAAAAAAGTTTGTTTTGATCTAAATTAAAAATATGCAAAAAACACAATGCAGGAGCTAATGAGGATCCTAAATAAACAAAACAAAAAATGTACAGTAATTTTGACATTTACTTACAAAATAAATTGTCTTGGCACAAAAAGCCCTTGAAAAAGTATAGACCTACACAAAAACATCAGACATCACTGGGAAAGAAAAAATGATGCTAATATGCTCGACATCAACTAAACAAAGCATTGATCATATGAACATGGTAAAAAAAAGTGTGTTAAGCATCTGAATACTCATGAAATAACAATACCTCTTTTTGTCCCCAGGAGCATAAACAGGCCCTGTGTTGTAATGGAAAAAGTTGACATTTTACAGTATAACCACACTGACATATTTCCTTATTATGTTTTAAGAAAGTTTTGGCACAGTTTGAATGGACAATGAGCAAACATGTTAATGACAGCCTGAATGTTTTTTAGGCTGACAGCCAGCTGCTGTTAACTGTTTAGTGAACCTGGCCTGACCAGAGACCACCTCAGACCTGTCTGGTCACACAGCAGTTCAGCCTCCTCAGCTGGAGGCTGCAGCAGGAGCCACAGGGCAGCATGGAGCTCATACACACAAGCACACGCACACGCACACGCACGTCACGAGTAAATCAGTGAATATTCTCCTTACAAGTGTTGTGAAAATTCACATACTGTACCATGTTTGACATTCTTGAGTGATTTAACAGCACTGTTATGTACAGTTCTGCCAACAGGAAGGTGAGAGCACACACTGAGACCGCTGCTCTGAATTAGAGTTGTGTAATGTAACATGCCATGGGTCTGTGTGTGTGTGTGTGTGTGTGTGTGTGTGTGTGTGTCACAACAAGACACTGTGCAGTTAAAATCAGTGATAAAGTGAACACAAAGCCATAAACAAAGTGAAAAGACTGAGATGGACTGACAGTGAGTGAGTGAGTGAGTGAGTGGGTGAGCGGTTGGGAGCTGAATGTGGAATGTGGCGACACACAGGCAGAAAGGGGTCAGAGAAAAAACAAGTTAAAAAAGTGAGACAAATAAACTGCTCACTCTGAAGAGCCTCTCCTGCTGTATAATGACATAAAAGCACAACATCTCGCTTGCAGGCAGATGAAATTCGCATAGGTATTTGACAAAATATATTACATGTTTCAGTAGGTGGATAAAGTGAATTTGAAGCAAAGTACTGACATCAAACGTAGACAGCAGCCTCTTAACGAATGCGGCTGTTTGACTATTTGTTGGAGTTGGTGAGCCATAAGAAGCAGGTCTGCAGTGGTGTGTCAGGTGAAGAAAATGACGTATGATTAACCCTGCTGTGCACAAAGAGATAGCAAACCAAAAAAAGTAGGTAGTTGCCCTCAAACGTTTTCATCTGCAAGTCACGACGAATACTGAACTACAGTTCATCTATTGATCTTCCATCCATCCATCTTCATCCGCTTATCCAGGGTTGGGTCGCGAGGGCAGCAGTTCCAACAGGGGACCCCAAACTTCCCTTTCCTGAGCCACATTAACCAGCTCTGACTGTGGGATCCCGAGGCGTTACCAGGCCAAGTCCCTCCACCTAGTCCTAGGTCTTCCCCAAGGCCTCCTCCCAGCTGGGTGTGCCTGGAACTCCTCCCTAGGGAGGAGCCCAGGGGGCACCCTTACCAGATGCCCAAACCATCTCAACTGGCTCCTTTCGACGCAAAGGAGCAGCGGCTTGTCAGGCTGGAGGCCAGGACTCAGACGCAGACCAGAGGTAGTTGCAATTAAAGGTGATTTTATTGAATGGGACACACAAACTGAGGTTTGGGGTGGCCGGTGGTCTGGAGGAATCCGTGAGGGAATAGGATCCGGGCTCAGGGTCAAGCAAATCTGGCAGACAGAGCAGGGTCACGGGTTCAGAGCGGGATAGCAGGCTGAGGTGAGAGAGGATAGAACAGGTTAGCATACGATATCACAAACGGGATAGTACTAAGATTAAGCAGGCGTGTAATCATACAAGTTGATCCAACGATCCGGCGGAGACTGGAAAGTTGGCCAGGCTTATAAAGGAAGTAGATGGTAGATCAGGAGCAGGTGTGCAGAGTGGTGTGATGAACCTCAGGTGTGTATGCTGGAGCTCAGTGCCACGCCCACCGGTGGCCTACAGAGCATGAGAGGGAGAGCACAACACAGAGACAGACAACAAAACAAAACACACCAAGCATACAGCAGCACACCAAAAGGGGAAAAGAACACAAAAACTACATACACACACACACACACATACACACACACACTATGAAGAGGGCCAGGGTCACGGTCAGCGGACCGTGACAGTACCCCCTCCCCGACGAGCGCCCCCAGGCGGTCCACCAGGCTTATCAGGATGCGAGCGGTGGAAGGCCCGGATGAGAGCGGCATCCAAAATCCGCTGTCTGGGTATCCAGCTCCTCTCCTCAGGCCCATAGCCCTCCCAGTCGATGAGGTACTGCAGGCCACGGCCCCTGCGCACAGTGAACGCCGGCCGGCCATCAATGAGCCGGGGGGGTGGAGGGGCCGGGGGAGGAGGGAGCAGCGGGCTGATAAGAACAGGTTTGAGCAGGGAAACATGAAAGGTAGGGTGGACTCTGAGAGTGCGGGGCAGCCGGAGACGGACGGTCACAGGAGAGATAACCTTCTCGACGACAAAGGGGCCAATGTACTTGGGTGACAGTTTCTTAGAAACAGCTTTCAATGGGAGGTCTTTAGTTGAGAGCCATACCTTGTCTCCAACAGAATAGGTGGGGGCAGGGGTGCGTCGACGGTTGGCGTGGCGCTGATTCTGGGCAGAGGTTCTCAGCAAAGTGGCTCGGGCTCGATGCCAGGTGCGATGGCATCTCCGGATGTAAGCCTGGACCGAGGGAACCGCCAACTCTCTTTCCTGAGTGGGAAACAGTGGGGGTTGAAAACCATAAACACATTGAAATGGAGACAGACCTGTGGCTGAAGTGGGCAGAGTGTTGTGGGCGTACTCCACCCATGGGAGCTGGGAAGTCCAGGACGAAGGGTTGGAGGATGCCAAACAGCGTAGGGTGGCCTCTAGTTTCTGGTTTGCTCTTTCTGCCTGTCCGTTGGATTGGGGATGGTACCCCGAGGTCAGGCTGACAGTGGCTCCGATGGCCCGGCAAAATGACTTCCAAACAGCCGAGGTAAATTGTGAACCTCTGTCGGAGACTATGTCCAAAGGCAGGCCATGGACCGTGAAAACCACAGAAATTAAGAGCTCGGCCGTTTCCTTGGCTGTGGGCAGTTTAGGCAAAGGCAGGTAACGAGCAAACTTGCTGAAACGGTCCACCACAGTGAGCACAACAGTCATACCTTTTGATGGTGGCAGTCCAGAAACAAAATCCAGAGACAGGTGAGACCATGGGCGACGCGGTATGGGCAGGGGCTGCAGGAAACCAGGAGGAGGTCGGTTGGAGCTCTTATTCTGAGCACATACGGGACAGGCAGCAACGAAGGTCTGAACATCGGTCCTCATGTCTGGCCACCAGAACCGCCTGCGCAGGAACGCCAGAGAGCGGGCCACTCCAGGATGGCACGAGAGTCTGGAGGAGTGGCCCCACTGCAACACAGAGGGTCGGACAGAAAGGGGTACAAACAGAAGGCCCGGGGGGCCATTACCTGGGTCAGGCTGGTGCTGCAGAGCCGTCCTCACCTTGCTCTCAATTTCCCAGGTGGCCGCCCCGATGATGCAGGACCTGGGGACAATGGTGTCTGGCTCCGCAGTGGTCTCTTCTCTCTCAAACAGCCGAGATAAAGCGTCTGGCTTCACATTCCTAGATCCCGGCCTGTAGGTCAGGGCAAACTAGAATCGACCGAAGAACAGAGCCCACCTGGCTTGACGAGGGTTAAGGCGCTTCGCTGAGCGGATGTACTCCAGGTTCTTATGATCGGTCCAAATAGCGAATGGCTGATCTGCGCCCTCCAGCCAGTGCCGCCACTCCTCGAGAGCCAGTTTGACCGCCAGCAGTTCGCGGTTCCCGACATCGTAATTCCTCTCTGTGGGGGATAAACGATGGGACAAAAAAGCACAGGGATGAAGTTTATTATCCTTGGGGGACCGCTGAGACAGGACCGCTCCGATTCCTACGTCTGAGGCGTCGACTTCGACCACGAACTGTCGAGATGGGTCAGGCTGAGTGAGAATTGGGGCCGAGGTGAACCTTTTCTTCAGCTCCGAAAAGGCTCCTTCCGTCTCGGGGGTCCAGAGATACGGTCTAGCAGGGGAGGTAAGTGCAGTTAATGGGGCAACAATGCGGCTATAATTTCTAATGAAGCGTCTATAGAAATTGGCAAACCCCAAAAATCTCTGAAGCTGCTTCCTACTCTCTGGCTTGGGCCAATCCAAGACCGCTCTCACCTTCTCAGGGTCCATCCTCACCTGACCCCTGGAGATGATGTGGCCCAGAAACGTGACGGTGGAGGCGTGGAACTCACACTTCTCGGCCTTGACAAACAGACGATTTTCTAGCAGCCGCTGGAGGACTTGGTGAACATGCCGGATGTGTTCTGCTTGGTTCTGGGAAAAAATGAGTATATCGTCAAGGTAGACAAAAACGAATCTGCCCAGCATATCTCTCAACACATCATTCACCAAGCACTGAAAAACTGCTGGTGCGTTGGTGAGGCCAAAAGGTATAACCAAGTACTCAAAGTGTCCAAGGGGAGTGTTAAAAGCAGTCTTCCATTCATCCCCCTCACGGACCCGGACTAGGTGGTATGCATTGCGCAGATCCAACTTAGTAAAAACTGCGGCCCCCTGGAGGGATTCAAAAGCAGAGTTCATGAGAGGAAGTGGATATTTATTCTTCACTGTAATGTCATTCAAACCTCTGAAGTCGATACACGGCCTGAGTGTTCCATCTTTCTTGCCCACGAAGAAGAACCCGGCTCCCAGAGGTGATGATGAGGGACGGATGATCCCTGCCGCCAGCGAGTTGTTAATATATTCCTCCATAGCCGCCCGCTCTGGCCTTGAGATGTTATACAGACGGCTACGAGGAAACGTGGAGCCAGGCAGCAGGTCGATGGCGCAGTCATAGGGTCGATGCGGGGGTAATGAGAGGGCCTGCTGTTTACAAAACACTTCAGAAAGTCCATGGTACTCAGCGGGGATTAATGACAGGTCCGGCCGGACTGGTTCGGGTTTCTGGTGAGTTACAGAAGGAGGCAGAGCAGACCGCAAACAACAGGCATGACAGGTGGGGCTCCAGTTAGTTATCTTAGCTGTTCTCCAGTCAATGTTTGGATTATGTTTTATCAGCCAGGAATGCCCCAAAACCAGTGGTATGTATGGAGAGTCAATAACAAAAAAGGAAATGAGCTCAAAGTGGTTACCTGACAGCTGGAGCTGGACTGGACAGGTACGTGTGGTGACTCGAGCCAGCAATCTCCCGTCGAGCGTGTTAGCCACCAGTGGCTGCTTCAGTCGCTCCGTAGGCAACCCTAGCTGTTTAACTAACATGGTGTCTAAAAAACTCTCGTCGGCTCCCGAATCAATAAGTGCTTGAAGCTCCAGCGTCTGGTCCTTCCAGCAGATGGTGGCATGTAGTTGGGTACGAGGTCGGGAAGACAGAGGTATAGTCGCTCGGCTCGCTAGGATGCTCCCCCTGGCTAGCGAGCCCTCCTGTTTAACGGTCGGATAGGGCAGGTGGCGACGTAGTGTCCAGTCTTTCCACAGTAGAGGCACATGTTGTTAGCTCTTCGTCGTTCCCGTTCCTCCGCGTTGAGCTGGTTCCGTCCCAGCTGCATAGGTTCGCCTTCGGGGTAATCCTCCGGAATCATGGTTCCCCGTGGCTGTACATGCCGGGAATCAGGCTGGGATCTAACCGGGGTTGGGAAAAGCTCCTTCCCACGAAGCGTTGCGTCACCGCCTGAAGTACGGCGCTTCTCCCTTCGCCGCTCACGGCATCGATTGTCTATACGGATTGTCAGAGAAATTAAATCATCCAAATCATTAGGCACAGGGTGAGATACTAGTTCATCCTTTAGTAATTCACTGAGTCCATTAACAAATACTGCCTGCAGGGACACCTCATTCCACCCACTCTCTGCGGACAAAGTCCGAAACTCAATGGCGTATTCGGCCACGCTCCGAAGCCCTTGGCGGAGAGAGAAAAGCCTCCTGGAAGCGTCTTTACCTTGGACCGGGTGGTCAAAAACCTTCGTCATCTCGGCCGTGAAGGCGGCATAGGTGGCGGTGGTCTGATCCTGCCTTCTCCAGTGAACCGAAGCCCACTCCAACGCCGCTCCCCGCAGCAACTCAATCAGGTAGGCAATTTTAGCTTTTTCCGTAGCGTATGAATGGGGCTGGAGATCAAAGACTAGACCACACTGCATGAGGAACGTCTTACATTGACCTAGATTTCCATCGTACCTTTCTGGTGGGGAAACCCAAGGTTCCCTAGCGGGGTTGTTAGTAGTTGGTGCAGCTACGGCTGGTACTGGGGGTGGGTTCTGCAGTGCATTCTGGAGTTCTGCCATGCGGGTCGATAATCTTTGGAGTCCTCCCATTATCTCCTGAAGCGCGGTGCTGTGCTGATCCAAGATCGCTCCCTGAGTTGAGACGGCATGACGGACAGGCTCCAAGTCTGCTGAGTCCATACTGGCCGGATCGTTCTGTCAGGCTGGAGGCCAGGACTCAGACGCAGACCAGAGGTAGTTGCAATTAAAGGTGATTTTATTGAATGGGACACACAAACTGAGGTTTGGGGTGGCCGGTGGTCTGGAGGAATCCGTGAGGGAATAGGATCCGGGCTCAGGGTCAAGCAAATCTGGCAGACAGAGCAGGGTCACGGGTTCAGAGCGGGATAGCAGGCTGAGGTGAGAGAGGATAGAACAGGTTAGCATACGATATCACAAACGGGATAGTACTAAGATTAAGCAGGCGTGTAATCATACAAGTTGATCCAACGATCCGGCGGAGACTGGAAAGTTGGCCAGGCTTATAAAGGAAGTAGATGGTAGATCAGGAGCAGGTGTGCAGAGTGGTGTGATGAACCTCAGGTGTGTATGCTGGAGCTCAGTGCCACGCCCACCGGTGGCCTACAGAGCATGAGAGGGAGAGCACAACACAGAGACAGACAACAAAACAAAACACACCAAGCATACAGCAGCACACCAAAAGGGGAAAAGAACACAAAAACTACATACACACACACACACACACACACTATGAAGAGGGCCAGGGTCACGGTCAGCGGACCGTGACACGGCTCTACTCCGAGTTCCTCACGGATGACTGAGCTTCTCACCCTATCTCTAAGGGAGACGCCAGCCACCCTCCCATTTTGGCCGCTTGTACCCTGGATCTCATTCTTTCGGTCATGACCCAGCCTTCATGACCATAGGTGAGGGTAGGAATGAAAATTAACTGGTAGATCGAGAGCTTTGCCTTTTGGCTCAGCTCTCTTTTCGTCACAACGGTGGGATAAATTGAATGTAATACCACCCCCGCTGCGCCGATTCTCCGACCAATTTGCCGCTCCATTGTCCCCTCACTCGCGAACAAGACCCCAAGGTATTTGAACTCCTTCACTTCGGGTAAGGACTCATTCCCTATGTGGAGTAGACACTCCATCGGTTTCCTGCTGTGAACCATGGCCTCAGATTTAGAGGAGCTGATCCTCATCCCAGCTGCTTCACACTCGGTTGCGAACCGATCCAGTGAGTGCTGAAGGTCACAGGCCGATGATACCATCAGGACCATATCATCTGCAAAGAGCAGCGATGAGATCCCCAGCCCACCGAACTGCAACCCCTCCCCACCCTGACTATGCCTCGATATCCTGTCCATAAATATCACAAACAGGATTGGTGACAAAGCGCAGCCCTGGTGGAGGCCAAACCTCACCTGAAACAAGTCCGACTTACTGCAGAGATCCCGGACACAGCTCTCGCTTTGGTCATACAGAGATTGGATGGCCCTGAGTAGGGACCCCCTCACCCCATGCTCCCGCAGCACCTCCCACAGTATTTCCCGGGGGACCCGGTCATACGCCTTCTTCAGATCTACAAAACACATGTAGACTAGATGGGCATACTCCCAGACTCCCTCCAGGGTCCTTGCAAGAGTGAAGAGCTGGTCTGTTGATCCACGACCAGGACGGAATCCGCATTTTTCCTCTTTAACCTGAGGTTCGACTATCGGCCGAACCCTCCTTTCCAGCACCTTGGAGCAGACTTTACCAGGGAGGCTGAGAAGTGTGATACCCCTGTAATTGGCACACACCCTCAGGTACCCCTTTTTGAACAGGGGAACCACCACCCCGGTCTGCCACTCCTTAGGCACTGTCCCAAACTTCAACGCAATGTTGAAGAGGCGTGTCCAAGACAGCCCCTCCACACCCAGAGCTTTCAGCATTTCTGGACGGATCTCATCAATCCCCGGGGCTTTGCCACTGTGGAGTTGTTTGACTACCTCAGCGACTTCCACCAGGGAAATTGACGACAATCCCCTCCTTGGTATTAGTTGGATTTAGGAGTTCCTCAAAGTTCTCCTTCCACCGCCCTATTACCTCCTCAGTTGAGGTCAACAGCATCCCATCCTTACTGTACACAGCTTGGATGGTTCCCTGCTTCCCCCTCCTGAGGTGGCGAACGGTTTTCCAGAAGCACCTTGGTACCGACCGAAAGTGTTTCTCCATGTCTTCTCCGAACTTTTCCCACACCCGCTGCTTTGCCTCTTTCACGGCAGAGACTGCAGCCCTTTGGGCCCTTCAGTACCTTGCAACTGCCTCCGGAGTCCTCTGGGATAACATATTCCGGAAATACTCCTTCAGTCAGACGGCTTCCCTGACCACCGGTGTCTACCACGGTGTTCGTGGGTTACCACCCCTTGAGGCACCTAAGACCCTAAGACCACAGCTCCCTGCCGCAGCTTTAGCAATGGAAACTTTGAACGTTGTCCACTCGGGTTCAATGCCCCCAGCCTCCACAGGGATGCATGAAAAGCTCCGCCGGAGGTGTGAGTTGAAAGTCAGACAGGAGCCTCCTCCAGATGCTCCCAATTTACCCGCCCTACCCGTTTGAGCTTACCAGGTCTGTCCAGAGTCTTCCACCACCCCCTGACCCAACTCACCACCAGATGGTGACCGGTTGACAACTCCATCCCTCTCTCAACCCAAGTGTCCAAAACATATGGCCTCAGATCAGATGATACAATTATAAAATTGATCATTGAACTTTGGCCTAGGGTGCTCTGGTACCAAGTACACTTATGAGCATCCCTATGTTCAAACATGGTGTTCGTTATAGACAATCCATGACTAGCACAGAAGTCCAACAACGAACAACCACTCCGGTTTAGATCAGGGAGGCCGTTCCTCCCAATCATGCCTCTCCATGTGTCTCCATCATTGCCCACGTGCGCGTTGAAGTCCCCCAGCAGAACTACGGAGTCCCCCACTGGAGCCCCATGCAGGACTCCATACAAGGTCTCCAAGAAGGCAGTATACTCCAAGCTTTTGTTTTGTGTATATGCCCAAACAACAGTCAGAGTTTTCTCCCCCACAACCTGCAGGCGTAGGGAGGCGACCCTCTCGTCCACCAGGGTGAACTCCAACGTAGCGGCGCTCAGCTGGGGGGTTGTGAGTATCCCCACACCCGCCCGGCGCCTCACACCCTGGGCAACTCCGGAGAAGAAAAGAGTCCAACCCCTATCCAGGAGTATGGTTCCAGAACTGAGACTGAGGTAAGCCCCACCAGATCTAATTTGTAGCGCTCCACCTCCCGCACAAGTTCCGGCTCCTTCCCCCACAGAGAGGTGACATTCCATGTCCCCAGAGCCAGCCTTTGCTGCCCGGGTCTGGTCCATCGAGGCCCCTGACCTTCACTGACACTCGTGTGGCAGCGCACCCGACCCCAGCGGTTCCTCCCACAGGTGGTGGGCCCATGGGATGGAGAGGTGCAACGTTGCTTCTTCGGGCTGTGCCCAGCCGGGCTCCGTGGCAAACCCGGCCACCAGGTGCTCCCTGAAGAGCCCTCCATCTGGGCCTGGCTCCAGACGGGGGCCCTGGGCTTCCTCTGGGCAGGATAACTCTACCTTTTCCTTGTTGAATCATAGGGTTTTTGAATCACTCTTTGTCTGGCCCCCTACCTTGTTGATCTTATAAACATTAAACTCTGTAATATAAAACCAAGTGACTTGAATTCCCAGCATGAGTTTCAGCTCCCACTGCATGTGCAGACATGTGATGGGAATTCTGTTAAGAGGTCAAAGGTTGTGACCTGATTTTGGAAAGGCTAGCATGGCTATCCCAAACCTTTCTTATCTCAGCTAATGGCTCTTTCTAATGTAACTGCAGTCAGTGTGTGAGTTTCACTGACACTAACATGACAGGCGAGTACTTTAATGTCCAATCCTGCTGGTCAGAGGTCACAAGCAGGTCACTTCTCTATATCTATCTTAGTACCAACTTCGAACCGAATCCAAAATGGAACTCATCCCTACTAAAGAGACTGTAATGTTGGAAAATACCCACTTGATTAGCTTCTGATAAACCAATGACTCTAATGTACATATATTCTTGTGAGTTTTGTACAAAGATGGACTTGAAAAAAAGGTGACCCTATCCTTTAATTGTTCCTTTCTACCTACATAAATATTTCTGGATCGAGTAAAAAGGGTGAGACATTACTCATTAGACCTGTTTCCGTCACTTGGGGTTCCAGTTTAGTTTTGTAGTTTTGTAATGTTCAACAGTCATTGTGTGTGTGTGTGTGTGTGTGTGTGTGTGTGTGTGTGTGTGTGTGTGTGTGTGTGTGTGTGTGTATACTAATATATTAATGGTCTTCTCTTTGGCAGAGCATATGAGTAACTTGTGATATTTTGTTGTACTTAAAGTTATAGTGCGTAGTTTCTGAGGAATTCTAAGTAATGACAACAAAACTGTCGGCGTGTCCACATGATACAAGCCTTCTGTGACCACCCCCCCCTCCTCCACACAGTCGCTAGTAGCCAAGGAGGACACAGAGGATTAAAAAAACATGATGGACTCTTCAGAAGAGGTAATTATCTTCACTCGAGTTTCTGCGCGGGAAAGTCACCGAACGCCACAATCTTCTGAAAATAGCCATATATATATATATATGTATATATATATAAAAAATGTACGCACTAAAGCTTTAATGCAAGCTGAGTGAGTCGATTGAAGTATGTTAGGCCTACACAAATCCCCAGGGTGCACTGCGGTTTTCAGAAATAGACCTCAAGTGGCTTCCATCCAGGAAGTTAGCTGTTGAAAAGCTTGCTTATGGTTTTCATAGTTTTTTTTTTTAGCTTTATTTAATGAACATCATACATAAATATATATCCTCCAAATAAGTCTGATTACTTTGTAATAAATTTTTAAAAACTTGCTCAACCATCTTGCTCATGCAATGAATCAATAACAATTAAAATATTTAGTTATTAGTGTTCAAAGGAAAACCAAAAATTTTTTTTTTTTACTGCGATCAGCTTCGTGGGAAATTAAGAATCAATGCCACCGACATAACCAATCACACTATGACAGACTCTCCACTTAGCACCAATTGCAATGTTTAATTGTAAATTAATGTAGCCTACTGGCAGTCTGACACACGTGGGTGCTCAGTATTTTCATCGCACCTATGAATGGTGTTGATTTTGGATTGAAAAAGTGAGAGAAAATAGTTGCATTTGTCCACTGAAGGTTGTAGAAACTTTGTCAAGTGGGTTAAGAAGTTTGTTTATTGTAAAAAACCAGAGGAGCAAATTCATTGAGTAACTTTTGGTCACGTCCATCTGAAGATGCTACGTACCAGGTTTCGTGCTGATCCGTCGCACGGCCTAGGACGAGTTCGAAAAAGTTGGTTTTGCGCATTGCGCGATATTATGAAAAAACTTTTGAGGGGAAATGGGCATGGCCTATATCATGTGATTCAGCTTGATTCAAGGAAAACGTGGATGTAAGGTTTTCTAATGTGCGATGTGTATGGTGGGAGTTAAAGGCAAAAAAAACATTATAGCGCTACCTAGTGGTCCACATGTGTAATTTTTGGTAGGTGTGGTCCATGACCCATTGTCCATCTACGCTGTAAATTTAAAGTTGTTCACATTAGTGTAAGTTATGAATCTAGACTTGGGTCCCATAGGCCACGCCCACTTTGACCCCTCAGTACCCCACTCTAGGGTTGGCCTCAGGAGTGTCCCTAGATGGTACCCATCAAATTTTGTAAAAATCAGATGAGCTGTTCATGAGATATAAACTTTTTGTACTTGTAGTGCCCCCTAGTAACCAATTTTCGTAAAACATGTGGGGGACCTCCAGAGCGTCATGGCAAACAAGAATCTAAAGTTTGGCGTTGATGGCATTTATTTTGGCCGAGATATGGCAAAGTTGGTGTTTTCATAGTTAGCTACACAAATTTGTTTGTGCGTAATATGCGCAATTGTTATCCTATCAAAATTATTTTTACTAACTTTTTGTTAGGCCCATCTGGAGATGCTACCTGCTAAATTTCGTGCCGATCGGTCACACGGTCTAGGAGGAGTTCGAAAAAGTAGGTTTTTGATAAATCGCGATTTTTCACGCATAAAAGTTTAGGCGGAAATGGGCGTGGCCTATATCACGTGATTCAGTTGGATCCAGGGAACGCGTGGATGTATGGTTTTTGAATGTCCGGTGTGCGAGTTATAGGCCAAACGCGTTTTTTCTGCTATAACGCCACCTAGTGGTGGAAGTGGGTCAATTGTTGCGCCTGAGGTCCTTGCGGAGTTTCGGACCAGTCCTGAAAATGGCAACCCCCCAACATGTACGGTTTAGGCTGTAATCAGAGTTTTAGGCGGAGAAGAAAAATAATGTATGATTAATCCTTACAAAAACAATAGGGTTCCACAGCCCTGCTGTGCAAACGGCGTAGCTCTTGCTACCGCCGGTTCTTCCAGACTCGGGCTTGGACCCCTAATAAAAATGAAAAAGAAATCCATATTTTCATGGATGGGACTATTAAAGGGACACTCAGGCTAACTCAACTCATGGTGTCTGTGTATTTTAAAATTGTTTAAAGTCAATTACTTTGTTCAACAGCTCTTTTATATAGGCCTACAGTTTGTGTCTAATGTGCTGCCTCATATGACAATATACTACTGAATCTGGGATGTTTATCATTTTACACTCACCCTTAATTCATCCTCCTCCTCTGTGCTTGCAGCTGAGCAGAGGCAGATTCTGGCTGCAGATGAACGAAAGAGAGAGTTCCACGAGGAGAAGAGGAACGAGTTTGAGAGCTATGCTGAAGAGGAGCATGATGGTATATCTGATGAGAGGGATGAGATCATTCACTCAACCAGCTCATTCATCCACTAAAATTCTCATAATCTTCCCAGAACAAAACGAGAAGACCAGAGAGAGCACCGAGCAGTGGAGGGAGTTTCACTACGACGGGATGCATCCTCCTCACGAGTACAACCGCCAGTCCATCTGAGACTGGAGGGCAGTGGAGTGAGGTGTTGCTGTAAAACATCTTTAACCACACAACGAGGCCTTTCTCCTCTCATCTTGACACCTAACAGCTACAGAATTTTCAGCTTGTTTCAACCCTTGTGTTGTTGATTTTGGCTTTAGTTCCAATGGGCTATTGATGAACAAATATACATTCCTTTCATTTAGGGCTGTAGCTAAAAATTATTTTCATTATCAATAAATTAACTATACTCATTACTTTGGCAATTAATCTATTATTCATTTGGTCTATAATTTAAAACTTAAATTCCATAACCGCAAAACCCGAGCTGACTTAATAAAATTGCTTACTTTGTCCGACCAACAGCCAAAAACCAAAGATAGTCAATTTACTATTATAGTGGAATAAGAAAACCAGCAAATATTTACATTTGAGAAATTGAAACCAGTGGATGTTTGGCAGATTTGCTTAAAAGATAACTTAAAAAGTAATTCAGAAAAAGTAGTGTACAGCATGTATTATTATTATGGCCTAAGTCCAATAACAGAAATCATAAATAGACTTATTCAGGATTATGGAAGGGTAGTGCTGCATAAAAAGTTCTGTCAACACATATAGATATAAAGCAGATGAAAATCCATTGTATTTAACAGCTGGGGTCTCTGAAGCCCCAAACAGAAGTACATTTCTGTAGCTGACTCCTAAAGCACATTATCAGTTAAAAATTATTTTTATAATCAAGTCTAATAAAATGAGGAAAAGTATTGAGCTGATAAATGGATATTTTTTCGCTGTTAAGGGCTTGGGTTAAGAGAATGTGCAATGATTTTATGCTACATTACACATGAATACATGTGAATAAACTGTATTTACTCATACTGTATTTACTATAATATTTACTCACTTCTAATGACATAAGTTAAATCTTCTAACATACCGGTAATTATTTAAACATTTGTATCTGTATTTTCACTATAAGAAATGTGTACAAACTAACCTGATATTTACTCCCTCTCAAAGAAGCAACAACTCATGCAAACAAGCCTTTTTTTAATACATGAATATCTACAACTCCAATGCATATTTCTGCAACAATATATATACATGCAAACTAAGGGCTTTCAATGGTTCATATTTTTTGCTTTCTGTTGATTCCTTTTGTGATATAGGGAAGACAAAAATAAACAAGACCCAAGCACGAACTGTGTTGAGATTTGTATTTACAGTACGTAGAGGTCAATATTCACCACAACATTTCTAGATAATTCAAGATGGCAAAGCCCTCGATACTGGGCATGTTCTGTTAGAGTGTTCTTTTTTTTAACCATTCATGTTGAGTGATTTAAAATGAAATAGAGGTACCACAGAGAAAATACAAAGACAGGCCCCTTCTCTTCTTTGTGTGAAAATCTCTAGAGCAGGGGTCTTCAACGTTGTCTAGTCCAAGGACCCCTCAGCTGAAAAAGAAAAAGATGAAGCAGGGGCCTATCTATCTATCTATCTATCTATCTATATTTTAAATTGAGTTGCATATTAAACTGGGCCTACAATAACGTGTAGGGCTGCCTGAAGCCTTTACACATACCCTTTCATGGTGCATACAATACTAAGCTACTAAAATAATTGTTGACATATTCATATATTTCTACTCATGTTTTAATGTTAAAATGTGGCACAGTGAATCCTTAAGGTTACCTGTATCTGTGGATGGCTACCATACCTATAGGCCAGTAAGCCTAGAATCAATGTTGTGTAAATGAAAAAAAAAGATTTATCTCTACAAATATGTTGGATTCATGTTCATGTATATTTTCAGACATATTTTAATTTTAATATTTTTTTAAACTATCGAACAATAATTTGGTGGCTCCCCTGCAGCAACTCTGAGGACCCCCTACGGGTCCCCGACCCCCTGTTGAAGATCTCTGCTCTAGAGAGTGAGCGGAGGAGAAAAGGAGAGTCTTTCTGCTAAATTCAACAGGCGTGTATGAAAGCACAGTGATTAAACACAGAGTACGTGAGCTGTCCGCAGACTAGCCACTTCATGAAAGGAAGCAGAGCATGATAGTATGACTACTGAACTGTAAAGTACTGATTTAACGATTCTGCAATGGGAGCAATCGTTATCTAGATACGTTTGCATTCATTTGTCATTTTACATTTTTACTGCAGACACGACTGTGCACTTCACTGATAAACATTTTCTTTAAATCCAAATATAATTCAAGGTTTTTAAAGGGAAAACAACCCATTCAGTACAAGTTACATTACACTCATACTGTCAATAATGATGGATTTAAAGAAATAAACCATCGATCGAACTCTCCCAATGGTACGTTAGAATAATATGCAGGAGGTTTACCTTTTCAACTATCATCATCATCAACATCCTCATTAGCAGTGAGAGTGGTTTGGTTGGCTTCATGTTGGAGCACATCCCTGAGAACTGGTCACACAGCAACAACACGTGGTTGCCCTCCTGTGGCCAAGGAGGACTTCACAGTCACGTCAAAAAATTAATTCAAATAAAATAGCAATTACAAAGTAACAACTATTAGATACTGTATTTTTATCATCCAATTCAATAGCTCTCCAGTCCAGTCTTATAACACACTTACACATTTCTTCCAAAATAATATATTGTAAGAAAATAAATAATCCAATACCTAAGTGCAACGCACCAGCCCTGTCAGCGATCACAGCCGTGATTGAAACACACCGCCCTGCTCGTATTTCCTGTCCGCACACTTTAAAAGCAAAGAGAGAGCGATAACACATATGTCACACTGTTGGGAGCCATTGTAGCAAATACCACAGCAAATTAAGAAGAGCTGTCAAAACAACAAGAAGAAGTTCAGAGTGCAGAAGATGTCACAATTATTTACCACAGCTTGAAGCTTATATTTCACTTGCATAACATGACTCCACTCAACATTTCCAGGCAAGATATTTACAAAAGGCATACAGTGGAGCGTCCTTTTCTCAAGACGCTCACAGTCAAAACTGATAGCAGCTTCAATAAAGAGTTCCCTTTAGTGTGGCACTTCCCAGCTGCTTGTTTATCTGCCAGACAACCATGATCCAGGCTGAACATGGCTTCCACAATAACTTCTGGTGAGCATCTTCCCCTCTGTACTTCCAGGTCTGTATGACAGTGGGAAGGGAAGCAACGGGGGTGCTGTACTGAGCCATGGTAAATGGAGCTGAGCCGAAGCTCCTCAAATTCCTCCCGTGGTTGGCAGAAACAGATGGAAGGTTGCAGGATGGGCGAACTGGGCGACGATGTTGAGGCCTGGGATGGTTGTATCCCGTCTCAAAGCTCTGTGGTCTCCCAGCTCACCTCCCGCGGAACCTGGCGTCATTTAGTCCCAGTGTGGATGACTGTAACAGTGGAGGGTCGTGGCCGCGGTGGCTCGGCCACCACAGATGGTTCCTCTCGTACAGGAGAAGAGGCATCAGAGTCCTGATTGTGCACTTTAACAGCAGAGGGCAAAGGTTCTATTGGAGGACCTATGGGAGAAAATATAGTAAAAGGATAAGTCTGGAAATGTTCTGTGTTTTGATTATTGTCAAAAAATCCCATGAAAAGACCAAAACCACTGTGTGTGTGTGTGTGTGTGTGTGTGTGTGTGTGTGTGTGTGTGTGTGTGTGTGTGTGTGTGTGTGTGTGTGTGTGTGTGTGTGTGTTATGGCACCAGTATGCTTCTTTAGAAGGGCTTGTTGGATAATCAAATAGCTTTGGAAACACGCTCTCCCCCAACGCCGTTCTGAAGTTAGATTAGGGGGCTCCGTGTTCGATCATTTCTGTAACTATCTGACATTTTTTCTCGAGAGAAAAACGTGCAAACGTTTGAAAACGTGCACCGTTATCCCCAATATTTTAACAATATAATGTCTTCTCCCTCTCTACGATGGCTGGCTTTTAATTCTGCCTTCAAGTGCAGCTGTTTGAAAAAAATATACAAACCCTTTTGATTTCTACTAGATCAGACAGCATGTCGTTCAAACTGGTTCTGATTAGGTATATCCCAATGCCAAGGCCATCTGTTAATACTTTACTGAAAATAGTTTTTAATAGTTTCCTGAAACAAGCCAGCACTGTGGTTATATACAAATGTTACTCAAACTGGAGTAATTGCAATTTTCAAGCATTGGATTAAAACACATTTGGTGCTCTGGTGAGTATTTACAGCAGCAGCTGATTGACTCACAACAAACTACAGTGATGTCCATCGTAATGAAGTCACCAAGTGCAACAGTGTGACTCATTGATGTGTTTCTATGTCTATGACACAGAGGTTTTGGCTATGCAGACAATACTGTAGGATCAATGAGATTTATTGACAATAAGAAAAACAGAATATCACCAGACTCTTTGTTTAGGTTTTCTTTCTTTCATTCTTGACCTTGGAGTAGTGGTAAAAATAATACTGAGCCATTTCCATTACAACTGAACAAACTCTGGCGGCTATTGGCGGCTAGAAAAAAGTAAGTAGGTCAACCATATGCTGTTGTCAATCACAAGTGTTTGATAAATGACTGAAATGATTGATAAAGTAAGTAAACAAAAATCTTCTCTTCATATGTATAAATCTCATGTAAAATTAAGAAACGTGATCACGTGGCTCGTGTCAAATCAGTTTAGTCTGTTTAATTGAAAATTACACCTTAAGAGCTTTTTTTAGTTTACAATCATCTCGGTGAAGAAGGCAGCAGAGTTGACAGAGCTGGGCTGAGTGCGGCATTAAAACTTGGACATGTTTATGTCTACAGAGACATCTGAAGTGTCACTCACAGTCCTCCAGGGAGAGCGGGGCACAGTCCACAGACTGGCTCTTGGCTGGAGCACGACTCTGAGGGTTGGAAATGGAGTTGGCGTTGTGAATGCTGCTGCCAAAGCTGGTGCCCAGCTGCAGGCGCCTCATGTGGCGGATCACAGCCGTCGCATTAAAAGCTTGCTGTAAAGAGAGGGTGTGAACAGACAAATGTACAGACGAACCACTGTATGTTTTTGCAATTCAAAAAGATAGAGAATATTGTGTTTTTAGTCCTATCTGATAAGTCTTGTGTGCTCACCCTCCATTTGCTTTTGGCAAAGTTTTTCCGCATCTGTCGACTGACTGATTCATGTATGTTCTTGCAGAGAGCAGTGTCTCCAGCAATCCTGAAAATTAAAGTCAAGTCATTTTAGAGCATGTAAATAACAATTTACACATACAAACACAGCATTACCCAAATGGTTTATATTTGTATCTGTAAAACCTCTGGGAATCGTCCTCATGCTGTTTTCGTATTTGCTTGGATCATTTATTTTCATTCTGCTAAAACATCTTTGATTGATGGCCCGATGTTTTTGCAGGAGCTCACACACTACATCACTTTCTGTCACATTTGTCTTAATATCTCTGTATGAAACTTTGTCAATGAAAGTCATTTCTCTCTTTTATGACCTGTTGCTGGTGTCACAAACCACATATTTGTATCAGAGGGACCACCTGCCCAGGACCCAAAAGGCCTATTTATGGCTAACAGACCTATTCATATTGGCCACCTCAGCCAGAGACAGCAGCCCACCCCCGCTCGCTCTCGTAAGCTCCGGCTCAGGCCTGGGAAGACATCCTAATTATTCATTAAAGCTTCCACATTCTTCAAGGATCCTTCAGGATGCCAGCCACTAATTGGCAACCATTTATTCAGCAGATTTCTCTCTTAGGGCTGGCGGTGCCGAGCAGAGGTGGGTTCGTGGCTCGGAGCCATGGCGACAGATGACAGTGGGAGGACATGCTCTCCATGACAAATGCGTAAGCCTGGCAATCTGCGTCATACTGTTGTTTAATCGCACCAAGAAGTGTGTGGTTCTCCGTGATTGTCTGGTTGGGGTGCAGTGTGGCGGTGGTTAATTTCTCACCAAGGGTGCTGAAGAGCCTGGTCACATATGAATCTCTTTTCTGGGTCCTTTTCCATTAGGCAGCTGATGAAGTCTTTGGCTGCAGAGGGAAATGAAAAGGTCAACAACATGTCCAGCTGAAAATATGTTATATACTCTGGAACAGCAAAGGGTCCTGCAACAATTTTACTAAAACAGGTCCTGCAAAGAACCATGTAATTTAGTAGTAATTATAGAGAAAATAGAGATGATGTTCTGAGACAGCACAGATACTAAAGCCCAGTTTATTACTTCAGTTTTTAAGGAGGAACCAGAAAGTATTTCAGTAGTTGTGTAGAGTTTATAAGATGTAGCTGATTACCAGAAGAATTTTCTTTAAATAATTTTAAACCCAAGAAAATACTAATGTAATGTATATTTGTTGAACTGTATGCATGCCCATAAAAGACATTTTTCATTTCAGCATGTTGACTACAAGACTCTATGACATGTCGTCTTGCCTCTTATATTCTAAAAACACAGTGTATGCACACACACAGACAAACACACACACACACACACACACACACACATCATCATAGCTCACCGGAGTCTGATATGTCATCCCAATATGGTGCGTCAAACTCATAGTCTGCCTTGAGAATCTGCTCAAAGAGCTTTGAATCATTCTCATCATAGAAAGGAGGGTAACCACACAGCCTGGGAAGATGAAGATGGATGATTACACAACAACAGCCTGTGTGAATGCCGTCATCCAGCTGATGTTAGAAACTTTAACCCAAATCTAAAGAGGATTTGCTGTGGCCTAATCTCATTCACTGGCAGTTTGATTTTTCATATAGCATGCAAAGGGGGGGAAGTTCAGAGGGATTATAGAGATACATGAATACTAAGACAAACACAACCCATTTACATATGATATTGGAAAAACATGACATGCAAACTGCAAATCTACAACATCAATTCATGTTGTATATTGAAATTGTGACCTTCACTATGGAACAGTCTAAATTATTCCATAAAAAAACACCAGCTCATTTGTGAGGGCTTCAGAAACTCTTCCACTTAATTACCTTAAAATTCCTCATACCTAACGAATGTATAACGACTCCAGGGATTTTCTCTTTGCTAACGAGCAACACCACTTTCTTAATTTGGCAGCGTCATGTAACACTTTCCACTTAAAGCTTTACAGACTCTGTAAAATAGGAACAGTAGCTGTGGGAATCACTCAGACTATGATCAAATGGTGTATATTAATATCTGGATTTATTTCAGGTTTGATGGTTTGAGACTGCTTTTATGTTGTTTTTAAGAGGAATTGTCTCAGGATGAAATTGTAATTATTTTCCCTTAACATTTAATCTAGTTCATCATCAGTTCAAATTTAAATTTGTCCAATACTTTGATTTATTTCCAAATACCTGCAAAACCAATGGCATTCCCATCAACCTCAGCTGTACTTCGTGTTTAGTGCTAATTAGCCAATGTTAGCATGCTAACCCAATAAATTAAATATGTGTTCCAAATGCTTACTACATACTAATTCTATACATTATATAGGCTACTACATACTAATCATCATAGTATACTGTGTACAGTTAAGATTCAAAAATATCAGACACTTATTTGATACAGGAAATTATACAAAATGTGTGATACAGGAAATTATACAATATATGTGATGTCAGTTGTTGAACAAACTGCCAACTGAACTTCACAAGTAGACATGCAAAATGTTTTCCCAAGATTTAATAGGCTACTAGTGTGAATGCACTACACACTAAAAAAACGGCTTAGAATCAGTATGTAGTAGTAGTAGTAGTAGTACTATGAATTTCGGACACGGCGTAGTCTACCTGCTAAACATGTTAGCATTGTCATTGTGAGCATGCTAACATGCTAACGTTAGGCAACAGGAAGGAGGGCTGCGGTCTTAGTCACTATGTCTATTGTGCTTGGATATTTCTAGAGATTTTAAAATGCTATTCATGTTTTTTATAATTGTTATTATTGACTGGTGCTGAGAGAGTGCCAAGACACATTGTATTTCATTGCTGTGGTACTTCGTACTAATATGCATATGACAATAAACTTGAAGTGAACTTTTGCCAAAGTACAGCCTCACAGAGCTAGCATGGCTGTAGACTCGTTTATTTTTCAATTCTAGTCTTGTTATCACTTTTATGAGGTTTATCTGTAACTCTAACTTTGCTCCCTTTGTTGATCATACTCTTGACAAAGAGGTTTTTAATCTCAGTGAGGTTTTGCTGGTGGTTTCTGGGCTTCCTGTTTAGATAAAAGTTTAAAAAAGAAAAATGTAAAAAAAAATACATAAGAATCAAGCTATCAAACATGCACAAAATAAGCTTCAGTTAAAAACCATATTCAGATTTAAAAGTGAGCACTTACAGAATATAAGCGATGACCCCAATAGACCAGCAGTCCACAGCTTTACTGTAGGGCTTCTGAGCTAAAACCTCAGGAGCTGGAACAATTAAATTATTTTTTAAACGTGGTCAGAAAAAACTAGTGAAACAATGCAAACAGTTTTCAACCATGACACAGAGGCTGAAGAAGAATGTAAATGTTTGTTGGTTTGCCTGTAGCAGATGGCTAAGGCTGACCTGTGGCTACTGGCAGATTAGATTAAATCATGTTTAGCCAACTACTGCATCTAATTAGCTCGGGGGAGTTTCCAGAGCTCAGAGGGCGTCCTCACCCACGTATCCTGGAGTCCCACAGGCGGTGGCCATCACGTCACCTGTTCCCTCCATCTTTGACAAGCCAAAGTCACTGATCATGATCTTTGATTCATCATGGGGACTGAAGTACAGCAGGTTCTCAGGCTGGAAATAAAGGAAAAGAGGTAAAAAAGTGTGCGTGTGTGTGTGTGTGTGTGTGTGTGTGTGTGTGTGTGTGTGTGTGTGTGTGTGGATTCATTTCAATCATCCAGGCGGTAAAATATCAGACAAAACATGAAAATAAATCCCCTGGATTTGTCAGTCAAGAGTTGGGGGAGGTTTACGGCTCATCCAAGAGGCTTCATCAGTTTTACCAAGAAGGAAAATCCCCAACATTTAACCTCTGTGGGTGATCCTCATGAAGCGCTCACATAATATCACTCACGCAGGTTAAATAGCAGGGATATCCCCTCTTTGTAAATGTGAAGAGTTCTCCTCGATGAGTGAAAAAACATTTTTAACGCTTGTATTGGATTTTGTACCTTTAGGTCTCTGTGCACTATGCCCATAGAGTGCAGATAGTTGACTGCATCCAAAACCTGTCGAATGAGCCGACTGGCATCCATCTCTGTGTAGAAACCTTTCTCTACGATGCGGTCAAACAGCTCACCTCCAGACACCCTGTCAGCACACAAGACAGGTTTATCTAATGACACTTTACTTTTAAGTGGTATATTCATCGAATATTAGTAGATTACCTAATTACAAAGATTAATTTCATGTGGACACTAATATTTGCCATAGCTGCCAGCCAAGTTAACCTACATGGGAATACTACATCTGCAGTAAAAAATAACATGGGGAACCACATAAGGATCTATTTTTTAGTCCACTTTATAAACACAATGTTTTCTTACTTCTGTAGCAATATGTACCTGCACCAAAATTATCTGATCCCCCAAACTCTAAAACAGCCTCCTTAAAAATGTTTTTACACCTGCATTTCTCTAGTAAATGGTTTACTGATCAAAACACTTCCACAAATAATTCCAGTTATTTATTGTTTAGGGACCCAACAATGACACTGGTACACAACAGTACATGGGATGGACAAAACAATAGAAATGTCTTATTCAGTTCAGTGCAAAAATTGATCAAATGATTACATTTAATTGTCATTTTGCAGCTGTAGTTTACAGTGTTGTAAAATTAGCCAGTGCTGTTGCCACTCACCTCCTGTTGTTGCTTTACAAAATCATAATTCAACCCATCCTGCTGTCCTGTTCCCTGTGCGTCTTCACCATGTTAACCATTCCCAAGAAAAACAAACTTACCAGCATTAGACGCACTGCCTCCTAAATCATCTGCCTTCCCACACCCAGTCTATCAGATATAAACCTCAGAGTCAGCACACAGCTAGCACTCACAATATCAAATGACAAGGATCACCCCCCAAACCAACACTTCACATTACTCCCAACTGGCCTGATATTCAGAACACTTAAAAGAGCTTGCTTTAGCAGGAGTTTTGTTCCTTCTGCAATAGCAACCCTGAACAATCTTCCTCGCTGACTCTGTTGTGGTTAATTGAATTAATGTACAGTCATGTGAAAAAATTAGGACACCCATGCTAAAATCATCTTTTGGAAATTGATCTGAATGCCTTAATTAAAAAAATGAGGAAAACTCCAATCCTTAAGGACACCAATTTTCTTTGTGAATGAATAATGTATCGTACATAAATAAATGTTCTTCCTTAAAATACAGGGGGCATAAGTCAGTACACCCCTATGTTAAATTCCCATAGAGGCAGGCAGACTTTTATTTTTAAAGGCCAGTTATTTCATGGATCCAGGCTACTATGCATCCTGATAAAGTTCCCTTGGCCTTTGGAATTAAAATAGCCCTACATCATCACATACCCTTCACCATACCTAGAGATTGGCATGGGGTACTTTCCATAAAATCATATCTCAATGCAAGTATATATATATATATATATATATATATATATATATTTTTTTTTTTTTTTTTTTTTTTACAAATTAATTTGTGTTATGTCATCAAGACTTTTGAGACTTGACCCTTCGTCACATTATTTAACTTTGAAGTGTTTGCAACTGATTGATTGCAACCAGCAATTCATCTCAACAACTTTAAAGTGCAATGACAAAGGGCAAAAAGAGTAAGTAAGTGACTCATATTAAGTTGAGCATCAATTCTGAAAATGTGCCTGCTTTCAAGGATGAAAGCCGTTTTATAAGTGAGACTTCAAGGCAGAGGTATAACGAGGGCAGATAACCGCTGCTTAAATTGTTGGTGCATTAGTCACAAAGACTGTGAAATGATGTGGTGACGGGAAAGGTCTCTGAAATCATGACGACATATGCCACACAGGAAAACAGCAAAGAGGTTTTCAGACACATACACTGACTGAAATACATTTAACAAGATATTTGCAACATAAACAACACTTTGGACCACATCCTCAAATGACCATTAAATGGAATCAACAGCTGCAACAGCCTCAACGCAAGCTCAAGCTTTAAGAGCATAAAGTAAATATGCTTATTCCCTTGTTGCCAAGAATTTGACGAGAAGATCGATACCTCTCTCATGTCTGTAAGGTGAATATGAAGCTGGACCAGGAGAAAGTTAGCTTAGTTAAGCTTAGCACAGCTAACAGCTGGCTAATTATCAGTTATAATTGTCTATATTGGTGTTACTTTCTATTATTTTTATATATATTTTAACGGTATATTCATTTTTCTATTATTATATGTTAACAAAAAATATTTGTTTATCTATTCCTTGTGTCGATTTAAGCACGTGTAATTTCTGGCTACCTTACAAATCTTTTGTACCATGCAGCGGATGAGTATTTTTGCATCCAGATAGGTAGAAGAGTCTGTGAGGATCCCAGAAACACCTTCAGAACAGCAAAATGTGATTTTAAATGACCTTCTGGGTTTTTCAAAGATCACCGGGTATTTATGTTTTGAAAAACAGAGCTTAACAGGCAGATATGAGAGTGGCATCAATCTTCTTATCTAATCCTCAGAAAAGCATATTTTGTAATCTCTCGTTCACCTTTAAAATAATCACTGCATTCACTCAGACATTCATCTGAGGGTAAAAATGCTGCAAGGACATTACAGAAGCTTATTCAAGCAAAAAAGACACATTATCAAAATCACCGGCCGAATGAGAGACAAAGAGCTGACCTAAATAAACAATGTGGTGGGTTGATGTACTTACAGCTGCATTATGAGGTACAGGTGGTTTGAGCTCTCGTAGATGTCCTCCAGAGCCACGATATTCTCATGCTTTATCCTGCAGAGGGAGGACAGAAAATTCACTTTGCTTGCCGTCAGCCTCTGTTCCTTTCAGCACAGGCCACGAATGAGGTGCAATTAGCCTTTTCTTTTTTTAAATGATGCCCTGCCAACTAAAAATGAAGAGTTTTTTTGCTTTATCTTTTTTGCCTCGTCTGTGTGTGCTTGTGCACATGTGTATGTTCATGCTTGTATCCTTCACACAAGGGAGAAACATTTTGTGTGTGATTGGAGAGCGAGGGAGAAGGGGTGATTCTTAGAGGATGCAAATCAATTCGAGTCATGAAGCGGCAACCCCCGTCAGCAGGAGCACCTAAAGAAGATGCTGGGAGCCTGTGTCCAAGCAACCACACAACAAGGTTTTAGTTTATAAAAAAAAAAACTCTGCCAGGAGATATGCAGCTGACAAAACATGTTCACAAGGGCAGGTGGCTGAAAAGGAAAAGGTGGGGGTGGAAGAGGAGGAGGCGGGAAGAGTCTCAAAGGACTAAACAACCTTCACAACTTTCTTTCAGAACAAACTCCAGAACGAAAATGAGGTTGCAGTTTGAGGGCTGTTGAGTAAACTGAGTAACTGAGTAACTGAGTAAAGAGTATGCAGAAAGGGAGGAAAAATGGATGAGAAATCAAGACAGCAAGAAAAAAAGGGGAGAAAGTCAGGGATAGCAACTGTAACCAGGCAACTACACCCAACAACTGTCGCGCTCACTTCAAGAGTGACTGATAACTGAGCTACTCAGGGGAATTACCCGTCAGGCCCTGGGGGAGGATGGAGTGTCACCTGGTGTCTGAGCAATCCTATCATAACCTGTGTATGTGTGCGAGTGTGTGTGAGTACACTGTGAAGACCCAAAATGGTGGATAGATGTGATTCGACAAGGAAGTCACTTAAGCCTGACAATGGCTGTTAAATAAACTGAGCGGCACCAGCATCTTAACTCTGAGTCATTACTCAGAGAGGAGAGACACACTAGCGCTTCCCCGAGGATGCCACGAGGTGGTGACCCTGGTGTTCTTCTTGTGCAAACTCCCCCGCAGCTCAGTTATGCGGTACATACTTCCTAAGCACAGCGATTTCATTTTCGATGCTCGTCTCCTTTCCCTTCAGCGCTTTTTTCGGGATGCACTTGATTGCAACCATCTTTCCTGTGGCCTTCTCCCGAGCCATCACCACTTCAGAAAACGCACCGCTGCAAGAGAGAAAGAGAAACATGTTAGTCCTGCTTTATAGGCGCTCAGTCAATATTGACACAGAAAACCTATCGTCAGTAAGTAGATAGAGGGTTCTCAGAGGCAGACAGGCCAGAGTACACAAAGAGCATATTGTGAATATTTACTGAGAACTGGCTCAAGTCCCTGACTATGGCCAACAGCCATCTGTGTTAGCTTACGCTTGGTGCTTGTGTGCAGCCAAAAGCACGGCAAACACTTTTAAAACCTCTAAAAAAACACCCATTTAGGACGGCACATAGCATGTCTTCCTCAGACCATCTGTCTACATACATGAGAGCCTTTAAAGTGCCCATATTATGAAAAAAATCATTTTCTGGAATTTGGGGTGTTATGTTGTGTCTCTGGTGCTTCCACACACATACAAACTTTGAAAAAAATCCACCCATGCTGTTTAGAGTGAGATACGGTTTCTGAATGTGTCCTGCCTTCAGTCTCTGGGTGAGCTGGTCAAAATCTGCACGGCTTGTGACGTCACAAGCCGAAACGAGCAGGCTAACCGCAACCATTAGCTCGTAGCATGCTAACGCTAATGCTAACGCTAGCATGCTACCTCGTTCTCAATAGCAAAGCACTGCTACAACACACACAAGTTCACCTGCCTTGTAACTGACTGAAGTTGTAGAAACAGCCTCTCTTTTACTGTCTATGGAGCTAGCTAGCTGACATGATCTACATCTGAGCTACTGCGCATGTGCAGTGCAATCAAAGATAGTACAGAAGAAGAAGAAGAAAAGAGGTCTCACTCTGTAGCTAAAACAGAGACCAGCTGAAAAGAGGATCTGCAGCAGTGAGAGAGAGCACTGCAGTACAACAAAAATATGATGTTTTTTGAAAATTAAACCATGTAAACCTATTCTGGTACAACCTTAAAATACAATTATGAACCTGAAAATGAGCATAATATGGCTGCTTTAAAATCACATACAGAATTAAGGGAATATTTGCTTAAGTAATCTGTATCTGTTGCTATGATACAAAATTCAGTCCACCTTAATAAATCTCACTGAGCAGGTAGCGTGATTGCTCCCCCCCTCCTTTCATCACACACCTTCACAGGCACCATTTCCTTCATGCGCCCTCAGATGGATTTAATATGAAGATGTTAACAAAGGATTTTTTGATTTTGGAACACTTTGGATCTTATTTACTGGACCAGAACAACTAATATGATCTAAAAAGACTAAACAATCCTCAATTCGCTGATTAACTCATGGCCCTGACGAAGGCTTGTTTGCTGCAACGCATAAAGCATAAGGAATACAATATTAAACTGAACCTGAGGCCAAAGTACTGAGATTTTCTGTGTTTTTTGGAGTGCTTATGTTCTACTCCAATTCATTAATTATTTATCAACTCTTTGGCTTTTTATCAGAGCTGCACGCTGTTTTATGGCCGTTCATAGATTTGCTCCTATTTTTGGCTCTTCAGGGTAATATGGGTTGGATTCCTGAATCCATAAGGCAAAAATGTGAAATGATAAGACTTTGGAATCATTTGCTTAATATGTCAGAATACAGGGTCAATGTTTTTTCTTTGGAGTAAATCACACAACTCGCCATAGGCTAAAGAGCCTTGTGCTGTTTTTGAGGAACCTGAATTATATGTATAGTAATAATAAATAAAACAGGTTGTGTAAATTATGCGAATTAGGAGAAGTTGAGAATCAATCACATTTTCTTTACTATTGTCATTATGATGAGTTAAGAATATGTATATTTAATAACATGTCTGTAATTTGAATGCTTATAAGTTGGCTACCTTTGTTTCTGAAGCTCGGAAAAAATCATTTATCTGTGATGTTGCCAAGTGTATAATGTAACAAAAGAGCAATCAACTTCTAATCCATCATTATCTCTTTAGTACCGGTAATCTCTTGCCAAAATGAAAAAAGGACAAGCCTAGAAAATATGAAAATGGGAGCGATCTGCCTGCTGCATTTGTTTTCTCCCTTTTTAACAAAAAGGTTTAATTGCAGAAATTAGTCTCTCGTTGGATACTCATCAGTTACGCAAAAGTGACTTAAAGAAATACACCTTAAGTGATCCACCGCCTTACAAAAAGCAAGACGGCCAACATCAGAAGGTCCATTATGTTCTCAAAGTGTAATCAATCCATCCCAACGGGCTCTAAACTCTGTGCCACTAGCTGCACTAAATCCCACGAGGCCATCAAATCCATGCTAATCCCTCAATCCACCATCATACTGGGGTCAGTCAGAGCCACAACACATAAACAACTATGCACAAACACACTACCTGGACACGGAGCCCAGCCCCAGGTGTGATGAGGTGGAAACTTTCTTTTACGGTCTATGGGTGGAACACACTCAAACAAACAGAACTGAGAGGGCTTGAAGCGTACGCCCTTCTGACTTTGACCTCATTCCGACACATGTTGTGGGACAATATGTAAATTCAAGGGCTTGTGTAAATTGACGCACTACTTCCAGGCCCATTACAGCACTATCTTCCCACTGCAGCTGTTGCCGTGAGGACAATGAACATAATTTCTATTCAGCGCGTGCGACCGAATTCTCCAGCTGTGTGGACATTAGGAGAAGTAAAAAATTCCTCCAACAGCACGCTGAGCCTGTCAAACAACTCTATTGCATGGTTTTTTTCTTCTGTTTTTCAGAGCACGCTTTCTGCAACAGGAGATACATCATGATGGAAACCACAGGAAACCTGTGAACTCACTGAGAGGGTGGTTAGAGAGTGTAGCACCATTTCTGTCCCCCTGCTCACCACATTGACATCATCACTTCCTGCGAATGACAGAATCCTGTGACTTCTCTCTTGCTCTGTCAATGCATGAAGCATGACAAACTGCTGCAAGCATTCAAGCTATCAATTGCTAATTCACAGGAAACAAAAGTTGCAATGTCTGCTAGAGACATGATGACACACACCCACACACACCCACACCCACACACACACACCTGACTAATGTGAAATGTGAGGTGCTCTGTGTGAAACCTGCATCTGATGCAAAGTGAAGCCGTGTATCAAACAATCATCCAGACAACTTTTTCAGACCGCGACCTCAGCTGGTTGTCCTTTGGCGATTATGTAAATGAGGGGTCGCAGTTGAGAAGAGAGGAGAAGTGTTTTAGATGGAAGGGGTGGTGGTCCCGGCGACTGAGGCTGGCTTATTGACATTCCCTGTATTGTGGTGTTGCTGAGTAATCGCACCAAATCATCTTGTGTAAGATGCATTACAGCGGCCCGTTACGCAACATATGGGATGGAAAAGCCAGACTTGATAATCCAGGTAGAGCGATCACCGCTGTGACCTACTGTGTTCAAAGTCACCCGCTAACGGTGCAACGACAGCTTTAAACCAAAAACATGACAGATGATATAATCTATGCTTTTAAAAACTGCAGGTAAAAATTACAGTTTTAAAGTAATTATAATACGGGGAGAGCAAACAGAAAACAGATACTGGGTATTTGGGACTATCACTAGTTCTCCTAATCATGAGTATGAAAAATAATCTGTCATCAGAATCATTGTACAGAAAACATAATTGTACATGTTTTAGCTAAGATCTCTCAAATTTGGTAATAAAAGTTATGCTGGCAGCAGACAGTTACACAAAACATTTATTTTTAACAGACTTCACACCACCATCTGATCAGCTGTGATATGCTACTCTGTCTACTCAGTTTTGTAAACTGTAGTGTCAGCTGGACAAACTATGTGAAAATGACACAGTTTCTAATTAACAGGCACTACTTTATGCAATATGCACTTTATTATTCTCATCATCATCATCATCATCTGGAATACTGGCCTCTCTCCTCGAGGATCAGTTTTCTATGTTTGCTGTAAAGAATCTTTAGAAGGCCACATCCCTTAAATACGTTAAAGTAGTGACACAACAATACTCCATTATAGCCTGACTGATACTGGATTTTTTTAAGGCCAATACAAAAGTAAAAAAAATAACGACATATAATCGGCTGATATTGTTTTTTGTCAATAAATAAGCTTTAATTTTGGTTATTAAAGATCTATTTTATAGTTGAAAAATAAAGTTGATCTATAAATCTATCTTATTTCTAATATAAATCATTTTAATGTAATTCTAGATCCATTTATTACAAGTAAAGTTCCTGCATTCAAAACGTTAAGAAAGTTAGAGTATTATGTGCAAAATGTCAAAAAATGTACAGTAAAAAGTATCGAAAAGAAAAAGTACTTGTGCAGGCAGAACGGCCCCTGTCAGTGTAACATTATTAGATATAAATGGAAAATTGTTAATTGGGTCAATGGCAACTAAGCAGCATCTTAAAGCAGTACCTGGTCAAGTTGGAACTCATTTTAACTACTTTACATCCTGTTGGGTAGATTCATCTTAAATGTATCAAATGTGTCATATTTTATGATGATCACATGCTTTCTATGTAAAATCTGCTTAATGGTCAAATATTTATAATTTTTTAACAGGCAGGTCCTTAGAAGGGCTAATGCTATATTGGACTGCCGGGACCATCCTCTCCTGAAGGAGTTTAAGCTTTTGCCCTCAGGACGTCTGAGGCCACCCTTTAGGAGGACTAAGAGATTCCACGTCTGTGGATTTGTAATTGATAAAACAAATAGCACTCTGGCTGCATTCCTTGCACTTCCTTTGCACATTCGCACTGTTGTTCACGTGTACTTGGTATGAGTTCCCATTTCCCTGCTCCAGCTCTATGATTTATTGTGTTGATGTGTCGTTAATGTCTGGTTGCAAAATACATTTCCCCTAGTGGGACAATAAAGATAACCTTGATAATCAATTGACAGAAATAGTTGCCCACTATTTTTCTTTTAACTGATTAAAATATTTTTTCAAGCAAAAATGCCAAACATCTCAAATGTGAGAATATGTTGCTTTTCTTTGTCTTATTTGAGAGTAAACTGGATATTTTTAGGTTTTTAAGTGTTGATGGGACAAAATCAAGTAATTCAAACATGTCACCCTTCGTTTTAAGGAAATTCTTATGGGCATTTTTCACTATTTTCTAATTTCTCAGATTCATCAATAATGAAAATAATCACTAGTAAAGTATCTTTTAACTCTTTCAATGGTAGTGGAGAAAAAAAAGCACAAGTTGCATATAATGGTACTACTCAAGTAAAGTACGAATACCTCAACATTTTACTTGAGTTACTTTCCACCACTGCATAGGAATAATGTCATCAATTCAGCGGTGGTTTTCATCTCTGGTCCTTAACACTGGTTTTCTGTCCTTCCAAGTAATAAACAGCATTGATCTGGTGCTGCGGAGGTACATCAACTCCAATAACACGACTAGAATGAAATCCAAAAGCTCTCACAGTCCCAACGACTAAAGCCGGAAACCATTTCCCAAAAACACACTGGACCTGGGACTACTTTCCAGGAATGACTGTTGATCAAACAGAGAAAGATGGTCAGTTTACAGAGTGATAAGTGATGAGCTAATGCCACTCATAAGCAACTAAAAAGAAAAAAATATCTATCGTTTAAATGGAAATGTTCAGCAGAAATCTGTCTAAAAATACATATCAGCCCATCGGAGAGAAGCTGAATTATTTTAATAAGGGTAATTATTGCTTCCTGTGCTTTTCAGGGCAGTCTGGTACATTTTAACTCCCTGAGTGCAGTGGATAGTATACTATAGCTTTGTAGGTATTCACTGGTGGTGACAGGGACATGAATACAAATGGAAACTCATCTTTGACTCTCCATCATTATGGTCAATGACAAACTATCTCCACCCACAGTGAATGTAGCTGGAGGACAGTGGTGGTGGTGGGAAGTAGGCAGTGTCTTCTTCAGAGGGAGCAACCAAGGACTTCCATCATTCTAGTTGCCTAGCTGCCATTTTCACTGCATCAAGGACCCAACTACTCTCTACGCAAGCTGTGTTTCAGAAAGAGTAGGGCTTTGTTAGAGCCAGGGTTGGTTTAATATCTAACATAGAGCCAGTTTATTTATTAATATCAAACGCAAAAAAGGGTAATTTTCCTCTTTGATGGCAAAAAGAATCATAAACATGCAGCTTTAGGTGATATTAAGTGACATGAATTAGCTAAGCTCTGTGTGGTCTGCAGTGGGAGCTAACAGAGGACAGCTTTGGCACTTTAATCTCAGAAAGTGGGATTCTGGAAAAACATGACAAAGAGAGGATGAAACTGGAAAGCATCATTTTTGGACTGCTTTTCAGCCATGACATTTAAATAAATAAAATGTGAATTCTTCAAGTGATTTTCCTGAGTTAAGTATGATGTAGAAATGAAACTATAATGAATTTTAAAGGCTGATAACAATATAATTTTTTTCTATATGAATATTTATTTATTAAAAATGGATCACATAGTGATAGGGGTCGCTCGTAGTGAAGAACCCCCTCAGCATCTTTCGGCCTATTGTTTAGCTGTCTGGTCCGCATCTATACTGCTTTGGTTCACTCTCACAGCATTATTTTAAGCCACAGCAGGCAGCTGCTTCCGCTGTTGTACACTACCTGCTCAGCACCAAATAGCAGACAAAGTAAACGACTAGCCGGTGAACACGGTGGAGCATTTACCAGTTAAAGAGTCAGATAATTCCCTCAGAAGTTGGTAGAGACCAAAAACAGAGAAAGGAGAGCGAATGTTGGATTTACATTCAACATGTGGACAGAAACCAATCTCTGAATTAATGACTATGTTGTTTGTAAGTGCTGAATGTGTAAATGAGACACTGTTTCTAAATTACCTCAAACATATCTTTGGCATTTCTGCAATTTTTTGTTATTTATTGGCCCGAAATACACAGATAACAATATATTGATGATAAACTAATATTGATGGATATATCAGCCCATTCAATTATCAGTGATACAGACCGTTTTAACCAGATGGAGTATTGGCCATGGTGTGACTCATCCACATTAAAGAGCCTACAGTTTTCTTTGTTAATGTTTCTGTTACACTTTTAAGTTGCGACGGTCGCTGACGCAGATTTGAGAGCCACAGCAATCATCATGTTACCCGACATAAAAATGATGCTAATGAGTGGCACATTCAGTGAAGTACACAGACTTTAAAATTGGGAAAAACTGGTATCGGAGCAGTACTCAGTGTCAGAAGCTACTCTGAGCATCAGAAAGAGAATTGGCGCATCCTTCAAATCAGTCGGATCTAGTATGATGGTAAAAAGTATCTCAATATCCCGACTGTGAGCAGCAACCCCCTTTCTGCTGCACATTTACAGCACTTGCCCACTGGGATCTCTGAAGGTGCTTGTAGTCAGGCTACTTAATTTGTTTCCACAGAGTATCAGCAGCTTAAGGCTCTGAAATTAGCCACAAGGCAAAGTTGCAGTGAGGTGGGAGGACTGGCTTCAGTGGCAAAGATCTTAGTAGCTCATGACAGCTACTGCAAGAAAACTCGGGGATGAAGTGTAACCAAAACTCGACTGACACCGCCGCGGGCTTCCTACTCCCCAAACTCCTATCAATATCTAATCAGTCATAACGTTCACACACAGATGGTCCGGCCTCCAGCTGCTGTTGAAATCAAATCTCTGTGCAGCAGTGATGGGAAATGTATGTATGTATGTAAAAGTAGCAATAGCATCATGTAAAAATACTCTGTTACAAGTAAAAGTCCTGCCTTCAAAATATAAGTAAAAAATACTGAAGTATTAACAGCAAAATGTACAGTATTAATGAAATGTACTGTGTCAATAAAAACATAATTTATTTAGATATCCAGCAGAAGAGCCCATGTCAGTTTTGTATTGTTTGATATATGATTATTATTACTGATTTTATTGATGTAGCTGGTGGGGGTGAGGCCAATTTAAACTACTTTAGACAGTTGGGTATTTTTTATCTATAACAATGCATCATATTTCATAATGTACAAAAACAATGTAGTAAATTACAACATTTGCCTCTCTGAATTGTAGTGTAGTAAAAGTATAAAGTCATATAAATTGGAAATACTCAAGTAAACTTTTACGAATACTTGTGTTAATGTACTTCCACTGCTGGTGAGCGAAGAGCAATGAGGGATGATCCCTCTTGGACACCGATGGGGAGACCTGATGAGGAAGCTACAGTTGAAAGGTGGAGCAGCAGGAGGAGGATAATCTATGTGTCTTCCTCTGGCCAACACTCCTTGTCTATTTCTAATCCTCAAGCAAAGCTGCAGGGATCTCTGCCCCAGGTGGCCTGTTGTGAACCCTGCTGTGCGGTAACAAGGCACTCCCTGATTAAGACACACAGGAACTGGTAAATGGGCCTTCCTAAAGTCAATCAGGACGCTGTACAACATGTATCCTAATGGCCAAACAGTGACAAACTGGCCCGGGAGATGTGCGCTGAGGTAGTGGGAGAGGGATGTGTGTTCCTCCAACCTGGCCATTGTGTGGACAGTAAATCACAATGATTCATTGGTGTTATTCAGAGGTGCTTCACACATAGATGAAAGCCTTGGGGAAATCAGAACAGCCTCTAGGTAGGAATATCTGACTGTTTAGTACAACAGATGAAGTGTCAAGTGTGCTTTATGAATCACCAATCTGTATGAGAATTTTATGATGCTGCTCCTCAGGAAAAAAAAACAGGTCTGGGGTCATGCTAAGCAGCACAAAATGAAAAGATGATAAAGAAAACACAGATTATTAAATTTACACAAGATGAGGTTGCATATATTACAACAGCAAACCACAATGTGTCGGTTTTATCATGTAAGTGACAAAGCTTCACAGCTTAGCTGCAAACACAGTGAGAATAGAAGCCATTTTTTTGTTGTTAAATTTGACACTGGTTTCTGAATCCAAATAAAAAAATAAAAAAAAAACATATTTCCCCAGGGAGACCCCTTCCTGGACATAGCCCTTCCCCGAATCTCCAACAACAATACAAACATCACCTCGTTAAATTCCTCTCAGTCAGAAGACGGCCATGTCTTTAGGGGACAAAGGCTAGCAGGAAAAATGAGAAATATACTGTGTGATAGCACAAGAGACCTTTAGCAGTGTGGGGTCTTCCATTCAGGGGAACACTTCGCTCTCTGTATGCAGCATAACTTATTCAAAGAAGAAAAGACATGAAGTCAAGCAGCACTAACAGCGGACCAAAATAAACTCTGGAATTTGCCTGCTCTGTGGGGGCAACTTCAACCAAAGTGGTCCATAAACATATGAAACCGACCCGTTCTCATAAGAGTGTTTACTGGACAAACTAGTATCTGTCTGTAAACCCAGACATAGTGTTTCTGGCTAAAATATACCCTTCTGTTTTAAGATGAAAGGGATTGAGCACAAGAACATTAAGTCGTCACAGATGGTCCCTTAATTTGGGAGCTGATTTTATCACTTGTGCATGTAAATATGTCCTGCTGTCTTTGTCATAGTATATATTATGTTGTACAAAACGACCCCAAAATAAATGGCTGCCTGTTCTGTAGCTTCAGTGCATGCTTCAGCCCTGGGGGGAGAATAAAAACAAGCTGCAGTAGTTTTTAAATGAACTGTGACATAACGAGGGGCATCACGCGTGTCTGACTTCACGCATTATTATTGTGTCTCGTGAACTGTTATTTCAACTCCTTGAAGAATTAACTGATTTAAAAAGAAAAATGTCTCTTTTTGACGGCTGTAAGTTCAAAAGGTCCTTTCTCTTTGTGTCGAGCAGTTAATTCTACGGATATTCAACAGCTGTCAGTCTGCTTTTCATTTCCGTTAAATCGGTGCAATGTGTCATTGTTGTCTGGCGCTAATTTACACAACTGGATACAAAGTTTCTGTAAGGCTGCGTTATCTTGTTACTCACGTCCCAAGGACTTCCTTGAAGTCAAATATCTTCTTGATATCATCGACATGCTTTTTCCAAGATCCATCGCTGGACTCGCCGTTTTCTTTCGCCATTTCGCACCAGGGGTGGGGAGAGAAGAAGAGACGCTGCTGGAGGATCACCACACTCGTCTCACTCAGACACACAAAAAAGAAAAAGAAAAGTAGTGCACTTCTGTATTTCGCCAAAGGTTTCCTGGCTATTTGTCACACTATGTTGCTTCCTCAGCCCATGGATGCAGCACGGCAAGCCCAAAGATTGGAGGTATGTCCTACCCCGAGAGGTTATTTGACTAATCTGTTTGACGTAGCGGATTCCGAGTCTGAGCTTCCCCACTGTTCAGATCACTGTGACGGGGTAACACAGGCTCTCCCCCTCCTCCCCGGGCGGGATTCAGTCAGTGTCAAAGCGGCGATGCAGTGAGCTGAGGTCGGACTACTTGCAGGAGGATGACACTTCGAAGTCGCATCCGAGCTGCTGTGTGCTAACGAGTCCCACCGACCGCCCTGTGGTTGTTATATCAATAGGAGGAGTGGGAGGTTGCTGCTCCCGCCTGTCTATCTGACAGCGTGCACAATGAACGATTTAAGTGTTCGCATTGCACCAAATCAACGGCCCGGTGGAAACTCTGCTTGACTGATCAGCGCCAGTGTTTCTACTGAGAACACATTTAAACCATGTCTCGTGTTTGTGTCTGGTTGTTGCACATATGGATGCTTTCATTTTAACACGAGTTGGGATTTAAAGGCAGGGGCGTAGCCAGGTGTAATGGGGGCCCATGTACAGCAGGTGACCCTTGGCCCCCTTATACTTTCCTACATGTTTTTGCGTTTTTGAAGCCTTGTAGATGTCCGTATAAAATGTGCATGTATGTCCACTGGGTCTCAAGTCTGGACTGGCTACAGGGAGCACTGGGAGAATTCCCTGATGATTGTCCAGGTTTTGACAAGAAAGACTGTGTGGAATAAAAACACAATATAAATATATATAAATAATAACCTATTTTCATATTACATGAAGTCAAACTTAACAGGCATTTATACAAGCACGAGATTAGAAAAAAAGAAACATGACGTGAAAATATATTTATTTGAAAATACTTCCATTTAAAATCCATCTAATTTGCTTTATTTACATTAGCCCTTTAATGCCTTTATTTTTTTATTGAAAAAGTATTAAGTTTGAACCAGGATTACATAATAATCAAGTACTTCTTAGCTTAAATTTGATTTGTACCATGAAATGTTCAAATACATCTAACTCGAGGTTGGATAAGCATTCAACAGTCAAAATCTAGACATATATTTTTTGTCTTTTCAGAAATCCAGTTCAAGTACTCCCTGTTCTTGCATAAATATTTCACGGATATTTCTAACAACCTATACTGATATTTTCTGTTCAGAACAGTAAAAAAAGAAAAAAGAAAAGAAATAGAAAACTTGTGCAGACTGAATGCATCAGGCGACTGAACAGTTTTGATTCCTAAAACATGGAGCTCGAACCGGTTTAACACAGGTAAGATGCAATCCCCAGTGCTACAAATATGATGGTCAGCTAACCGTGCTTCTTTACTTCTATCACATTGTAAACATGGTCTCTAAGGCCTCGATTTACAGTTGTCCTTCTTCTTGCCATTGTGCCTTGCCACTGAACACATAAAATACAGGCATAGTGAATAAGAGAGAGGGGGGAACACTTTAGAAACAAGCAGACATGAATTCAGGCATTTCTTTCAAACCATAAACATGATAATTAAAACCTGGTTGACTGTGATAATACAACTAAAATGAACACGGTTCTCTTCAACACTTCCTTTAAATTTCTTTGTTATATTATTAATTGTTACTTGTGGCCCTGTATGTGCAGTATTGCACACTGCTTGTGGGTGGGTGTTTTTTTAAACGCAACATCCACATTGTCTAAAAGGTACCGTGTATCTGCCTTGCAGCACATTTAGCAACAATGGTTTGGAGGACCACAGCAAATACCAGCATGTAGTGTGGTGCTAGTTTACTGGTTATTTTAGTTCCCAGTCTTGTTGAGTCTTAGGAGAAGGTAGCGGTGAGGATGGCCTCCTGCTGCTGGTGATGTAGAGTCCCGATACCGACAGCAGGGGCGGGCAGAGCAGGTCGGCTCACTAATCGAAGCTGAGAAAGATAGAAGAGACGCTCTAGTATGTGTAATATTAACAATTAATTTCAGAACCATTAGGCTTCATATTGTAGATTATATTATTTGAAACACTACTCACCTTGCAGGTTAGCTGCTTCTCAAACCTGGGTGCTACAAAAGCCCAGGGACCCATGTTCTGGGGCTCCTCCTGACTCCAAATAAACTCTGTCAGGGAATTTTTTTAAACATTAATCACATTGAAAGTAAAAGAGGACACAGTGTTTTGTCTTATTTGTGTAGTTTAGGGAGTTTTTGTCTTTTGCCCTTTGACCACAGAGGGTTTGATCTAGATCCAACTGAAACTGGATTTGCTTCAGTGTGTTTGTGGAGGTGAGAACAATGAAATAGAGAGCCGAAGTGAAACCTGAACTTTTTAAATGTCACTTTTCAATGACATTTGTAATAACGCAAATAACTAAAACTTCAGTCTTGGAACATACAGTACCTTCACTTAACAGTATTTCAAGCGGTTCACTCCATTTGTCTTGACGGGGAAAATAAATAATAAAAAAGGATGTAGCATAATTCTTTAAAAAATGTTTTAAGCTGGAATTATTAGGCAGCTTAATTTGTATAGCAAATGTACATGTTAGCTGTTTTGTTGTTTTACAGAAAAATAATCAGCAACAATTTTGATAATCGATTAATCGTTCCAGCTTCTCATATATGAATATTGCTGGTTTTCTGAGTCTCTTATAGTAAATTTGAATATCTTTGGTTGTTGGACAGCTAGTCCGACAATATAATATGTCACCTTGGATGCTGGTAAATTGTAATGGTCGTTTTTACTACTTTTGAACATTTCAGAAACCAAAATATTGATTGATTGATCCTAAACATAATCAGCAGATTCATTGACAATGTAAATATTTGTGTTGGAGCTCTTCTATTTTAGTTTTTGGCTGCCTTTGCCAAACACCATTTCCAATTAGCTGAAGACAAATTCAGACTCAAATTTGAGAGGCAAACTATTTGACTGAACGGGGAGGGCTGAACAGCACTGACGATTTTTAGACAGATTTTATATCCACTAGGGGGCAGATCAGGGCCATATCATCCCTGGCCAACACCGGAAGGTATTCCTTGGCTGGAGCTGCTGACCCTCCTGTCAGATGATATGCTGCCCCCACATTCATGTGCTGAATTGCATCTTGCGAACGCATAGCGTTAATTTCTGAAGACGTGCACAAACTGCGCTTCAAAGAAACGCAGGATACGCGTGGCAGCCATCTTACGTACGCGAACGCATAGTTAAAAGCAAGTATATCGGCGCCTACAGTGATGTAAGTACATGCACTGTTGTGCTGGTAAAAGTTAAAGGAGCAGTGTGTAGGATTAGGAGGGATCTATTGGCAGAAATGGAAAATATTCATAATAAAATAATTCATAATATTCATGGTTTCATTATCTTAAAGTAAGCCCCTCATATCTAAACTAGAGCTGCAACTATTAAATTGATCGGCAACTATTTTGATAATTGATTAATCCGTTTGAGTCAAATTCTCTGATTCCACCTTCTTAAATTCAAATATTTTCTAGTTTCTTCACTCCTTTTTGACAGTAAACTGAATATCTTTGAGTTGTGGACAAAATACATTTGAGGATGTCATCTTGAGCTTTGGAAAACACTGATTGACATTTTTCACCATTTTCTGACATTTTATAGACCAAACAACTAATCGAGAAAATAATCGAAAGATTAATCAACAACAAAAATAATCTGTCACGTTCCACCGCCATCTTTTTTTACAGTAGCCTAAAACGGACAAACCAAACACAGGCTCTAGAGAGGGCCTTTTGCGTTTCTTTTACCGTAGGTTCTCAGACACACTTGGAAAGGGAGCGGTGAGGGAAGGTGCAACCTCACCGCTAGATGCCGCTAAATCCTACACACTGGTCCTTTATTGGGAGAAGCTCTCTATGTGAAAACGGCATCCTTCTCTTCTGATGTGCCCTAACTGTGTTGCAGTTTGTTAGAAGAGCAAAAATCCTCTTCAGTAAATACACTTAACAACCCACAAATTCAAAGAATGATGGGTAAAGACAAGGATGTCGACACTGATAGCCTTTAGTTTCTCAGGCTTGGGAAGTCTTGCATAACAAAATGAAAAAATCGCAGCCAAAGTCTAGATTGACACTCATTGAGCTTCAGAGGGTGGACAAAATAACAGAGACACTTGATACAATAGCCCTGCAGTGACTACCAGTCTGGTGAAGCTTCATACTTTAGATTTTTGTTTGACAGATTTCTGGTTTCTTTGTGAGTTGTGTAATGTTTTCTTGAGAACTCAGTAATAATAGTGGCGACTGTCAGACTATTGAAGTTGCCGCACACTGCTAAATGGCATTCAACTTCCTGTGACTCACTTAAGGAGCTGCTTTTGTAATTGTGTTTTTGCCCAACAGTCAAATTTAGATGGCTATATCGAGGGCATTGATGAAAAATCACTTTCTTCCAAGTAGTGAATGATACAACTGAAATTTATTTCTGTTGTCAATAAAAGATAATTTCTCATTTTGAATCAAGACTGAACCATTTGTGTAGTCTGGCTATCACCAGACCAAGCTCAATCTTTTAAGATTGAACATTAGCCTGGGGAGTCTGCTCTGTATTTTCTACTGCACAAGAGGCGTGATCAACGGGCATAGTTCAAATGACTCTGTACGCAAGTGGATAGTCCTTAGACCAACGATCCGGGTGACATAGCAGCGACAGCGGCATCAATGGGTTGCTGCCATGGAGTGGTGCGCTTCGGTGGCCGGCTTGTTGAATGTAAACAAAAAGCTGCTTGGGACCCACCCAATCATTAAATGGCTTGTTTTCCTGCGAGAGGATTAGTGTCCAGGATTTATGCTAAACTGTTGCAAGTATCCGTAGGCGAACTCCCAATAGTAAAGAAATGGGATCGAGAGCTGAGCCCAGAGGGGAACACAATTAATTGGGAGACAGTTTGGGACAACATTTCCCACTGTTCCAATAACCCAAATCACCAGCAGATCCACTTCAACATATGTCATTGGACATATTGGACACCTCGTCTCTAAAGGCATTCCTACTCCCTATTGCACGTTCTGTCAACCTGAACAAACTGGAACTTTCCTGCACATGGTCTGGGAGTGTGAACAGGTGCATGAGTTTTGAAATAAAACAACCTCAATAATATCTGATGTAATAGGATGTCGAATTCCTACTGACCCGATTGTTTTGTTACTTAATGACGACTCTAAAATTACACCAGACAGACAGAGGAAAGTTTGGCTAGCCAGCTCAACCGCAACCAAGAAAATGATAGCTCAACGCTGGCTCCCCCCCCACTCGCTTTGTATAAAACAGTGGTTGGCATATTTTCTGGACATAGTTATGCTTGAGCTCTCTACAGCAAGGATTAACAAAGCCAAATCATCAACTATAGACCTATGGAAAGGTGCAGCAGCACAGGTATCAGTCCTAATGACCTCAGCATCACAAGAAGTAGAGGAAAGCGACTAGGCAAGGTATGATTTCTGTTTTTGTTTATTTGTTTGTTTGTTTTGTTTTTTCTTTCTTTTCCTCGAGAGGGTGGTTGTTCCTGTTCAAGTGTGTTTGTCTGTTCTGATGTTTAAAATGAAAAAAATAAAAAATGTATCTTAAAAAAAAAAAGGCTGCTTGGTCGCTTCTCTATCATCATCGAGTTAAACCCGCAAACAGCGCGCCAGGTGGATAAGCCAGTTTGTGATTGGTTCCCGCAAATTTGTAACGGAAGCAGGATAGATAAACGTACAGGTTTCCAGCCTGAGCTGCAGGGTGAAATCAAATCGCCGGCAGATCGGGCTGGGTTTACCCAGTCTACCATTTGTGCCTTATCAGGACAATTACAAAACAATGTGTCACACCATGAAAATATAGCGAGAATTGAAGGACATAGCCTACAACAACTAATGTTTCAGCAAGACCTAAACCTAAGACTTTTCAGCGTGTGTATTTTTAGTGGGCCAGACTACTGTGATGGTGTCTATGTAGATTTCAAAAACAAAAAAAGCAAAGTTAAGAGGATTAAAACAAAACATGGGAGCTTTTAGTTTCTCTCCATCACATTGATATCTGGAACAATCTTCCAGCAGATCTGAGTTTGCATCTGCTTTTTTATTACATTTTAGGGTTTTATTTCTGCCCTGTGCAATATGAGATCATTTTTTTTTCCTCAACTGAGGCACATGAAAGCAGATTAATTGATATTGTAAATAACTGATTATATAAACCGTCATCAGTTGCAGCCCTAAATCACATATGATGAGCTTCAGCACATTTGTTTTTACTGCGAGATTATTGTAGTGGCTGTTACTTTGTCCTCTACTATGTTTCTTTTTTGGTTTTTAAGTGATGTAAAGGCCAGAAATGGTAATGTATGGTGAGAAACGCAGTCAATTTCACGCTGAAATGTCCACAACAACAACGTTGTGAAAGTGTTAATTTGTTCATAAAGCGAGCCGTGGTTTGCTTGTAATACAGCAGTGCAAACAAAAACCTAAACAAAACATACAGAAATGAACTTTTCGTCAATGACTGGATTGAAATCAACTGTTGTGTTGTTGTGATGGCAGTTATGATGGGCAGCTGTGGCTCACTGGTAGAGCGGTTGCCTGCCAATTGGAAGGTTGGTAGTTCAATCCCTGGCCCTGCAGTCTCATGTTGAAGTGTCCTTGGGCAAGACACTGAACCCCGAGTTGACCCCAATGCTGTGCCATCGGTGTGTAAATGTGTGTGAATGGTTCCTGTACTATGTAAAAGCGCTTTGAGTAGTTGTTAAGACTAGAGAAGCGCTATATAAAAAACATTTACTTATAAAGTCAGTATGCGTACTAAGGGTAGGTGGAGGTCCTACACGTACCTTTGGCGTTGGGGTATTTTTTGAGCTCCTGCTGCAGAGCGTCCAGTGGGAACGGACATAGCTCCTCCACACGGATGAGTGCTGTGTTTTGGTTGGCTGCTGATGTCTCCCTCTGTTTTAGCAGGGCATAGTAATGTTTCCCTGAGCACAGCACCACCTTCTGGACACTGCGTAGCATAGAAATGAGTGGGCTTAATGTATGGGTTATGCTTTTTTAAGTGTCTTCCACGTTTAGCAGGTTTTTCTAAAAGGACTATTCAAAACAACCAATGACAAAACTCTTGTTTAAGAAAAGTAGTCTATGAACACTGCATTGACATCTGAAGCCTTGCAATTTGAATTATTCTTTAAATATTTTCACCACATTGAGGACACACTACAGAATACATTTTTAATTATTAGATGTTGTGACTTCTTTACCTTTCTGCTGTGACTGAAGTATCACCCAACACTGGTCTGAAAGATGTTCCTGGTGTCATTGCAGTCAGACTGGACGCTGCTCCCTGTGAAAACAACACACATTATTCAGCCACTAGCATGGAAATATCTGTGAAAGGGAGTTGGAAATGTTATATGTTTCTACAGTGCTTACAGAAAATCTGAGCAGTGTCTTGGGTCCAACCACAATGAGAGGTTTGCGGAAGTTCCGGATCATCTGTCTCCTCAGCAGGTGGAAGTACTGAGCAGAAGTGGTTGGGTTGACCACAGCCATGTTCACATTGTCACCGTCCACACCCTCTTCTTTACTGTCACACATCTAAGAGACAAAACAAGACAAGTTAGCAATCATTTACAATTCAGGTAAAAGCACATTACCAACTAGAAAGCTGCTGGTAAGAAACATCCAAACTTAAATCTGTAAAGCAGTTAACAAATAACGGCAGAGATAGAGCAGTGCTTTAAAAAAACTAATCAAAATCAAAAGATTACTGTCGTGTGACACTAAAGCTGTTAATGATGATGCCAAATGACGATTCTTAAGTGTCTCAATTAATAAACTACAGTGTGCCTATTACAGAGGGAGTAAAGAGTGATTTCAGACACAGCCTCAATGTGATGTCTTTTGTCTGCTGATTGCTAATGGACAATTAAGAGACATTAGCTCTATTGATTTGTTATTGATTACACCGGTTAGTGGCATAGTAGTTGTGTGAGGGATAAGAAATAGTGTGTTGACAACATAGCACTATATCCATTACATTTAGATTGAACTACCTTAAACGACAGACTTTGGCTGACCTGAGGCGTCCATGTTTGATTTTCAGTAGAGTTTAGATTCTCTGCCTGAGCCCGAGCCCGACCTGAGCCAAGGTCGGGCCGGGCTCGGGCCGTTATTTTCCGCCACTATCCTTGGTCCGGGCTGGGCACTTGATCAAGCAAATTTTTTTTTATTTTTTTTAGCCTAATTGGGGTGGGGAAAAAGCTATGCCATAATCAGAAATATTAGGCTATATAAAAGTAACATGTGTACAAAAGTTAGGCTGCAGTTACAAAATGCAGCACGTGTCATGCGCGGAGTCTCCTCCTCTCGCACGCATCACACCGGGCCTGCTGTGTGCTGTATTGTGTATCTTAAGTGCAACATGGAGCTTGAAGATGTAAAGAAAAAAAGAAAAACAGGAGAATTAACTTTTGAGGTAAACTGTGCTACATCGTGTCTCCCCCATCTGCAGCACTGTTGTCGGCCAGTGCGTCAGCATGCAGACCGTGGTGAAGGACAGTATTAATTAGGTGATCGAGACAAGAAAGTCTCCTATATGGTTCCGGGGCTTTGATTATGTTGATGCCTTGATCTGTTACCCACACTATTCGGCTGAGGGAGCAGCTAGGCTATAGGGTCGAGTTTAGGTTAGAGTTTTTTTTACATTTCTTCATTCGGATCCATTTGCGACCCATTCCAGTCTGAATAAACAAACAGCGCAGTTTACATGCTTCGTCCTTGTTGCATTATTCATTAAGATAATTTTAAACAGATTTCTGTAGTTCAAACAACTCGGAATTGTAGTTGACAACGTCAGTAATAACAGCCCACGTATTAAAAAAAATGTCAGGTTTAAATAGGACTCGGGCTCATAATTACAGTTAACATGTCGGGCCGGGTTCGGACGCAACGTGCACGGGCTCGGGTAGGGTCGGGCTTGATTTTTTGGGCCCGATCTAAGCTCTAATTTTCAGGCAGTAACGTAATATTAAAGGGGAACTATGCAGTTTTTTAGCTTAATTTACCTTAACTGAACAGCTTCGGAATCATTGGAATGGTTATATGACTTTTTTTTGGGTTGGATGGTGGTCGTCTCGCTTCCCCCTAGCGCCTGTGAGCGGAAAAACCACCCTTGCAACTTTGGGCCGGCGAGCCGATGGAGCGATGGAGTTTTTCACACTATTGTCATGGCTGAGCCGGCATAAAAGCAGCAGTAAGCTAGGAAAGCATTGTCGGAGGAACAGAGAAAGAGGAAACGGCAGACTGAGAGAGCGAGGGGTCAGATACGAGTAAACATCGGACCTGCGTTTTCAGAATGGCGAGAACTGAGACAAACAGAAGCCTGCAAATCTGATGCTGACCTGGCGTTCTTGCTGTTGCACTTGTAAGTATCTTTGATCAGAAACTTTATCTGCCACAGAGTTTCTTGTCAGCTTGACGTTGGCAAATGCAAGTTGCTTCTGCTCCGACAGCGTTCTAAGGCCATTGTAGGAAAAAAGAATAATGTTATGGACCCGGGAGAGAAGGGTAATATTTCGAGAAAAACCTCAGTGGACACAGCTCCGTGCGTTCGCCGGCTTCTTTGAAAACAAATGCACATGACCAGAGGGAGAAGATGGGAGGGGGAGAGTCGCCAATGAGTTTTTACGACAGTGTTGCCAAATATCTATTCCGAAGCTGTAGGTGGAGCTCTATAGAGAAACCTGTGAGCAAAAAGCGAGAAAACAGCGAAGAAATTGCCGAAACTACATAGCGCCCCTTAAATGCCAAGACTGACATATCGTCCCCCAGTTCTAATTACAACTGGGATGTTGACATGGCTATCAACACAAAATCATGAAGTGCTCAGAAACTGACATTTGACTGGCTTTACATTTCAGTCCCACAGACCTGGAGGAAGCGCTCCATACGGCAGGATGAGTGTTCGGGTCCGGCTCCATCATAGCCGTGAGGCAGCAGGATCACCATCCCACTCTGTAACAGCCACTTGGCTTCACCTGGGGACACAGCAGTTTCATATCTGATGTGTGAAGAAATTTCCAGAAATATATGATGATAAGAGTAATTGTGAATCTGTTGATAGCACAAGTGTAGTCAGAATGTACCTCCAGTGAGGAAGGTATCAAAGATGATCTGCGCTCCGTTGAAGAAATCTCCAAACTGAGCCTCCCAGATGGGAAGGAGCTTCGGCTGTGCGATACTCATACCATATTCAAATCCAAGCACCGCCTCCTCAGACAGTGGGCTGTTACACACCTACACACCCCCACACCCACCCACACACACACACCCACACACACGCCCCATACACACACGCACACCATAATATGAAACAGAAAAGGATGAAAATTGTTTGATATTATTAGGGCCCCGAGCACCGACAACGTCGGCGAAGGCCCTATTAAAATTGAAGGAATTATTATTCCAACAAATGAATCGCCTTTTTGAGGGCCTAAACATGCTCAAAAACTCACCAGAATTTGCCCACGCATCGGGGCTAGTGAAAAACATAAAAATAAAAAAATATATATACACACACACATATATATATATATATATATATATATATTTTAAGGGTTTCAGAAATAGACGTGTAAAAATGGCTGGCTAGCGCCCCCTACAAAACTTCAAAAATTGAGCTCCTGCTGTACATTTCAGGTAGACTAATGAAAATCGGCACACATACTGTATGTATCATGGCACGACGTACAAAAAAGCCTCTTGGAGCCCCGCCCTAAACTCAACAGTAAGTCCACCATTTTGAATTGACCGTGTGTAATTAGTGCATTTTTGGCCATTTCCACGCGTCATATTTTAACGAACTCCTTCCTAGAGATGTCATCCAATCGACTTCAAATTTGGTCCGTGCCATCTTAAGACCATAAAGATGAGAAGTTATTAAAAGCAAGACTTTTCATCAAACGGTGTGGGCGTGGCGGCCATTTTGAGCATTTATCGATGAAGTTGTTCTAACTCCAGTGTACATTGTCCAATCTGCCCGAAATTTCTCGTGATTGACAAGGGTCCAGGCCTCAGGAAATCTACAGGCCAATATTGACTTGTAGTCATTGCACCCCCTGCTGGCAACAGGAAATCAGCCTTATATGACAAACATCATCCGATTTACATGAAATTTACAATGTGTGGTCTAGATGTAATATTGAGCCGCCCCCTGCATTTTGACCATGCCCCTACACGTTGGCCACGTTTCACAACTCATGAACCGTTTGACATAGAGTCTTGTGTGAGGTATCAATGAACTCAACAGAGAGTTCCTTTTTCATTGGTTGTTTTCCTATGCTTTAGCCACGCCCCTTTCATAACTAAAGACCCATTTCTCGTAGACTCTTGTGTGAGGTATCACTGAACTCAGCAGAGAGTTCCTTTTTCCATTGGTGACGGTTTGCGGGGTCCGACGGTCACGCAAATGCACGGCAGAAAGGAGCGGCGTCTGTCAGTAACGTGCACAAAGGTGTGAGGGCCCGTCCAATGCTGCTTCCAGCTTTAATTTAAGAATTAAGGATATGTCATGCTTTAAACAGATTGTGTTCACACTGATGTTTTATCTGTTTTATACGGATTTTACCTCCAGGAAGCCTGTCTGCTGCGGGCTGATGTGGTTCAGAGGGATGTACATGTCATTAGTGTCTTGACACACCACCATGGCATGTCGCTGACTGAACGTGCCTCTTCCAACATCCTGTCCGCTGATTCGAATATTAAAGCCTGTAACCACAATCATTTTAAATCTACAAATCCATTTCTTGACAGCAATAATAAATAAGCAATCATAAATAAATTAGGGCTGTCAATCGATTAAAAAATGTAATCTAATTAATTACATACTGTGATTAATTAATCGAAATTAATTGCATACATAATTAACGGTGCCTGAACCGATACTTTTTAAGAAAGTAAAAAAAGAAAAGAAAAAAAAGGTACTAAACAACAGTCGGTGACATTAAAGAACGGCTTGTTTATTGCTAAGGCCATATGGTCAAAATTAAATGATTTAATAATAATGTATAACAATAACTTATTTCACTAGTAAATTGCTGTTGAACGACAAAAACAACCACCAGATGGGAAAAGACCATTCACAATAACTTCAAATGCACCACGAGGCTGTAGTTTACCAGTTTAATTGAACGCAAGTCTGTGTTGTTTTTCCGACGGCATCTGCAGATTGTTACATACCGGTGTTGAATCCTCTACAGTAAAACACAGTCAAACTTTACACCGTTTAGCATTAGCTGTCAGCATTTTAATCGTTTTTAATCCAGCTACTAGCTAGCGGTAGGCTAACGTTAGCTGCTGTCGAGTATAGTGTTAACTAGCGTCACGTGCAGCGGTGTTTGTGTTGTCTGTATCGTCTGTTTCAGAGCACCAGAGAGAAGTGCAGACATATCAGTGGCACCAGATTTCGGTAACCAGGGTTGGCAGGAAGAAGATTTTTTATAAG